>NW_027361679.1:107741666-108975000 GCF_039654945.1 Dendrobates tinctorius | reverse complement strand
AGTCCCGTGCCCATATTCCATCATACATATTCGCCATCCCATAGTCCTGTGCCCATATACCCATCATACATATTCGCCATCCCATAGTCCTGTGCCCATATACCCATCATACATATTCGCCATCCCATAGTCCTGTGCCCATATACCCGTCATACATATCCTCCATCCCATAGTCCCGTGCCCATATACCATCATACATATCCTCCATCCCATGCCCATATACCCATCATATATATCCTCCATCCCATAGTCCCGTGCCCATATACCATCATACATATCCTCCATCCCATGCCCATATACCCATCATATATATCCTCCATCCCATAGTCCCGTGACCATATACCATCATACATATCCGCCATCCCATAGTCCCGTTCCCATATACCCAAACAAACAAACATACATACACACACACACACATACACACTTTGAGCTTTAGATAAACAAGCCATGAAAAAATTATTTGTTTTAAATGAAAATAAATGCAAAAAAAGCAACAAACATCGAAAAAAACAACCATGAAAATTTAAAAAAAAAACCAGACTAGAAAATAAGTAAAAAAAAAAATAACAGTCCGTCTGTACTTACATCACGTCTTCCCGCCCGCACTTGGCCTTGCTGCTCCTGCCATTCCTCCGGTGGTGGTGGCGTGATGGAGGATGAGGTCTGAAAATTAAACCAAAAAAATTAATCACATGTGTTTATTTTTTCCAATCCATACGGAAGCATAGTACTCACTTCTTCTGCCTCTTGCCCTGTCCCGGGGACATATTCCTCACCAGATGAAGACATGCTGCAATAAAAAAAAAAAGAGACATAAGTACATAGAAATGTATTGAAATTTCAGCCAGACATTAGGTTTTTCATACTTACATTGGTGCAGCTTGTGCTGTGTGTCCACTCGTGAGCAATCCTTAAAGTATTGTGGAATCCCAGTGCCCACACCATTTTATCACCTTGGTTTAATTTTTTTTTTTACTGTCTAGACCACATTTCAGTCATGTTTATTGTAAAAACGCATGCGCATAAAAACGCAAGCGTGCGCAATACCATGCGCAAGTATTGCGCTCCCATAGGCTCCAATGTGGTGTTTTTGCGCATTCCGTGCGCATTCCGTGCGCATGCGTTGTTTTAACGAGACAGGGCGGAACCAAAAATGCAACATGTTGCGTCTGACGCGCCTGGCGCGAAAGACAAAAAAACGCATGCGCACGAAAGCGCAAGTATGCGCAAGACCATGCGCACATCATGTTAAATATAGGTGCGCAGTGCGCATGCGCACTGGTGCGCACGATGCGCTGCGCGCAAAAGCGCAAATGTGAAACCAGCCTTAAACTGTTAAGCGCTGCAGAATATGTTGGCACTATATAAATACCAATAATTATTATTATTATTATTAATAGAACACAGAGAAACGGGATGGTGACACTAATTATGGCATCATCGCCGTTCACCATCTTGGAGTTTCGGAGGATGGTACATATGTCTGACATCCATGTCCACTTTTGAGCTCTTATGTGTGGAGTCTAAACAACAACAACTGCCCTCCTCTGCTCACAAATCCTTTCCAACATCCTCAGTGTAGAGTTCCAATGTGTGGGGACATTACACACCAGTCAGTGAGACTGAAACTGCAAACCCTGCTGAAGCACGGCAAGGGCGGCTGAAGCTGTAGCTGATTTTCTAAAATGGGCACACAGGTGGCGTACTTTCACAAGCTGAACCAGCAGCTCCAAGTAGCTACTTGACCATCTCAGTTTTTTGCTCTTGGCCTTTATCTTCTCTCATCGGTGAGGATGGAAGCCGAACGCATGCGCAGTTTGGTGCCCCGCGTAGTGTCTCGCTTCCTGTGTCTCCATGTTTCCTTGACGCCGGGTCGTGATAATGTGACCCGACATCATTGGTCATATGACGCTGGGGCTGAGAGCGCGCATGCGTCAACAGCGCTCCCACTCCACCAATTTATGGCCCCACAGATATATAAACTTCCGTTTTCAAGTAGGCTACACACCCTGATGAAGGAGAAAATCTGAAACGCGCATCGGGGCACGTTTACACACCACCGCACACCTATACTGGCCCTACTATAAGGTATTTACTGTCCCTTCATGTCCCTTGTTACTTGTCACGGCGCTGCTTTGTAGGTAATTGTTTTGGTCCTGTTAGCTACCATTTGCAAGTGGCTGTACCTCTTACTTATGCCCTGCATTTTGCACTCAGGACTAGAGATCAGTAAATACTGGACGCTATCTATTTGTGAACTGCTTATATAAGTGAGGAACCCCTTGCACTTAACACTTTATTGTGACAATGATCACTAGATGTAGTTGCTCTATGTTTTCACTTTTATATTTTTGGTCAGCTTCTTGCACTTTGCACATTTACAAAGATTCTTCGATACATATATTATATAATTTTATATCTATTTTTATTGGACACTGTGTTGTGGTTTTCTGTCACTCTAATTTTTGTGACTTTGCTATAATATTATATGATATGTCACACTGCTCCTTTTTAGAGTAGGCACTTGGCACTTTATTTATATATTTTACTATAATGGGTCACCTATTTTGATATTTCCTTGAAGTATGCAACTCTACTGTCCATAGATATATATATTTTTTTATTTTTCATTTTATTTATTTTTGTCAGTCTGTGCATGTACTCATTGGGACTTATATGGTGGATTGGATTCTATTGGGCCTCTTTTAAATTAATAGTGTATATCTCAAATATTTGGCTGTGGTGTGTTTTTAACATATTTGGTGTTATTTTTACTACCTAGGATAATAAAGATTTTTTATCTCCTATTATGTCACATGTCCTTTTACTCATATATTTGATTTTTTTAAAAATTTTCTTACTTTACATGTTTTTATATTGTCCGGTTTTCTTTTGCTTAAACACTGCTGAAGCACGGCAAGGGCGGCTGAAGCTGTAGCTTATTTACTAAAATGGGAACACAGGTGGTGTACTTTCACAAGCTGATCCAGCAGCTCCAGGTAGCTTTTGAGAAACCGTTGAACAACAAGGTTAAGCATATGGGTCAGGCATGTTACGTGTGTGAGCTCGCCTCGCCTCAGAGCCGCCACCAGGTTCCAGCCATTGTCAAAATGACCTTGCCTGGCTGTAGATTCAGCGGTGTCGGCCCGATCTGCCTGCTCTTTCAGACCTGTCCACAACTCTTCAGCATTGTGTGGTTTGTCACCTATGCATGTTAGCTTCAGCACAGCCTGAGGCAGTGCTGCAATGCTTCCAGCTTGTGACTGATGTAGTCATTTCGGAGATGGTGGCTGAAGAGGAGGAGGAGGATGAGGTGCAGGAGCTGTAGACTTTGGGGACAAACCAGATTGATGTAGGGCCTGCAATCCTCGGCGTTGGGAGGACGTGTTCCAGCACAAGTACCTTTACTCCACAGCCTCTCCTCTCTGCCAAGCACTTCACTGGCTTCCTATTGCCCAGAGGCTACTGTTCAAAACCCTAACTATGACATACAAAGCCATCCGCAACCTGTCTCCTCCATATATCTGTGATATGGTCTCCCAAGGTCCGACTGGGTCCCGGATTCCATTATGTTAACACAGTGTGCTGTCAGTGAGATGTTCCTTCCCTGCCCACAAGCACTTGTCCACGTGTCCGTGGTTAGATGGACTTTCCCAGTAACAGCATTGATTAGGGCATGGGTAATAATGTGGGCCACGTGCTTGTGTAATGCCGGCTCACCGGGAGAAAGAGTGGCGGCTGGGGACCGAATACCTTGGCACAGCCGCCGCCATCAGGTTGCGGAAAGCTTCCATCTCCATGAGCCTAAAAGGCAACATTTTGAGCGCAAGCAGACCAGAAATGTGTGAATTTAGTACTGTGGCCTGTGGGGCATTGGCTGCGTATTTACGATTGCGCTTCAATGACTGAAGGCTGCGCTGGGACAAGGACGTGGATGTGCTTGATAATGGTGCTAGCTGAGTGTGGGCAATGACAGCTGCAGAGCAGAAGGCATCTTCGCATGCACCATGGACAGAGGATTGGCTTGCAAGCACAACACTGGAAGAAGCAGTGGTGTCACCTGCAGACACTGTTCCTGGAGCATGGGGTTTGGCCCACAAAGTCGGGTGCTTTGCTGCCATGTGCCTGATCATGCTGGTGGTGGTCAGCCTGGTAGTTTTGCTACCCCTGCTGATGCGGGCATGGCAGGTGGTGCACATGGCCTGTATGGGGTTATCGGCAGATTCTTTAAAAACAACCAGATTTGTGAAGACCTAACAGTTGGACTGCCACCTTCCGTCGTGCTGGTGTTATGAGGAACGGTTGCCCGACTTCTGTCTGCGGCCACCAGACTTCTTCTTGCCTGTTGGGGTGCTATGCCTCCCTCCCCCTGTGTGCTGCTGTCCTTGCTCTGCATGTCCTCCTGCCAGGTTGGGTCAGTTACTATATCATCTACTACCTCGTCTTCCACTTCCACACCCTGGTCCTCCACCTGACTTTTTGGCAGTTGTGCCTCATCATCATCCACCTCTTGTGACATGTTCCCACCCTCACCTTTGTGTGACCGTGGCTGCTCAAATATTTGGGCATCGCTACTTGCAATCTCATCTTGTCCTGCTTCAAATGGACTTGGCTATAAATGGAAACGTGAACAGCTCTTCGGAGTATCCAAGTGTGGTATCAGTTGTCTCCGGGCACAGGGCATGATGGGAGGAAGGAGGATCAGGGTGAGAAATATGCATTCCAGGCTTATGGCTACTCAGTCTTGACCGTGCGGAAGACAGAGTGCTGATGGTGGTGGTGGCAAACTGAATGGAAGCATTATCTGCTATCCAAACAACAACCTTTAGACACTGCTCTGGGTTCAATACTGGTGGTGTGCTGCTGCGGTGCCCTAGTAATTGGGACAGGAAGGTTGAGCGAGAAGATGTGGGTGTTTGTTGTCCAATTTCAGCTTGCCCACGGCTTCGGCTTCTGCATACACGATCACCATTACATCCACTTCCCCGTCCTTGCCACACGCCTTGCACATATTAAATGGACTACAATATTTTCCACGTTCACTACAAATGGCTGAATTTTGTGAGATCTTATATGTGATCTATGTGCAGGAAAATCAGAGTTTAAAATATCTGGCCTTTAGGTAACAATTTTTTTTTCAGCAAATTGTTGTCATTAACTAGGGCAAGACACAGGAAAAACATTTTGAATGGAGGCCTCAAATGCCCCAATTTTTAGCCCACAGATAGATGAGGCGTCCACTTTCAAATATTTTGGCTTTTTGTTTGTTTTTTTTTGGTGCCAGAAAAATGATGTGAATAAGTAGGATAAGACACAACAAAAACAAATATGTGGAGGCCTGAAACGTTCTGAATATTAAAACAGAGCTGGGTCATCTGATGAAGCCTGGGAGGAGAAGCTGAACCCTTTTTGTGCTGTCTGTCAGCAGGTCTCACAATGAATTTAAAATGCCCAGTCCACATAAAAGTTCACAGCATTTATATGAAAACACACTATATATCTATATATCTGGTGCCCCATAGAAATAGCCACTTTGAGGAATATCATACCACACATCCTCCACATCTCTTCAGACACCACCACTAGATCACGAGGGTGAACGTGTTCCGTTATGCAACAGCCACGTTATTGTTTGCAATGGGTATTTGTGGTCTCAGTAGAGTTCACCTATCGTTTCTTGTGTCTCCCCCCTCCCAATGAGGGGTCCAAATAAATATCAACTTTAAAAAGATTATAGGGTTGTACAGGAAGAGCAAATAGATAGTCATGGTATGACACTGCGCCCTGCCAACAATAGAGTAATTTTGTTTTAATTACCAGCATTAAATAAAAAATTTTAAATGCAGATGAAGTTGGTAGAAAACCACAATGTGTGTCCTCCCACAATTTCTCTGTGCACATCTCGGTATTTATATCACTATTAGCGTGACCTATTTAACTTCAGCATTTGTGTGTCTTCAGATCACATGTCTCACAACATGCTTCAGCTGCAGGGCAATTAGTATTGCCTACGATTGAACAGTTCTGGATGACATTTTTAGAGTGTGAAACTTTAAATTGGCATAAAACATTTATTTGTCTAGAACACAGTTGGTGGACACTTAGTAACCCCCCCCCCCCCCAATTTACTGGAATATGAAGGTCTTGAGATACATTTGTAGGAATACAGATATTAAAACTACAAAGAAACGAAGATTATCTTTTAAGTAAAAACACATTGTTGAAGAAATTTATAAAAGTTATTCAACATTTATTTAGCCTCCCTTGACAGAATAGTAGAACCATAATCGTGCTGTATCACAATACTAGAGCAAGGGGAAAACGGAAATCCTTGAGGCAATAATGCAACTGCCCCACAACGTAGGTGAACTGTACTATAAAGCTGGGAACAAGAAAAATTGTCCAATGTCTGATACCAGACTCCTTCAAACATCAACTACCTGCTGGTGATCATCAGCACTAAACAAAAACCTAGAAGAAAAATGGAGGGTTTTTTTAAGGAGTCTCTGGGCCCATATGGGAATTGTCAATCTCTTTTTACAGTCTCTAAGTTGTGTCGGTGCCATAAAAACTTAATCTTAAATGCAGGTGGTTGGATGACTTGCTGATGACCCTGAGGATTTAAAGAGTGCTTTTAAGATAGTATCAGGATCAACTTCAGGTGGAGGATTATAAGCAACACTGGAGGAGGAGGAGGTTGTGTTTCTTGTAGATTCACCTTCCTTCTTTGATAGGGTGCCACTTAATCTTAGAAGTATGGGCTGGTCTGATGTTATCACACTACCATTCAAAGGAAGATTGAAGATCATTGGTTGTCCATCTAGGTATCTGTTGTTGTATTTTCTGTAGACAGCAACTGCATCTAACTTTCTTACAAATACAACCTCGGCAACTCCAGAACTCAACAAGCAGGTGTGCTTCAAGGCACCACAGGCACAGAAAACCTCTACGATATATTCTTCTGTGACACTTGGATGCTAATTATTAATGGTCATTTTTTCACCTTCTAAAGGATTAAAGACAGACTCTTTTGGAGTGGGCCCTACTGATGAACTGGCCTCCTTTGTGACAAGTGTCCGTGACATCTTGGTTACAGCCTTTGTGTGCAATAAAGGTGTCGAAGTCTTGTGCTGACTAGACATGGGAGCTGTGTATGCCTCATTCTGAATCACTTTAGTAAAAGGTAGTTTGACCAAGAGAAAATGAATTTCCAGACATTCACGGCCTTTGTTGAACATTGTTGGCAGCTGTGATCTTCATCTTCTTGGTGGAAATGTGGGAAAGTTCTAAGTCATCATCAGTACCATCATCGTTCATAGCTTGTAAAGAGTAAATCTGTTGTTTCCCAGGGTCATGGTTAAGTAAGTTCATTGGCATTCCTTTATCAGTGTTCCTTACACCAGAACAGTTTTCGGCTGTGAAATTTGGATATTCTTGGTAATATAATATGTATTGGTGAAGATGAAGAACCTTGTGCCACAGGTATGTTGATAGTTTAAACTTTTTAAACTTAGTTTTTCACGAGCATCCATCAGTTTGTTTGGTTTTCCTCCAACACTCATCTGCTGCTTTCTAGAATTAAGTATCTCACGAGGATCTTGTACTTTACCCTTTATACGGACATGTGCGTCTTTGGCAACCTATTTCTCACTGACATCTTTCATGCCGAGCTTCACATGCGCATCTGTTACACCTACAGTATCTTCTGATGGGCATCAAACGCATTATGGTAATTGGTGATGGGTAAACGACTAATCATTGTAGGCTGGATCCTGGATCTAATACCTCCCATAGCCCCACTGTTATTAATCATGTAAGTTCCCATTCCTGATCACTTCATCCAATGACTCGTCCACCATATTTATGCTAAAAACCTGTACCTTCCCAGCAGCAACTGTGTAGGAAACCACGTTATTGTTTTCAAGGGTGATTTTGATGCCTGTAAAAAAAAGTTTACACACTATGTTGATGTGTACCCCCAGGGGGGGAAAGGTTTGTCAGCCCATACTAAAGTGTATGGGCATTCATTACAAGTATAGGAGACCCACTCCTTTTTAATGGGAAAAATGTTTTAATGAGGCCCTCCTCCACGCTTATTCCAAGGGGGATTGGGATTCGTGCACATTTGGGGCAGGTCTTGCATTCACTTCATGGGCAAACTGTCTGGGAGTACAAAAATCATAATAATGGGAGCCATTTTGCCCAGCGAGCCCATACCGGGCAGCACCTTTCTGAACCCTGTTCATGAAGGTATTATTCACATGTTCAGGTTTTTAAATATATTAGATAGGACTGCTCCGAGAAGGGTATGCCTTGACGCGGCGGAGTGGCTTAGCGTACATTTTTTTTGCAAAAAAACGTATCAACAAAATACCCTGGTTTTGTTAACATCTTTTACTAGCACTTGCTACTTACAGTTACATATGTTTTACAGCAGAGTATTTATGCACGTTTGTCATACTGTGTTCTGTTTTTGTGTCTTAGTTCTTGGGTGGTGTGAACAGGGTCTTATGACCCGTTCAGTTTTTGTGCATGTGTCATGTGTTCTGAATCCATTGATTTCTTGCTTATGCAAGCTTTGGGAGATCCCCGCCTCTCTCCTTTGGGACATGCATAAAAAGCCATTTTGCCCAGCGAGCCCATACCGGGCAGCACCTTTCTGAACCCTGCTCATGAAGGTATTATTCACATGTTCAGGTTTTTAAATATATTAGATAGGACTGCTCCGAGAAGGGTATGCCTTGACGCGGCGGAGTGGCTTAGCGTACATTTTTTTGCAAAAAAACGTATCAACAAAATACCCTGGTTTTGTTAACATCTTTTACTAGCACTTGCTACTTACAGTTACATATGTTTTACAGCAGAGTATTTATGCACGTTTGTCATACTGTGTTCTGTTTTTGTGTCTTAGTTCTTGGGTGGTGTGAACAGGGTCTTATGACCCGTTCAGTTTTTGTGCATGTGTCATGTGTTCTGAATCCATTGATTTCTTGCTTATGCAAGCTTTGGGAGATCCCCGCCTCTCTCCTTTGGGACATGCATAAAAAGCCATTTTGCCCAGCGAGCCCATACCGGGCAGCACCTTTCTGAACCCTGCTCATGAAGGTATTATTCACATGTTCAGGTTTTTAAATATATTAGATAGGACTGCTCCGAGAAGGGTATGCCTTGACGCGGCGGAGTGGCTTAGCGTACGTTTTTTTGCAAAAAAACGTATCAACAAAATACCCTGGTTTTGTTAACATCTTTTACTAGCACTTGCTACTTACAGTTACATATGTTTTACAGCAGAGTATTTATGCACGTTTGTCATACTGTGTTCTGTTTTTGTGTCTTAGTTCTTGGGTGGTGTGAACAGGGTCTTATGACCCGTTCAGTTTTTGTGCATGTGTCATGTGTTCTGAATCCATTGATTTCTTGCTTATGCAAGCTTTGGGAGATCCCCGCCTCTCTCCTTTGGGACATGCATAAAAAGCCATTTTGCCCAGCGAGCCCATACCGGGCAGCACCTTTCTGAACCCTGCTCATGAAGGTATTATTCACATGTTCAGGTTTTTAAATATATTAGATAGGACTGCTCCGAGAAGGGTATGCCTTGACGCGGCGGAGTGGCTTAGCGTATGTTTTTTTGCAAAAAAACGTATCAACAAAATACCCTGGTTTTGTTAACATCTTTTACTAGCACTTGCTACTTACAGCTACATATGTTTTACAGCAGAGTATTTATGCACGTTTGTCATACTGTGTTCTGTTTTTGTGTCTTAGTTCTTGGGTGGTGTGAACAGGGTCTTATGACCCGTTCAGTTTTTGTGCATGTGTCATGTGTTCTGAATCCATTGATTTCTTGCTTATGCAAGCTTTGGGAGATCCCCGCCTCTCTCCTTTGGGACATGCATAAAAAGCCATTTTGCCCAGCGAGCCCATACCGGGCAGCACCTTTCTGAACCCTGCTCACGAAGGTATTATTCACATGTTCAGGTTTTTAAATATATTAGATAGGACTGCTCCGAGAAGGGTATGCCTTGACGCGGCGGAGTGGCTTAGCGTATGTTTTTTTGCAAAAAAACGTATCAACAAAATACCCTGGTTTTGTTAACATCTTTTACTAGCACTTGCTACTTACAGCTACATATGTTTTACAGCAGAGTATTTATGCACGTTTGTCATACTGTGTTCTGTTTTTGTGTCTTAGTTCTTGGGTGGTGTGAACAGGGTCTTATGACCCGTTCAGTTTTTGTGCATGTGTCATGTGTTCTGAATCCATTGATTTCTTGCTTATGCAAGCTTTGGGAGATCCCCGCCTCTCTCCTTTGGGACATGCATAAAAAGCCATTTTGCCCAGCGAGCCCATACCGGGCAGCACCTTTCTGAACCCTGCTCATGAAGGTATTATTCACATGTTCAGGTTTTTAAATATATTAGATAGGACTGCTCCGAGAAGGGTATGCCTTGACGCGGCGGAGTGGCTTAGCGTACTTTTTTTGCAAAAAAACGTATCAACAAAATACCCTGGTTTTGTTAACATCTTTTACTAGCACTTGCTACTTACAGTTACATATGTTTTACAGCAGAGTATTTATGCACGTTTGTCATACTGTGTTCTGTTTTTGTGTCTTAGTTCTTGGGTGGTGTGAACAGGGTCTTATGACCCGTTCAGTTTTTGTGCATGTGTCATGTGTTCTGAATCCATTGATTTCTTGCTTATGCAAGCTTTGGGAGATCCCCGCCTCTCTCCTTTGGGACATGCATAAAAAGCCATTTTGCCCAGCGAGCCCATACCGGGCAGCACCTTTCTGAACCCTGCTCATGAAGGTATTATTCACATGTTCAGGTTTTTAAATATATTAGATAGAACTGCTCCGAGAAGGGTATGCCTTGACGCGGCGGAGTGGCTTAGCGTACGTTTTTTTGCAAAAAAACGTATCAACAAAATACCCTGGTTTTGTTAACATCTTTTACTAGCACTTGCTACTTACAGTTACATATGTTTTACAGCAGAGTATTTATGCACGTTTGTCATACTGTGTTCTGTTTTTGTGTCTTAGTTCTTGGGTGGTGTGAACAGGGTCTTATGACCCGTTCAGTTTTTGTGCATGTGTCATGTGTTCTGAATCCATTGATTTCTTGCTTATGCAAGCTTTGGGAGATCCCCGCCTCTCTCCTTTGGGACATGCATAAAAAGCCATTTTGCCCAGCGAGCCCATACCGGGCAGCACCTTTCTGAACCCTGCTCATGAAGGTATTATTCACATGTTCAGGTTTTTAAATATATTAGATAGGACTGCTCCGAGAAGGGTATGCCTTGACGCGGCGGAGTGGCTTAGCGTATGTTTTTTTGCAAAAAAACGTATCAACAAAATACCCTGGTTTTGTTAACATCTTTTACTAGCACTTGCTACTTACTGCTACATATGTTTTACAGCAGAGTATTTATGCACGTTTGTCATACTGTGTTCTGTTTTTGTGTCTTAGTTCTTGGGTGGTGTGAACAGGGTCTTATGACCCGTTCAGTTTTTGTGCATGTGTCGTGTTCTGAATCCATTGATTTCTTGCTTATGCAAGCTTTGGGAGATCCCCGCCTCTCTCCTTTGGGACATGCATAAAAAGCCATTTTGCCCAGCGAGCCCATACCGGGCAGCACATTTCTGAACCCTGCTCATGAAGGTATTATTCACATGTTCAGGTTTTTAAATATATTAGATAGGACTGCTCCGAGAAGGGTATGCCTTGACGCGGCGGAGTGGCTTAGCGTACGTTTTTTTGCAAAAAAACGTATCAACAAAATACCCTGGTTTTGTTAACATCTTTTACTAGCACTTGCTACTTACAGTTACATATGTTTTACAGCAGAGTATTTATGCACGTTTGTCATACTGTGTTCTGTTTTTGTGTCTTAGTTCTTGGGTGGTGTGAACAGGGTCTTATGACCCATTCAGTTTTTGTGCATGTGTCATGTGTTCTGAATTTATTACAGGCCGCCTGTGCAAGCTGAAGATATGGATGAACTCTTTATGCATCAAAGTTCTCCAAAAAATATGACATAGTGGGTCATGCATGATTTCAACTATCCAGACATTTATTGGGAATCTCTCTCAGGCAAAATTAACAGGTCAAGCAAATTCTTATCCTCTCTTGCTGACAACGTTATCTTCCAAAAGGTAGGGGAGAAAAGAAGGGGATCTGCTACCTTGGATCTAATCCTTATAAACAGGAAGGAAAAGGTTGAGGAGGTAAGAGTAGCTGAGACCCTAGGAGGTAGCGACCAGAATTTTGGATAACTAGAAGAGGAAGACCTGTGAAGACTCATACTTCAAGGTTAGATTTCAGAAAGGCAGATTTTAAAGGACTCAGAAAGAGAATCGGAGGGATCCAATGGCTGGATATCCTTAAGGACAAAAATGTCCAGGTAGGATGGGAAATTATGAAAAATTAGATTCTCAAAGCACAATTATTAACTATTCCGTAAAGAGGGAAGAATAAGAAGCATTTAAGGAAACCAGGATGGATGAACACAGAACTTAAACACATGCTAAAAAGGAAGAAAGAAATGTTTATCGTATGGAAGGAGGGAGGCATATTTAAAGAAGATTATAATGCTGTCTGCAGAACCTGCAGGGCACGAATCAGATTAGGTAAAGCTGAGAATGAATTAAGGCTTGCAAGAGATGTCAAAATCAATAAAGAGGATTTTGGGGCTATGTCAAAAGTAAAAGAAAAGTCAAAGATGCTATAGGATTTTTACAGGATGAAAGTGATGAAATGGTAAGAAAAGATGTTGAGAAGGCTGTAGTTTTAAATTCCTATTTTGGGTCTGTTTTCTTTCAGAAAGGAAATGTAACATCAACTGATTTTCACTGTCCTATTAAAAGAATCTAGGCTATCTATAAACAGACTGATAATGAGGGAATACTTAGGCAACATAAATTAATTAAAGTTTCCAGGTCCTGATGAATTACATCCCAGAGTACTGAAGGAGATAGCAGGAGAAATTTTTGAACTACTCTCCATAATCTTTGAAAATTCTTGGAAAACAGTAGAAGTCTCAGAAGACTAGAGAAGAGCAAATGTTGTTCCTATGTTCAAAAAGGGGAAGAAGGTGGACCCAGGCAACTATAGGCCGGTGAGTCTGACTTCTATACCAGGAAAGATCTTTGAACAAATTATTAGACATGTATGTCAGTACCTGGATAAGAATGAAGTGATTAAACAGAGTCAGCATGGGTTTGTAACTAATAAGTCATGTCAGACTAATTTAATTTCCTTCTATAACAGAATTACTGACTTGGTGGATGAGGGAAATGATGAAGATATAGTATATCTTGACTTCAGCAAAGCATTTGACAAAGTATCTCACACCATCCTTAATAAAAAAAATGATTAAGTATGGAATGGACAAGGTGGATTCATAACTGGCTTAGAGATCGGAACTAAAGAATGGTTGAAAATGGCTGCACATCCAGTTGGAAGAATGTCTCAAGTGGGGTACCACAGGGCTCTGTCCTGGACCCTGTATTGCTCAATATCTTTATCAATGATTTAGATGAAGGATTTGAGGGTAAACTGATTAAGTTTGCTGATGACACAAAGCTAGGAGGGATAGCTAATAGTAGAGAAGAGAGAGAGGATTCAAAAAGATATAAATAAACTGGAGCAGTGGGCAGCAACTAACTACAAGTACTAAGTACTACATCTGGGGAATAAAAAATGAAAAAAGCATATACAGAATGGGAGGAATAGGACACATGTAAAAAAGACTTGGGTATACTAATAGATCATAAACTGAATATGAGTCAACAGTGTGATGCAGCAGCAAAAAAGGCAAATGCAATTCTAGGATGTATTAACAGAAGCATACAGTCTAGATCACGTGAAGTCATTATTTCCCTCTACTCCTCTTTGGTCAGATCTCATCTAGAATATTGTGTCCAGTTTTGGGCGCCACATTTTAGAAAGACATCAACAAACTGGAGCAAGTTCAGAGAAGAGCGACCAGAATGGTGACCGGTCTGCAAACCATATGCTATGAGGAACGGTTACAGGATTTGGGAATGTTTAGCTTGCAAAAGAGAAGACTGAGAGGAGACTAAATAGCTGTCTACAAATATCTCAAGGGCTGTCACATTGTGGAAGGATCATCTTTATTCTCATTTGCACAAGCAAAGACTAGAAGCAATGGGATGAAATTGAATGGGAGGAGACACAGATTAGATATTATGAACATAAGGATGAGTGACCTCATGGAGATCAACATCCAACACTGCGGAGACACCATCACATGTTTCTCAACGCAGTGATCTAGAGCATTGCCCCCATCCCTTATGGGAAATATGCAAAAGCAAAGGGATGGGGGCAATGCTCTAGATCACTGCGTTGAGAAACATGTGATGGTGTCTCCGCAGTGTTGGATGTTGATCTCCATGAGGTCACTCATCCTTATGTTCATAGCCTTTCACTAGGCATTGCTCCTACTAGCCAGTTTCCTACTCCACACTGATGAGGGGCAATACCCCGAAACAGCTGTCTGTGGATGGATACCATGTTTTGGCATAGGTGGTTTCCTTTATTGGAGACTGCCCTTCCCGTGGTTGTTCCTTCCCGGGGAAAGACCTGGCTAGTCATTGCTTGCGTTGAGAAACATGTGATGGTGTCTCCGCGGCTGTTGATTTACAGATTAGATATTAGACAGCTAGGGTGATCAATGAGTCGAACAGGCTGCCACGAGATGTGGTGAGTTCTCCTTCAATGGAAGTCTTCAAATAGAAGCTGGACATACATCTGCCTGGGATGATTTAGTGAATCCTGCTTTGAGCAGGGAGTTGGACCAGGTGACCCAGGAGGTCCCTTCAAACTCTACCATTCTATTCTATTCTGTTCTATTCAAGCCTCAGCCCTTTTTAAATTTTGCGTTTCTGTTTTTTCGCTGCACTTCTTCCCAGAGCCATAACTTTTTTCTTTTTTCATCAATATTGCCATGGGAGGGCTTATTTTTTTGGTTGGACGAGTTGTATTTTGAACAACACCATTGGTTTTATCATGTCGTGTACTCGAAAAATAGGGAAAAAGTGCAGTGAAATAGCAAAAAAAAGTGGAATTTCACAACTTTTTTTTATTTTTTATTTTTAACATGTTCACCAAATGCTAAAACTGACCTGCCATTATGATTATCGAGGTCATTACGAGTTTGTAGATACCAAACATGTATAAGTTGTTTTTTATTTAAATGGCGAAAAAAAATTTCCAAAGTTTGTTAAAAAAAAAAAAATGCGTGATTTTCCGAGACCTGTAACGTCTCCATTTTTCGTGATCTGGGGCTGGGTGGGGAATTATTTTTTGCGTGCTGAGCTGAAGTTTTTAATGATACCATTTTGGTTTGGATACGATCATTTGATCACCCATTAATGAATTTTAAAGCAATGTTGCGGCGACCAAAAAAACGTAATTCTGCATTTTAACTTTTTTTCACTACTCTGTTTACCGATAGGTTTAACTCTTTCTATAGCTTGATAGACCAGACTATTCGGAAACTGGCAATACCAAATAACATATATTTTATTCTTTTATAAATGTTTTATTTTGAATGGGGCGAATGGGGGGTGATTTGAACGTTTATATTTTTTCTTTTTTTAAATATTTTTAAAACCTTTTTTTACTTCTTGCATGCATTAAGTCTCCATGTGAGACTACTAGAAGCTACAATAACTCGATCGCCTCTGCTACACACAGGCGATGATCAGATCTCCTGTATGTAGCAGAAATGCTCACTTGCTATGAGCACCGACCACCGTGGAGCGGCGCTCATAGCAATCCAGCAATGGCAACCATAGAGGTCTGTTGTAGACCTCTGGTTGTCATGCCGATCCATCGGTGACCCGCGATCACCGATGGGCGGGATTAGTGACGCGTTTCCAGCGCGATTACATTAAATGCCGCTGTCAGCATTGACAGCGTCATTTAAAAGGTTAACAGCCGCGGGTGGATCATGATTCCACCCGCAGCTGTTAAGGGCACATGTAAGCTGTTCAAAACAGCTGACATGTGCCGAGAGAGATGTGGACTCAGCTCCGGAGCCCCCATCAAAGGGAGGGACATGACATGTGCCGTACTAGTATGACATATGTCATGAAGGGGTTAAAATAAGAAGCTTGAATCACCCCTTTTTTCCACTTTGAAAATGAATAGAAAAAAAATATATATTTGATGCTACCATGTAGTAAAAGTCTGACCTATCAAAATATAAAATTAATACATTTTTTAAATGTAAATGTACAGTAAATGTAAAGAGAAAGAAACATTTAAAAGCCAGAATTGTCACAAGCCAAAAATTATTCTTACAGAGTTATGTATTTATGTTTACCTACTAAAATACATATAAACAAGTGTACAGGTTTGATATTGCCGTGATCATCCTGACCTGACGAATCAAGTTGCCCAATCTCATTTTACTACTCAGTGATTGCCTTAAAACCAAACGTAAAAATCAAATGGGGAATTGTATTCACTATTTAACCACGCTTGGAAATTTTTCCCATGTGATTGAAAACTACATCTTATCCTGCAAAAAGCAAAACAAAAACAAAACAGGGTCTCATACGGCTATGGTTATGAAAAAAAAATGGTTCTTTGAAATTAATAATCGTTAAAGAAGGAAGAGTTTACATTGCTTTTTATATGACAAAATCTGCCTTATACCAAGATTTTAAAAATCTGTCTTGTCTGTAGAAGGGCATATTTATTAAGTTACCTATGAAGTAGCAATGTCATTAAACAGTTTAAAGAAAAACACTGTGATTGTATCTCATAAAAGCAGTGGGTGATTCCTAAAGTTAAATAGAGAAAAGTTAACTACACCCACAAGGAAATTATTTTATTGCTAGTAGTACTTTTAGTTTTGCATGTCTAATACTTATACATGATTCAGTGACCAATGAACCTGGAAACACGTCAGCGAGAAAAATGTTTTATGAGTCCATGTATTTTCTATAGAACAAAGATGGGAGAAAGAGATTAAACTAAGAACAAAGTTCATTCATAGCCAGTAGCAGCTTAAAAATGAGTCTTACAAAGAGCTAAACTATGTGCATACTATAAATCTGTATGGTGGCACATGAAGTAGCCCTTATCTTCATAGTATATACAGCAAGAGGCTTTCAAATATGGTAGTAGAGAATGATCAATTTCAAGTTTTGGTAGGCTATCTGGAATTTTATTTGTAATCGTAAAAACTTTCAAAAATGTTTTGGAAAACTGCAATTGTATCTAATGTAAAGCAGCGGCGTCCACGCTGTGCAGAGTTGAGGCAGTGACCCAGCAAGTTCAAACAAAAAAAGGTGTTTAATGTCCACAAAAAAAACACTCACAGTACACAATACGCTGTATCCTCCGGATCGCAGCCGGGAAGCAACAAAACAGTCCGTGGCCAGTTGCCGTGACCGGGTATGAAAGGGGGCCAAACCTTGGCTCAGCTTGGCCCTGTGTTGCCTCACACAGGGAGCTCTGCAGACCACTGCTCTGTCTCTGTGAAAGTCAAAGCTGACACACCCAAAACCCTTTCTGCATGGTTTTTTCCTTTCTCCAATCTGTGGCCATAGGCCACTTATAAGACCTGTGTTAGGGCAGGCGGAACGCACCAAATTATAAAATAATAGTAGGTGCGTTCGCCGCCCGGGGCCCACCGTGCAGAGGTGGTACGCTGCTGCTAAGTAATGGCGGACGCCCTATATGGCGGTATAACACACGCGGGTTAAACGTCACCCGGTGTGCTCTGGGTGGACTCTGTAACCTCACAGAGCCGCGATATCGCTAATACACAAATACTGAGCCTGTTCACACTCACAGCACTCGGGGAGATGAACGCTTGGTGTATGGTCACAGATCTCTGGCCCCAGGACATCGGACCAGCATCCCTCTAGACCTACCGAGCGAGTGGCGTCGCAGCTGCGAACGCCGCTAACTGAAGGTGACTGCCGTGGAGCGACAGTGCTAGGTGTGGTACGATGGTGCCCAATGGCAGGCGACACCATCGGACGCTAGTGCTGGGAAGTGACGAGCACTTGTGGCCTATGGCTAGCCACTGACTGGCGCTGACTCTGAAACTAGTTCCCTAACCACATACGTAATATCCAAGGGAGGGGAATCTTAATGAGTCATTCACCTGATACATGCATCCGTCATCATCCACACATATAGCAACAAGAGTCTATACTAGCGCACGGCCGAGTGGCCTTGCGGACCTTTTTTAGCCGTGCGCTTCCGGGACCTTCCTGATGATCCAGATGGACCAATCGGAACAGGAGAAGGACCTGAGCATGTGACTCCCGATCCCCAATGGGAGATCTTCTCAGAAGCATGCTCAGTGGGCCGAAGGAAAGACAGCCTCTGGAGTCTTTTGCTGCTGGCCAGGTTGCATTGCCATAACTGAACCGGAGGTGGCAGTAGCAACTGAACCACAATGTTGGTGTGGGCTGAACGCCGGGATCGTGAAGTCTGCTGGGCAGACTCCACTGCGGCCGGGGAGGAATGGGAGACCGAAGGTGGCAAGGCTTGGGATTCCTGCTGTGCAGCACCCGGAACCCGACGCCTAACACGTGGGCTGGAGGAAACGGACCGGACCACACTACTTTCCTGCAGTCCGTTTAAAAAATAAAAGTGTCATGGTCACGTGTGTCAGGACGCAGATGATGTCGCAAGGCGAACCCATAACACACGTGACCCTGGATACACCGCCTCCAGTGGGGCGAATTTAAATAATAAAGCGTGCACGTGGATACGCCGCCTCCACCTGGCGGATTTAGGTATTACACGCCATGCATACATATATCTGGAAACACCGCCTCCAGTAAGGCGCATTTAAATAATAAAGGGGGGAACCTGGGTAACTTTAACAATGGTGGGCCCTGCGATAGGGAATGGGGACATGGAGACCTCCTGAGCTCCCCTGAGCCAGTGTCCCTGCACTCCTTACATTCCCTAAACAGGCTCCGCACCTGTCGCCGCACGCGTACCTTAACGCCCTTGCTCACCCTGACCCTAAACCCTCACTAGGGAATGGGTCGGTGCGGAGACTAATCCCACCACTGCACTAATAACACACATGAGGAAAGAGACAATACAGGGGAAACACCACTTAGCTTTGCTCTGCTGCGTGCGCTCCCAGCAACAGAGCCCACCACCTGCGTGCGTCTTCTCCTCCACCCGGATCCATCACCATAACAGGATCCTTCACCTTAGTGCAGCCTTGGAGCAGAGTCCACCACCAGTTGCAGCTGCTCAGCAACAGAGTCCCAAGGATGAGCTCAGCTTCTGACACGAAGTCAAGCATGCTTGAGTCCAGCTCAGCGGCCAAGTCCCACATGGTGAGTGCCACTCTCCATAGTAGCCACTCCACCAGACCATGCAGACACTTCCCGCTGACTCCATCGCTGCGACCCCACCACGCCATGCCAGCCCTTCGTCCAGACACCATCGCTGACACTCTTCCCCCCTGGCTGAGCTGCGCAGGACTCCTCTTCAGCTCCATCCTTCCACCAGGCTCTCCCACCCAGAGTGAACACAAACTCACAATATCACAGGCCGTGATTGCACCCCCTAGCACACCTTTATAGGGTGTCACACCTGATTCATAATTAATTGCACAAACCTAACCTAAGGTGCAATACCACAACCACCACCAGGGACAGTCAAAACACCTTTGAACTTTCCAAAGTAAAAAAAGTTCACCCAGTGCAATTTAAAACTGTCAGATCATGACAGTACCCCCCCTTAATGAGGGGCCTCTGGACCCTCAAGACCACCCCTCATTAGGGAAACACCCACAGCGGGGACGCCCAGACCCTGAGTTCACCCCACCATTACCTGACACTTCAGGTTTATGACAAACGCACCGCTGGTATTGGCAATAAAGTTCATTTTGGAGGCACCACATCTCCACAGCGCCGACCTGGGGAACGAGTTTATGTATGTGTATGTTTGTTTGTTATGAGCTGATCAGGCTCCACAACACACTTCCACAAGATGTTTTTTGGTGGCACACATACACGCTCGTTCACACACAGGTCCGGACCTGAACGTTTATTACACACATTCGTTTGTCAAAAAATTGGTGAACTCATTCAGGACCTGATCACAGAGGCGTCCCCCTGTGTCACCATACTCACACCCCCGCTATTCACCAAGGGATCACCACCCTCCAACCCTCTTCACCATGAGGTCTGCGCCTCCCAGGGTTGGTTTAATGGCGAGGGTTGAGATTTGTCCCTACTCCCCCGCAGCACACCTGCTGCTCACACCAGGAGGAGAGGGAACGCATATGGAGAAAATATACACTCACTGGCCGCCTCCACACGGCCAGGCGGGGCGGCTTCTACGGTGGTATTTGAAGATTTGGGGTAAACCCCGCGGACTCTACATCAGTCTGCTCATCACTGGAACGCACCCCTTCACCTCAGGGAACACCAAGCAGCTCCGTGGGGCACCATTCCTCCCACCTGCCTGGGTACGCCCACGTGCATGAGCAAGTCCCGCTCCCCAGCAGCGACTCCAGGGGCTTTTGCCAGACCCGCAATTTGCCAAAACCGCCATTTTAATTTCATGGTTACCTGAGCAGAGGCCCCAGACCGTGATAACTGCTGCTGCAGCGGCTCTAAACACCTTGCCGCTCCCCACTCACCTCAGTGAGACCCGGCAGCAATTACTCAGCGGTCTCCACATGGCCAAAGCTCACCAGAAAAAAAAACTGTAGGGCCTGTGATAATGTCATGGTCACGTGTGTCAGGACGCAGATGATGTCGCAAGGCGAACCCATAACACACGTGACCCTGGATACACCGCCTCCAGTGGGGCGAATTTAAATAATAAAGCGTGCAGGTGGATACGCCGCCTCCACCTGGCGGATTTAGTTATTACACGCCATGCATACATATATCTGGAAACACCGCCTCCAGTAAGGCGCATTTAAATAATAAAGGGGGGAACCTGGGTAACTTTAACAATGGTGGGCCCTGCGATAGGGAATGGGGACATGGAGACCTCCTAAGCTCCCCTGAGCCAGTGTCCCTGCACTCCTTACATTCCCTAAACAGGCTCCGCACCTGTCGCCGCACGCGTACCTTAACGCCCTTGCTCACCCTGACCCTAAACCCTCACTAGGGAATGGGTCGGTGCGGAGACTAATCCCACCACTGCACTAATAACACACATGAGGAAAGAGACAATACAGGGGAAACACCACTTAGCTTTGCTCTGCTGCGTGCGCTCCCAGCAACAGAGCCCACCACCTGCGTGCGTCTTCTCCTCCACCCGGATCCATCACCATAACAGGATCCTTCACCTTAGTGCAGCCTTGGAGCAGAGTCCACCACCAGTTGCAGCTGCTCAGCAACAGAGTCCCAAGGATGAGCTCAGCTTCTGACACGAAGTCAAGCATGCTTGAGTCCAGCTCAGCGGCCAAGTCCCACATGGTGAGTGCCACTCTCCATAGTAGCCACTCTACCAGACCATGCAGACACTTCCCGCTGACTCCATCGCTGCGACCCCACCACGCCATGCCAGCCCTTCGTCCAGACACCATCGCTGACACTCTTCCCCCCCTGGCTGAGCTGCGCAGGACTCCTCTTCAGCTCCATCCTTCCACCAGGCTCTCCCACCCAGAGTGAACACAAACTCACAATATCACAGGCCGTGATTGCACCCCCTAGCACACCTTTATAGGGTGTCACACCTGATTCATAATTAAGTGCACAAACCTAACCTAAGGTGCAATACCACAACCACCACCGGGGACAGTCAAAACACCTTTGAACTTTACAAAGTAAAAAAAGTTCACCCAGTGCAATTTAAAACTGTCAGATCATGACAAAAAGCCCTTACTGGGTTTTCCTGAATAAACTCCTTGGTCCAAATAACTTGACCAGGCTCAAACTCACTTTTATTCTGCCCTGTGAGTCACAGGCACACTGCTGCGACGACAGGGCACTCCAGCGGATCTAATATGCTTCTGAGCACATTCTGGGGGACACATAACGACCCTCACATATGACTCCGTTCGCTGCCTCACATTAAGTATACATAGCATAATTAATTATATGTAAATATACAGTATAAATTATTACAACCCATTTAGGCATCAGTTTCCAGTCATCTAGGCTCTAAAGGAGGTCGTTCTTGAAAAATGGAAAAAGATCAATTTTGCAATATGTTGCCAACTTGTTCATTCTGTGGCGCCCCTGAGGCTCAGTCGCCACAGAGGTACTGCACCTTCTCCTAAGGTGTAGTGCCCCACCATCCAGGTAAGGTGGGAACTCCATTCCACACTCCAACACTCGCACCCCACACAACAGGGTAGTTCTGCACAACCACAATGCGGCTCAGTGCATAGAGAGTAGCAGAGCACCATTGGTGGTTCCCTGCTTGGAACACTGGATGTGCTGGGAGGTGGGTGGAGTTAAGATACATAAAAGAGTGGGAAAGTGTAGGATGACAGGTCAGTCTGACAGAAGGTCAGTCGAGTAGGAAGTCACTCAGAGAGGAGTGAGGATCCCTGGAAGAAGAGATGAAGGAAGGAGTGCTGCAGCTGCCTCAGTGATCTGAGCCAGCTGGCACAGGAAAGGGAAAGAATGAGAAAGATGTAGAACTAAAACCTAAGCTTCCAATAGAGAGAAAGACAAGTACGGAACAAAGGAGTAGGAGAACACAGAGGACGTGGGTTAGAAGAGGAACCCTGCCTATAGGTTCTCAGAGCAAGGCCAGGGCCCGGTCCCCGAGGTTGTATTGACACTTACGGTTCTGCAGCAGACACCGGTGGAGTAGTTGGCTGTAAATGCACTACTCCCATCTAAGACTTGGGGCATAACAGCAACATGGATAGAGAGCCGGGACTCAGGAGAAGGGAGTCCCCGAAGCAAGCTACAGCTGTCTGCCGTACAAATAGAGTTCTTGGGAACATCTGTAAAGAGGAATTCCAGAGTACCACGGTACTGGAGATCTTCACACTTAAAGGCGCAATAGAGGAGACGTTCAGGAAAGGTACATGTTGGCGGAGTGTTGGAGGGGAGCTTTCCATCTTGCCTGGAGGTTGGCTGAGTCTCTGACCCAGAGGACACGGCCCGGAGGCAGGCATCCTTGTGTACCGCAGACTGTGAGTAAAGCTTTGGAACGGCAAGCCCCGGTATCCTTCATTCATTCTTGCGCCAACCCGCTCAGCACCACTAAATCTGGGTACCATCCTCTACACTGCCTGCGCCTCTCCTCATCCATTGCAACTACACGGCCCTGGGGCTACAGCTTCACCTGTGGGGAGCTACGCCATCTATGCTGCAGCACACCACCAGCCCCAGAAGATCCGCATGCAGCATTGGCCTAACATCTCGCTTGCCGAACACCATAGGTGGCGTCACGAACTATTCATCTAACCACATTCCCCCATTACTTGGGCGCCCAGGGCCACGGACCAGGTCACTGCTGCTGTGACACATTCCCCTGACACCGGCCCGGTACCGAGTACCCCACAGCCCTGGGAGGGTGACCCAACTCCATGTCTTGAAGACTTGGTGCTGTACTTAAAAATCATGGAGGTCATACTAAATAATAGATATAGTAGTTTTTCATGTAGGGTGTACTCATTTTTGCATCAAGTCATTAGAGTAAAACTGAACATTTTGTGATGAAAGTTATATTACTAACCTCACTTTCATGTTATGGGTTAAAAAATGCTCTATGAATCTCAGCCTTGTAAACATTTTAGAAATTGTACTTGTATTTAGTGAGATATTGATTAAAATCTTAGTCTTCAAAGAGGGCATGCTCATCTATGCAAATCATTTTATATGCTATATACTGTATATAGAGAGAGAAAGAGAGAGAGAATTGCATGATTAGGGTATTTAGTTCATGTTATAGCAATTCCATGGGCAAGACAGGCACTTCATCATACCATGCAGGATTGTCACAACTGTCCACATCCAGTTTTATTGGTTTCGTTCAACAGTAAAACAAAATAAATCTATGGCCATCTGCCCGCTAACTAAAAAGATAAAGTCACCAGACCTGTGTCTAGTGCACAGCTCCAAACGAGAGACAAGGAGATCGATTTGCAGAGGATGAAGTTCCTGTCAAATTTCTTGAAATTCGCAGGTACATGAAGATTAGAACATTTTGAGATTTGATTTGCGGTTCACCAAAAAAAAACTTTCCTGGTACTATTTCTCACATTGCTGAAGCATCAAAGAGCATGAAAACATAATTTTGTGTTGCCATGCAAATGTCTCCATAATGCCCTGCTGGTATGACACCTTATGAATTATCATAGCTTGTACAATGGGGGTCAGTACCTAGGTCATTACTGATCAGCGATTCCCAGCACAGTTTGTACTGCAGAGTCATTTTTCATCTCTATAGTCACTGGGTTAGTCTCTCTCCTCTATAAAGCTAATATGATCAGCAGTAGAGATGAGCGAACCTTTCAAGGTTTGCCAAACATTTCATTTAACATATCCGAATCCCAATGAATTTCAATGGGAGGCAAAACTAAACACATAGAGAACACTTTAAGGGGGGAGCAAAAAGCTGCCAAAACAGCTCAAATTAGGGGCAGACATCAGGAAAAGTGGTATCAATTGATCCAGAGTACAAATAGTATAATTGTGCAGCATGGATACATGAGACAGGGATTGGACTAGCATTCCTAGCTTACAAATTGATCAGTAGCAGGTGCATGAGTGACAGGTGTAGGCCTGGTTCTCTGACAGCCCTTCCAAATCCAGGCAACACACATGAAGAAGACCCAACTGTAAGCAGACTGTACTGTGCTGTCCGGGCAGGAAGAGGAGGAGGGTAACTCTCAAGGCGAGGAGTGGGAGAACAAAGATGATGACGATTAGGTTGTAGACCCCTCTTGGTGTGAACCCAGAGGTACACAGTTGAGTAGCTCAGCAGAGGAGGTGGAGGAGGAGGAAGATGAAGAGGTTACTTTGTGGCTTCCCACACAGATACAGAGTTATGCAACAACGACAAGCACTACATTCTCAGCCACAAGTGGTTGTGGCTAGCAGCGGTCATGGGTCTGCAGTTCACATGGGCAATAAGGGTTGCCTAGCATGTGCCTTTTTTGAGAGTGAAAAGGATGACCCAACTCATGATATCTGGCAATATCCCCGCCACTATCCTGGCCTAGATGCGCTGCTTATGAAAGCACGGTCGCTGTATGCTCATTACTGCCATTTTTGTACCACAGATCATTGACTTGCATTGCTACAGAAGTCTTTCAGGCTACCGGTGTTAGGACTGGCGGAACGCACCAAATAATAAAGGTGGTAATAAGGTGCGTTCGCAGCCCGGGGTCCACCGTGCAGGGGTGGTAACCTGCTGCTCAGTAATGGCGGATGCTATATGGCGGTATACTATAAGAACACATGCGGGTTATCGTCACCTGGTGTGTACGGGGGCGGACTCTGTTGCTTCACAGAGCCACACTACCGCTGAACATAAACGCTGGAGCCTGTTTGTACTCACAGAGCTCGGCTAAAAGAGCGCACAGTGTACGGCCACAGAACGCTACCCCAAGGACACGGGGTTAGAGTCCCTCTAGGCCCACTGAGCGCGCGGCGTCGCTGCCACGAGCGCCGCTAAAGACGCTGGCAGTGGAGTGTGGAGCACGTGCACTGAGGCATGCTGGGTCACTGGTGAGGACCAATGTCCGACTCAAACCCTGAGCTACCTACACCTAAGCCTGGGTGCTAGCAGGCTAGGCTGCACAACACATGTGTACCAAGGGTAGGGGTTTCATAATGAGTCAGTCACCAGATACATTCATACATGCATACATCTCTCACACCTTATAGTCTGTAAATACAGTCTGATCCTAGCGCATGGGCGGGCGGCCATGCAAACCTTTTATAGCCACGGGCAGCCAGGACCTTCCTGGCTTCTCAGATGGGCCAATCCGAACACGAGCAGGACATGAGCACGTGACCCTCGATCTCCAATGGGAGATCACTCCACGGGCATGCTCAGTGACCCGACATGAGGACTTAGTCCCTAGAGAATCTGGCTGCTGAGCAGCCTGCATTGTCATAGCTGTGCCAGAGGTGGCAGCAGCAAGCAAACCCACGGAGTTGGTCTGGGCAGAGCGCCGGGACCGACGAATCTGCTGAGCAGGCTCCACTGCGGCCGCAGAAGAATGGGAGACCGCTGGGTGCAAGGTTCTGTATTACTGCTGTGCAGTGGCAGGAACCCGATGCCTAACATTATGCCCCCTCCCCTCTGAGCCTCTCTATGCTCAAACGCCACAATGAGGAATGGAGCGTGGATGTTCTCCACTGGCTCCCAGGTCCGAGCCTCTGGACCATGACCCTTCCAATCCACCAAATAAAACTTTTTGCCCCGCATCACCTTGCATCCCACGATGGCATTGACCTCAAACTCGTCCGAAGACAAGTCTAATGTCCCGGCAGATGACTCGGAGAACCGGGACAAGTGAACAGGCTTAAGGAGGGACACGTGGAATGTATCAGAGATAGCCAAGTGTGGTGGAAGGGCCAGACGGTAGACCACAGAGCTGATCTGCTTGAGGACCTTGAAGGGGCCAATGTAGCGCGGTGTGAACTTAGCGGACTCTACCCGCAGCCTGATATTTCGGGCGGAGAGCCACACCAAGTCACCAGGGGCAAAAGTCGGAGCAGGGCGCGGGTGTGCATCAGCGGAGGTCCTCATTCTCTCCTTAGAAGCCCGGATAGCATCCTGGGTGTGATCCCAAATGTTGCGTGCCTCCACCGCCCAGTCTTTCACCCTGGAGTCGGTGGATGACACGGGCATGGGCACAGGGACGTGCAGATGCTTGCCGTAATTTAGGAGGAATGGGGTCTGACCGATGGAGTCGGCCACAGCATTGTTCAAAGTGAACTCTGCCCAAGGCAGCAAGGATGCCCAGTCGTCCTGCCTGGCCGAGACAAAATGTCAAAGATATGTGATCAGGGTCTGGTTGTCTCTACGAACCCGTTCATCTCGGGATGATAGGCCGAGGAGAGATTCAGCTCAATGCAGAGCAGGGAACAAAGCTCTCTCCAAAACCGGGACGCAAACTGAGGACCCCGGTCACTGACAATCTTGTCCGGCATGCCAGGCAGGCGGAAAACGTGCATAATGAACAACACTGCCAGGCCCCGCGCAGAAGGTAACTGGGAGAGAGGTACCAGGTGCACCATCTAAGAGAAATGGTCGGTGACAACCCAAATGACCTTGCTACCACTGGACTTGGGTAGCCCCACCACAAAGTCCATACCGACCATCTCCCAGGGCTTGTCCGCTACTGGCAGGGGATAAAGAAGCCCAGCGGGCCGCTGCCGAGAGGACCTATTCTGGGCGCAAGAGACGCACGCCTGAATATAGTCCCTGACGTCACGGGCCATATGTGGCCACCAGTACGTCCTCGCCAGAAGCACAGAAGTCCGTTTTGTCCTGAAATGTCCACCTACCCTGGACGAATGAGCCCAAGAGAGGACCTCCGGTCGCAGACGGGCAGGGACAAATGTCTTGCCTGGAGGTACTGACTCAAGGGCAACCGGAGCCACAGTCCTCAGGCTCTCGGATGGGACGATCAACCAAGGCTCCTCCTCCTCTTCCTCCGATGACATCACGGAGCGGGAGAGAGCATCGGCACAGACGTTCTTCTCCCCGGAGAGAAAATGGAGGGTGAAGTGGAACCGGGAAAAGAACAAAGACCATCTGGCCTGGCAAGAATTTAGCCGCTGGGCTGTTTACAAATACACCAAGTTTTTGTGGTCGGTGAACACCCGGAAAGGGTTACGAGCCCCCTCCAGGAGGTGTCTCCACTCCAAGAAGGCCAACTTCATCGCTAGCAACTCCCTGTCCCCGATGGCATAATTCCTCTCCACCGGTGTGAAGGTCTTGGAGAAAAAGAAGCATGGGTGCTTCCCACCTTGCGTGTCCTTCTGAAACAGGACCGCTCCAGCACCGACGGAAGAGGCATCCACTTCCAGAAAGAAGGGCTTATCTACATCGGGGCGATGTAGAATGGGAGAGCTAGCGAAATGGGACTTAATGGAGGAGAAGGCCTTGGAGACCGGTTCCGACCATAACTTGGGATTTGCACCCTTCATGGTGAGGGCTACCAAGGGTGCTACCAAAGTCGAGAAGTGGGGGATGAATTGGCGATAGTAATTTATGAACCTCATAAAGCGCTGCACCGCTTTGAGAGAATGAGGTTCCTGCCAATCCATCACCTCCTGTAGCTTGGCAGGATCCATGGCCAATCCCCGGGCAGAGATGATATAGCCCAGGAAAGGCAAGGACTCCTGCTCAAACACACACTTCTTCAACTTGGCATAGAGGGAGTTTGCCCGCAGGCGATCGAAAACTTTGCAAACATCTCTCCGGTGGGAGTCAATTTCTGGAGAGTAGATGAGAATATCATCCAGATAGACTACAACCGAGGTGGTAAGCATATCCCGGAAGATATCATTCCCAAAGTCTTGGAAGATGGCCGGGGCATTACAGAGGCCGAAGGGCATCACCAGATAATCATAGTGCCCATCCCTGGTGTTAAATGCCGTCTTCCATTCGTCCCCATCACAGATCAAGTTTGGAAAACACCCTCACTCCCCGTAGCCTATGAAACAGCTCTGATATCAGGGGCAGAGGTTACTTATTCTTAACGATGATGGCGTTAAGACCCCTGTAATCAATGCAAGGGCGTAGTTCCCCACTCTTCTTCTGGATGAAGAAGAATCCCGCCCCCGGCTGGTGACACTGACTTCCTAGTGAATCCTCTTGCCAGATTCTCCCTGATGTATTGAGACATGGCCTCTGTCTCCAGGAGAGATAGGGGATCGACTCGACCCCGGGGAGGCTCAGCACCAGGCAAGAGGTCAATAGGGCAGTCATAGGGGCGATACGGTGGAACGGTGTCCGCCGCCTTTTTGGAGAACACGTCCGCATACTGTTGATAGTGTTTGGAGACCGAGGAGAGATCTGCGGGAACCTCGGTGGAGGCAACCTGAACACACTCCCTCAGACATCTACTTCACATGATTTACTCCACCCAATAATCCTCCCTGAGGACTACTCTATATGGGGGGAGTGGTACCGCAACCAGGGGACCCCTAGAAGTACCTGGTCAATACCCTCGGGCATGACGAGGAGGGATATCATCTCCTGATGAGATGGAGCCACTGAGAGTAACAAGGGGGCGGTCTGGTGGGTTATCTGTGAGGGTAGAGTGGCGCCGTTCACCACTCTGACGGTGACTGGTGTAGACATCATAACCAGGGGTATAGCGTGCCGTTGAGCGAAGGCTGACGACATAAAATTGCCCTCTGCCCCGGAATCCATGCAAACCTCCACCGCCAGAGTGGAAGAATCAAACTCAAGTGTCCCCTTAAAGGACAGCTTGGAGGAAAATGCCGCAGATTCTAGTGCGCCGCCTCCTGTGGCCACTAGGTGCGAGCCTTCTCCCAGCTGCTGTGGGCATCGGTTGGCAAGGTGACCGGACTGCCAGAAAACATGACAGCTCACAGGAGCTTGAGCGGACCGGGGCCTGGATCCCTCACGGGAAGCCCCCTGAGGCTCAGACGCCTGATCGGAAGATGCCAGAGGTTTAGCAGAACTAGGTGCCAACCTAAACCTCTGCCTACACTGGGCCCGCTCCAACCTTCGCTCGGCGAAGCGAAGATTAATACGGGTAGAGACAGTGATAAGCTCCTCCAGTGTAGCGGGAATCTCGTTGGTGGCCAGAGCGTCCTTCACATGGCCAGCCAAACCTCTCCAGAATGCCGGAGTGAGGACCTTATCTGGCCACTCTAACTCTGAGGCCAGCATCAGGAACTGGATGGCAAAGTGGCTGACCATAGACGAGTCCTGTGACAATGCCAGCAGCCGGAGTGCGGTGTCATGGGTGACTCGTGGTCCCAGGAAGACCTGCTTCAGAGTGTCCAAGAACCGCGAGACACTCTGCATCACATGATCACCACGCTCCCACAGCGGTGTGGCCCACTTCAGAGCCCTGCCCGACAAGAGGGAAATAATAAATCCCACTTTAGCCCGCTCAGAGGGGAATCGTGTGGCTAGCAGCTCCAGTTGTATAGAGCACTGGCTTACGAAACCCCTACAAGAAGCACTATCACCTGAGAACTTCTCGGGCAGCGGGAGGCGGGACAAAGTCGGGGCAGGGATGGCTGTGGTGACACGGAAGACAGCCTCTGTGACTGCCTGAACAGCGACTGCAGTAACAGCTTGAGAGCCGCCAACCTGCCCTGCAGCTGCCGGATGTACTGCAGCAGTCGCTGTTTATCCGCCATTACTAGCCAGACCCTGGCGCTAGGATAATGTTAGGGCTGGCGGAACGCACCAAATAATAAAGATGGTAATAAGGTGCATTCGCAGCCCGGGGTCCACCGTGCAAGGGTGGTAACCTGCTGCTCAGCAATGGCGGATGCTATATGGCGGTATACTATAAGAACACACACGGGTTATCGTCACCCGGTGTGTACGGGGGCGGACTCTGTTGCTTCACAGAGCCACACTACCGCTGAACATAAATGCCAGAGCCTGTTTGTACTCACAGAGCTCGGCTAAAAGAGTGCACAGTGTACGGCCACAGAACGCTACCCCTAGGACACGGGGTTAGAGTCCCTCTAGGCCCACTGAGCGTGCGGCATCGCTGCTACGAGCGCCGCTAAAGACGCTGGCAGTGGAGTGTGGAGCACGTGCACTGAGGCGTGCTGGGTCACTGGTGAGGACCAATGTCCGACTCAAACCCTGAGCTACCTACACCTAAGCCTGGGCGCTAGCAGGCTAGGCTGCACAACACATGCATACCAAGGGTAGGGGTTTCATAATGAGTCAGTCACCAGATACATTCATACGTGCATACATCTCTCACACCTTGTAGTCTGTAAATAGTCTGATCCTACCGCATGAGCAAGCGGCCATGCAAACCTTATATAGCCACGGGCGTCCGGGACCTTCCTGGCTTCTCGGATGGGCCAATCCGAACACGAGCAGGACCTGAGCACGTGACCCTCGATTTCCAATGGGAGATCACTCCACGGGCATGCTCAGTGGCCCGACATGAGGACTTAGTCCCTGGAGAATCTCGCTGCTGAGCAGCCTGCATTGTCATAGCTGTGTCAGAGGTGGCAGCAGCAAGCAAACCCACGGAGTTGGCCTGGGCAGAGCGCCGGGACCGACGAATCTGCTGAGCAGGCTCCACTGCGGCTGAAGAAGAATGGGAGACCGCTGGGTGCAAGGCTCTGTATTCCTGCTGTGCAGTGGCAGGAACCCAACGCCTATCAACCGGTTAACAATTTGATATGCAATGTGCTAACAAAGTGGAATTCCACTCTGCACATGTTACAGCGACTGTGGCAGCAGCGAGGAGCCCTGATGTAGTAAGTCATTTTGCATACCTTGGGCCAACACAGTATTACGCTTGCAGAGTGGACACAGATGAAGGACCTGCACAGTTTTGAAATGGCTACTATGATGGTTGAGAAGGATGAGAAGGAAGAAGTGATGAAGTCAGGAGATGAAGAGAATAATGATCACCTCTCAGTTGACTGTGGTTGCTGGAAGGGGACAGAGGAAGAAGCCATGAGTGTTACCCCCCACCAACACCATGGACTTGGACCTCATGGAAGTGCCTGACACATTAGTGCCTTCTTGTTGCACTATCTTCAACATGATGCCCATATTCTTAGGGTTAGAAATAGTGCTGAATACTGGGTTGCCATTCTGTTAGATCCACGGTGCAAGAGTAAATTTTACCAGATGCCTCCCCACCCCGGAAAGGGACACTTGTAGACAATCTTAAGAGTAATTTTCCCCTAGACAGCAGTGAGGCACATAGTCTGAAGTTCTAGATTTCCAACCCTGAGAACGTGAAAGAATCACTGCAAAAAACTTTAGCAGCAGTAGCAGCTGTGTAAGTGGCATAAGCAATCTAACAGTTTTTAGACCAACCCGTGCACCAGCAGAACAGAGTATAAGTCTGATACGTTGTCAACAACTGGAGAGATTGGTGCAGGAGTATCTCAAGCTCAATATCAATGTCATCAGAGAATTTCAACATTTTTGCATTTTAGCCTTCAAAAATAAAAGAGTGGCCTGACCTCACCAGTCAAGCCTTGGAGGTTTAGTCAAGCTCAGCAGCCAGCGTTCTCCCAGAACATGTGTTCAGTGCTGCTGGTGGTGTTCTGACCAATAAGTGCATCTGGCTGTCCCCTGAAAGTGTAGTCCGCCTAACTTTCAACCAAATGAACAAGTCATGGATCTCCAATGACCTTTGCACAACAGTCACAGACTGGGCAAACTAGGCGATGATGTAGTTTTTTGTCATGCATTGATCTTGTGTTACTGCAGTTTATGTCACCTTTGTCGTGGCTTCTGTGCCTGTTGTTGCTACTGCTGCTGATTTTGCAAACAGTTTTTTGAAATGTGGAGACTCCTAGTTGAGTCGGCATCTGGTGGGTTGCCTGTTGAGTGTCAGAGGTCCATTATGATGTTTCTACATTGTGGAAACTGATGTCAATTTAGTGGTATGCGACAATAGTTTTTTGACATATGGAGACGCCAAGTTGTATCTCCATCTGGTGAAACTTAAATTCAAAACTGTAAATGTTGGTCCAGACCCTGATACCTCAAGCATGGCCCCTGCCTGACTGCTTCTGTACCATTATAAAATTTTCTACTGTGGATTTATTGATCAGTCAACTACCTGTGTTACTATCCTTACATTTTTCTACCAATATTAGTCTATGAAACTGATGTTTGTGCCATCTTGTTGTGGCTGTGAAAATAAAACGAGCTGTTGCATGAGGTATCACGGCTCCCAGCAAAGAAGGCTTACATCACTCCCTTACCAACCACGTCTTAATTGAAACTTCAATTCAAAGCTCTAAGTGCTGATCCAGACCCTTACACCTCATGCATCTACCATGGCTGATTGCTGCTGTGTTGTTATGAAATTTCTACTGTGGGTTAATTGATGCCACTTTTCATGGTGTCTTGCCATAATTTTTGTAAATGTTTGGACTCCAAGTCAGGTCTACTTCATGTGTGTTGCCTGAATTTGGCAGAACTCTTAGAGCACCAGACCTACACCCCTGACTCATCCACCTGTTACTAATCAATGTTTAAAGTGCATCTGTCAGCAGAATTGTTCTCAGTAAACTACAGACAGTGTCAGATTGGCATCTTTATACTGATTAAAATGATATATAGTTTGGTGAAGGCCATCTTGTGGTTGTTGTTTAATCTCTATTTGTAATTTTAATTTTCAGTAAATGAGATTCTTGTGCTTCGGGCCAGCCTGTGGGGCAGGGGTCTATCTGTGGTGCCCTGCTTAGATATTCATCCTTATGGCTTATGACGGGTCATTGATCCTTCAGTGACCTGCCCCCTATTTTACATAATGCATGTTGGATGGTATGCCTGTTTTCATTTTTTTTAGACATATTGTTCTGGTGGAAAAAAATTATCTTAATCAAGTGCACAGTACCATCTATCAGAGTGCGACCACAAGATGGATTACATCAACCAAGGTATCATTTTAATCAGAATAACAGCACCTACCTGACACTGGCCATAGTTTACTGAACACAATCCTGACAGGTTCACTTTAAGCTAGAAATGCAGGTCCAAGCCCTGTTCCATGCATCCGTGCTGTGCAAATTATACTATTTGTGCTCTGGGTCAATTGATGCCTCTTTTCATGATGTCTACCACTAATTTGAGTTGTTTGAGAAGATTAACACCTTAAGGTGTTGTGTACGTTTCATTTTGCATCCCATTGAATTTAATGGGGTTTGGGTACGTTCGATGAACCGCTCATTGAACATGTTCAGTGAACATCGGGACATTCAACTAGCAGAACCGAATCAAACCTTGAAAGGTTTGCTCATCTCTAATAATCACCTCTCATCAAGGAAGTCACTTTACAGGAAAAATCATGCATGCAGTTTTACACTATTCTAGGGGTAAAACCAGTGTTGGGCTGGATTGACAAGGGTCCACCAGTAACATTGATTTTGGGGAGCCCACTTTTCACCTGCATACATTTATTACACTACCCTTATTCACAAATTTACCTATATCTCTAGTAATAAACTGGGTAGTTTGGTTCATCGATGATGAGATGATGCTTTTTTTCTATACAGAGTGAACCAAGTGCAAAGTACTGCCCATACAGTGGGGTTGGGAGCCTAGATCTGCACTGGGGCCCACTGGGGGTTTCCCTGTGGCCTTATAGGCCAGTCCGAGGATTGGTACAACAGTTTTATGTACCTTTTCATCCACAAACAAATCCAGAATTGCCAAAATGTTATTGGACAAAGGCAATACTTGGTTTGAGTGTTGTGTTGTTGAGTGTTAGGGCTCATACTCACTTACATGTAGCCACACGCTCCGGTCCGAGTGCCGGCGACAGTGCCTGGTTTTCATGTGAGAGACTCGCACGATAATCGTGCGAGTCTCCTGCAAGTGAGTACGAGCCCTTAGAGGAACAATTTCTTCCACAACTCAATTCATTCATATGAATTAATGACAGGAAGAAAAATAATATTAATATTTCCACATGAACCCTTTGTGACCACATCTCAAAAAGAGGCTGTTGCAAGGTCCAAATGGTTGCAATTGTTGCAGGAAAACTTGAAAACCATTCTTTTACATGCTGCATCAAGAATGCAGAGAATGGAGCCACCATATGAATCGACATTCAAAAAAGGGGCTCTAGTGATGACTAAGACTTTCAGGAAGAGTGTACTTTGGGAAAGTAACTGGGACGGTCCTTTTGAGATAATCAAAACTATGGGACAAGTTATAATTCTGGTGCAACGAGCATCTAATGTGGTTAAAAATACCCGCAGACAATAAAGAGTGTAGATACATGTCAATCGATGCAAATTGTATGTTACAAAATAATGATAATGAATTTGTTTTAGGAAGAAATTGATTCCAGTAAGAGCTGGAACACGAAACACCACGTCATTGATGGAAGGTATTCAACACCAATTGTTCAGGAGAAAATAAATGTCCCAGGAAAAGCTACTATTTGATGAGAATCACATTTCTGCTACTTTGTACTATTTCAATCAAGATCTACACAGAATACATTTTACATCATTGAACAAATACTAGTGAAGTGAATGAACATATCAAAGGAACTCACATTTTCAGAAACCAAGAGAATCTAGTCTACAAAACCTAATAGATGAAGACATACCAGTCGATTAAGTAGATATTACCTGAAACATTTCCATTGGTTATGGTGTAAAATGCTATATTGAACTACACTTCTACAAAACACTGACTTAATATCACATGCTACCACAGGACCTAAGACTAGGTTTACACAGTTACGAGGAGAATATACTGTATACATATTAGTAAGATAGGTACATGAGAATGCAATCCTATAGATGAGTTATACTGGAATATAGAGATAACAGGTGAAGAAAAATCTGTGTGGTTAGGTGATATTACTAATGATTAGTGAGCATGCTCGTCACTACTCGGCGCTTGCCCGAGCATCTCACTGCTCGAGTATTTCCAGGATTGCTCAGTGGGAGCTTGGGTTCCAGCCCTGCATGTTTGGCGCTCTTTAGTGTATGTGGCAGACTTCATTGCATATAGCAAGTGGGTCAATTACAGTTCTGTCTGCTGCTGTTGCCTATTACAGATATATATAGACATAGCCCCAGGTATCAGGGGCCAGGAATAATTTTTGAGGGGATTTTAATCCAGATTATTTGCTTTAAAAGCAATCCAGAGAACACCTTTCTCTGCTCCATTTACTTGTTGGCACTAGTCATATTTTATAACGTTTTTTTGTAAATTATAAATGGATGAATGTAGTTTAAATATTAATATCTCAATATTGGTGTGTCACTGTTTTTTATGCACTTTTTTTATTTGTGTACAGTATTTCCAAATTTATGTATTCCATATATTTCTTCACTTTGTATAGGCTTATGGTATTTGTTACTGCATATTAATTTCAATTTTACAATTACATGGAGAACTTTTATATATCTTTATATATTCATCATTTTATTCTATATTTTGGCTAGGTGCAGTGTATTCACGTAATTTTATAATTAATATGGATATTTTGCTATATTATTGATGATGCACGTTTTCACTTTATATTTATACTGTATTTATATTGTAATTGTGATATCGTTATGCACTTTATTGCTCTGGATTGTTTTCATCCATCTGGTCCGGAACTTGACTTAATGTGGATCATTTAATTCATGATAGTCACCTTACAGTATGTCCATATTTATTCGGTCCTCCAAATCTTTTAATTGTGAATTCCCAGCGCACGGGGAGTGTGCATGCGCAGGCCATGAGCTTACCAATTCATGGGTCTCTGGTCTTTTCACGGTGACAAATGCAGGGAAAGCCTAAGTGGGCGTTCCACCGTGTGTTTACACATGTGACCGGAATTCCCAGAACTTGTTTAATATGGGAGTGGTACTGGCTGGCGCATGCGCTGATTAGACCAGTGACGCCGGTGGATCTTCCTTATTGATTGCCCACAATATACTGTAGTATTTAACCTTGGTTGCCCCCTGCCCCGACACGCCTCCCGGAGAAGCAAAGCGAAATGCGCGTCGGGGCAGAGGGACTTCATTACATGTGCAGCGGGCAGCGCTCCTGGCGACAGGTATATTTGTCTCTTTATTCCAATTTTGGTTCATGTTTATTGGGGCATGTTTGTGCTTTACAGCCTGTAATCATATCAGGAGTTGTTCCTGTCACCTTGTAAGCACACCTGTTATTTAGGGGCAATAGGTTTGATAAGAAATTGGTAATGCATATTTTTGCATAAATTACTATATCAAAAACCTTTTTTGATGTCTCTTTTTGATATATATTGTATATGGTATGTGCTATTAACATAGTTTTTCTGTGCTGTCCGCATACTAATTCTGCACAGCTTGGATTGTAGGGCCCTCTTTTTATTGCATCCTTTCTGTGTATATTGTGTTTCTATTTGTTAAATAAAATTTATATATTTTATATAAAATCATGATATGCTTCTTGGTGTTTTCATGTGAAAACTATTTGTGACCTAGTTGATAAATTATCTATTGAGAAGTAATACTTTATCGATCATTGTTGGACTATTTTTTGGTAACTAAAATTAGTGTTTTAGGCAAGTTATTGAGACCAGTTTTCTGAAAAAAAAAATAGCTACCTACAGGCCAGATATTTCAAACTGCAGTTTGTCTGTTAAACGGATCACATAGTGCACTCAAAATTGTGCCATTTCAGGCCTCAATTTAATTTTTTTGGCAGTTTTTTAGGCAAGTTATTGAGACCAGTGTTCTGAAAAAAAATAGTTACCTACAGGCCAGATATGTCAAACTGTGAGTTGTCCGTCAAATGGATCACATAGTGCGCTCAAAATTGTGCTATTTCAAGCCTCTATTTAATTTTTTTGCAGTGTTTTAGGCAAGTTATTGACACCAGTTTGGTTAAGAAATACTTTCCTACAGGCCAGATATTTTGAACTGGGGTTTGTCCGTTCCATGGATCACATATCAGTGCACTCAAAATTGTGCCATTTCAGGCCTCCATTTCATTTTTTGGCAGTGTCTTAGCCTAGTTATTGACAACAGTTTGCTTAAAATGAAAAAGAAGTTACCTACAGGCCAAATATTTTGAACTCGGGTTTGTCCATCCCACGGATCACATATAAGTTTTTTCCAAATTCAGCCATTTGTAGCGAACGTCGAAAATATTGTCCTCCATTGAAAATGGGCAAGGCACGTGGCAAGTTGTGACGTTTTTCGGAAAAGGACGTCCGAGAGTGGACCCTCTGGGTCGCGGATCTGGAGCCCCGGGGGTCGAGCGCTCCAGGTGAAGGCCGACCCCTATACAGGGATCGTTTGGGGCAAGACTACCGAGGACAGAACCACGACAGCCGGTACCAGGAGGGGCGGCTCAAGGACAAGAGGTGCCCGTAGGCAGGAGTACTGGACTGAGAGGTAGAGGACCTAACAGGACTACTGGATGGGTAGACAGACAGGGAGCAGGTACTAGAGGGGAGAGGACCGGGAGGAAGCACACAAGGGGGTACCAGAAGGGAGAACAGAGCGGTCATGCAGGGTGAACGAACACTGGGAACAAGGATGCAGAGCCGGGGGCTGGAAGCCACGGGGAAGACAGACAGGAAACAGGCGGCACTATAGGAAGGGGGCCAAAGCACAGCGTGGCGAGCGCACAGCAACACTCAGGCGTCCTCTGCATAGAGAGCGCGCCAGAAATACCCTAGGGTCCGGAAGCGGGTGGTACGTGCCGCCCCCGGCGCCACCCCCCGTAGGCAGAAGAGGGGACGCTGGTGCGCGCGCGCGCCCTAAGGAAGGAGTACGGTGCCGTGACAGGAGGGGAGGCAGAGCGTGGGAGCGCGCCGCGACGAGGACGCCGGTAGGAGGAGGTGGCGGCGGTTGCCGCTGGAGGAGGGGCGGGAGCGGGTGCAGCCGAGACCGCCGACATGACAGTACCCCCCTCTTTACATCCCCCCTTTCTGAGATTGGCCAGAAACTTCTTTAGTATTAGAGGAGCGTTGATATTCTTTTGAGGCTCCCAAGACCTCTCCTCAGGACCAAATCCCTTCCACTCAATGAGAAAGAAAGTCCTCCCCCTGACTCTCTTCATGGCTAAAATATCCTTTACTTCAAAGATGTCATCCGACCCAATAGGTAAAGGAGGGGCAATGAAGATCGGTTGGAACCGATTCAAAACTACAGGTTTCAAGAGCGAGACGTGAAAGGCGTTAGGGACTCGGAGTGAAGCCGGCAACCTCAGTTTGTAAGACACTTCATTGATGCGTTTTAGTACCTCGAAGGGACCGATGTAACGAGGACACAGCTTATAGGAAGGAACTTTCAAGCGGATGTGCTTGGTTGAGAGCCAGACCTTATCACCAGGGTGGTATGTGGGAAGGTCCCTCCGTCTCTTGTCTGCATGTCTTTTGATTCGGGCACTGGTCTTCACAAGAGCCTCTCTGGTCTCCTTCCAAATATTCGAAAATTCAGTGGCGAGGGCATCAGCTGCGGGAACTCCTGAAGAGGCAACAAAGGGTAGTGGAACACCAGGATTGCGACCAGAAACCACAAAGAACGGAGTTTTGGTGGTCGACTCACTGGGGTGGTTATTATGGGCGAATTCCGCCCAGGGTAGAAGAGAGACCCAGTTATCCTGGTGGGCATTGGAGAAGTGGCGCAGGTAAGTTGTTAGGTCCTGGTTAACCCGTTCTACCTGCCCATTGGTCTGCGGGTGATAGGCGGAGAAGTCGAGGGACGTACCCATAAGCTGACATATAGCCCTCCAGAAGCGAGAAGTAAATTGGACCCCTCGATCAGACACAATCCGTAGGGGAAGACCATGCAACCTGAAGATCTGATGGATGAAGATCTCGGCCAACTTCGGAGCAGAGGGCAGCCCGGCCAGGGGGATAAAATGAGCCATCTTAGAGAAGCGGTCTGCCACGACTAAGATGGTGGTGCAACCAGCTGAGCAGGGCAAGTCGGTTATAAAGTCCATGGCAATTTGCTGCCAAGGGGCCTCCGGCACCGGCAACGGATGGAGAAGACCGGAGGGCAGAGATCTTGGAACCTTGTTCTGCGCACAGGTTGGGCAAGAGGCAACAAAATCTGCCACGTCTTGGCGAAGGGTGGCCCACCAGTAATAACGTGAGAGTAGCGATAGAGTCTTCTTGGACCCCACGTGCCCCGCTACCTTGGAGGAGTGCCCCCAGCGCAACACCTCCAGACGTTTATTTTGAGGCACGAAGGTCTTGCCTGGTGGAGGAGTAGAAAAGTTCATCGGGGCCACGGTGATCACTTTGGCAGGCTCGATAATATACGAGGGGTTCTCGTCCTCTTCTGGCGACTGTAGAGATCTGGAAAGTGCATCTGCTTTGGTGTTCTTATTACCGGGCCGGAAGTGAAGCTGGAAGTCGAATCGAGAAAAATACAAGGCCCATCTGGCTTGTCTGGAATTGAGCCTTTGGGCGGACTGCAGATAGGCCAAATTCTTGTGGTCCGTGAAGATGGTAAAGGGGTGCACAGCCCCCTCGAGCAGGTACCGCCACTCTTCCAGAGCCATCTTGATGGCCAGCAACTCCCGATCTCCGATGGAGTAGTTGCACTCTGCTGGGGAAAAGGACTTGGAAAAGAACCCGCAGGGAACCAGACGTCCAGGGGGAACTCGCTGGGAGAGGACCGCCCCAGCTCCGGTGGAAGAGGCGTCCACTTCAAGAACAAAAGGCCTACTGGCCACCGGCCGATGTAGGACCGGTGCTGCTGCAAAGGAGCGTTTCAGCGCCAGAAAGGCATCTTCCGCCTCGGAGGGCCAGTGATCAGGCTTAGTTCCTTTGCGAGTCAAGGCCGAGATAGGTTTGGTCAACAAGGAAAAATGCGGCACGAACTGTCGGTAATAATTCGCGAATCCGAGGAAACGCTGGATGGCTTTGATTCCGACAGGACGGGGCCACTTGAGTACCGCCGAGAGTTTCTCGGGATCCATCTTCAGACCGGAATCTGTGATGACATGACCCAAGAAGGGTAACGAGGTCTGTTCGAAGAGACACTTCTCAATCTTGGCGTAGAGGTGATTCTCCCGGAGACGGTGCAGGACCATGCGTACGCTTCTCCGATGGGAGGAAAGGTCAGGCGAGAAGATGAGGATATCGTCTAAATACACTATTACGCAAGTGTACAGAAGGTCCCGAAACACCTCGTTAACGAACTCCTGGAAGACAGCTGGAGCATTGCAGAGACCAAACGGCATGACTAAATACTCATAATGACCATCACGGGTATTGAAGGCCGTCTTCCATTCGTCGCCTGCGCGAATCCGGATCAAATTGTAGGCTCCCCGCAGGTCCAGCTTCGTGAAGATTCGAGCCCCTCTCAGCCGGTCGAAGAGTTCTGGGATAAGTGGAAGTGGGTATCGATTCTTAACTGTAATATTGTTCAGGCCCCGGTAGTCGATACATGGTCTAAGAGATCCGTCTTTCTTCCGAACAAAGAAGAAGCCTGCACCAGCTGGGGACGAGGACTTTCGGATGAACCCCTTCGCCAAGTTCTCCCGGATGTATTCAGTCATGGCCGAGGTCTCTGCTGGAGATAGGGGATACATCCTCCCCCTGGGCGGAGTGGCTCCAGGAAGCAAGTTGATAGGGCAGTCATAGGCCCGATGCGGAGGCAGAGACTCCGCTTCTTTTTTACTGAAAACGTCAGCGTACACGTAGTACGGTGCGGGGAGACCCGTGAGATTGGTAGGCGTAGGCAGGAGACGAGGTTGGAGGACGGATTGCAAACAATGAGTGTGGCAGGATTGACCCCAGCGGAGGATCTCCCCTGAGCGCCAGTCGACAACTGGCTCGTGCAGCCGAAGCCAGGGTAATCCAAGGAGGACAGTGTGAGACAATTTAGGCAGCACATAGAAGGCTATCTTTTCAAAATGAAGCGCTCCAATTTGTAAGTCCACTTCGGTCGTGATCCTGGTAACGAGCCCGGGAAGGGGTGTTCCATCGACGGAGGTGATAGCCCGTGGGTCTTTTAGGATAACCACCGGAATCTGAAGTTGGTCCACCTCTTGCTGCCGAATGAAATTGCCAGCCGCACCCGAGTCCACATACGCCTCCACAGATCTGCGCTCCCGTCCTGAAACAATTAAGGCTGAAAGGGTAAGAGGCAGAGAGGAATTATGATCACCTAGGGAGACCTCTCTTACCTGACCTAGGTGGAGGCGTTTCCCGGCCTCTCAGGACAAGTGCGGATGAAGTGATTAGCCCCACCACAGTACAGGCAGAGCCCGTTAGTCATCCTCTCTCTGCGACGCTGCTCAGTCAACCTGACCCGATCTACCTGCATGGGCTCGGGGACGCTGCTAGTAGAGGGAGCAGCAGAGCGTGGAATAGGCGCTTGATATAGCTTGAAGGGTCTGCGTTCTCTAACCGATTCCCGCGAGCGCTCCAAAAAACGGAGGTCTATGCGCGTAGCCAGGGCTATAAGGTCCTCCAGAGAGGTGGGGGTATCCCGACCGGCTAGCTCATCTTTAATCTTGCTGGAAAGGCCTCTCCAGAAGGCACCTACAAGTGCCTCATTATTCCATCCGAGTTCAGACGACAACGTCCGAAAACGGATGGCGTACTGCCCCACAGTAAGCGACCCTTGGCGGAGATTAAAGAGAGCTTCTGTGGTAGAAGCCAAGCGGCCGGGTTCGTCAAACACCCTACGAAATGTTTCCAGGAAGTTCTGGATATTTGCTACGACGGGATCATCCCTCTCCCATAGAGGGTTCACCCAGGACAGGGCTTCTCCCTCGAGGTGGGATACTATGAATGCCACCTTGGCGCGATCCGTGGGATATTGTTGGGGCAACAGCTCGAAGTGCAGTCTGCACTGGTTTAAAAAGCCCCGACAAAGTTTAGGATCTCCACCATATCTGGGAGGCTTACCCGGGCGGGGGGGCGGGGAGGAGACGGCGTCCCTGGGAGGGTTAGAGACGACCGCAGCGAACTGCAAGGCAAGCAGTCGGTCATCGATGGACGCCATATACCCCAAAACGTGGGACTGGGCATCGCGCTGCTGCGCGAGCTCCTGCTGCAGGCTGGCTAGGAGGGGAGCATGCCCGGGGTCAGAGGTCTGCATAGCGGACAAACGGGTGTCCATGGACTTCATAAAAGACATGATTCGGGCCTGATTTTCACGCAGGAACAACAGTTCCTTCTGCGTGGCAGCCGTGGCACCGGCGGGGTCCATGGCCTGAGTGTACTGTGACGTTTTTCGGAAAAGGACGTCCGAGAGTGGACCCTCTGGGTCGCGGATCTGGAGCCCCGGGGGTCAAGCGCTCCAGGTGAAGACCGACCCCTATACAGGGATCGTTTGGGGCAAGACTACCGAGGACAGAACCGCGACAGCCGGTACCAGGAGGGGCGGCTCAAGGACAAGAGGCGCCCGTAGGCAGGAGTACTGGACTGAGAGGTAGAGGACCTAACAGGACTACTGGATGGGTAGACAGACAGGGAGCAGGTACTAGAGGGGAGAGGACCGGGAGGAAGCACACAAGGGGGTACCAGAAGGGAGAACAGAGCGGTCATGCAGGGTGAACGAACACTGGGAACAAGGATGCAGAGCCGGGGGCTGGAAGCCACGGGGAAGACAGACAGGAAACAGGCGGCACTATAGGAAGGGGGCCAAAGCGCAGCGTGGCGAGCGCACAGCAACACTCAGGCGTCCTCTGCATAGAGAGCGCGCCAGAAATACCCTAGGGTCCGGAAGCGGGCGGTACGTGCCGCCCCCGGCGCCACCCCCCGTAGGCGGAAGAGGGGACGCTGGTGCGCGCGCGCCCTAAGGAAGGAGCGTGGTGCCGTGACAGGAGGGGAGGCAGAGCGTGGGAGCGCGCCGCGACGAGGACGCCGGTAGGAGGAGGTGGCGGCGGTTGCCGCTGGAGGAGGGGCGGGAGCGGGTGCAGCCGAGACCGCCGACATGACACAAGTGACGGGGAACTAGACGTGATGGTGATGGTGCATGCAGAGGCCGAGGCCGTGGGCAAGCTGAAATTGTGCCACAACAAACACTCACATCTTCACGCCCGAGCTTCCTGTCCCAATTACTAGAGGACCGCAGCACCACACCACTATTGAACCCAGAGCAGTGTCAAATGGTTGTTGGTTGGATAGCGGATAATGCTTCCAGTCAGTTTGCCACCACCACCACCCTGTCTTCCACACTGTCAAGTCTCAGTAGCCGTGAGTCTGGACAACGTATTCCTCACCCTGATCATCATTCCTCCCATCATGCCGAGTGCCCGGAGACAACTGATCCTACACTTGGACACTCTGAAGAGCTGTTCACTTTTCCATTTATAGATTCAGGCCTTTCAACTGGTCCACTTGAAGCGGGCAAGAGGAGATCGCATGTAGCAATGCCCAAATATTTGAGCAGCCAAGATCACATAAAGACAATGATGGGAAAGTGACCAGATTATTTGCTTTAAAAGCAATCCAGAGAACACCTTTCTCTGCTCCATTTAATTGTTGGCACTAGTCATATTTTATAACATTTTTTTGTAAATTATAAATGGATGAATGTAGTTTAAATATTAATATCTCAATATTGGTGTGTCACTGTTTTTTATGCACTTTTTATTATTTGTGTACAGTATTTCCAAATTTATGTATTCCATATATTTCTTCACTTTGTATAGGCTTATGGTATTTGTTACTGCATATTAATTTCAATTTTACAATTACATGGAGAACTTTTATATATCTTTATATATTCATCATTTTATGCTATATTTTGGCTAGGTGCAGTGTATTCACTGTGTATTCACAGTGTATTCATTATAATTAATATGGATATTTTGCTATATTATTGATGATGCACGTTTTCACTTTATATTTATACTGTATTTATATTGTAATTGTGATATCGTTATGCACTTTATTGCTCTGGATTGTTTTCATCGATCTGGTCCGGAACTTGACTTAATGTGGATCATTTAATTCATGATACTCACCTTACAGTATGTCCATATTTATTCCTCCAAATCTTTTAATTGTGAATTCCCAGCGCACGGGGAGTGTGCATGCGCAGGCCATGAGCTTACCAATTCATGGGTCTCTGGTCTTTTCACGGTGACAAATGCAGGGAAAGCCTAAGTGGGCGTTCCACCGTGTGTTTACACATGTGACCGGAATTCCCAGAACTTGTTTAATATGGGAGTGGTACTGGCTGGCGCATGCGCTGATTAGACCTGAGACGCCGGTGGATCTTCCTTATTGATTGCCCACAATATAGTATTTAACCTTGGTTGCCCCCTGCCCCGACACGCCTCCCGGAGAAGCAAAGCGAAATGCGCGTCGGGGCAGAGGGACTTCATTACATGTGCAGCGGGCAGCGCTCCTGGCGACAGGTATATTTGTCTCTTTATTCCAATATTGGTTCATGTTTATTGGGGCATGTTTGTGCTTTACAGCCTATAATCATATCAGGAGTTGTTCCTGTCACCTTGTAAGCACACCTGTTATTTAGGGGCAATAGGTTTGATAAGAAATTGGTAATGCATATTTTTGCATAAATTACTATATCTAAAACCTTTTTTGGTGTCTATTTTTGGTATATATTGAATATAGTATGTGCTATTAACATAGTTTTTCTGTGTTGTCCGCATACTAATTCTGCACAGCTTGGATTGTAGGTCCCTCTTTTTATTGCATCCTTTCTGTGTATATTGTTTTTATTTGTTAAATAAAATTTATATATTTTATATAAAATCATGATATGCTTCTTGATCTTTTCATGTGAAAACTATTGGTGACCTAGTTGATAAATTATCTATTGAGAAGTAATACTTTATCGATCATTGTTGGACAATTTTTTGGTAACTAAAATTAGTGTTTTAGGCAAGTTATTGAGACCAGTTTTCTGAAAAACAAAATAGTTACCTACAGGCCAGATATTTCAAACTGCAGTTTGTCTGTTAAACAGATCACATAGTGCACTCAAAATTGTGCCATTTCAGGCCTCAATTTAATTTTTTTGGCAGTTTTTTAGGCAAGTTATTGAAACCAGTGTTCTGAAAAAAAATAGTTACCTACAGGCCAGATATGTCAAACTGTGAGTTGTCTGTCAAATGGATCACATAGTGCGCTCAAAATTGTGCTATTTCAAGCCTCTATTTAATTTTTTGCAGTGTTTAAGGCAAGTTATTGACACCAGTTTGGTTAAAAAATACTTTCCTGCAGGCCAGATATTTTGAACTGGGGTTTGTCCGTTCCATGGATCACATATCAGTGCACTCAAAATTGTGCCATTTCAGGCCTCCATTTCAATTTTTTGGCAGTGTCTTAGCCTAGTTATTGACAACAGTTTGCTTAAAATGAAAAAGAAGTTCCCTACAGGCCAAATATTTTGAACTCGGGTTTGTCCATCCCACGGATCACATATAAGTTTTTTCCAAATTCAGCCATTTGTAGCGAACGTCGAAAATATTGTCCTCCATTGAAAATGGGCAAGGCATGTGGCAAGTGACGGGGAACTAGACGTGATGGTGATGGTGCATGCAGAGGCCGAGGCCGTGGGGAAGCTGAAATTGTGCCACAACAAACACTCACATCTTCACGCCCGAGCTTCCTGTCCCAATTACTAGAGGACCGCAGCACCACACCACTATTGAACCCAGAGCAGTGTCAAACGGTTGTTGGTTGGATAGCGGATAATGCTTCCAGTCAGTTTACCACCACCACCACCCTGTCTTCCACACTGTCAAGTCTCAGTAGCCGTGAGTCTGGACCACGTATTCCTCACCCTGATCATCCTTCCTCCCATCATGCTGAGTGCCCGGAGACAACTGATCCTACACTTGGACACTCTGAAGAGCTGTTCACTTTTCCATTTATAGATTCAGGCCTCTCAACCGGTCCACTTGAAGCAGGCAAGAGGAGATCGCATGTAGCAATGCCCAAATATTTGCGCAGCCAAGATCACATATAGACAATGATGGGAAAGTGACCAAACTGGCAGGAGGACATGCAGAGAGAGGACAGCAGCACACAGGGGGAGGGAGGTGTAGCTCCCCAACAGGCAGGAAGAAGCAATAGGTTTGATAAGAAATTGGTAATGCATATTTTTGCATAAATTACTATATCTAAAACCTTTTTTGATGTCTCTTTTTGGTATATATTGTATATGGTATGTGCTATTAACATAGTTTTCCTGTGCTGTCCGCATACTAATTCTGCACAGCTTGGATTGTAGGTCCCTCTTTTTATTGCATCCTTTCTGTGTATATTGTTTTTATTTGTTAAATAAAATTTATATATTTTATATAAAATCATGATATGCTTCTTGGTCTTTTCATGTGAAAACTATTGGTGACCTAGTTGATAAATTATCTATTGAGAAGTAATACTTTATCGATCATTGTTGGACAATTTTTTGGTAACTAAAATTAGTGTTTTAGGCAAGTTATTGAGACCAGTTTTCTGAAAAACAAAATAGTTACCTACAGGCCAGATATTTCAAACTGCAGTTTGTCTGTTAAACGGATCACATAGTGCACTCAAAATTGTGCCATTTCAGGCCTCAATTTAATTTTTTTTGGCAGTTTTTTAGGCAAGTTATTGAAACCAGTGTTCTGAAAAAAAATAGTTACCTACAGGCCAGATATGTCAAACTGTGAGTTGTCTGTCAAATGGATCACATAGTGCGCTCAAAATTGTGCTATTTCAAGCCTCTATTTAATTTTTTTGCAGTGTTTTAGGCAAGTTATTGACACCAGTTTGGTTAAGAAATACTTTCCTACAGGCCAGATATTTTGAACTGGGGTTTGTCCGTTCCATGGATCACATATCAGTGCACTCAAAATTGTGCCATTTCAGGCCTCCATTTCATTTTTTTGGCAGTGTCTTAGCCTAGTTATTGACAACAGTTTGCTTAAAATGAAAAAGAAGTTACCTACAGGCCAAATATTTTGAACTCGGGTTTGTCCATCCCACGGATCACATATAAGTTTTTTCCAAATTCAGCCATTTGTAGCGAACGTCGAAAATATTGTCCTCCATTGAAAATGGGCAAGGCACGTGGCAAGTGACGGGGAACTAGACGTGATGGTGATGGTGCATGCAGAGGCCGAGGCCGTGGGCAAGCTGAAATTGTGCCACAACAAACACTCACATCTTCACGCCCGAGCTTCCTGTCCCAATTACTAGAGGACCGCAGCACCACACCACTATTGAAACCAGAGCAGTGTCAAATGGTTGTTGGTTGGATAGCGGATAATGCTTCCAGTCAGTTTGCCACCACCACCACCCTGTCTTCCACACTGTCAAGTCTCAGTAGCCATGAGTCTGGACAACGTATTCCTCACCCTGATCATCATTCCTCCCATCATGCCGAGTGCCCGGAGACAACTGATCCTACACTTGGACACTCTGAAGAGCTGTTCACTTTTCCATTTATAGATTCAGGCCTCTCAACCGGTCCACTTGAAGCAGGCAAGAGGAGATCGCATGTAGCAATGCCCAAATATTTGAGCAGCCAAGATCACATAAAGACAATGATGGGAAAGTGACCAGATTATTTGCTTTAAAAGCAATCCAGAGAACACCTTTCTCTGCTCCATTTACTTGTTGGCACTAGTCATATTTTATAACATTTTTTGTAAATTATAAATGGATGAATGTAGTTTAAATATTAATATCTCAATATTGGTGTGTCCCTGTTTTTTATGCACTTTTTATTATTTGTGTACAGTATTTCCAAATTTATGTATTCCATATATTTCTTCACTTTGTATAGGCTTATGGTATTTGTTACTGCATATTAATTTCAATTTTACAATTACATGGAGAACTTTTATATATCTTTATATATTCATCATTTTATGCTATATTTTGGCTAGGTGCAGTGTATTCACGTAATTTTATAATTAATATGGATATTTTGCTATATTATTGATGATGCACGTTTTCACTTTATATTTATACTGTATTTATATTGTAATTGTGATATCGTTATGCACTTTATTGCTCTGGATTGTTTTCATCCATCTGGTCCGGAACTTGACTTAATGTGGATCATTTAATTCATGATACTCACCTTACAGTATGTCCATATTTATTCGGTCCTCCAAATCTTTTAATTGTGAATTCCCAGCGCACGGGGAGTGTGCATGCGCAGGCCATGAGCTTACCAATTCATGGGTCTCTGGTCTTTTCATGGTGACAAATGCAGGGAAAGCCTAAGTGGGCGTTCCACCGTGTGTTTACACATGTGACCGGAATTCCCAGAACTTGTTTAATATGGGAGTGGTACTGGCTGGCGCATGCGCTGATTAGACCTGTGACGCCGGTGGATCTTCCTTATTGATTGCCCACAATATAGTATTTAACCTCGGTTGCCCCCTGCCCCGACACGCCTCCCGGAGAAGCAAAGCGAAATGCGCGTCGGGGCAGAGGGACTTCATTACATGTGCAGCGGGCAGCTCTCCTGGCGACAGGTATATTTGTCTCTTTATTCCAATATTGGTTCATGTTTATTGGGGCATGTTTGTGCTTTACAGCCTATAATCATATCAGGAGTTGTTCCTGTCACCTTGTAAGCACACCTGTTATTTAGGGGCAATAGGTTTGATAAGAAATTGGTAATGCATATTTTTGCATAAATTACTATATCTAAAACCTTTTTTGGTGTCTATTTTTGGTATATATTGAATATAGTATGTGCTATTAACATAGTTTTTCTGTGCTGTCCGCATACTAATTCTGCACAGCTTGGATTGTAGGTCCCTCTTTTTATTGCATCCTTTCTGTGTATATTGTTTTTATTTGTTAAATAAAATTTATATATTTTATATAAAATCATGATATGCTTCTTGGTCTTTTCATGTGAAAACTATTGGTGACCTAGTTGATAAATTATCTATTGAGAAGTAATACTTTATCGATCATTGTTGGACAATTTTTTGGTAACTAAAATTAGTGTTTTAGGCAAGTTATTGAGACCAGTTTTCTGAAAAACAAAATAGTTACCTACAGGCCAGATATTTCAAACTGCAGTTTGTCTGTTAAACAGATCACATAGTGCACTCAAAATTGTGCCATTTCAGGCCTCAATTTAATTTTTTTTGGCAGTTTTTTAGGCAAGTTATTGAAACCAGTGTTCTGAAAAAAAATAGTTACCTACAGGCCAGATATGTCAAACTGTGAGTTGTCTGTCAAATGGATCACATAGTGCGCTCAAAATTGTGCTATTTCAAGCCTCTATTTAATTTTTTGCAGTGTTTAAGGCAAGTTATTGACACCAGTTTGGTTAAAAAATACTTTCCTGCAGGCCAGATATTTTGAACTGGGATTTGTCCATTCCATGGATCACATATCAGTGCACTCAAAATTGTGCCATTTCAGGCCTCCATTTCATTTTTTTGGCAGTGTCTTAGCCTAGTTATTGACAACAGTTTGCTTAAAATGAAAAAGAAGTTACCTACAGGCCAAATATTTTGAACTCGGGTTTGTCCATCCCACGGATCACATATAAGTTTTTTCCAAATTCAGCCATTTGTAGCGAACGTCGAAAATATTGTCCTCCATTGAAAATGGGCAAGGCACGTGGCAAGTGATGGGGAACTAGACGTGATGGTGATGGTGCATGCAGAGGCCGAGGCCGTGGGGAAGCTGAAATTGTGCCACAACAAACACTCACAACTTCATGCCCGAGCTTCCTGTCCCAATTACTAGAGGACCACAGCAACACACCACTATTGAACCCAGAGCAGTGTCAAACGGTTGTTGATTGGATAGCGGATAATGCTTCCAGTCAGTTTACCACCACCACCACCCTGTCTTCCACACTGTCAAGTCTCAGTAGCCGTGAGTCTGGACCACGTATTCCTCACCCTGATCATCCTTCCTCCCATCATGCCGAGTGCCCGGAGACAACTGATCCTACACTTGGACACTCTGAAGAGCTGTTCACTTTTCCATTTATAGATTCAGGCCTCTCAACCGGTCCACTTGAAGCGGGCAAGAGGAGATCGCATGTAGCAATGCCCAAATATTTGAGCAGCCAAGATCACATAAAGACAATGATGGGAAAGTGACCTAAGCTGGCAGGAGGACATGCAGAGAGAGGACAGCAGCACACAGGGGGAGGGAGGTGTAGCTCCCCAACAGGCAGGAAGAAGCAGTAAGTTGGCCGCAGACAGAAGGCAGGCAACCATTCCCTGTAACAACAACATGGCAGAAGTTGCCAGTCCAACTGTTAGGTCTTACATAGAACTGTTGTCATAACTACAAGCCAGTGGTGCTCAAGTAGGATCCCAATCTGCAACCTTATATATATATACTTGGCACACAAGTGCCAAGTTTCTATAAATAAATTTGGTGCAGGGCAGGCCTTGTATTCAATGCATAGGCAAACAGTATAGGAGTACAAAATTCCTAATAATGGGAACTGTTATGATTGAGTCACCGTAGGAGGCAAAAACAGAAATGCTAGCTAAGTCCAGAAAACCAGAGAGGTTGGCAGCTATCGGATTGCAGACCCCTGATCCTATCCACAACAACTAACAGTAGCCGTGGGGGGTTCCTACGATGCCCTAGACCCCTCGATCACAGCCGGAGAATTAAATAGGCCTAAAGAAAGAAAGGGGAAATCTAAACTGCCCCAGAGCAGACCCCAAAGCAATAGGCAGCCCCCAACATATAATGACGGTGAAGCAAGATGAAAACACTAACACAGACAGAAAGATAGACTGAGCAAAGACGGGACCCAAGCTAACTAGATAGGAAAGGACAGGAAGGCTGCTGTCTGCAATCCGTGAAAAACCCTATGAGAATAAGAGCCAACAGACTGACAGTGAAAAAGGCCCTGAAGACGCTAGGCTTCAAAAAGCTATGTCAGTACTCAGGAATATTCTGAAGACAGAGCAACCGGCAAAAGGAGATTCAGCTCACCCCAGCAGGGAATGGCAGAATCCAGAAAAGCAAGGCAAAAAAAGCAAAACACAAATGCTAACAGGCAAAGCAGAAAACTTAGCTTTAGAGGAGCAGGAATCAGACTGGTGTCCTAGAAGTCCACAGAAAAATCACCCGCAGGGCAGAAGGGCGTCGGCAGTAGAGTTGAGCGACTTTGGTCAGATCGGGTTTCATGAAACAAAATTTGTTTCAGATGAAACTCGTCCGACTAGGGCAAAAAAAGTCGGAGTTTCGTCCGAAAGCCGACCCCAATGCAAGTCAATGGGAAGTAAAAGTCGGCAGTGAGCGGATGACATTCATCCACTCAATGCCGACTTTTAATCCCCATTGACTTGCATTGGGGTCGGGTTTCGGACGAAACTCCGACTTTCTTTGCCCTAGTCGGACGAGTTTCATCTGAAACAAATTTTGTTTCATGAAACCCAATCCGACCAAAGTCGCTCAACTCTAGTCGGCAGCCCTATATCCACTGCTTTCATGTGGCCCTCCTGAATGTCTCTTCAAAGGGTTATTGGGGTGCATCTAAATTTTGTGTAGGGCAGGCCTTGCATTCACTGCATAGACAAACAGTATGGTAGTACCAACTTCCTAATAATGGGAACATTGCTTTCAGGAAGCACTCCGATACGTCTCTTCAAAGGGTTATTAGGGTGCATCCAAATTTGGGGCAGGCCTTGCAGTCACTGCATAGGCAAACAGTATAGAATTACCAACTTCCTAATAATGGGAAAATTGCTTTCAGGAGGCCCTCCTGTACGTCTCTTCAAAAGGGTATTGGGGTGCGTCCAAATTTGGGGTAGGCCTTGCATTCACTGCATAGGCAAACAGTATGGGAGTACCAACTTCCTAATAATGGGAGCATTGCTTTCAGGAAGTACGTCTCTTCAAAGGGGTATTGGGGTGCATCCAAATTTTGGGCAGCCCTGCCACTCACTGCATATGCAACAACAGTATAGGAGATCCACTGTTTAATAATGGGAACACCAAAGCATAGCTGGCTGATGGATCTCTAAGAATAGTAAAGGCCGCATGATGGCCCTATAAAATAGGTTTTGTGATTTTCAGAGTTCTTCCTTCATAAATGAAACAGGATGTATCTGATGATGTGTCACACACCACATGATCAGCTAAGGTTGTAAAATGTTAAAATGACATTTCCCAGTGAATCCATTTGTCTTGGTTGAAAGCAATGCTAAAGTTCAAAAACGCATTAAAAACGCTACGTGTGAACATAGTGTGAACGTGTGAACAAGGTGTGGAGGAGCATTTAAAGGTGTGGAGGAGCATTTTTGGTTTTGGGCATTTATTTTGCCATATATACAAGTCATTTCCCTGGAAAGGATGTTCCTTAACATATTTACCAGGAAAATCCATTTTGGTTTAGTTTTTATATGTTTTATTGTGAAGTCTGTAAAAGTGGCATAAGACTCTGACAACAGTGTTCACAGCAGTGACCTGGGAGTCAGAAATGCTTCCAAAGGTCTTCATGCATAGAAGTGGCTAAAAAAAGCATGCTAAGGTTATGGAGTGACCTAGACCTTAATCCCATACAAAACTTATGGAGGGAGTTGAAGCTCTTTGATATGACTTGCGTTTATTTGTGAAAAAAAAAAAGGAAATTCGGCGAAAATTTTGAAAATTTATTTTGTTTTGAAGTTATAAGGGTTAAAAGTTGACCAGCGATTTCTCATTTTTACAACACCATTTTATTTTAGGCACCACATCACATTTGAAGTCACTTTGAGTGGTCTATATGATAGAAAATACCCAAAAATGACACCTTTCTAAAAACTTTACCCTTGAAGGTGCTCAAAACCACATTCAAGAAGTTTATTAACCCTTCAGGTGCTTCAAAGGAATTTTTGGAATGTTTAAAATAAAATGAACATTTAACTTTTTTTTTACAAAAATTTTAATTCAGATCCAAAATGGTTTATTTTACCAATGGTAGCAGGAGAAATTAGACCCCAAAAGTTGTTGTACAATTTGTCCTGAGTACGCTTATACCCAATATATGTTGGTAAACCACTGTTTGGGTGCATGGCAGAGCTTGGAAGGGAAGGAGCTCCGTTTGACTTTTCAATGCAAAATTGGCTGGAATTGAGATCGGACACCATGTTGCGTTTGGAGAACCCCTGATGTGCCTAAATAGTGGAAACCCCCCACAAGTGATACTAATTTAGAAAGTAGACCCCCTAAGGAACTTATCTAGATGTGTGGTGATCACTTTGAACCACCAAGTGCTTCACGGAAGTTTATAATGTAGAGCCATAAAAATAAAAAATCATATTTTTTCACAAAAATTTTATTTTCGCCCCCAAGTTTTTATTTTCCCAAGGGTAACAGGAGAAATTGGACCCCAAAAGTTGTTTTTCAATTTGTTCTGAGTATACTGATACCCCATATGTGGGGGTAAACCACTGTTTGGGCGCATAGCAGAGCTCGGAAGGGAAGGAGCACCGTTTGACTTTTTCAGTGCAGAATTGGCTGGAATTGAGATCAGACACATGTCGTGTTTGGAGAGCCCCTGATGTGCCTAAACAGTGGAAACCCCCCAATTCTAGCTCGAACCCTAACCCCAATACACCCCTAACCCTAAACCCAACAGTAACCATAACCCTAACCACAGGCCTAACCCTAATCCCAACAGTAACCCTAACTTTAGCCCCAACCCTAACCCTAAGTTAATCCCCAACTGTAACCCTAAATTTATCCTCAACCCTAAAGCTAAATTTAGCCCCAACCCTAACAGGAAAATGGAAATAAATACTTTTTCAATTTATTATTTTTCCCTAACTAAGGGGGTGATAAAGGGGGGTTTGTTTTACTATTTATAGCGGGTTTGGCAGCTCTCACACACTAAAAGACATTTTTTATTGCAAAAAATAGTTTTTGCATCACCCCATTTTGAGAGCTATAATTTGAGGTCATGTGAGGTCTTTTTTTTTGCAGGACGAGTTGACATTTTTATTGGAACCATTTTCAGGCACATGACATTTTTTGATCGCTTTTTATTCCAATTTTTGGGAGGCAGAATTAACAAAAACCAGCAATTCATGAATTTCTTTTGGGGGGGTGTTTACACCAGGGCCGGACTGGGACAAAAAAAGCAGCCCTGCCACACAAACCCCACCAGCCCACAAACTATAACACTCCTCACCCCGATCAGTGAATTTTGCTATACTTTGTCATGCCCCTCACTCTCCTAAAGGAGATATTTGAAGAGCCACATGTGAATGGCGCCACAGTGCGTATGATCGACCACAGCTGCATTTACATGGTGCTCTACAGAGCTCCGATTTTCAGGATCATGGAAGTCCCAGCAGTCGGATCTCCAGCAATTGGAAAGTTATCCCCTATCCAGAGGATAATCCATTTAAACAGCTTTTCCAATATTTTATTTTTATTTGGCCATAGTAATATTGAAAATACTAAACCAACATTGACCTTTCCAAGGTCCAATGTCGCCTCTTCGACAACAGGACAGGAGAAGTGGTATTGTGCAGTGTATACAGGGTCGGCTCCAGGTTTCTGTGGGCCCCTGGTGAAAGTCTCAGTGGGCCTCTTTAACACGTACCACAATTCATAATGCACAGATACAGCAAAGAAATATAGGTATACAATGCCAAAGATTTCACTTCTTACATTACATGAGTGATAACTATTGTACATTCTACAAGAGGTCATAAATCAGACAGTATAGTCCTCCATTCAGTATTCTGGGCACCACATAACCCCCAATACAGAATAATGAACCCCATATATTGCTCATACAGTATAATGAGCCCCATATATTGCTCCATACTGAATAATGAGCCCCATATATTGCTCCATACAGTATTATGCAGGGGCGTATCTAAGGGGGGCAGCTGGGGCAGTTGCCCCAGGCGCACCCGGTAGGGGCGCAGTCCGGGCTGCTTAATGCAGCGGTCCGCAGTGTCCTCCCTGGCAGCTGCGTTCTGCCGCCCCCCTGGCCTGAGAGACGGTGGTTCTCTGTGTCAGCTGTCAAGCTGACAGCTGGCGCAGAGAAGGTGCGCGTGCCGGCTCCCAGGGAACAATTGTACTGGCGGCTATATAGATGCCAGTACAATTGCAGCTCTCACCGCCGGGCCAGAGCGACGTCAGCAGCGTGACATGTCATGTGATCACGCTGCTGACGTCACTCTCCGGCGCCCAGAGTGAACGCTCAGCGCTGGTGGTAAGTGTGCTCCAATGTGGAGCTGAAGAAACCACCGAAGATGGGGGGTGTTAATGTGTGGCGATGGGGGTTAATGAGTGGGCATGGGGTTAATGTGTAGTGGGGTTAATGAGTGGGGATGGGGTTAATGCGTGGGGGGTTAATGAGTGGAGATGGGGTTAATGTGGGGATGGGCATTAATGTGTGGGGGGTTAAAGAGTGGGGATGGGGTTAATGTCTGGGGGTTAATGAGTGGGGATGGGGTTAATGTGTAGTGGGGTTAATAAGTGGGGATGGGGGTTACTGTGTGTGGGGGGCTAAAGAGTGGGGATGGGGTTAATGTGTGGGGGGTTAATGAGTGGGGATGGGGGTTAATGTGTGGGGGGTTAATGAGTGGGGATGGGGGTTAATGTGTGGGGGGTTAATGAGCGGGGATGGGGTTAATGTGTGGCGGGTTAATGAGTGGGGATGGGGGTTAATGTGTGGCGGGTTAATGAGTGGGGATGGGGGTCATTGAGTGGGGATGGAATTAATTTGTGGAGGGTTAATGAGTGGGGATGGAATTAATGTGTGGGGGGTTAATGAGTGGGGATGGGGTTATTGAGTGGGGATGGAGTTAATTTGTGGAGGGTTAATGAGTGGGGATGGAATTAATGTGTGGGGGTTAATGAGTGGGGATGGTGGTTAATGTGTGGGGGGATTTGGAGTGGGGGGTACATTATGTGTTGGGGGATTTGGGAGTAGGGATGGGGGGTAATGAGTGGGGATGGAATTAATGAGTGGGGATGGGGGTTATTGTTTGGGGTGGTTAATGAGTAGGAATGGGGTTAATATGTGGGGGATTTGGAGTGGGGGTACATAATGTGTGGGGGATTTGGGAGTGGGGATGGGGGTTATTTAATGTGTGGGGGATTTGGAGTGGGGATGGGGGTTAATGAGTGAGGATTGGGTTAATGTGTGGGGGATTTGGAGTGGGGGGTACAGAATGTGTGGGGTGATTTGGGAGTGGGGATGGGGGGTTATTTAATGTGTGTGAGGGATTTGGAGTGTGGATGGGGGGTTACTTAATGTGTGTGAGGGATTTGGAGTGTGGATGGGGCGGTATTTAATGTGTCTGAGGGATTTGGAGTGTGGATGGGGGGTTATTTAATGTGTGTGAGGGATTTGGAGTGGGGATGGGAGGATTTAATGTGTGTGGGGAGATTTGAGGACACAGAGTATGTATGATGAAACAGTATGGGGGTTGGGTGCAGACAGTATGGGGAGCGAACGGGTTAATGTGTGTGGACACAGTATGGGGAGTCAGGGGTATGTGTAAGCAGACAGTATAGAGAGTGAGGGGGTAAATATATGATGAGACAGTATGGTGAACAGAGGGATGTTAGAGGAGGGAGGGGAATAGTGTGAGGCGACACTATATTGCAGACATTTTTATTCAGGAGCATTATAATGACACTTCTATCTTTAAGGGCATCGTGTGGAGATGTGCTGCAGAAGACCGGAGGAGATGGAAGTCTGCAGAGGCCGCTGTGGATGAGAAAACTCATCATGGGGTTTGGACAAGAAGAAGAAAAGGAGAACGACTCCAGAGACATCATCTATAAGGTACTTGGATGTAAATGTTATTTGTGCTACTGACTTATTCTCATGTTTTTATTTGTTAGGAACATTAAAGGGGTTGTCCAGGTTAGTACGGAGTCTGCAGTCATTCTATGTGACTGCAGACTTCTGAATTCTCACAGTGCTCATTGAATGCTGTCAGGATTCTCTCGTGCCGGTAATTTACATACATGCGGTCACATGCTGACTAGACATGTGTGGCCTCACTCAATGAAAATGAACGGAGCGAGGCCGGGCATGTCTAGTCGGAATGTGCCCAGAAGTACATAAATCACATACTTGTGCTGACATGACTGTACATTGGCAAGGGAGAATCCTAAAAGTGTGTAGTGCATTCGTTGTGAGAATTCAGAAGCTACAATGTCAGGATTCAGCTCTGCAGGTTCCAGTAGTCATCACACGGACACTTCACTCATATGCGATTTTCATACTTGACAACGAGCTTCTCTTCCTGCTTTCAGTTTTTTACTGAACATTGAGAGCATTAGGGAGAGCCGCTCGTGGGTACATGGCTAAGTGTGCAAGTCACATATGTACTTGATGGGGGGGTGCCGAACCAAATTCTTGCCCCGGGTGCCAGGAAGCCTAGATACGCCTCTGGTATTATGGGCACCACATAGCCCTCCTCAAATCATAGTGAACCCAATATATTGCTCCATACAGTATAATGAGCCCCATATATTGCTCCATACAGAATAACTCCATATATTGCTCCATACAGTATTATGGGCACTACACAGTCATCCAAACAATATTGTGGGCACTACATAGCCCCCACACATTATAATGAGCCCCATATATTGCTCAATACAGTATAATGAGCCCCATATATTTCTCCATACAGTATAATGAGCCCCATATATTGCCCCATACAGAATAATGAGCCCCATATATTGCTCCATACAATATTATGGGCACCACATAGTCATCTATACAGTATTGTGGGCACCACATAGCCCCCACACATTATAATGAACCCCATATATTGCTCCATACAGTATTATGGGCACCACATAGTCATCTATACAGTATTGTGGGCACCACAGAGCCCCCACACATTATAATGAGCCCCATATATTGATCCATACAGTATAATGAGCCCCATATATTTCTCCATACAGTATAATGAGCCCCATATATTGCCCCGTACAGAATAATGAGCCCCATATATTTCTCCATACAGTATTATGGGTACCACATAGCCCTCCAAACAGAATAATGAGCCCCATATATTTCTCAAAACAGAATAATAAGCCCCATATATTGCTCCATACAGTATTATGGGCACCACATAGTTCTCCATACAGTATTGTGGGCACCACATAGCGCTCCATACAGAATAACAAGCCCATATATTGCTCCATACAGAACAATGAGCCCCATATATTGCTCCATACAGTATTATGGGCACCACATAGTCCTCCATACAGTTTTGTGGGCACCATATAGCTCTCCATACAGAATAACTTGCCCCATATATTGCTCCACACAGTATTTTGGGTACCATATAGTGCTCCATACAGTATAATGAGCCCCATATATTGCTTCATGGCCACCATATAATGTTCCATACTGAATAATGATTCTCATATATTGCTCCATGCATATAATGCTGCAAACAGTATAATGAGCCCCATATAATGCTCCAAACAGTATAATGTGCCCCATATAATATTCCATACAGTTAAAATGAGCCCTATATATTGCTCCAAACAGAATGGGCCCTATATTAGTCTCCATATGAGGCTCCATATATACTGGGCCCCATATGATGCTCCAGTATATAATGGGCACCATATGATGCTCCAAGGTATGATGGGCCCCATATATTGCTCAAAACATTAAAAACAAAAACTGAAATCCTCACCTCTCCTTGCTGGCCGCTGCTCTGCTCTAAACTCCTAAACTTCGGCGTCTTCCGGCTCTCTGCACTGTGACAGTTCAGGCAGAGGGAATATGCAAATAAAGTCCATGGAGCCTCATTTAAGAGTCTCAAACACGGGACTAGCCAGATCTTCCTCCAGGGAAGGACCCAGCCAAGGAGTGGCTCCTTTCGGAAACCACCATTACCATCATATTTAGTGGCCCTTTAAGTCAATATCCAGCTCTTTATGAGTTTACAGATATGACAAGGGAAATACCAAGGCCAGGTATCCATCCACAGACAGCTGTTTTGGGGTGTTGCCCCTCATCAGTGTGGAGTAGGATTCTGGCTAGGTGGGAGCAATGCCTAGTAGACCAACATCATGAAACAATCACTGACCTCAGGGAGACCAGTCAAAGAAAACACTGCAGCAGCCGGCAAAGGCGCTCAATCAGTGAAATCCTAGGTGCATTGCTCCCTGGGAAATACGAATATGCAAATAAAGTCCATGGAGCCTCATTTAAGAGTCTCAAACACGGGACTAGCCAGATCTTCCTCCAGGGAAGGACCCAGCCAAGGAGTGGCTCCTTTCGGAAACCACCATTACCACCATACTAAGTGGCCCTCCATGGACTTTATTTATTTGTTTCGTGATGTTGGTCTACTAAGCATTGCTTCCACCTAGCCAGAATCCTACTCCACACTGATGAGGGGCAACACCCTGAAACAGCTGTCTGTGGATGGATACCTGGCCTTGGTATTTCCCTTGTCATATCTGTAAACTCGTAAAGAGCTGGATATTGACTTAAAGGGCCACTTAATATGGTGGTAATGGTGGTTTCCGAAAGGAGCCACTCCTTGGCTGTGTCCTTCCCTGGAGGAAGATCTGGCTAGTCCCGTGTTTGAGACTCTTAAATGAGGCTCCATGGACTTTATTTGCATATTCGTATTTCCCAGGGAGCAATGCACCTAGGATTTCACTGATTGAGCGCCTTTGCCGGCTGCCGCAGTGTTTTCTTTGACTGGTCTCCCTGAGGTCAGTGATTGTTTTGTGATGTTCAGGCAGAGGGAGCACAGACGTGACGTCATTATACCCTCTGACCTGAAACATCACAGTCAGAAGAGACGCCGCAGCGGAGGAGCGGGAAGAGGTAAGTATCACAAGTGTTGGGGCCCTGAGCAAGCGGGGAGGGATGGACTCTTTATTAGCCCATGTGGCAACATTTCAGTTCCACAGCAGAGAAAGGTTATGTTATGGGTCTGAAATGTTGCCACATGGGTTAATAAAGAGTCCGCCACTTTTTTAAATACTTATCGGAGGATAGGAGAAGTATATACAGCTCCACAATATATACTGTGTTAAGGAATATTGAGTGGAGCTGTGTATATAATATATAGTGTAGAGATGTGCCAGTGTATATAGTGTGGATTCCACACTATATACTATATACACAGCAACATACTATATAAACATCTGTACATTCTATACTATATACACACAACTCTACATTATACACTATATTAAGACAGCATTATACTATACTGTATACTATATTATGTTGCATATATCATATAGGTGAGTGCTGTATATACATTATATAGGTGATACTGTGACTGGTGTGTATAGGTGCAGTATCACCTATGTAACATATTTACAGCAGTATCACCCATATATTGTATTTATAAGTCACAGTATCCCCTATATAATGTATATAGACTGCTGTATATACATTATATAGGTGATACTGTGAGTATACACAGATTTAGCAGCCAGTATCACTTATATAATGTATATACAGTATACAGGTGATAGTGCAAGTGCTGTACATACATAAAACAAAGTTTCCATATTGGGACTCACCCAGGTCCCTGAGATGGGGAGGATGAATAGCTGAGGTGCGTCCTTCGTTGGGCGTGCATAGGAGCGGGTCTCTGGCTTGGACAGTAAGTAGAGCAGGAAACAAAAAAATGGGGATATACAGCACTGGCAGGGATAGGCATCGCCGGGGAGGCACATAGATCACCGGGGAGACACAGAAATCACAGGAGGGCACATAGCTGAAGGGCACAGAGATCACGGAGGGGCACATAGCTGGAGGGGACAGAGATCACAGGGGCACAGAGATCACAAGGGAGCACAAATATCACAGGGGGGCACATAGGGGGCACAGGAATCACAGGGGTGCACATAGCTGGGGCCACAGATCACAGGGGGTCAAATAGCTGGGGCCACAGAGATCACACGGTGGCACATAGCTGGGGCCATAGAGGTCACAGGGGGGCAAATAGCTGGGGCCATAGAGATCACAGGGGGCACATAGCTGGCACCAGAGAGATCACAGGGGGGCACATAGCTGGAGCCAGAGAGATCACAGGGGGGCACATAGCTGGGGTCACAGAGATCACGGAGGGGCACATAGCTGGAGGGGACAGAGATCACAGGGGCACAGAGATCACAAGGGAGCACAAATATCACAGGGGGGCACATAGGGGGCACAGGAATCACAGGGGTGCACATAGCTGGGGCCACAGATCACAGGGGGTCAAATAGCTGGGGCCACAGAGATCACACGGTGGCACATAGCTGGGGCCATAGAGGTCACAGGGGGGCAAATAGCTGGGGCCATAGAGATCACAGGGGGCACATAGCTGGCACCAGAGAGATCACAGGGGGGCACATAGCTGGAGCAAGAGAGATCACAGGGGGGCACATAGCTGGGGTCACAGAGATCACAGGGGGTCACATAGCTGGGGTCACACAGCTCACAGGGGGGCACATAGCTGGGGCCATAGAGGTCACAGGGGGCACATAGCTGGGGCCATAGAGGTCACAGGGGGCACATAACTGGAGCCACAGAGATCACAGGGGGTCACATAGCTGGGGTCACAGAGATCACAGGGGGTCACATAGCTGAGGCCAGAGAGATCACGGGGGGGCACATAGCTGGAGCCAGAGAGATCACGGGGGGCACATAGCTGGAGCCACAGATATCACAGGGGTCACATAGCTGGTGTCACAGAGATCACAGGGGGTCACATAGCTGGGGCCATAGAGGTCACAGAGGGGCACATAGCTGGAGCCACAGGGATCACAGGGGGGCATGTAGCTGGAGACAGAGAGATCACAGGGGGGCATGTCACTGGGGCCACAGATCACAGGGGGGCATGTACCTGGGGCCACATAGATCATAGGGGGCATGTAGCTGGAGCCACAGAGATCACAGGGGGGCACATAGCTGGAGCCACAGAGATCACGGGGGGGCACATGGCTGGAGCCACAGAGATCACGGGGGAGCACATAGCTGGAGCCAGAGAGATCACAGGGGGACATGTAGCTGGGGCCAGAGAGATCACAGGGGGTGGGGGCACATGGCTGGAACCACAGAGATCACGGGGGGCAAATAGCTGGGGAGAGAGATCACAGGGGGGCACATAGCTGGGGCCATAGAGGTCACAAGGGGGCATATAGCTGGGGCCATAGAGATCACAGGGGGGCACATAGCTGAAGCCACAGAGATCACAGGGGGCACATAGCTGGAGCCACAGAGATCACAGGGGGTCACATAGCTGGGGTTACAGAGATCACAGGGGGTCACATAGCTGGGGTCACAGAGATCACAGGGGGTCACACAGCTGGGGTCACAGAGATCACAGGGGGCACATAGCTGGGGCCATAGAGGTCACAGGGGGCACATAGCTGGGGCCATAGAGGTCACAGGGGGGCACATAGCTGAAGCCACAGAGATCACAGGGGTCACATAGCAGGGGTCACAGGGATCACAGGGGGTCACATAGCTGAGGCCAGAGAGATCACAGGGGGCACATAGCTGGAGCCAGAGAGATCACGGGGGGCACATAGTTGGAGCCAGAGAGATCACAGGGGGGCATGTAGCTGAGGCCAGAGAGATCACAGGGGTTGGGGACACATGGCTGGAACCACAGAGATCATGGGGGGCACATAGCTGGGGCCAGAGAGATCACAGGGGGACACACAGCTGGAGCCACACAGATCACAGGGGTCACATAGCTGGGGTCACAGAGATCATAGGGGGTCACATAGCTGGAGCCAGAGAGATCACAGGGGGGGCACATAGCTGGTGCCAGAGAGATCACATGGGGGCACATAACTGGAGGGCACAGATATCACAGGGGGAACAGAGATCATGGGGGGACATATAGCTATGGGGCACAGATTACAGGGGGGCTCATAGCTGGGGCCATAGAGATTACAGGGGGGTCACATAGCTGAGGCCATAGAGGTCACAGGGGGCACATAGCTGGGAGGCACATAGTTGGGGGGGCCACTGAGATCACAGGGGGACATATATATCACAGGGGGCACTTAGCTAAGGGGCACAGATCTCCAGCAGACAGTCACAGAGCTGCCGGCACAGAGATCTCTCTGGCAGCAGCAGCTCCTCTAGTTCCGGGACAGTAGCAACTAGAATGAAGTTGATTATATGAGGTAATGATGTCACTGGAAGGGGTGGGACTAGCGCTGTCTACATTGGAGTGGCTAAAATGACGAGGATCACAAAAAATCAACGCCAATCTAGACGGCGCTAGTCCCGCCCCTTCCGGTGACATCATTACCTCATACAATCCACTCCATTCTAGTTGCAACCCTCGTGCCGGCAGATTTAAACGGCTGGCGGACAGAAAAACGGGCCGGTAGTCAGATCAGCGGGCATCACCAGCCCGCGGCCCACTACGATGGAAAACATCGCGGCCCAGCGAGAAAATGCCCGGTAGGTTACATTGCCAATCCGGGCCTGGTTTACACCATTCCGCGTGTGGTAAAATTGATAAAGCAGTTTTATTAATCGGGTCAGTACGATGATAGCGATATCTCATTTATATATCTTTTTATGTTTTGGCGCTTTTATACAATAAAAACTATTTTATATAAAAAATTATTATTTTTGCATTACTTTATTCTGAGAGCTATAACTTTTTTATTTTTCCAGTGATGGAGATATATGGAGGCTTTTTTGCAGGATCAAACCATGTTTATTTATATCCTTCTTTTTGATCGCGTGTTATTCCACTTTTTGTTCGTTGGCATGATGATAAAGCATTGTTTTTTTTTTTCCTTTTTATTTTTAATGATGATCACTAAAGGGGTTAACTAGTGGGACAGTTTTATAGGCCAGATCATTATGGATGCGGCAATACTAAATATGTGTACTATTATTGTTTAGATTTTTTAAAATTTAAATATTGATTTAATGATAGAATAAATATTGATTTTTTAATTATTATTTTTTAAAATATTTTTACATTTATTTAAAAAAAATTTTTCATTTCATTCTATGTTTTACACTGTATCCCATTATGGGACATTCATTTTGTGCAGGCTGATCGCTTATATGGCAAGCAGATCTGCATGCCATATAAGCTTTCAGCGCTGCAGGGATTTGTCACTAACCTCAGAGACTTCCTGACATGCACTGCGCATTACAGGAAATCTCTGAGCTCTGGTAATCCGGATGTCATCATGACAACATCAGGTTACCATGACAGCGATTGGGACCCTGCATCATGCCGCGGGGTCTCCGATCCAAAGGCAGAGGGGTTGTCACAGCTGACAGCCCCTCTGCCTGCGCCCGGAGCGCTGCGATCATGTTTGATCGCAGTGTGCTGGGGGTAAAAGTGCTGGAAGTGGTCCGTGACCACTCCTGGGTCTAAGTGCCGGGTGTCAGCTGTGAGAATTAGCAGATATCCGACCACGACCAGCCGCACTTCCCCCCGTGAGCGCGGCTGATTGCCTATGACGTACTATTACATCCATGGGAATTAAGTCCCGGGACACATGGACGGAATAGTGCGGCTAATGGCAGAGAGGGGTTAATACAGTATTACATCAATAGATACAAGAAATCTGAAAATCCTTCCGATACAGTTCAATTTGTCACAAATAAATAATTTTCCTTGGGATATGTGGACAAATGAGAAAGAAAGACAATGGTTTATTAAATTTGTTAACAAAACAACTAAAAGAATCTGAAATTGTATTCAGATGAACAAAGCAATGTAAATGATATTGAACATGAGTGGACAAGTATGTCAGGTTCATCTTGGTGGAGAAATTTAGAAAAAATCAGGAACTTTTGGTCACAGTCTTCAGGGAAAATGGCAGTAGTAAATGTATGTCTAATTCCATTGTTAGCATATTTATTTTAGTTTTGCTGTGTTTAATATATCAAATTATTATTATGAGTAAAATTAAGAAAATATATAAAAAGGTTAAGACAGAAATGAAAAAGGAAGATGATATTTTAAGAGAGATATTAAAATGGAAAATTACAACTGATTAAATTTTTTATTTTTTCAGTAGTTTCGGTAACTCAGATGACATTCAACATAGGTGTTGATACAAGGTTTTTAGAACAAAGAATGAATGTGGTACGAATGGTAAGAGAATCAGTTTAGGATTGATTATATTTCCCAAATCATAATCAGGGGGATTGTAAATTATTAATATTCTAATGATAAAAAATATACATATGACTTAACATTTTTAAGGTCAAACAAACAAATAATTTGGTTAGTGAGTGATTGAGCTATTCTGAGGATTTTGGCAGATACATCTGTTCTCTGTTTGTCAGAACTATAGGACTTTGGTCAGAACTGTCAATATGGCTATTTGGAGATGGCAAATGGTACACAAAGGTCATAAGCTATAGGTTTTAAGTATTCCGAAATGAGGTAATGTGCAAGTAACTAAAATACATATTGTACAAGTTTCTAGTGTTCTTCTTACATGGTAAAAGCTACTAATAAAACAGCAAAGTTACCATGATCGGCAACTTAACAGTAAAACATAGTATCCAATGTAAATAAATGTGGCAAGATGGTATTTAAGCTGCCCTAGAAAAGAGTGATTCAGATCTCATTCCTTGAGAATCTCCAACCTGGACAATATCATTCCTCAAGACAACATGTAAGAACCAATGACGGCTTGTTTTCTCCTTAGGCTTAGTGCTCACATTGCAGAAATGCTGCAGAAATGTCCGCAGCATTTCTGCAACTCTCTGCCGCGGGTAAAATGCATGCGGAATTCACATGCATTTTCCCGTAAAACACAAGCGTTTTGCAAGCATTTTTAGCTTGCAGAATGTTTGCACTTTCCAATCGATTTGAAGCATCGCTTGGAAAGTGATTGACAGGTTGGTCACACTTGTCAATCATAGTGCTTGACAAGTGTGACCAACTTTTTACTATTGATGCTGCCTATGCAGCATCATTAGTAAAAGATAGGATGTTAAAAATAATTTAAAAAAATTAAAAATAGGGATATACTCACCTTCTGGCGGCCCCCGGAGTCGTCCCACCCCTCAGCGACGCTGCCGGAAACTTCCGTTCCCAGGGATGCCTTGCGACAATGACCTCTAATGACGTAGCATCACGCGAGACGGCTACGTCATCAGAGGTCATTCGCGCAAGGCATCCCTGGGAATGGAAGATGCCGACAGTGTGGCTGAGAGGCGGGAAGGACTCCGGGGGCAATCAGAAGGTAAGTTTATCCCTATTTTTTATTTTAATTCTGTTTTTTACAGGGATATGGTACCCAAGGCCTGGAGGGGAGTCTCTAACTATGGGCAATGTACATCTACAATTTTTTTCTACAGACCCAACTGGTCTGTTAAAGAGAATAGCAGCATGCTGTGAGTGACTTTGGAATTGAGATCACGCACACCCATGGGATCATGCGCAGTCTATGGGTGAGCGTGAAACATCGGACTGCCCTCGCATGTGGACTTTGAGCTCAGCATCATTATCATAATCAACTCGATTCTCTCACATGTGAGAATCGTTGCTCATGTGGCCACTGCCTTATAGGGGAAAAGAATGATCTTTTTATGTCAACCCCTTAAGCTACATTCCTACGATATGCTTTTGGTGAGTTTTTAAAATTGCAGATTTTCTGCACCCATTAAGTAAAATAGATTTCTTGCTTTTTTTAAAAAATACGCAGCATCAAAAACTCACCAAAAGCCCATCATGGGAACGTTGTCTTAGAGACTGTGGTTCTCTTGATCACAGCATCTTAGGGGATAATCAGCCAGGAATAGAGCTTGCACTGACACTTTTGGTGCAGGAACTCAATTGTCAATTAAGTTAATTGCACAGTTCCCATGTCCACCCGATCACCACAATGAATATCTATGTTTATTTCTTTTAACACCAAAGAGTTGCTTAAAGTTATTTTACTATAAATATACAAATGTATTATTATTTTTTAAGATACACAGTTTCTTTTTCTTGAATTCAGTCTGTGAATCACAAGAAGTCGAATAACCTTGTCTGTGTCAGTGTTATTCTCATGACAATAGCAATGTGTAAGACAATGTTTAGATAAAAGTAGCATATACCAGTTCACAACACAGCCTGTCGGTAAACACGCCTGTCAAGAACATTATTTTGTTCGTCACAGTCATATGACTGAGGTTAGTACTTCTTCATCTGCACTCAGGAGCTACAAACAATGAAGTCAATCTAGTGAATATCTACTGAATGTCATTGCATAAGTATTTTCAATCATTGTGCACACTGAATAATGCCAATGATGTCAGATGATATATATTTAGTGACGTTGTTGGCAGTAATCATAGGAATATTTCTAAAGCAACCGGGAAGCAGAAGTGGAAAATATTTTTTAATTAACTAGGTAGAAGATGATCAAAATGTTTAAAGCAATACAATAGTATTCCACAAGCAGACGTACTGTAACTGTATGAGAAGAGATTACCTGCAGATACCCATACTTGCTCCCTTACAATTAAATACTTTTATTGTAAAATGTAATAACACCCTCCCGACATTTAAAGTATATATATACACCATGGTTGGGAAATACTTCCCGACTAATGTGGTATATATATGTCAGATGGATCAATCTCGCACAGGAGGTCGTGCGCAGGCATTTGCCACTGGATGAGCAGCTGATATGACAGCTGACACTCGGCACTCACTGTAATAGCGGTGCTCGATAAATGCTGCTGTAAGGGGTCACGGAAACTGTTTAGCCCCCCTAACCCCAACCCGGTTCCGAATGTTTTATTTTGTAAATAATATTATGTACGTAGTGCTGCTATGTATATATATATATACTGTATATACTGTATAAAGTGCCGGCCTGGGAACCTAGAGATAGACATCGGTAACCAGGAGCACACTCCTTCTGCAAAACTGCAAGAGATATGGGTCTTAAGCTTTCAGAGGCGAAGTGAGATGGAATCCAAATATATTGCTACAAGAAAAGAAGATTCAATAGGGCTAGAGAAGATAGTAAAAGGGATTCCCTACCCTATACTGAGAATCAGGGCTTAAGTTGTGTCCTGTACCTGTGGAAAAGATGCATCTCGTTGGGCCTTATCCTCTGCTTCTGACTGTAAATACTGCTAGTCATCAAGAAACAGTTTGGTTGTTTTTTTCAACCTCATGTCTCCTGGATTGATTGCTGCCCTGGTATCGGAAGAAAGATTCCTGCAGTCAGAAGAGGCTTGCGGCCCTGAAGTAAGTGTGATGCACCCCACACAGCAGCACTCCAGGACTGGGACTCATGTTGTCTGTAGGATGCCAAAGCGAGTGGGAATAAACGCTCACCCGCGACTACCTCACTTGAACATCTTACATCTTGACATCTGCAATCAGATTTTCTGTTCCAGGGAAATACACATTTTTCTTATTTGTATTTGAGCTGTTAAGATCAAAACAGCTAATATTGTTTTCAGATGGTATCAGAGTCCATAAGTCAATATGATGTGTCACATCTTATCTGTAAAAAGAAAGTAGTCACCTTTCTGATCTATTCAAGATAACAGTGCAGAATCTTCTTCAATAAAAATTTGCTGAGTATCGCAGATGTAATCCTATATAGAGGAAGAATAAAAGTGTAATACTTTGCTCACCTTGAAAAAAGCTAATTTAATCAAGAGGTAAAGTTAGGATACATTGCCAAACATCGCTAGCCAATTTGGTACTTATTGACCAAGCCAATTTTTACAATTCAGACCACTGTCAATTTATGAAGTTATAGCTCTGGAACACTTCAATGTATCCCACTGATGTTTTTTCGTGACATATTGTACTTCATGTTAGTGGTAAAATTTCTTCGATATAACATGCTTTTATTTATGAAAAATGCAAATTTGGCAAAAAGATTGAAAATGTTGGAATTTTCAAACTTTCAATTTTTGCACCCTTAAATCAGAGAGTGGTGTCACACAAAATAGTTAATAAATAACATTTCCCACAAGTCTGCTTTACATCAGCTCAATTTTAGAAACGTAATTTTTTTTGTTAGGATGTTATGAGGGTTAAAAGTTGACCAGTGATTTACCATTTTTCCAACAAAATTTGCAAAACCTTTTTTGTAGGTACGATCTCACAATCGAAGGGAGTTTGGGGGGTCAATATAACAGAAAGTACCAAAAAGTGACACCATTCTAAAAACTGCACCCCTCTATGTGTGCAAAACCACATTCCAGACATTTATTAACCCTTCAGGTGCTTCACGATAACTAAAGCAATATGGAAGGAAAAAATAAAAATTTTACTTTGTTCGCAAAAAATTTATTTGGAATCATTTTTTTTTATTTTTACAAGGGTATCAGGAGAAAATAGACCACAAAATTTGTTGAGCAATTTCTCCTGAGTACGCCAATACCCCTTATGTGGGGAAAAGCCACTCTTTGGGTGCATGGCAGGGCTCAGAAGGGAGGGAGCACCATTTGACTTTTTGAACGCAAAATTATCTAGAATCAATGGCGGGCGACATGTTGCGTTTAGAGCCCCCCTGATCTACCTAAACAGTGAAACCCCCAATTCTAACTCCAACCCTAACCCCAACACACCCCTAATCCCAACGCTAACCATAATCCCTACCATAGCCACAACCCTAACCCTAACACAACCCTTATTCCAACACAACCCTTACCCCAACCCTAGCCCCAACCCTAACCCTAGCTCTAGCCCCAACCCTAACACTAGCCCAACCCTAGCTCTAACCCCAACCCTAACAATAGCCCCAACCCTAATGGAAAAATGGAAATAAATACATTTATTTTATTATTTTTACCTAACTAAGGGAGTGATAAAGCGGGGTTCGATTTACTTTTTTTTAATTTTGATCACTGTGATAGGGTCTATCACAGTGATCAAAATGAACCAATAGGAAAAATTTCCTATTGTTGCCGAGTGCCAGCCAGCAGATCTCGGTGGGCACCTGGAATATTCTTCCCGGAAGAAGATGCCGATGGCTGGTGAACATCACCGGAGGATGCAGGAGGGTCCAGGGACACCGGAGGTACCGGGGAACCCAATTTCTCTCTCCTCTGATATGCTAGAACCTACAGAGGAGAGAGAAATTAAATGGGAAATCTGACTTTTTTTGCTGTCGCCGTTATTCCATGAATAACGGTGATCGCAACACTGAAGTTGGTAAAAACTGACCAGAACCATGTTCTCCGAGACCCCAGAGAATTTCCTATGCTGGGGGCACTATACACTTATTTCTCAGCACCGTTAAAAAGCGGCGCTGAGGATTAAGTACCCTTAGCTGCCGACGTTAAAAGGCATATCGGCGGTCATTAAGTGGTTAAAGCAATGTGAGCCACTGAGCCCAGTGAATGGGCTCCAGTAATGTTAATGTAACTTCACCGCTGAGTCTTGAAAACAACCAAAGCAATGGCCATGAGACAGGTGTCATGATCCAGACTGGGTTGGAGTCCTGTTTTCCTTTATTCCCGGTCTGGTCATGAAGGGGTTAACTTTTCTCATTCTCACTCTGGGTTCAGGTCTGCTATTTATCGCCTCTGCTTCCCACAGGCTTTGTCGGTTATAGTTTTGCCTAGGGCTGCTGTAGCTGAGTCTGATTGCTCTGATTTGTCCTCCTGCATTTGCTGCCTGAACCCGTGTCTCTGTCTCTCAAATCTGGTACTGTTGATTTCTATGGATTCTGCCACACTAGGGTGTGGCCCGTCTTAATTGTCTGTGGCCGAATTGGATCTCTGGCAGAGATTTTACGTGCACGGAGAAAAGAATACACAAGACAAGGTGTATCATGTCAATATGATTCTTCTCTATCTTTAATCCAAGGTGTACAGTTTTTATAACAGAAATCATTGTGTTACATCATGGGTGCATTTCCAAATTACTGTTTACCCCAAATAGTAAATTAGTATTGATCTCGTGGGATCTCATATGTTCCCATATCGCTACATAATCATTATGTACATAATTATTGTCTTCTAGCCCGATCCACCCTAGTCCACCCAGTCCACCCAGTATTGCATGAAGCCTAGGTGGGTTATACAATACAGAAAACAATTCTCAGAAAATCTGAACTATCTTAAAGTTACATGATCCCAATATTCAGCAAAGCGTCTATATAGTGGTACAGTTTTGATTCTTGTATATATTCATATGCCATATATTTTCCCCTTAACAGTCCCTCCTTTGGAAATATGCAAAATCAAAATCCTAATCTCGTCGAGCCTATCGATCTGTCCTCCCAGCCTACCTATCTCAACAATGCTGGAACCTAGCTAACTAATCTTCACCGTATATACGAGACGACCCATCTCTAGTAGATGGACCCCCTCCTAACGGACTTTGCACAGGAGGAAGTCAGATCCTGGACTATCCCTCGTTGGTTTGCTTCAGGCAGGCATATTCCGGAGGTGGTGCTTGCATGTTTTCATTGGGACATCTTTCATACAGGGGATCTTCAAAATCGGCATGCATAGTCATTACTGTGGTTTCCATGGTCATCGTCATCATTCTCTTAAGGCATGGAGCTATGCAACATAGAATTAAAGAAAATATGATCAAAGGACATAAAATAACTTTTGCAAACTTGATAGGTCAATAATTGCCTTTATGACATCCCCAGTATATTTTATAAACCGTTGTTGATTATTGTATAAATAGTTTATCCGCTTTGCATTCTTATTTACGGGGATGGTGGGTTTAAACACAACTATTGTCTCGTTCTCGACTTTGAATTTGTCAGGTACTCCCTGTGTGCCCCCACTGGTATCTATGCTTCTTAGCCAAAATTCACCTTTTTTGTCACCATTTTCCCTCCCAAGTTTAGCACTTGAGCTTAGTACATATAACTAGTGTTGAGCATTCCGATACCGCAAGTATCGGGTATCGGCCGATACTTGCTGTATCGGAATTCCGATACCGACTTCCGATATTTTTTCAATATCGGAATTCGGCATCGGAATCGGAAGTTCAAAGTTGATTGACAGCCTGACGTCATCATGATGCGCGGTGTGTGCGCATCATGATGCGCCGTCATTTCGGGCCTTCCGGGGGTCTCTGCCGGCCTGCCGGGGGGCTGTGTGGACTGCCCGGGGTTTGTACCGGCCTGCCGGGGGGCTATGCCGGCCTGCCGGTGGTCTGTGCACCCTGTGGGGGTCTGTACCGGCCTGCCGGGGGGCTGTGCCGGCCTGCTGGTGGTCTGTGCACCCTGTGGGAGTCTGTACCGGCCTGCCGGGGGGCTGTGCCGGCCTGCCGGTGGTCTGTGCACCCTGTGGGGGTCTGTACCGGCCTGCCGGGGGGCTGTGCCGGCCTGCCGGGGGGCTGTGCTGATGTCCGGGGGTCTGTGCAAGCATCGTCCGATGGGACTACAAGTCCCATCTGGCGATGCCTGCTACCATGACAGTGATTGACACATTAGCCAATGATGGGACAGTAGTAGTCCCATCATCCGGCTAATGTGTTAAATGTTAAAAAAAAAAAAAAAAAATACTACATACATACTACATACATACTACATGCATGCTACATACATACTACATTCTACATACATACTACATGCTACATACATACTACATATATACTACATGCATGCTACATACATACTACATGCTACATACATACTACATATATACTACATGCATGCTACATACATACTGCATGCTACATACATACTACATATATACTACATACATACTACATACATGCTACATACATACTGCATGCTACATACATACTACATACATACTACATACATACTACATACATACTACATGCATGCTACATACATACTACATACATACTACATGCATGCTACATACATACTACATACATGCTACATGCATGCTACATACATACTACATGCTACATACATACCACATACATACTACATACATACTACATACATACTACATATATACTACATGCATGCTACATACATACTACATGCTACATACATACCACATACATACTACATACATGCTACATGCTACATACATACTACATATATACTACATACATACTACATACATACTACATGCATGCTACACACATACTACATACATACTACATACATACTACATGCATGCTACATACATACTACATACATACTACATACATACTACATGCATGCTACATGCATGCTACATACATACTACATGCTACATACATACCACATACATACTACATACATGCTACATGCTACATACATACTACATATATACTACATGAATGCTACATACATACTACATATATACTACATGCATGCTGCATACATACTGCATGCTACATGCATGCTACATACATACTACATACATACTACATGCTACATACATACCACATATATACTACATACATACAATACATTCATACAATACATACATAGACATACAGTACATATAACATAGAGTAACATACTTACCAATACTTGTCACATTGTTCCCCGAAGCCATTGTCTTTTCCGGAATAAATATTAACTTAACAAACCACAAAAATACTCACCCACGATCCGAAGCAGTCCACGAGTGTGTCCCACGACGATCTTGGGTAGAGAACTGCAGCATCAGCTGTTGCTGCCGTTCTCTACGGGCTGCAGGAATCCAATGACGGAAGGTAGGTATCCTTCCGCACTGTATTCCTCCGCCACTTAAAAAAAAAAAAGTCCCTAGTCTCACTTTATGCCATTGCTGCGTGGGAAATTCCTGCAGCCTGTAGAGAACGGGCACCCTGTGCACCCTGTGGGAGTCTGTACCGGCCTGCCGGGGGGCTGTGCCAGCCTGCCGGTGGTCTGTGCACCCTGTGGGGGTCTGTACCGGCCTGCCGGGGGGCTGTGCCGGCCTGCCGGGGGGCTGTGCTGATGTCCGGGGGTCTGTGCAAGCATCGTCCGATGGGACTACAAGTCCCATCGGGCGATGCCTGCTACCATGACAGTGATTGACACATTAGCCAATGATGGGACAGTAGTAGTCCCATCATCCGGCTAATGTGTTAAATGTAAAAAAAAAAAAAAAAAATTACATGCTACATACATACAACATGCATACTACATACATGCTACATTCATACTACATACTACATACATGCTACATTCATACTACATAAATACTACATGCAACATACATACTACATATATACTACATGCATGCTACATACATACTGCATGCTACATACATACCACATATATACTACATATATACTACATGCATGCTACATGCATGCTACATGCTACATACATAACACATATATACTGCATGCATGCTACATACATACTACATGCTACATACTACATATATACTACATGCATGCTACATACTACATGCTACATACATACTACATATATACTACATGCATGCTACATACATACTGCATGCTACATGCATGCTACATACATACTACATACATACTACATGCTACATACATACTACATATATACTACATACATACTACATACATACTACATGCATGCTACATACATACCACATACATAACACATATATACTACATGCATGCTACATACATACTACATGCTACATACATACCATATACATACTACATGCATGCTACATACATACTACATGCATGCTACATACATACTACATGCTACATACATACTACATATATACTACATGCATGCTACATACATACTACATGCTACATACATACTACATATATACTACATGCATGCTACATACTACATGCTACATACATACTACATACATACTACATGCTACATACATACCACATATATACTACATACATACAATACATTCATACAATACATACATAGACATACAGTACATATAACATAGAGTAACATACTTACCAATACTTGTCACATTGTTCCCCGAAGCCATTGTCTTTTCCGGAATAAATATTAACATAACAAACCACAAAAATACTCACCCACGATCCGAAGCAGTCCACGAGTGTGTCCCACGACGATCTTGGGTAGAGAACTGCAGCATCAGCTGTTGCTGCCGTTCTCTACGGGCTGCAGGAATCCAATGACGGAAGGTAGGTATCCTTCCGCACTGTATTCCTCCGCCACTTAAAAAAAAAAAAGTCCCTAGTCTCACTTTATGCCATTGCTGTGTGGGAAATTCCCACGCAGCAATGGCATAAAGTGAGACTAGGGACTTTTTTTTTTTTAAGTGGCGGAGGAATACAGTGCGGAAGGATACCTACCTTCCGTCATTGGATTCCTGCAGCCCGTAGAGAACGGCAGCATCATCTGATGCTGCAGTTCTCTACCCAAGATCGTCGTGGGACACACTCGTGGACTGCTTCGGATCGTGGGTGAGTATTTTTGTGGTTTGTTATGTTAATATTTATCCCGGAAAAGACAATGGCTTCGGGGAACAATGTGACAAGTATTGGTAAGTATGTTACTCTATGTTATATGTACTGTATGTCTATGTATGTATTGTATGAATGTATTGTATGTATGTAGTATATATGTGGTATGTATGTAGCATGTAGTATGTATGTAGTATGTATGTAGCATGCATGTAGCATGTAGTATGTATGTAGCATGCATGTAGTATATATGTAGTATGTATGTAGCATGCATGTAGTATATATGTAGCATGTATGTAGTATGTATGTGTTATGTATGTAGCATGTAGTATGTATGTAGCATGCATGTAGTATATATGTAGTATGTATGTAGCATGTAGTATGTATGTAGTATGTATGTAGTATGTATGTGGTATGTATGTAGCATGTAGTATGTATGTAGCATGCATGTAGTATATATGTAGTATGTATGTAGCATGTAGTATGTATGTAGTATGTATGTAGTATGTATGTGGTATGTATGTAGCATGTAGTATGTATGTAGCATGCATGTAGTATATATGTAGTATGTAGTATGTATGTAGTATGTATGTGGTATGTATGTAGCATGTAGTATGTATGTAGCATGCATGTAGTATGTATGTAGCATGCATGTAGTATGTATGTAGCATGCATGTAGTATGTATGTAGTATGTATGTAGTATGTATGTAGCATGCAGTATGTATGTAGCATGTATGTAGTATGTATGTAGTATATATGTAGTATGTATGTAGCATGTAGTATGTATGTAGCATGCATGTAGTATATATGTAGTATGTATGTAGCATGCATGTAGTATGTATGTAGTATGTATGTAGTATGTATGTAGCATGCAGTATGTATGTAGCATGTATGTAGTATGTATGTAGCATGCATGTAGTATGTATGTAGCATGTAGTATGTATGTAGCATGCATGTAGTATGTATGTAGCATGTATGTAGTATGTATGTAGTATGTATGTAGCATGTAGTATGTATGTAGCATGTATGTAGTATTTTTTTTTTTTTTTTTTTTTTTTTTAACATTTAACACATTAGCCGGATGATGGGACTACTACTGTCCCATCATTGGCTAATGTGTCAATCACTGTCATGGTAGCAGGCATCGCCCGATGGGACTTGTAGTCCCATCGGACGATGCTTGCACAGACCCCCGGACATCAGCACAGCCCCCCGGCAGGCCGGCACAGCCCCCCGGCAGGCCGGTACAGACCCCCACAGGGTGCACAGACCACCGGCAGGCCGGCACAGCCCCCCGGCAGGCCGGTACAGACCCCGGGCAGTCCACACAGCCCCCCAGCAGGCCGGCACAGCCCCCCGGCAGGCCGGCAGAGACCCCCGGAAGGCCCGAAATGACGGCGCATCATGATGCGCACACACCGCGCATCATGATGACATCAGGCCGTCAATCAACTGAACTTCCGATTCCGATGCCGAATTCCGATATTGAAAAAATATCGGAAGTCGGTATCGGAATTCCGATACAGCAAGTATCGGCCGATACCCGATACTTGCGGTATCGGAATGCTCAACACTAGTCATAATTAAGGCCGAGTGCAGAAAAAAAAGTCCACTGATTCAAATGCAGGGGAATCAGAGGGTAGAGAAAAAGCCCACACTTGTGGGTCTTCACTTAGCAATGAGACCACTATCCTGACATGCTGAGCTTCACCCCCTGAAGAGGGAAGACTCAGATAGAAATACAGTTTGCAGGATTCACGGAAAGAAACAAACTTGTTGCAATCTCCTGCAAACCGCTCTGGAAAGGCCAATTTTGGTTCAGATGACCTAGTTGATGCCTTGGACTGCACCACAAAAGCTGACAAGGCCTGTTGCTGAATCGCCCCTTTAAGTTCTGTAACCTGGATAGACAGAGCCTCCAACTTTCTAGTCAGGGAACCTATTGGATTCATGGAAGGTAAAGTTTTTGGGCTGACTATAATGTCATGGGAAACAATGTGAAAACAGGAGATGAGGTACCTGGGCCCCTGAACTGCCCCTCAGACTAGGGGGAGCCCTGTCTTTCCTTAACTCGGGGGTACCCTTCATTGTAGGGAAGCTCGAGTCACTGACCTGTTCCTATCTCCTATCCAACCCTGAGCTAAATCCCCCAACCCCCATTCCAGGAGGTGAACCTTAAAGGAAACCACAGATAAAGAAGGACAGGGAATAAAATAAACTGCACCACAAAGCAAACTATAAGGATGACGCAATATGTGTGTGAGGGGAACACAATACAAATAGGGAAATGAACAAATGAACAATGTATAATTCGAGTATTAACAGCTACTCCAACACTGGACCAGTATGCAAGAGGCACACAAATGCTATAGTCGGCATCCAGGAATGTTCTGAGCCATACTTAAAGGGAGAAGGTGTTCCCAGCCACCTCAGCCACTAATCAAAAAGTTAACTCCTGCAAAGCTGAACATCAGTGAACAAAACCACCGCCGGCGCTCAAACTCAGGCTGAGCAACAGGAAAGTTTAAGACTGCACAACAGACTCCTCAGGGTGAACAGTGTCCGAAGAAAGCATTACAAATAGGTATTCTAGTAGAAGGAACAGTATACAATTCAGTGGATTGTGAATGGGCAAAAAAAAGCAAAAACAACCTTACATTGCATACTAAACTTGTACTGCAATTTTTGACAAATAATAAAAGACCATTAGTTATGACCTAGTTTTACAGTGGCATCAAATTTTTGACATTCGGCTACAGAAAAATGTGAATTTTCTTCAGTTCTAGTTTAAAATATAAGCAGTAAAATACCAAAAGCAACGCATTTTCCTGTAGTGTCAATGACCAGACATCAAAGAAAAAGCTGACAATGGTAATTACATGACGTGGCATTTTGTCCATATTTTACTGGTCTGATTACATAAGCAGTTTTATTTTCAAAGACACACGTCCTGCATGCTTGACTTGAATGCACTACCACGTGCCAGAAATGATGGAAGAGGACTTTGGAAAATTTTATAACTGTAAAAGAAACTGCAGTAACTGCTAATACTATAAAAGTCTCCAGATAAAAGATAGATTTACAGTTTGTGAAAGTCTTTTTAAAAAAATATTATGTAAGCATTTTATTTCAGTGTATTTTTACACCATTTAAAAATTATCCCATATTGCTAGTTTTGGTGAGTTACATTGTTCCTGGTATCAGTATGGCACAGTCTCAATTAATAACTTAAAGTTTCTTGAGTTTTTGAAAGTTTGTTGCAGAAATATTATAGAATTCCTTAAAAAATGCCTTATTTTCCATTAACACCACCAATTCTAGTACCCTAGCAGTGATCGACAAAATATTACAACACAGCCAGGGAATTCTACATAACATGGTACATCTTCTGTGGAATTACATACAGTATCAACTAGTGATGAGTGATCATGCTCATCATCACTACTGGGTACTTGACCGAGTATCGCTATACTCTATGTACTCAGCGAGCACCGAGCATTTCCAGGATAATTCGGCGGAAGCTCGGATCTCCACCCTACAAGTTTGGCGCTCTTTAGAGTGCCAATCAACATGCAGGGATTGTCTGCCTTGCACTGTAATGCCGCATCCATTTTTGTTGTGGTATTACAGTGATTGGCTGGCCACACAGCGTCATCAGGTCTATAAGAGACCTGCCGCCGCCCTGCTCGTCACAGTCACGTCCAAAATCAGACAGTGTAAGGAGAGCTGCTGCTGAGATAGGGACAGATTTGTGCTTTTATTGGTTAGTGTGGGTATACCATCGTTGAATCCACATATCCAGCTAAACCAACAGTCCTTTTAAGGACTAATTGCAGGGTATATAGTTTGCAGTGCTAGGTGGGCAGGGCAGTGTATGTGCATATATACATATCAGTGCAAGGCATGCAGGCACTCTATGCTAGGACATAGATATCATTGCATACATCAAAAGGGTCCATTACTGTCTGCTGCTGCTGCCTATTACATATATACCTAGCTCCAGGTATCAGTTGGTAGGAATAATTTTTTTTGCACCTTAATCCTGATTATTTTATTCCAAAGCAATCTAGAGCCCTTTTTTCTCCATTTGCTTGTTGACACTGCAGTCTACAGCCAGGTCCTTTAAATATTAGAGAGTGAAAATCCAGCAATTTTAAATGGCTTTGCCCATTCCAGGCATCACATCTGAGTGCGCAGAAAATTCTGGCATTTTGTGTGGTATTGTAGTATTTTTTGGAGTGTCTTATAAACATTTTTTACAGCATTTTGCTGACAAAAAAATATTTAGCTGGCAAAAAATATTTAGCTGGCAAAAAAATATTTATCTGCCAAAAATATATTTAAAAACACATGTGACATGCACACATATGAACAAGTCGGTAGGACACTGTTCATACCACCCACTGACTCAAACACAAACAGAGCACAGAATGACAATTGTGCAGAAATATCCTGCAGTAAAACATATGGGGTCTCTCAAATCATGCATAGGCACGGAAAAAACTGGATTAAAAACACATGTGACATGCACACATATGAACAAGTCGGTAGGACACTGTTCATACCACCCACTGACTCAAACACAAACAGAGAACACAGAATGACAATTGTGCAGAAATATCCTGCAGTAAAACATAACAGTAGTCAGCAAGTGCTGATAAAAAGATGATAGCAAATACAGGGTATTTAGTCGATACGTTTTTTTTCAAAAAATGTATACCAAGCTGCTTCACCGCGTCAAGGTAACCCTATTGAAGCAGTCCCTATCTAATGTATTTAAAACCTGAACATGTGAACAGTGTCTAAATGAACAGGATGAAGATAGGCCGCTTCCTAGTATGGCCACGTGGTGTAAGCCAGCTCCTTATGTGCATGTCACACAAGAAAGGGGTGGGGTCTCTCAAATCATGCATAGGCATGGAAAAAACTGGATTAAAAACACATGTGACATGCACACATATGAACAAGTCGGTAGGACACTGTTCATACCACCCACTGACTCAAACACAAACAGAGAGCACAGAATGACAATTGTGCAGAAATATCCTGCAGTAAAACATAACAGTAGTCAGCAAGTGCTGATAAAAAGATGATAGCAAATACAGGGTATTTAGTCGATACGTTTTTTTTCAAAAAATGTATACCAAGCTGCTTCACCGCGTCAAGGTAACCCTATTGAAGCAGTCCCTATCTAATGTATTTAAAACCTGAACATGTGAACAGTGTCTAACAGGGCAGAGCAGTGCGCCTGCACAGGAGCCCCGATGGGAAGCAAAGAAGAGGACGTCATCGTTAGAAGATGGGAGGCGCCAGAGCGGACCGCGACACCCATCGGACCAAGACTGGACCAGAACCCATGCTCCAGGAACAGTGTCTGTGGGTGAAAACACTGCTTCTTCCAGTGTTGAGCATGCAAGCCAATCCCCTGTCCACAGTGCATGCAAAGATGCCTCCTGCCCTATGTCACTGAAACACAGCTTTATCACAAATGCATACCTCCCAACCGGATCCAGTGGGACAGTCCCGATTTTGAGACGCTGTCCCGGCCAAAATCTTTTCCGCACTGCACTGAAAATCAGTCGCCACGCCCCCCTCTTGATACATCTATGTAGCTCTCGGTGCTGGCCATGCCCCCTCTCTTTTGGCAGCCACACCCCCTTTTCATGCTGGCCTCACACCCTCTGCATAATTACATGGTAGAGGCTAAACGCAAATGGCCAGAAGGACCTCTGCTGATGTCATATTCATGTGACCATGTGTGAGAATGATGTCACAGGAAGGAATGGCGCCTCTTCCTCCATAGAGCAGAGCAGACACGAGGAAGCTGCATCCTGAGGGTCTGCCTGAAAAGGGAATTTTGTTGCTTGCATGGGACTGCATGCTGAGGGTCTGCCTGAGAAAGGGAATGATGTTGCTTGCATTGCATTGCATGCTGGGGGTCTTCCTGGGGAAGGGGTGATGCTTGCATGGGACTGCATGCTGGAGGTCTGCCTGGGAAAGGGAATGATGTTCCTTGCATGGGACTGCATGTTGTGGGTCTACCTGGGGAAGGGGGTGATGCTTGCATGGGACTGCATGCTGGAGGTCTACCTGGGAAAGGGAATGATGTTGCTTGCATGGGACTGCATGTTGGGGGTCTGCCTGGGAAAAGAAATGATGTTGCTTCCATGGGACTGCATGCTGGGGGTCTGCCTGGGAAAGGGAATAATGTTGCTTGCATGGGACTGCATGCTGGGGGTCTGCCTGGGGAAGGGGGTGCAGGTTGCACCCCCTTCTGCAAGCGTCATCCCTCTTTTCCTTCTTCAAAAATTGGGAGGTATGCAAATGATCTGGAGTATTTAATTGGGACTTCTGGCTGCACCCCAATATTAGGCCTAACAATGTTTAAGTGGAAATCTGCCCTTCTGATTTGCCACTGAAACACAGTTTTATCACAAACGATTTGAAATAGCTAATTGGGCTTCATGGTTGCAACCCAATATTAGGTCTAACAATTTTTTTTTTCCTTTTCCAGTAATTTTTATTGAGCTTTCAAAATTTTTCAAAGGGTGGGAACGGGAAGGGAAGGGGAAACATGGGGAATTGGGGAGAAGGTAAGGCATAAAGAGGGAAAAAGGGATAAGGAGGAAAAACAGGGATAGACAGGCAAGCATACATTTCAGAAATACACATATTTAAGAGTAGCTTAATATTTCAGCACCTAAAATCAAAACAGGTATTAATAATCATACAAAGATTATGAGATGTAAAATCTACAAAGTATTATGGAGAGGCCATAGAAGATGTGACTCCTGGTTCTTTTCATAAAGTCAATTCCTTCTTCCAGAGACTAGTGATTGAACAATTTTGATGTGAATTTCACTTGTAGATTGGAAGTCATAGTCCATTGGTAAGATATCCCAGCGGGTAAGGGTACCGTTACAACTAGCGATGCACCAGCGATGCCGACCAGCGATATGACGCAGTCAGGATCGCTGGTGCATCACTAAGTGGTCGCTAGTGAGCTGCCACACAGGCAGATCTCACCAGCAACATCGCTGGGGACGGGGGTCGCTACTTACCTGTCAGACACGGCGATCCTGACGTCCTCCCGCCCAGCTCCACGCGTCGCTCGTCGGCGCCACAGGAAGCGCCGCAGGAAGTGACCGACGAGGAATGGTCCAGCAGCTTCTCGCGCGATCAGCGATAACCAGCGGGGGAGCCGGTCGTAGGTAAGTATCACATGCAGCGATATCGCTAGCAATATCTCTGCTACGTCACAAAATCGGTGACTTTACAGCGATATTGCTAGCGATATCGCAGTGTGTAACGGGGGCTTAAGAGTTCCCGTGTGGTTTGAGAGAATGATTTCCGTTTATGTACGGTATCTCTAGACAAGTCCTTGAAAAAAGATAAATTGTTGTACGGAGATGGAAGAAGTTTTGAGTCTCTTGTTCTTTACCCCAATAGGATAAAAAGAAACAATAACATCTCGAGCAATGTTCATAGGGAGAGAGAGCGGCCTGCGAATTCTGAAAACCTTCTCAATCAGTTTTTTTTCTTTATTTTTAGGTACCGTAGTAAGTGAAAAATCATTGTAGAAATATAGTCCTTTAGGTGAGAAGGCTGGACCGACTCCGGAATTCCCCTGATGTTATTTATGTTGTTTTTCCTTTTAAAATCTTCATAGTTAGGCTAGTTTCACACTTGCTTTTTTTTGCAGCGCATTTTTCCCGCAAAAAAACGCATTGAAAAAACGCATACAAAAGCATACAACTGCTGCGTTTTTTTCAAGCATTTTTATGAGCATGCATGAAAAAAACACAGCGTTTTTATGCGTTTGTATGCGTTTTTAGTGCGTTTTTACCACGTTTGCGTTTTTTTCCAACATAAGGGTGGCCCCTCACACTAACCCAAACCATGACTTTACTAACCCTAACCCTGACCCTAACCCTAACCCTAACCCTAACCCTAACCCTTAACCAAATCATACTTAACCCTAACCCAAACCCTAAACCCTAACTAACCCTAACCCTAACCCTAACCCTGACCCTAACCCTAACCCTAACCCTGACCCTAACCCTAACCCTAACCCTGACCCTAACCCTTAACAAAACCATACTTAACCCTAACCCTGACCCTAACCCTAACCCTGACCCTAACCCTAACCCTGACCCTAACCCTAACCCTAACCCTAACCCTGACCCTAACCCTTAACCAAACCATACTTAACCCTAATCCTGACCCTAACCCTGACCCTAACCCTTAACAAAACCATACTTAACCCTAACCCTGACCCTAACCCTAACCCTGACCCTAACCCTAACCCTAACCCTGACCCTAACCCTAACCCTAACCCTGACCCTAACCCTTAACCAAACCATACTTAACCCTAATCCTGACCCTAACCCTGACCCTAACCCTTAACCAAACCATACTTAACCCTGACCCAAACCCCAACCCTAACCCTGACCCTGACCCTAACCCTGACCCTAAACCCCCTTAACTAACCCTAACTCTAACCCAAACCCCTAAATTCCATGGTTAAAAAAAAAAAACGCATATGCAAAAAAACGCATACATGAGCATGCCAGTGCGCACATATGCGCATCCATAGGCTATAATGGCCATTTTTAGCGCAAAACGTGCGCATATGTGCGCATGCGCTTTTTTGCAGGGCCAAAAAATGCAACATGCTGCGTCTGGAAAATCCAAATGCACACCCCAAAAAAACGCAGCGCATGAAAATCGCATACATGCGCTTACAAGCGCGCAGGTATGCGCACCCATGTTAAATATAGGGGAAAAAACGCATGCGCACATATGCGTTTTTTTCCAGCGCTAAAAAACGCAAATGTGAAACCAGCCTAAGCCATGCAGTTTCTAAAGGAGATAATGTCTTTTTGAATCTTCTCCAGAGAATCCGAGAGTATGGGTAGACTTTGAGCATGAATAGTAGGCGAGATATGATGATTTTTGTATAAAGAATCGGTTATTTTTGGATCTTGAAGAGGGACATCAGAGACCTTGGTAGAGTTTAAGTTAGAATCTTCAACTATGTAAGATAATGTATCTTTAACCCCTTCACCCCCAAGGGTGGTTTGTCGTTCATGACCGGGCCAATTTTTACAATTCTGACCACTGTACCTTTATGAGGTCATAACTCTGGAACGCTTCTATGGATCCCGGTGATTCTGACATTGTTTTCTCGTGACATATTGTACTTCATGTTAGTGGTAAAATTTCATTCAAATAACTTGCGTTTATTTGTGAAAAAACAGAAATTTCACAAAAATTTTGAAAATTTTGCAATTTTCCAACTTTGAATTTTTATGCCCTTAAATCACAGAGATACGGCACACAAAAAACTTGATAACTAACATTTCCCACATGTTTACTTTACATCAGCACAATTTTGGAACCCAAATTTTTTTTTGTTAGGAAGTTATAAGGGTTAAAAGTTGACCAGCGATTTCTCATTTTTACAACACCATTTTATTTTTAGGACCACATCACATTTGAAGCCACTTTGAGGGGTCTATATGATAGAAAATACCCAAAAGTGACACCATTCTAAAAACTGCACCCCTTAAGGTGCTCAAAACCACATTCAAGTAGTTTATTAACCCTTTAGGTGCGTCACAGGAATTTTTTTGAATATTAAAAAAAAAATGAACATCTAACTTTTTTTCACAAAAAAAATACTTCAGGTTCAATTTTTTTTATTTTACCAAGGGTAACAGGAGAAATTGGACTGCAAAAGTTATTGTGCAATTTGTCCTGAGTACGCTGATACCTGACTTGTGGGGGGGAACGACTGTTTCGGCGCATGGCAGAGCTCAGAATGGAAGGAGCGCCGTTTGACTTTTTCAATGCAAAATTGGCTGGAATTCAGATCGGACGCCATGTCACGTTTGGAGAGTCCCTGATGTACCTAAACAGTGGAAACCCCCTACAAGTGACCCCATTTTGGAAACTAGACCCCCCAAGGAACTTATCTAGATATGTGGTGAGAACTTTGAACCCACAAGGGCTTTATAGAAGTTTATAATGTACAATGGTACAATTAAAAAATCATATTTTTTCCACAAAAATGATCTTTTCACCCCAATTTTTATTTTCCCAAGGGTAACAGGACCCTAAAAGTTATTGTGCAATTTGTCCTGAGTATGCTGATACCCCACATGTGGGGGTAAACCACTATTTGGGCGCATGGCAGAGCTCGGAAGGGAAGCAGTGCCATTTGACGTTTTTGGCTGGAATTGAGATCGGACACCATGTCGCGATTGGAAAACTCCTGATGTACCAATACAGTGGAAACCCCCCCACAAGTGACACCATTTTGGAAACTAGACCCCCTAAGGAACTTATCTAGATGTGTGGTGAGAACTTTGAACCCCGAAGGGCTTCACAGAAGTTTATAACATAAAGCCTTACAATTAAAAAATCATATTTTTTCCACAAAAATGATCTTTTCACCCTCAATTCTTATTTTTCCAAGGGTAACAGCACCCTAAAAGTTATTGTGCAATTTGTCCTGAGTACGCTGATACCCCACATGTGGGGGTAAACCACTATTTGGGCGCATGGCAGAGCTCGGAAGGGAAGCAGCGCCATTTGATATTTTTGGCTGGAATTGAGATTGGACACCATGTTGCGATTGGAAAACCCCTGATGTACCTAAACAGTGGAAACCCCCCACAAATGACACCATTTTGTAAACTAGACCCCCCAAGGAACTTATCTAGATGTGTGGTGAGCACTTTGAACCCCCCAGTGCTTCACAGAAGTTTATAACGCCCGGGCGTGAAAATAAAAAATTCGTATTTTTTCCACAAACATGATCTTTTAGTCACCATTTTTTTTATTTTCCCAAGGGTAACAGGAGAAATTGGACCCCAAAAGTTGTTGTCCAATTTATCCTGAGCATGCTGATACCCCATATGTGGGAGAAAACTACTGCATGGGCACACGTCGGGGATCGGAAGGGAAGTAGTGACGTTTTGGAATGCAGTCATTGATGGAATGGTCTGCGGGTGTCATGTTGCCTTTGGAGAGCCCCTAATCTACCTAAACAGTGGAAACCCCCCACAAATTACCCCATTTTGAAAACTAGACCCCCTAAGGAACTTATCTAGATGTGAGGTGAGCACTTTGAACCCCCAAGGGCTTCACAGAAGTTTATAATGCCAGGGCATGAAAATAAAAAAATCATATTTTTTCCACAAACATGATCAATTATTCCCCAATTTTTTTATTTTCCCAAGGGTAACAGGAGAAATTGAACCCCAAAAGTTGTTGTCCAATTTGTCCTAAGTAAGCTGACACCCCATATGTGGGAGAAAACTACTGTATGGACACACGTCAGGGCTCGGAAGGGAAGTAGTGACATTTTGGAATGTAGACATTGATGGAATGGTCTGCAGGTGTCATGTTGCCTTTGGAGAGCCCCTAATGTACCTAAACAGTGGAAACCCCCCACAAATGACCCCATTTTGAAAACTAGACCCCCTAAGGAACTTATCTAGATGTGAGGTGAGCACTTTGAACCCCCAAGGGCTTCACAGAAGTTTATAATGCCCGGGCATGAAAATAAAAAAATCTTTTTTTTTCCACAAACATGATCAATTAGTCCCCAATTTTTTCATTTTCCCAAGGGTAACAGGAGAAATTGGACCGCAAAAGTTGTTGTACAATTTTTCATGAGTACGCTGACACCCCATATGTGGGAGAAAACTACTGTATGGACACACATCGGGGCTCGGAAGGGAAGCAGTGCCATTTTGGAATGCAGACTTTGATGGAATGGTCTGCGGGTGTCATGTGCGTTTGGAGAGCCCCTGATGTACCTAAACTATTGAAACTCCCCACAAGTGACCCCATTTTGGACACTAGACCCCCCCACGGAACTTATCTAGATGTGTGGTGAGCACTTTGAACCCCCAAGTGCTTCACAGAAGTTTATAACGCTCAGACGTGAAAATAAATAAATCATTTTTTTCCACAAAAATGATATTTTTGCCCCCAATTTTTTATTTTCCTAAGGGTAACAGGAGAAATTGGACCCCAAAAATTGTTTTGCAATTTGTCCTGAGTAGGCTGATACCCTACATGTGGGGGTAAAACACTGTTTGGGCGCATGGCAGAGCTTGGAAGGGAAGGAGCACCATATGACTTTTTCAACTCAGAATTGGCTGGAATTGAGATCAGACGCAACGTTGCATTTGGAGAGCCCCTGATGTGCCCAAACAGTGGAAACCCCCAATTCTAACTCCAACCCGAACCCCAACACACCCCTAATGCTAATCTCAGCCCTAACCCTAGCCCTAACCCAAGCCCTAACCCTAGCCCTAACCCTAACCCTAACCCTAGCCCTAACCCTAGCCCTAACCCTAGCCCTAACCCTAACCCTAATGGAAAAATGGAAATAAATACATTTTTTTAATTTTATTATTTTTCCCTAACTAAGGGGGTGATAACGGGGGGTTTGATTTACTATTTATGGTGGTTTTTATTTTTGGCAGCTGTCGCACACTAAAAGACGTTTTTTATTGTAAAAATAGTTTTTGCATCACCACATATTGAGAGCTATAATTTTTCCGTATTTTGACCCACCGAGTCATGTGAGGTCTTATTTTTTGCGGGATGAGTTGACATTTTTATTGGTACTATTTTCAGGCACGTGACATTTTTTGATCGCTTTTTATTCCGATTTTTGGGACGCAGAATGAACAAAAACCAGCGTTTCATGAATTTCTTTTGGGGGAGTGCGTTTACACCGTTCCGCGTGCGGTAAAATTGATAAAGCGGTTTTATTCTTCGGGTCAGTACGGTTACAGCGATACCTCATTTAAGTCGTTTTTTTTGTTTTGTCGGTTTTATGCAATGAAAACTATTTTATATAAAAAATAATTATTTTTGCATTGCTTTATTCTGCGAGCTATAACTTTTTTATTTTTTTGCTGATGATGCTGTGTGGCAGCTCGTTTTTTGCGGGACAAGATGACGTTTTCAGCGGTACCATGGATATTTATATTCGTCTTTTTGATCGTGCGTTATTACGCTTTTTGTTTGGCGGTATGATAATAAATCATTATTTTTTGCTTCGTTTTTTATTTTTATTTTTTAAGGGGTTCGCTAAAGGGGTTAACTAATGGAACAGTTTTATAGGGCGGGTCGTTACAGACGTGGCGATACCTAATATGTGTACTTTTATTGTTTTGGTTTTTTTTTATTTTCAAAAAATGAATTTATTGGGGAATATTTTTTTTTTTTTTACTAATTTATTTGGCGATTTTTTTAAAATTATTTTTACACTTTTTTTTTATTTTTTTTTTACTTTATTACATAGTTACAGGTGGGACATCACTGTCCTGTGACAGATCGCTGATCTGTCACATCACAGATCACTGTGACAGATCAGCAATCTGTCACAGGCATTGAAGACTTCCTCTTGCCTGAGCTTTGCAGGCACTGAGGAAGTCAGCTTCCTCCAGGCCCCCGAAGGCCCACATCGCCATCTTGGATTCGGGGGCCTGGAGGAAAGGAGCCCCCCGCAGCAGCGCTGCACATTGCGCTGCCGTGGGGGGCTCAGAGAAGCACGGAGGGAGCCCCCTCCCTGCCGATGCTTCCCTTTAACTCCCGGTACACCGCGATCATGTTTGATCGCGGAGTGTAAGGGGTTAACGTGTCGGGGGTGGTCCGTGACTGCCCCTGACACATTGTGCCGGGTGTCAGCTGGGATAATCAGCTGACACCCGGCCGCGATCAGCGGCGCTCACCACGTGGGCGCCGCTGATCGCGGTAGACATACTATCCCGTCCATGGGCATAGGGGCCCATGGACGGGATAGTACGTCGGATGTCAGGAAGGGGTTAAAGAGCTTTTTGATAAAAGACTCAAAGGCTTTTACTGTATTTATTTGTTTAGGATAGGATATTTTAAATTCGTTTTCAAATATATTAGTACCCTTTCTCAAGATATTTGCCTTTGTTAAAAGGGCTCTACAGATATTAATCATAAAGCTCTCTGATGGGTAGTTGTCAGAAGCTGGCATGTTGTCTATTAAAGAAATATTAGAGATATGGTCCCCAAGTCCCACGCCAAATATCTCTTGACCCAAATTAATTTTATTTGGCTGAAGTAGGGATTTTTCTGTGGGCTCATGTATCTCATGATTAATAGAATTCTCTGATGAAGAATGTTGGGATGATATTTCATCAGAATCTGTATCATTGGTAAAATCACTATCCCCATATTCAGAGGAACCCGACATTTCAGTAAACTCTTCTGAGTGGACACTCTCTAGCCCTCCTATTGAATTATGAAAAAGGAAAAAAGCAGAGTAACCATAAACCACAACAACCAATGTGAAAGAAATAAAATCAATTCTTTATTGACTGAACATTAAAAATATCAGACATTTATCAATACATATGAGGTGCAATAGGGAAAAATTAATTCCAGATTAAAGAGCAGGTAACCACCCCTACACATAAAGGGAGTGATAATGAACCAAAGGACCACAAATAAATATAATTACTGCGCTCAAAATACCATCAATAACATCTCATAATCTCATAAAAGGCCCAAAAGTGCTGCATGCAAAAATAATGCCACAGATAACGGCGAGAATGCTTCCAAAGAAGTCACAATTAATCAGACCAGGATAATACCTGGCATCTAGCCGCTAATATCACTCACCCTTAATGAGGATGTAGAGTAGGGGAGATGTCCTGCTCCACCCTGACGCGCGTTTCGCCACGGCTTTCTCAAGGGGAAGTGTCTGTCTGGCATAATCCACCCATATATGTATACCGCATCCCCGGTGTGGATAATCAAAGCGGTGCATGCCCAGTGGGACCGAGCGGTATCGGCGCGATGACTCACCGAGTACTCTGAGTTGCACACAACGGTGGTAAATTTATCACTCAGACGTCATCAATATGCGCGCGACTCATTTAATGACAGCCAGGCCATCGCGCACCAAAACGGTCACACGGCGCATGCACACAAGATCAGCGCCATCTTTGTGTAGACTAAAAAGCGAGCAGCCATACTAGAGAAGTCCAACAATGTAATGCCAACATACCAAAGATGTAAATGAGGGAATGAAGACGGAGCATAAATTCATATATATAACCTCCACCATATCTATATATCACGTAATATAGTATACATAAAAAAGAAGGGGGGTTTTCCCTATATCTATATGTAGTGCACTAGCACACACATTCAGCGCCATCTTTCTGGGGATTATTCTATAAGATCCACCTCAATAACGAAATTTAATAGGCTCATTATGTAACCCTCTCCACAAAATAAATAACAAATCATCAAGACATACAAAAGGTTAAAAAATAACCTAGATCATATTATGAGTAGTGTTGAGCATTCCGATACCGCAAGTATCGGGTATCGGCCGATATCAGCGGTATCGGAATTCCGATACTTAATTCCGATACTTTTTTCATATCGGATTCCGGGATCGGAATCGGAATAGGAAGTTCCCATCATGCTATGAGCCTGCTTGCTTTGATTAAGCCAATGGGAATCCTCCGAAGTGTGGGCACATCCTGTTAGGCATGTAGGCATGTTAACTATTGGCATGGCTGTGATTGGCTGCCGAAATGATGTCATGATGCACTATAAAAGCCACCGCAGCCGCCATTTCTGGTCACTCTGCTGTGAATTCAGTTAGGGACAGGCTGCTGTAGAAGACTGTGAGGGACAGTTAGAAATAGCGATTCTAAAAACAATATTGTGCTTTATCCAGGCTACATAAACCACCACTGTAGCTTGCTTTTCCCTAGCAGCGCTGTTTTCACAGCTGTCTGCAAGGGCTGTGTGAGTGCAGCTCACGCTGTGGAGTGGGTCCTGCAGCCACGTCAGGCTGTAGGCCACCCAGTGTGATCACTGCTGCCTCATACATCTTTTATTTTTTGAGCTGCATTTTTTAAATAATTTCAATCTAGTGTGCTTCCATCCGTATCCATATACGTTGGTTGCAAACACTAGTAGTAGACAGCGGAGCCTTTCTGCAGCCTTTCAGTGCTAGTGTCCACTTTGCTGCACTGTTCACGGCTGTCTGAGAGGTCTCTGACTGTGTGTGAGTGCAGCTCACGCTGAGTAGTGTGTCCTGCAGCTACGTCTGGCTGTAGGACGCTCAGCGTGCGTCACTGCCTCACACATATTTTTATTTGAGTGCAGCTCATTTTTTCTTCTATTAGTGTGCATCCATCCGTCTCCATCTACGGTGGTTGCAAACACTATATAGGAGTACACAGCGGAGCCTTTCTGCAGCCTGTCAGTGCCAGTGCCCACTTAGCTGCACTGTTGACGGCTGTCTGAGAGGTCTCTGACTGTGTGTGAGTGCAGCTCACGCTGAGTAGAGTGTCCTGCAGCTACGTCTGGTTGTAGGACGCTCAACGTGCGTCACTGCCTCACACATATTTGTCTCTGAGTGCAGCTCATTTTTTCTTCTCCTATTAGTGTGCATCCATCCGTATCCATCAACATTGGTTGGTTGCAAACACTATATAGGAGTAGATAGAGGAGCCTTTTTTTCTGGCTTGTGCCCTGCCGGCGCAGCCAGATTAGTATTACCCAATTTTTTTGGAGCCTCATCTTTTGCATTGTAGGTTACCTGCCTGCATTGTAATAGCTCCAAAAAGTTGGTGATACTATCAGTTTCAATTCTTTGTTCTCATACTTTGAGTTTGTTTCAAACAAAGAAACCACATAAAAAGTTCACCAAACACTACATTTTGAACTTGTGTAGGCCACATCAGCTCCTATTAAAGTCTAGTCCACACACACACACTTCATAAAATTAGTGTTTCTTGTACCTGTAACCAGCTGTTCAGGAATAAGCACACTAAGGCCCCCCTTTGTCCTTTTTTGCCTATCTTAAGCAGTCTTGCAAGATGAAGAAGGCAGGGAGTAAGGCGCGGGGGCGTGGGCGTGGGCGTGGAGTTTCAGCAGGGAGAGGACGTGGGGATTCTGCAGGGAGAGGACGTGGGGATTCTACAGGTAGAGGACGTGGGGATTCTGGGCCTGCTGCGGGCACCAGTGGATCAGCATCCCCCAGTTTTAGCAGGCAACAGTCCTTTATGCGCAGCTTTGTAGGACCTCAACGTACCCCACTGCTGCGGGAGGAACAAATTGAAGCCGTTGTCGGATGGATGGCAGCTAACGCATCGACTTCAATTACTTCCGCATCCTCTCAGGGTCAGAGCACCGAAGAGCAACCATCTGTCTCTTCACCACCTGCCAAAGTGCCCAGGCAGTCAGAGAGACATGGACAGGAGCCATCACAATCTCTACTTCTGTTCTCGGAATCTGTTGGCTTGGAAAGAGGGGGCCAGCCAAGCAGCATTCCTGAATGTGAAGAAGAGGGAGTATGCAGTGATGCGCAACTTCTTTGTCCCTCTGAATCTGAAGAGGCGAGTGGGCCAGTGCCTATGGTCAGCACACCTCAGTACGCATCAGATGATGACGAGACTCAGTTGCCACTTTCTGGTGCGTACGGTGCTGGCGAGACAACCCCGGAGAAGCAGCTGTTTGAAGAGGGGAGGGAAGATGATGAGGTCCTTGACCCATCATGGCGTGAGCAACAGGAAGGTGGTGGGAGCAGCTCGGAGGAAGAGATTCCCCTACCGGCCAAAACAGGAGGCAGAGGGAGGGGGAAGACTTGGTTGCCTGTACCCTCCACTTCGGCACCCGTTAGGAGCATTCCTCCTTCCAAAGGCAAACCGGGCGCTCACAAGAGTTGCAGTGCGTGGTCCTTTTTTGACACAGTTGCAGATGACATTTGCTTTGTCAAATGCAAGCTGTGTCATCAGAGAGTCAAAAGAGGGAGAAATGTCAGCAACCTCAATACCACAAATATGTGGAAACATGTGCGCACCAAGCACGAGTTGGAGTTGCAGAGACACCCTCAAGACGTAGGCCAACGTACAGCACCACCTACCACCTCTTCAGTTCGTGTTGGGCCCTCTTCCTCCAGCTCACACACTGCTGGTTCGGCTTCCTCACAGGATCGCCAAGGAAGAACCTCTGCCACTGTTGTCCGGAGACCCTGTCAGATTCCACCCATAACAGCACGTTCCCATCCATCACAGCCATCGGTAGCACAGGCATGGGATAAAAGGCGCCCTTACTCGGCAAACCATCCCAGAGCACAGTCTCTGAATGCTGGCATTGCCAAACTTCTGGCAGTTGAAATGCTGTCATTCAGGCTGGTGGACACTGACACCTTCCGGGACTTAATGGCATTGGCAGTCCCCCAATACAACGTGCCCAGCCGCTTTTATTTCAGCAGGCGAGCCGTCCCTGCCCTGCAGAAACATGTTGAGGGCAAAATAAAACATGCGCTACTAAACGCCGTTAGTAGCAAGGTCCACCTGACCACCGATGCGTGGACCAGTAACCATGGACAGGGACGATACCTTTCCCTCACTGCCCACTGGGTCAATGTTGTGGAGCCGGGTACGGATCTGGAGAGTGGCGCTGTACGTGTTCTTCCAACGCCACGGATTGCAGGACTCCAGTCTGTACACATAGACTCCTCCTCCTACTCAAGTTCCTCAGAAACAGCAGAGCAGGAGCCTGTTACGACCGATATGAGCACAGCCGTGGCCAAACGTCAACAGGCTGTACTCAAATTAATTTCTTTGGGGAATCGAAGCCACACAGCGCAGGAGCTCTGGAATGCTATCAAGCTGGAGAGCGATGTGTGGTTTGGGCCAGCGAATCTCCAGCCGGGCTTGGTAGTGTGTGACAATGGCCGAAATCTGGTGGCAGCTCTTGGCCTAGGCAACCTCACACACATCCCATGTCTGGCACATGTTCTTAACTTGGTCGTGCAGAGCTTTCTGAGGGACTATCCGGATCTTGATGCACTGTTGCACAAGGTCCGCATAGAGTGCGCTCACTTGCGACGTTCCAGCACGGCAAGATCGCGCCTCGCTGCTCTGCAGCGACGATTTGGCCTTCCAGAACATCGCATCATATGTGACCTACCCACCCGGTGGAATTCAACGTTACATATGTTGGAGCGGTTGTGTGAGCAGCAGGCAGCAGTCATGGAGTACCAGCTGCATCAGGCGCAAACAAGTCGCACTGTGCGCCGTTCACACTTCAGCACCATTGAGTGGGCCTCTATGAAGGACATCTGCCTCGTTTTGCGTGCCTTCGATGAATCCACGCGGATGGCGAGTGCAGATGATGCACTAGTCAGCATGACTGTCCCCCTTATCTGCCTGCTTCAACAAACACTGCAAGCACTAAGGGATGAGGTTTCAGAAGAGGTGGAGGATGAGGAGTCCCAAATGCCATCTGCTTCTGGACAGTCTGCGCTACGTGTTTCCTCACAAAGGCCTAGGCAGGGGACACTTTGTGAGGAGGATGAGGAGGAGTCGATGGAGGAGGAAGACATCTCTCCAGAGGAGGGAGGTACACAAACCTCTACTCAGTATGTACAGCGAGGGTGGGGTGATGCAGAGCAGGTCGAGGTCACGCCTCAAACAGGGGACAGCGGTTCTTTGGCAGTTGGGAGTCTGCAGCACATGGTTGATTTCATGCTGCAGTGCCTGAGAAACGACCGCCGCATCGCCCACATTCTCGTCTCGGCTGATTATTGGGTGTACACCCTCCTAGATCCTCGCTACCGGGACAGCGTACAAAGGCTCATACCAACGTTGAACCGGGAGCGTAAAATGCGGGAGTACGAAGAGTCACTGGTGCAGTCCATAATGTTTTCCATTCCACCCGACAGCATTGTTGCAAGTGCTTTACAAAGCAGCTCTGTGCGTCGAGGCAGTGGAGGAAACTCTGCACAAAGAGGGAGCAGAGGCAGTGCCGCAGCACAAGGCAAGACCACTATGGCCCAAATGTGGCAAAGTTTTGTGTGTCCACCACAATTGTCTACACCATCAGCGACGCCTCGAGTCAGCAGGAGGCAACGCTTCCGTCAGATGGTGTCAGACTACATGTCTTGCCCTGTCGCTGTACTCCCAGATGGCTCTTCCCCCTTCAAGTTTTGGGTCTCTAAGCTGGATACATGGCCAGAGCTTAGCCAGTATGCATTGGAGGTGCTGGCTTGCCCTGCTGCCAGTGTATTATCGGAACGTGTCTTTAGTGCCGCAGGTGGTGTACTAACAGACCGTCGCACGCGACTATCTTCCGATAATGTTGACCGGCTGACTTTTCTGAAAATGAACAAGGCCTGGATCTCCAAAGACTTTGCCATTCCTCTTACAGACTAAATTAGTGGTTGGCAACTGTATCCAGGTCTGCTGGTGTGTTCATTTTTCTACCACCTGAACTATAATCCCTGTGCTTCAACACAGCCAGTTGTCGCTCAGATGTGTCGTCTGCACAGAGAAACACACTAGCTCCTGTGTTACTGGGGTTCAGTAATGCCAGCTGATCCCCTGCTGTGTGGACGGCAGAGTCACCAGCTCCATCAACATTCAAACCACTACTGATTTTTAACCGTGCCCAACTTAGGTCTCTGGCTCCACTGTCTCTACTATTTCCCCTGACCTCCAACCCCGCCATCTACATCTCTGAAGTGGCGTCAGCACAATCTACACTTGTTCCTGTGTTCCTGTGGCTCAGTCCCATCAGTTTATCCCCTGATGTGTGTCCGGCAAGGTCTCCTGCTCTGTCCACATTCCCATAACCAGTAGTGGGAATGAGGACAGAGCTGGCGAACTTGCCGGACAAACATCAGGGGATCAACTGATGGGACTGAGCACCAGTAACACAGGAACAAGTGTAGATTGTGCTGACGCCACTTCAGAGATGTAGCTGGCGGGGTTGGAGGCCAGGGTAAATAGTAGAGACAGTGGAGCCAGAGGCCTAAGTGGAGCATGGTTAGAATCAGTAGTAGTCCACAACCTCCATAAAAACCGCTGCCCATTGGCCTCTGCATGCGGCATGCGTAATCCTGGGCACCAACAGCGTCAGTTGGTGTTCAGAAGTGTCGTCTCCACAGAGCCAAACACATTCGTTCAAGTGTTAGTGGGGTTCAGCACTGCCAGCTGTTCCCCTGCTGTGGAGATGGCAAGTCTCCTGCTGCATTCACCTGCCAAAATCCAGTAGGCCCCAGCCTGCTCCTCGCCTAATCCTGGGCTCCAACAGCGTCAGTTGGTGTTCAGAAGTGTCGTCTCCACAGAGCCAAACACGTTCGTTCAAGTGTTAGTGGGGTTCAGCACTGCCAGCTGTTCCCCTGCTGTGGAGATGGCAAGTCTCCTGCTGCCTTCACCTGCCAAAATCCAGTAGGCCCCAGCCTGCTCCTCGCCTAATCCTGGGCTCCAACAGCGTCAGTTGGTGTTCAGAAGTGTCGTCTCCACAGAACCAAACACATTCGTTCAAGTGTTAGTGGGGTTCAGCACTGCCAGCTGTTCCCCTGCTGTGGAGATGGCAAGTCTCCTGCTGCATTCACCTGCCAAAATCCAGTAGGCCCCAGCCTGCTCCTCGCCTAATCCTGGGCTCCAACAGCGTCAGTTGGTGTTCAGAAGTGTCGTCTCCACAGAACCAAACACGTTCGTTCAAGTGTTAGTGGGGTTCAGCACTGCCAGCTGTTCCCCTGCTGTGGAGATGGCAAGTCTCCTGCTGCCTTCACCTGCCAAAATCCAGTAGGCCCCAGCCTGCTCCTCGCCTAATCCTGGGCTCCAACAGCGTCAGTTGGTGTTCAGAAGTGTCGTCTCCACAGAACCAAACACGTTCGTTCAAGTGTTAGTGGGGTTCAGCACTGCCAGCTGTTCCCCTGCTGTGGAGATGGCAGTCTCTCCTGCTGTCTCCGCATTACAAAGACAGTAGGCCTCTGCCTACACCCTCCTATTTCCTGGGCTTCAACACAGCCAGTTGTAGTTCGGAAGTGCCGTCCACACGGAAAGAGACACTTGCTCCCGTGTCTCAGTGGGGTTCAGTAACGTCAGCTGATCCCCTGCTGTGTGGATGGCAGTCTCTCCTGCTGTAAACTCATTCAAAATACAGTAGGCCTCTGCCTACACCCTCCTATTTCCTGGGCTTCAACACAGCCAGTTGTAGTTCGGAAGTGCCGTCCACACGGAAAGAGATACTTGCTCCCGTGTCTCAGTGGGGTTCAGTAACGTCAGCTGATCCCCTGCTGTGTAGATGGCAGTCTCTCCTGCTGTAAACTCATTCAAAATACAGTAGGCCTCTGCCTACACCCTCCTATTTCCTGGGCTTCAACACAGCCAGTTGTAGTTCGGAAGTGCCGTCCACACGGAAAGAGACACTTGCTCCCGTGTCTCAGTGGGGTTCAGTAACGTCAGCTGATCCCCTGCTGTGTGGATGGCAGTCTCTCCTGCTGTCACCTCATTCAAAATTCAGTAGGCCTCTGCCTACACCCTCCTATTTCCTGGGCTTCAACACAGCCAGTTGTAGTTCGGAAGTGCCGTCCACACGGAAAGAGATACTTGCTCCCGTGTCTCAGTGGGGTTCAGTAACGTCAGCTGATCCCCTGCTGTGTGGATGGCAGTCTCTCCTGCTGTAAACTCATTCAAAATACAGTAGGCCTCTGCCTACACCCTCCTATTTCCTGGGCTTCAACACAGCCAGTTGTAGTTCGGAAGTGCCGTCCACACGGAAAGAGATACTTGCTCCCGTGTCTCAGTGGGGTTCAGTAACGTCAGCTGATCCCCTGCTGTGTGGATGGCAGTCTCTCCTGCTGTAAACTCATTCAAAATACAGTAGGCCTCTGCCTACACCCTCCTATTTCCTGGGCTTCAACACAGCCAGTTGTAGTTCGGAAGTGCCGTCCACACGGAAAGAGACACTTGCTCCCGTGTCTCAGTGGGGTTCAGTAACGTCAGCTGATCCCCTGCTGTGTGGATGGCAGTCTCTCCTGCTGTCACCTCATTCAAAATTCAGTAGGCCTCTGCCTACACCCTCCTATTTCCTGGGCTTCAACACAGCCAGTTGTAGTTCGGAAGTGCCGTCCACACGGAAAGAGATACTTGCTCCCGTGTCTCAGTGGGGTTCAGTAACGTCAGCTGATCCCCTGCTGTGTGGATGGCAGTCTCTCCTGCTGTCACCTCATTCAAAATTCAGTAGGCCTCTGCCTACACCCTCCTATTTCCTGGGCTTCAACACAGCCAGTTGTAGTTCGGAAGTGCCGTCCACACGGAAAGAGATACTTGCTCCCGTGTCTCAGTGGGGTTCAGTAACGTCAGCTGATCCCCTGCTGTGTGGATGGCAGTCTCTCCTGCTGTCACCTCATTCAAAATTCAGTAGGCCTCTGCCTACACCCTCCTATTTCCTGGGCTTCAACACAGCCAGTTGTAGTTCGGAAGTGCCGTCCACACGGAAAGAGATACTTGCTCCCGTGTCTCAGTGGGGTTCAGTAACGTCAGCTGATCCCCTGCTGTGTGGATGGCAGTCTCTCCTGCTGTAAACTCATTCAAAATACAGTAGGCCTCTGCCTACACCCTCCTATTTCCTGGGCTTCAACACAGCCAGTTGTAGTTCGGAAGTGCCGTCCACACGGAAAGAGACACTTGCTCCCGTGTCTCAGTGGGGTTCAGTAACGTCAGCTGATCCCCTGCTGTGTGGATGGCAGTCTCTCCTGCTGTCACCTCATTCAAAATTCAGTAGGCCTCTGCCTACACCCTCCTATTTCCTGGGCTTCAACACAGCCAGTTGTAGTTCGGAAGTGCCGTCCACACGGAAAGAGATACTTGCTCCCGTGTCTCAGTGGGGTTCAGTAACGTCAGCTGATCCCCTGCTGTGTGGATGGCAGTCTCTCCTGCTGTCACCTCATTCAAAATTCAGTAGGCCTCTGCCTACACCCTCCTATTTCCTGGGCTTCAACACAGCCAGTTGTAGTTCGGAAGTGCCGTCCACACGGAAAGAGATACTTGCTCCCGTGTCTCAGTGGGGTTCAGTAACGTCAGCTGATCCCCTGCTGTGTGGATGGCAGTCTCTCCTGCTGTAAACTCATTCAAAATACAGTAGGCCTCTGCCTACACCCTCCTATTTCCTGGGCTTCAACACAGCCAGTTGTAGTTCGGAAGTGCCGTCCACACGGAAAGAGATACTTGCTCCCGTGTCTCAGTGGGGTTCAGTAACGTCAGCTGATCCCCTGCTGTGTGGATGGCAGTCTCTCCTGCTGTAAACTCATTCAAAATACAGTAGGCCTCTGCCTACACCCTCCTATTTCCTGGGCTTCAACACAGCCAGTTGTAGTTCGGAAGTGCCGTCCACACGGAAAGAGACACTTGCTCCCGTGTCTCAGTGGGGTTCAGTAACGTCAGCTGATCCCCTGCTGTGTGGATGGCAGTCTCTCCTGCTGTCACCTCATTCAAAATTCAGTAGGCCTCTGCCTACACCCTCCTATTTCCTGGGCTTCAACACAGCCAGTTGTAGTTCGGAAGTGCCGTCCACACGGAAAGAGATACTTGCTCCCGTGTCTCAGTGGGGTTCAGTAACGTCAGCTGATCCCCTGCTGTGTGGATGGCAGTCTCTCCTGCTGTAAACTCATTCAAAATACAGTAGGCCTCTGCCTACACCCTCCTATTTCCTGGGCTTCAACACAGCCAGTTGTAGTTCGGAAGTGCCGTCCACACGGAAAGAGATACTTGCTCCCGTGTCTCAGTGGGGTTCAGTAATGTCAGCTGATCCCCTGCTGTGTGGATGGCAAAGTCTCCTGCTGCCTACACAGTCGTACCACTACTGATTTTTAACCGTGCTCCAATTAGGCCTGTGGCTCCACTGTCTCTCGTATTTCCCCTGTCCTCCAACCCTGCCAGTTACAGCTCCGAAGTGGCGTCTGCACAATCCACACTTGTTCCTGTGTTACAGGTGTTCAGTCCGATCAGTTAATCCCCTGATGTGTGTCCGGCAATGTCGCCTGCTCTGTCCACATTCCCATTATCGGAATGTGGACAGAGCAGGCGACATTGCCGGACACACATCAGGGGATTAACTGACCGGACTGAACACCTGTAACACAGGAACAAGTGTGGATTGTGCAGACGCCACTTCGGAGCTGTAACTGGCGGGGTTGGAGGACAGGGGAAATACGAAAATCAGTGAATCCACAGGCCTAAGTGGAGCTTGGTTCAAATTAGTAGTCTACAACCGATCTTAAAATTTCTTCAATGCAGCCTAAGCCTGCTCCGTGCTTGTCCCTGGGCTTCAACACAGCCAGTTGTTGCTCGGAAGTGCCGTCTTCACAGAGTAAAACACTAGCTCCTGTGTTTGTGGGGTTCAGTAACGTCAGCTGTTCCCCTGCTGTTTTGATGGCAATCTGTCCTGCTGCCTCCCAATTGACAGCACATCAGGCCTCAGCCTGCTAAGTGCTTGTCCTGGGCTCCAACATCGCCAGTTGCTGCTCATAACTGACTTTGGCACGGGTACTCCCTCCTGCCCAGCTTGGTTCCAGCCCTGCCTGCTGTTTCCGGGAAGTGTCAATGTCAGTTTGCCACCCCAAGTTGCCATGTCGTGTTGCGGTTGGGTTAGCCGAGGCTAGGGTGCCAGCAGTTTAGGTGCTTCCTATGTGGACTGCGGGTTCTGGTAAGAAAGGTTTGTTCCATAGTGCCAGTAGGACAAGCACCCCCTGTAGGACTGTGTGATTCGGTAACTGCGGCCAGCTTGCGGCATGCCAACTTTGCTTTTCAGGGGTAACTTCTGATACCCCTCCGGGTTCCAGCACCGTCAGCTGGTTCTCATCAGAGCCTTTGGCCTAGGTGCCTCCATCTCGGTATCCGAGTTCCAGCAACGTCTGCTGGTCCTTGGTAGTGCTTTGTAGCACAGGTACCTCCTGCTTAGTAACCGGGTTCCAGCACCGTCAGCTGGTCCTCGGTTGTGCCATTGGCTCTTATTCCTTCTGCTGCCCCTCCGGGTGCCAGCACTGTCAGCTGGTCCTCGCTATTTCCATTTGCTCTTGCAGCTTATGCTACCCCTCCGGGTTCCAGCACCGTCAGCTGGTTCTCGTCAGAGCCTTTGGCCTAGGTGCCTCCATCTCGGTATCCGAGTTCCGGCAACGTCTGCTGGTCCTTGGTAGTGCTTTGTAGCACAGGTACCTCCTGCTTAGTAACCGGGTTCCAGCACCGTCAGCTGGTCCTCGGTTGTGCCATTGGCTCTTATTCCTTCTGCTGCCCCTCCGGGTGCCAGCACTGTCAGCTGGTCCTCGCTATTTCCATTTGCTCTTGCAGCTTATGCTACCCCTCCGGGTTCCAGCACCGTCAGCTGGTTCTCGTCAGAGCGTTTGGCCTAGGTGCCTCCATCTCGGTATCCGAGTTCCGGCAACGTCTGCTGGTCCTTGGTAGTGCTTTGTAGCACAGGTACCTCCTGCTTAGTAACCGGGTTCCAGCACCGTCAGCTGGTCCTCGGTAGTGCCATTGGCTCTTGTTCCTTCTGCTGCCCCTCCGGGTGCCAGTACCGTCAGCTGGTTCAAGAGGACAAAGAACAGGAAGACAACCACCAAGATGCAGAACAACAAGAGAGAGAAGACAAAGAAGCATAAAAAAAACAAAGCAGAAGAACATTAAGCATAAGACTAATACTCTGAGCAAATGATATTATCTTATTTATAAGCAGAAGAAGACTAAGCAGTGTATGGGGGTGAGTCCGTTCCTCCTCGTGGTGCCCCTGGAAAAGGCCTGCTTCTGCAGGCCAAACTGAACGCGGACAAATCCTGTTGTAAATCTTTTGTGACAGGCAGAACGGAAGGTGTAAACTTCTAACTTTTCTAGATAACAACTACAGGAATGCCTGACACAAACAAGAATATGATGAAGAAGAATAGGAAGAAGATGAAGAAGCTGAATATGTAGAATAATAATTGTTGAATAAGAAGAATATGAAGAATGTAAGAAAAGGAAGAAGAAGAAGAAGAAGAAGAAGAAGAAGAAGAAGAAGAAGAAGAAGAATGTAAAAAAAGGAAGTAGAAGAAGAAGAAGAAGAATGTAAAAAAAGGAATAAGAAGAAGAATGTAAAAAAAGGAAGTAGAAGAAGAAGAAGAAGAATGTAAAAAAAGGAAGTAGAAGAAGAAGAAGAAGAATGTAAAAAAAGGAAGTAGAAGAAGAAGACATACATGTCTGGCAAAATATAAATGAGGCTAACATAGTCAATATCTTTGTAACTCCTAACATCTTTAAAAAAAAAAGTTTAATTCCTGCTATTCCATTTGATTGGGCTAAACCTCTATGGCTTTAATGTCTCCTCCACCTCCCACAATACATTCTACATTATTCTTAGTTGTTTTTCTTCATGTAGAATTAACCTACAAGGAAAGAAAGGGTTTTTTTTAATTCCGATATTTTGGCCCCATTGACTTGCATTGGTTCCCGGTATCGGAATCGGCGATACCGATACTTTTTTTTAAGATCGGCCGATCCATTCCGATCCGATATTTTCAAGTATCGGCTGGTATCGCTCAACTCTAATTATGAGTATATAATCATAAAAAGAGGTGACACTTACATTAAGGCATATCAATATAAGACTCAGATATCAAAATTTGTATCAATATGCATATATTAAACATCACAAGCTGTACAGTATTATTCAGACCTGTATTAAATAGCTGATAATTGATCACTGATGTATAAACCCCAAAAATATAAGAACACCCCCAAACCCCTCAAAGTACATCCAGTCCGTAGATACAGGATGGCTGGGAGGAAATCCTAATCCTCCAAAAGGCCGTCCTCCGGATCCTCAGAATGTCCTGATATTTGCAGTATCGGAATGCTCAACACTATTCAGAGCTCCAGCCATCTCTGCTCCAGGGGTGACTGCGTCTCTGTTGCGTTTTCCTCTCAGGTCTGCCTGTGTGGCAGCCATATTGCCTGGTGGCCTTACAGCAGACAGAGTAGCTACAGAACCTATTTTCTTTGCGAAATCCACTTTATTCTTCACTTTAATAGTTGCTGGCATGGTCCAGATGATTTTCCTTTTAGTCAATAAATTCCACTTTACATATGTCAATAGTAGCTTCATGTAGGGGATTCCCAGGAGCTCTGCAAGAAAATGTCTGCTCCTGACCCCTACAAACCACACTCCCTCAGGTCTAACAATTTTTAAGTAATTTGCGACTGAAACACAATTTTAGCACAAATGATTTGGAGTAGCAAATGGGGCTTCCGAAGACTGCCACACAGTTTTTGCACACTACTTCATTTCTGGAAGATCAATTTCACACAGGACAGGATCTGTTGTGAATTCTCCTACTTCTGAGTCGGGGCAACCTCTGGTGGTTACTGTGGGTAGCGGAGCTGGCCAGATTGACAGAGGTCTGCCACCTGACGATGATGATTGGAGATCTGGGGCTACTGATTGGGAGTATTTAAGTGAGCAGGGTTCCCTCAATTGTTGCTGGTGATTAGTTCTTCCTGTGCAACTTGAGGTCTGCTGTCTCCTGCCTGATCCTGCATTTCTCAGTTAAGCTGTTCATTTGCTAATCCTTTGCTTCTGATTTGGTTTTGCCTCTTTCTGCTTTGCTGCGCGGGTTCAGCGTGCTCCCTGCTGGGGATGTGCTGGACCCCGCTCCATATGTTACAACTTGTGTCAGTTTGTTCAGTCCCCTGTTATATTAGTCTTTTTTGCTTTGCTGCCAGTTTACACCAGAATGCTGATACAGTGGGGGAGAGGTTGTGAGACCTCAGGGTTTTTTGCACATCAGATGTGTTGCATTTTTTAGGGTTTTTGTGTGATTGCAGACAGTGTCTTTCCTTTCCTATCCTATCTAGAGAGTTTGGGCCCCATCCTTTGCTCAGTCTATTTTCTGCCTGTGTTTGTCCCTCATCTGGTCTCACCGACAATATATGTTTGGGGGCTATCTATTTCTTTGGGGTTCTACTCTGGGGCAGTTTAGATTTCACCTTTCTTGCTTTAGGCCTAGTTAGCTCTCCGGCTGTGTCGAGGTGTCTAGGGCATCGCAGGTACGCTCCATGGCTACTGTTAGTTGTGTTGTTAGGATTAGGGGTCTGCAATTTGCTAAGTGACCAACCTTTCTGGTCTCCTGGTGGCCTAGCCTATTCCTGCTGTCCTCCTCTGAAGAAGGAAAGAATTGTAAAAAAATAAAAAAAAGTGTTAGATTTTTTTTTATATATATATTTTTTCCTCTTTTTCTCTGGGGCCGTAGGAGGATTTTTTCTCTAATGGAGACTAAGCAATTGTCCCATCATGTTGAGCAGCTCGCTGCTGAAGAGCAGGGATTTGCTGCCTATTTTGCTTAATCATCTACTGTAGAACCAAAGATCCCTACTCCTGATGTGTTTTATGGGGATCGGTCTAAATGTTTGAATTTTAAGAATAATTGTGAACTATTTTTTGCTTTGAAACCTAACTCATCGGGGAGCTCTGTGCAGCAGGTTAAAATTGTCATCTCCCTGCTGCGCGGCGATCCCCAGGATTGGGCTTTTTCTTTGACACCTGGAGATCGTATTCTGACTAATGTGGATGCGTTTTTTCAAGCCCTGGGGTTGTTGTATGATGAACCTAATGCTATTGATCAAGCTGAGAAAACCTTATTGGCATTGAACCAGGGTCAAGATTCTGCAGAGTTATATTGTCAAAAATTCCGAAAGTGGGTGGTCCTTACTAAATGGAATGATGATGCCCTAGCAGCTCTCTTTCAGAAGGGTCTGGCAGAAACCATAAAAGATGTTATGGTGGGATTTCCTGTCCCCTCTGGTCTTGACGACTCTTTGTCATTGGCCATTCAAATTGATCGACGTTTACATGAACGTAAGACTACATGAGAGGCGGTGCCGCCTTTTGAACAAACTTCTGAACCCATGCAATGTGATAGGGTTTTGTCTAGGGCGCAACGTCAAGAGTTTAGAAGGCGTAATAAGCTGTTTTTTTTGTGGGGACTAGAGATGAGCGACTTTGCCTTTTTCCGGGTCGAGTCGGGTTTCATGAAACCCGACTTTCGCATAAGTCGGGTCGAACGAAATCGGCCGATTATTGTGAAAAGTCGAAGGCCGACTGAAACACGAAGCCCAATGCAAGTCAATGGGGAAGCAAAGTCGGCAGGTAGGGGAGGACAGGAAACACACCTACAGTGCCCTTTTGAATGCCAAAAACATCAATTCTTATTACTGAAGCATTTCAACCTTAATTTACCTCATAATACTAGTTACGCACTGAAAAATGGTGGTTATTTAGCTAAATTTGTGGGGGGGTAGGGCTGGCTCCAGGTTTCATGTGCCCTGGGCAAAGAGTGCCCCTTTAACACATAGCACAACTCATGATTCTCCGATACGGTAGAGAAATAGCGGTATAGTACAATGAAAAATACTTCACTTATTACATCTCATGACTGATATCCATTTTAAATTCTCCAATAGCTCCAAAAACGGACAGTATATTACTCCATACAGCATTATGGCCACCGCATAGTGCGCTATACTGAGTAATGAGGCCCATATATTTATCCATACAGAATCATTGGTCCCATATAATGTTTGAAACAGTATATGATGAGCTCCACATAATGCTACAGTATATGTTGGTCCCCATGGATGAAGCTACACTGTCTTATGGGCCCAAATAATGCTCTATATATAATGGGACCCATTTCTAATGCTCTAGTGTATAATTGGCCCTGTAAATGCTGCTCCAGTGTCTGATGTCCACCTTTGGAATGCTCCAGTGTATGGTGGGCCCCATATATCATTCTCCAGAGTATAGTGCTCCCCAAAAATTGCTGTCCCAACATTGAAAACAATTAAATAAGTCTCCTCAAACAAGTCTCCTCGCTAGGGAATCCCTGTACTAGTCTGGGCGTACAGACATGATGCCATTGCGCTCTCTGATCAGAATATCACTGTCAGGAAACGCGGAAGATGTCATGGTGGTGGAGCAGGGAGAGGTAAGTAATTCAACTTTGCAAGTGCTGTGATCCTGAGCAAGCAGGGGGGGGCCCACTCATTGGCGACGGCACTGGCACAGGGCCCCTCATAGTACGGCAGGTTGTGTCTGACGGCGGGTGGGCCGAACCTGCACTTTCATCTGCACCTTCCTCTTTGTCACCGTGTAAGGTGGTACAGTATAGGGGAATTGTAACCTGAATTTCTTCAGGGTCAGATTCTGGCTGTGTAGAGTGCGAGGGGAATGTAGTGGTCTGGGTCAATTTACCAGTAGAATCATCTAGCAGTGGCTGGGCATCAGTGCACTTGTGGCGCCCCCAGGAGTACAGTCACCACAGTGGCATTACCTTCCTCCTATGGAGTGTGATGTCATGCTTGGGAGCAACGAAGGATCTCTCTAGCAGTTAAACCAACACATAACACATTTCCCACTCCAGGCCAGCAGGGAGACCTCTGAACCTGACTGCTGAGGAGCTGCTCTCTGTGGTCGGGAGGAGGTAAGTTAGGGCAGTCTGTGAAGGAAAGGGGAAGTGTGTGGATGTGAGAAGGGGAGCTGGAGGATGAACAGAGTCAAGGCTCACTCCTAGCTGGAGCGCATGGTCCGGATTCCGGTCTCCGAGTTTGTAGGGACACTGACGTTCCTGCAGCAGAAACCAAAGGAAGTAGCAGCTGTAAATGCTCTGTACCCAACTAAGGCTCGGAGGCCCCATCAGCGACGTGTGGGAGCCAGAAGGAAAGGGCTACGGCTGCCTGCCATATGAGAAAGTTCCAAGAAAGAGTCAACAGGGGGAACTTCATTGAACTCAGCACTGCGAGTACCTCAGATAAGCGCTAGAACGGAGGCTACACTACCTATCTGCAGAGAGAATTCCAAATTGGCTTCCAGGCTGACCAACTCCTTCTCCATCTGTATTCTGGGTCCTGGACGGCATTTACCAAGTCCAGGTAAAGGAACTGCACGACTGTGTCTGTCCTCTTTCTCCTGCGCCTGGCGCACGGCTCTGCTACATCCTGCACTGCACACCATCTACCAACTCTTTCATCTGCCCTGCGACAACGGCCCTACCTGTGCAGGGCTTCTACATCTTACCTGCACCACAACATTTGTCCCAGAGAAGCACCACTGCAGCGCTGGTCAATCTAATCAGAAACCACAGGTGGCGTCACGTATCATTCACCTATAAACATAATTCACCCCTTTGCATGGACGCCCAGGGCCACGGAACGGGTCACCACCACCGTGACACATCCCTGTGAGACATCGGCCCGGTACCAATTAACCCCACTGCCCTGGCTGGCCACCCACACTCCATGTCAGATTTATCTTGGACTGGGGAATTCACGATTTGACTTGATAACCCAGGCATGGTATGATAGAAAGAGCTACATGGACTAATGTAAAGTGTGGCCTGCTGCACCATTCACTTTGGGTGGGGGTGCAGGACACAAGGAAAGGGGTTCTTCCTGACCAGGAGCCATCACTTGACGACTCAGTGCTTGCATTTTTTGAAACTTCAGAAGAGGAGGGCATATTTGCTGGAGTCTGTTTCGGCAATGTGAGCCCAAACCAGTTCCTCATGCTCCGGCTTTAAAAGCGGTTAACCTACTCCCAGAAAAGGTATCCTTCCAGGCGTTCCGGAGCCAGACCATGATGCAGGCTCAACATCTCCTGCCTTAGCTGCTATTGTGCTTTTGCCACTACCAGCAGATGCACCACCACCATCAGCACCAACTGGCCCCCCCACACCCACGTACGCGGCCTCTTCCACCAAACTTCCAAATTTAGCACAAAATAGACACAAAATAACATCAGATATATGGCACTGTTTCAGAAGTGTACAGCTCTATTCAATCAAAGGATAATTGTCAATCTCCATATATATTCCATCAGTCACACAGAGACGCTCACAGGCTCAGTATGGATTGATTACACAAGAATATAAAAAGTAGACAAAGTGTACAGTATCAGCAGATAGCAGGTATATATAGCATAGCTTAAACATTAACAATGTACGTCTATATATCAGGAGTAGTGTTGAGCCACCCCGCTAGAGTTTTGGTTCGTCGCACAGGAGGCAAGTTCGTCAAATGTTCGTCGAACCACATTGAAAACAAAGGCAGGCAAACACATACAAACACATAGAAAACAATTACAAAACACCTTAAACGGTGTCCCAAAGCCAACAAAATGCTCAGAAGACAAAAATAACATATGGAAAAGGGCAACTACATTTAGAAAAGAGGTGGAGGAGTAAAAGGAGGAGGTGGAGGAGACACAGATATAGGCTTGTCATGCCCTTATGAAGTCAAGAAAGGCTGAACTAAAAATGTAAAAAACAAACCAAAAAAAAAAACATGAAATCGAACACGATCATATACCGTCAGACTTCCCACCAATAAATTATGCCAACTGGTGATCGGGCGGCTTTATTCCCACGAACATCTAAACAGCGTCCATGAAGGCAAAGTGTTTGCTTTTCGGGGGAAGTATGATTGCAAAGCTGAACCTTAAAGGAATGTCCAAAAGGGCACCTCCAGGAGTGGAGGCTGCGGCTTCATTGGACTCCACCCGGGAAACCACTACCATGCCACCTCAAGAAAAGATGCACACATTGAAAGCTTTGTCGATTCTGTGTGTGGTGTGGTATTTCCATTTGTAGTTGTGCTAGCGATTTGTCAGGTTTATTCCGTTAACGAACGAGACTCCGGCATGCCCCCGGTACGCATCAAGCTTACTAGAGGGATACGCGAGGCTCTGGCACGCGAGATCGAGCAATATCAGGTCTATGATGGCCTTACATGTCCAGGGCTGCATGCACGCTACACTGAAAGGACCAGCTTTTGTCGCTTACAGGTGCTGATAACCCGCTGAACACCGTTAGTGATGGGGATCTGTGATTCCAATTATTCCCCGCGAACGATGATTTCCCAGTAAGTGCAGGTCAACAGCAATTCCTGAATTAGGCCTAACCGGCATTCCAGAAAAAAAGCAAAACATTATGTGTCCAAACCACAGGTGCTGTAGCTTGCTTAACAGCTTGGCAGCCGTTCTCAGGCCCAATATGGATTCAACAAGATTCTAGAAGGTTGATAAAGGGTACAGTTTCACTGGATAACACGTATATATGTAGCATAGTTTACACATTAAAAACCTATGTGTATAGCTCAGGAGGCAGGCTCAGATGGTCTCAGGCCCAGTATGGATTAGACATGATTGGACAAAGGTGAGAAAGGGTACCGTATCACTGGATAACAGGTATGTATAGCATAGTTTACACATTAAAAACCTATGTGTATAGATCAGGAGGCAGGCTCAGACATTCTCAGGCCCAGTATGGATTTGACCAGATTGTACAAAGTTGAGAAAGGGTACATTATCACTGGATAGCAGGTATATATAGCATAGTTTAAACATTTAAAATCTCCGTGTTCTCAGTATGGATTAGACAACAATCTAAAAAGTTGAAAAAAGGAAATGTATTTGAAGCGTAGACCAGTATACACGTTTTGTGGTATTTTTTAATCTTCATTTATATTTCTGTCTCAGTAAGACAGTCCAGACTCTCCGCAATAGGATATGAGATACATGCAATTACTGACATAAAGTCTAGTGATTGCAGAAATCTAGGAATTACTATTCACGGGAAAACTTCCGTCACAAGTCTCAGAGGCGATGCTGACCCTCAATTAATTTGTGTGTGGAGACAGCGAAAACATAACTTTGTGAAGAAAGTGTTGCTGTATCGCAGTACCGTTGATCCCATCGCCGTTACTCATATCCATCCAATTTTGATCACAGGGAGAGATGTAAACATGGTGCTCACTGCCTACCATGATCTGTCACGTAACTTTGGAGTGCAAAACACAAAAGCCACAGGCCGTAGGCGATTCAGTTGGATTGGCATGAGAGGGCACATTTAAAAATGTGCGCTGGAATGTCACACGTTTGTGGGTAGGAAAACTATGAAAGCTGATGACAAACCACCACTGCATCTCATTGCGAGTCGACGTCCATAAGAAATGGAAGCCATTGATCATCTGAAGCTAGATCCCAGCCAGCGGGACAGGGCATAGCTACGTCTTAACCATCATCTTCTATCAGTTCACCAAATTTGTAGTGGCAGTCCCAGTGAAGGATTTGACAGCCCAGACTACACAGCAGAGGAGCAGGGAGAAGTAAGCATTGCAAATGCTGTGGCCCTACCCAAGCAAGGGGGGCACACTCGTGGGCGTCGGTACTGGCACTGGGCCCCTCATAGTACGGCGGTGTGTCTGACAGCGGGTGTGCACCCCCACCGTCAGAGACACTTGATTGCACTATGAGGGACCCTGTGCCAGTGCCCGCGCCCAAGATTCGGCCCACCCACCTGTCCAGGGCAACGGCACTCGCATGGTTGCGTGCGCTAGGTGGTGACCCCAGCCATGGGGGGAAGAGGCAGCCCAGTTAGGGAGGTTTACAAAATGGCATATGTTGATGTGGGACATTCACCTGCTGCTAAAAGGCAAAATTGGTCAAGTCCCAGGAAGAGGAGTACCAAAGAAAGCTATTTTTCTGGCAACCTATGTGTCATCAGGGTAAGGTGTGACAAAATCCTTGGAAACCCATGCACGGTTCATTTTAATGAAGGTTAGATCATCCACATTTTGGGTCGAGAGACGGGTCCTTTATTCTGTGAGGATTGATCCAGCAGCTCTGAAGACTCTTTCCGATAACACACTTGCAGCTGGGCAAGCGAGCTCCTGTAAGGCATATTGTGCCAATTCAGGCCAGGCGTCCAGTTTAGCGGCCCAATAGTCAAATGGGAATGACCTGTGAGGGAGAACATCGATATGGGACGCGAAGTAGTTTGTAACCATAGTTCACAAGTGCTGTCTCCTGTCACTTTCAATCGATGCAGTATTACCAGTGGTGTGAGCGGGTCTTGAAAAATCAGTCCACAACATGGTCATGAAACCCCTGTCTCCAACGCCACTTCTGATGTGTGCACCACCAACACCTCTTCCAAGTTGGCCTCGGCCCCTACGGCTCGTGTGAGAACCATCACTGCTGCTGTGTGCTGGGAATGCCTCAACCAACCGGTTTACCAGAGTTGCTTGTTTGTTAGCCAATATTAGGTCAAGGTTCTCCTGTGGCATGATGTTTTGGAATTTGCCTTTATAGTGTGGATACAGGATGCTGGCCAACCAGTAGTCGTCATCGTTCATCATTTTGGCAATGCGGGGGTCCCTTTTTAGGATCTGAAAGGCATAATCTGACATGTGGGCCAATGTTCCCGGTGTCAATGATGCACTGCGAGTGCTGGGTGAAGGAGCACTTTCTGGCAAATCCACATCCCCCCAGTCACGCACAAAGCCTGTACCAGACCTTGCCATGCCAACATTTTCTCTTGCCCCACGAGAAGCATCCTCCTCCTCTAAAAAATCATCCCCATCATCATCCTCCTCCTCTTCCTCTTCTTCCTTCACCTCGTCCAGGAGAGGTCCCGGAGCAGACAATGGCTGACTGTCATCAAGGCTTTCCTCCTCCTCTACCTCCTCATCAACCTCGGCTGCAGACGCCTGCTCCTTAATGTGCGTCAAAGTTTGCATGAGCAGACGCAAAAGTGGGATGCTCATGCTTATGATGGCGTCGTCTGCGCTTACCAGCCGTGTGCATTCCTCAAAACACTGAAGGACTTTACAGAGGTCTTTCAGCTTCGACCACTGCACACCTGTCAACTCCATGTCTGCCCTCAAAGTGCCTGCCCGTGTATCCTCCCACAAATGCATTACGGCCTGCCTCTGTTCGCACAGCTGCTCAACCATGTGCAGGGTGGAGTTCCACCTTGTTGCAACGTCGATAATTAGGTGGTGCTTGGGAAGGTGGAGCAATCACTGCAGCTTCTGCATACGACTGGACTGTACCAGCGACCGGCGAATGTGCGAGCACAGTCTTCGGACCTTCTGGAGCAGGCCTGTTAACTCCGGATAATTACTGAAGAAGCCCTGCACCACCAGGTTCAAGGTGTGAGCCAAGCAAGGTATGTGTCTGAGTTTTGAAAGGGCTATGGCTACCACAAAATTCCGGCCGTTATCACTAACTACCTTGCCTGCCTCAAGATGTAGACTGCACAGCCATGACTCAGTTTGTCACTGAAGGTAGTCGGCCAGTACCTCCGCGGTATGTCTGTCGCCCAAACTCATCATCTTCAACAACACAGCCTGCTGACGCTTTCCACTAGCTGATCGATAGGGGGACACCTCGTGTGCAACACTGGCAGCTGCGGATGGAGTGTTCGTGCGATTGCGCTCTGTGGACGAGCTTTCGCTTCTGGAGGAGGAGGGGGTTCGAACGCCTACAGCCAACTGTTTCCTATACTGTGGGCTAGGCAGCACTGTCCCACCACCGCTGTCCCCTGTGGACCCTGCATCCACCACATTAACCCAGTGCGCATTGATGGACACGTAATGGCCCTGGCCATGCCTACTGGACCATGCATCAGTTGTGAGGTGCACCTTTCCACTCACTGATTGCTTGAGTGCATGGACAATGCGGTCTTTCACTTGAAGGTGGAGGGCTGGGATGGCTTTGCGAGAAAAGAAGTGGTGACTGGTAGGTCATAGCGTGGTACTGCGTAGGCCATGAGTTCGCAGAAAGCTGCGCTTTCAACCAAGCGATATGGCATCATCTCTAACGAGATTAGTCTGGCAATATGGGCGTTCAAACCCAGTGTACGCGGATGAGAGGATCAGTACTTTCTTGTCCTACTCATAGTCTCTGGTAGGGTGAGCTGGACTTGAGGGCTGCATATGGTGGAACTAGCGGTGGACATGGCGGACAGAGAGAGGGTTGATGATGGTGATGGAGTTGGTGTTCTTTCTGATGGCCTAGATTCAGTCTTTCATTGCAATAACAGTGTGATTCCCTGACTGATTTGCCCCTGCAACGACAACTCAACATTTGCTGCTTGGGGTGTGCTAACCGGTGGGCTTACAGTGGGGGAAACAATATAGTGTTGCTGACTACCTTCTTTGGGAGCAGTTGCACATGTGGTACGTGAGTTTTGGTAGTCCGTCCATGCTTGCAAGTGCATGGTGGTTAAATGTCTTAGCATGCAACTGGTATTCAAATTTCTCAGATTTTTCCATCGGCTAAAGGTCTTTGCCCACTTCTTACAGATAACCTTTGCCTGATCATTAGGATTTTGTTCAAAAAATTGCCACACTACACTCTTCCAACTAGGGACGACATTTTGAGGCCTTGCACGCTGTGTTATTTTGACCGTCTGGCCAAGCTGTCCTGCAACTCTTTTGGTTATTGTAACCTGTTTTTGGACTGCTCCGAGCCTGCCAGATAACAGCTGTTGCGATGTCGATGCCCACTACGGATGCTCCTCCTCCTCTTCTGAGCTATTGGCAGCGGAACCCTCTTCCCCCAATGGATGCCAATCTGGGTCAACAACTGGGTCATCCATCACCTCCTCTTCAATGTCATGTGCACCTTCCTCTGTGTCACCGTGTATGGTGGTATAGTATGCGGGAAGGGGCACCTGAGTTTCATCAGGGTCAGATTCTGGCTCAGTACACTGCGAGGACAATGTAGTGCTCTGAGTGAATGTACCAGCAGAATCATCTATCAGCGGCTGTGCATCAGTGCACTCCATGTCAGATTCATCTTGGCCTGGGTAATTCATGATTTGACTTGATATCCCAGGCATGGTATGTGAAAACAGCTCCATGGAGTAATCTGTAGTGTGACCTGCCGCATCCTTCGATTTTGGTTGGGGTGAAGGACACAAGGAAAGTTGTGGTTCATGACCATCAGCCTCCAATGACGACTCAGTGCTTTTATTTTTTAAAATTTCAGAGGAGGAGGAGATAGAGCTGGAGACTGAGCCAGCAATGTAAGCCAAAACTTGTTCTTGAAGCTCCGGCTTTAAAAGCGTTTTACCTACTCCCAGAAAAGGGAGCCTTTGAGGCCTTGTGGAGGCAGACGACGACGCAGGCTCAACACCTCCTGCATTTGCTTTTGCCACTACCAGCAGATCAACCACCAACACCATCATTACCAGCTGCCAACCCCCGACCACTTCCACGGACTCTTCCACCACACTTCCTCATTTTTGGGGAAAATGTCCCCAAAAAACCAACAACTCTATGGTCCTGTAAAACAAGGTACAAGGTGTATATAGTAGTGGGGAGAATTGGAATCTCTCTTGACTTCAGGACACAGTTGGATACTGTCAGGCCCTGTTTATATTACTTTGCAATGTGACAGTCAGATTCTGGATGGTTTTAGAAAGGTGTATAGAGGACTATTGAGAATAGGAATCTCTCTAGACTTCAGGACACAGTTGGATACTGTCAGGCCCTGTTTATATTACACCGCAATGTGACAGGCAGATTCTGGATGGTCTTAGAAAGGTGTATAGAGGACAGGTGAGAATTGGAATCTCTCTAGACTTCAGGACACAGTTGGATACTGTCAGGCCCTGTTTATATTACACCGCAATGTGACAGGCAGATTCTGGATGGTCTTAGAAAGGTGTATAGAGGACTGGTGAGAATTGGAATCTCTCTAGACTTCAGGACACAGTTGGATTCTGTCAGGCCCTCTGTATATTACACCGCAATGTGACAGGCAGAAATTGCCTAGTGTATGACAAACTACAAGGTGTATATAGAATTGGGCAGAATTGGAATCTCTCTATAGTGTAGGTCTGTAACAACGGACAATCTCCTCGGCTTTTCCTTACAGAGTCACACACGTATATAGCTTCAATTTGGCCGTGATAACAGCCGTTACACGGTATTGAGAGAGGAGCGTACACGTACACCGCTGTACAGTGTATGTAAAATTGTCAAGCTCCGTGTTTTTGTATACGGACTGACGCACGCTGTCTCTCTCTAGTTTTAAATGTAATCAAACTGCAAATATACTAAACTGTTTGAAAAACGGACAAAACTATAAGGTGTAGGTCTGTAAGAACGGACAAACTTCTCGACTTTTCCTTACAGAGTCACACACGTATATAGCTTCAATTTGGCCTTGATAACAGCCGTTACACGGTACTGAGAGGAGCGTACACGTACACCGCTGTAGGGTGTATGTAAAATTGTCAAGCTCCGTGTTTTTGTATACGGACTGACGCACGCTGTCTCTCTCTAGTTTTAAATGTAATCAAACAGCAAATATACTAAACTGTTTGAAAAACGGACAAAACTATAAGGTGTAGGTCTGTAAGAACGGACAAACTCCTCGATTTTTCCTTACAGAGTCACATACGTATATAGCTTCAATTTGGCCGTGATAACAGCCGTTACACGGTACTGTGTGAGGAGTGTACACCGCTGTGCGGTGTGTGAAAAAATGAACGCTCACTCCCTCACCAGGACAAAACAGTACAATTTGGTTTGCTTTTAAAAAAGCAGTTTGACCACCAGTGTGCACACAGCAATGCAGCTAGCCTTAAAAGGCAGGCTAATCACCACCAGCGCTGCTGCACAAAAGCAAAAATCTTCACCTTTCACTGCACAGTAACTACAGTGAAAAGCGCTATCAGCAGAAGCAGTTTTTTTCTTTTTGCCTCCCTAACGCTCTCCCTACAGAATCAGCAGCTGCAGCAGCTCTCCCTATTCTGAGATCAGCATGAGTAACATGGCGGTCGGCGTTCACACCCTTTTATACCCCCTGTGACGCCCCACAAAGCAAGCCAATCACTTGCATGCCCTTCTCCAAGATGGTGGTGACCGCTGCCTATGTCAACACGTTGCCCACAGTGTCCGTTCTTCCAGATTGGCTGAAAAAGGGCACTAAAGCATCTTTTGAAACGCAACTTTGGCGCTAAAGTCACCGACCTCGTGGCCGGCCTCACGCAAAGGTCGGGGTTCGTTTCATGAAACCCGACTTTGGTGAAAGTCGGCGACTTTTGAATTTGTTCGACCCGCTTCGCTCAACTTTAGTGGGGACGCCTCTCATACTATTTCTGTCTGCCCTAAATGAGAAAAGCGTTTTTCTCACGCATTTGCGGTGGGCAGTGTACAGCCTAAGTTCCTTTTGGCGGTTATCTTGATCTGCTCCTTGTCTACATTTTCTGCTAAGGCTTTTGTTGATTCAGGAGCAGCTTTGAATCTGATGGATTTTGACTTTTCCAAATGTTGTGGTTTTCCCATAGTACCCCTGCGGACTCCTATCCCTTTGAGGGGTATTGATGCTACTCCTTTGGTGAAGAATAAATCCCAGTTTTGGACCCAGGTGATAATGCGGGTCGCCCTGGACCACCAATAAAATTGTAAATTTTTGGTGTTGCACAATTTGCATGATATTATTGTACTGGGTTTTCCTTGGTTGCAAACTCATAATCCTGTTTTGGATGGGAAATCTGTGTCTGTGGTGAGTTGGGGTTGTCAATGTGTTCTTACTGACACTCCTGTTTTCTCCACCTCTCCTCAGTCTCATGATATTCCTGACTATTTGGCTGATTTTTCTGATGTATTTAGTGAGAGTAAGTCCGCGTCTTTGCCTCCTCATAGGAGTTATGGCTGTGCAATTGAGTTAATGCCCGGTTGTAAATTTCCCAATGGTCGGCTTTTCAACTTATCTGTACCTGAACATGATGCTATGTGATCTTATAACAAGGATTCATTGGAGAAGGGTCATATCAGACCATCCTCTTCACCTTTAGGTGCTGGTTTCTTTTGTGGCCAAGAAAGATGACTCATTAAGGCCATGTATTGACTATTGTTCCCTTAACAAAATCACTGTTAAATATAAGTACCCGTTAGGCTAGCTTCATATTTGCGTTTCAGGGCGCAGCGACGGCCTGCGCACAGCCGCCGCTAAGCCCCGCCCCTGCCACGCCCCCTCCGATAGCTCCGCCTTGGGGCGCATGACGCTGCATGCGTAATGCGTCCCCTATCTTTATCACTGAGGACGCATGCTGTGCGCTGTATGCATTTTGGCGGCACCTGCGTCCATTTGATGGTGCGCCGACCATCGCCAAACGCAACCTGTTGCAATTTGGTTGCGCTCGGGGCACCGTCAAAAGGACGCAGGCGCCGCCAAACGCATATTGCGCACGGCCTGCATCCTCAGTGATAAAGATAGGGGACGCATGACGCATGCAGCGTTATGCGTCCGGAGGCGGAGCTATCGGAGGGGGCGCGGCAGGGTGGGGCTTAGCGGCAGCCGTGCGCAGGCCGTCGCTGCGCCCTGAAACGCAAATGTGAAACTAGCCTTACCCTTGATTTCTGATTTATTTTCCAGAATTAAAAGTGCTTGTTGGTTTACCAAACTTGACCTCGGGGGGGGCGTATAATCTTATTCGCATGAAGCATGGGCATGAATGGAAGACGGAGTTTAATACCCCGGAGGGACATTTTGAGTACCTGGTGATGCCTTTTGGGCTCACTAATGCCCCTTTCGTCTTCCAATCTTTTATGAACGATATTTTCCGGGACTTTGTGGATAAGTTTTTGATCATTTATCTGGATGATATTTTGATCTTTTAGAGTGATTGGGATTCTCATGTGGAACATGTCTAGACTGTGTTCCGGATTTTGAGGAAAAATACTCTGTATGTTAAAGGATCTAAATGTCTCTTTGGTGTACAGAGGATTTCGTTTTTAGGATTCATTTTGTCCCCGTCTGCTATTGAAATGGACCCGGCCAAGGTATAGGCCATTTATGATTGGGTTCAGCCCAGTTCTCTGAAGGCTCTCCAGAAGTTTTTGGGTTTTGCTAATTTCTACCGTAAATTTATAAGTAATTTTTCTGGTATTGGTACACCACTGACTACTTTGACCAAAAGGGCACTGATGTGATGAATTGGTCTCCAGAGGCAGTCTAAGCATTTCAGGAGCTTAAGCGGACATTCACTTTTGCTCCGGTTCTGCGGCAACCTGATGTTTCACTCCCATTTCAGCTGGAGATAGATGCTTCTGAGATTGGTGCTGGTGCTTTTTTCCCAAAGAGATCCGGTAACCTCTAAGATGAATCCTTGTGCCTTCTTTTCTCAAAAATGTAACCCATCTGAACGTAACTATGACGTGGGGATTCGGGAATTGTTGGCCATGAAGTGGGCATTTGAAGAGTGGAGACATTGGTTGGAGGGAGCTAGACATCAAGTTGTGGTCCTCACCAACCACAAGAATTTGATTAATCTTGAATCAGCCAAGCGTTTGAATCCTAGACAGGCTAGGTGGGCCTTGTTTTTCATGCATTTTAATTTTGTGGTATACTTTCTTCCGGACACTAAGAATGTTAAGGCGGACGCCCGTTCTAGGAGTTTCTTTGCAGATTCTCTTGATGTGACCGAGCCTTCTACCATTCTAAATGAGGGTGTAGTTCTTTCCTCCATCTCATCCGATTTGAGACATGCCCTGGAGGAATTTCAGAAGGACAAACCTGAACGATGCCCTATGGGAAAATTGTATGTTCCTGACCAGTGGAGGACAGGAGTAATGTCTGAAATTCATTGCTCCGCGTTAGCTGGTCATCCAGGTATTTTTGGTACCAGAGATTTGGTGAGTTGGTCTTTTTGGTGGCCTGCCTTATCTCGTGATGTCAGGAATTTTGTGAAGTCCTGTGGGACTTGTTCTCGTTCCAAGCCCTGTTCTCGTTCTAGTGGTTTGTTGATGCCCCTGCCGGTGCCCAGGAGGCTATGGACCCATATCTCAATGTATTTTATTTCTGATCTCCCTGTCTCTCAGAGAATGATTGTTATCTGGGTGATCTGTGATAGATTTTCTAAGATGGTCCATCTTGTACCACTCCCAAAGTTGCCATCTTCTTCTGAGTTGGTGCCCTTGTTTTTACAACAGGTGGTTCGTTTGCATGGGATTCCTGAGAACATTGTGTCGGACAAAGGAGTCCAGTTTGTTTCCAGATTTTGGAGAGCTTTTTGTTCCAAACTGGGAATTCAGTTATCTTTCTCCTCTGCATTTTATCCTCAGACCAATGGGCAGACTGAGAGAACAAACCAGACTTTGGATTCCTATTTGAGATGTTTCATATCTGCTGATCAAGATGATTGGGTCTCATTTTTGCCCTTGGCCGAATTTGACCTAAGCAATAGGGCTAGTTCTGCCACTTTGATGTCTCCTTTTTTCTGTAACTTTGGGTTTCATCCTCGATTTTCTTCGGGGAAGGTGGAAGCTTCGGCCTGCCCAAGTGTGGATTCTGTGGTAGAGAGAATTCAGCAGATTTGGGACCAAGTAGTGGATAACTTGTGCCACGCTCAGAAAAAGGCCGAACGGTTTTCCAACCGGCATAGGACCATTGGTCCCCGGTTTAAATTGGGTGATGGTTTGGTTGTCTTCAAAAAATATTCCTATCAAGGTTGTGTCTCCAAAATTCAAGCCAAGGTTCATTGGACCTTATAAGATTTTGGAAATCCTTAACCCCGTTTGTTTCTGTTTGTCTCTTCCAGTTACGTTTAAGATTCATAACGTTTTTCATAAATCTTTGTTGAAAAGGTTTGTGGAGCCAGTAGTTCCCATGGCGGCGCCCCCTGACCCTGTATTGGTTAAGGGTAATTTGGAGTATGAGGTAGAGAAAATATTGGATTCTCATCTGGCTAGATGGAGACTCCAGTACTTGGTCAAGTGGAAAGGTTATGGCCTTGAGGATAATTCTTTGGTCTCTGCTTCTGACATTCATGCCGAGAGATTGGTTCGTGCTTTTCACCGGGCCCATCCTGATCGGCCTGGTGGTGTGGATGAGGGTTCGGTGACCCCTCCTAAAGGGGGGGTACTGTTGTGAATTCTCTTACTTATGAGTCGGGGCTCCCTCTGGTGGTTACTGTGGGTAGTGGAGCTGGCCGGATTGACAGAGGTCTGCCACCTGATCATGATTGGAGATCTGGAGTTACTGATTGGGAATATTTAAGTGAGCAGGCTTCCCTCAATTGTTGCTGGTAATTAGTTCTTCCTGTGCAACTTGAGGTCTGCTGTCTCCTGCCTGATCCTTAATTTTTCAGCTGTAACAACCCTGCTGGCATCACTTCATGGCCTCCCATCCCGCGCACACCAACTTACTTTCTGCTTCAAGCCATGCTGTGAAATCTGTCTGTTGCCAGCCCTGAGCTCCATGTGCTATGCCTCTTGTTCTCCTGCTTGCTCTCCATGTTTCCTGACTGTGTGTATAGGGGGCGGCGCCTGAACTCTCTGGTTCTTATGCAGTCTGGGTGCACCTGGGTAATCTGTCCCTGACCAATCACCTGGAGCCCTTGACTATTTAGTTTCGCCACTCCCACTGAAACATTGCCTGTGCAATGTCTATACTCAGTTGGTGTCTTGCAGCTGAGGAAGCCAGGCCCTGTTCTGTGTATCTCCTTCTCTGGAGGAATACTTCTTGTCTTGCCTTGTACCTTGTCTGCCTGCCAGGAGGCTGAATATCCAGGCCCTTGAGTCTTGTTTCCAGTGCCTTTTCTGTTCTTTGTCCGCCTGTCAGGAGGCAGAATATCCTAGTCCTTGTGTCTTTGTCCCTGTGTGTCGGTCTGAACTCAGTCTTACCTCTGTCTGTCAGTCTCCTTGTTTGTGGTTCCTTCTCTGCCGTGTCTTTCCTTGTGTCCTCACTGTCTGTGCATCTGCACCCTAGCCGCTTTATCTGTGCATCTGCACTCTCGCAGCTTTATCTGTGCATCTGCACCCTCGCAGCTTTATCTGTGCATCTGCACCCTCACAGCTCTGCCTGCTCCGCACTCCTGCGGCTCTGCTTGCTCCACACTCCTGGGGCTCTGCCTGCTCCGCACTCCTGCGGCTCTGCCTGCTCCGCACTCCTGGGGCTCTGCCTGCTCCGCACTCCTGCGGCTCTGCCTACCTGCACCTCCTGTGTGAACAGGTCCAAACCTGTTCTCTCTTATACCACTCCTTCCTGCCTGTATCCATACCTGCACCTCCTGTGTGAACAGGTCCAAACCTGTTCTCTCATATACCACTCCTTCCTGCTTATATCCATAGCTGCATCTCCGGTGTGAACAGGTTCAAATCTGTTCTCTCATATACCACTCCTGCTTGCCCTGTGTCTCAAGCCGTCACCTACCTGTCCAGTGTCTCCAAGCCGTGCCCGCTTGCCCAGTGTCTCCAAGCCGTGCCCGCTTGCCCAGTGTCTCCAAGCCGTGCCCGCTTGCCCAGTGTCTCCAAGCCATGCCAAGTGTCTCCAAGCCGTGCCTGCTTGCCCAGTGTCTCCAAGCTGTGCCTCCAAGCCGTGCCTTCCAGTGTACCAAGCCGTGCCTGCTTGCCCAGTGTCTCAGCCTGCTTGTCACTCGCACCTGTCCAGGTGTCCTGTTCCCGAGTGGGATCAGCAGCCACAGCCAGACACCACCCTGGAGTGGAACCCGGCAGCTACCTGCCGCACAAGCCTGACCTCACCATCAGAGGCTCCAGTGAAGACCAAGGTAGCTGCCGTAGTCACGCCCCTTCCAGGGTAGTCTGGTTTGTGGCACAGTGGGGCCACAACCCCCCCGCCTCGCGCCATTCAGCCAAGGCGCGAGCGTGACATCAGCTAAGTTGTTCATTTGCTAATCCTTTGCTTCTGATTTGGTTTTACCTCTTTCTGCTTTGCTGTGCGGGTTCAGCATGCTCCCTGCTGGGGATGTGCTGGACCCCGCTCCATATGTTACAACTTGTGTCAGTTTGTTCAGTCCCCTGTTATATTAGTCTTTTTTGCTTTGCTGCCAGTTTACACCAGAATGCTGATATAGTGGGGGGAGGACGTGAGACCTCAGGGTTTTTTGTACATCAGATGTGTTGGACTTTTTAGGGTTTTTGTTTGATTGCAGACAGTGTCTTTTCTTTCCTATCCTATCTAGACAGTTTGGGCCCCATCCTTTGCTCAGTCTATTTTCTGCCTGTGTTTGCCCCTCATCTGGTCTCAACGACAATATATGTTTGGGGGCTATCTATTTCTTTGGGGTTCTACTCCGGGGCAGTTTAGATTTCACCTTTCTTGCTTTAGGCCTAGTTAGTTCTCCAGCTGTGTCGAGGCATCTAGGGCATCGTAGGTACGCTCCACGGCTACTGTTAGTTGTGTTGATTGGATTAGGGGTCTGCAATTCGCTAAGTGACCAACCTTTCTGGTTTCCTGGTCGCCTAGCCTATTCCTGCCGTCCTCCTCGGTGACCTGTTCTTAACAAGCATCCTATTTATTTAACTGACAAGTTCACTTTCAGCACGAGCACTAGCGCAGGAACGACCTCTGTGCACCGTGACACTGAGACAATGGTATTACTAAAACAAGATGTCCACTTTTTACATGGTCAGGGACATGTGACTTCAGCAGCCAATCACAGAAGACCTTGTGTCATGATTTTTGGATGGTTTCTGTGCCTGATTGGCTGTCAGAATCAACACACATAAAGTTAATGGAAAAAAAGAGCGCATCATTCCCGTAACCTCTCCACACGCTCTTCTAACCTCTCCACAATCCCTCATGTCACCAAACATGTCCCTCCATCCACCTCGCTTGTCATACAGCACCATAACAAAATCATTAATGGAAACTCAATAATTTACTGAACTTTGACCAAATTTTGGCGGCTTTGAGTAACAATGCTCGTGAAAGCGAACACAAATCTGAATGTGCTACGTTCGTTCCGAATTTGAAATTGGCAAACATTTTCCGAACACGTTCGCTCATCTCTAGTCTATGGGAGTCCAGTTAGAAAATGTTGAAGAGCGGTTTTGTGCCAAAAATTAATGGGCACACAAATTTGTTTGGCCCACCATAAGGTTTACAAAATTCTCATTGAAAAAGACTTTGAAAAAGTCAATTTCTGTGAAGCATGTGGTGTCAAATTTAATTCCTGATTGTGCCATCAAATCAGGAATTAGTAGCTCATAATCTTCGGGGGGTGAGATCCATACGGGGTCAGTAACGTGGACTCTGGTTTAGTTTCTGTTCTTGGACATATGTGTGGTGGTTCAGCATCACTTGAGGAAAAGAATGTGGAGGAGGAAAAATAAAGGAAGGTGGGTTCCTCTCGCTCACTGTCAGTGTCAGAGGGAAGGAACGCGTATGCCTACTCTGCTGCATACCGGATTTGGGACGAGTGGGACTTTTTTTATGTATGTGGCGTTTGTGTGAGCACCAAATTTTATTCAGTTGTGTTTGTGTGTGAGCACTTGGTGTAAACTTTTATTTAGAAAAGATAAAAGAAAAAAACCAACAACCGGATGCTGGTCACTGATGTTCGTCAGTGATCAGCGCTCAATGAATGTAGATGGATGCACGAATGATTCTTTTTTTACATGCTGACATTAAATCAATTCAGTAAAAAATACTGTACTAGACAACAATTAGTACAATATATTTTTCCTATTTACTAACTTACTCAATTCAGTAAAAAATACTTTTATAGACAACAAGTACTTTAAAACATTCTTAAATTTTACTAACTTACTCAATTCAGTAAAAAATACTGTAGTAGATGACAATTACTACAGTATATTTTTACCCTTTACTAACAAACTCAATTCAGTAAAAAATACCGTAGTAGATGACATTTACTACGATATATTTTTTCTCTACACTAACTCAAACTCAATTCAGTAAAAAATACAATAGTAGATGACAAATACTACAGTATATTTTTACTCTTTGTTAACTCTAATTCAATTTAGTAAAAAATACTGTAGTAGACGATGATTACTACTGCATATTTTTACTCTTTAATATCTCTAACTCAATTCAGTAAAAAATATTGTAGTAGATCTGATTGACTGAAACCTTGAGAAATGCTGCAAATGGCTGTTCAAAATTGAACAGCCAATCACAATGATGGCAGTTGCAGGAGGGATGACGCCATGTGCCCTGAGGTAAAATGACTCTAAAATTTTAATGCTAGCACAGCAACTGAAGTTGCAGTGCAGCATTGAAGATGTGACATTTCCATAAATCCAAGGTTGTTAATTACCAGGCGACCTGGACATATGGATATGTCTAAGGTCATAAAGAGGTTAAGTAAACCAAATTTAAAATTTTTATTACAGTTTTATTATTTTTTTATTTTAAAAAAATTGTAAATTTAAGTGTAATTTATGAAGGAAGCAGGAACTGCCAAAAGTTAGAAGAGGGACCCAGATACACCCTGCATTAGACATAAAGGAAGGCCTCATACACATTCTGTTCAAATTGTCATGAAAAAAAGCATGCTTAAAATTACAAAAAGAGTCATCTATAGACCCTTGAAGGTACCATCTGTAGTGCTTAATTAAAATATTGAGGAGATAATGTAGTTGTGGTACTCCTACACTTATAAAAGATCTGCACACAGTGAAAAGCCAGACAAAAATAACAAGCAGTGTCATCTATACATCATTGAAGGCATCCAATAGAATACCTCTTAAGAAGATTTAGAACATGTAGCTGTGGTACTTGTGCACACATAAAGGCTCTGCACAAATATCATAAAGAGGGTCATCTAGTCATCCATAGACCCTTGAAGGCAACAACTGAAGAGCCTCATTCAAATCTTGAAAATTAAAAACACTTCATGGGCTGCTGTCATCTGGTGGTGTGGAAAAGTCAGGGCTAATCCAGACTTTGTTCATTTTTATGTTTGCACCTGTCAGTATTCTCTGTTGACAGTCAAAAGCGCCTATCTGTTATGACCCCCCGGCGGCACTAAAAACTCACTCAAACAAGATGCTAGCAGAAGGGGAACACAACACCTCCAAGGCATAGAGTGACAGCTAATGCCAGGTGTCCAAATTTGAGACCCAATAGTTGAAGGCAGTAGAGGAATTAGGGAGTACATTGGTTTTGGTCGGCTTGACTATTTTTGAAATCTTTTCCCTCCTTGTCAAAAATATGCTGTCATCAGGGCTTGGACACTAGGAAGGTGTCATGAAATTGGGTCAGGCCTTTGACAGTGTACCCCTGCCTCTGCTGTAAATGGTGTGTGTTTCCCTCACCTGTTGCTTTCCACTTGCCATTAGCATTGTTTGATGGAAATTTTTTCAACACGGCCTTCTGTATAGCACCATTTTAGTAAACCTCTTCACCTCAGGAAGGAGAGATGTAAAGTTCCCCTTGTAGCATGGGTCTAGCAGGGTGAACCACCAGTACTATTTTTTGGCCAAGATGAATGTAACCCAAGGGTCAAAGGAAATTCAGCGGTACATAAAGTCGTCCATATGTACCAAGCTCCCTACAGCCAACACTTCCTGTCTCTACCATGATGACGACTGAGCTGGTATTCCTTAATTTTCCTCAACTGCTTAAAAAATTTGCCAGCATGTGCAGTGTGGATCTTCAGTGCGAGGTCATGTCACATACCCATCGGTGAGCTGGCACTTGTAATTACTGCTGCAGCAATGCCAAAGCATCAGCAGCTGTAGATGTTCTGTGGAAATAGATGCTACCTTGAAAAGATGCTGTGACAAATCTGGGTAGGTTTTCAGAAACTGCTGAACTACCAAGTTGAGCACATGGGCCAAGCAATGTACGTGTGTGAGCTTGACAAACTTCACAAAAACTAATATCACATATGACCAGGCCTGGTTGAAGGTTCAGATTTATTTGGTTTGTTATTCCTTTCAATAACTGCCGCAGTGTGCAGTTTGTCTCCTAGACAAATTAGCTTAGCAGAGCCTGTTGCCATTTTGCTGAGGCAGTGCTACAGAGATTTCAGCTTCCTGCTAATGTGGATGACATGCTCTGAGATAACACATCAGAGATGGAGAATGAGGAGTAGAAGGCAGTACATAAACTGGTGTAGAAGGTGGAGGAAATCCTGTTAGAAAACAGGTCATAAATCCTCGTCGTCGGTAGCACATGTACCGTACCAGTGTGGGACTCGGCTCCAGCCTCCACAATGTTCATCCAGTGTGCTGTCAGGGAAATTATTGTCCACATGTCAGTTGTTAAGTAAATTATCCCATTAAGTGCCTAGGTAAGGGCACGGGAGATGTTCCTGGACACATGCTGGTATAAGATGGGGTGGCCATCCCAGGAGAAACAGTGGCAGCTGCCTAAATTACAACATTTACATGGCAAGCAGCCTGGAAATGTGCCTGCTAAGCATTTCGGTCCTGTGGATAGCTGACTGGGAACTTTCTTTTTTGTTCCAAGGCATAAGGTAGAGACAGCTCAATGCTGTGCTGGGAAAAGGATTTGGAAGTGCCTGATTATGGTGCCTCAGAAGGTGCAAGGACAGGTTCAGGGTGGGAGGCATCTATGCAACTGTCAAATACAGGGGATTGGCCAGCACCTAGCACAGGAGAAGAGGCAGTGGTGTCACCTGCTGGCACCAGTTGTGGTGTTTGGCCCACCGAGTCAGGTGCTTAGATGCCTAATCATGCTGGTAGTCGGTAGGTTCTTAGTCGTCAGGCACCTGCTGATCTTGGCATAACACATGTTGCAAATTACCATTTTTTTGTCTCAGAACTCTCTTTAAAAAAGTTCCAGACTGGGAAACACCTAACTCTTTCATAAAATGCTCAGCATAACAGTTGCCCCTCTTCTCCCTTTGGTAACCCCTCTGCCTCTTCTTGCCTGTTTTGGTGCTGCAGATCCCCCTCAGTGCTGCTGACTTTGCTCTGCTTGCCAGCTTTGTAATTCACCACCTCAACTTCCACCTCGCACCCTGATCCTCCTGACTTGGTAACTTAATAATAACCTGACTTATCGGCAACTGTGTCTCATCATCATCTACCTCCTCAGACAAAATTTGCAGTTCCCCAACATCGTCTTCTTGTGACCGTGGCTGCTCTAAGTTTTGCGCATCACTAAACAGAATGTCCTCCTTTTCCTCTTGGAACATGCAGGGTGAGATTCCACAATCAAGAAATGATAATGTAAAGAGCTCCTTGGAATGTTCTAGTATGGGATCACTGGTCTCCTGGGACTCAACATGATGGGAGGAAGGAGAATCAGAGTATGCAATATGTTATCCAGTATCTTTACTGGTGAGACTGAACCATGTGGAAGACTGGGGGGTGTTGACAAGCAAGCTGGAAGCATTACCTGCTATCCAACTGACTACCTGTTTGCACTGATCTGGCTTCAGAAGTGATGTCCCATGCCTCCCTGAAAAGTGGGACAGGAAGCTACGTGTCGTGGATGGGCATGTTGCTTGTGCTAAAACAACAGGCACAGTCACACCTGTACCTCACCATCATCAGCACTTCCACTTCCCCATCCCTTACTGCTTGCCTTACGCGTTTTGTAATTGTTAGTTCTCTGAAAATGAAAACCAAGTTTCCTTTACTAACTGAAACAAGAAAAAAAATGTTGTCAACTCTAGCAGGCCAAGCGGGTTTTCATAATTTTAAACAAAAGTAATTTGGCACAAAGCAGATTAAACTGTATGTATGACAATAGTCAATTATTGAAATAAAAAAAATAACCACCTGTAGCATGCTAAGCGGTTTTTAATAATTTTAAACCACTGTAATTTTACACAGAGCATGTTAAACTGTTTGGATGACAATAGTCAATTTTTGGAACAAAAAAACATGCGGTCATGTGCAGCAAGCCAAGCGGTTTTTAATAATTTTAAAGCACCATAATTTCCCACAGAGCACGGTAATATTACTCTATGGATCACAATGCAGTAAACTATTTTGCAGATTTTTTTAAGGTTAATACCACACTAATTTCACACAGAGCAGGTTAATCTGTATGGATCACAATGCAGTACACTGTTTTGAAGATTTTTTTTGCAGTTATACCACACTAATATCACACAGAGCATGTTAATCTCTATGGATCACAATTCAGTAAACTGTTTTGAAGGTTTTTTGGCGGTTAATATCACACTAATTTCACATAAACCACATTAATCTCTATGGATCACAATACATTTTTTCACAAAAAAATAATGTACTAGTCATGTGCAGCAGCTGAATATTTAGCAATGGACTGAAAATCCCTATGCCCTACCTAAAGGCTGCATTCAGCCACTCTCCTTGATCCTGCTGCTGTCCTTAGGCAAAATGTAGAATGTATTTGATACAAACATCAAAGCACAGGAATAGCCCTTAGAAGGACTGTATGTATGATGGTTCAGCATCAGCACCTGACCTGTGTACCACTAGAGGGACTCTGATTCCTGAAACTGTCCACACACTACTCTCTCCCTCCAATAAGAATTGTACCTGAGCCGTATAATGGTGTCAATGTGCTGAGCTTGCTTCTGATATCCCCCATAGCTGCCAACTGACCCGGATTCAGGGCAGTTTTTTGCCCCGCCCACCCGCTGTCCCGCCCAGGACTCTATTTTTCCCACACTGCAGGGAGATAAGCCGCATGCCCCCCCATGCACCCCATCCTTGCCCTCCCAGAGACCCACCTCAGCCCCTCACAGCCTGCAATGACGTCGCTAGGCTGTTCTCTTCTGTGCGCACAGGACCTGTCACAGGAGGGGATGAGACAGGGGTCACATGATCAGGATCCTCGTAGTATGCAGGACTCTGCTGTGCTGGCCGTCATGGTGCTGGATGAGGGAAGTTTATGTGTGGGGTCAGGAGGGGTTTACAGTGTGGATGTAGCCGAGCTGTGCGTGTACAAGGTGTATGGAGTGGAGCCGAGTGTGTGCGAGGTGTATACATCGGAGCCGTGTGTGTACAAGGTGTACAGAGCAGAGCCGTGTGTGTGCGAGCTGTATGGAGCGGAGCCGTGTGTGTATGAGGTGTACGGAACGGAGCCCTGTGTGTACAAAGTGTATGGAGCTGATCTGTGTGTTTACGGAGTTGAGCGGAGCCATGTGTGTACGGGGTGTACGAAGTGGAGCTGCATTTGTATGGAGCGGAGCCGCATGTGTACGAGGTGTATGAAGCGGAACCACGTGTGCACGAGGTGTACGGCGCAAAGCCGCAGGTGTACAAGTTTTACGGAGTGAAGCCAGTGTGTACAAGGTGTACAGAGCATGGCCGCATGTGTACAAGGTGTACAGAGCAGAGCCGCATGTGTATGAGGTTTACGGAGTGGAGCCATGGAGCCATGTGTGTGCGTGAGGTGTACGGAGCGGAGCCATGTGTGTACTAGGCATACAAAGCGGAACTGTATGTGTATGAGGTGTGCGGAGCCATGCGTGTACAAGGTGTATGGTGGGAGCATTCATACCTCCCAACCGTCCCGGATCCAGAACAGTCCCGATTTTGAGTCTGACCCACTGCCCCTGCTGAGAGGTAACTTTTCCTGCGGAGACAGGAGTACACGGCAGAGCCCTGAGGAGCATTTTAAAATTTGCACATGATGTTCCACCGGAAGTGATGTGCTGGAATCTGACCGGAAATTAGGTAATTTCGGGAGGAGATTGTGACGGAACCATGGAGGCACTTCAGGGAATGCTTCAGATCCATCACCATGTCCTCCTCTGACAGCGCGGACAGTGGGATCGCCTTGGACATGGGGATGTTAGCCATGTGAGCGGATCATGATATGTCCTGCATCAGAAGGCTCAGGTGGGCACTACAATGGGAGCCGGGCTGCTATATCTTTATAGAATATTTATTTATTTCTCTCTCTGTTTCTCTCTCTCTCTCTTCTTTCTTTCTTTCCACTCTTCCTTACTCTCTCTCTGTTCTTTCTTTTGCTCTGTTCCTTCTTTCTTTCTTTCCCCTCTTTCTCTATCTAATCTTTCTTTCTTTCTCTTTCTGTTCTTTCTTTCTCTCTGCCTGCTCTTCCTTTCTCTCTCTGTGTGTTCTTTCTTTCTCTTTCTGTTCACTTTCTTTCCCCTCTTTCTTTCTCTCTCTCTGTCCTTTCTTCTCTTTCTCTCTGTTCCTTCTTTCTTTCTCTGTTCTTTCTCTCTTTCTGTTCTTTCTTTCTTTTTATTTGTCTGTCTCTCTGTTCTTTTTTTCCCCCTCTTTCTTTCTGTCTCTGTTTTTTCTTTCTTTTCTCTCTTTCTTTCTTTCTTTCTTTCTTTCTTTCTCTCTTTCCCCTCTTTCTTTCTCTCTCCATCTCTGTTCTTTCTTTCCCCTCTTTCTTTTTTCTCTCTCTCTGTTCTTTTTTTCTGTCCACACTTTCTCTCTCTGTTCTTTTTCTTTCTTTCTTTCTTTCTTTCTTTCTTTCTTTCTTTCTCTTTCTTTCTCTCTGTTCTTTCTTTCTCTCTCCCCCTTCTTTCTTTCCCGTCTTTCTTTTTTCTCTCTCTCTGTTCTTTTTTTCTGTCCACTCTTTCTTTTTCTCTCTGTTCTTTTTCTTTCTTTCTTCTTTCTTTCTCTCTCTGCTCTTTTTTCTGTCCCCTCTTTCTTTCTCTCTTTGTTTCTTTCTTTCCCCTCTCTCTTTCTTTATTTCTCTTGTTCTTTCTTTCTCTCTCTGTTCTTTCTTTCCCCTCTTTCTTTCTTTCTTTCTTTCTTTCTCTCTGTTCTTTATTTCTCTCTGTTCTTTCTCTCTCTGTTCTTTCTCTCCCTGTTCTTTCTTTCTTTCGCTTTCTTTCTCTCTCTCTGTTCTTTCTTTCCCATCTTTCTTTCTCTCTATCTCTGTTCTTTCTTTCTCTCTCTGTTCTTTCTTTCTCTCTCTGTTCTTTCTTTCTCTCCCTCGCTGTTCTTTCTTTCTTTCCCCCATTTCATTTTTTCTCTCTCTGTTCTTTTTTTCTGTCCCCTCTTTCTTTCTCTCTGTTCTTTCTTCCTCTCTCTGTTTCTTCCCCTCTTTATTTCTTTACTTATCTTTCTTTCTCTCTCTGTTCTTTCTTTCCCCTCTTTCTTTCTCTTTCTCTCTGTTCTTTATTTTGCTCTGTTCTTTCTTCTCTTTCCCTTCTTTCTCTCGCTAATCTTTCTTTCTCTCTCTAATCTTTCTTTCTCTCTGTTCTTTCTTTCTCTCTCTGTTCTTCCTTTCTTTCTCTCTGTTCTTTCCTTCTCTGTTCTCTTTCTTTCCCCTCTTTCTTTCTCTCTGTTCTTTCCCTCTCTCTGTTCTTTCTTTCTTTCCCCCTCTTTCTTTCTTTCTTTCTCTCTCTTTTCTTTCTTGCTCTCTTTCTTTCTCTCTCCCTCTCTGTTCTTTCTTTCTTTCCCCTCTTTCTTTTTTCTCTCTCTGTTCTTTTTTCTGTCCCCTCTTTCTTTTTCTCTGCTCTTTCTTTCTCTCTCTGTTTCTTTCTTTCCCCTCTTTCTTTCTCTCTCTATTCTTTCTTTCTTTCCCCTCTTTCTTTCTGTGTTCTTTCTTTCCCTTCTTTCTTTTTCTCTCCCTCTCTGTTCTTTCTTTCCCTTCTTTCTTTTTTTCTCTCTCTGTTCTTTTTTTCTGTCCCCTCTTTCTTTCTCTGTTTCTTTCTTTCCCCTCTTTCTTTCTTTTTTTCTTTTCTTTCCCCTCTTTCTTTCTCTTTGTTCTTTCTTTCTCTTTGTTTCCCCTCTTTCTTTCTCTCTTTAATCTTTTTCTTTCTCTCTCTGTTCTTTCTTTCTCTCTCTCTGTTCTTTCTTTCTTTCTTTCTCTGTTCTCTTTCTTCCCCTCTTTCTTTCTTTCTCTCTCTCTGTTCTTTTTTTCTGTCCCCTCTTTCTTTCTCTCTCTATTCTTTCTTTCTTTCTCTCTGTTTCTTTCTTTCTTATTTCTTTCTCTCTGTTCTTTGTTTCTTTCCCCTCTATCTTTCTCTTTCTATGTTCTCTCTTTCTTTCCCCTCTTTATTTCTCCTTTTGTTTCTTTCTTTCTCTCTGTGTTCTTTCTTTCCCTCTCTGTTCTCTTTATTTCTTTCTCTATGTTTTCTTTTTTCTCTCTCTGTTCTTTCTTTTCCTCAGTACCAGTCAATGTGCCCATAATGCCAGCCACTGTGCCCATAATGCCAGCCACTGTACCCTCAGTACCAGTCAGTATGATCAGCAGTGCTGAATGGGTGCGGTTGAAGCATGGACATGGGTGTGACTAGTTGTGAAATGGGTGTGGTCGGGGTGTGGCCTAAAATTTGCTGTGGTGTGCTATGCAAGCCGCAACCTTTGTCCTATCTTCAAAAGTTGAGAGATATGTATCCTCTGATCATGTAATGCGGCCAGCCAATCATAGTAATGCCACTAGCAAGATGGCTATGGCATTACAGTGACTGTTTCTTGGTTGTGTAATAGGCACCAAACATGCAGGGTGGGGATTTGATCTTGAAATTCAAGCACCAACCAATGTTCGTGAGTGCCGAGCACATCCAAGCACCCAGATACCTGAGTGATATCTGAGTATCACCTAGCATGCTCGCTCATCACTATGATCCTTTAATTACATTTTTGCTATCATAAACCTTGAGCTCTAGCAGTAAATTAAACAAGATCAACAACGCTACAAGGCCAAGTCTATAAGATATTCCGTGCAGCAAACAAACAAATTAATGTACGGTAATAATTTATAAACTCTACAAATTGTATTGATGTTATTTTTAAACTGTAAGAAACAAGAGTTTGTTTCTTGTATCTCACAGTACAGATTCATTTAATTTTTTTTTACTAACCTCAGGTGTATCTCAATTTTATTAATCCAAAACGAAGAACAGTGGCACCAAACAACCAAAAGCACATATTTATTTTTTTAAATTCCCATCTATGAGCTTGTATTGCACTGTCGGGGATATTCGTGGTGCTTTGCTCAAATGTGCCATAAACAGTAGTGATGAGTAAGCGTGCTCACCATTACTCGTTACTAGAGTTGAGCGACTTTTGTTTTTTTAGGGTCGCGTTTCGTTTCGTGAAACCCGACTTTTCTAAAAGTCGGGTCGAGCAAGATCGTCCGATTATAGGGAAAAGTCGGGGTCGTCCCGAAACACGAAACCCAATGTAAGTCAATGGGGAATAAAAGTCGGCAGTGAGAGAAAGACAGGAAACACACCTACAGTGCCCATTTGAATGCCAAAAGCATCAATTCTTCTTACTTAAGCTTGTCAACCTTAATTAACTTCATAATACAAGTTACGCACTGAAAAATGGGGGTTATTTGGCTAAAGTTGTGGGGGGGGAGGGCTGGCTGCAGGTTTTCATGTGCCCTGGGCGAAAGAGCGCCCCTTTAACACATACCACAACTCATCATGCTCCGATACGGAAGAGAAATAGCGGTATAGTACAATGAAAAATACCTCACTTTTTACATCTCATGACGAGGCCCATCTATTTCTCCATACAGAATCATTGGTCCCATATAATGTTTGAAACAGTATATGATGAGCTCCACATAATGCTACAGTATATGTTGGTCCCCATGGATGAAGCTCTACTGTCTTATGGGCCCAAATAATGCTCCAAACATAATGGGCCCCATTTCTAATGCTCTAGTGTATAATGGGCCCTGTAAATGCTGCTCCAGTGTCTGATGTCCACCTTTGGAATGTTCCAGTGTATGGTGGGCCCCATCTATCATTCTCAGACGGTGTTAGGCCCAGTATGGATTGCACGTGATTGCACAAAGGTTAGAAAGGGTACCGTATCCCCAGATAACATGTATGGATAGCGTACACATTCAAAATATATGTCTCAGGAGGCAGGCTCAGACGGTGTTAGGCCCAGTATGGATTGCACGTGATTGCACAAAGGTTAGAAAGGGTACCGTATCCCCAGATAACATGTATGGATAGCGTACACATTCAAAATATATGTCTCAGGAGGCAGGCTCAGACGGTGTTAGGCCCAGTATGGATTGCACGTGATTGCACAAAGGTTAGAAAGGGTACCGTATCCCCAGATAACATGTATGGATAGCGTACACATTCAAAATATATGTCTCAGGAGGCAGGCTCAGACGGTGTTAGGCCCAGTATGGATTGCACGTGATTGCACAAAGGTTAGAAAGGGTACCGTATCCCCAGATAACATGTATGGATAGCGTACACATTCAAAATATATGTCTCAGGAGGCAGGCTCAGACGGTGTTAGGCCCAGTATGGATTGCACGTGATTGCACAAAGGTTAGAAAGGGTACCGCATCCCCAGATAACATGTATGGATAGCGTACACATTCAAAATATATGTCTCAGGAGGCAGGCTCAGACGGTGTTAGGCCCAGTATGGATTGCACGTGATTGTACAAAGGTTAGAAAGGGTACCGTATCCCCGGATAACATGTATGGATAGCGTACACATTCAAAATCTATGTCTATACATCAGGAGGCAGGCTCAGACGGTGTTAGGCCCAGTATGGATTGCACGTGATTGCACAAAGGTTAGAAAGGGTACCGTATCCCCAGATAATATGTATGGATAGCGTACACATTCAAAATATATGTCTCAGGAGGCAGGCTCAGACGGTGTCAGGCACAGTATGGATTTGACGGCCCAGATTACACAACGGAGGAGCAGGGAGAGGTAAAGATTGAAAATGCTGGGGCCCTGCCCAAGCAAGGGGGGCCCACTCGTGGGCGTCGGTACTGGCACTGGGCCCCTCATAGTACAGCGGTGTGTCTGATGGCGGGTGTGCACCACCACCGTCAGAGACACTTGATTGCACTATGAGGGACCCTGTGCCAGTGCCCGCTTAGAGTCGGCCTACCCACCTGTCCAGGGCAACGGCACTCGCACGGTGTCGTGCGCTAGGTGGTGACCCCGGCCATGGGGGGGAGGCAGCACAGTTAGGGAGTTTTAGAAAGTGGCATATGTTGATGTTGGACATTCAGCTGATGCAAAAGGCGAAATAGGTGAAGTCCCAGGAAGAGGTGGACCAAAGCAAGCCATTTTTCTGTCACCCTATGTGTCATCAGGGGAAGATGGGACAAAATCCTTGGAAACCCATGCATGGTTCATTTTAATGAAGGTTAGATCATCCACATTTTGGGTTGACAGACGGGTCCTTTTTTCTGTCAGGATTGATCCAGCTGCACTGAAGACTCTTTCCGATAGCACACTTGCAGCTGGGCAAGCGAGCTCCTGTAAGGCATATTGGGCCAATTCAGGCCAGGTGTCCAGTTTAGCGGCCCAATAGTCAAAGGGGAATGACCTGTGTGGGAGAACATCGATATGGGAGGAAAAGTAGTTTGTTACCATAGTTGACAACTGCTGTCTCCTGTCACTTTCCATCGATGCAGTATTACCAGTTGTGTGAGCGGTATTTGAAAAATCAGTCCACAACATTGTCATGAAACCCCTGTCTCCAACGCCACTTCTGCTGTGTGCACCACGAACACCTCTGCCAAGCTGCCCCCGGCCCGTACGGCTCGTGTGAGAACCATCACCGCTGCTGTGTGCTGGGAATGCCTCAAGCAACCGATTTACCAGAGTTGCTTGTTTATTAGCCAATATTAGGTCAAGGTTCTCCTGTGGCATGATGTTTTGTAATTTGCCTTTATAGCGTGGATCCAGGATGCTGGCCAACCAGTAGTCGTCATCGTTCATCATTTTGGGAATGCGGGGGTCCCTTTTTAGGATCTGCAAGGCATAATCTGACATGTGGGCCAATGTTCCCGGTGTCAATGATGCACTGCGAGTGCTGGGTGGAGGAGCAATTTCTGGCAAATCCACATCCCTCCAGTCACGCACAAACCCTGTACCAGACCTTGCCACGCCAACATTTTCACTTGCCCCACGAGATGCATCCTCCTCCCCTAAGTAATCATCCCCATCATCATCCTCCTCCTCCTCTTCTTCCTCCACCTCATCCAGGAGAGGTCCCTGAGCAGACAATGGCTGAATGTCATCAAGGATTCCCTCCTCCTCTTCCTCCTCATCAACATTGGCTGCAGACGCCTGCTCCTTAAGGTGCGTCAAAGTTTGCATGAGCAGACGCATAAGTGGGATGCTCATGTTTAGGATGGCGTCGTCTGCGCTTACCAGCCGTGTGCATTCCTCAAAACACTGAAGGACTTTACAGAGGTCTTTCAGCTTCGACCACTGCACACCTGTCAACTCCATGTCTGCTCTCAAAGTGCCTGGCCGTGTATCCTCCCACAAATGCATTATGGCCTGCCTCTGCTCGCACAGCCGCTCCACCATGTGCAGGGTGGAGTTCCACCTTGTTGCAATGTCGATAATGAGGCGGTGGTTGGGAAGGTGGAGCAATCGCTGCAGCTTCTGCATACGAACGGAGTGTACAGGCGACCGGCGGATGTGCGCGCACAGTCTTCGCACCTTCTGGAGCAGGGCTGTTAACTCCGGATAATTTTTGAGGAAGCACTGCACCACCAGGTTCAAGGTGTGAGCCAAGCAAGGTATGTGGCTGAGTTTTGAAAGGGCTATGGCTGCCACAAAATTACGGCCGTTATCACTAACTACCTTGCCTGCCTCAAGATGTACACTGCCCAGCCATGACTCAGTTAGTCTCTTCAAGTACTCGGCCAGCATCTCGGCGGTGTGTCTGTCGCCCAAACACATCATCTGCAACACAGCCTGCTGACGCTTTCCACTAGCTGATCGATAGGGGGACACATCGTGTGCAACAGTGGCAGCTGCAGATGGAGTGCTCGTACGACTGCGCTCTGTGGACGAGCTTTCGCTTCTGGAGGAGGAGGAGGGTCGAACGCCTACAGCCAACTGTTTCCTATACCGTGGGTTAGGCAGCACTGTCCCACCACCGCTGTCCCCTGTGGACCCTGCATCCACCACATTAACCCAGTGCGCAGTGATGGACACGTAACGGCCCTGGCCATGCCGACTGGACCATGCATTAGTTGTGAGGTGCACCTTTCCGCTCACTGACTGCTTGAGTGCATGGACAATGCGGTCTTTCACATGATGGTGGAGGGCTGGGATGGCTTTGCGAGAGAAGAAGTGGCGACTGGGTAGGTCATAGCGTGGTACTGCATAGGCCATGAGTTCGCGGAAAGCTGCGCTTTCCACAAACCGAAAGGGCATCATCTCAAACGAGATTAGTTTGGCAATGTGGGCGTTCAAACCCAGTGTACGCGGATGAGAGACTGAGTACTTTCTTGACCTACTCATAGTGTCTGGGAGGGTGAGCTGGATTTGAGAGCTGCATATGGTGGAAGTAGCGGTGGACAGGGCAGACTGAGAGAGGGTTGATGATGGTGATGGAGTTGGTGTTCTTTCTGATGGCCTAGAATCAGTCTTTCGTTGATATAACAGTGGGATTCCCTGACTGCTGTGGCCTTGCAACGACACCTCAACATTTGCTGCTGTGCTAACCGGTGGGCTTACAGTGGGGGAAACAATGTAGCGTTGCTGACTACCTTCGTTGTGATCAGTTGCACATGTGGCACTTGAGGTTTGGTGTTGTGTCCACGCTTGCAAGTGCATGCTGGTTAAATGTCTAAGCATGCAACTGGTATTCAAATTTTTCAGATTTTTCCCTCGGCTAAAGGTCTTTGCGCACTTCTTACAGATAACCTTCCCCTGATCATGAGGATTTTGTTCAAAAAAGTGCCACACTGCACTCTTCCTACTTTGGCAGACATTTTGCGGCCTAGCACGCTGTGATCTTTTGACCCTCTGGACAAGCTGTCCAGCAACTCTTTTGATGTTTGGAACCTGTCTTTGGAGTGCTACGGGCCTGCCAGATAACAGCTGTTGCGATGTCGATGTCTGCTGTGGATGCTCCTCATCTGAGCTATTGGAAGCAGCACCCTCTTCCCCCAATGGATGCCAATCTGGGTCAACAACTGGGTCATCCATCACCTCCTCTTCTATGTCATGTGCACCTTCCTCTGTGTCACCGTGTATGGTGGTATAGTGTGCGGGAAGGGGCACCTGAGTCTCATTAGGGTCAGAATCTGGCTCTGTACACTGCGAGGACAATGTAGTGCTCTGAGTGAATGTACCAGCAGAATCATCCATAAGCGGCTGTGCATCAGTGCACTCCATGTCAGATTCATCTTGGCCTGGGTAATTCACCATTTGACTTGATAATCCAGGCATGGTATGTGAAAACAGCTCCATGGAGTAATCAGTAGTATGGCCTGCATCATCCTTCAATCTTGGTTGGGGTGAAGGACACAGGGAAAGGTGTGGTTCATGAACATGAGCCTCCAATGACGACTCAGTGCTTTTACTTTTTACAACTGAAGAAGAGGAGGCGATAGAGCTGGAGACTGAGTCAGCAATGTAAGACAAAACTTTTTCCTGATGCTCTGGCTTTAAAAGCGGTTTGCCAACTCCTAGAAAACTAAGCGTTCGAGGCCTTATGTAGCCAGACGATGACGCAGGCTCAACACCTCCTGCATTCGGTCCTATTTTGCTCTTGCCACTACCATCAGATCCACCACCAACACCATCATTACCAGCTGCCAACCCCCGCCCAATTCCACGGCCTCTTCCTCCAGCCTTCCTCATTTTTGGTAGAAATGTAGACAAAATCCAACAAACTATATAGTAATGTAAAACAAGGTACAAGGTGTCTATAGGACAGGGGAGATTTTGAATTTCTGCAGACACTTGTGGACACTGGACACTTTTGGATTGTGTGAGGCCCAATGAATATCTGAGCGCTATGTGACAGGCTCGATGGCACAGCTGTGACCAAAGTGACGAGAGGATAAGGGAGATTTTGAATCTCTGCACACACTTTTGGACACTGGACATTTGTGGATTGTGTGAGGCCCAATGAATATCTGAGCGCTATGTGACAGGCTCGATGGCACAGCTGTGACCAAAGTGACGAGAGGATAAGGGAGATTTTGAATCTCTGCGCACACTTTTGGACACTGGACACTTGTGGATTGTGTGAGGCCCAATGAATATCTGAGCGCTATGTGACAGGCTCGATGACACAGCTGTGACCAAAGTGACGAGAGGATAAGGGAGATTTTGAATCTCTGCACACACTTTTGGACACTGGACACTTGTGGATTGTGTGAGGCCCAATGAATATCTGAGCGCTATGTGACAGGCTCGATGGCACAGCTGTGACCAAAGTGACGAGAGGATAAGGGAGATTTTGAATCTCTGCGCACACTTTTGGACACTGGACACTTGAGGATTGTGTGAGGCCCAATGAATATCTGAGCGCTATGTGACAGGCTCGATGGCACAGCTGTGACCAAAGTGACGAGAGGATAAGGGAGATTTTGAATCTCTGCACACACTTTTGGACACTGGACACTTGTGGATTGTGTGAGGCCCAATGAATATCTGAGCGCTATGTGACAGGCTCGATGGCACAGCTGTGACCAAAGTGACGAGAGGATAAGGGAGATTTTGAATCTGTGCACACACTTTTGGACACTTGTGGATTGTGTGAGGCCCAATGAATATCTGAGCGCTATGTGACAGGCTCGATGGCACAGCTGTGACCAAAGTGACGAGAGGATAAGGGAGATTTTGAATCTCTGCACACACTTTTGGACACTGGACACTTGTGGATTGTGTGAGGCCCAATGAATATCTGAGCGCTATGTGACAGGCTCGATGGCACAGCTGTGACCAAAGTGACGAGAGGATAAGGGAGATTTTGAATCTCCTCACACACTTTTGGACACTGGACACTTGTGGATTGTGTGAGGCCCAATGAATATCTGAGCGCTATGTGACAGGCTCGACGATGGCACAGCTGTGACCAAAGTGACGAGAGGATAAGGGAGATTTTGAATCTGTGCACACACTTTTGGACACTGGACACTTGTGGATTGTGTGAGGCCCAATGAATATCTGAGCGCTATGTGACAGGCTCGATGGCACAGCTGTGACCAAAGTGACGAGAGGATAAGGGAGATTTTGAATCTCTGCACACACTTTTGGACACTGGACACTTGTGGATTGTGTGAGGCCCAATGAATATCTGAGCGCTATGTGACAGGCTCGATGGCACAGCTGTGACCAAAGTGACGAGAGGATAAGGGAGATTTTGAATCTCCTCACACACTTTTGGACACTGGACACTTGTGGATTGTGTGAGGCCCAATGAATATCTGAGCGCTATGTGACAGGCTCGATGGCACAGCTGTGACCAAAGTGACGAGAGGATAAGGGAGATTTTGAATCTCTGCACACACTTTTGGACACTGGACACTTGTGGATTGTGTGAGGCCCAATGAATATCTGAGCGCTATGTGACAGGCTCGATGGCACAGCTGTGACCAAAGTGACTACAGGATAAGGGAGATTGGATTGCTTTTAAAAAAGCAGTTTGCGGAGTAGTGGGTAAACAGCAATGCCAGCCTGTCAGGAAGCCTTAAAAGGCAGCCCAACAACCAACACCACTGATACACCACTATATAGCCTCCCCTTGCACTGCACACACAGTGACTGGTGTGTTGTGCAGGCCAAATTGCTAGCAGCAGAAGCAGTTGTTTTTTCTTCTCAGCAGGACAAAAAAAAAAAATTGGGATTGCTTTTAAAAAAGCAGTTTGCGAAGTAGTGGGTAAACAGCAATGCCAGCCTGTCAGGAAGCCTTAAAAGGCAGCCCAACAACCAACACCACTGATACACCACAATATAGCCTCCCGTTGCACTGCACACACAGTGACTTGTGTGTTGTGCAGGCCAAATCGCTAGCAGCAGAAGCAGTTTTTTTGTCTTCTTCCCTGCCTAACGCTCTCCCTACAGAATCAGCAGCAACCTCTCCCTATACTGAGATCGGCAGAAGTAAGATGGCGGTCGACGTGCACGCCCTTTTATACCCCCTGTGACGCCCACCAAAGCAAGCCAATCACTTGCATGCCCTTCTGAAAGATGGTGGTGACCCCTGCCTATGTCATCACGTTGCCCACAGTGTCCGTGGATCCTGATTGGCTGTAAAAGAGCGCAAAACAAACTTTTGAAACACGACTTTGGCGCGTAAGTCGCCGACCTCGTGGCCGACCTCATCCTAGGGTCGGGTTTCGTTTCATGAAACCCGACTTTGACAAAAGTCGGCGACTTTTGAAATTTTTCGACCTGTTTCGCTCAACTCTACTCGTTACTCACTCGAGCATCAGTGTGCTTGGGGTGCTTGTAACTCTGCGAGTACTTTTTGAATGTTTGAATGACCGTTCGAGTGCTCGCCCCACATGTTTGGCGCTTTGCAGACAGCAAATGAACATGTGGGGATTGCTTGACAGTCACTGTAATGTCGATACAACCAAGATGGCTCCATTACTGTAATAGGCCAGCAGCATAGAGTTATCAGAAAGATATACAACCTGTGATGCTATGCCCAGCACACGGTACCCCGGACACAGGCAGCGTAGAGAGAGGTGCTGATGAGAGAGGAACAGAATTGTAGCTGCATATTACTCAGGGATTCAACCACATTTATATTCCTGTTAAGTACAACAACAGCTCTTGTTAGGGCCAATGACAGTCAATAGTAATACTGCTGTTAGCAGCTAACATGAGCGATATTGGCTAGGATAGTGATGCTGTATGATGGGCGGTGGGTACAGCGGGATGTGTTTGATGAGGGGAGGGAGTGTATCTAGGTCAGAGTAACTAAGGCATTTAATTTTTAATTTTCTTTAATAACCTAACTTCATGTGTGTACATTCCGGCAGCCAATCAGGGTGCAGAAACCATCCACAACGTTGTGATACAAGGTCTTTTGTGATTGGTTGTCAAAGTTATATGCCCTTGGCCATATAAAAAGTGGACATCTTGTTTTATTGGCACCATTTTCTTAGTATACCAACAACCTAGTGGGATCACCCACCCAATAATCTATATCATTATGGGAAATTCATACTACAACTTGTTAAACCTTCTAAAATAAATTAATAACCCCAAAAAAACAGATCCAAATGAATGGAAATATTAAAATACTTTATTAAACTCTTTTTAAAAACAAGAAAAAAAGAAACCAGCAACAATAGACATATAATACCATAAAACATAGCGTTAATAGTGGACATAGGGGCCAAGATATATACAAATTGATAACATATAATCCTCATAATATAGAACATAAAGTGCAGTGACAATAGACAGATAAATCTGAATAAGAGTGCATAGCAAAATGTAAACAGGATTATATATACCAGTAATGAAGGGCCCAATGAATCTCCAACTCCAACACACGTTTCGCCTGATGTGGCTTTCTCAAGGAGTGAAGTAACAATGAATTTGGGGAAGTATTTATATGTTACCCGGTCCAATGAAAAAAGTGGTTCCCCTATATTTAATTAATTAAGCTAATCATCCAGAATAATAATAATGGGGTCCCAGATTTAGCATAACATGCCCCAATAGAATAACGCAATCAAACCAAACTGGAAAATAACAAAACACACATCAAAACCTGTAGCGTGCGTTCCACTGTGGAACGCACGCCATCGCCGATATCGCGGAACCCGGAAGCCACGTCATATGCTGCAACATCAAGAGACATGAAGCGCAGGCCAGATCAATATAACCGGAACTGGAAATGACGTTTCTCCATCCATGCGCTCCAAAGTGAGGTGTAAGCTGCAAATAACTCAGGCTTAATAATAAGGCTAGATAGAATATGACACAACAACACAACAACACCAGTGGGGGACAATTAACGAACGTAAGAATAGTAAAAAATGGGGAGAAATAGTGTAGCGGCGAACAGGGACCGGAAATGACGTATCGCAACCTATGCATATATAAATAAATATACAAATGAGCGGCACCAGAAAAAAACAAAAATTAATATATAAGGCATCCCACCATAAAGGTACGAAAAAGGCACTACAACCGGAAATAACATATCCTGGCCAACAATTAATATAAGTGCCCATAGTGCCCAAAATAATTAACCCACACATATAATATAGCCACACACAATTGCACAACAGCGGTGAAACACCGCAGGCATGCAAATCAGAGGCAAAAAAAAAAAAGGGGGGGGCAACGGTCATGAAGTATAATATACAATTAAATATGCAATACATATAGGGCAAAAATACATAAGAAAAAGAATACAATAGTGTGAATACAGTATATATAGACATATAATAATAATATAAAATAAAATGTGCTCAAAAACCAAAACAATAATATATAAAGTGAATAGTGTAGTGTAACACACGTGCGCTCGAGTGAACAAAAGTGACTACAATTATAATACATAGGTAATTTATAATAATTTATAATACATACTGTAGATTCATAATCAAAAAATAAAGTGCATAAGTTCAAAATCATAAAAGACGTATTCTTTTTCAAAGACACTCCAAGGACCGGGTACAAGCTAAAAGCAAAGAAAGAAGACAAAAAATAAAAATATTAAAAAAATTATAAAAATGCATTAAAAGATAATTGTTCATTAAGACCCCTAGGGGCAATCGTATCCAATCTGAATATCCATTTGGCTTCAATTTGTGCAAGGCGTTTCTTGAGATCCCCCCCTCTAGTATTCAATGTAATATGATCAATCCCCCTCACTTTCAGCAGAGAATCATTACATTGATGGAGCAATTTAAAATGTCTTGGCAATGTTTTGAGAGAATCAGTTATCTATTGTGCCAGTTGCCCCTGCAATTTGAAATATGTCGGTTTAACGTCAAGGGAATTCAGACGTAGAGTAAGGGAACATGTCTTGGATATCAGAGCACAAGATGCCTCTGATATTGATTCTCTCAAAACATTGGCAAGACATTTTAAATTGTTCCATCAATGTAATGATTCTCTGCTGAAAGTGAGGGGATTGATCATATTTCTTTTTTTCTTGTTTTTAAAGCATTTAATAAAGTATTTTAATATTTCCATTCATTTGGATCTGTTTTTTATGGGTTATTCATTTATTTTAGAAGGTTTAACCATTTTCTTAGTGTCACAGAGCAGAGAAGCCGCTCCTGACAGTGCTGCAAGTGAACTTGCCAGTTAGCTAGATAGGATCCTGTCCTGTGTGAAATTGATCTTCCAGCATCTAACTAGTTTGTGCAAAAACTGTGTTGCATTCTCAGGAGGCCCCATTTGCTAATCCAAATTGTTTGTGATAAAACAGTGTTTCAGTGAGAAATCAAAAGGACAGATTTCCACTTAAAAATCATTAGGCCTAATATTGGCTTTGCTGCCATGTGCCTGATTATGCTGGTGGTGAACAGGTTGGTATTTTCTCTACCCCTGCTGATGCTGGCATGTCCGGTGGTGCAAATGGCATGTTTGAGGTTATCGGCAGAGTCTTTAAAAAACCTCCAGACTCAGGAACACCTAACAGTTGTACAGGCAACTTCCGTCATGTTGGTGTTATGGGGATATTCAGTGTCTCCCTCTCCCACACCACCTCCTCACCCCCTGTGTTTCGGGGTTCCCCAAGGCTCAGTTCTAGGACTCCTAGTCTTCTCCATTCTACCTTCGGCCTGGGACAGCTCATAGAATCCCACGGTTTGCAGCTTGCAATATCATCTCTACGCCGATGACAAGCAGATCTACCTATCTCGACCTGACATCACCTCCTTCCTGACCAAAATCACACAATGTCTGTCTGCTATTTCATGCTTATTTTTTGTTCGCTTTCTAAAAGTGAACATGGACAAAACAGAGTTCATCATCTTTCAACCATCTCACTGTACCTCTCTACCAGAACCATCCATCAATGTTAACGGCTGATCACCTTCCCCAGTCCCGCATGATTGGTGCCTCGGGGTGATCCTCGAGTCTGGCCTCTCTTTCAAGCCACATATCCAAGCCCTTGCCTCCTCCTGCCAACTACAACTCAAAAACATTTCCCGGATCCTTGACAAAGAAACTGCACAAACGATTTTGCACACACCCATCATCTCCCACCTCGACTATTGCAACCTTCTACTCTCTGGTCTCCCCTATACCACTCTTGCACCACTCCAATCTATCCTAAACTATGCTGCCTGACTAACCCACTTGTCTCCCCGTTATTCCCCAGCCTCTCCTCTCTAAACCCTAAAACTATGAAATACAAAGCCATCCACAACCTGTCTCCTCCATAAATCTGTGACATGGTCTCCCTGGACTTACCTACACGCAACCATCGATCCTCTCAACATCTTCTCTACACCCCTCTTATCTCTTCTTCCCCCAACCTCATACAAGACTTCTCCCATGCTTGACCCATACTCTGTAACTCTCTACCTCAACACATCAGACTACTGCCTACCACGGACACATTCAAAATGAATCTGAAGAACAACCAATACCAACAAGTCTACAACCTGCAGTAATCCTCAGTCTACTGAACCGCCCAACCAGCTCTACCCTCTCCTAGTGTATCCACACCCATCCCCTGTAGACTGTGAGCCCTCGCAGGAAGGGTCCTCTCTCCTTCTGTACTTGCATGTACAGTCATATGTTAATGTTTGGGCACCCCTATTAATGTTAACCTTTTTTCTTTATAACAATTTTGTTTTTTGCAACAGCTATTTCAGTTTCATATATCTAATAACTGATGGACTCAGTTATATTTCTGGATTCAAATGAGGTTTATTGTACTAACAGAAAATGTGCAATCTGCATTTAAACAAAATTTGACCGGTGCAAAAGTATCGGCACCCTTATCATTTTCTTGATTTGAACACTCCTAACTACTTTTTACTGACTTCCTGAAGCACTAAATTGGTTTTGTAACCTCATTGAGCTTTGAACTTCATAGCCAGATGTATCAAATCATGAGAAAAGGTATGAAGTTACTGAAGGTACTGAAATAGCTGTTGCAAAAACCAAAATTGTTATAAAGAAAAAAGGTTAACATTAATAGGGGTGCCCAAACTTTAGCGTACCTTGTATTGCTCATGTTTAGTGTACTTGTTTATGTCTGCCCCTTTTTCACATGTAAATCGCCATGGAATAAATGGTGCTATAAAAATGACTAATAATAATAATAATATCATCCACCACCTCATCTTCCACTTCGGCACCCTGGTCCTCCTCCTGACATTCTGGCAATTGTGTTTCATCATCGTCAACCTCTGGTGACATGACAGCTCAAATATTTGGGCAACACTACATGCGATATCATCTTGCCCCGTGAGAGACCCGAATCTATAAATGGTAAAGTGAACAGCTCTTGGGATTGTCCAAGTGTGGGATCAGTTGTCTATAGGCAAACGGCATGGTGGGAGGAAGGAGGATCAGGGTGAGGAATATGCGGTCCAGACTCATGGCTGCTCAGACTTGAACGTCTGAAAGACAGGGTGCTGGTGATGGTGGCAAAGTGAATGGTGGTGGCAAAGTGACTGGAAGCATTATCTGTTATCCAACCAACAACCTTTTGACACTGCTGTGGGTTCAATACGTGGTGTGCTGATGTGTTCCCCTAGTAATTGGGACAGGAAGGTCGAGAAAGAAAATGTGGGTGTTTGGTGTGTCCCAATTTCAGCTGGCCAACAGGCTCAGCCTCTGCATGCACCATCACCATCACATCCACTTCCCTGTCCCTTGCCACACGCCTTGCCCCTTTTAAATGTACTACATTATTTTCCACGTTGACTCTAAATGGCTGAATTTTGAGCGAACTTTTATGTTATCCGTGTGTGGGAAACCAACAGTTTAAAATATCTGGCCTGTAGGTAAAAAAATGTTTTTCATCAAACTGGTGTCAATAACTTTAGTAAGAGACAGGAAAAACAGTTCAATGGAGGACTCAAATTCCACAATTTGTAGCACACAGATAGATGAGGCATGTGACGGAGACAGGCCACTCTCAAATATCTTGCCTGTATTTTTTTTCATTTTGGGCAAGAAAAATTGTGTGAATAACTAGGCTAAGACACAACCAAAAAAAAATTGATGGAGGCCTGATACCTTATGTTGTGTGCCCACGTTGCGTTTTTTAAGCGTTTCCGCAGCGCTTTTAGACAAGCCTTTCTGCTGCGGAAACGCTTAAGAAAAGCATCCAATGTATTATAAATGAAAATGCACATGTTGTGCTAATGGTGCGTTTTTTTCCGCTGTGGAGATGCTAAACGGAAAAAAACGCAGCATGTTCATTAATTTTGCGGAAACGCACGCGTTTCTGCATACATGAATTTCATTGCAAAAACGCATAGGAAAACGCATGCTAAAACGCTTAACAAAAGCATAAAAAACGCTTACAAAAGCGCTTAAAAAAAAACACATGCATTTTCCCAGGAAAAGGGTGTGCGTTTCCGCTCAGGAATATTCTGCATGAAAAACGCTATGTGGGCACATAGCCTCATGAATATTAAAACTGAGCTGGGTCCCCTGATCAAGCCTGGGAGGAGAAGATTAACCCTTTTTTGTGATGCCTGTCAGCAGGTCTCTCAATGTATTTAAAATACCCAGACCACATAAGAATGGCAAGCATTTATATGAAAACGCACAATATATATAATATCCCATAGAAATTGCTTCTTAGTGGGATACCACGCATCCTCCACATCTCTTCAGACACCACCACTAGAACACCAGGGTGAACTTGTTCCGTGATGCAACAGCCACGTTATTGTTTGCAAAGGGATGCTTGTGGTCTCAGCAGAGTTCACCTATCGTTTCTTGTGTGTCCCCCCCTCTCAATGAGGAATACAAATAAATATCAATTATTAAAAAATTATAGGGTTGTAGAGGAAGAGAAAATAGATAGTCGTGGTATGGCACTGGGTCCTGTCAACAGCAGAGTACCTTTTGTTTAATTACCAGCATTACATAAAAATTTTAAAATGCAGATGAAGTTGATAGAAAACCACAATCTATGTCCTCCCAGCGTTCCTCTGTACACATCTCAGTATTTAGATGATTATCAGCGTGATCTATTTCCCTTTAACATTTCTCTGTCTTCAGATGACAGATATGACAACATGCTTCAGCCGCAGGGCAACGAGTATGGCCTACGATAGAACAGTTGTGGATGACATTTTTACAGTGTGAAACATTAATTAGTCATAAAAAAAATTATTTCTTTAGAACAGTCGGTGGACACTTAGTAATCCCCCCCTCAATTAGTGGAATATGAAGGTCTTGAGATCCATTTGTAGGAATCCAGATATTAAAGCTACCAAACAACAAATATTATCTTTTAAGTTGAAACAGATTATTGAAGAAATTTAAACAAGTTATTCAATATTTATTTAGCCTCCTTTGACAGAACAGCAGAACCATAATCATGCCATATCACAATACTAGACCAAGGGGAAAACAGAAATTCTTGATGCAATAACGCACATGCCCCACAACAAAGGTGAACTGTACTACAATGATGGGAACAGGACAAATTGTCTAATGTCTGAGGCCACACTCCTTCAAACATCAACTACCTACTGGTGGTCATCACCAGCGTTAAACAAAAACCAAAAAGAATAAATAATTTTTTTAAAGGAAGCTCACACGCCTCCGGAAGAAGCAGTGCGAAACGCGCGTCGGGGCAGGAGGGACGCCCGGGGATTTCCCTCCAGCTGACATTTAGGTAATTACTGGTTTATCCACCCAGTGTTTGCGGCTAGTGCCATTTTTTTGGGGATACATTCAAGGTGGCAATGCTGGGCATTGGTTCAGCAATATATGTCTGGTTAGACAATTTGCATATTTAACATATACTTGTTTTGTGGGGTTACATATCCTCTCTTTTTTTGTTTGTATCTTTAAAATTAAATATGGGTGTACCTTTATTGTCCAAGACATTTGCAGTCCCTTTTTAATGGTGTGACACCTTTCTATGTATCAATGTGTCTTTTGTACATTATGTCAATAAAGATGTGTTTTTATTAATTTATACCATTGTGTGGTACCTGAAAAAAAAATTTTCTTTAATTGTGGTTACCATAAAAGTGATTATCATTGTTTGGTGGTATATTACTCTTAAATGGGGATTGGTGATTTTTGGGCAATTTATGATTATAATGCTGGGAACAGGACAAATTGTCCAATGTCTGAAGCCACACTCCTTCAAACATCAATTACCTACTGGTGTTCATCACCAGCGTTAAACAAAAACCAAAAAGAATAGATAATTTTTTTAAAGGAATCTTTGGGCCCACATGTGAATTGTGATTCTCTGTTATTACAGTCTCCAAGTTGTGTTGCTGTCATCAGAGCTTAATCTTAAATGCAGGTGGTTGGATGATTCCTGATGACCCTGAGGATTTAAAGAGTCCTTTTAAGATAGTATCAGGATCAACTTCATCTGGAGGATTTTAAGCAACACTGGAGGAGGAGGAGTTTTCTTTAACATTAACCTTCCTTCTTTGATGGGGTGTCACTTAATCTTAGAAGTATGAGCTGCTCTGATGTTATCACATTACCAATCAAAGGAAGATTGCATTTTATTGGTTGTTCATCTAGTTATCTTTTGTTTGCTTTTTTTGTAGGCACCAACTGCATCTTCCTTTCTGACAAACAAAACCTCTGCAACGCCAGAACTCAACAAGCAGGTGCGCTTCAAGCACCGCATGTTAGGTGTCAAGTTCCCACCACGGCACAGGTGGAATCTCAAGCCATGTCCTCTGCAGTATCCCATTCTTCTTCAGCCGCAGAGGTTCATGCTCAGCAGAAAAGTCAGTCCCAGCATCTTGCTCAGGCTAATGCTATGCATCTGGTTCCTGCTGCCACCCCAGGTTCAGCTATAGCATTCAGCATTAGTCAGCGGCGAGCAGACGCTCCTGGGACTAAGTCCTGCTTTTCTCCATCTGAACATGCCCGTGAGACAACCGCTCATTGGTATTCAGAGATCACATGCTCAGGTCCTCAAGCGGCTTAGACTGGCCCATCAGCAAGGTCCTGGAAGGCTGCGATTATAAAAGGATCGCACGGTCGTGTGCTAGTATAGGCCATGTGGAGTAAGTGATGTTTGCACGTATGAATGTCTCTGATGAATGACTCATTATGAAACCCCTACCCTTGGTACACATGTGTTGTTCAGCCTTGCCAGTTAGTTCCCAGGCTGATAGTGCAGTTAGGAGGCAGAGTCAGAGACTAGCATCAGCACCAAGTAGTGGCTTGCTTGTACTCTACTGTGCACTTTGTCTGCACTTCACAGTAGCCAGCATCTATTAGTGGCGTTTGCAGGTGCGACGCCGCGCTCTTAATGGGTCTAGAGAGGCTTTTACACTGTGTCCTTGGGGCAGTCTTGTGATCATACACTAGCGCAGACTCAGCTGTGCCCTGTGACAGTCAACAGGGTACGGCATCTGTGTTCTACGGTTCCGTGGCTCTGTGAAGCAACAGAGTCCGTCGCTACTACACACTGGGTGGCATTTAACCCACGTGTGTCCAGTGCGATACCGCCATTTTGTGTCCAGCATTAATGAGCAGCCGTTAACATCTCTGCACGGTGGACCCCAGGCTGCGAATGCACCTTATTACCATCTATATATTTGGTGCGTTCCGCATACACTGAAAAGCTCTACGATATATTCCTCTGTGACTCTTGGATGCAAATTATTAATGGTCATTTTTGTACCTTCTAAAGAGCTAAATAAAGACAGACTCTTTATGAGTGGAATCTACTGATGAACTGGCCTCTTTTGTGACAAGTGTCCGTGACACATTGGTTAGAGCCTTTGTGTGCAATAAAGGTGGCGATTGGCGAAGTGTCATGCTGAGTAGACATGGGAGCTGTGTATGCATCATTCTGTAACACTTTAATAAGAGGTAAAGTTGCCCAAGAGAAAATGAATTTCCAGACAATCACGGTCTTTTTTGCACATTGTTTGCAGCTGTGATCTTCATCTACTTGGTGGGGTTGTGTTAATCACCTGCGGGTTTTTCCGCGCGGATCCACAGGTAAAACCACAGGTAAAATGACCTGCAGTTTTCCTGCGGATTAGCCTGCGGTTTTGCCCTGCGGTTTCACACCTCTACTATGTTAAAGGTGTGAAACCGCTGCGGAATCCGCACAAAGAATTGACATGCTGCAGTTTGTAAACCGCAGCAAAACCGTGAGGAAAAAAACGCAGCGTGAGCACAGCGGATTTGAAATGCCATAGGCTAACATGGTACTGTACCATGTCTGTGGAACTGCTGCATTTCTGCAGGGCCAAAAACGCTGCGGAAACGCACCAGAATCTGCAACGTGTGCACATAGCCTTAAAGTTGCAAGTCGTCATCAACACCATATTCGTCCATAGCTTGTAAAGAGGAAATCGGTTGTTTCTCAGGTTCGTGGTTAACTACGTTTTTTATCATTCCTTTAACAGTGTTCGTTACACTGGAACAAATATTTATTGGCTGTGACATTTGGATATTATTGGTAATATGTATGGGTGAAGATGAAGAACCTTGTGTTACGGGTGTGTTGATAGTTACGGCTGGTGCATTCCTCTTTAAACTTAGTTTTTCACGAGCATCCATCAGTTAGGGCAGTTTCACAAGTTCAGATAATTCCGGTACCGGAAAACTGGTACCGGAGCTATCCGTGTCCGTGTGCATACGTATGCCATCCGTGTGACATCCGTGTGCTATCCGTATGTCCTGTGTACCATCCGTGTGCTGTCCGTATGCTGTCCGTGTATCCGTGTCCATGTTTTTGAAAAATTATTTTCAATGTTAACCCTTTGACTTTTAAAAACGCACATGGATCGCACACGGACAGCATCCGTGTGCGGTATGTGTTTACACGGACCCATTGACTTGTATGGGTCTGTGTGATCCATGCTGTTGCACAAAAACGGACATGTCAGCGTGTTTTGCACACGGACACATGGTCCGTGAAAACACGCTGACATCTGCATAGACACATTCATTCGAATGTGTTTACGTGTGTCAGTGTCTCCGGTACGTGAGAATACTGTCACTACACGTACCAGAGACACTGACGTGTGACACTGCCCTGAGTTTGGTTTTCCTCCAACACTGATCTGCTTTGTATAATTCAGCATCTCACAAGCATGTTGCACTTTGCCCTTTATATGGACACATGCGTCTTTGGATACATATGTCTTATGAGCATCTTATATGCAGAGCTTCAGACGCGCATCTGTTAAACCGATCTTCTAACAGGCATGCAACGCATTCTGGTAATTGGTGGTGGGGGGTTAAATGACTAATCATTGTAGGCTGTATCCTGGATCTCATACCTCCCATAGCCACCCCTGTTATTAATCCTGTACGTTCCCATTCTTGCCGTCACAATGCCCCTTTACCTGATCACTTCATCCAACGACTCGTCCGCCATATTTTTGCTAAAAACCTGCATCTTCCCAGCTGCAACTGCAGGAAACCACGTTACTGTTTTCCAGAATGTTTATGATGCCCGTAAAAAAAAAGTTTACACACTATGTTGATGTGTACCCCCCAGGGGGAAATGTTTGTAAGCCCATACACTTAGTGTATGGGCATTCCAAGTATAGAAGACCCGCTCGTTTTGTAATGGGAAAATTTTTTTATGAGGCCTTCCTCCACGTTTTTCCTAGGGAGATTGGGGTGCGTGCAAATTTGGGCGAGGCCTTGCATTCACTTCATGGGCAAACGTTATGGTAGTAAACAATTTTTAATAATGGGAACTTCATGTGGCCGTTCAGTATGTGGGTTCAAAGGCTTATTGGGGTGCGTGTGAATTTGGTGCAGGGCAGGCCTTGCATTCGATGCATAGGCTAACAGTATGCTAATACCAAAAGAATAATGTGAACTTGGTTTTCATGTGACCATCCAGTATGTGGGTTAAAAGGCTTATTGGGGTGAGTGTGAATTTGGTGCAGGGCAGGCCTCGCCTTCAATGCATAGGCTAACAGTATGGCAGTACCAAATGAAAAATAATGGGAACTTTTTTTTCATGTGGCCATCCAAGACGTCTGTTCCAAGGGTTATTGGGGGGTGTGTCTGACAAGATGTGTCTGACGATCTGTCACACAACACATGGCCAGCTAAGGTTGTTAAATGCTACAATGACATTTCCCAGTAAATGCATTTGTATTGGTTGAAAGCAATGGTAACGTTGAAAAACGCATCAAAATCGCTACATGTGAACATTGCCAAAGTGGTGGAGGAAGATTTTTTGGGGGGGTTATTTCTTTTGCCTTACATACAAATTATTACCCTGGAAAGGATGTCCCTTAACATATTTCCCTGTAAAATCCATTTTGTGTTTGTTTTTGTATGTTTTACTGTGCGCCTGTAAAAGTGGCGTCACACTCTGACAACATTGGTCACAACAGTGACCTAGGAGTCAGAAATGCTTCCAGGGGACTTCCCCATGATGTTCCCATGTCATTTGTGCACTGTTCCCATACATTTCTGACATTTTGATACCCTAGAAAGACCTCCGGGGGAGGCAGGTCGCAGCAAACAAGCTCGGGTTCCCATAGACTAACATCTGGCTCGTTGCTCGGGTCGAGTAGCCGAGTATTCCAATTTGCTCAACCCGAGCAATGAGCACCTGAACGTTTTAGTGCTCATTCATCACTAATAATAATGTCAAAGACATGCTGGTCAGTTACTTATCAACTAGTTAGTACAGCAAGATCCTAGACCATAAAGTGGTCAATGAAAATGGCAGGGGAAAGATTCCCAAAGCTCATGGCACTGTCAATGTGCAGGATTCTAAAAAATTAAGATATTATGTGATATGCCACAAAGTAACAAGTATTTATGAAGTGTAATAGGAACGATACATGGTTTTCTAATTATTAAAAGAATATAAATCTGAAAATTGTGATGTGCATTTGTATTCAACCTCCTGTAGTTTGATACCCCTAAATGCAAACCTTAGTGGCTAATTGTCTTCAGAAGTGACATAATTAGTAAATTGAGTCCATCTGCATGTAACACTTGTCAACATAAAAAAATCAACAGCAAAGGTAAAATGTCTGTTTTATGGAGTTTGATGTGCTGATTTCAAAAATATGCTTAAATTTGCTCTATCACATAATGTTTCTGAGACAGAAGTATTTTTGTTATTACGTTATTTCTGCATTTTGAATGTATGTGGTTTTCCCTATGTTATTACCATTTCTTTGCTTGTCTTACTTAATTGTAAATTTTCTTACAGGGAAAACATCAGTAAAGGTTTCTGTCATCTATGAGGAAATATCTACATATAGTCGGTCGGCTCATCACATCTTTTTTTGCGTTTGTCAACATCATTGTACTGAACCTACTCTCCTGTTTTATCTGATTTAAAGAAGAAAAATGCCCCGACAGTGTATCAATCATCCGAACAGATTCTGCTACGCGTTTGGTTCTTTTACACCAAAAGGCCAAGTACTTTCAATCACTCATGATATTAAAAAAATGTACTAGATATACTTTAAGTGTCCACTTGGTGATCAAGATAAAAGCTGGACGCCTCATGTGATATGCTCAAGATGTTCAAATGGTCTTCGATACTGGTTGAATATGAGGAAAGTGGCTATGCCATTTGCTGTTCCCATGATTTGGAGAGAACCAAAAAATCATAGTGATCACTAGAGTTGAGCGAAACGGGTCGAAAAAATTCAAAAGTCACCGACTTTTGGCAAAGTCGGGTTTCATGAAACGAAACCCGACCCTAGGATGAGGTCGGCCACGAGGTCGGCGACTTACGCGCCAAAGTCGCGTTTCAAAAGTTTGTTTTGCGCTCTTTCAGCCAATCAGGATCCACGGACACTGTGGGCAACGTGATGACCTAGGCACGGGTCACCACCATCTTTCAGAAGGGCAAGCAAGTGATTGGCTTGCTTTGGTGGGCGTCACAGGGGGTATAAAAGGGCGTGCACGCCGACCGCCATCTTACTTCTGCCGATCTTAGTATAGGGAGAGGTTGCTGCTGATTCTATAGGGAGAGCGTTAGGCAGGGAAGAAGACAAAAAAGCTGCTTCTGCTGCTAGCGATTTGGCCTGCACAACACACAAGTCACTGTGTGTGCAGTGCAAGAGGAGGCTATATAGTGGTGTATCAGTGGTGTTGGTTGTTGGGCTGCCTTTTAAGGCTTCCTGACACGCTGGCATTGCTGTTTACCCACTGCTCCGCAAACTGCTTTTTTAAAAGCAATCCAATCTCCCTTATCCTCTAGTCACTTTTGTCACAGCTGTGCCATCGAGCGTGTCACATAGCGCTCAGATATCAGTGGGCCTCACACAATCCACAAGTGTCCAGTGTCCAAAAGTGTGCGCAGAGATTCAAAATCTCCATTATCCTCTCGTCACTTTGGTCACAGGCAGCTGTGCCATCGAGCGTGTCACATAGCGCTCAGATATCAGTGGGCCTCACACAATCCACAAGTGTCCAGTGTCCAAAAGTGTGCGCAGAGATTCAAAATCTCCATTATCCTCTTGTCACTTTGGTCACAGGCAGCTGTGCCATCGAGCCTGTCACATAGCGCTCAGATATCAGTGGGCCTCACACAATCCACAAGTGTCCAGTGTCCAAAAGTGTGCGCAGAGATTCAAAATCTCCATTATCCTCTCGTCACTTTGGTCACAGGCAGCTGTGCCATCGAGCGTGTCATATAGCGCTCAGATATCAGTGGGCCTCACACAATCCACAAGTGTCCAGTGTCCAAAAGTGTGCGCAGAGATTCAAAATCTCCATTATCCTCTCGTCACTTTGGTCACAGGCAGCTGAGCCATCGAGCGTGTCACATAGCGCTCAGATATCAGTGGGCCTCACACAATCCACAAGTGTCCAGTGTCCAAAAGTGTGCGCAGAGATTCAAAATCTCCATTATCCTCTCGTCACTTTGGTCACAGGCAGCTGTGCCATCGAGCGTGTCACATAGCGCTCAGATATCAGTGGGCCTCAAACAATCCACAAGTGTCCAGTGTCCAAAAGTTTGCGCAGAGATTCAAAATCTCCATTATCCTCTCGTCACTTTGGTCACAGGCAGCTGTGCCATCGAGCGTGTCACATAGCGCTCAGATATCAGTGGGCCTCACACAATCCACAAGTGTCCAGTGTCCAAAAGTTTGCGCAGAGATTCAAAATCTCCATTATCCTCTCGTCACTTTGGTCACAGGCAGCTGTGCCATCGAGCGTGTCACATAGCGCTCAGATATCAGTGGGCCTCACACAATCCAAAAGTGTCCACTGTCCACAAGTGTGTGCAGAAATTCTAAATCTCCCCTGTCCTATAGACACCTTGTACCTTGTTTTACACTACTATATAGTTTGTTGGATTTTGTCTACATTTCTACCAAAAATGAGGAAGGCTGGTGGAAGAGGGCGTGGAATTGGGCGGGGGTTGGCAGCTGGTAATGATGGTGTTGGTGGTGGATCTGATGGTAGTGGCAAGAGCAAAATAGGACCGAATGCAGGAGGTGCTGACCCTGCGTCATCGTCTGTCTACATAAGGCCTCGAACGCTTAGTTTTCTAGGAGTTGGCAAACCGCTTTTAAAGGCAGAGCATCAGGAAAAAGTTTTGTCTTACATTGCTGACTCAGCCTCCAGCTCTATCGCCTCCTCTTCTTCAGTTGTAAAAAGTAAAAGCACTGAGTCGTCATTGGAGGCTCATGTTCATGAACCACACCTTTCCTTGTGTCCTTCACCCCAACCAAGATTGAAGGATGACGCAGGCCATACTACTGATTACTCCATGGAGCTGTTTTCACATACCATGCCTGGATTATCAAGTCAAATGGTGAATTACCCAGGCCAAGATGAATCTGACATGGAGTGCACTGATGCACAGCCGCTGATGGATGATTCTGCTGGTACATTCATTCAGAGCACTACATTGTCCTCGCAGTGTACAGAGCCAGATTTTGACCCTGATGAGACTCAGGTGCCCCTTCCCGCACACTATACCACCATACACGGTGACACAGAGAAAGGTGCACATGACATAGAAGAGGAGGTGATGGATGACCCAGTTGTTGACCCAGATTGGCATCCATTGGGGGAAGAGGGTGCTGCTTCCAATAGCTCAGATGAGGAGCATCCACAGCAGACATCGACATCGCAACAGCTGTTATCTGGCAGGCCCGGAGCACTCCAAAGACAGGTTCCAAACATCATAAGAGTTGCTGCACAGCTTGTCCAGAGGGTCAAAAGATCACAGCGTGCTAGGCCGCAAAATGTCTGCCAAAGTAGGAAGAGTGCAGTGTGGCACTTTTTTGAACAAAATCCTCATGATCAGGCCAAGGTTATCTGTAAGAAGTGCGCAAAGACCTTTAGCCGAGGGAAAAATCTGAAAAATTTGAATACCAGTTGCATGCTTAGACATTTAACCAGCATGCACTTGCAAGCGTGGACACAACACCAAACCTCAAGTGCCACATGTGCAACTGATCACAACGAAGGTAGTCAGCAACGCTACATTGTTTCCCCCACTGTAAGCCCACCGGTTAGCACAGCAGCAAATGTTGAGGTGTCGTTGCAAGGCCACAGCAGTCAGGGAATCCCACTGTTATATCAACGAAAGACTGATTCTAGGCCATCAGAAAGAACACCAACTCCATCACCATCATCAACCCTCTCTCAGTCCGCCCTGTCCACCGCTACTTCCACCATATGCAGCTCTCAAGTCCAGCTCACCCTCCCAGACACTATGAGTAGGTCAAGAAAGTACTCAGTCTCTCATCCGCGTACACTGGGTTTGAATGCCCACATTGCCAAACTAATCTCGTTTGAGATGATGCCCTTTCGGTTGGTGGAAAGCACAGCTTTCCGCAAACTCATGACCTATGCAGTACCACGCTATGACCTACCCAGTCGCCACTTCTTCTCTCGCAAACCCATTCCAGCCCTCCACCATCATGTGAAAGACCGCATTGTCCATGCACTCAAGCAGTCAGTGAGCGGAAAGGTGCACCTCACAACTGATGCATGGTCCAGTCGGCATGGCCAGGGCCGTTACGTGTCCATCACTGCGCACTGGGTTAATGTGGTGGATGCAGGGTCCACAGGGGACAGCGGTGGTGGGACAGTGCTGCCTAGCCCACGGTATAGGAAACAGTTGGCTGTAGGCGTTCGACCCTCCTCCTCCTCCTCCTCCAGAAGCGAAAGCTCGTCCACAGAGCGCAGTCGTACGAGCACTCCATCTGCAGCTGCCACTGTTGCACACGATGTGTCCCCCTATCGAGCAGCTAGTGGAAAGCGTCAGCAGGCTGTGTTGCAGATGATGTGTTTGGGCGACAGACACACCGCCGAGGTGCTGACCGAGTACTTGAAGCGACAAACTGAGTCATGGCTGGGCAGTGTACATCTTGAGGCAGGCAAGGTAGTTAGTGATAACGGGCGTAATTTTGTGGCAGCCATAGCCCTTTCAAAACTCAGCCACATACCTTGCTTGGCTCACACCTTGAACCTGGTGGTGCAGTGCTTCCTCAAAAATTATCCGGAGTTAACAGCCCTGCTCCAGAAGGTGCGAAGACTGTGCGCGCACATCCGCCGGTCGCCTGTACACTCCGTTCGTATGCAGAAGCTGCAGCGATTGCTCCACCTTCCCAACCACCGCCTCATTATGCACATGGTGGAGCGGCTGTGCGAGCAGAGGCAGGCCATAATGCATTTGTGGGAGGATACACGGCCAGGCACTTTGAGAGCAGACATGGAGTTGACAGGCGTGCAGTGGTCGAAGCTGAAAGACCTTTGTAAAGTCCTTCAGTGTTTTGAGGAATGCACACGGTTGGTAAGCGCAGACGACGCCATCCTAAGCATGAGCATCCCACTTATGCGTCTGCTCATGCAAACTTTGACGCACCTTAAGGAGCAGGCGTCTGCAGCCAATGTTGATGAGGAGGAAGAGGAGGAAGGAATCCTTGATGACATTCAACCATTGCCTGCTCAGGTACCTCTCCTGGACGAGGTGGAGGAAGAAGAGGAGGAGGAGGAGGATGATGGGGATGATTACTTAGGGGAGGAGGATGCATCTCGTGGGGCAAGTGAAAATGTTGGCGTGGCAAGGTCTGGTACAGGGTTTGTGCGTGACTGGAGGGATGTGGATTTGCCAGAAAGTGCTCCTCCACCCAGCACTCGCAGTGCATCATTGACACCGGGAACATTGGCCCACATGTCAGATTATGCCTTGCGGATCCTAAAAAGGGACCCCCGCATTGCCAAAATGATGAACGATGACGACTACTGGTTGGCCAGCATCCTGGATCCACGCTATAAAGGCAAATTACAAAACATCATGCCACAGGAGAACCTTGACCTAATATTGGCTAATAAACAAGCAACTCTGGTAAATCGGTTGCTTGAGGCATTCCCAGCACACAGCAGCGGTGATGGTTCTCACACGAGCCGTACGGGCCGGGGGCAGCTTGGCAGAGGTGTTCGTGGTGCACACAGCAGAAGTGGCGTTGGAGACAGGGGTTTCATGACAATCTTGTGGACTGATTTTTCAAATACCGCTCACACAACTGGTAATACTGCATCGATGGAAAGTGACAGGAGACAGCAGTTGTCAACTATGGTTACAAACTACTTTTCCTCCCATATCGATGTTCTCCCACACAGGTCATTCCCCTTTGACTATTGGGCCGCTAAGCTGGACACCTGGCCTGAATTGGCCCAATATGCCTTACAGGAGCTCGCTTGCCCAGCTGCAAGTGTGCTATCGGAAAGAGTCTTCAGTGCAGCTGGATCAATCCTGACAGAAAAAAGGACCCGTCTGTCAACCCAAAATGTGGATGATCTAACCTTCATTAAAATGAACCACGCATGGGTTTCCAAGGATTTTGTCCCACCTTCCCCTGATGACACATAGGGTGACAGAAAAATGGCTTGCTTTGGTCCACCTCTTCCTGGGACTTCACCTATTTCGCCTTTTGCATCAGCTGAATGTCCAACATCAACATATGCCACTTTCTAAAACTCCTTAACTGTGCTGCCTCCCCCCCATGGCCGGGGTCACCACCTAGCGCACGACACCGTGCGAGTGCCGTTGCCCTGGACAGGTGGGTAGGCCAACTCTTGGGCGCGGGCACTGGCACAGGGTCCCTCATAGTGCAATCAAGTGTCTCTGACGGTGGTGGTGCACACCCGCCGTCAGACACAACGCTGTACTATGAGGGGCCCAGTGCCAGTACCGACGCCCACGAGTGGGCCCCCCTTGCTTGGGCAGGGCCCCAGCATTTGCAATCTTTACCTCTCCCTGCTCCTCCGCTGTGTAATCTGGGCCGTCAAATCCATACTGTGCCTGACACCGTCTGAGCCTGCCTCCTGAGACATATATTTTGAATGTGTACGCTATCCATACATGTTATCCGGGGATACGGTACCCTTTCTAACCTTTGTGCAATCACGTGCAATCCATACTGGGCCTAACACCGTCTGAGCCTGCCTCCTGAGACATATATTTTGAATGTGTACGCTATCCATACATGTTATCCGGGGATACGGTACCATTTCTAACCTTTGTGCAATCACGTGCAATCCATACTGGGTCTAACACCGTCTGAGCCTGCCTCCTGAGACATATATTTTGAATGTGTACGCTATCATACATGTTATCCGGGGATACGGTACCCTTTCTAACCTTTGTGCAATCACGTGTAATCCATACTGGGCCTAACATCGTCTGAGCCTGCCTCCTGAGACATATATTTTGAATGTGTACGCTATCCATACATGTTATCCGGGGATACGGTACCCTTTCTAACCTTTGTGCAATCACGTGCAATCCATACTGGGCCTAACACCGTCTGAGCCTGCCTCCTGAGACATATATTTTGAATGTGTACGCTATCCATACATGTTATCCGGGGATACGGTACCCTTTCTAACGTTTGTGCAATCACGTGCAATCCATACTGGGCCTAACACCGTCTGAGCCTGCCTCCTGAGACATATATTTTGAATGTGTACGCTATCCATACATGTTTTCCGGGGATACGGTACCCTTTCTAACGTTTGTGCAATCACGTGCAATCCATACTGGGCCTAACACCGTCTGAGCCTGCCTCCTGAGACATATATTTTGAATGTGTACGCTATCCATACATGTTATCCGGGGATACGGTACCCTTTCTAACCTTTGTGCAATCACGTGCAATCCATACTGGCCCTAACACCATCTGAGCCTGCCTCCTGAGACATAAATTTTGAATGTGTACGCTATCCATACATGTTATCCGGGGATACGGTACCCTTTCTAACCTTTGTGCAATCACGTGCAATCCATACTGGGCCTAACACCGTCTGAGCCTGCCTCCTGAGACATATATTTTGAATGTGTACGCTATCCATACATGTTATCCGGGGATACGGTACCCTTTCTAACCTTTGTGCAATCACGTGCAATCCATACTGGGCCTAACACCGTCTGAGCCTGCCTCCTGAGACATATATTTTGAATGTGTACGCTATCCATACATGTTATCCGGGGATACGGTACCCTTTCTAACCTTTGTGCAATCACGTGCAATCCATACTGGGCCTAACACCGTCTGAGCCTGCCTCCTGAGACATATATTTTGAATGTGTACGCTATCCATACATGTTATCCGGGGATACGGTACCCTTTCTAACCTTTGTGCAATCACGTGCAATCCATACTGGGCCTAACACCGTCTGAGCCTGCCTCCTGAGACATATATTTTGAATGTGTACGCTATCCATACATGTTATCCGGGGATACGGTACCCTTTCTAACCTTTGGGCAATCACGTGCAATCAATACTGAGCGTGAGAACGGCTGGCGAGCTGTTAAGCAAGCTACAACACCTGTCCAGACAAGTACAGGGATTCCCTAGCGAGGAGACTTATTTGATTGTTTTCAATGTTGGGACAGCAATTTTTGGGGAGCACTATACTCTTGAGATTGATAGATGGGGCCCACCATACACTGGAACATTCCAAAGGTGGACATCAGACACTGGAGCAGCATTTACAGGGCCCATTATACACTAGAGCATTAGAAATGGGGCCCATTATGTTTGGAGCATTATTTGGGCCCATAAGACAGTGGAGCTTCATCCATGGGGACCAACATATACTGTAGCATTATGTGGAGCTCATCATATACTGTTTCAAACATTATATGGGACCAATGATTCTGTATGGAGAAATAGATGGGCCTCGTCATGAGATGTAAAAAGTGAGGTATTTTTCATTGTACTATACCGCTATTTATCTGCCGTATCGGAGCATGATGAGTTGTGGTATGTGTTAAAGGGGCGCTCTTTCGCCCAGGGCACATGAAAACCTGCAGCCAGCCCTCCCCCCCCACAACTTTAGCCAAATAACCCCCATTTTTCAGTGCGTAACTTATATTATGAAGTTAATTAAGGTTGACAAGCTTAAGTAAGAAGAATTGATGCTTTTGGCATTCAAATGGGCACTGTAGGTGTGTTTCCTGTCCTCCTCTCACTGCCGACTTTTATTCCCCATTGACTTACATTGGGTTTCGTGTTTCGGGACGACCCCGACTTTTCCCTATAATCGGATGATCTTGCTCGACCCGACTTTTGGAAAAGTCGGGTTTCACGAAACGAAACGCGACCCTAAAAAACCAAAAGTCACTCAACTCTAGTGATGACTGCTACTTTTGTTTTGTGAAACTGAAGGGCTTTTCTACAAATAATAATAATAAATTTTATTTCTATAGCGCCGACATATTCCGCAGCACTTTACATTTCAGAGGGTATTTGTACAGACAATAGACATTACAGCATAACAATAATCACATACAGTAGATTATAACAAATACCAAGAGGAAAGAGGGCCCTGCTCGCATGCTTACAGTCTATGAGGAAAGAGGTAGACACGAAAGGTGGGTGGTAACAGTTGCCCTGATTGTATGGACCAGCCATAATAAGTGTGTAACAGTACAAACACAGAGGGCTAGTGGATGCATAAAGCATATGGGAACATGATGCGGGGAACCTGGTTATGGTAAAACTTTTGGCTGTGCCACACAGGGATAGATTAGGTTAATGTGTTGAGGCGATAGGCCAGTCTGAATAAATGCGTTTTCAGGGCACGCTTAAAATTGTGGCGATTGGAGACTAATCATATTGACCTGGGAAGTGCATTCCAAAGAATTGGCACAGCACGTGTAAAGTCTTGGAGACGGGAGTGGGAGGTTCTGACTATTGAGGATGCTAACCTCAGGTCATCAGCAGAACAGAGGGCGCGGGTAGGTTGGTATACTGAAACAAGGGAGGAGATGTAGAGTGGTGCTGAGCTATGGAGGGCTTTGTGGGTGAGGGTAATAAGTTTATACTGATTTCTGGAGTGGATGGGTAGCCAGTGTAATGACTGGCACAAGGTAGAGGCATCGGTGTAACGATTGGTGAGGAATATGATCCTGGCTGCAGCATTCAAGATAGATTGGAGAGGGGAGAGTTTGGTAAGAGGGAGACCGATTAGAAGAGAGTTACAATAGTCGAGACGAGAATGAATAAGAGAAACAGTAAGAGTTTTTGCAGAGTCAAAAGTAAGAAAAGGTCGAATTCTAGAAATGTTTTTGAGGTGCAGATGACAAGAGCGAGCCAGTGATCGAATGTGGGGGCAAAGGAAAGCTTGGAATCAAGTATGACCCCAAGACAGCGGGCCTGTTGCTGGGGAGTAATAGTGGAACCACACACAGAAATGGCAATGTCGGGTATAGGTACATTAGTAGAGGGAGGAAACACCAGGAGTTCAGTCTTTGACAGGTTCAGTTTCAGATATAGTGAGGACATGATATTAGACACAGCGTTTAGACAATCGCCGGTGTTTTCTAGAAAGGCTGGCGTGATGTCAGGAGAAGAAGCGTATAATTGGGTGTCATCAGCATAGAGATGGTACTGGAAACCAAATCTACTGATTGTTTGACCAATAGGGGCAGTGTACAAGGAGAAGAGGAGGGGGCCTAGAACCAATCCTTGAGGAACCCCAACAGTAAGGGGAAGGTGAGAGGAGGAGGAACCGGCAAAAAATACAGTAAAGGAGCTGTCGGAGAGATAGGAGGAGAACCATGAGAGAACGGTGTCCTTGAGGCCAATGGAATGGAGCATAGTGAGGAGGAGCTGATGATCCACAGTTTCGAATGCTGCAGAGAGATCCAAGAGAATTAGCATGGAGTAATGACCATTTGATTTAACTGTTAGTAGATCATTAGAGACTTTAGTGAGGGCAGTTTCAGTGGAGTGTAAAGAGCGGAAACCGGATTGGAGAGGGTCGAGAAGAGAGTTCTCAAAGAGATAGCGGATAAGACGGGAGTGGACCAGGTGTTCCAGGAGTTTAGAGATGAAGGGAAGATTAGAGACAGGTCTATAGTTAGCGGCACAGATTTGGTCGAGGGATGGTTTTTTAAGTAGTGGATGTATGATGGCATGCTTAAATGAGGAGGGAAAAATACCAGAAGAGAGAGAGAGGTTAAATATTTTAGTTAGGTGAGGGGTGACAGCAGGGGAAAGGGACTGGAGGAGATGTGACGGAAATGGGTCACTGGTGCAAGTGGTTGGGCGAGAAGATGCAAGAAACCTGCTTACTTCTTCTGTGACTGGTTCTAAATCAGAGAGTGAGCTAGATGCAGTGGGGGAGGGAGGACAGTGCCATGGTATGAGGTGAAAGAACAAACATAAGATTAATTACCCTGAACTTGAATCTGTGATTAGGCCGGTTCCACATGATGGTACTTTGTCAGTTCCTGTACCACCGTTGTCTGGACTGGATGAAAATGAAGTAGAATATGAAGACCAAGGAGCTGAAGCTACTGGTGAAGACATGGAGACCTCAAGTCAAGATGAGTATGTACTTGATTGAGAAGCCGAGCAGCCAGAACGCTGTACTTATTTAAATGATTTCATCAGAGACCTTTCATTGTCAAAAGATAAAGTTGAACTTCTTGCATCTAGGTTGAAACAGAAGAATTGTCTTCATGGTGATGTCAAAGTGAGTTATTACCGAAGCAGAAGTAACACTTTATCACAATTTGTCACAGTTGATGGACTAATGGTGTACAGTAACAATGTGAATGGCCTCTTTGAAGAACTGATTCAAGAGTATTTTGTTGCAGATTGGCGATTGTTTATTGACTCATCCCAGAGAAGTTTGAAAGCAGAGTTGCTTCACAATGGAAATGTGAATCCATCAATCCCTGCTCACTCATGTCATCTAAAGGAAAGTTATGAAAATCTGTCAGTTGTTTTGGATGATATACAATATAATGGAATATCTGTGGAGATTTGAAAGTGTTTGGTTTGCTAATGGAAATGCAAGGAGGTTTCACAAAATATTGTTGCTTCTTGTGTTTATTGGAAGTAAAAATATAGTAGAGCATTATGTTCGACATGATTGGGGATAGAGAAGAGGCAGGTAGAGACAATGCTCAGCATAATCCTTTATTTGCTCCAACAAAAATCTTTCTTCCTCCACTACATATAAAGTTGGGATTGATTAAAAACTTTGTGAAAGCCATGGCAAAGACAAATTCACAAGGGTTCCAGTACATTTCACAGAAATTCTACAGCATTTCACCACCAAAACTGAAGGAATGGGTATTTGTTGGTCCTCAGATCAGAGAGCTTATGAGAGATGATGTGTTTGAAGGAACTCGAAATGATAAGGAATTGAGATATTGAGATCATAGAAAAGCTTCAAGTGGATATGTGAAAACTTCTTAGGAAAAAAAGAATCTCCAGAATATTTTGAATGTGTTGAGGAACTTCTAAATGCATACCAGTGTCTTGGGTGTTGTATGTCTCTGAAAATGCACTTTTTGCATTCATATTTAGATTTCTTCCCTCAAAATCTTGGGGATGTAAGCGATGAACAAGGCGAGCGGTTTCACCAGGATATTAAAGTAATGGAGCACCACTACCAGGGTTTTTGGAATGACTCAATGATGGCAGATTACTTTTGGATGTTATAAAGGGACAACCTTGAAAAATCGTATCAATGGCACTCTTATGTCAAGCACTTTTAATATATGCTCATATTTTGGTTTATATTTTGCATGTGCAATTATTTTGTTTCAATAAAAACTGTTTTGTAAGGTGAAGCATTTTTTTCTATGTAGCTTACTGTTTTCTTAATGTCACCAGTATATTTCCTATACCTTATAATAATGATGCTGCTTCATGGAATCTATACATGCTACAGAAAAACTATATATATTTTTGAAATCAGGACAAAAAGATGATTCAGAAAAGTTTAAAGTCACCTGTAATGATCACAAAAAATATTTTTTTATAGACCTGTGATTTATTCTTAGTAACTACAGCTGCTTTCTAAAGGTCTAAGAGGTTTGCTTGACAACAATATTGAGCAAACATCATCATGAAAACCAAGGAACACACTAGACAGGTCAGGGATAAAGTAGATGAGAAGAGTAAGGCCGGGGTCACACTTGCGAGAAACTCGTACGAGTCTCGCATCTCAATACCCGACACTGCCGCTGGCACTGGGGATCGGAGTGTGCACACTGCATGTATTTCTATGCAGCTGAGCACTCCGGTCCAAGTGCCGGCGGCATTGCTGGGTATTGAGATGCGAGACTCATGTGAGTTTTTCACAAGTGTGACCCTGGCCTAAAGCAGGGATAGGTTATAAAAAAAATAGCCCAAGCTCTGAACATCTCAAGGCGCACTGTTCAATTCATCATCCAAACATGGAAGGAGTATGGCACAACTGCAAACCTAGCAAAATATTGCCTTCCACCTAAACAGACATGCCAAGCAAGGAGAGGACTTATTAGAGAAGCAGACAGGAGGCTCATGGTCACTCTGTAAAAACTACAGCGATCCACAGCTAAGTTGGGACAATTTGTAAACAGAACAGCAAATCTGGCATTTATGGAAGAGTGGCAAGAAAAGCCATTTTTTAAAACAATGCATAAGAAGTCTTGTTTGCAAAAAGCCATTTGAATCTGGTCAGATTATACCAAAGTAGAATCTTGTGGTCTCAATGCAAAACGCTATATGTGGCTGAAAACTAACACTGCACAATATTCTGAAAACACCTTCCCCACCATCAAACATGGTGGTGACAGTCACACTGTGTGGTTGCTTTTCGTCAACAGGAACATGGAAGCTGGTCAGAGTTAATGGAAAGATGTAAAATCTACAAGAAACAAAGTGAGTAAAAGCCCTGCTGTAACTAAATAAGTAAAAAGCAAAAGTGCATCTAAATAACACAGGGTTCTTAGTAATACTATTTTGATCAAAAATAGCATAAAAGCCTTCCCGCCATGTGCAAGGTGACCCTGATTGAGACGGTCCTACGCTGTCTAATATTAAAAACCTTACCATGTGTCAGAGTTGACCTCAGTGTGTGAATAAGGGCAGACAAAAAGACCAGGTCCTGACCTGTGGACACCAGTCTGGGGAAACCTTTACATTTAATTTCCAGCTCAGGTGGGATGGCATTTATGCTATTTTTTTTTGTCAGAAACAGTATTACTATGAACTAATATTTAGTTTGTTAACTCTTCAGGTGCTTTATAAGTATTTATAAAAAAGAAATGAAAAATTCATTTTTTCCCACAAAAATAGTATTATTACTCCCAAGATAGGGAGTAATAAAACAGAAGAAACACACCACAATTTGTTATGCAATTTCTCTCAAGTACAAGAATGTCCTATACATAGTTATACACTCTTGTTTGGGCACATGGTAGTACTCAAAGGGAGCGAGCACCATTTGACATTTTGAGCGCATATTTTACTGGGATAGGATGCAGGCATCATGTCACATTTGAAGGACACCTGAAGCGCCAGAATAGCAGAAAACCCAAAAGTCACCTTGTTTTGGAAACTACACCTTTTGGAGATTTATTCATATAAAATGTACCCTGAATCAAGTTTATAAAAAAATTAGTAAAAAAAAAAAATATAAACAGCTCTCTCCATGACTCCAACTTGCAATTTACATTATACATTATTAAAATTATGCCCTGATTTGGGTTCTTTAAGGTCAATAATAAGTAAATAACAAATACAAACTATAAAAATATAAACCTAAATGGGTAGCAATGTACAATAAAAGGGTGTGGATAGTTCAAGTGTGTAAGTACCACTATTGTTTAAGTTTTATAAAACAAATAAAAATACTTGAAAAAGATGGCAACAAAAAGACACATGGAGAAAATGATGGGTGAAGTGATCAAAAAATTACATGCAAAACATAGACTTAATGTATGTGATTAAAAAGCCGTGGAATCACTTTGGACATAGGGAGTAAAGACAGCAATATTACAAAAAATAATAATACATGACAGGGTAATAAAGATCAGAGTGGGCCAAAAGTCACTCTGATGCATGGGCAGATTCCATAAATGCGAGAGATAATGATATGGTAGTGGCTCATCCACCATACTCCCCATGTGTTTTTTGCAACTGCTTCCTCCAGGGTGCCTGAGAACAGTTAGGGTATGTGCACACGGTGCGGATTCTTCTGCAGTTCTGCAGAGATTTGGCCCTGCAGAACTGCAAGTGATGTACAGTACAATGCTGCAGATTTTTTCGCGCAGATTTGGTGCGGATTTAAAACTACAGCATGTCACTTTTGTGCAGTTCTGCAGCAGTTTTACATCTGCTCCATATATAGAAATCTGCAGGTGTAAAACTGCAAGGGAAATCCGCACAAAAACTGCACTAAATCTGCAGGTAAAACACAAGTCATTTTACCTGCGGATTTTGAAAAATCTGCTCTTAAAATTCCACAGCAGAATCTGCAACGTGTGCACACACCCTTAGGCTCCTAGGTTTTCTGGCACCCGAGGCAAAAATTCAGTTTGGCACCTCCCCCAAGCATATATGCGATTTACACACTTAGTGAGCGCAAGTATGAAAGTCGCATATGAGTGAAGAGGCCATGTAGTGACTGCTGTAACCAGCAAGCAGAGCTGAATCCTGATATTACACGCTGTTAGGATTGGCTGCACGGCTTCATTTTATAAATAAAGGGTGCGTCCAGGTTTGAGATGAAAATCTGCAGTCACTCTAGGTGGCTGCAGGCTTCTGAATTCTCACAGTGCATGCACTGCACACTTTTAGGGTATGTGCACACGTTGCGGATTTTGATGCATTTCTGCAGCGCTTTTGGATGCGTCAATTGCCTCAAATCCGCAGTGCAGAGAACACACAATGTTAATGAATGGGAAACGCAAAAACGCTGTGCACACGCTGTGGAAAATTCCACATGGAATCGTAGCGGTTTATTTTCCGCAGCATGTCAATTCTTTTTGCGGATTCGCAGCTGCTGTTTCCATTCTGGCACATAAAAAGATTCTGTCAAGAGATGCGGATTCTCTGCAGAAAATTCTGCAGGCTAATCATCAATGTGTGCACATACCCTTAGGATTCTCCCTTGCACAAGTATGTGATTTATATACTTCTGGTCACATTCTGACTAGACGTGCCAGGCCTCGCTCAATTCATTTTCATTAAGTGAGGTCATGCATGTCTAGTCAGCACGTGACCACATGTATGCAAATCACCGACACCAGAGAATCCTGACAGTGTGCAGTGAGCACTGTGAGAATTCAGAAGTCTGCAGTCACATAGAATGACCCATCACAAACTTGGAAAACCCCTTTAATGCTTCTAACATAATTGAAAATATGAGAATTAGTATCACAAAAAAAATTTACATCCAGGTATAGATGACGCTGTCTCTGGAGTCGTTCTCTTTCTTTTCTTATTTATCTATTTATCTTGTCCAGACTCCATGAGTTTTCTCATCCACAGCTCGTCTCTACAGACTTCCATTTTCTCGGGTCTTGTGCTGCACACCCCCACACGACACCCTTAACCTCTTAATGACCAGTGCTTTTTTCGATTTTTCGTTTTCGTTTTTTGCTCCCCTTCATTCCAGAGCCATAATTTTTTTATTTTTCCATCACTTCACTATGGCCAAGTGAGGGCTCATTTTTTGTGGGATGAGTTGTACTTTTGAATAACACCATTGGTTTTACCATGTCGTGTACTCAAAAACGGGAAAATAAATTCCAAGTGCTGTGAAATTACAAAAAAAGTGCAATCCCACACTTATTTTTTGTTTGGCTTTTTTGCTAGATTCACTAAATGCTAAAGCTGCCTGCCATTATGATTCTCCAGGTCATTACAAGTTCATAGACACCAAACATGTCTAGGTTCTCTTTTATCTAAGTGGTGAAAAAAAAATTCTAAAGTTTGCTAAAAAAATGCGCAATTTTCCGAGACCGGTAGCATCTCCATTTTTCGAGATCTCGTGTCGGGTGAGGGCTTATTTTTTGCGTACCGGGCTGACTTTTTTTTTAAATAATATCACTTTTGTGCAGATACCTTCTTTCGATCACCTGTTATTGCATTTTAATGCAATGTCGCCGCGACCAAAAAAACGTAATTCTGGGGTCTTGATTCTTTTTATCGCTACGCCGTTTAGCGATTGGGTTAACTTTTTTTATTGATAGATCGAGCAATTATGAACGTGGCGATACCAAATATGTGTAGGTTTGATTTTTGTATTGCTTTATTTTGATTGGGGCGAAAGGGGGGTGGTTTAAACTTATTTTTTTTATTTTTAAACACTTTTTTTTTACTTTTGGCATGCTTCAATAGCCTCCATAGGAGGCTAGAAGCATGCCATACTTGATCAGTTCTGCAACATATAGGCGATGCTCAGGTCGCCTATATGTGGCAGAATTGCAGCATTGCTATGAGCGCCGACCACAGGGTGGCGCTCATAGCAATATGCTGGTGACTCGCCCCCTGAGGCCATGGGGTACTCGGTGCTGGGCCCGTTGACTTCAATGGGAGATGTCACAGTGGCAGGGACCCGGTCCGTAGCCTCAGGCTGTCAATGTAAAAGGGGTAGAGTGATGGGGATAGTTATTGAGATGATTCGTGACGCCACCTGTGGTTTCTGTTCAGTTTGACCAGCGCTGCAGGGTTGCTTCTCTGGGACAGATGGTGTGGTGCAGCAATGATGTCGATGCTCCCCACAGGTGGAGCTGTAGTCCCAGGGCAGTAGTAATAGGTGTTGAGGGAGAGGGTGCAGTGTTAGGCACAGAGATATTCACCCCTAATCAGATAGCTAAACATTGCTACCAACATTTTTATAAGGCACAATATAAAAGACTTCACAGTAAAACAACAGTAATTCTTGCAAGTGCTGGACACCGCTCCCAGCCGGGATTTCTTGCAGTGTCCCTAGTACTGAAGCAGAACTTCAGGTCTGAGGTAGTCCTTTGTTGAGGCTTGAGTAAAACCAAGAGAGAGCACCTTAAGGCTGAGTTCACACGTGGCTTTTTTTCGCGTTTCCGCGGCAGTTTTAACCGCGCGATTTTGCCGCGAAAACGCGAAAAATAAGCATCCCATGCATTCCTATGGGATTCCGCAATGCTGTGCTAATGCTGCGGTTTTTACCGCGGCGGAATCGCTTCGCGGTAAAAAACGCAGCATGCTCATTATTTTGCGGAATCGCGGCGATCCCGCACCCATAGGAATGCATTGTTCCGCTTCCTTCCCGCATGTGGCTGTGCACACCATGCTGAAAGTAAGCAGAACAATTGCGGATGGTACCCACGGTCCGGAGGAGAGGAGACTGTCCTCCGGGCTCTGGGTACCATATCCAGAGGCGTATCTAGGCTTTCTGGCACCCGGGGCAAGAATTTGGTTCGGCGCCCCCCCCCCCAAGTACATATGCGACTTGCACACTTAGCCATGTACCCACGAGCTGCTCTCCCTAATGTTCTCAATGTTCAGTAAAAAACTGAAAGCAGGATGAGAAGCTCGTTGTCACAGGACCATAACTATGAAAATCGCATATGAGTGAAGTGTCCGTGTGATGACACTGGAACCTGCAGAGTTGAATCCTGACATTGCAGCTTCTGAATTCTCACAACTAATGCACCGCACACATTTAGGATTCTCCCTTGCCGATATACAGTCATGTCAACACAAGTATGTGATTTGTATACTTCTGGCCACATTCCGACTAGACGTGCCCGGTCTCGCTCCGTTCACTTTCATTGAGTGAGGCCACGCGTCTAGTCAGCATGTGACCGCATGTATGTAAATTACCGGCACGAGAGAATCCTGACAGCGTTCAGTGAGCACTGTGAGAATTCAGAAGTCTGCAGTCACATAGAATGTCTGCAGACTCAGCACAAACCTGGACAACCCCTTTAATGCTCCTAACAAATAAAAACATGAGAATAAGTCAGTATCACAAATAACATTTACATCCAGGTACCTTATAGATGACGCCGTCTCTGGAGTCATTCTCCTTCTTTTCTTCTTGTCCAGACCCCATGATGAGTTTTCTCATCCACAGCCATCTCTGCAGACTTCCATCTTCTCCGGTCTTCTGCAGCAAATCTCCACGCGATGCCCTTAAAGATAGAAGTGTCATTATAATGCCCCTAAATACAAATATCTGCAATACACTGTGGCCTCACACTATTCCCCTCCCTCCTCATACTGTCTCCTCATATATTTACCCCCTCACTCTCTATACTGTCTGCTCACACATATCCCCGACTGCCCATACTGTGTCCACATGCATTCACCCGTTCGCACTCTTTACTGTCTGCACCCATCCCCCATACTGTTTCCTCATACATACTCTTCATTTTGTGTCCTCAAATCTCCCCACATACATTAAATACCATCCCCACTCCAAATCCCCCCATCCCCAATCCCCCACACACATTTAGTACCCCCCATCCCCACTCAATAACCCCTCGTCCCTACTCCCAAATCCCCCCACACATTATGTACCCCCACTCCAAATCCCCCCACACATTATGTACCCCCCACTCCAAATCCCCCCACACATTATGTACCCCCCACTCCAAATACCCCCATCCCCAATCCCCCACACACATTAAGTACACCCATCCCCACTCAATAACCCCTCGTCCCTACTCCCAAATCTCCCCACACATTATGTACCCCCACTCCAAATCCCCCCACACATTAACCCCCATCCCCACTCATTAACCCCTCCACACATTAACCCCCATTTCCACTCATTAATCCCCCATCTCCACTCATTAATCCCCCATCTCCACTCATTAACCTCCCATCTCCACTCATTAACTCCCACACTCATTAACCCCAATCCCCACATTAACCCCCCACTCATTAACCCCCACATTAATCCCATCTCCACTCATTAACCCCCACACATTAACCCCCATCTCCACACATTAACCCCCATCTCCACTCATTACCCCCACACATTAACCCCCATCTCCACTCATTAACCCCCCACTCATTAACCCCCATCCCCACATTAATCCCATCTCCACTCATTAACCCCCGCACATTAACCCCCATCTCCACTCATTAACCCCCACTCATTAACCCCCATCTCCACTCATTAACTCCCATTCCCACATTAAGCCCCATCTCCGCTCATTAACCCCCATCCCCATACATTAACCCCCATCTCCACTCATTAACCCCCATCTCCACTCATTAACCCCCATTCCCACTCATTAACCCCCATCCCCACATTAACCCCCATCTCCACTCATTAACCCCCATCTCCACTCATTAACCCCCATCCCCACATTAACCCCCATCTCCACTCATGAACACCCCCCCCATCTCCCATCTTCGGTGGTTCTTCAGCTCCACAGTGGAGCACACTTACCACCAGCGTTCGCTCTGGGCGCAGGGAGTGACGTCGCAGCGTGATCACATGACCTGATCACGCTGCTGACGTCGCTCTGACCCGGCGGTCAGAGCTTCAATTGTACTGGTGTCTGTATAGACGCCAAGTACAATTGCTGCCTGGGAGTCGGCGCGGCCTCCTTCTTTGCGCCGGCTGTCAGCTTGACAGCTGACACAGAGAACCGCCGACTCCCAGGACTGGTAGCGGCAGAGCGCACCCGCCAGGGGGAGGGGAGATACTGGCATACTGCGGACCGCTGCATTAGGCGGCCGGGCGACCCGACTGCGCCCCCCTGCTGCCTGCGCCCGGGGCAACTGCCCCGGCTGCCCCCCCTGGATACGCCACTGACCATATCCCTGTAAAAAATAGAATTATAAAATAAAAAATATTGTTATTCTTACCTTCCGACGTCCCACGCAGCCTTCCCGCCTCTCTCCACGCTCCCGGTCCCAGTAATCCTTTGCCAAAAATGCCCGCGATGGCGTCCGATCTCGCGGTCATTCGCACGACATCATTGCGAATAACCGCGAGACGTCGCGATCCCGCGAGATCGGACGCCATCGCGGGCATTTTCGCCAAGGATTACTGGGAACGGCTGCGCGGGACGGCGGAAGGTAAGAATAACACCATTTTTTATTTTTTTTTTACATTCTATCTTTTACTACTGATGCCGCATAGGCGGCCTCAGTAGTAAAAAGTTGGTCACACTTGTCAAACACTATGTTTGACGAGTGTGACCAACCTGTCAATCAGTTCTCCAAGCGATGCTACAGATCGCTTGGAAAATGCTAGTATTTTGCAAGCTAAATACGCTTGCAAAATGCTAGTTTTTCCGTGGGAAAATCGCGGGAATTTAAAATGCGATTTTCCCGCGGACTGGAATTCCGGAATTCTCGCGGTAATTTCCGCGAGAGTTCCGGTACGTGTGCACTTAGCCTAAGAGGCACAAACTATATACAAGAAAAGTTTTTGGATCACTCCAAGTTCATGATCACAGAGTTCTACATTTTCAATAAAACTGCTGCCAATCGGGGCGAAAACTGAGAACCAATAAACAATGAGGGCACAACGGTGCCCATGCCATCCTGGGTAACAGTTCAGTTATTTAGTAGACTTTCTTTTACTGATTGTCCACTCCTGGGGATGAGGAATCAGGTTTCTTTTGCTTCCAGGGGAGATTGTCATGGTGTCCACTCCCTGGTGGCATGGCTAATTGGAGGCACTCCTCCTGGTGAGCTTTACTAATTGCTGCCTGTGGTGGTACTTCTGCAGCTGGTTGGCAAGATGCAACGAGTGTCACTGCTGCAATGGACATGGAGGCTGCGGTGATAGCTACTGGAGCTGCTGCTGTTATTGATGCGGCTGTGGTGTCTATTGGGACAGGCAGGGACCCGATGGGGCCTGACAGTGCTTCCCAGGACTTAGGGGCGACGGCAGTACCTTTTTCCTCATGGCCGCTCAGGTCCTCTGCAGGTGTCGGCAGCAGGTTGGGTGGAGCATCCTCTGGTGTTGGAGAGGTCAGGTCGGCGGTAGCAGCAGGTGCCGGTGATGCCTGTGCAGTGACGGCAGCAGCCGGTACCAGTGAGAAGGCCGGTGCAGCAGCCTCTGCAGTGATGGCAGTAGCGGTGGGTACTGGTGGTGAGGGTTCCAGGCCAGGGTCAGCAACAGAGTTGGCAGGTACCGGTGGCATAGGTACTTCAGAGACAGACTCCTCCTGGGTGCGATGCCACCTCAGCTCCAGAAGCGCCTGCCTCAGCCGCAAGCTGCGGTCCCGCTGTGCGATCTCCTCCTCCAGCTGCCTCAGATCCATTGATTCCAGCAGACCAGAACCGGTGACAAATGCGCCGGGGGAGAGTTGTTTTTCTCCACCGCGCTCCCCTGGCCTCTGTCCTCCTACCATCATCCTGGTGTTCAGGCTTCTCTCTGGGCTCCCTTCCCGCCTCACAGCTCTGCTCCTCCTTCCTGGGGCGGCGCCTCCTTCCTCTTCCTCCATACCAAGCCAGTATATGAACCCCTCTGGGGGTGGGCCATGTTGCTGTTGCATAGAAGTTCAGGCAGGAGAGGCCAAGGACAGTTTGTGCTCTTTTCTTAGGGCCACCCATGTTGTCACGCCCTTCTTCACCAAGCCAGCGGCCATTTTGAGAGTCCATTTTACAGTCTATCATTTTGGTTATTTTGCACATTTTCAGCAGTATACAATCTTCAGCACACAGGACCCGATGGTAACAGGCTTCGTCATCCTGTTCGTGATGCCAAAATTGACTCGCCCCCGGAGGCCGTGGGGTACTCGGTGCCGGGCCCATTGATTTCAATGGGAGATGTCACAGTGGCAGGGACCCGGTCCGTAGCCTCAGGCAGTCAATGTAAAAGGGGTATGGGGATAAAGTTATTGAGATGATTCGTGACGCCACCTGTGGTTTCTGATCAGTTTGACCAGCGCTGCAGGTTAGCTTCTCTGGGACAGATGGTGTGGTGTAGCAATGATGTTGAAGCTCCCCACAGGTGGAGCTGTAGTCCCAGGACAGTAGAAATAGGTGCTGAGGGAGAGGGTGCAGTATTAGGCACAGAGATGTAGCAGTGCTGGATCAGCGGCGCAGGAATAAATGGAGGACACAAGGGCTTGTAGTTCCAAGGCTTTACTCACAGTCTGTTGCACATACAGATGCCCACTTTGGTGTCGTGTCCTCCAGGTCAGGGGCTCAGTCAACTCCCAGGCAAGATAGAGTACGCCTTTCCAGCACTCCTCCAACATATGCCTTTCCTGAACGTCTCCTCACTAGCACCTAAACTGAAGTACTTGTAGTTGTGAATTAAACTCAACTTCCTCCTTCCAGATGTTACTTGGAACTCCACTCGTACGGCAGACAACTGTAGCCCGCTTCGGGGACTTCCTACTATCAGGTCCCGGCTCACACACGTTGCTATTGTGCCAATGAGTCTTAGGTGGGAATAAAGTGGTGACAACTTCTATTCCTCCGGTTTCTGCTGCAGGACCATCAGCATCCATACAACTTCGGATACCAGACTCCGAACCATGCGCTTTAACTTAAGGAAGGGCTCTGCTCTCACCCTTGTCTTCAGTTCTCTTCTCCCCACGTTCCGTACTAATCTATCTTCCTTCTGAAGAATTAGGCTTTCTCTTGCTCTTTCCCGTGCCAACAGCTCCGACCCCCAACAGTCTGCTGCTGCACTTGCTTCCACTCCATCCCTCTCCGGGGATCTTCTCTCACTAACTCCCTCCTTCCTAACCTTCTTCCCTCTATTGTGCAGTCCAAGCTCCACCCGCTTCCTCAGCACCCATTGTGAACCAAAGCAGCTGACTTACAGGGTGCTCTGCTATTCTAAAGTGTCTGTGCTGGGTGCAGGTGTTGGAGTGTGGTCAGGCGTCTCCACCTTACCTGGATAGTGGGGTACCACACCTCAGGAGGAGGTGCAGTACCTCTGTGGCGACTGAACCCTCAGGGGCGCCACATAGGCAACAACCATATCTCTATGAGACCTCTGGTTGTCATGGCAATGCTTCGCTGACTCCCGATCACGTGACAGGGGTCAGCGATGCGCTCATTTCCACCGGGCGCTGGAAATGCTAGTTAAATGCCCACTGTCAGCATTTGACAGCGGGATTTAACTAGTTAATAGGCACGGGCATTTATAACAGCTGACATGTCGCAGCTTTGAGGTGGGCTCACCGCCTGAGCCCACCTCAAAGCTGGGGATACCAACTGCTGGCACAATAGTACGTCAGCGGTCGTAAAGGGGTTAAAGATAGCATTGTAATTTTAATGACTCTGAATAAAAATATCTGCCCTTTGCTGAGCTCTAGAATAAATAATTGCCCCTCACTATATTCCCTGCGCAAAATATAAACCTACGCTGTCTCTCTTACGGTGTAAGCTCTCCACACTGCTTCCTCCTTTCCATACTGGGCCCCCTCTTCACACTGTTCTCTCACACTGAGTCGCCCCAATTGGGCCCAGTCTCTAAACTGGGCCCCCTCATCATACCCACCCCTCTTTGGTATACTGTCAGCTGCTGGCTGTGCCCTTACACTGTTGCCCCATGCTACAGCCCCCACACTACTCAGTCTCTTTTCTGTGCCTACTCACAAATTTCTCCTCCTACTGTCTCCTCACATGTTTCCCCCTCCCTCCTCATATATTTACCCTTTCACTTTCCATATTGCCTCCTCACACATCCCTCCGACTCCCCATACTGTGTCCGCACCCATCCCATCAGCTCTCATACTGTGTTCTCCTACATTTTCCCCTGGCTCCTCATACTGTGTCGGCACCAATCACCATACTGGGTCTGCACCCTTCTCCCATACATGCCCCCATCTCGTAGCTTCCTCCACATTGTCACAGTCCAATTCTTGGATCTGTGTCAGATTCTGGATTCCCTCATTTAAACCTTTTTTTTCCTTTCAGGTTTGGGGCCTTAATATGGGTTTTTGCCCCCGGTGGCCACAGGTGTTATTGCATGTCTGATATTTTCTTTGCTTTACCTTTTGCCCCCCGGTGGTGACTGGGGTCATTACATGTCTTTGGTTTCCCTGCTGATGTGACCACTCCTCTTTTGCTATATAAGGTCACATGGTGTATCAGCTGGGGTTGGTAATAGCAGTTCCTTGGTGGATTCCAACCACGGTGAAGTTAGCAGCTGGCTCTGAGGTGGATAGCCACTGCTGAAAGCTGATCTGGTGCTGAACTCTGCTGCCTGGTGTTTGCAGCAAAGAAAGATGGTGAAGGTAGCAGCTGGCTCTTAGGTGTCGAGCCACTGCTGAAAGCTAATCCAGTGATGAACTCTGCTGCCTGGTGACTGCAGCAGAGAAAGATGGTGAAAGTAGCAGTTGGCTCTGAGGTGTCGACCCACTGCTGAAAGCGGATCTGGTGCTGCACTCTGCTGCCTGGTGACAACAGCAGAGAAAGATAAGTTTTTTGGTGTTTTCCCCTTTTTCCTTCGTGTGTATTAGTGCAGCGGTGGGACCAGTGTCCGCACTATCCAGTTCCCTAGCAAGGAATAGCTGCAGGGATAGTGAGGGATTCGGGTATCCTGCTCGGCAACAGGTGAAGAGCCTGTATAGGGAACGTTAGGAATGTTCAGGGACACCTTTTGTCTTGTTAATTCAGTTGCCGACCTGCGGGTCGTGTCACACAGAACAGGTATACGTGACACTTTGGTCTTGTTGTTTTAGTTACTGACTTGCGGGTCGTGTCACACAGGACAGGTACACGTGACACCTATATGATGTTTTCAAATTTCTCCTGCTCCCCATATTGAGTCTGCACCTATCACTTCCTTGCTTCCTAAATTTGTGACCTAAAACCATACCCCGTTTTACAAAATCTCACTAAAACCCCCATCATACACACAGAAACTACCGCCACACACTGTGAATATCCCTCTCACACACACAGTGAATACCCCCCACACACAGTAAATAACCCCCTCACACACACAGTAAATATTCCACACACAGTAAATACCCCCACACACATAGCAAATACCCCCTCACAGAAACATAGTAAATACCCCCCTCCACACACACACAGTAAGTACCCCACCTCACATACAGCAAATACCACCATCCCCAAAGCAAATACCCACCCCCAACACAGCAAATACCCCTACACATACTTAATACAGCACCCTCCAGTAAAAAACACCCAGTAAATACCCTCCTATCTTCGCTGTCTTCAGCTCCACTAAGGTGGAGAACTTACACCCATCTGCGCCTCTGCAGCTCCGGCGAGTAAGGCTATATGCGCACGTTGCAGTTTTGAAGCAGATTATTCCTGAGCAGAAACGCACAACCTTGCCAGGAAAAATGCATGCGGTTTTTTACGTGCTTTTGACGCGATTTTGACTCATTTTTCATGCGTTTTTTCATGCATTTTTCTATGCGCTTTTGCAAGCATTTTTTAAGCGTTTTTGAGCCCAAATAAAGTTGTTTGTAAAAAAAAGGCTACTGTGAGGTCATTTCCTTTTCCATCACACACACACAGGAATCAATTTTTTTTTAAAAAATCATCACACACACAGTTTCTTTTGAAAAAAATTTTTTATTAAACATTAATAAATGTTATAAAAAAACAAAAGTCATGAAAAGACAAAAAAATAGCACCCTGTCAACAGGACTCAGGAGGGTGGGTGGGACGTCCAACCTGGTTGGTGGTGACACGACAAAAATTTTCAAAAGTTTTGGCAATCAGGCTCATAGCTATATGTGGGAAATGTCTTGGGAAGACATACTATGATTGGGGGAAATAACATTATGGCTAGAGGTTTGAGGTGCAGGTGGTTGGCCATAACATAATGCTTCTGCAGCGTCAGGCCTGTAGGCTGCCGCCTGCCCAAAACGCTGCGATGCAGCTGCTGCTGGTGGTGGTGGTGGAGGCCCACTTTGGGGATTAAATACATTAAGAATCCCCGTCATTATAGCTGCTGATGGGGGAATTGGGAATGGGACGTCAACAGTCATTAAAAGTAAATTGACTGCTGACACGAACAGGTTCTGCCGGGCCCATGGCATGGCTCTTAGGCGGCCAGCTAAAAATGAGCCGAATATGTCCAGCTCATCGTGCTTCGATGAATTGTCGAGCATATTGAGGGTTCGACTAGTGAGATTTTTGATCGCACTAGTCGAAGTCTCAATATTTTGGACCTTCTTGGGTGCTGACCTTCTCAATGCCACAGGACGGGCAGAAGCAGCCCCCATCCTAGTGGGCCTTGACATGCCACCAGCAGAGCTACAGGCAGCGCCCGAGGCAGGAGCAGCAACGCCGGCCACTGACGCCACCTCCACCACAGATGGCGAAATCCCAGCTGCAGAAGAGGTTGCCGTTGAAGCTGTGACATTCGAGGGTGCCAACGATGAAGGCCTGGCCTCCAAAACATCTGGAGAGGAGCACATGAGATGGTCCTCGGCCTCCTCTCCAAGACCCTCCTCCGGGCTGTTTGGTTGGGCTGGAGGCGTTTCAGCCCTTATGTTGCCGTCAGTTCTGTAGAAGGAAGAAAAAAGACATGTTAATAAAAGATTACTTAAAAATGTTAACAAAATAAAAAAAATATATATATAATTTACCTCCGCAAGTTCCTGCTCGTTAATATGAATTGCAGTTGGTCCGCATATTGAACCTTCCTCGGAGGCGAGCTTCCACTGGCCGATTTCATTGACTTCATGAACCAATCAGTCACTGATCTTTTCTTGACGTCGTCCACTGAAATGAAGCAATAAAAAAATAGGATTTTAAAAAGAATTTTTTACAAAACTGGACAAATTCAAATTATACTTACTAAAAAATTTTTGTCCAGCTAAAGGCAGCTGAGGCCACTGCGAATATAGCTCCATGACTATTGCTGGCCAGACATCACACTTAGAGCCTTTATACTCCTCGCAGGCGCGGTCCCAAATTGCCGGATATTTCTCTATCTACAATAAAGTGAAGAAATTTGTTCAGAAAAATAGTGTATTCCAAAATATAAATATTATATCAATATCTACAATTGCACCCATAAATTCATATATATCCACACTGAAACACACTTTCAAAACCATTATAGATATGTATGAATCCATGTACACATGTGCGCATACACAACCCTACTCTCCGGTACGATTATGACTACCCTAACCCCAACCCTAACCCTAATCCCTACTCCAGCCCTAATCCCAACCCTAACTCTAATCCCAACCCTAATTCCAACCCTAATCCCAACTCCAACCCTAATCCCAACCCTAACCTTAATTGCAATCCCAACCCTAACCCTAATTCCAACTCCAACCCTAATCCCAACCCTAACCCTAATCCCAATCCTAATTCCAACCCTAATTCCAACCCTACTCCAAACCCTAACCCTAATCCCAACTCCAACCCTAATCCCAACCCTAATCCCAACTCCAACCCTAATCCCAACCCTAATTCCAACCCTAACCCTAATCCCAATCCCAACCCTTAACCCTAATCCCAACTCCAACCCTAATCCCAACCCTAATCCCAACTCCAACCATAATCCCAACCCTAATTCCAACCCTACTCCAAACCCTAACCCTAATCCCAACCCTAATCCCAACTCCAACCCTAATTCCAACCCTAACCCTAATCCCAATCCCAACCCTAATCCCAACTCCAACCCTAATCCCAACCCTAATCCCAACTCCAACCCTAATCCCTACCCTAGTTCCAACCCTAACCCCAATCCCAACCCTAACCCTAATCCCAACTCCAACCCTAATCCTAACCCTAATCCCAACTCCAACCATAATCCCAACCCTAATTCCAACCCTAACCCTAATCCCAACCATAATCCCAACCCTAATCCAAACTCCAACCCTAATCCCAACCCTAACCCTAATCTCAACTCCAACCCTAATCCCAACTCCAGCACTAATCCCAAACCTAACCATAATTTTAAATTATTTGAAATTCAAATTAGGATTAGGGATGGGATTATGGTTAGGGTTTGTATTGTAGTTAGAGTTGGGATTAGGGTAAGTGTAGGGTAAAAATATTTTTTGGGGAGGAGGGTTAACAGTTTTTTGGCCAAAAAAAAATGCGTGGTCTGATGCGCAATTTTCTTCACCAGAGTGGGAAAGCAGATGGCCTGGGTAGGGGTAAATACCCATAGCCTCTTCCCAGGCTATGAATATCAGCCTGCCGCTATCTGCATTGGCTTTACTGGCTATTTAAATTGGGGAACCCCCCAAAAAAAATGATGTGGGGTCCCCCTATATTTTATAACCAGAAAGGATACGCAGACAGCTGCGTGCTGATATTCATAGCCTAGGAAAGGGCCATGGATATTTGCCCCCCCAGCTACAAATACCAGCCCGCAGCCGCCCCAGAAATGGTGCATCTATAAGATGCGCCCATTCTGGCACTTAGCCCCTCTGTTCCCACTCCCATGTTGCGGTGGGATATGGGGTAATAAGGGGTTAATGTCACCTTTGATTGTCAGGTGACATTAAGCCGGGTTAATAATGGAGCTGCGTCAATAAGACACCTATACATTTTTAACCCTACAATAAGGTTTAGAAAAAACACACACGTTAATTAAAAAATATTTTAATGAAATAACAAGATTTTGACAATTTTTTATTTTTCTGGTCATCCAAAAAAAAATTATTTGAAAAAAAATAAAAAAAAATACATACCTCTCCGCAGTACAGTCAGGTCCCACGCTGTAATCCATCAAAGGGTTAAAGAGTTTACATCGGGGACCAGTGCTAATGCGACCAGCCCTGATGTGAACCAGTGCAGAATGAGATGAACTAATTAGCGTGGGAAAATTTCCCACGCTCCTGAGTTCACCTCAGGTCAGCCTGGGAGTCCGCGCAGCTGCATTGAGAACCGCCCGAGTTCACCCGAGCAGTGCAAACTGCCTTCGGGTGAACTCGGTATACAATGAACCGGGGCTCTTTACAGCCCGGTTCATTGTATCGTCGTCGGTGGTTTAGAGCGACCACATGTTATGTGGCTGCTCTAAACCAGGGTTCCCCAAATCCAGTCCTCAAGGCCCACCAACAGGTCATGTTTTCTGGATTTCCTTAGTATTGCCCAGAGGTGATAATTGCATCACCTGTACATTACAAGGGAAATCCTGAAAACATGACCTGTTGGTGGTCCTTGAGGACTGGAGTTGAGGAACTCTGCTCTAAACTGTAGATCTTCGTGGGACACTCATTTTTTTGGATTCTGCGGAGGGTAGGCATTTTTGTGGTTTGTTATTTTATATTTTTTTTAGCCTGAACAAGGACTTCATGGAATTAGCTGTGTAGGTAAGTAGGGGTTTTTTTATTTTATTTTTATTTTAGGTGGCGACGTCAGGGACAGGTATTTATCATTTTTTTCCACAGGTAACCACTGGCCACCAATGAAAAAAAAATTTTGGGACAAATTTACAAATTAAAAAAAAAAAATAAGTTTGTATGTTTGAAAAAAAGGGAATTAAAAATATTGGGCCCTAATAAATATTATTAATAACATTTATAAATATAGGGGGGGACAATAAAAATTTTATGGACAGACGGGGGGGGGGAGAAGAAAAAAAAGTGTTTTTTTAACAGCAGGAACAGTTCGATGGGAAATACTGCTCCCATCGAGCTGAGCCTGCTGCCACTACTGTGGGGAACAGACATAGGCCGATGGGAGTAGTAGTCCTATCGGCCTATGCCAGACAGCACACATACGCCGCACACACACCACATATACACCGCACACCCCAATACACGCACCGAGACACACACATAGACACACACACTGCCACTTACCACACTAATCATGTGCAACACATCCAGATCCATCTTGCGATACCATTCCATGCTGGCAGCCATGATCCAGGAAGACAGGAATTATGGGATTCTCGTCTTCCTGGATTATGGGATGCTCATGGGATGGCATGATGGGATGGCCTGAAGTCACTTCCTGTTGTCTGCGTTTTGAGACGCTTGAAAATCCGCAAATATTTGCGGTTTTCAAGCGTTTCAATACAAGTCTATGTATGCGGAATCGCACGCGATTCCGCAAATTAATGAACATGCTGTGATTTTTACCGCAAAGCGATTCCGCAGCGATCGAAACTGCTGCACTAGCACAACATGTGCAGAATCAATTAGGACAACATGGAATGCTTTTGTTTTGCATTTCCGCGGTAAAATATTGCGTTTTAAATCGCCGCGGAAACGCAAAAAAAAGCTACGTGTGCACACAGCCTGACTTCAGCAGCGTGTTCTCATAACATGATCACACTGCTGGCGTCACTCTGACCTGGTGGTCAGAGCTTCAACAGATGTGATGATTACTATTAAACATTGGGAGCCGGCATGCTGGAACTGCCAACTCCCAGTCTGGTGGAGGGGGCAGAATGCAGCTGTCGGGGGAGACACTTTGGACTGCCGCAACAGGCGGCCTGACTACACCCCCCTGCTGGCTGCACCCTGGGCACATGCCCCAGCTGCTCTCCTCTAGATACATCTTTGGGCTCCTTTCACATTGTGCTTTTGCCCATGTTCGTTAGTTCTGTCAAGTCTTGCGTCCGAACTCCCCACAAAACGGGATTCAGGTGTATGTCCCGACCAGGCCACTGACTATAATACAGTGTGTCCGTAAAGTCATGGTGCACTTTTGACCAGTCACAGGAAAGTATACAAGTATACCACGATCTCCAGATCTGACGCCCTCAGCCTTTTACTTTTGGGGTTATGTGAAGTAACAAGTGTACATTGAACATATCAACGACATTAATCACTTAAAACAGAGAATCACAGGTGTTATGCACTCTGTTACACCAGACATGCTTACCCGTGTGTGGCAAGAACTTCACTATCATTTGGATGTGTGTAGGGCAACAAATGGAGCCCACATCGAACTGTACGGAATAGGTATGAAACTGGGAGAGTTTTTCTTTTATTTGGAGTAGATTTCACATTTCTATCATCCTTTGTTCCTTTCCAGTGACTGGTCAAAAGTGCACCATGACTTTACGGACACACAGTAGTTCTGACAGAGACAACATGTGCTCTGACATGCATCATTTTCGGGGGTATATACCTACTGGAGGCGGACATTCAAACATATTGGGTAGGAAAAGCTGTACATCTGGGGGAGTATAGATACGAAAAAAGCATGCATTGTAAAGTACAGGAAAGATGTATATCTTTGTACCGTGTTAGCCAGTAGATAGAAAAATATTCAGGATTGAGAGTCCTCAGTGGTTGATACCTTTTAATGGCTAACTGAAAAGATGGTAACACATTGCAAGCTTTCAAGACTACTCAGGTCTCTTCATCAGGCATAGACTGATACAAAATCTGAAGGGTCACATATTTATGCACAATACAGCACAGAAAAAATGCAATAGATGAGACAAGTGACGTGAAGCAGAATTATGATTATGGGAGAGGGAGAAACATAAATATTGCTTCAGTTCATAGATAAGGAGTCCGGATGTTTTATTGTCCTCTGATTGGGGTTTGTATGATGGACCACAACACCAGGGATATGAAATTACTGGTATTGAAAGGTAACTTCACATCTCAGATAGAGAGAAAAGTTTGTGAGTATAAATTTATGACGACCTTTGACACTCTCAATGCTGGAATGAATGTGTCGCATGGATTCATACATCAATTAAGGAATTTGCTCCTAAGACCTTGTGGGGGCATCACAACACATTAGGAGACCCCAATCAGAGGACAATAAAACATCCGGACTCCTTATCTATGAACTGGAGCAATATTTATGTTTCTCCCTCTCCCATAATCATAATTCTGCTTCACGTCACTTGTCTTATCTATTGCATTTTTTCTGTGCTGTATTGTGCATAAATATGTGACCCTTCAGATTTTGTATCAGTCTATGCCTGATGAAGAGACCTGAGTAGTCTCGAAAGCTTGCAATGTGTTACCATCTTTTCAGTTAGCCATTAAAAGGTATCAACCACTGAGGACTCTCAATTTTAAATATTTTGCATTGTAAAGTAAGCACACTGACCAAATACTGATGAAATGAAAATGTGAACCAACACGGAGTTGAAAATTGATCCGCTTTTTTCACGTATGCGATAAAAATAGTCATGTGAATGAGGCCTAATGCCTATTCACGTTATTTTAATTAGATTTTACTGTAATTACCAGGCAATTATCACATATGTACTGAGACAAATAATCTTTATTAAGGCAGAATCTAAAGAATTACCTTAGGAAGTGTTGGAGACATGATCCCAAGGCAAACCATAGCATGAGTTAAACACAATTGCTTCTGAAACATTGCAGACATATGAAAATACATCTGTGGATCGGAGACACAGATCCTGGGTGCCCAACATATACTCTGCATATCCTTCATGGTAATAATATAAAGATCAAGAAATATTGCTCCAAAGTGAATAATCTATTATGCCTGATTTCATTCTGCTTTGTCTTAAAGAAAAAAAAGACACGCACATTCTATTGACCTAGATTAATACAAACTTGTGTTCTTGACAACGTATGACTATACATACACATATTGCTTTGTCTCGTTATCTACATTTCAAAGCCGGGTTACCGACAAGGTGATCAAATTCAAGGCTACTACAAAATTGCTGGTGTAGTTTCAAGGACACTGATACAGAAGTTTTGTCTGAGTTGCTGCCAATAAATGTATTACTCATAGCTCATAACCTGTGTTGTAAAAAAAGGTGCACTTAATACGTAGTATAGTATATAAGGCCCAACTTCAATTAAGACTGATAACAAAGTGTCATCATACAATAATAATAATAATAACAGCATTTTGTGAGCAGTAGACACTTATCTTTTAGGTAAACTTACTGCCCAGAATCTGGAGTTTATCAAAATCAAAGTGCAAAGTACATAAACTATATACACTCCTATAAAAAGCTACAGGAAAAGATGTTGGCTTGGTTGTTTTCATAGCAGTAAAAGAGGGAGCTTCCAAAATGTACGGTCATGGCTTCATTTATTCTCTCTCCTGAATGTGGGAAGCTGATGACCTCATCATCAGGTGGATCTAGAGTCAGAGGACAGTATATTTATGACATAACCTGTGAAAATACTGTATTTGTGTAAGTTAGGCTGGTTTCACATTAGCGTTTTTTAGCGCAGCGCATCGTGCGCGTGCATGTGCCATGCGCCCCTATATTTAACATGGGGGCGCATTGTCTAGCATTTCCACATGTTTGTATGCGTTTTCGTGCGCATGTGGTTTTTTGTAGTGTGCGCCTAGGCGTGCCGTACGCAACCTGTTGCATTTTTGGTCCATCCAACCTGTGTCAAAAAAATGCATGCGCACAGAATGCGCACTGAATGCGCCAAAATAACACATTACAGTGTATGGGAACGCAGGCGTGCACATGGACATACGCACGCCTGCATTTAAAATCGCAGGCGTTTTAAGAGTTAACATGGCTAGAAATGCATGCGCCTAAAAAAAGCAAGCACATGCAAAACGCATGATGCGCACGAAGCGCAGCGCTAAAAAACGCTAATGTGAAACTAGCCTCAGGAATACCTTTTAATGTGTGGACCTGCAAGGATGGTGGATAATTAATGGATGATGTGCCACTTTAAAAATATAAAATGCTGTGGCCCTTGGTGGTAGTGATGGTGGAATAATGAATGAAGGCATAATCTGGAGACAGTTCAAGATAACCTTTTCCAGTAAAGTGGCAATAAGCTTGGTAATTAGATTCTTACCAGAGGCAATGTGCTTAATGGTAGTACACTTTATCAGTGCTTTGCATTGCCGCTCAGTAGATTTCCTTTTTGACAGCAATGCCCTGATTTGTCTGGTAGTTGTCTGATGATCTTTCGCTCTCCTTCACCCTACTTACTTAGTCAACATACAAAACCTAAGACAAAAACGAAATCAGCAAATATCCCGCAATAAGTAAATAAATAGCAATAATGAATGAAAATAACATAGGGTACTTAGCTAACATTGTATTGATCAAAGAAACGTAAAAGCCATCCCACCACGTCAAGGTGAACCAACTCAGGATAGTGATAACCTCTAGTATTAAAACTTTACCACATGTCAAATGACATAAATGTTAATAAGGGGTGAGCAGGACCGAGGCCTTGACTATTGGAAAACCGAGTCATAGGGAGATATATAAGTGTAATGTCCAGCTCAAACAAAAGGGAGGCCACTCAGTGAAAATAAGGGTGTGACCTCCCTTTTCTTTGAGCTATGAGAATTCTCCCGTGCTGGTGCCAAAAATGGTGGTCATGTGGCTGCAAGTATATGATGTGCATACTTCAGGTTACCTTCTGACTAGATGGGCATGGCCTTGCTCAATGCAAGTATATTGAGGGAGGCCGGAATCAGTCTAGTCAGAATGTGGTCAGGGGTATGCATATTGTATACTTGTGGTCACATACAGTGGCATGTGAAAGTTTGTCAAAATTACTGTTATTGTGAATAGTTAAGCAAGTTGAAGATTAAATGATTATAAACATTTACATGCCACAGTAATCGACCTTCCACACTGGCAGCAGTATGCAGTATATGAGAATTCACAAATCTGCAGTCACAAAGAGTGGTGTTGGGTTCTGGCCTGACAGCTCCAATAATGGATATCAAATCATTTCCATTTCATATCTTTGCCCAAAAAAGCATAACACAATAACAGCTTGCCTGTCTTAGTCATATGGCATGTACAGTTCTTACATTTGATTACCTAAACAGGTATGCTAAAAGCATCCTGCATAATGAAATGTTTAGGTTCTTTTTTAATTTTTTTCTGCTTGCAAAATTAAATCCTCCTCCCCAGAGGCATAGCTAGATCCGTTAACAATTCTTTTGCTTTCCCCATGACTCACAATCCATAAATGTCAGTGGCTGGATGAAAGATGCAAGAGTCTGTCTGGATCCCAGAAACTTACTCAGCTTTTATGCGCACACACTGATTACAAGCAAACAGATCACAGGTGAGGATGTGACCTTTAGTAGCCAGTCAAACCCATTTCTGTCAACTTCTGTGCATGTTATCAGGCCAAAATCACCAGGGTATGTAAACTTTTGATCAGGTCATTTCGATGTTTTGGGTTGTCATTATGATTGAAAAAGAGAAAACACAGTAGTTTGACAATTAATGGCTTCACCCTATCACTAACCATAAGTGGAGATAAAGTTTTGGTGTTATCATTCATATTCGCTGAAAAAAGGCCAAGAAAGCAAAAATTCTGCCAAGGTATGTAAATCTTTGAGCACAACTGTATGTGTCATTACAACTGCACCTACTGTGTGGTACAAAAGCAATGATTCTCATACTTCACCAGATAGTAATGCCATCATTGTGCCGCTTACATATTGCCTCCTTTGTAACCCCACAGCTTGACAGCCCCCCACAGTAGCGCCCACACTGTATGATGGCCTCCACAGTAGCCTTCAAACTGTACAGTATAATGACCCTTGCATTAGCTTCCAGGCTGGATAATGACCCCGCATTAGCTCTCAGGCTGTATAATGGCCCCCACATTAGTTCCCAGGCTATATAATGGCCCCTGCATTAGCTCTCAGGCTGTATAATGGCCCCTGCATTAGCTCCCAGGCAATATAATGGCCCCTGCATTAGCTCTCAGGCTGTATAATGGCCCCTGCATTAGCTCTCAGGCTGTATAATGGCCCCAGCATTAGCTCTCAGGCTGTATAATGGCCCTCGCATTAGCTCTCAGGCTGTATAATGACCCCCGCATTAGCTCTCAGGCTGTATAATGGCCTCCGCATTAGTTCCCAGGCTATATAATGGCCCCTGCATTAGCTCTCAGGCTGTATAATGGCCCCTGCATTAGTTCCCAGGCTATATAATGGCCCCTGCATTAGTTCCCAGGCTATATAATGGCCCCACGCATTAGCTTCCAGGCTGTATAATGGCCCCCCGCATTATCATACAGGCTGTATAATGGCACCCGCATTATCTTATAGGCTGTATAATGGCACCCGCATTAGCTTCCAGGGTATGTAATGGCCCCAGTAATAGATTTAACGCTGTATAATGACCCCTGCATTAGTTTCAATGCTGTTTAATGGCCCACGCATTAGCTTCAATGCTTTGTAATGGCCCCTGCATTAGCATCAGTGCTGTGTAATGGCCCCCGCATTCGCATCAGTGCTGTGTATTGGCCCCCACATTAGTTCCCACACTGTACAATGGACTCCGAATTAGCTCCCATGTTGTGTAATGGCACCCACATTATCTAACACGCCTTGGATTCTGGTCTCTGTCTGTCTCTCTCTGTGGGCTGCAACTTGCAGAAAATAGAAACAGCCAGTTATTGCACATAGAGTCCATCATATGGGTAGAGATCCCTGAATGTATCCAGGTAATCTTAAAAGGAATGCTCTTGTCTGGACAAGACCCTAAAGATTGAAATGGAAAGAAAGAGGGAAGCAGAAGAAAGAGGGGAGGTAAAATATCACACATGTGAAGAAGAAAGTGGGCCCCCTTGTACATCCTCTCTTCTATTTTTCCCTCTCCCCTTTGGGAGCCATTTTGTCCAGACTGAGTATACATATGCATCCATATGTGATTGTCTATACGCATCTACTGGTTGTTATTTTCTATTTGGCTCTTTATCATATACAGCTGAAACCAGAAGTTTGCATACACTATATACAAAGGCACATATGCATGTTGTTTTGTCCTCACTAAATGAAGCAGAATTCATGTAGCTTATACAAGCAACTAAAACGCTATACCGGTGTCCAATATGGAGACTGAAGTTGAATCTGTGCTTTATTGAACGTGATGGTATATTGGCATGGTGAAACTACAAGCAAAACATGTATGCATACAATCAATACTGGGTTCATCAGGGATTCATATATACATAATACATCATCAGCACTAATAGCTAACCAGGGGAGAACTAACTAAGCAGGCTAATATGGGACAAGAATTTAATACAAGAAACATAGATACATACCAGCGATGCTATCACAAGGGGAGAAGAGAAATGAGATGCTTACTGAATGCAAGTAGAAGGAAAATGGAGAACTGGAGGGAAATGGGGGCTGAACTAACCATAATCCTTTGCAAGGGCTACCAGTATGCATTGCAACCTTACCAGAATGTACTGCAAAAGCTCACCATAATGCACAGCAGCAGAGGGAAAAGTAAGGGCAAAGTGAAAGTAAAATAACACTGCGGTTATGACTCTGGTCACTAGATAGAGCCAGAAACACTGAAAACAATAGAATCTATAAAAAACTGCACATTCTGTATATTCACTAGTAAATCATCAAACAGACAATCAGAGATTAGAAATTAGATGTCGGTGACAGAACACATGTTTTTCTCAATATCTGACATGAAATTAGAATAAACCTTTTCCGTTTAGGGCAATTAGAATTACTATATTCATCAATATTTGCCAAATACCAGAATAATGAGACAGCGAGAATGTTTTAAGGCATTTTTATTACTTACTGCAAAGACAAAAGTTTACATACATTTCATTAGTATTTGGTACCATTTCCCTTAAACTGAATGATTTGAGTCAATCGTTTGGGATAGCCTTTCATAAGCTTCTCACAATAGTTGGTTGGAATTTGGGCCCATTCTTCCTGACAAAACTGGTGTAACTGATCCAGGTTTGTAGGTCACCTTGCTCGTGTAACGGTAAGGAACTAACTAGGCACATCTCCTCCGTAAAGGGTCCAGGACCATCGGGGCTGTCACTTCTATTGCGGGGTAGAAAACTTAAAACTCCAGACCATACTGTGTTTGAGAAAAGGGGGCGTGGCTAAGCAGACAGAGCTGCAGCACGCAAGTGACCAGACAGTTTGGGAAAGAACTTCGAGCACAAGGGATGACTGTGAGGTAAAATCAGCTGAGAGGCGTCTGGGCAGAGCAGACCAGAGCCTGGGATGGCAGAGCGCTTTGACAGGAGACCGTCAACTGAGTACCACTCAGACACCGCTGTCCCAGCCAACATCACTGCCCTCGCTGAGACCACTGACCCAGCCGACAACGCTGCCACTGTCGCCCCCCACTGACAGTACTGACTGTGAGAGACAAGGTCTGTGAACGAGACTTAGGCGTCTGTCGATTGGGCACAGCGAACTTGGCTGCCCATTGTAAACAGTGTTTGGGCAGTGAGGCAAATCTCCATAATGTTGGGACACTCACCGCTGAGGATAAGGACATATCCTTATTCATCACTTCATCTCCTGGACCCAAGACCTGCATCTGGCTCCCGAGGATTCGCCGCCATCGTCAGGACCACGGGAGGACACCAGCAACGTTAAAAGATACTACATCATTTACCTCAGGATTGTGACAGACCCCCACTGCGACGCAATTTAGGCAGCACCAGTCACAGACAGACGTTCAACCGTGACTGGCACCTGAGTAATAAGTTATATTTTATTGTAGTGTCGGCTTTACTTGTCCCTGTTCCTTAAGTTATCCCCATTAGCCCTTTGCTGTATTAGGGAATATTATCCTCCGTTTTCTCCCTGCATGGAGTTTCTACTTTATAATAAATCCCTTTCACCCTTGGTCTGTATACAGTCCGTTACTGCATCCTACGTGCCTGCAGTCTCCTCACACTCACACCGGCCTTTTCAGCTTTGCTCATAAATTTTCAATAGAATAGAGATCAGACATTTGTGATGGCCACTCCAAAACAATCAATAATGAAAAAGTTTCCAGCTGTGTCTTTCCGCTATGATGGGGCATGTCCGTTTATCCTTGTTCTTATGCCTTGAATAAATTTTTGTATATTTGGAAGCTGGAAACTTTTTCATTATTAATTTACTCCACGTGTGGCTTCACGAAATATCCGAGCTTCCACGCACCACTACTAGCTAAGAAAGCAGGTGAGCTGGTTACCTTTATTTTTTGCACTCCAAAACAATGACTTTGTTGCCTTAAGCCACTTTGTTACCATTTTGGCAGTATGTTTCGGGTCCTTGTCCATTTGGAATACTCATTTTCGCCCAAGCTTTAACTTCCTGGCTGATGTCTTGAGACGTTGCTTTAGTTTTGCCACATAATCTTCTTTTCTCATGATGCCATCTATTTTGTGAAGTGCACCAGTCCCTCTTGCAGCAAAACAACCCCACAACATGATGCTGCTACCCCCCGTATTTCACAGTTGGGATGGTGTTCTTAGGCTTCCAAACTTCTCCCATTTCCCTCCAAATGAAACGATGGTCATTATGCCCAAAAGTTCAATTTTAATTTCATAAGACCACATGACATGTCTCCAAAAATTATGGTTTTTGTTCCTGTGTGCATTTGCAAACATTAATTTGTTTTTTTTATGTTTCTTTTGGAGTAATGGTTTCTTCCTGGTAGAGTGGCCTTTCAGCCCATGCTGAAACAGTTCTCATTTCACTGTGAATATTGACACAATCTTAACAGCTTCGCCATCGTCTTCACAAGGTCTTTTGATTTGATATACACATGTTGGACCAAAGCACGTTCATCTCTGGGACACAGAACCTGTCTCCTTCATAAGCAGTATGATGGCTGAACATTCCCATCTTGTTTGTACTTGCATATAATTATTTGTACAGATGAACAAGGCACCTTCAAGTATCTTGAATGTGTACCCAAGGATGAGCCAGACTTGTGCAAGTCCACAATTCTCTTTCTGATATATTGTCTGATTTCTTAAGACTTTCCCATGATGCTACACAAAGAAACAGTGTGTTCCTCTAACTAACTCAGATGTTGCAAAAAAAAAAAGCTACCAGATGCTTCCAAACACGACATCATTATATGGGCAGTACAGAATTGTTAGAATTGTTTAAAGGCATAGTAATATTAGTTTATGTAAACTTTTGATTTTGCAGTAAGTAACAAAATGTCCTAAACATTCTCTCTCTCTCTCTCTCTCTCTCTCATTATTCTGTTTTTTGGCAAATATTAATAATTAACGCAATCCCAATTGATCTAAAACGGGAAATGTTTATTCCGATTTCATGTCAGATATTGAGAAAAACATGCATATATTTTTTTTTATGTAGTGTATGTAAACTTCTGAGTTGAAGAGTATATTTATCCTCAACTTTGTGGGGATTGTTTTTTTATAAAAGGCTTTATAATGGGACTTTTTTGTTTGTCACCTTGGATTTACTGATTTACTGGATTTACTGATATCATTCAGGTGTGAGGTATCCGTGTGTTGGCCAGCATTTATAGCTTTGTATTGAATGTCAAAGTAAGACGAGGTGGTTGAGCGATCGGTGCAGGCCTGCTGATACCACATGTAAAAGCTCAACCTGATTTCATGCTGATCCACACTCAGGTGGCACAAATATCAGTTTCATATACTATTATTATCAGAAAAATCTAAGGATATTACTACTCTTTGAAATTGGAGGCCTGCCAGTCTCGGAGGCCTACTGCTACAGGCAACACACTTGAAGGAAACCCAACCGGGAGTCTACACATTTACAAAAATTAGTGGCAGACACCAACAAAGTGGCATCAATTAAACCACAGTAGAAAAAGTATAATAGGTACCGACAGATCTTCTACTACACCCAACCCAGCAGATGGACAGTTGAACACCCAACCAGAAGTGTTAACATTTCCAAAAATTAGGGCCTGACACCAGTGAAGTGACTTCAATTTGTGTGCCTCTGTGTTCAAGCCAACTGGGATCTACCACCTCATCATCATCATCCTCTGTTTTATCACATTTCTCGTCCTTCAAATCGCTTTCCTTCTCTTCCTGCCCTGACAGCTCAGTACAGTCTGCGTGAGCCTCAGATATCGGAGTCTCATCAGGATCCTCTCCCCTGGGGGTTAATGTCAGGTCAGAGGGTCAGGATGCTTCTTGGATCCTATTTAGTTTTTCCCCAGTTCCAAGCTAAAATAATTTTGGGCATCGGTGCAGATTTCCTCCTCTTGACTCTGTGAAGCTTTTGCGTACACTTCTGATGCTCATGGCATAGAATGTGTGAACAGCTCTTCAGACTCATCTATCTGTGGTTTCCTACAGTCGGTTGGAGAGTTGTGGCGAGGGGGGAAGCAAGGGTAATTTGGGTTCGACCTCTGTGGACTGTACTGGGTGTGATGTTGAGGTGGAGGAAGAGAAGGAGAGGCCACTTGAAGCATCCAGACGAGCACATGCTCTTTCTGGGCCTCATCAACAAAGGGTTCCACCAAAGAAAGATAGTGAAGTAACCAGTTCAGCAATGGAAGTTGTCATTTGTCTTTGTATAGGACGTGACATTGTTGGTTCACCAGTGCTGTCACAAACATTATCACCTACCCCAGGTACACCTTGAACACAAAGCCTAAGCCCCCTTCCACCATGACCTCACTTTTTCCCAGTCATGTTGCTCCGGTAGGAGCACAGTATTACAAAAAAATTAGATTTTAAACTCTGCACCAGCTCTGCAAACAGCTGAATTTCAGCGGTGAAATATGGCGTGCTGAATCACGTTAGTCGCAGAAGAAAGAATTGTTTGAGTGTGGATGAAGCCTGTATTACAAAAAAATATGCTCCAAACAATTTTAAAATTAGATTTCCCTTACTGTATGACTTTAGTAACACAAGAATTTTTTGTGGGCCTGTGGATGAGGCCTCTATAACAAAGTAGATGCTACAAACAATTTGAAAGTGACATGTCCCCTACTGTATGATGTTAGTAACTGAACAATTTTTTTTTAGTGTGTCACCTGTATAACCTAGAAGATATGCTCTAAACAATTTCAATATTGGATTTAGTCTGCTGTATCACATTTGTAAAACCCACTAAAAAAATTTTTTTTATGTGCAACAGCTCTGCACACACAACAATTTCACCGCTACAAAATTACAATGTGGGATATAGCAGGCTGTGTCACGTTTACTAACAGAAAAAATATAATTTTTCTTTTCAAGTGAATGAGCTATGCAGAAAGTGGAATTTCACTGCCACTAAATAATAAGGTGAGATATAGCATGGTGAATAACAGTAGCAACTGCCCCAAAAAATATTTTTTCAGGCACAACAGGTCCAATCACAGAATAATGTCACCACACCACTAAATGACAAGGTGAGATATGGCATGTTGTTTCACATTTAGCTAGTGAAAACAATAAGATTTATAACTGTCTGCTCATGCATAGAGCACAATAGAATAAGTGCCCAAAACATTTGTATGACAAGTGCTCTACTGTCTTTGTCTGTGGACCTCAGTAATGACAAAAAAAAGAAAAATTATTGCAAGAAGGTCGATTTCTTAGCCACACAGGACATTACCTAGCTAAACTATGTGACTAGGAAACAAACGCCTAGCTAACTACATAAAATCTAGCTGCTAACACAGCATAAGGAGCAGCCTCTCTGTGCTGTTACAGTGTCAAAATGGTGCTAAAACAACATATCTGCTCTTTTATATGGAGAGAGACATGTGATTTCAGCAGCCAGTGACACAAGCCACTGTTAGGATATTGTGGATGTTTCCTGCAGCCTGATTTGCTAGCCACAATGTGCACATAAAAGGTTAGAAAAAAAATTAATGTTTACAAGCACGCCGCACTTCTGAGCTCTGCAAACCCCCTTACCTCATCAAACACGTGTCCCACGCTCATGATACACCACCATTATCGTAGCCAAAGTGCTGAAAATACTTTAGTGGCAACATTCATCCACTCAATGCCGACTTTTATTCCCCATTGACTTGCATTGGTGTCGGGTTTCGGACAAAACTCTGACTTTTTTTGCCCTAGTCGGACCAGTTTCATCTGAAACAAATTTTGTTTCATGAAACCCGATTCGACTAAAGTCGCTCAACTCTAGCGACTGGGCCTTCATCTCTGTTCATCCTTTGCCAGTAATAGGACCCATACTATTCCAGCTTTATATCTCTACCGGTCCATCCAACGTGCCCATGCCCTTGGAGTCATTTTTACCATTCACATCAGGGGTGTGCATAGGTGTGGTTTTCTTGTGACTGGTTATCTGTGTACATTTAAGTGTCATTTTTTGACTAATTGGATTATGTATTGTACATTATCATGTGGATATATTACTTAATATACAAGATTGATCTCTATATTTTGGGGTGTTTTTGGCCTGGGAACCCCGGTTGTATTATTTTAATTGTTTTTAGTTAGTGATGAGCGAACGTGCTCGCCACTACTCGGAACTCGACCGAGTATCACTGTATTCGGTATACTCGGCGAGCACAAGAATAAATGGGAAGAATATACATACATTTCATTTTTATGACAGTTCCCCCCCCCGCCTCAGTGACGTCAGCAGGAGTCCCTGGCTGATCTGTGAATGAACTAATGACCGTGGGAAAAAAATCAGAAACTTTCCCACGGTAATTAGTTAATCTAAAGGCAGTAGAGTTGAGCGATACCAGCCGATACTTGAAAATATCGGATCGGAATGGATCGGCCGATCTTAAAAAAAAAAGTATCGGTATCGCCGATTCCGATACCGGGAACCAATGCAAGTCAATGTGGCCAAAATATCGGAATTAAAAAAAACCCTTTCTTTCCTTGTAGGTTAATTCTACATGAAGAAAAACAACTAAGAATAATGTAGAATGTATTGTGGGAGGTGGAGGATACATTAAAGCCATAGAGGTTTAGCCCAATCAAATGGAATAGCAGGAATTAAACTTTTTTAAGACGTTAGGAGTTACAAAGATATTGACTATGTTAGCCTCATTTATATTTTGCCAGACATGTATGTCTTCTTCTTCTTTCTTCTTCTTTCTTATTCTTCTTCCTTTTTTTACCTTCTTCTTCTTATTATTATTATTCCTTTTTTTACCTTCTTCTTCTTCTTCTTCTTCTTCTTCTTCTTCTTCTTCTTCTTCCTTTTTTTACATTCTTCTTCTTCTTCTTCTTCCTTTTTTTACAGTCTTCTTCTTCTTCCTTTTTTTAAATTCTTCTACTTCCTTTTTTTACATTCTTCTTCTTCTTCTTCCTTTTCTTATATTCTTCATATTCTTCTTATTCAACAATTATTATTCTACATATTCAACTTCTTCATCTTCTTCCTATTCTTTTTCATCATATTCTTATTTGTGTCAGGCATTCCTGTAGTTGTTATCTAGAAAAGTTAGAAGTTTACATCTTCCGTTCTGCCTGTCACAAAAGATTTACAACAGGATTTGTCCGCGTTCAGTTTGGCCTGCAGCAGCAGGCCTTTTCCAGGGGCACCACGAGGAGGAACGGACTCACCCCCATACACTGCTTAGTCTTCTTCTGCTTATAAATAAGATATCATTTGCTCAGAGTATTAGTCTTATGCTTAATGTTCTTCTGCTTTGTTTTTTTATGCTTCTTTGTCTACTCTCTCTTGTTGTTCTGCATCTTGGTGGTTGTCTTCCTGTTCTTTGTCCTCTTGAACCAGCTGACGGTACTGGCACCCGGAGGGGCAGCAGAAGGAACAAGAGCCAATGGCACTACCGAGGACCAGCTGACGGTGCTGGAACCCGGTTACTAAGCAGGAGGTACCTGTGCTACAAAGCACTATCAAGGACCAGCAGACGTTGCCGGAACTCGGATACCGAGATGGAGGCACCTAAGCCAAAGGCTCTGCCGAGAACCATCTGACGGTGCTGGAACCTGGATGGGTAGCATAAGCTGCAAGAGCAAATGGAAATAGCGAGGACCAGCTGACAGTGCTGGCACCCGGAGGGGCAGCAGAAGGAATAAGAGCCAATGGCACAACCGAGGACCAGCTGACGGTGCTGGAACCCGGTTACTAAGCAGGAGGTACCTGTGCTACAAAGCACTACCAAGGACCAGCAGACGTTGCCGGAACTTGGATACCGAGATGGAGGCACCTAGGCCAAAGGCTCTGCCGAGAACCAGCTGACGGTGCTGGAACCAGGATGGGTAGCATAAGCTGCAAGAGCAAATGGAAATAGCGAGGACCAGCTGACAGAGCTGGCACCCGGAGGGGCAGCAGAAGGAATAAGAGCCAATGGCACAACCGAGGACCAGCTGACGGTGCTGGAACCCGGTTACTAAGCAGGAGGTACCTGTGCTGCAAAGCACTACCAAGGACCAGCAGACGTTGCCGGAACTCGGATACCGAGATGGAGGCACCTAGGCCAAAGGCTCTGCCGAGAACCAGCTGACAGTGCTGGAACCCGGATGGGTAGCATAAGCTGCAAGAGCAAATGGAAATAGCGAGGACCAGCTGACAGTGCTGGCACCCGGAGGGGCAGCAGAAGGAATAAGAGCCAATGGCACAACCGAGGACCAGCTGACGGTGCTGGAACCCGGTTACTAAGCAGGAGGTACCTGTGCTACAAAGCACTACCAAGGACCAGCAGACGTTGCCGGAACTCGGATACCGAGATGGAGGCACCTAGGCCAAAGTCTCTGCCGAGAACTAGCTGACGGTGCTGGAACCCGGAGGGGCAGCTGAAGTTACCCCTGAAAAGCAAAGTTGGCATGCCGCAAGCTGGCCGCAGTTCCCGAATCACACAGTCCTACAGGGGGTGCTTGTCCTACTGGCACTACGGAACAAGCCTTTCTTACCAGAACCCGCAGTCCACATAGGAAGCACCTAAACTGCTGGCACCCTAGCCTCGGCTAACCCAAGCGCAACACGACATGGCAACTTGGGGTGGCAAACTGACATTGACACTTCCCGGAAACAGCAGGCAGGGCTGGAACCAAGCTGGGCAGGAGGGAGTACCCTTGCCAAAGTCAGTTATGAGCAGCAACTGGCGATGTTGGAGCCCAGGACAAGCACTTAGCAGGCTGAGGCCTGATGTGCTGTCAATTGGGAGGCAGCAGGACAGATTGCCATCAAAACAGCAGGGGAACAGCTGACGTTACTGAACCCCACAAACACAGGAGCTAGTGTTTTACTCTGTGAAGACGGCACTTCCGAGCAACAACTGGCTGTGTTGAAGCCCAGGGACAAGCACGGAGCAGGCTGAGGCTGCATTGAAGAAATTTTAAGATCGGTTGTAGACTTCTACTAATTTTAACCAAGCTCCACTTAGGCCTGTGGCTTCACTGATTTTCGTATTTCCCCTGTCCTCCAACCCCGCCAGTTACAGCTCCGAAGTGGCGTCTGCACAATCCACACTTGTTCCTGTGTTACAGGTGTTCAGTCCGGTCAGTTAATCCCCTGATGTGTGTCCAGCAATGTCGCCTGCTCTGTCCACATTCCCATAACTAGTTGGAGGACAGGGGAAATACGAGAGACAGTGGAGCCACAGGCCTAATTGGAGCACGGTTAAAAATCAGTAGTAGTAGGACTGTGTAGGCAGCAGGAGAGACTGCCATCCACACAGCAGGGGAACAGCAGACGTTACTGAACCCCACTGAGACACGGGAGCAAGTGTCTCTTTCCGTGTGGACGGCACTTCCGAGCTACAACTGGCTGTGTTGAAGCCCAGGAAATAGGAGGGTGTAGGCAGAGGCCTACTGTCTTTGGAATGCAGAGACAGCAGGAGAGACTGCCATCCACACAGCAGGGGAACAGCTGGCGTTACTGAACCCCACTGAGACACAGGAGCAAGTGTCTCTTTCCGTGTGGACGGCACTTCCGAGCTACAACTGGCTGTGTTGAAGCCCAGGAAATAGGAGGGTGTAGGCAGAGGCCTACTGTCTTTGGAATGCAGAGACAGCAGGAGAGACTGCCATCCACACAGCAGGGGAACAGCAGACGTTACTGAACCCCACTGAGACACGGGAGCAAGTGTCTCTTTCCGTGTGGACGGCACTTCCGAGCTACAACTGGCTGTGTTGAAGCCCAGGAAATAGGAGGGTGTAGGCAGAGGCCTACTGTCTTTGGAATGCAGAGACAGCAGGAGAGACTGCCATCCACACAGCAGGGGAACAGCAGACGTTACTGAACCCCACTGAGACACGGGAGCAAGTGTCTCTTTCCGTGTGGACGGCACTTCCGAGCTACAACTGGCTGTGTTGAAGCCCAGGAAATAGGAGGGTGTAGGCAGAGGCCTACTGTCTTTGGAATGCAGAGACAGCAGGAGAGACTGCCATCCACACAGCAGGGGAACAGCTGGCGTTACTGAACCCCACTGAGACATGGGAGCAAGAGTCTCTTTCCGTGTGGACGGCACTTCCGAGCTACAACTGGCTGTGTTGAAGCCCAGGAAATAGGAGGGTGTAGGCAGAGGCCTACTGTCTTTGGAATGCGGAGACAGCAGGAGAGACTGCCATCTCCACAGCAGGGGAACAGCTGGCAGTGCTGAACCCCACAAACACTTGAACGAATGTGTTTGGCTCTGTGGAGACGACACTTCTGAACACCAACTGACGCTGTTGGAGCCCAGGATTACGCATGCCGCATGCAGAGGCCAATGGGCAGCGGTTTTTATGGAGGTTGTTGACTACTACTGATTCTAACACTAATCAGAAAAAAATCCATAAAAAATCATTTGAAAGGTAACTCACCAAACCCTGACTGATGCACTGGCAGGACGCAGCAGAGCCCCATTGATAAAGGTTTAGGCAGCACAGGTGCACTCCACTGATCAGGACAGCCAGTAACTATTTGTGGTCTGGCTGCCCAGTGGAAATGCACACAGATGAGGCTTGCACAAGGCATAAGTCACACTGATAAATGTGATGCAAAAGTGTCTGAGCAGCCTATTAATCACGCCCATAGTATTAGCAGGCGGACTGCTCTGCACTATAGATACATGCAACACACAAAGAACCAAGCCAAATATAAAGGGCTCTAGCTGCATCCTGCTGAAAAGTGCAAAAAAGATATGGGGTATTGGTTACTATGCACTGGCAGGACGCAGCAGAACCCCATTGATAAAGGTTTAGGCAGCACAGGTGCACTCCACTGATCAGGACAGCCAGTAACCATTTGTGGTCCGGCTGCCCAGTGGAAATGCACACAGATGAGGCTTGCACAAGGCATAAGTCACACTGATAAATGTGATGCAAAAGTGTCTGAGCAGCCTATTAATCACGCCCATAGTATTAGCAGGCGGACTGCTCTGCACTATAGATACATGCAACACACAAAGAACCAAGCCAAATATAGAGGGTTCTAGCTGTATCCTGCTGAAAAGTGCAAAAAAGATAACGTTGGGTTGTGAGCTTATCTGCTTTGGCCAAAATAGTAACCAATACCCCATATCTATTTATCTTTTTTGCACTTTTCAGCAGGATACAGCTAGAACCCTCTATATTTGGCTTGGTTCTTTGTGTGTTGCATGTATCTATAGTGCAGAGCAGTCCGCCTGCTAATACTATGGGCGTGATTAATAGGCTGCTCAGACACTTTTGCATCACATTTATCAGTGTGACTTATGCCTTGTGCAAGCCTCATCTGTGTGCATTTCCACTGGGCAGCCGGACCACAAATGGTTACTGGCTGTCCTGATCAGTGGAGTGCGCCTGTGCTGCCTAAACCTTTATCAATGGGGTTCTGCTGCGTCCTGCCAGTGCATAGTAACCAATACCCCATATCTTTTTTGCACTTTTCAGCAGGATGCAGCTAGAGCCCTTTATATTTGGCTTGGTTCCTTGTGTGTTGCATGTATCTATAGTGTAGAGCAGCCCGCCTGCTAATACTATGGGCGTGATCAATAGGCTGCTCAGACACTTTTGCATCACATTTATCAGTGTGACTTATGCCTTATGCAAGCCTCATCTGTGTGCATTTCCACTGGGCAGCCAGACCACAAATAGTTACTGGCTGTCCTGATCAGTGGAGTGCACCTGTGCTGCCTAAACCTTTATCAATGGGGCTCTGCTGCGTCCTGCCAGTGCATCAGTCAGGGTTTGGTGAGTTACCTTTCAAATGATTTTTTACTACTGATTCTAACCATGCTCCACTTAGGCCTCTGGCTCCACTGTCTCTACTATTTACCCTGGCCTCCAACCCCGCCAGCTACATCTCTGAAGTGGCGTCAGCACAATCTACACTTGTTCCTGTGTTACTGGTGCTCAGTCCCGTCAGTTGATCCCCTGATGTTTGTCCGGCAAGTTCGCCAGCTCTGTCCTCATTCCCACTACTGGTTATGGGAATGTGGACAGAGCAGGAGACCTTGCCGGACACACATCAGGGGATAAACTGATGGGACTGAGCCACAGGAACACAGGAACAAGTGTAGATTGTGCTGATGCCACTTCAGAGATGTAGATGGCGGGGTTGGAGGCCAGGGGAAATAGTAGAGACAGTGGAGCCAGAGACCTAAGTTGGGCACGGTTAAAAATCAGTAGTGGTTTGAATGTTGATGGAGCTGGTGACTTTGCCGTCCACACAGCAGGGGATCAGCTGGCGTTACTGAACCCCACTAACACAGGAGCTAGTGTGTTTCTCTGTGCAGACGACACATCTGAGCGACAACTGGCTGTGTTGAAGCACAGGGATTATAGTTCAGGTGGTAGAAAAATGAACACACCAGCAGACCTGGATACAGTTGCCAACCACTAATTTAGTCTGTAAGAGGAATGGCAAAGTCTTTTGAGATCCAGGCCTTGTTCATTTTCAGAAAAGTCAGCCGGTCAACATTATCGGAAGATAGTCGCGTGCGACGGTCTGTTAGTACACCACCTGCGGCACTAAAGACGCGTTCCGATAATACACTGGCAGCAGGGCAAGCCAGCACCTCCAATGCATACTGGCTAAGCTCTGGCCATGTATTCAGCTTAGAGACCCAAAACTTGAAGGGGGAAGAGCCATCTGGGAGTACAGTGACAGGGCAAGACATGTAGTCTGACACCATCTGACGGAAGCGTTGCCTCCTGCTGACTCGAGGCGTTGCTGATGGTGTAGACAATTATGGTGGACACACAAAACTTTGCCACATTTGGGCCATAGTGGTCTTGCCTTGTGCTGCGGCGCTGCCTCTGCTCCCTCTTTGTGCAGAGTTTCCTCCACTGCCTCGACGCACAGAGCTGCTTTGTAAAGCACTAGCAACAATGCTGTCGGGTGGAATGGAAAACATTATGGACTGCACCAGTGACTCTTCGTACTCCCGCAGTTTACGCTCCTGGTTCAACGTTGGTATGAGCCTTTGTACGCTGTCCTGGTAGCGAGGATCTAGGAGGGTGTACACCCAATAATCAGCCGAGACGAGAATGTGGGCGATGCGGCGGTCGTTTCTCAGGCACTGCAGCATGAAATCAACCATGTGCTGCAGACTCCCAACTGCCAAAGAACCACTGTCCCCTGTTTGAGGCGTGACCTCGGCCTGCTCTGCATCACCCCACCCTCGCTGTACATACTGAGTAGAGGTTTGTGTACCTCCCTCCTCTGGAGAGATGTCTTCCTCCTCCATCGACTCCTCCTCATCCTCCTCACAAAGTGTCCCCTGCCTAGGCCTTTGTGAGGAAACACGTAGCGCAGACTGTCCAGAAGCAGATGGCATTTGGGACTCCTCATCCTCCACCTCTTCCGAAACCTCATCCCTTAGTGCTTGCAGTGTTTGTTGAAGCAGGCAGATAAGGGGGACAGTCATGCTGACTAGTGCATCATCTGCACTCGCCATCCGCGTGGATTCATCGAAGGCACGCAAAACGAGGCAGATGTCCTTCATAGAGGCCCACTCAATGGTGCTGAAGTGTGAACGGCGCACAGTGCGACTTGTTTGCGCCTGTTGCAGCTGGTACTCCATGACTGCTGCCTGCTGCTCACACAACCGCTCCAACATACAGTATGTAACGTTGAATTCCACCGGGTGGGTAGGTCACATATGATGCGATGTTCCGGAAGGCCAAATCGTCGCTGCAGAGCAGCGAGGAGCGATCTTGCCGTGCTGGAACGCCGCAAGTGAGCGCACTCTATGCGGACCTTGTGCAACAGTGCATCAAGATCCGGATAGTCCCTCAGAAAGCTCTGCACGACCAAGTTAAGCACATGTGCCAGACATGGGATGTGTGTGAGGTTGCCTAGGCCAAGAGCTGCCACCAGATTTCGGCCATTGTCACACACTACCAAGCCCGGCTGGAGATTCGCTGGCCCAAACCACACATCACTCTCCTACTTGATGGCATTCCAGAACTCCTGCGCTGTGTGGCTTCGATTCCCCAAAGAAATTAATTTGAGTACAGCCTGTTGACGTTTGGCCACGGATGTGCTCATATCGGTCGTAACAGGCTCCTGCTCTGCTGTTTCTGATGAACTTGAGTAGGAGGAGGAGTCTATGTGTACTGACTGGAGTCCTGCAATCCGTGGCGTTGGAAGAACACGTACAGCGCCACTCTCCAGATCTGTACCCGGCTCCACAACATTGACCCAGTGGGCAGTGAGGGAAAGGTATCGTCCCTGTCCATGGTTACTGGTCCACGCATCGGTGGTCAGGTGGACCTTGCTACTAACGGCGTTTAGTAGTGCATGTTTTATTTTGCCCTCAACATGTTTCTGCAGGGCAGGGACGGCTGGGCACGTTGTATTGGGGGACTGCCAATGCCATGAAGTCCCGGAAGGTGTCAGTGTCCACCAGCCTGAATGACAGCATTTCAACTGCCAGAAGTTTGGCAATGCCAGCATTCAGAGACTGTGCTCGGGGATGGTTTGCCGAGTAAGGGCGCCTTTTATCCCATGCCTGTGCTACCGTTGGCTGTGATGGATGGGAACGTGCTGCTATGGGTGGAATCTGACAGGGTCTCCGAACAACAGTGGCAGAGGTTCTTCCTTGGCGATCCTGTGAGGAAGCCGAACCAGCAGTGTGTGAGCTGGAGGAAGAGGCCCCAACACGAACTGAAGAGGTGGTAGGTGGTGCTGTACGTTGGCCTACATCTTCAGGGTGTCTCTGCAACTCCAACTCGTGCTTGGTGCGCACATGTTTCCACATATTTGTGGTATTGAGGTTGCTGACATTTCTCCCTCTTTGGACTTTCTGATGACACAGCTTGCATTTGACAAAGCAAATGTCATCTGCAACTGTGTCAAAAAAGGACCACGCACTGCAAGTCTTGGGAGCGCCCGTTTTGCCTTTGGAATGAGGAATGCTCCTAACGGGTGCCGAAGTGGAGGGTACAGGCAACCAAGTCTTCCCCCTCCCTCTGCCTCCTGTTTTGGCCGGTAGGGGAATCTCTTCCTCCGAGCTGCTCCCACCACCTTCCTGTTCCTCACGCCATGATGGGTCAAGGACCTCATCATCTTCCCTCCCCTCTTCAAACAGCTGCTTCTCCGGGGTTGTCTCGCCAGCACCGTACGCACCAGAAAGTGGCAACTGAGTCTCGTCATCATCTGATGCGTACTGAGGTGTGCTGACCATAGGCACTGGCCCACTCGCCTCTTCAGATTCAGAGGGACAAAGAAGTTGCGCATCACTCTCATTGCCTCCCTCTTCTTCACATTCAGGAATGCTGCTTGGCTGGCCCCCTCTTTCCAAGCCAACAGATTCCGAGAACAGAAGTAGAGACTGTGATGGCTCCTGTCCATGTCTCTCTGACTGCCTGGGCACTTTGGCAGGTGGTGAAGAGACAGATGGTTGCTCTTCGGTGCTCTGGTCCTGAGAGGCTGTGGAAGTAATTGAAGTCGATGCGTTAGCTGCCATCCATCCGACAATGGCTTCAATTTGTTCCTCCCGCAGCAGTGGGGTACGTTGAGGTCCTACAAAGCTGCGCATAAAGGACTGTTGCCTGATAAAACTGGGGGATGCTGACTCACTGGTGCCCGCAGCAGGCCCAGAATCCCCACGTCCTCTCCCTGCAGAATCCCCACGTCCTCTCCCTGCAGAATCCCCACGTCCTCTCCCTGCTGAAACTCCACGCCCAAACGCCTTACTCCCTGCCTTCTTCATCTTGCCAGACTGCTTAAGATAGGCAGAAAAGTACAAAGGGGGGCCTTAGTGTGCTTATTCCTGAACAGCTGGTTACAGGTACAAGAAACACTAATTTTATGAAGTGTGTGTGTGTGGACTACACTTTAATAGGAGCTGATGTGGCCTACACAAGTTCCAAATGTAGTGTTTGGTGAACTTTTTTTGTGGTTTCTTTGTTGGAAACAAACTCAAAGTATGTGAACAAAGAATTGAAACTGATAGTATCACCAACTTTTTGGAGCTATTACAATGCAGGCAGGTAACCTACAATGCAAAAGATGAGGCTCCAAAAAAATTGGGTAATACTAATCTGGCTGCGCCGGCAGGGCACAAGCCAGAAAAAAGGCTCCTCTATCTACTCCTATATAGTGTTTGCAACCAACCAATGTTGATGGATACGGATGGATGCACACTAATAGGAGAAGAAAAAATGAGCTGCACTCAAAGACAAATATGTGTGAGGCAGTGACGCACGTTGAGCGTCCTACAACCAGACGTAGCTGCAGGACACTCTACTCAGCGTGAGCTGCACTCACACACCGTCAAGAGACCTCTCAGACAGCCGTGAACAGTGCAGCTAAGTGGGCACTAGCACTGACAGGCTGCAGAAAGGCTCCGCTGTGTACTCCTATATAGTGTTTGCAACCACCGTAGATGGAGACGGATGGATGCACACTAATAGAAGAAAAAATGAGCTGCACTCAAATAAAAATATGTGTGAGGCACTGACGCACGCTGAGCGTCCTACAACCAGACGTAGCTGCAGGACACACTACTCAGCGTGAGCTGCACTCACACACAGTCAGAGACCTCTCAGACAGCCGTGAACAGTGCAGCAAAGTGGACACTAGCACTGACAGGCTGCAGAAAGGCTCCGCTGTCTACTACTAGTGTTTGCAACCAACGTATATGGATACGGATGGAAGCACACTAGATTGAAATTATGTAAAAAATGCAGCTCAAAAATTAAAAGATGTATGAGGCCTGTGGGGCTCCAGTGTCACCAGCGCGCTGGAGGGCACAGAGACTCCGTCAACAACTCAGCAACTGGGCCCAGCAACTGCTACGCCGAAAGACCATCAACCCGAACGGCGAGGGACGTCTGCACAGCTAAGTTGACTTTACAATTAAGGACCCGTACTCGGCCATACTGCGGCCCTATAGTGACCGGCTATTGCCGGAAGTAGTCGTGTTCTACCCATTTGTGTTTGCTTGTCTAGAGCCCCTGCGAGGGCAACCCGTGTTACCCCTGTTGGTGATCAGGCCGTGACTGAGGAAAGTTCCCTCTAGTCTTATACACGTTATTTTAGAAAGCACCAAATTGTCTCGCGACTCGTCACTGCATCCTGCATACCTGCAAATACCACATTTGGCGTAGTCAGCAGGATGCAGTCTCCGAGCGCAGACGGCGGTGCGCCTGATCAGAGTGGGGCTGCGGGCTCGGCGGATGACGGGGGTCCCTGCTCCAGCATTTCCCTGGGGGCTATGCAGAGTAACCTGCCCCAGTTTTCTGGCTCCGATACGCTGTTGTGGAGCTGGACAGAACGTATGTGGGGCCTTTTCCGCATGCACCCCATGACCCCTGATTTAGAGGCTGAGGTGGCCCTTATGGCGCTAGATGGGGAGGTCCAGAAGTCGGTAATGTTGAGACCCCCGGGGCGTAACACCTTCGCCAGGGTCCTACAGATCCTGGAAGAGACCCACAGGGATCCAACAGACATGGGAGAGTTGAGAACCCGGTTGTTCAGTCAGATGCAGGGGGAGACCATCACCCAGTATATGAACGCCCTCCAGGAGCTACACCCCACCATAGAAAGGAAGGACAGAATAGGGGTAGGGCCCATCGACATTACCCTGCGTGACCTGCTAGTGACTGGACTCCGGGACCCGCTAATCAAGCAGGCATTGCAGGAACAGGTCCGAGTGAACCCACGTTTAGCCTTTTCCGAAGTGGGGAGACAGGCCCGAGTGCGAGAGCAAGAGCAAGGAATGACGGCTCCTGTGGGGAAGGCCCGGAGCATGGAGTCCTCCATAAGCATTGTCGAAGAACCTCAATGGATTGAGGAAATGAGACAAGAACTGAAGAGTATCCGGGGCGAGCTGGCCGAAGTGAAGAAAAGAACGGAGCCCGCGCCCGGCCGACCTGGCTACAATTCCGGGCCCTGGGGGCCTCACAATACTCGGGGTGGCCGAGCCTCACCACCCCGGTGCTATGAGTGTGGAGAACTGGGCCACTTCGCACGGGAGTGTCCACGGCTTGGGAGATACCCACCCCGGCGGGCATTAAACTAGAGGGATCCGGGCATGAGGGACGCCGCTCGTAGCCAGAAGCCACAACGAGGGGTGGTGGAAGTCCCGAAGAACTGGTCGCTAAGTGCCCAATAGTATGGGCCGAAGTTGAGGGTCATGCTGTGCGGTGCCTAGTGGATACGGGGTCGCAGGTGATGACCATGCCGGCAACATACTTCCGGCAGCATTTCCCGGAAGCAGCAAGGCCCCAGTGGGGGCCCATGATACGACTAGTGGCCGCAAACGAACTGCCGGTACCTGTCGCCAGGGTGGTGTGGCTTCAGATGACATTTGGGGTAAATCCCTCGGTCGCCGGGGAGTCGCCCTGACTCAAGGAGAGTCTAAAGACCGTCATCCGATCATCTTGGGCATGAATGTACTGCGGGAGTTCAGCAATCTACTCCTCAACGATTCCACGCAGGAGACCCTAAGTCAGTGGGGTTCTCGCATGGCCCAGGGGCGGGTGTTGTGAGTTCATTCTCTGGTCCACCAGTTCTCCTTCCAGACTCCCTCTGGTGGTAACAGGAGGTAGTGAGGCTGATTTAATCAGTAGTGATCCACCACCTGATAAAGAGGATGACGATTGGACCTCAGGAATCTTAGACTGCATTTAAGACAGCCGACGCCCTAAGTCAGTGCTGGTGATTGCTTCTGGCTTCTCAGGTCTTGGTTTTCAGCTCTGTTCCAGCCTTCTCAAAGCTCAGTGTTTTTGCTAATGTTCACACTTGATTTTGTTGGTCTATTCAGTTTTTTGTGTGTTCAGCCAGCCCCGGCTGGGGCTGTGCTGAATTTCCACTCTTATTTATCTGTATTTGCCAATTTGTTTTTTAGTCCCTTATTAGATTGGCCTCTTTTTTGCTCTGTCTCAGAATATTTCAGAGTGCTGATATAGTGGGAGAAGTCTAGTGACTTCAGGGTTAATTTTATCAGAAGTGTTGGACATTATTTTTGTAGGGTTTTTGGCAGATTGCAGACAGTGTCTTTCCTTTCCTCTCCTTTCTAGTTAGTTTGGGCCCCATCGTTTGCTCAGCCTATTTTCATGCCTGTGTTTGTGTTTTCATCTTGTTTCACCGTCAATACATGTGTGGGGGCTGTCTATTCCTTTGGGGTCTGCTCTGGGGCAGTTAGTTTTCCTTTTTCTTGCTTTAGGCTTATGTAGTCCTCTGGCGGTGACGAGGCGTCTAGATCTTCGTAGGAACGCTCCACTGCTGCTGCTAGTTGTGTGGATAGGATCAGGGATCTGCAACCTGCATAGTTACCAACCTCTCTGGTTTTCTGGGACTTGGCTTTGTGTTGTCCTCCTCGGTGACCCATTCATAACAGAATCACCAGCCATACCGCAGATTCTAGGGTACTCAAAAGCAGGAGAAAATTGTTTAAAAAAAAAAAAGGAAAAGTGTCAGAATTTTATATATATATATATATATATATATATATATATATATATATATATATATATATATATATATATATATATAATATATATTCCTTTTTTTTTCTGGGGCCGTAGGAAGATTTTTTTTTTTTCCCAATGGAGATTAAGCAATTTTCTGATCGTGTGGAGCAACTTGCTGCTGAAGTGCAGGGAATTTCCACTTCCTCATTCAGTCACATGCTGCTGAACCTTAGATCCCCACTCCTGATGTGCTTTCTGGGCTTTTTCTCTGACACCTGAAAATCCTATTCTGACTAATGTGGATGCATTTTTTTCAAGCCTTGGGGTTGTTGTATGATGAACCTAATGCTGTTGATCAAGCAGAGAGAACCCTGTTGGCATTAAACCAGGGTCAGGATTCTGCAGAGTTATACTGTCAAATTCCGAAAGTGGGCGGTCCTTACTACATGGAATGATAGTGCATTGGCAGCTCTCTTTCGGAAGGGTTTATCAGAGACCGTAAAAGATGTTATGGTGGGATTTCCTGTTCCCTCTGGTCTGGATAATTCTATGTCATTAGCCATTCAAGTTGATAGGCGTTTACGTGAGCGTAAAACTACACGGGAGGCGCTGCCACCTTTTGAACAAATGTCTGAACCTATGCAATGTGATGGGGTTTTGTCTAGGGCGCAACGTCAGGAGTTTAGAAGGCGCAAAAAGCTGTGTTTTTTCTGTGGAGACGCCTCTCATACTATTTCTGTCTGCCCTAAATGAGAGAAACGTTTTGCACACACATTTGCTGTGGGTGGTGTACAATCTAAGTTTCTTTTGGCAATTACTCTGATCTGCTACTTATCCACGTTTTCGACTAAGGCTTTTGTGGATTCTGGAGCAGCGTTGAATCTGATGGATTTGGACTTTTCTAAACGTTGTGGTTTTTCCATGACGCCTCTGCAGACGCTTATTCCTTTGAGGGGTATTGATGCTACTCCTTTGGTGGAGAATAAACCTCAGTTTTTGACCCAGGTGATAATGCGAGTTGCCCCAGACCACCAAGAAAATTGTAAATTTCTGGTGCTGCATAATTTGCATGATACTATTGTTCTGGGTTTTCCCTGGTTGCAAACTCATAATCCTGTTTTGGATTGGAAATCTGGGTCTGTGGTGAGTTGGGGCTGTCAGTGTGTTCTTAGGGACGCTCCTGTTTTCTCCACCTCTCCTCAGTCTCATGATATTCCTGATTATCTGTCCGATTTTTCTGATGTATTTAGTGAGAGTAAGTCTGCGTCTTTGCCTCCTCATAGGAGTTATGACTGTGCAATTGAGTTGATGCCTGGGTGTAAATTTCCCAAGGGTCGGCTTTTCAACTTATCAGTACCGAACATGATGCTATGCGATCCTATATTAAGGAGTCGTTGGAGAAGGGTCATATTAGACCTTCCTCGTCACCTTTAGGTGCTGGTTTTTTCTTTGTGGCCAAGAAAGATGGTTCATTAAGACCGTGTATTGATTATCGTTCCCTTAACAAGATGACGGTTAAATATCAGTACCCGTTACCTCTGATGTCTGATTTATTCTCCAGAGTAAAGAGTGCCTGCTGGTTTACTAAGCTTGACCTCAGGAGGGCTTATAATCTTATTCGCATTAAGCACGGGGATGAATGGAAGATGGTGTTTAATACTCCGGAGGGACATTTTGAGTACCTGTTGATGCCTTTGGGCTCACTAATGCCCCTTCTGTCTTCCAGTCCTTTATGAATGATATTTTCCGTGACTTTGTGGATAAGTTTTTGATCATCTATCTGGATGATATTTTGATCTTTTCTAGTAATTGGGATTCTCATGTGGAACATGTCGGACTGTGTTCCGGATTTTGAGGGAGAATTCCCTGTTTGTTAAGGGATCAAATGCCTCTTTGGTGTACAGAGGATTTCATTTTTGGGATTTATCTTGTCTCCGTTGACTATTGAAATGGACCCGGCCAAGGTACAGGCCATTAATGATTGCGTTCAGCCTACTTCTTTGAAGGCTCTCCAGAAGTTTTTAGGTTTTGCTAATTTCTATCGTAAATTTATAGGTAATTTTTCTGGTATTGTCAAACCACTGACTGATCTGACCAAGAAGGGTGCTGATGTGCTGAATTGGTCTCCTGAGGCTGTGTCATCATTTTAGGAGCTTAAGCGGAGATTTACTTCAGCTCCAGTTTTACGGCAACCTGATGTCTCACTTCCATTTCAGGTGGAGGTAGATGCTTCTGAGATTGGTGCAGGAGCTGTTTTGTCCCAAAAAGACCCTGTGACTTCTAAGATGAATCCTTGTGCCTTCTTTTCTCGTAAGTTCTCCCCATCTGAACGCAATTATGACGTGGGAAATCGGGAATTGTTGGCCATGAAGTGGGCATTTGAGGAGTGGAGACATTGGTTGGAGGGAGCTAGACATCAGGTTGTGGTCCTCACCGATCACAAGAATTTGATTTATCTGGAGTCGGCAAAATGCTTGAATCCCAGACAGGCTAGATGGGCCTTGTATTTCACGTGTTTTAACTTTGTGGTCTCTTTTCTTCCGGGCACTAAGAATGTTAAGGCAGACGCTCTTTCTAGGAGTTTCTTTGCTGATTCTCTTAATGTGACCGAGCCTACTACCATCCTAGGTGAGGGGGTAGTTCTTTCTGCCATTTTGCCCGATTTGAGACGCACCCTGGAGGAATTTCAGGAGGATAAACCTGAGCGTTGCCCGATGGGAAAATTGTTTGTTCCTGACCAGTGGAGAAAGAGAGTGATGTCTGAAGTTCATTGCTCCGCATTGACTGGTCATCCAGGTATTTTTGGTACCAGAGATTTGGTGAGTCGGTCTTTTTGGTGGCCCGCCTTATCTCGTGATGTCAGGAATTTTGTGCAGTCCTGTGGGACTTGTTCTCGGTCTAAACCCTGTTCTTGTTCTAGTGGGTTGCTGATGCCCCTGCCGTTGCCCAAGAGGCCATGGACACATATCTCAATGGATTTTATTTCTGATCTTCCTGTTTCTCAGAGAATGACTGTTATCTGGGTGATTTGTGGTAGATTTTCGAAGATGGTCCATCTTGTACCACTCCCAAAGTTGCCATCTTCCGCTGATTTGGTGCCCTTGTTTTTACAACAGGTGGTTCGGTTACATGGGATTCCTGAGAAAATTGTGTCGGACAAAAAAGTCCACTTTGTTTCCAGATTCTGGAAAGCCTTTTGTTCCAATCTGGGATTTCAGTTATCCTTCTCCTCCGCGTTTCATCCCCAGACTAAGGCCGGTTTCACATTAGCGCATTTTATGCGCACGCACGGCCGGGGGTAGCTCCGCCCCCGATCCGGCTCTCTGCCCGGCGTGCCCGCCCCTTGCCTGTAGCGCCGCCTCCTAGCGGACGGCGGCGCCTGCGATCGGCGCACCCTATCTTTAGCATAGGGTGCGCCGATCGTGCGCAGGTCGTGCGCTAGTTGCGCTTTGACCTGCGCTGCGCACTTATGACGGTGCGCCGTGCGCGCCAAAATCCGAAAAGTTGGATTTTGGCGCGCACGGCGCACCGTCAAAAGTGCGCAGCGCAGGTCAAAGCGCAACTAGCGCACGACCTGCGCACGATCGGCGCACCCTATGCTAAAGATAGGGTGCGCCGATCGCAGGCGCCGCTGTCCGCTAGGAGGCGGCGCTACAAGGAAGGGGCGGGCACGCCGGGCAGAGAGCCGGATCGGGGGCGGAGCTACCCCCGGCCGTGCGCGCGCTGAAAATGCGCTAGTGTGAAACCGGCCTAATGGGCAGACTGAGAGAACAAACCAGACCTTGGAGTTTTATTTAAGATGTTTTATATCTGCTGATCAGGATGACTGGGTTTCATTTTTGCCCTTGGCCGTATTCGCGCTGAGCAATAGAGCTAGTTCTGCCACTTTGATGTCACCCTTTTTCTGTAATTTTGGGTTTCATCCTCGATTCTCTTCAGGGCAAGTGGAATCTTCGTCCTGCCCAGGTGTGGACACTGTGGTTGAGAGAATGCAGCAGATATGGGACCAAGTATTGGATAAGTTGTCACTCTCTCAGGAAAAGGCCCAGCGATTTTTCAACAGACGTAGGACCATTGGTCCCCGGTTTAAAGTGGGTGATATGGTCTGGCAGTCATCTAAGAATATTCCTATGAAGGTTGCATCTCCAAAATTTAAGCCAAGATTTATTGGACCTTATAAAATTTTGGAGATTCTTAATCCTGTTTCTTTTCGATTGGCTCTTCCAGTTACGTTCAAGATCCATAACGTATTTCATAAATCACTGTTGAAGAGGTTTGTTGAGCCAGTGGTTCCTATGGCAGCACCTCCTGACCCTGTATTGGTTAAAGGCAATATGGAATATGAGGTAGAGAAAATATTGGATTCTCGTTTGGTTAGACGGAGACTCCAGTATTTGGTCAAATGGAAGGGTTATGGCCAGGAGGATAATTCTTGGGTCTCTGTCTCTGATATTCATGCCAATAGATTGGTTCGTGCTTTTCACCGGGCCCATCCTGATCGGCCTGGTGGCGTGGATGAGGGTTCTGTGACCCCTCCTCAAGGGGGGGTACTGTTGTGAGTTTATTCTCTGGTCCACCAGTAGTGAGTTCTCCTTCCAGACTCCCTCTGGTGGTAACAGGAGGTAGTGAGGCTGATTTAATCAGTAGTGATCCACCACCTGATAATGAGGATGACGACTGGATTTAAGACAGCCGACGCCCTAAGTCAGTGCTGGTGATTGCTTTTGGCTTCTCAGGTCTTGGTTTTCAGCTCTGTTACAGCCTTCTCAAAGCTAAGTGTTTTTGCTAATGTTCACACTTGATTTTGTTGGTCTATTCAGTTTTTTGTGTGTTCAGCCAGCCCCGGCTGGGGCTGTGCTGAATTTCCACTCTTATTTATCTGTATTTGCCAATTTTCTTTTTAGTCCCTTATGAGATTGGCCTCTTTTTTGCTCTGTCTCAGAATATTTCAGAGTGCTGATATAGTGGGAGAAGTCTAGTGACTTCAGGGTTAATTTTGTTATCCGAAGTGTTGGACATTATTTTTGTAGGGTTTTTGGCAGATTGCAGACAGTGTCTTTCCTTTCCTATCCTTTCTAGTTAGTTTGGGGCCCATCGTTTGCTCAGCCTATTTTCCTGCCTGTTTTTGTGTTTTCATCTTGTTTCACCGTCAATACATGTGTGGGGGCTGTCTATTCCTTTGGGGTCTGCTCTGGGGCAGTTAGTTTTCCCCTTTTCTTGCTTTAGGCTTATGTAGTCCTCCAGCGGTGATGAAGCGTCTAGATCTTCGTAGGAACGCTCCACTGCTACTGCTAGTTGTGTGGATAGGATCAGGGATCTGCAATCTGCATAGTTACCAACCTCTCTGGTTTTCTGGGACTTGGCTTTTTGCTGTCCTCCTCGGTGACCCATTCATAACAGGCAGGTCTTCCAACGGTTGGTGCGGGAGGTGCGAGTGCTCCAGGAGTGTCAGGAGGGTGAGGTGCTGGGCAAGGTCATCGTGCCGGCGGCCCCCCCGCTCGTGCTTCCTCCGGAGCAGACGGTGGTGGCTCTGCCGATCCGCGCCCCGATACCACTGGAGGGCGTGGAGGTGCAGGTGGAACCATGTTACTCAGAGCGCCTGCACCCTGGCATCCTGGTGGCCCACTCCCTGGCCACAGTGCGGGAGGGGACCGTCTTGGTACGTTGTGTCAACCTGGAAGATCAGGATATCACCCTGAAGCCCCGGGCTGAAATGGCCAAACTAGTAAGGCCATTGGAGGAGCTGCTGCCAGACCTTGCAGTCCAGTTGCGGGTACAACCCAAAGATCCCTGGGCAGTAATGGTACGAACCCAACAGGCTGCCGCATCCGCCGCCCAAGAAAAAGGTTGAGTCATTCTGGAGAGAATGCGGGCTGAACTTTCCGGCCTAGCGCCAGCCCAGCTTCTCCAAGTAGAGACACTCCTTGCTCAATATTACAGTGTCTTCGCCAGCCACAAGGATGACTTCGGATGTACCACGGCCATCACGCATGGGATCCCCACGGCAGGAGCGGCCCCCATATGGGAGTGGTGTCGGCAAATACCACCTCAGCTATATCAGGAAGTGAAAAATCTATTAGCCCAAATGCTCCAGAAGGGGGTCATACAAGAAAGCCAAAGCCCTTGTGCGGCCCCTATTGTCCTGGTTCGGAAGAAAGATGCACTTTTGCGTGGATTACCGGAAGTTGAACGCCTGCACCATCAAGGATTCGTATCCACTGCCCCGCATAGAAGATTCTCTGTCCTCCCTAGGGAACACAATGTACTTTTCGACCCTTGACCTGGCCAGCGGGTACTGTCAAGTGCCGATGTCGGAGGAAGACAGAGCCAAGAGGGCATTCATCCTTCCCATGGGACTGTTTGACTTCAATTGGATGCCGTTTGGGCTGGCCAACGCCCCCGAAACTTTTCAGCGGTTGATGGAGTGGTGTCTAGGAGACCTCAACTTTGAAGCCACGTTGATATACCTGGACGATATCATTATCTCTTCCGCCACGTTCGAGGACCACCTGAGGCGGTTGGGGCAGGTGCTCGGCCGGCTGCAGAAGTACGGGTTAATGGTAAAGCCCCAGAAATGCCACCTGTTCCACACCCAGATTGAGTACCTGGGGCATACTGTCTCGGCAGAGGCCGCTCGACCATCCCTGGAAAAGGTCGCTGCCATCCAGGGGTGGCCTTCCCCCGAGACGGTGAAGGACGTGCGGGCCTTCTTGGGGTTGGCCGGCTACTACCGTCGGTTCGTGAAGAATTTTGCACGCTGAGCCCGAGCCCTGCAAGACCTGCTGAAGGGGGCTTCCGCCAGGGCGAATGGACGGAGGATCCAGTGGCAGCAACCGCAAGAGGATGCGTTTGAAGACCTCAAAGCTGCTCTCTCGGACGCCCCGGTACTGGCATATGTGGATTTTTCGCAACCGTTCATCCTGCATACCGACGGGAGCCTCCAGGGACTAGGAGCTGTGTTGTCACAGGTGCAGGATGGCTGGGAGAAAGTGATCGCCTATGGTAGCTGGTCGCTGCACGACTCAGAGCGCAACCCGGACAATTACAGCGCCTTTAAGCTTGAGCTCCTCGCGGTAGTGTGGGCAATGATGGAGCGATTCGCAGAGTATCTGGCGGGCTCCAAAGTAGTAGCGCGGATCGATAACAACCCGTTAGCCCATTTGGAGAATGCCAAACTGGGGGCCCTCGAGCAGCGGTGGGTGGCTCGGATGGCCAAATTCAATTATAAGATCATCTACAAACGGGGAGCTGAAAACGTGCACGCTGACACGCTCTCCAGAATCCGACACTCCACCCCAGGGAGAAACCAAGATGAAGAATTAGAAGCAGATGAGACGCCGTTCGCCCTCACCACCTCCGCGCTTACAGTTAACACGCAAGAAGTGCCTCATCCGGGACTCCTAGGAGGGATGCTGGGACAACCCCGCGACAACTGGATCCAGCAGCAACAAAAAGATACAGAAATTGGACTCCTGTGCCGATGGGTGGCCACCGGTAAATTGCCCATAGGCTCGCAGAGACAGACTTTGACCCAAGATATGTTGCTGATGCTGCGCCAGTGGGAAAAACTAGTCATCAAAAAGGGACTTTTGTATCGAAAGGCCATGTCACGAACCACGCTAGCTACGATATGGCAGGTGATCGTGCCCGGAGCCCATCTCAACCAACTTGCCCAGGAAGCCCATGAAAAGGGGGCACACTTTGGTGCTCAAAAGACTTTACAATGGTTGCAGCAGATAGTGTACCACCCACGCTTGCATGCTGCAGTAGAAGACTCTTGTCGAACCAGCCACCCATGCGAGCTCGCTAAACCCCCTGCGCAGCGAACCCCGGTGCAAACGATTGTAACAGCAGCCCCTCTGGAGCTTCTTACGGTGGATTATCTGACCATAGGTCCTGCCTATCAGGGGTATGAACATTGTCTCGTTATGGTGGACCATTTCACCAAGTTCGCCGTGGTCACCCCCACCCGAGACCAAACAGCGGAGTTGGCCGCTTATGCAATTTGTAAGAACTTTATTCAAGTGTACGGCTGTCCACAACGAATACATTCGGACCAAGGAATGTGCTTCCTAGGAAAAGTCATGGAAGAGCTGCACCATCTTTACGGTATCGATAAATCGCGGACTAGCCATACCACCCGCAGAGAAACGGAGCCTGCGAGCGATTCAATCGTACGCTAATCCAAATGCTGCGCACCCTGGAGAGCGACCACAAGGCCCGCTGGCCTGAATATGTCCCCGAGCTAGTGTGGGTATATAACAATCAGGTGCATCGAGTGACTGGTTACACCCCCTACTCATTGCTGTTCGGACGAGAAGGCAAAGGAATTATGGAGGTGGAATTGAACCCGGAGGAACCACAACCCTGGACCGGGGTATCCTCGTGTGTCCGAAACCACCGGCATCGGCTGCCGACCCTCCACCGTATCGTCCATACGAAGCTACAGGATCTAGAACACCAAGGGGGAGCACTGCCCCCACCCATAGACTTTCAAGCTGGGGATCGGGTACTCGTACTTGATCAACGCCCCCAAAACAAGTTAGAACCCCGGTGGGAGGTCAACCCATACCGAGTGTTGCGCCGAATAAGCCCCGATGGGCCTGTGTATGAAATACAATCTGAAGAAAACAACACGCCTCTCACTCGGGTTGTGCACCTTAACATGTTACGACCATGTACGTCTGCCGATCCCCCGTGGCCCGAACCGACCCCCCCAGGCCCCTGACCCCCTGCCTACAGTCTGGGACCTAGATGACGAAGAGGACTTCCCCGTCACATCTGCGGGGCGCCCCAGTAGTGGCACTACAGTAGACCCGGAAATCCCACCAGAACCAACTAGTTGACCACCCTCCACCACCCCAGAAGACTCCACTACACCCGAGCTTCGACGCTCCGAGCGGTCAACAGCTGGCAAATCCCCTGAACGTTACGAACAGGACCAGTTCGTATGACTACAAGGACTGTCGTCTCAAAAGACTAACCCAAGTCTACAAAAACCCTCGCCCGAGGACTGGCGAGCATACAGGGCGGGGGAGTGTGGGAGGAACAGCCCCCGTCGAGTGTCCGGGCCGGAACCAAAGGAGCCGTCATCTGGGTTCCGGGTGAAACTGTCCCTGGGGGACAGAATTCGGGGACAGACCGTTCTGACAGATGGGCTGGGGGAGGGACCAGTATAAAGGAGGCGGGGAATCCCCCGGACGATGAGTCAGCAGACCGGGACAGAGCCTGCAGGAGAGCGTGGGAGCGACTGGAAGCTAGAGTGACCCACCAGTGCCAGAGAGGATGCTCACCAGGGACTCCAGAGGGACGGTGCCAAGGCGACCGGCCGAGACTTGCTGCCCCGCTCTAGCCTGCGGCCACTTCGGCCTCAGTTCAACCCGCGGCCGCTGCCGCCTCCTCTCAGCCTGTGGCTGCAGCCTACCCGCTGTCACCCACGGCCGCTGCCGCCTCCCCTCAGCCTACGGCTGCGGCCTGTTCCCTGCCACCCGCAGTCGCACTCTCTCGCCCGTGGCCGTGGCAAGTACCGTGCCGTCGGAGGCCACCATTGTCCCGCTCCGGTCCGCAGCAGGGGCTGGGCCTCTGCTGACCGCAGACTCCCCGTCGCAGCCGCTAGCTGCGCAGGTGGCCTGTCATTCGCCATCACCCATCGCTACCGCTTGCCCTAGTCCGGGGCCTGCGGCCCACCCGTCCAAGGACTCCGCCGGGGCGTGTGGGACTCCATTGTCAGCAGTGCGCCGGAGGGCGCGATGACTCCGTCAACGCCTCAGCAACTGGGCCTAGCAACTACTACGCCGATTGACCACCAACCCGAACGACGAGGGACGTCTGGACAGCTAAGTTGACTTTACAATTAAGGACCCGTAGTGTCGGCCATACCGCGGCCCTATAGTGACCGGCTATTGCCGGAAGTAGTCGTGTTCTACCCATTTGTGTTTGCTTGTCTAGAGCCCCTGCGAGGGCAACCCGTGTTACCCCTGTTGGTGATCAGGCCGTGACTGAGGAAAGTTCCCTCTAGTCTTATACACGTTATTTTAGAAAACACCAAATTGTCTCACGACTCGTCACTGCATCCTGCGTACCTGCAAATACCACAGTGCTGACGACTGCTGGGTATGATAAAACCTCCACAGCGAGACAGGCAAGCTCAGGCCTCTCTTTCATTTTTGTAAACCAAAATGTCAAAGGGTCTAAACTTTCCCCCTGATGGCATTAATATTAAGCTCAAGATACTCCTGCACCAATCTCTCCAGTCGCTCACAACGTCTTAGAAATAGTGCAGCAAGAAGGCACTCATGTGTCGGGCGCTTCCATGAGGTCCATTTCCATGGTGTGTTTGTGGCGTGGTAACACTCAAGGTTGCTTCCTCTGTCCCCTCCCGCCAACTATACACTACAGAGAGCAGATGATTATCCTCTTCATCTCCTGACTGTTGCCTGTCCATCACCTCATCCTCCTCCATTTGTTCCTCAACTCCTGCACCTTCACTAACAGTTCATCTGGTACCCTGAGCCCCCCTTGATCCCTGCAAGCCACCCTTCTTTGGCAATCGCCTGTGTGACAACAGTCAGGAATTGTGAGATATTGTTATCCCTTCTGCATCCTCACCTACTTCTACCTCTTTCTCTCGTACCACAATCTCCTCATGCAGACTATTAAAAGTATGCTGCAGCATGCAGGTGACCGGAATAGTGATGCTGATGATGGCATCAACAGCGCTAACCATTTTAGTAGCCTTTTCAAAAGTGTGCAGAAGGGTTCAGAGGTCCTTCATCTGTGCCCACTCTGCAAGCATGATTTGCACCATGTCCGTGCTGTGTTGGCAGAGGCAATGCAAAAGGACATACTGCAACAGTTCTCGTATATGCTGCCACAGTCACTGCAACATGTGGAATTCTACTGTGTCAGAACATCGCAAATGAAATGGTTAACAGGTAGGCCGGTGTGATCGTTGGAAGTGAGCACACAGTGATCGTGCTTTCTGCAGCAGTGCATCCAGGCCAGGAAAGTGGCTGAAACATTGCTGCACCACCAGGGTGAGGACGTGAGACATGCAAGGCACGTGTGTGAGGTTGCCCCACTGAAGGGTCGCCAAAAGGTTTGCACCATTATCGCACACAGCCTCAGTGCTGCCACTAGGAATTTCGGGACCCCATACTGGCAAAATTTTCGGGGCCCCCTTGAAACTCTGCCCAGGCTCCACCCTAGCCCCGCCTCCACCCCTCGAAGCTTCCACAGTCCCTCCACCCTCTCTTGGAAACGCTCCACTTCTGCACCATATCCTCATCAATCACACATTAACAGTTCCCATCACCATATCTCATACATAGCCAGCAGCTTTTGTTTAAGGCCAGTTTCACATTTCCATTTCTTGACGGAAGGCCAAATCCGCCAGAGCTGTTAAAAACGGATCCACTGCCGTTGTGGGCCAAACGGTCGTCACTGGATCCGTGTTGTGTACGGATCCGCTGGAGTCGGCATGTGGGCAAAGTTTAAAGGAAACGCAGTCCGGGAAGAGGAGAGAGATTCGGCGCTTCCAGAACAGTATTTAGGGTTAATATGCTCAGCAGGGGAAATCTGCCGGGCATGCGCACTATAAAATAGCGGACCGTCGCTGTAAAAAAATGTTGCATCGTCCATCTCTTCCACCCCGGAGACGCTAAAATTTTCATGGATCCGTGAAAAAACGGATCTGATGGACGAACATCAGTCAAAATCTGCCGCTAATACAAGTCTATGGGGGAAAAAAACATCCGCCAAAAAATGGGCGGATCCGTTTTTTTCTAAAAGTGGCAGATTTTGACTGACGTCAAAAAACTGAAGTGTGAAACAGGCCTTAGCCAAAAGATTTTTTTAATCCACCACCATGACAAGGTAGACTCTTTTGGTCTGGCTCTACTCTATTGTAACTTATTAAACATTTGTTAAAATATCCAATACAATTTTAGGTATAGTTATATTTATTTTTCAATTTCTAAAATGACCAATAATATCACATACAAGGGACAAATACCACCGCACCATGACCAAATCACATATTACCACCACATGGTGACCAATAATACCACGTACAAGGAACAAATACCACCACACCATGACCAGATCATATTTTACCACCACATAGTAACCAAATACTACAAAGCTGAAAATTAACAGAGATAGGCAGACATCTGGATGTTTAGGTACGTTGGGTTCAGCCAAACACTTACAGTTCAGGTTCAGGTAATAGTAAATTACCCGGACCGAAACGAATCGGGGGGACCAAACATCCAGTATTTGCCACACTGTCATGTGCATGACAGCGCAGCAAACACCGCTTCTGATTGGTGGTGAAATCATCCCCGCCGGTCAGAGAGCCGCAGTTCCTATGCTGTCAAATGACAGTGTGAGCACTCAGCTGTGATCGGAGGTATAAAGTTTACCTCCAGTCACTGGTGTCAGCTGATGGGACTACTGATCCCATCATCCGACACCTGCTGCCGCTAATAACAGTAAGAGCAGGAACGGTGTATGGGAGTATTCATCAGCCGCTTGTGCACTGTAAATAAATAATTTAAAAAAAAAACAGTGTGGGTACCCCTGTACTTTTGTTAACCAGCCAGAAACCAGCCAGAAAAAACTCACAGCTGGGGACTGCAACCCTCAGCTGTCAGCTTCAGCAAGGCTAGTTATTTTATTTATTTTTTAAAAAATAATATTTTTTTAAATAATTTAAAAAAATGACATGGGGTGCCCTCCATTTTTGACAACCAGCCTTGCTAAAGCTGACAGCTGGGGCTGGTATTCTCAGACTGGTAAGGGGCCATGGATATTGGCCCCCAGCCTAAAAATAGCAGTCAGCAGCTGCCCAGAAAAGGCACTCCTATTAGATGCACCAATTCTGGCACTTTAACCAGCTCTTCCCACTTGCCCTGTAATTGTTCCTGGTTGGGTGTTCATCTGCTGGATTGGGCGTAGCAGAAGACCTGTATATACTAGTTCTACTGCGGTGAAATTGATGCCACTTCTGTGGTGTAAGGTCATCATTTTTTTTATATGTGAACACTCCTGGTTGGGTGTCCATCTGCTAGATTTAGTGTAGTGGAAGACCTATCGGTCCCTTTTATACTATTTCTACTTTGGTGAAATTGATGTCACTTTAGTGGTGTCTGCCAATAATTTTTGAAAATGTGAACACTCCCGGTTAGGTCTCGTTAATGCATGTTGCCTTTGGCAGTAGTTCTTCGAGACCATCAGAGCTTCAGTCCCTTAGACTCAACTGCCCGTGTTACTATCCTTATATTTTTCTGACAATGGTAGTCTACAAAACTGATATTTGTGCAACCTGATTGTCGCTCAGCTTGAACGCAGGTAGAGGTGTTGCATGTGGTAACAGCAAATGAGGCCTACACCGATCCCTCACTCACCTCATCTTACTGTGACGTTCAATTGAAAGCTGTAAATGCTGCCCCAGACCCTGATTCTTCATGCCTGTCTGATTGCTGCAGTGCCATGCTAAAATTTGTACTGGAGGTGAATTTAGGCCACTTTCCTGCTGTCTGTCCATCATTTGATGTGTTTTGGCAGCATTTGGGACCAATATAAGGTGTTGTGAATGCGTTTGTTTTTGACTCCCATTGACATGAATGGCGTTTGGTTATGTTCGATGAATATTTGACAAATTAATCGGCGAATATTGCAAATTTGGCGATCATAATCCAAACTGAAAATTGAAATACTTGCTCATCTCTACTGGAGACCTGTGTTAGAAGACTTGACATGTTGACGGAGGAACAAGAAGCAGCAGATGGGGTTGATGGAATGGTCGGTGGTTGACGAGCCATGCTAGTCCATATTTTAGCGCAGTGAGATTCCCACACTAAGGCATGCTAATCGTACATGTGCTGGTTCATGAATGTAGTTGTCAAATTATTGAAATTTTTGCCTCTACTGAGTTTTTTTGGCAAATTTGGCATTATCTGTGTGTTGGGTCATCCTTTGCGGTCTCAGAAAAAGGCCCCGACTAGGCAACCCTTACCGCCCCTGTAAACTGCACTCTTGTGACTGGTGCTTGCCACAGCCAGAGTCAGTGTTGAGAATGCAGTGATTGTCATGGTTGCATCACTTTTTGTCTGTGTGGGAAGCCGCAACGTAACCTCCTCTTCTTCCACTTACTCCACCTCCTCTGCTGAGCTACTCAGCTGCGTACCTCTGGGTTCACACCAGGTAGGATCTACAACCTCATTGTCATCCTCTCTGTCACCCTCCTCCTCTTCCTACCCTGACACTAAAGTACAGTCCGCATGCTCCTCTGGTATCTGAATTTCATTAGGCTCACCTCCACCTTTGGTGGTTAATGTCTGGTGACTAAGGTCTGGATTCTGCTCGTACCCTACTTCATCCGACCCATGATCTAACATGAAAAATTTTGGGATATTGGTGCAGATGCTTTCCTTCTCTAGATTCTGTAATTTTTCAAAGCAGACCTCTGCTGTCTATGGAATAGAATGTATGAACAGCTCTGCAGAATGGCCCATCTGTGTTTCCCCACAGACAGTTGGGTATTTGGAAATTTTTGATGCGGAGGGAAACAAGAGTGATTGGGTTGCCACCTCTGAGGATTGTACTGTGTGTAATGTTAAAGTGGAGGAAGAGGAGGAGAGACCACTTGATTCAGGTCTTGCCATCTACTCGAGCACATGCTCTTTTTGGGCCTCATGTACAAGGCATATAGCTGTGCAGCTGACAAAGAAAGGGAGTTGAGTAGCCCGTCTAGTAGCAGATGTTGCCAGTGGTCTTTGGATAGGATGAGACGTTGAGTTTTCATTAACATTATGACCTAGCCCACAACGAATACTAACCTGCTGTATTAATAACCTTAGGGCCACAGCTGTCAGTCACCTGTCACTAAATGAACTATCACTATTTATTTTCTTAGATAGAGTGCCTGAACAACACTGCTATACCTAACATTTTTAAGTAGAAATTTAGCCTTGTGATTTGTTACTGAAACACAGTTTTATCACAAACGATTTGGATTATTTAATTGGGCCTGGTGGCTGCACCCCAATATTAGGCATAATGATTTTTAAGTGGAAATCTGGCCTTCTGATTTGCCACTGAAACATAGTTTTATCACAAACGATTTGGATTAGCAAATGGGGCCACCGGCGACTGACACACAGTTTTTGCACAATCTAGTTAGATGCTGGCAGATCGATTTCACACAGGACAGGACCCTGTCTAGTTAACTGACAAGTTCGCTTCCAGCACTATCAGTAGCAGCAAACTGTGACACTGAGCAAATGGTGCCAGCAAAACAAGATGTCCTCTTAATATATGGCCAGGGACATGCGACTTGGGCAGCCAATCACAGAAGGTCTTGGGTCATGATGTTTTGGTTGGTTTCTGCACCCTGATTGGCTGCCGGAATCAACACACATAAAGTTAAGGGGAGAAAAAAAATAAAGAGTGCTCCGCTCCTCCAACTTCTCTACACACGTCTCCCTTGCTCATTGTAAGGTATCAAGCAGTGACGGGACGCAAGCAGAGCAAGGGTTAATAGGTTTATTTACAGGGGAAATACTCCACGCAGGGAGGTAAAGAGTTAAACAGTATTAAAGGAAACAGTATTAAAGGCACAGTACAATACAACGGTTCAAATACTAGCAAACGTATAAGAAAGTCAATACTGCAGCTCCTGCTGCAAACTCAATGGTGCAAGCAGACAACAATACCCACACCTTCTGTTGACAGTGGTCAGTCTCCTGTACCTTCCACTGCCCCTAGTCCATATACTGTAGTTTCCTACAAAGGTAAGGGCCACGACTACTGTCTAAACTTGATGAGACTCCTGCACAACTCTCCTCACAGTCTCTGTCAAGCGAGCCCAAAGTGGCTGGCGGTAAAAGGGGGTCACGATCTGGTACGGGCCCTATGTGGCTCAAAAGTTGTTTCACGGCATGGTCAGAGTACAAGGGTATTGTCCTTGGTCACTCGTATGGGGCACGTGTGTTATACTCACGGACACGAAGCGTTCTGTGCCTGGCTTTCTGACAGTCACCATACCCATGCTGTACGTCCCTTTCTCTCTGGTCCCCGCTGTTGGCGACGGGCGACGTCTGGCACTAGCTTGCCCACTGCTGATGTTCTCAGGGCTTGGCACTTCTCTCTCGGGCTGCTGCATGGCTGGCTCAGCTCTACTCAGTGTGCATGTCTCAGCTCTATGTACACAGCTCTGCTCTGCTTTGCACTGCTCCACAGCGGTCTCTCCCTCTGGCATGTTACTATACACGCTAGGCTTTGCAGGCGACGGGGCTCTTTTTAGGCGACCATTCGCAGCGTCGCTACTCTGTGCAGGGGACAAGGGAAGCAGAGCGAGCCACTCACCGCTCTGCACGTTGCTCTGCCCTGGCACCAAACTCTCTGCTGCTGTGCGCCCTTTTCTGGCTCTCCCCGTCCCCTCTTGTCAGCAGGAAGCCCCGTTTCACTCCTTCCCTCAGACAGCAGGGAAAGGTCCGCCCCACTCAGGCTTCCCGCCGGGAACAGAGAATGCAGCCTTTCTAGTTCCGGACCCAGCATGCAGGTACCCACGGTCCGGTCTATCTCCTTACATCATTATACAGCACTACTATCCTAGCCAAAGTTATAACAAAAGCATTATTGGAAGCGCAATGATTTGCCGTACCGTGACCAAATTTTGCTAACTTTGAGTAAAAATGCTTGTGAAAGCGAACACAAACCCGAATGTGCTATGTTTGTGCCGAATTTGAAATTGGCAATTTTTTTCCAAGCAAGTTCGCTCTTCTCTAGTTCCAACCACTGGGTCTCCTGATTTAAGTTAACTGCCTCGAATGCATATGCATCAATTCAGTCATTGACCATCGCTGCATACATGACTCGGATGTGACTGTAGCGAGGAACTCCACTTCTCACACAGCAAGTTCACGCATCCACACCAGTTTTCACTGCCAACATCTGCTGTTTTCATAAGTGAGCAGGATGCCTGCACTGAGTAATAAATTAGCACACACGTGAACCAGCTTTCCCAAGCAGCTGACACGTACACTTATTGCACTTTGGCATCCACAAGGTAACAAAGCCAGGCTATGCGTTCCCTCTTTGAGGTATGTTTAGAGCAGCAAGAAACAGAATAATAACATTTCAGAGATTTTAATGTATGAAAAAAATACAGTGCTTACAAAAATGACACAAATCTGAAATCACAAAAAGTCATACATAGAAGGAATAAACAGTATAAAGCATAAAGATGTAAATAAGGAAAACACTTAGAGATTAGATATGTGAGAGATTCTTTGCAGATGAGTCACAACAGAAATTAGCAATAAGCTACAATTCACATTGTCTATTGGATCTGACAATGAGATTCTCTGCATAAGATATTATAAGATAATAAGATATTATAAAGGGTCTCATCCACACCCCTCACCCCTCCTCCTGGTCAGGTGAGACAATGATGGCTTATTGTATAGAAGGAACATGGGAGCAAAGACATAATACCAAATTATAGCATATTTTCCCACAGGAACCTCCCAGTGGAATGGTATTACTGACATATTTCAGAGCATACTTCCACCATCCTGGACTCCTAGTCACCCAATATATCAATAACTCGGGTTGCTATCCCATGACATTGGTATTGTTGAAGTCATGCAAGGGGAATAAACCAATGCTATGAGCCACCCACCCATTTATTTCAACCCCTTGAGTCCCACCCCAAAAAGACACCAATTTTCTTTGGAAATTTATGGCCACAGCAGCCTTTATTTAACCCCTTTCTGACATATGACGTACTACACCGTCCATGTGCCCTGGCACTTAATGCCGATGGATGGTATAGTATGTCATACACGATCAGCTGCGCTCACAGCTGACACCCGGCACTTTGTGCCAGGAGTGGTCATGGACCACTCCCAGAACATTAACCCCGGCACACTGTGATCAAACATGTGATCTTACTAGCACCCGGCCTGGAGGGTCCCTTGAGGGGCTCCTGCACCTCCACGAGGTCTGGGGAGCTGAGTCAGGAGAAAGCCTCTCTGGAGGCCTCACCCACCGGGACACCGCTCCTGCGGTGCAGATTCATCAGCCGGCCCTGTGCTCCCCCTGATGATCCCGGCCACCTGTCTCTCAAGCCAGCCCTGGGGCTGCAACAATGCTGCAGCCTTCAAGCTCTCAAGGATCTGCTCCACGCCCGACATGGTGACTGGAGCTGACCAATCTTAACCCCAGAGAGCGAGAACTGAACGGGCCCCACCCCAAACTTGTCCCTATATACAACCCCACTAGAATCCGCCCCTTTATTAAATATCCCCCAACTCCTCCAAACCCCCGTCAAGCCAGCCTCAGCCCACGCTGTGAAGGTGGGGGGCGGCTCTGGTCCAGCCTTTCTTTGTTTTGTTTGTTTTGTTTGTTATTTTCCCAAGCCCAAAAATCCTGGTGCTTGAGCTCACAAAAAGCAAATATATTCCTCAATCACAGATATGTTTGTGGATAGTGCTGATTATAATAGGTATGTCATAGAAATATTGCATTTCCATTGTTATGTGTGAGTGACATGCGCTAAATATAATCTATCTGCCTTAGGAGCAATTCTGCATCTTTGATTTAACAGCTATTTGCTAACAAGGAAGTGCAGTAAAAGTTTACTCTTCCAGAAACTTCAACTACTCTGTAATATAATTCTGACTCAGAGAAGAGATGCTGGTAGGTGTCTGGTGATATTGCATTTATTTACTGAATCCATAACACATACTAAGGCTGGCTTTACACATCCGAGAACATGAATCATGCACATGTGGCAGTTAGGTGAGGTCAGAAAACTGATGCTTGGATATTCCAATACAAACTTGACTGCCGGTTTATCAGGCCAGATTAACTCCGCCGCCCAGAATATACCCGGGTTAAAGTGGCCTAGGTCAGATTATACCCCCAGTATACTCTGTCCTAGGCCAAGCTATACCCCGGGGTATAAATTGGCTTAGGCCAATTTATAACCCTCTGGGCCAGAATATACCCTGGGTATGTTATAACCTAGGCCAAATTATACCCCTCCAGGTCAGAATATACCCCAGCTGCTGTAGATCAGATTTTTCACGCTTTTGAGAACCATTGAGTGATATACTTAATAATGGGGCCCCAGTCGGTGCATAGGGGCACCAGGCAGCACACAGGGACCCCAGGCAGCGCACAGAGGGGCAGAGACAGCACACTGGGCCCCAGGCAGCACACTGGGCCCCAGGCAGCACACGGGGCCCCAGGCAGCACATGGGGGCCCCAAGCAGCACACAGGGCCCCAGGCAGCACACAGGGGCTCCAGGCAGCCTCAGTGAAGTCAGCGGTAGTCACTGAAGCTGTGCGGAGTCCCCGTATGACCTGAGGTGAACTCAGGAGCGTGGGAAAAAGTTCAGAAACTTTCCCCCGCTTATTAGTTCATCTCTGGTCAGCCGGGGCGCCTGCGCAGACATGATTTCATTCATTCTGCAGTGGTTTACAGCGGGGCCGGTAGCATTAGCACTGGTCCCTGTTGTAAACTTGTTAACCCCTTGTGATGGATTGCAGCGGGGGACCTGACCGAACGGTGGAGAGGTATGGATATTGTTGTTTTTTGTGTTTTTTTTTCAGGACAACAAGGGATTCTGTTGGATTAGCAGAATAATAAATTTGGTCAAAAACTTTGTGTGATTATTTCATTTAAAGAATTTTTTATTAATGTGTGTCTTTTTTAACCATTTAATACTATAGGAGTAATAATGGATAGGTGTCTTATTGACACATCTCCATTATTAACCCGGCTTAATGTCACCTTTCAATAGCAAAGTGACATTAGCCCATTATTATTAACACATGAGTCACTGCTAAAGGCAATGGGAATAGAGAGGCTACAGTTGTGGCCAAAAGTATTGACACCCCTGCAATTCTGTCAGATAATGCTCAGTTTCTTCCTGAAAATGTTTGCAAACACAAATCCTTTGTTATTATTATCTTCATTTAATTTGTCTTAAATGAAAAAACACAAAAAGAATTGTCCTAAAGCCAAATTGGATATAATTCCACACCAAACATAAAAAAGAGGGTGGACAAAAGTATTGGCACTGTTCGAAAAATCATGTGATGCTTCACTAATTTGTGTAATTAACAGCACCTGTAACTTACCTGTGGCACCTAACAGGTGTTGACAATAACTAAATCACACTTGCAGCCAGTTGACATGGATTAAAGTTGACTCAACCTCTGCCCTGTGTCCTTGTGTGTACCACATTGAGCATGGAGAAAAGAAAGAAGACCAAAGAACTGTCTGAGGACTTGAGAAACCAAATTGTGAGGAAGCATGAGCAATCTCAAGGCTACAAGTCCATCTCCAAAGACCTGAATGTGCCTGTGTCTACCGTGCGCTGTGCCTTCAAGAAGTTTAAAGCCCATGGCACTGTGGCTAACCTCCCTAGATGTGGACGGAAAAGAAAAATTGACAAGAGATTTCAGTGCAAGATTGTGCGGATGTTGGATAAAGAACCTCGACTAACATCCAAACAAGTTCAAGCTGCCCTGCAGTCCGAGAGTACAACAGTGTCAACCCGTACTATTCGTTGGCGTCTGAATGAAAAGGGACTGTATGGTAGGAGACCCAGGAAGACCCCACTTCTTACCCCGAGACATAAAAAATCAGGCTGGAGTTTGCCAAAACTTACCTGAAAAAGCCTAAAACATTTTGGAAGAATGTTCTCTGGTCAGATGAGACAAAAGTAGAGCTTTTTGGGCAAGGGCATCAACATAGAGTTTACAGGAGAAAAAAAGAGGCATTCAAAGAAAAAAACACCGTCCCCACAGTCAAACATGGCGGAGGTTCCCTGATGTTTTGAGGTTGTTTTGCTGCCTCTGGCACTGGACTGCTTGACCGTGTGCATGGCATTATGAAGTCTGAAGATTACCAACAAATTTTGCAGCATAATGTAGGGCCCAGTGTGAGGAAGCTGGGTCTCCCTCAGAGGTTATGGGTCTTCCAGCAGGGCAATGACCCAAAACACACTTCAAAAAGCACTAGAAAATGCTTTGAGAGAAAGCACTGGAGACTTCTAAGGTGGCCAGCAATGAGTCCAGACCTGAATCCCATAGAACACCTGTGGAGAGATCTAAAAATGGCAGTTTGGAGAATGCACCCTTCAAATATCAGGGACCTGGAGCAGTTTGCCAAAGAAGAATGGTCTAAAATTCCAGCAGAGCATTGTAAGAAACTCATTGATGGTTACCGGAAGCGGTTGGTCGCAGCTATTTTGCCTAAAGGTTGTGCGACCAAGTATTAGGCTGAGGGTGCTAATACTTTTGTCTGGCCTATTTTTGGAGTTTTGTGTGAAATGATCAATGTTTTGCTTTTTGCTTCATTCTCTTTTGTGTTTTTTCATTTAAGACAAATTAAATGAAGATAATAATATCAAAGAATTTGTGATTGCAATCATTTTCAGGAAGAAACTGAGTATTATCTGACAGAATTGCAGGGGTGTCAATACTTTTGGCCACAACTGTAAGAGCCAGAAAAGGCGCATCTTACAGATGCACCTTTTCTGGGGTGGCTGGGGGCAGATTTTTTAGCCGGGGGAGGCAAAAACAATGGTCCCTCTCTAGCCTATTAATACCTGCCCTCACTCACTGGCTTTCCCTCTCTGGTGGATAAATTACCGCGGGAGCAAGGGACAAAAAGCCAATTGGCAAAATACTGATAAATAAGAGTGCTGGGGCTGGCAGACCACACAAAAAACTGAATAGACCAACAAAATCAAGTGTGAACATTAGCAGAAAAACTTAGCTTTAGATGACTGGAACAGAGCTGAAAACCAAGAGCTGACAAGCCAGAAGGAATCACCAGCAACTGAATAGGGCGTCGGCTGTCTTAAATCCAATCTGAGAATCCTGAGGTCCAATCGTCATCCTCATTCTCAGGTGGCAGATCTCCACCGATCAAACCAGCCGCACCACCTCCCGTCACCACCAGGGGGAGTCCAGAAGGGGAACTCACAACTGGTGAACCAGAGAATGAACTCACAACAGCTGAGCAAACGATGGGGCCCACACTAACTAGAAAGGATAGGAAAGGAAAGACACTGTCTGCAATCTGCCCAAAAAACCCTACAAAAATAATGTCCAACACTTCTGATAACAAAATTAACCCTGAAGTCACTAGACTTCTCCCACTATATCAGCACTCTGAAATATTCTGAGACAGAGCAAAAAAAAGGCCAATCTAATAAGGGACAAAAAGAAAATTGGCAAATACAGATAAATAAGAGTGGAAATTCAGCACAGCCCCAGCTGGGGCTGGCTGACCACACAAAAAACTGAATAGACCAACAAAATCAAGTTTGAACGTTAGCAGAAACACTTAGCTTGAGATGACTGGAACAGAGCTGAAAACCAAGTCCTGAAAAGCCAGAAAGAATCACCAGCACCAGAATAGAGCGTCGGCTGTCTTAAATGCAGTCTGAGATTCCAGAGATCCAATCGTTATCCTCATCATCAGGTGGCAGATCTCTACTAATTAAATCCACCTCACTACCTCCTGTTACCACCAGAGGGAGCCTGGAAGGAGAACTCACAACTGGTAGACCAGAAAATGAGTTCACAACAGGTGACCATTTACCGCTTATGTGCCGCTGAGTCTCTGTGCCTCTAACAAGCTCAGCACAGTTATATTTATTATTTGTATTTGCAGCTCTGTGAGTACAACAGAGATTGCTTTTGTGCACCTGGGTGATATCTAGCCCTGTGCACACTACCGCCAGATTGCTCTGCCACCATCTAGCAGCGGTTTTAACACCTACTGCACGGTGGACCCCAAGTGGCGAACGCACTTTATTTATATTTTTCATTTAGTGCATTCCGCCACTCCTAATATTATACTAGCGCCAGGGTCTGGCTAGTGATGGCAGAACAGCAGCAACTCTTACAGTGCATTCGCCAACAAGAGGGTCGCATGGCCACTCTTGAGACGGCACTCTCTGCTGCGCAGTCCACAGAAGCTGCTGTAAATGCACTCACAGATGCGGTTGGTCGCATGTCCATGTCCTCCCCCGCGCCGACAGTTACCCGCCTCCCGTTTCCCGATAAATTTTCCGGTGATAGTGCCTCCTGTAGAGGTTTCATCAGCCAGTGCTCAATCCTGCTGGAGCTGCTGGCTGAGCAGTTCCCTACGGAATGGGCCAAGGTGGCATTTATTGTTTCCCTACTTTCGGGCAAGGCGTTGGATTGGGCTACACCTTTATGGGAGCATGGCGACCCCGAGATTCGGACCGCAGCTCACCTGCTAATAGCCATCAAGCAGGTCTTCCTCGGTCCACGGGTCACACATGACACCTCTCTGCAGCTGCCGACACACGGCGGCGTTCCACTGTAACTCCCGCTCCCATCGTCTCCCGGGTGTCCCTTTTGAAACCTGGTGATCTTGCTTCCTCTAACGCCTTCCGTGTGTCCCGGTTGTCTGTGTCACCTACCAAGACACCAGGCTCATCTTCGGACGAGTCTGAGGCCTATGCCACAGTTGGGCACAGGTTGATGGGTCGGAAGGCTCAGGGAGGAAGGGGCCCTAGGAGGGGGGGTAATGTTAGGAGTCAGATTTCTGCCCGTACTATGCAGGAATCTAGACCCTCACATTCTGCAGTCTCCTGTTCATTGTCTACTGCAGAAGAAATTGCAGAGGAGATTGCCTTTCAGCAACTCTCTCCGGAGGCTAAGTCCTTCTTTCCATCTTCTGAGCATGCTCGTGGAACGAGCCCCCTTTGGTGTTCGGAAATCAGGTGCTCAGGTCCTGCTCCTAATCCCATTGGTTCAACTCAGAGTTCTGAAGACTTCCGGAAGGTCCCGTTTGCTATAAAAAGTGTGCATGACTGTTCCGCCATGCGCTAGTATAGTCATACTTGCTGCTGTGTGTATGTTGATGGATGCATGATCTGGTGAATGACTAATTTGAAACCCCATTCCTATGATATTACATCTGTGTGAGGGAATGAGTTATAGCCAGTATTAGCGCCAGCGCGACATTGCTCCACAAGCACACCTGCTAGCGTCCAACATCGCGCCTGCGTTACTGCGGTGTTATCTTGCGGCAAGTCCCACACCACGCTGCTGTAGCAGCTTTTAGTGTGCGTTCGCAGTTGCAGCGCTGTGCACACAAGTGTTTACGGTAGGTCTTTGCGGATGTAGTGCCGTCATCTTGAACTACTCCGGTGACCATTTACCGCTTATGTGCCGCTGAGTCTCTGTGCCTCTAACAGGCTCGGCGCAATTACATTTATTATTTGTATTTGCAGCTCTGTGAGTACAACAGAGATTGCTTTTGTGCACCTTTGTGATATCTAGCCCTGTGCACACTACCGCCAGATTGCTCTGCCACCATCTAGCAGCGGTTTTAACACCTACTGCACGGTGGACCCCGAGTGGCGAACGCACTTTATTTATATTTTTTATTTAGTGCATTCCGCCACCTCTAACACCGGAGTCAATGGCTGTCTGGGAATGACAGTCTCAGTAGCCAAATCCGGAGAGCAGGAGACTGCAGGCTCCTGGCCTCACCAAAACCCCTGAGGCACAGCAGCATATGAAAGCCTGGAGCTGCCACAGAGGAAGAGGCTTTAGCTGCCTGCCATAAGGTCAAGTTCTAAGGACTGTAGAGAACAGAGGACCGAGTATAGCTTCAAGCTGCAGGGACCTCAGATACTAGCATAGAAAGGAGGCCTCCAACAACACTTGGTTCAAGGGACCCTGATCTGCTTTCAGGCTGCTGGATCTCCATTTCCCTCTGTACCAGTGCTTCGGTATGCACCTCAAGCCTTCAGTAAGAGGTAAAAGGAACAGTAACTCTTGTGTCTGCAGTTATTGATCACACTGGCAGTCCTGCACTACAGTTATCCACCATCCTGCACTTACACTGCCCTGGGGTTAAGCTCTGCCTCTGGAGAGCTGAACCAACTTTGCTGCATCACCACCAGCCCCAGCGGCCTGTACAAGCAGCGTCGCTACAACCTTTATTGCTGAGTACCACAGGTGGCGTCACAAACTTATCTACAAATAGACTTTATTCCTCATCAATCCATATTTTTCATGGACACTCAGGGCCACGGATTGGGTCATAACTGCCGTGACCTATCCCTTTAAGACACTGGCCCGGTACCGAGTAACCCACAGCCCAGAGGGTGTGCTCCACATGCAGTCAGATTTCTGCTCTTTTTTACAGTATTCATCAAACATACTCAGCTCTGGTTCAGAGGGCTTTCTAAGAGAATCAACCATGCAACCCACCAACCTACTGCCTCCTTCCCCACCATCCTGTAGCATGTAAGCCCGAAAGGGCAGGGTCCTCTCTTCCCTCTGTATCAGTCTGTCATTGTTAGTTTGTTTACTGTAAGTGATATCTGTAATTTGTATGTAACCCCCTCTCATGTACAGCACCATGGAATCAATGGCACTATATAAATAAATATTAATAATAATTCTTCTTCAGGATTGTTTTTGGAAGGCTGTGGAAAATACGGAGACTCTGCTACCTTCTGCTTGTTAAGAACAATATCTTTTGAATCTTCTGGCTCAGTGCTAAAAAGAGGGCTAAACTGGGTAAAAGTTGGCAAAAGTTCTACATTGTGCTATTCAATTTTTTCCATGTAGCTTCATGAGTTGTCCCCATTGATGAATCCTCGTTAAAATTTTCCATAGCCTGGTCCAACAGCTTGGGGATTAGGGCCCTCTTCAATGCCACGAAAACCATTCAGCAGTACAGTTGGACCATTGAGATTTTCTTACTTTTCAGATGCCTCAAATGACTCCTGTCTGCTGCTGTTTTTCACAATAACGCTAACTGCTGGAACTTCAGGGACAGAAACAGACTGGGGCCAAAGACAGATTATCCAACACATTCCTGATTTTTTTTTTAGATGGTTTTCTTATTCATCACTTGTTGTTTGGATAGCTTCCTTGGCATCCAAACTTGAAGCATCAGGGTTATCAAAAGCAGCAAGAAGATTGTCAAAGTCTAGAGTCTTCATGTCCTCCATGATTGGAAAGGTAACAGTATTTTCTAGTGCTAATGCACGGCTCCACTACGAGTAGTATATAATGCAGCTGCGATGTAGGTAGGTGCAGGCTTCACAAGATGGCAGTAGAGTGGAAGCAGGACTGCACCTAAACAGAGCTGACCTGCAGTGCAGCAGCAAGGCTACCACAAGTGGCAGCAGAGTAGTCTAACTAGCCGGGTCAAATCCTAGACTGTAGCGCAGTACCAAAGGAATAAGCAAACTCACGGTCATGGACAAGCCAGAGAATCAGCAATGTCGGAAGCGGATAAGACAAAGACAAAAGACAGAAGCAGGTCAGGATGCAAGCCAAGTCAAAACCAGGGAGTCAGCACACTAAAGGGAAACACTGAGTCAGGATGGGAATAGGGGAAAACAGAGACACAAGATCAGATAGCAAACGTAGCAGGGCCAATCAGAGCAATCAGAGTCAGCCACAGCATCCCTAGGCAGGAACTATAACCGACATCGCCTGAAGGAAGCAGCGGCGATAAATAGCAAACCTGAACCCAGACTGAGGTTGAGAAAGGTTAACCCCTTCATGACCAGACTGGGAAAAAGTGAAAACAGGACTCCAACCTGGTATGGATCATGACACACTTAATGTAGATGCCACACTCAAAACCCTGCCCTGTGTATTCTGATCACAGCTACAGCCACCATGGTCTAGAAAAGTCCTCAACCAAAAAATTATATCAGGAATTGACCAGATCAGTAGGCTGCAACCTGGAGAAACTAACATGGTCAAGAAAGACTGGATCTGGGGAAGAGGAGGCACTACATAGTGAAGGGAGGGGAGACAAGTCCTACTAATGGAGGAGGGACCTTCAGCTGTATCACAGCGGGAGCTGGGAGCTACTGAGCATGCCTGTGTGCTGCACAGGGGCAGGGAACGCAGTCAGGAATAGCCAGGGGTCACTACACAGGAGCAGCAATGGAGTTTACAGGATCAGCAAATGAAAGGAAGCTTGACTAAAGACTGGTGGCTCAATGTTCTCGCAATGAAGGAAGTACAATGCCAGGTTTAAGTTGTGTGTTTAATCGGGGTAGAGCCAAGCAGGAACTCAGGGTGGAGACAATCAGAAACAACACAAGTACTTGGATCTGGGTTAAGAAGGAAATGTTCAGCGAGCTGAATAGCTCAGAGGGAAGAACTGCCACCTGGTGCACAAGAGCCACTGGTTTTGAATCCTGGCACCACCCTCCCGTATTGCACATCCATGGCTCAGCATAATCATATGACTAGGAGATCACAGTCACACGCTCATCAGTTGTGGACAGCTATCCAGGCCGAGTTAGGGCAGTGGCTTTTTCTACCGAACCTGGAGCCAGGGAAGGCTGTGTGTGATAATGGTGCAAACCTGGTGTCAGCTCTATGTCGGGGAAACCTTGCACACATGCCTTGCATGGGTCATATCCTCATCATAGTGGTATAGCAATTTCTCCGCCACTAACCTGGCCTGGGGGAGCTGCTCCAGAAAGCATGGAAGCTGTGTGCTCATTTCTGCCGTTCGCACCCCTCAGGTCGTCGACTTGCATACAGAGGTCTTTGTCCATGCCAGTTAACAGGTTGATATGCGATGTGCTGACATGGTGGAATTCAACTCTGCACAAGTTGCAGCAGATGGTTGAAATATAGCAGCGTGGGAATCTGGTGTTTTGTTCCCTCTTGGGATCTCCTCTTTGAATAATGGAAGCAGACGCTGTCTGTCTACACCATCCTGCTGCAGCTTCATTGCATGTGACTAAGCGCATACAGTAGTTCTGGCTTTACACAACTATTGAGGGTGAGTACCCTGCACAATTTAATTTATATTCATTATATCTGCACTGGTAAGGCCCTATGGGCGCGCTTTTGTGGTTTCTTTTATCTTTAATTTGAAAAAGGGGGATCGTGGCGCCATCCGTGGTCCTCGGCTAGGGTAGCCGACACTGCAATGCATATCCTCTGGGCCAGTGTTAAAGCAGCAAAGATGATGAAGCTCTCCACGGGCAGAGCTGTATCCCAGGGCAGTTGAGATGGTGTTTGTGAGCCGTTGACAGTGATGGTGAGTGTAGCATGTGTAGCAGTCGAGTTGTAAAAGACACCAAGGACACAGATGGGTGCAGTTTCTGAGTTTTGCCTCAAAAGTTTTGTGCACAAGATGACCCGATTGGTACTGTGTCATCCGAGGGAGGGGTCCGGCAAACTCAAAGGTACATCAGGAACACTTGTTCAAGACTCCTCCTTGTGTATCCTTTCTAGGCCGTGTCTCTGCGCTGATCTCTCCCTTCCTTCCTTCCGTGCACCTTCGCTAACAGTGTCCAAAGCCGGCAGCCACGTATCACACCGGGCGACGTGGGTCCAACTACTGCCTTTTTGAGTATTGAATGTGGCTGCGACTGAGGCTCTTAAAGTTACCTCAGTCTCCGTCTTTCTAGCTGAGCCCTGTATTTCTCCACTACCTTCAGGAGCCACCTTCCCCAACGAGACCTGGTCCTTCCTTCTCCAGAAACGACCTTCACAGGTGGCTTATTGCACTTCCCGTGCCCCAAGGACCCCTTCCTTCCAGTCTAGGAGCTTGGACAAGATTTTTCTCTCCTCTCTGACCCTCAGCCCTCTCACAGCAATCCTGCTCTTACTCTGTCCTGTCACTGACTGACAACTCTCTAGAAAGATCCATTTACCTCAGACTAGCTCCACCCACCAACTATTACCTTGCTGTCTCTGATTGGATGCCCACAATCACTCCACTACCTAAGCTCCTCCCAATGTACCTACCTTCCACACTTACCCCCAACACTATTTCCTAGTCAGTCTGGGATGAGGCCATCCTCCCGCCGGGTACACCCAGAAAGCACTGACTAACTAGTGTGTGTGTTGAGTGCAGGGTTCGGAGTCCTGAGTGGTGATCCCTCCTTACCTGAGGGTGGGATACCACACCTTTGGATGAGGTGCAGTACCTCTGTAGTGACCATACCATCAGGGGCGCCATAGTACCCTTTCTCAACTTTCTATATTGTTGTCGCATCCATACTGGGCCTGAGAGCGTCTGTGTTTGCCTCCTGAAATGTATACGGAGATTCAGGAAAGATGTATATCTTTGTACCGTGTTAGCCAGTAGATAGAAAAATATTCAGAATTGAGAGTCCTCAGTGGTTGATACCTTTTAATGGCTAACTGAAAAGATGGTAAAACATTGCAAGCTTTCGAGACTACTCAGGTCTCTTCATCAGGCATAGACTAATACAAAATCTGAAGTGTCACATATTTATGCCCAATACAGGACAGAAAAAATGCAATAGATGAGACATGTGACGTGAAGCAGAATTATGATTATGGGAGAGGGAGAAACACAAATTTTAAGTCTTCCTTATTGGACACCCAGGGCACGGACCGGTTCTCAATCACCACCGACATATTTCCCCCTTAAAAGAGCCTGAAAGGCCCGTTACTGAGTAACCCCAGGCCCTGCGTGGCGTTTCATTTTAACACCAGATAACAGGGATATATTGTATAGTTTCAACATTATAAATCTACGTATATATTTGAGGAGGCAGACACAGACACTGTCATGGCCAGAATGGATTCGACAACAATCTAGAAAGTAGTAAAAGGGCACAGTATCACCAGATACAAGGTATATATAGTATAGTTTCAACATCCAACATCTCCGTATTTATTTCAGGAGGCAGACACAGACACTCTGAGGCCCAGTATGGATTACACAACAATATAAAAAGCAGTAAAAGAGGAATGGATCCCAAGCGTACTGCTGGATACAGTGTTGGGGTCATTGGGTGATCTACATATATATTTCAAGAGTAACACACAGCCTCTCACAGGCTCAATATAGATCACACCATAATATAAAAAGAAGATCCACAAGAAATAATCACACATGTGGGCCAATGTTCCAGGTGTCAATGATGCACTTTGAGTGGTAGGTGGAGGATGAATTTTGGGCACAAAGGGTACTGGATCAACAGATACAATGTATATATAGTATACTTAAAATACCAAAAATTTCCGTATGTATTTCAGGAGGCAGACACATATGCTCACACGCTCAGTATGGATTTGACAATAATGTAAAAAGTTGAAAAAGGGTACAGTATCACCAGATACAAGGTATATATTGTATAGTTTAAACATTCAAAATCTCCGTAGACATTTCATGAGGCAGACACAGATGCTCTCAGTCCCAGTATGCATTAGCCAAGAATATAAAAAGGTTACTTTATCACCAGATACAAGGTACATATAGTATTGTTTAAACATTATAAATCTGCTTATTTTTTTCAGGAGGCAAACACAGACACTCTCAGGGTCAGTATGGATTACACAATATAAAAAGCAGTAAAAGGGTAATGGATCAGAAGCGTACAGCTGCATACAGTGTAGGGGTCATTGTAAATCTCAGTATATATTTCCAGAGTCATAAACAGACTCTCACTAGCTCAGTATGGATTAGACCACTATATAAAAAGCAGTAAATGGGTAAGGTATCACAAGCGTACAGCTGTATACGGCGTTGGGGTAATCTTAAATCTACAAATATATTTCTGGAGTTACAGACAGACATTCACAGGCTCAGTATGGATTACACCAAAATCTAAATAGCAAAAAAGGGTACTGTATCATTAGCGTACAGCTTTTTCCAGTGTTGGGCAAATTTTACATCTTGGGATCTATTTCCGTAGTCACCCTCAGACGCTCACTCATTATGGATTTGACCGTAATACAAAATGTCGATCAAAAGTACTGTATCACAAGATAGGAGGTGTATATAGTATAGGGTAAACTTTTTATCTACGTATATATTGAAGGACTAAACCACACATGCTCACTCACTATGGATTATAATGTACTAAAAAATTTAGAACAAAGGTACTGTATCATCAGATACCAGGTGTATATAGTATAAGTGAAAATGTAAATCATCCTATATATTTCCGGAGTCACATACAGATAGTCAGCATGTATTTCTCCGTGATACCAGCCGGGACACGGTACTGTGTGAGGAGCGTACAGCTGTATACGGTGTGTGAAATAATGAACGTTTGTTCACTGTGCAGAAAAAAAGAATAAAAGTATTAGTGCTGTGTAAAAAGCTGTCTGCTCAGCAGTGTACCCACAGCAATACTGCTATAAGGCAGGCTAATAATCGGCGCTGCTGCACACAAGAAAATCCTCCCCTGTGACTGCACCCTAACTGTACCCAAAAATTGCGTTCAGCACAAGCACATAAGAACTTCTGTTTACAGGCCTAAGTGTCTCCCTAAAGACAGGGGCCACTGCGAGCCAAACCCCCCTCCACAGAGGCATAAGTGGAGGCCCACATGACAGTGGGTTGGAGGAAGGGGGTTAACTGTCCCTGGGGGGTGGAGTATGGAAATAAGGGAGGGTATTTTAAGTCAGCTTATGGGGCGGTTACCACAGTTCCCGCTACAGAGCCGCAGAGACTGTCCCACGCCCAGACGGCATGGAGTCCTTATCAGCTGGATTGGAGAGGCTGCGCGCTGCAGCGTAGTTGCAGCCTGCTGGCGTGGATCGAGGAGCAGGTTGCGGGGATCATCGGTGGAAGCATCGGGTTCGCTGCTGGTGTCTCTTCCCGTGCGAGGCGGAGGTCAAGGGCCACAGAGCATTTCTCCTCCGACGCAGATCCCAGGACCCTGCGCTGGCAACGGAGCCCCTTCCAGGGTGCCTGCTGGTAAGCGTGCGGGCAGGCCCCGGGCTGGAAGGAATCCACGAGCCGTGCTGGGTCCAGTGGCAGTTGCAAGTCCTTCTCCCCGAACAGAGGGGGAGGCGGGGCCTGTACTCGCCGGGTCGGCGATGAACAATGACAGAAAAAACTGACGGCACATCTAGAACTAGTCTGAATAGGTGCATACCAAAAAACAGCTTACATATCAAATAAAGAAATGGTTGCACTCAATTGCATTAAGGCATATCAAATATGAAATATATGAAGTACAAATAGCATAATGGCTTTTGTAATTTAGAAAAAACATCCTATCCTATCTTCCTATAAATACCGGCTTTACCATGTTATTAGCCAGAGGTTAGTTCACACTAGGCAGTAAGAATAGGGACCCGTTCAATGAGGTCACCTTGACGTTGGAGAATGGGCTCACATCTTTTGGCCAAATTTTGTGCTAAGTATCTCATATGTTTTTTCTAGATTACAAAAGCCATTATGCTATTCGTACTTCATATATTTCATATTTGATATGCCTTAATGCAATTGAGTGCAACCATTTCTTTATTTGATATGTAAGCTGTTTTTTGGTATGCATCTATTCAGACTAGTTCTAGATGTGCCGTCAGTTTTTTCTGTCATTTGTATGTTAGCTTTCTGACTGAGCACTCCGCCCTTCATCAAGCTGTGATTTTAATTACATCCAATCACATTTTGGTTCCTATCTTCCTATAAATACAGGCTTTACCATGTTATTAGCCAGAGGTTAGTTCACACTAGGCAGTTAGAATAGGGACCCGTTCAATGAGATCACCTTGACGTTGGTGAATGGGTTCACATCTTTTGGCCAAATTTTGTGCTAAGTATCTCATATGTTTTTCCTAGATTACAAAAGCCATTATGCTATTCGTACTTCATATATTTCATATTTGATATGCCTTAATGCAATTGAGTGCAACCATTTCTTTATTTGATACGGCGATGAACAATGACGTCACGGCAGGCCGTCATGGAGCCGGGCGATCAGCCTCCTCTTCTTGGGGTGGTGGTGGGAGTTACCCGGAGGGGGGGTCGTCGGGCAGCAGCCCCCGTCGCCTGAGGCTGTCAGCTATGCCCAGTACCTCGGGCACCCTGACCGGAACAACAGCGGTGGATCAGCATGGACGGTGCGTCAGGCAGTCGTTGGGGGTTGCGGGGGGTGGGTGTCAGCAGGCAAAAGCCCCAGTGGCTGTGCAGCCCGCTTGCCTCAGCAGGGGTCGGAGAAGCAAACAGCCCTGAACGTAGTTCCCCGTGAGGGCGTCGTCGTCGAGAAAGCCTGTTTCACAAGGTGGCAGACCTCTGGGGACAGAGGGTCTGAGGGGAAGTTCCGTACTCGACGCCCAGCGGGATACGGGATTGGCGGCTGGAGGAGTCACAGCGTCATCGCAGCCCAGTGAGTATGGCTCCATGTCTTGTTTGTCCTCATCTCTAGTGATGTCCCCTGTGGTCAGGAGTTGGTTTGGGTGTCGGCCAGTGGCGTTAGGTCAGGGAGTTGTGGACCAAGTTCCTTCATGGATTGGGGGGCTGGGAGAGATGTTGACTTCCATGTGGGATTTGTTGTCTCGGATGGAGTGATTTGGAGCGCACCCGGTGCATTTAGCCTCTTGGGTGGGGTCGCAGCTGTGAAGGACCAGTTTGTCGGGGGCGGTTACCGGGGTTTCAGTTGGCCGAGCTGACCCTGTGTCTGTTTCAGTTCAGACTGAGAAGGAAAAGGAATGTCGGATCAATGTAGATGACAGGGCGCATTGGGAGGTATATGTATGCTTTGAGGGACCACTGGGCGCTCATCGTAAGAAGGAGGTGAGGGAAAAGATATAGAAGGATGAATAGGTCGCAATTTTGTCACTGCTTCATTTGGAAAAGTTGAACTTGGACAAAGGGAAGAAGGATGATAGCCAAAAAGAGGAGGAGGAAAAATGGAGATGGTGAATGATTCCGCACAGATTATCTAATTGGCTACAGGCATTCGATATTTGGGCTAGCGTGTTTGCCTGAGAATTGTTCTCCTCTTTTTTGTTTTTTGGATTCGATTGGGGAGGCTTTTATGATTGGTAGTCTCGCCCCTGTGTGTAGTGCCTAAGAAACAGCAGCATAAGTTCAGGCTCATTCATCTTCTGTCTTTCCCTCGTGGTAGGTCGTTGACTGATGGAATTGACCCGGAGCTGTGCTCTTTGTTTTAAAAGTCATTTCAGGAGGCGGCAAAGTTTGTCCAGAAATGTTGGAAGGGGGCACTTTTGCCTAAAAAGGATATTGAGTCGGCATTTATGTTGATCCCTGTTCATCCTGATAGTGTTAAGTTGTTGGTGTGTTACTGGGGTGGTGTTTTTTGGGTTGATAGTTGTTTGACAATGGGTTGATCGGTGTCTTGTGCATTTTTTGAGGCATTCAGTTCTTTTCTCGAATGGGTTGTCCGTGAATTATCGGCTTTTGATTCCTTGATTCTTTACCTGGATGATTGTTTGTGTATTGGTCGGGCTAATTCTGGTTGTTGGGAGAGGTTACTAAGAGCGGCGGAATGGGTGGCGGAGCGTTTTGTTGTACCACTTGCTCCCATTTAAACAGAGGGGCCTTGTACGTGCCTAGCGTTTTTGTGAATCGTGATTGATTCATTAAAATATGAGTTCCGTTTGACGGAGGATAAGGTAAAGGCATTGCGGGATGCGGTGTCTGGGGCAAGACGGTTGAAGAAATTGTCGTTGACATAGGTGTAGTCACTACTTGTGAATTTGACTTTTGGTTGTCGCATTATTACAATGGGTCGGGTCTTTTCTCGGCGGTTGGCGAGCACTACGGCAGGAGTGCGGGCTCCACATTATTTTGTTCGGCTTTACAGTGAACATAAGGCTGATTTGGAATTCTGGGACTATTTTTTGGAGCAATACAACAAACGTTTTTGGCTCATGGAGGAGGCAGATGTAAATGATGACTTGGAGTTGTTCACAGATGCATGTGATGGACTGTGTTTTTGGTCATATTTTCAGGGCCTGTGGTGCGCGGCTGCATGGCCTGAGGAGTGGTTTCAGCTGGGCCTTGTTAGGAATATTGCTTGGTTGGATATTTTGCCTATACTGGTGGCTGTGAACCTATGGAAGAAGGAGTTTCGGGACAGAAGGATCCGTTTTAATTGTGACAACATGGAAGTTGTGTGTTCCATTAACAGCTTGACGGCGTCCTCTCCTCCAGTGATTCGAGTCCTGCGGCACTTAATTTTGACTTGTTTAACGCTTAATGATCATGTGACGGCTTCTCAGGTGGCAGGTATTAGGAATTCCATTGCTGATTCTTGATCTCGTTCACAGTGGTAGCGTTTTCGTTAATTGTCCCTGGATGCGGAAGAAGCAGGTTTCTTTGAGTCCAGCCGGGCTTTGGAAGGTGGTCTCAGGGCTGCAGAACCTATCATACGGGCATCTCTGTCTTCTATTACTTGGTACGTCTATCAGTCAGTATGGATTTAACCGTAATACAAAATGTTGGAAAAAGCGACTGTATCAGCAGATCACAGGTGTTTCCAGTCAAGGGGTATTTGTAAATCTCCATCTATACTTCAGGCTTCAGACAAAGACAGTCACAGGCTCAGTATGGATTACACAAGAATATAGAAACTTGAAAAAGGGTAATGTTTTACAAGCGTTCAGCTGCATACAGTGTTGGTGTCATTTTAAAATCTCCTTATATTTTACCAGAGTAAGACACAAACTCTCACAGGCTCAGTACGGATTACACCAGAATATAAAAATGAGAAAAAGGGAAATGTATTTGAAACGTACACCAGTATACAGTGTTGGAGTACTTTGACATCTTCGTTTATATTTCAGTGTCAGTCAGCCAGTCCAGACTCACCGCTAGAGGAAGCTAGATGGATAAAAGTAGAGATGTAAAGTTGAGTGATTTCAGAAGTGTTGGAATTTCTAATCACGGGGAAACCTCCCGGGAGAATTCGCAGAGGCGATGCGGACCCGCAATAACTTTTACAGTGGATACAGCTAAAACGCAAATTATTGATGAAAGGGTTGATGTATCGCAGTAGCATCGATCCCATCACCGTTACTCGTCTCCATCAACTGTGATCACAGGGAGAGCTGTAGACGTGGTCCTCACTGCCTATCATGATCTGTCTGGTCACTTTTGAGTGCAAAACACAAAAGCCACAGGCCGTAGGGGATTCTATTGGATTGCCATGAGAGGATACATTGAAAAATGGTGCCAGGAATGTCACACGTCTGTGACTATGAAAAATGTGAAAGGTGATCAAAAAGCCCCACTGCATCCGATTGGGAGTTGACGTCCATTAGAAATGTTAGCCATTGGTAATCTGAAGGTAGAGGCCAGCAGGACAGGACATAGCTACATCTTAACCATCATCGATCAGTACACCAAATTTGTAGTGGCCGTCCCTGTGAAGGATTTAACTGGCCAGACTACACAGCGGTGGAGCAGGGAGAGGTAAGTATTGCAAGTGCTGTGTCCCTGAGCAAGCAAGGGGGACCCACTCGTGGGCGCCGGTACTGGCACAGGGCCCCTCACAGTACGCCAGTGTGTCTGACGGTGAGTGGGTCCTCCCACCATCAGAGACACTTTATTGTACTATGAGAGGCCCTGTGCCAGTGCCGTCGCCCAAGGGTGGGGCCACACGCCTGTTCAGGGCAACAGCACTTGCCCGGGTGCTGCAGGTGATGACCCAGGTCCTGGTGTGGGGGGGCAGCCCATTTAGGGAGGTTTAGAAAATGGCTTATGTTGATGTGTAGGCTGGACTTTCAGCTGCTGCAAATGGAGGAATTGGAGAAGTCAGAGGAAGAGGTGGACAAAAGCGAGCCTTTTTTCTGGCAAACTATGTGTTATCAGGGAGGGCGGGACAAAATCTTTTGAAACCCATGCATGGTTCATTTTTATGAAGGTTAGATCATCAACATTTTGAGTCAACAGATGGGTCCTTTTTTCTGTCAGGATTGATCCAGCTCCTGTAAGGCATATTGTGCCAATTCAGGCCATGTGTCCAGTTTTGAGGCCCAATAATCAAAGGGGAATGACCTGTCAGGGGGAACCTCGATATGGGAGAAGTAGTTTGTAACCATAGTTGACAACTGCTGTCTCCTGTCACTTGCAATCGATTCTGTATTAGCTGTTGTGTGCGCAGGACTTGAGAAATCAGACCACAACATGGTCAGGAAACTCCTGTCTCCAACGCCAGTTCGACTGTGTGCACCATGAACACCTCTTCCATTTTGCCCACTACGGCTCGTGGGAGAACCAGCTTCGCTGCTGTGTGCTGGGAATGCCTCAAACAACCGGTTTACCAGAGTTGCTTGTTTGTTAGCCAATATTAGCTCTAGGTTCTCCTGTGGCATGATGTTGTGTAATTTGCCTTTATAGCGTGGATCGAGGATGCTGGCCAACCAGTAGTTGTCGTCCCTCATCATTTTCGCAATGCGGGGGTCCCTTTTTAGGATCCGCAAGGCATAGTCACACATGTGGGCCAATGTTCCAGGTGTCAATGCTGCACTGCCAGACGCCTGATCCTTAATGTGCATCAAAGTTTGCATGAGCAGACGCATAAGTGGTATGCTCATGCTTATGATGGCGTCAGCGCTTACCAGCCGTGTGCATTCCTCAAAACACTGAAGGACTTTACAGAGGTCTTTCAGCTTTGACCACTGCACACCATGTCTGCCCTCAAACTGCCTGCCCATGTATCCTCCCACAAATGCATTACAACCTGCCTCTGTTTGCACAGCCTCTCAACCATGTGCATGGTGGAGTTCCATCTTGTAGCAACGTCTATGATTAGGCGGTGCTTGGGGAGGTTGCGTGATCGCTGCAGCTTCTGCATACGACTGGAGTGGACACTCAAGCGATGGATGTGCGAGCACAGTCTTTGCACCTTATGGAGCAGGGCTGTTAACTCCGGACTCAGGTTCAAGGTGTGAGCCAGGCAAGGTATGTGTGTGAGTTTTGAAAGGGCTATGGCTGCCACAAAATCCTGCCCATTATCACTGACTACCTTGCCTGGCTCAAGATGTAGACTGCCCAGCCAGTACCTCCGTGGTGTGTCTGCTATCGCCCAAAGACATCATTTCTAAAAACAGCCTGCTGCCGCTTACCACTAGCTGTTCGATAGTGGGACACCTCGTGTGCAACACTGACAGATGTGGATGGAGTGCTCGTGCGACTGCGCTCTGACGACGAGCTGCTTATGGAGGAGGAGGGTCTAACGCCTACAGCCAACTGATTCCTATACCGTGGGCTAGGCAGCACTGTTCCACCGCCGCTGTCCCCTGTAGAGCCTGCATCCACCACAGTAACCCAGTGTGCAGTGATGGACAGGTAACAGCCCTGGCCATGCCTACTGGCCCATGCATCTGTTGTGAGGTGCACCTTTCCACTCACTGATAGTTTTAGTGCATGGACAATGCTGTCTTTCACATGCCGGTGGAGGGCAGGGATGGCTTTTCGAGAAAAGAAGTGCCGACTGGGTAGGTCATAGCGTGGGACAGCGTAGGCCATGAGCTCTCGGAAAGCTTCAATTTCTACCAAACGGAAGGGCATCATCTCTAATGAGATCAGTTTGGCAATGTAAGCATTCAAAGCCAGTGTACGCGGATGAGAGGATGAGTACTTTCTTGTCCTTCTCAGAGTGTCTGGTAGGGTGAGCTGGACTTGAGAGCTGCATATGGGGGAACTGGCATTGGACATGACGGACTGAGAAGGGGTTGGTGATGTGAGGGTGTTGATTGCCTAGATTCAGTGTTTCCTCACAAAAATATTGTGATTGCCTGACTGCTTTGGCCTAGCGATGACACCTCAACATTTCTTGATGGTGGTGTGCTTAGAGTTGGCCTTACAGTGGGGGAAGCGATGGAGTGTTGACGGCTAACTTCAATCGGAGCAGGTGCACATGTGCTACCTGAGGTTTTGTAGTCCGTCCACGCTTGCAAATGCATGTTGGTTAAATGTCTAAGCATGCAACTGGTATTCAAATTTCGTAGATTTTTCCCTCTGCTAAAGGTCCTTCGGCACATCTTACAGATAACCTGTTGTGAATTCACATTCTGGCCTGCCTCTGGTTGCTAGTGAAGGTCGTAGAACTGGTTGTATTGACAGAGGAGTCACGAGTAGAGTTGAGCGATACCGTCCGATACTTCAAAGTATCGGATCGGAATGGATCGGCCGATCTTAAAAAAAAGTATCGGTATCGCCGATTCCGATACCGGAAGTCCCATTCAAGTCTATGGGACTTCCGGTATCGGAATAAGAAAAATCCTGTTTTTCCCTTGTACAGCCTCTCTGGGGTCTGTACGGGCCTTTCGGGGGGCTGTGCCGGCCTGCCAGGGGGTCTGTGCAGGCTCCGGTGGTCTGTGCCGGCCTGCCGGGGGGCTGTGCCGGCCTGCCGGGGGGCTGTGCAGGCTCCGGTGGTCTGTGCCGGCCTGCCGGGGGGCTGTGCAGGCTCCGGTAGTCTGTGCAGGCATCGTCCGATGGGACTACAAGTCCCATCGGATGATGCCTGCTACCATGACAGTGATTGACACATTAGCCAATGTGGGAATTTCCCACACAGCAATGGCATAAAGTGAGACTAGGGACTTTTTTTTTTTAAGTGGCGGAGGAATACAGTGTGGAAGGATACCTACCTTCCGTCATTGGATTCCTGCAGCCCGTAGAGAACGGCAGCAACAGCTGATGCTGCAGTTCTCTACCCAAGATCGTCGTGGGACACACTCGTGGACTGCTTCGGATCGTGGGTGAGTATTTTTGTGGTTTGTTATGTTAATATTTATTCCGTAAAAGACAATGGCTTCGGGGAACAATGTGACAAGTATTGGTAAGTATGTTACTCTATGTTATATGTACTGTATGTCTATGTATGTATTGTATGAATGTATTGTATGTAGTATGTATGTAGTATATATGTGGTATGTATGTAGCATGTAGTATGTATGTAGTATGTATGTAGCATGCATGTAGCATGCAGTATGTATGTAGCATGCATGTAGTATATATGTAGTATGTATGTAGCATGTAGTATGTATGTAGTATGTATGTGGTATGTATGTAGCATGTAGTATGTATGTAGCATGCATGTAGTATGTATGTAGTATATATGTAGTATGTATGTAGTATATATGTAGTATGTATGTAGCATGCATGTAGTATGTATGTATGTAGTATGTATGTAGTATATATGTAGCATGTAGTATGTATGTAGTATATATGTGTTATGTATGTAGTATGTATGTAGTATGTATGTGGTATGTATGTAGTATGTATGTAGTATGTATGTAGTATATATGTAGCATGTAGTATGTATGTAGCATGCATGTAGTATATATGTGTTATGTATGTGGTATGTATGTAGTATGTATGTAGTATGTATGTGGTATGTATGTAGTATGTATGTAGCATGTAGTATGTATGTAGCATGCATGTAGTATGTATGTAGTATTTTTTTTTTTTTTTTTTAACATTTAACACATTAGCCGGATGATGGGACTACTACTGTCCCATCATTGGCTAATGTGTCAATCACTGTCATGGTAGCAGGAATCGCCAGATGGGACTTGTAGTCCCATCGGACGATGCTTGCACAGACCCCCGGACATCAGCACAGCCCCCCGGCAGGCCGGCACAGCCCCCCGGCAGGCCGGTACAGACCCCCACAGGGTGCACAGACCACCGGCAGGCCGGCACAGCCCCCCGGCAGGCCGGTACAGACCCCCACAGGGTGCACAGACCACCGGCAGGCCGGCACAGCCCCCCGGCAGGCCGGTACAGACCCCGGGCAGTCCACACAGCCCCCCGGCAGGCCGGCACAGCCCCCCGGCAGGCCGGTACAGACCCCGGGCAGTCCACATAGCCCCCCGGCAGGCCGGCAGAGACCCCCGGAAGGCCCGAAATGACGGCGCATCATGATGCGCGCACACACCGCGCATCATGATGACGTCAGGCTGTCAATCAACTTTGAACTTCCGATTCCGATGCCGACTTCCGATATTGAAAAAATATCGGAAGTCGGTATCGGAATTCCGATACAGCAAGTATCGGCCGATACCCGATACTTGCGGTATCGGAATGCTCAACACTAGTCACGAGTTCTCTTTTTGGGTTCCCTCTGGTGGTTGTGGAAAATGAGGTAGAGAAAATATTGGATTCTCGTTTGGCTAGACGGAGACTCCAGTACTTGGTCAAATGGAAAGGTTATGGCCAGGAGAATAGTTCTTGGGTCTCTGCTTCTGACATTCATGCCGATATATTGGTTCGTGCTTTTCACCGGGCCCATCCTGATCAGCCTGGTGATGTGGATGAGGGTTCAGTGACCCCTCCTCAAGGGGGGGTACTGTTGTAAATTCACTTTCTGGCCTGCCTCTGGTTGTTAGTGAAGGTAGTGGAGCTGGTTGTATTGACAGAGGAGTGGCGAGTTCTCTTTCCGGGCTCCCTCTGGTGGTTACAAGAGGTAATGGAGCTGATCTAATTGACAGAGGCCTGCCACCTGATAATGAGGATGACGATTGGACATCTAGAGTCTCTGACTGGATTTAAGACAGCCGACTCCCTCCATCCCTGCTGGTGATTTTTCCTGCCTCCTGAGGTCTTAGTTTCCAGTTCAGTCCCTGCATGCTCAAGCTAAGTGTTCTTTGCTATTGTTCACATTAGATTTGTTTTTGTCTATTTAGTTTTGTGTGGTCAGCCAGCCCTGGGTGGGGCTGTGCTGAATTTCCATCCTTATGTTACTGTTTGTGTCAGTTTGTTTTTTGTCCCTTATTAGATTGGCCTCTTTTTGTTCTGCTTTCAGAACATGCCAGAGTGCTGATATAGTGGGAGAAGTTTAGTGTCTTCATAGTTTTTGCTATCAGAAGTGTTGGACATTTTTGCAGGGTTTTTTGCATGATTGCAGACAGTGTCTTTCCTTTCCTGTCCTTTCTAGTTAGTGTGGACCCCATCATTTGCTCAGCCTATTTTCCTACCTGTGTTTGTGTTTTCATCTTGTCTCACCGACAATATATGTTTGGGGGCTGTCTATTCCTTTGGGGTCTGCTCTGGGGCAGTTTAGATTTCCCCTTTTCTTGCTTTAGGCTTATTTAGTTCTCCAGCTGTGTCGAGGTGTCTAGTATCATCATAGGCACGCTCCACGGCTACTTATAGTTGTGTGGATAGGATAAGGGGTCTGCAATCCGCTTAGTTACCAACCTCTCTGGTTTTCTGTAGCTTAGCTTGGTCTTGTTTTCCTCCTTGCTGGCCCAATCATAACAGAATCACCAGCCTAATCCGCAGATTCTAGGGTACTCAAAAGCAGGAGAAGATTGTAGAAAAAAAGAAATAAAAAAAGTGTCAGAATTTTTTTTTTATATGTATTTTTTCCTCTTTTTCTCTGGGGCCGTAGGCGGAATTTTTCTTTAATGGAGATTAAGCAATTGTCGGATCATGTTGAGCAGCTCGTTGCTGAAGTGCGGGGAATTTCCGCCTATCTCGCTCAGTCACCTACTGTTGAACCAAAAATCCCTACTCCTGATGTGTTTTCTGGGGATCGGTCTAAATTTTTGAATTTTAAGAATAATTGTAAATTATTTCTTGCCTTGAAGCCTAACTCATTGGGGAACTCTGTGAAGCAGGTTAAAATTGTCATCTCCTTGCTGCACGGCGATCCCCAGGATTGGGCTTTTTCTCTGACACCTGGAAATCCTATTCTGACTAATGTGGATGCATTTTTCAAGCCTTGGGGTTGTTGTATGATGAACCTAATGCTATTGATAAAGCTGAAAAAACCCTATTGGCATTAAACCAGGGTCAGGATTCTGCAGTTATACTGTCAAAAATTCCGAAAGTGGGGGGTCCTTACTACATGGAATGATGGTGCCTTAGCAGCTCTCTTTCAGAAGGGTTTATCAGAAACCGTAAAAGATGTTATGGTGGGATTTCCTGTCCCTCTGGTCTTGATGATTCTATGTCATTAGCCATTCAAGTTGATCGGCGTTTACGTGAACGTAAAACTACACGAGAAGCGTTGCCACCTATTGAACAAACGTCTGAACCCATGCAATGCGATAGGGTTTTGTCTAGGGCACAACGTCAGGAGTTTAGAAGGCATAATAAGCTGTGTTTTTTCTGTGGAGACGCCTCTCATACTATTTCTGTCTGCCCTAAATGAGAGAAACATTTTGAACACACATTTGCTGTTGGCAGTGTACAACCTAAGTTCCTTTTGACAATTACTCTGATCTGCTCCTTATCCACATTTTCCGCTAAGGCTTTTGTGGATTCAGGAGCAGCTTTCAATCTGATGGATTCGACTTTGCAAAACGTTGTGGTTTTCCCATGATACCCCTGCGGACGCCTATTCCTTTGAGGGGTATTGATGCTACTCCTTTGGCGGAGAATAAACCCCAGTTTTGGACCCAGGTGAAAATGCGGTTCGCCCTGGACCACCAAGAAAATTGTAGGTTCCTGACCAGTGGAGGAAGAGAGTGATGTCTGAAATTCATTGTTCCACGTTGGCTGGTCATCCAGGTATTTTTGGTCAGGAATTTTGTGCAGTCCTGTGGGACTTGTTCTCAGTCTAAACCCAGTTCTCATTCTAGTGGGTTGTTGATGCCCCTGCAGGTGCCCAAGAGGCCATGGACCCATATCTCAATGGATTTTATTTCTGATCTTCCTGTCTCTCAGAGAATGACTGTTATCTGGGTGATTTGTGATAGATTTTCTAAGTTGGTCCATCTTGTACCACTCCTAAAGTTGCCATCCTCTTCAGAGTTGGTGCCCTTGTTTTTACAACAGGTGGTTTGGTTGCATGGGATTCCTGAGAACATTGTGTTAGACAGAGGAGTCCAGTTTGTTTCCAGATTTTGGAAAGCTTTTTGTTCCAATCTGGGAATTCAGTTATCTTTCTCCTCTGCGTTTCATCCTCAGACCAATGGGCAGACTGAGAGAACAAACCAGACTTTGGAGTCCTATTTGAGATGTTTTATATATGCTGATCAGGATGACTGGGTCTCATTTTTGCCCTTGGCCGAATTCGCGCTAAACAATAGAGCTAGTTCTGCCACTTTGATGTCGCCCTTTTTCTGTAACTTTGGGTTTCATCCTCGATTTTCTTCAGGGCAGGTGGAATCTTCGACCTGCCCAAGTGTGGACACTGTGGTAGAGAGAATGCAGCAGATTTGGGACCAAGTGGTGGATAAGTTGTCTGTTATGAATGAGTCACCATAGGAGGCAAAAACAGAAATACTAGCTAAGTCCAGAAAACCAGAGAAGTTGGCAGCTATCGGATTGCAGACCCCTGAACCTAATAACAACAATTAGCAGTAGCCATGGGGGGTTCCTACGGTGCCCTAGACCCCTCGATCACAGCCGGAGAACTACATAGCCTAAAGACAGAAAGGGAAATCTAAACTGCCCCAGAGCAGACCCCAAAGCAATAGGCAGCCCTCAACATATAAGGACGGTGAAGCAAGATGAAAAAACACTCACACAGATAGAAAGATAGGCTGAGCAAATGATGGGGCCAAAGCTAACTAAATAGGACAGAATAGAAAAGCTGCTGTCTGCAATCCGCCAAAACCCTCTCAAAAACAAGAGCCAACAGACTGATAGGGAAAAAAGCCCTGAAGACGCTAGGCTTCAAAAAGACTATATCAGTACTCAGGTATTATCTGAAGACAGAGCAAAAGGAATTCAGCTAACCCAGCAGGGAAAGGCATAAATCCAGAAAAACAAGGCAAAACAAAACCAAAACACAAATGCAAAAAGTAGAGCAGAAAACTTAGCTTTTGAGGAGCAGAAATCAGACTGGTCCCCAAGAATCCCTCAGAGTAATCACCCGCAAGGCAGAAGGGCGTCGGCTGCCTTCTATCCAGTCAGCAATCCCAGTCACCCAATCATCATCATTCTGCTCAGGTGCTTTGTAATCAGCCTCACTACCTTCCTTCACCAGAAGAGGGAGTTCATCAGACCTCAATGGTGAAGGGGAAAGTGAACTCACAACAGTACCTCCCCCTTGAGGAGGGGTCACAGAACCCTCATCCACGCCACCAGGGCGATCAGGGTGAGCCCGATGAAAGGCACGCACCAATCTTTTGGCATGAATATCAGAGGCAGAGACCCAGGAATTATCCTCCTGACCATAACCCTTCCACTTAACCAAATACTGGAGTCTCCGTCTAGCCAGACGGGAATCCAGTATCTTCTCTACATCATATTCCATGTTACCTTCAACTAATACAGGGTCCGGAGCTGCCACCCCAGGAACAACTGGTTCAACAAACCTCTTCAACAAGGACTTATGAAACACATTATGAATTTTAAATGTGACAGGAAGAGCCAAACGAAAAGAGACCGGATTAATAATCTCCAAAATCTTGTAAGGTCCAATAAATCTAGGCTTAAACTTAGGAGAAGCCACCTTCATAGCGATATTTTTTGATGATAACCAAACCATATCACCAACCTTAAACTGGGGACCAATGGTCCTATGTCGGTTGGAAAACCGCTGGGCCTTTTCCTGGGAGAGAGATAACTTATCCCTTAACTTGGTCCCAGATCTGGTGCATTCTCTCCACCACAGTGTCAACACCTGGGCAGGCAGAAGGCTCCACCTGCCCTGAAGAAAATCGAGGATGAAACCCAAAGTTACAAAAAAAAGGTGACATCAAAGTGGCAGAACTAGCTCTATTATTTAAAGCAAATTCGGCCAAGGGCAAAAATGAAACCCAATCATCCTGATCAGCGGAAATAAAACATCTCAAATACGACTCCAAGGTCTGGTTTGTTATCTCCGTCTGCCCATTGGTCTGAGGGTGAAAAGCAGAGGAGAAGGACAACTGAATTCCCAGATTGGAACAGAAAGTCCTCCAAAATCTAGACACAAATTGAACTCCTCTGTCAGATACAATGTTCTCAGGAATCCCGTGCAAGCGAACCACCAGTTGCAAAAACAGGGGCACCAACTCAGAGGAAGATGGCAACTTAGGGAGTGGTACAAGATGAACCATCTTAGAGAACCTATCACAAATCACCCAAATAACAGTCATTCTCTGAGAGACAGGCATATCAGAGATGAAATCCATTGAAATATGGGTCCATGGCCTCCTGGGGACCGGCAAAGGCATCAACAACCCACTAGAGCGAGAACAAGGTTTAGACCGGGAGCAAGTCCCACAGGACTGCACAAAATTCCTGACATCACGAGACAAGGCGGGCCACCAAAAAGACCGACTCACCAGATCTCTAGTACCAAAAATACCTGGATGACCAGCCAATGCAGAGCAATGAACTTCAGACATCACTCTCTTTTTCCACTGGTCAGGAACATACAACTTTCCACTGGGACAACGCTCAGGTTTGTCCTCCTGGAACTCTTCCAGAGCACGTCTCAAATCGGGCGAGATGGCAAAAAGAACTACCCCTTCGCCTAAGATGGTAGCAGGCTTGGTCACCACAGGAGAATCAGCAAAGAAGCTCCTAGAGAGGGCGCCTGCCTTGACATTCTTAGTGCCAGGAAGAAAAGAGACCACAAAATCAAAACGTGTAAAAAACAAGTCCCACCTAGCCTGTCTAAAGTTCAAGCGTTTGGCCGACTCCAGGTAAATCAAATTCTTGTGGTCATTGAGGACCACGACTTGGTGTTTAGCTCCCTCCAACCAATGTCTCCACTCCTCAAATGCCCATTTCATGTCTAACAGTTCCCGATTCCCCACATCATAGTTACGTTCAGATGGAGAGAACTTTCGGGAAAAGAAAGCACAGGGATTCATTTTAGATGTTACAGGATCCTTTTTGGACAAAACAGCTCCTGCACCAATCTCAGAAGCGTCCACCTCTATCTGGAACGGGAGTGAGACATCGGGTTGCCGCAAAACCGGGGCAGAAGTGAATCTTCGCTTCAGCTCCTGAAAGGAAGAAACAGCCTCCGGAGACCAATTCAACACATCAGCACCCTTTTTAGTCAGATCAGTCAATGGCTTGGCAATACTAGAAAATTTTGCTATAAATTTCCGATAAAAATTAGCAAAACCCCAAAACTTCTGGAGGGCCTTCAAAGAAGTGGGCTGAACCCAATCATAAATGGCCTGTACCTTGGCCGGGTCCATATCAATAGTTGACGGAGACAAAATAAATCCCAAAAATGAAATCCTCTGTACCCCAAAAAGGCATTTCGATCCTTTGACATACAGGGAATTCTCCCTCAAGATCCGGAACACAGTCCGAACATGTTCCACATGAGAATCCCAATCCTTGGAGAAGATCAAAATATCATCCAGATAGATAATCAAAAATGTATCCACAAAGTCTAGGAAAATGTCATTCATGAAGCACTGGAAGACAGAAGGGGCATTAGTGAGCCCAAAAGGCATCACCAGGTACTCAAAATGTCCCTCCGGAGTATTAAACGCCATCTTCCATTCATCCCCATGCTTAATGCGGATAAGATTATATGCCCCCCTGAGGTCAAGCTTGGTAAACCAGCAAGCACCTTTAACGCTGGAGAATAGATCCGAAATCAGGGGTAACGGATACTAATATTTAATAGTAATTTTGTTGAGGGCACGATAATCAATACAAGGCCTTAATGAACCATCCTTTTTGGCCACAAAAAAAAACCGGCACCTAAGGGTGAAGAGGATGGTCTAATATGACCCTTCTCCAACGCCTCCTTAATATAGGATCGCATAGCCTCGTGCTCGGGTACAGATAAATTGAAGAGCCGACCCTTAGGAAATTAACACCCCGGGCTCAGTTCAATTGCACAGTCATAACTCCTATGAGGAGGCAAAGACGCAGACTCTTTCTTACTAAATACATCATAAGAGTCCGCCAAATAGTCAGGAACATCATGCGACTGAGGAGAGGTGGAAAAAAACGGAGCCTCACTAAGGGCACACCGACAACCCCAACTCACCACAGACACAAATTTCCAATCCAAAACTGGATTATGAATTTGCAACCAGGGAAACCCCAGAACAATGGTATCATGCAAATTATGCAACACCAAAAGTCTGCAATTTTCTTGATGGTCTGGGGCGACCCGCATTACCACCTGGGTCCAAAACTGAGGTTTATTTTTCGCCAAAGGAGTAGCATCAATCCCCCTCAAAGGGATAGGCGTCCGCAGAGGTGTCATCGGAAATCCACAATGTTTAGCAAAATCCAAGTCCATTAGATTCAGGGCTGCTCCCGAATCCACAAAAGCCTTGGCGGAAAATGTGGACAGGGAGCAGATCAGAGTAATTGCCAGAAGAAACTTAGGTTGAACACCACCCACAGAAAACGTGTGTGCAAAACGTTTCTCTCGTTTAGGACAGACAGAAATAATATGCGAGGCATCGCCACAAAAAAAACACAGTTTATTACGCCTTCTGAACTCCTGACGTTGCTCCCTGGACAAAACTCTATCACATTGCATAGGTTCAGACACTTGTTCAACAGGTGGCAACACCTCTCGTGCAGTCCTGCGTTCACGTAAACGCAGATCAACCTGAATGGCTAATGACATAGAATCGTCAAGACCAGCGGGAACAGGAAATCCCGCCATAGTATCTTTTACGGCTTCTGACAAACCCTTCCGAAAGAGAGCTGCCAAGGCATTATCATTCCAGGTAGTAAGGACCGCCCACTTTCGGAATTTTTGACAGTACAATTCTGCAGAATCTCGACCCTGGCTCAATGCCAACAGAGTTTTTTCAGCCTGATCAATAGCATTAGGTTCGTCATACAACAACCCCAAGGCTTGAAAAAATGCGTTCACATTAGTCAGAATAGGATCATCTGGTTTCAAAGAAAACGCCCAATCCTGGGGATCGCCACGCAGCAAAGAGATGACAATTTTAACCTGCTGCGCGGAGCTCCCTGACGAGTTAGGCTTCAAGGCAGAAAATAATTTACAATTATTTTTGAAATTCAAAAATTTAGACTGATCCCCAAAAAAAACATCAGGAGTAGGGATCTTTGGTTCAGCAGCATGTGAATGAGCAAGGTAGGCGGAAATTCCCTGTACCTCCGCAGCGAGCTGCTCCACACGATCAGACAATTGCTTTATCTCCATTGAGAGAAAAAAAAAATTCCCCCTACGGCCTCAGAGATATAGAGGAAAAAATATACACACTTTTTTGGTTTTTTTGTTTCGTTTACAATTCTTTCCTGCTATTGAGTACCCTAGGATCTGCGGTATGGCGGGTGATTCTGTTATGAATGAGTCACCATAGGAGGCAAAAACAGAAATACTAGCTAAGTCCAGAAAACCAGAGAAGTTGGCAGCTATCGGATTGCAGACCCCTGAACTAACAACAACAACTAGCAGTAGCCGTGGGGGGTTCCTACGGTGCCCTAGACCCCTCGATCACAGCTGGAGAACTACATAGCCTAAAGACAGAAAGGGAAATCTAAACTGCCCCAGAGCAGACCCCAAAGCAATAGGCAGCCCCCAACATATAATGACGGTGAAGCAAGATGAAAAAACACTCACAGAGATAGAAAGATAGGCTGAGAAAATGATGGGGCCAAAGCTAACTAAATAGGACAGAATAGAAAAGCTGCTGTCTGCAATCCGCCAAAACCCTCTCTAAAACAAGAGCCAACAGACTGATAGGGAAAAAAGCCCTGAAGACGCTAGGCTTCAAAAAGACTATATCAGTGCTCAGGTATTATCTGAAGACCGAGCAAAAGGAATTCAGCTAACCCAGCAGGGAAAGGCAGAAATCCAGAAAAACAAGGCAAAACAAAACCAAAACACAAATGCAAAAAGTAGAGCAGAAAACTTAGCTTTTGAGGAGCAGGAATCAGACTGGTCTCCAAGAATCCCTCAGAGTAATCACCCGCAAGGCAGAAGGGCGTCGGCTGCCTTCTATCCAGTCAGCAATGCCAGTCACCCAATCATCATCATTCTGCTCAGGTGCTTTGTAATCAGCCTCACTACCTTCCTTCACCAGAAGAGGGAGTTCATCAGACCTCAATGGTGAAGGGGAAAATGAACTCACAACAGTTGTCCCTCTCTCAGGAAAAATCCCAGCGGTTTTCCAACCGGCATAGGACCATTGGTCCCCGGTTTAAGGTGGGTGATATGGTTTGGTTGTCATCAAAGAATATTTCTATGAAGGTTGCGTCTCCAAAGTTCAAGCCAAGATTTATTGGACCTTATAAGATTTTGGAGCTTCTTAATCCTGTTTCTTTTCGATTGACTCTTCCAGCTACATTTAAGATCCATAACGTGTTTCATAAATCTCTGTTGAAGAGGTTTGTTGAGCCAGTAGTTCCTATGGCGGCACCTCCTGACCCTGTATTGGTTAAAGGCAATGTGGAATATGAGGTAGAGAAAATATTGGATTCTCGTTTGGTAAGACGGAGACTCCAGTACTTGATCAAATGGAAGGGTTATGGCCAGGAGAATAATTCTTGGGTCTCTGCTTCTAACATTCATGCCGATATATTGGTTCGTGCTTTTCACCTGGCCCATCCTGATCGGCCTGGTGACGTGGATGAGGGTTCAGTGACCCCTCCTCAAGGGGGGGTACTGTTGTATATTCACTTTCTGGCCTGCCTCTGGTTGCTAGTGAAGGTAGTGGAGCTGGTTGTATTGACAGAGGAGTCGCAAGTTCTCTTTCCGGTCTCCCTCTGGTGGTTACAGGAGGTAATGGAGCTGATCTAATTGACAGAGGCCTGCCACCTGATAATGAGGATGACGATTGGACATCTGGAGTCTCTGACTGGATTTAAGACAGCCGACTCCCTCCATCTCTGCTGGTAATTTTTCCTGCCTCCTGAGGTCTTAGTTTCCAGTTCAGTCCCTGCATGCTCAAGCTAAGTGTTCCTTGCTATTGTTCACATTTGATTTGGTTTTGTCTATTCAGTTTTGTGTGGTCAGCCAGCCCTGGGTGGGGCTGTGCTGAATTTCCATCCTTACGTTACTGTTTGTGTCAGTTTGTTTTTTGTCACTTATTAGGTTGACCTCTTTTTGCTCTGCTTTCAGAATATGCCAGAGTGCTGATATAGTGGGAGAAGTCTAGTGACTTCAGCGTTTTTGCTATCAGAAGTGTTGAACATTTTTGCAGGGTTTTTTGCATGATTGCAGACAGTGTCTTTCCTTTCCTGTCCTTTCTAGTTAGTGTGGGCCCCATCGTTTGCTCAGCCTATTTTCCTACCTGTGTTTGTGTTTCATCTTGTCTCACCGACAATATATGTTTGGGGGCTGTCTATTCCTTTGGGGTCTGCTCTGGGGCAGTTTAGATTTCCCCTTTTCTTGCTTTAGGCTTATTTAGTTCTCCGACTATGTCGAGGCATTTAGAATCATCGTAGGCACGCTCCACGGCTACTTCTAGTTGTGTGGATAGGATCAGGGGTCTGCAATCTGCTTAGTTACCAACCTCTCTGGTTTTCTGTAGCTTAGCTTGGTCTTGTTTTCCTCCTCGGTGACTCAATCATAGCATAACCTTTGCATCATCAGCAGGATTTTGTTCAAAAAAGTGCTACACTGCACTCTTCCTACTATGGTACAAATTTTCAGGGCTTGCACGCTGTGCTAATTTGACCGTCTGGCCAAGCTGTCCTGCAACTCTTTTAGTTTTCTTGCCAAGTTTTTTGACAGAAACGGGCCTGCCGGATAACCGCTGCTGCGATGACGATGCCTGCTACGGATCCTTCTCCTGTTTTGACCTATTGTCACCAGCACCCTCTTCCCCAATGGATGCCAATCAGGGTCAACAACTGGGTCATCCATGACCTCGTCTTCAATGTCATCTGCACCTTCCTCTGTACCTTCCTCTGTGTCACCGTGTAAGGTGGTATAGTATGCGGGAAGGGGCACCTGAGTTTCATCAGGGACTGATTCGGGCTCGGTAGACTGCGAGGGCAATGTACTGCTGTGGGTGAATGTACCAGCAGATTCATCTAGCAGTGGCTGTGCATCAGTGCACTCCATGTCAGATTCATCTTGGACTGGGGCATTCAGAATTTGACTTGATAACCCAGGAATGGTATGTGAAAAGAGCTCCATGGAGTAATCTGAAGTGTGTGCTGCAGCATCCTTCACATTTGGTGTGGGTGAAGGACAGAAGGAAAGGTGTTGTTCTTGACCAGAGGCCTGCACTGACGACTCTGTGCTTGCCGGTTTTGGAACTTCTGAAGAGGTGGCAATAGAGCTGGAGGCTGTTTCGGCAATGTAAGCCAAAACCTCCTCCTGATGCTCCGGCTTTAAAAGCGGTTTACCTACTACCAGAAAAGGGAACCTTAAAGGCCTTCTTGTGCCAGATGATGACACAGGCTCAACACCTCCTGCCTTAGCTGCTATTGTGCTTTTGCCAGAACCAGCCGATGCACCACCACCATCAATACCAGCTGCGCCCCCCCCCGTCCACATCCGCGGCCTCTTCCACCAGACGTCCTCATGTTTGGGAAAATGTACCAAAAATACCAGCAGAGAAATGGCACTGTATGAGTAGCGTACAGCTGTGTAAGGTGTATGTAAGAAGTGAAATCTCCGTATATATTTTGTGAGTCACAGACACTCACCCAGTATGTATTTCACCGTAATCCAACAAGCAGAAATATGGTACTGTATCAGAGGTGTACAGCTTTATACGTTGTTAGTGAAACTGTCTATCTCCGTATATGTATTTACGGAATGTCACACACACGCTGACTCTTTGTAGATGTGACCGTAATAAGAACACCAGATATCCGATACTGTTTGAGAATCGGACTGCTCAATATGGTGTATGGAGAAATGGAAATGTCCGTATATGTATTTATGGAGTGTTACACACACACACGCTGACTTTTTGTAGATGTGACCGTAATAAGAACACCAGATATCGGATACTGTTTGATAATCTGACAGCAGCTCAATACGGTGTATGGAGAATTGGAAATGTCCGTATATGTATTTACAGAGTCTCACAGACACACGCTGACTCTGTGCAGATGTGACCTTAATAAGAACACCAGATATCAGATACTGTTTGACAATCGGACACCTCTATACGATGTATGTATGGAAAAATGTTTATCTCCGTGTATTTTTTTACGGAGTCACACACATATAGCATGTATTTGTCCGTGATACCAGCTGGTACACGGTAGTGTGTGAGGAGCGTACACCTCTATGCAGTGTGTGAAAAAATTTACGCTCAGCATCTACTGTGCAGAAAAAAAGGAATAAAAGTTTTTTGTTTTTAAAAAAGCAGTCTTGTTATGATTCCACCACACGGCGGGGGAAGAAGGTGCCACTGAGCTCCACCCCCCACTGACCCTACCTACTTGCCGGTCCCACCCTAGCCGGTGGGCGACAACTGGGCGGCGGTCCCTACCTTGGCGTAAGTACAGGGAGCTACAGTGAGGGTAAACCGAGGGTGGAATGAGTGCAGGACAACCTAAGGGAGACAAGCAGCAGCAAGGAGGGCTACTAGAGTGAAACTAAAGAGTGAATGAACCTGAAGGGGAAAACCACGAAACCCCAAACTAATACAAAAAATACTAAGCTTTCAGCAAAGACCAAAGCGGAAAGCTGGAGTCCCAGAGGTACTCAACGAAAGAGAGACCGGGAGGCTGTCAGAGGTAGTACCGGACAGCGCGGTAGGGAAGGCAGGAATCCGTACCACAGAAGAATCACCGGCAAGGAGTGAAAGCCCTGTGGAGTGCTAAATAGGAAGAAGGCGGGACATAAGCACAGGAAACAGTGAAGCAGCCAATCACCAGAACGGAGGAAGAACGATGAATGAAAAAGAACTAGTTGATCAGAAACTGTATATTAAGACTGGTAGTGTGGCACAGCCAGTAAGGCAGCGAGTCTTGCTGTGGAACACAGACTAGACCCCGGTACGAATCCTGACATTACCCCCTCCTTTATGAGGGGCCCCTGGACCCTCACACAGGGAAGGCTTCTCCGGAAAATTGATATGGAACCTCTTACATAACCTGGGAGCATGAACCTCAGAATGAGACACCCACGACCTCTCCTCAGGGCCATACCCCTTCCAGTCCACCAGGTACTGCAGGACCCCACGAACTTTCCTGGAGTCCAGGATCTTTCTTACCTCAAACTCGGGGTGACCAAGTACAACAACAGGAGCAGGAGGTGTGTCAGCCGGACAAACTGGAGGTTTTAGGAGAGAGACATGGAATACTCTATGCACTCTCATCGCCTGGGGGAGGTCCAATTTGACAGAAACAGAGTTGATTATCTGAGATATTTTAAAAGGACCAATGTAACAGGGAGCCAGTTTACCAGAGGGGACTCTTAGTTTCAGATTTTTAGTAGAAAGCCACACTTTCTGCCCAACTTCAAAGGAAGGACTTCTCCTTTTCATATTAGCAAAGTGGCACTGTGACTCATGAGCCTTTTTGATGTTGCTTTGGACTTGCTCCCAAACTGACCACAGATTAGAGGAAACAATCTCTACCTCAGGATTGTCCAAGGGGTCCTCAGAGAAAGAGCAGGATTTAGGGTGAAATCCCATGTTGCAGAAGAAGGGAGATATCCCTGTGGAAGAGTTCACCCTATTATTTATGGCAAACTCTGCCAGGGCAATAAAAGATGCCCAGGTCTCTTGCTTATTAGCCACATAGCAACGTAAGAATTGTTCAAGGGCTTGATTGGCCCGTTCTGTCTGCCCATTGGTCTCCGGGTGAAAGGCCGATGAGAAAGCAAGGGAAACGCCAATTTTACTACAGAAAGCTCTCCAGAATTTGGAGACAAATTGGGTACCCCTATCTGACACAATATTAGAAGGAATTCCATGCAGCCGCACCACATGATTTAGAAACAAGGGGACCAATTGCTTGGCGGATGGCAATTTGGGTAAAGGAATAAAGTGCGCCATCTTACTAAAGCGATCCACCACAACCCACAAGGTAGTCATTCCCAGGGAGGAAGGTAAATCAGTAACAAAGTCCATGGAAAGATGGGTCCATGGCTTGGAGGGAACAGGTAGAGAACATAGTTCTCCCAAAGGCCATGAGCGGTTAACCTTAGACCGGGCACAAATGTCACACGCCTTTACATAGGCAGTGGCATCCCGGCGTAAAGTCGGCCACCAAACATTTCTGGAGATTGACTCCATAGTACCAGAGATACCAGGGTGACCTGAAAGAGGAGAGTTATGGTGTTCATTCAGCAGTCTCAAACGCAAATGACAGGGAACGAACCATTTATTATCAGGAGAGCCGGACGGAGACAAATGTTGAAATTGCTTAACTTCAGCAAACAAATCAGAGGAATTAGCAGCCAAAAATACTTTATCAGGTAAAATGAGAACAGGTGGGATGTTTGACGGTTGTTCAGGCAAGAAGCTTCTAGATAGCGCGTCTGCTCTGGCGTTTTTGCAGCCGGGTCTGAAAGAAATCACAAAATTAAAACGTGAAAAGAACAACGCCCACCTTGCCTGTCTTGGATTAAGCCGTTTGGCCGTTTTGAGATATTCAAGATTTTTATGGTCGGTGAGGACAGTAACAGGATGTTTGGCCCCCTCCAGGAAATGCCGCCATTCCTCAAAGGCCAATTTTATAGCGAGCAGTTCCCTATTCCCAATATCATAATTTTTTTCAGCTGGGGAAAACTTCTTTGAGAAGAACGCACAGGGTTTCAAATGAGTCAAAGACGAAGTCCCCTGTGAAAGTACTGCCCCCACCCCTGCCTCCGAGGCGTCAACCTCAACAACAAAGGGTCTCTCCTGATCGGGCTGGGTAAGAACAGGAGCAGTGGCAAAGCTCTCCTTAAGAAACGTGAAGGCGTCCACTGCATCTTTACTCCAGTTTACCAAGTAAGATCTGTGAGAGGTTTCACCACAATGGAGAAGTTTTTTATAAACTTGCGGTAAAAATTGGCAAACCCCAGAAATCTTTGAAGAGCTTTCAAAGATGCAGGACGAGCCCAAATAAGAACCGCTTTTACCTTCTCCAGCTCCATTGTGATGGCCTGGGGTGTCAAAATATGACCCAAAAAAGATAGACTTTGGACCCCGAAAATACACTTTTCTTGCTTGGCGAAAAGTTGGTTATTGCGGAGTACCTGGAGTACATCCCTTACATGATTTAAATGTGAGTCCCAGTCAGGAGAGAACACCAAAATATCATCCAGATAGACAATTACATAGCGGCCAATAGCATGTTGGAAAATATCATTGGTGAAATTTTGAAAAATCGCCGGAGCATTGCACAGCCCAAAGGGCATAACTAGACACTCGAAGTGGCCCTCGGGGGTATTGAAGGTGGTCTTCCACTCGTCGCCAGCCTTTACACGAATGAGATTATACGCCCCTCTCTGGTCCAACTTCGAGAACCATCGAGCCCCCTGAACCTGGTTAAACAGGTCCGGAATCAACGGTAGTGGATATTGGTTACGGACAGTTATTTCATTAAGACCTCGGTAGTCTACACACGGCCTAAGTCCTCCATCCTTTTTACTGACAAAAAAGAAACCTGCGGCCAGGGGTGAGGTGGACGGACGGATATGCCCCTTTCTTAGAGCCTCTTGTACATACTCACGTAAAGCTTCTCTTTCAGGAGGAGATAAATTATAAAGGCGTCCCTTAGGGAATTTACAATTGGGAACCAGATTGATAGTACAGTCATAGGAGCGATGAGATGGCAACCGCTCAGACTCCTTCATAGAAAAGACATCTGCGAATTGGCCCAAAAGATTCTGAAGAGAAGCTTGTACGGAGACGATACCACAAACGTGTGTTAACAAGCATTTCTGTGAACAATCTGCACCCCACCTCTCTAATTCACCAGAAACCCAGTTAATGCTGGGGTGAGCAAGTGGAATTAAACAAATACCCAAAGAGACAGCAAACTCATAACACATAAAATTAGCAGTAGCCGCTGAATCAATCATGGCAACCCCTTCTCCCTTAGAGGAGGTGAAAGCAATAGAAATTGGCACTAAGAGTCTCTTAGAACTTAAAGGAATTACCTGTCCACCCACAGGCCTAGGTGGTGTATTCCGAGAAGATTCCTGTGGAGTGCCAGGGTGCCGCGGGCAATCCTTTATCCAGTGCCGAGGATCCCCACAGTAAAAACAGGTTCCAAGTGCGTGGCGTGGACGGCAAGGACTAGGATCTGTGGTAGCTTGCATGGCTCCCAATTCCATAGGTTCGGCAGCTGGCAGATTCGGAACAGCCGGAGTGACCCTAGAGAAAACGGAAACTTGCGCTGCTGCCTGCTCCGATCTCCTCGCCCTTAACCTGCGATCTATTCTGACCATTAAAGCCATCAGCTCCTCCAGAGACTGGGGCAGGGTGTAGTTTACCAGTTCATCCTTTAGGGCTGGTGAAAGGCCCAGCTGAAATTGATTCCGAAGGGCGGGATCATTCCAACGGGTAGCTAAGCTCCATCTACGAAACTGGGTGCAATAAACCTCTACCTCCTGATCACCCTGGGTCAGGGAGGTAAGGTTTGCCTCGGCCAGAGCGACTTGGTCAGGCTCATCATAAATATTCCCTAAGGCTTGAAAGAAGTTGTCTACTGAATCACGGAGATTTGAATCTGGCGGCAGAGAGAAGGCCCACTCTTGGGGTCCCTCCCGTAAGCGAGAGATTATGATACGGACTCTTTGAGCTGGGGGGCCAGAAGAAAGAGGTCGTAATTTAAAATATAATTTACAATTTTCTCTAAAAGAAGCAAATTGGCTTCTATCTCCGAAAAATGGCTCGGGTAAGTTAACTCTAGGCTCAGAATTAGTTGTCCCTGCAACGGCAGCTGCTTGAATTTGCTCCTGACGCTGGAACTGCGCAGCAAGATCTTGCACCAGCTGAGTAAGACCCTGCATTTGATTGACTAAAGAGGTCATAGCGTCCATAGGGAAGGCCGATGATTCTGTTATGATTCCACCACACGGCGGGGGAAGAAGGTGCCACTGAGCTCCACCCCCCACTGACCCTACCTACTTGCCGGTCCCACCCTAGCCGGTGGGCGACAACTGGGCGGCGGTCCCTACCTCGGTGTAAGTGCAGGGAGCTACAGTGAGGGTAAACCGAGGGTGGAATGAGTGCAGGACAACCTAAGGGAGACAAGCAGCAGCAAGGAGGCCTACTAGAGTGAAACTAAAGAGTGAATGAACCTGAAGGGGAAAACCACGAAACCCCAAACTAATACAAAAAATACTAAGCTTTCAGCAAAGACCAAAGCGGAAAGCTGGAGTCCCAGAGGTACTCAACGAAAGAGAGACCGGGAGGCTGTCAGAGGTAGTACCGGACAGCGCGGTAGGGAAGGCAGGAATCCGTACCACAGAAGAATCACCGGCAAGGAGTGAAAGCCCTGTGGAGTGCTAAATAGGAAGAAGGCGGGACATAAGCACAGGAAACAGTGAAGCAGCCAATCACCAGAACGGAGGAAGAACGATGAACGAAAAAGAACTAGTTGATCAGAAACTGTATATTAAGACTGGTAGTGTGGCACAGCCAATAAGGCAGCGAGACTTGCTGTGGAACACAGACTAGACCCCGGTACGAATCCTGACAAGTCTGCACAGCAGTGTGCAAACAGCAATGCAGCTATCAGGGAGCCTTATAAGGCAGCCTAATCAACAACAGAGCTGCTGCACAAAAAAGTGTGAAAAAATGAACGATTGGTAACTGTGAAGAAAAAAGGAATAAAAATATTTTTGCTTTTAAAAAATCAAACAGCAATGCAGCTATCAGGGAGCCTAAGGCTGGTTTCACATTCGCGCTTTTTAAGAGCACGCACGGCCGGGGGTAGCTCCGCCCCGATCCGGCTCTCTGCCCGGCGTGCCCGCCCCTTCCTTGTAGCGCCGCCTCCTAGTGCACAGCGGCGCCTGCGATCGGCGCACCCTATCTTTAGCATAGGGTGCGCAGATCGTGCGCAGGCCGTGCGCTAGTTGCGCTTTGACCTGCGCTGCGCACTTTTGACGGTGCGCTGTGCGCGCCAAAATCCGAAAAGTTTGATTTTGGCGCGCACGGCGCACCGTCAAAAGTGCGCAGTGCAGGTCAAAGCGCAACTAGCGCACGGCCTGCGCACGATCTGCGCACCCTATGCTAAAGATAGGGTGCGCCGATCGCAGGCACCGCTGTGCGCTAGGAGGCGGCGCTACAAGGAAGGGGCGGGCACGCCGGGCAGAGAGCCGGCTCGGGGGCGGAGCTACCCCCGGCCGTGCGTGCGCTTAAAAAGCGCGAATGTGAAACCAGCCTTATAAGGCAGCCTAATAACCAACAGAGCTGATGCACACAAATATATCCTCCCCTGTCACTGCACACTAACTGTTGTGTTGTACAGTGACATTCGCTATCAGCAGAAGCAATTTTTTTTTTGGCCTGCCTAAATACTCTCCCTATTGAGAACGAGCAGCAGCAACCTCTCCCTATGCTAAGATCGGCAGAAGTAAGATGGCAATCGGCGGTCACGGCCTTTAATAGGCACTGTGATGCCACACAAAGCCAGCCAATCACTTCAATGCCCTTCTATAACATGGTGAGGGCCGCTGCCTATGTTATCATGTTGCCCACAGTGTGCGTTCTTGATGATTGGATGAGAAAAGGCGCTGGAAGCATTGTGGGTAACGCGACTTTGGCGCTCAAGTCGGCGACCTCATGGCCGACCTCACACTATGGTCGGATTTCGATCGGCGAAACCCAACTTTAGCCAAAGTCAGCGGATTCTGAATTTGGCCGACCCGTTTCGCTCAACTCTACCATTAAGTACTTGTTCCAAAAGCAGGAGGAGTAGGACGTGATTTTCAGAACAAAATTGGTTTGGAAGGAAAGGGATGGACGTTTAGGCAACTTACAAAAATGAACATTTGTGGTGCATTTAGGTTGGGTGGCTGTCATCCGTAATGCTTACTACGTCAGAGGAAATACAGCCCTTGTTCAATTTTAGAAGTCAGCCTGTCTGCATTTTCCATTCATGGTCGTGTGCGCCTATCCATTATGATTGCACCGGCCGAACTAAAAATCCATTCAGGCAACACACTTGCAGCAGGGCACGGCAGCACCTACAAGGCGTACAAGGAGAGGTCCAGTGTGCAGCTTGGACAACCAATAGTTAAAGGGCACTGAAGAATCAGGAAGGATGCTGGTGTGGTCATAATAATAATAATAATCTTTATATAGCGCTAACATATTCCGCAGCGCTTTACAGTTTTGCACATATTATCATCACTGTCCCCAATGGGGCTCACAATCTAAATTCCCTATCAGTATGTCTTTAGAATGTGGGAGGAAACCGGAGTACCCGGAGGAAACCCACGCAAACACGGGGAGAACATACAAACTCCTTGCAGATGTTGTCCTTGGTGGGATTCGAACCCAGGACCTAACCACTGAGCCACCGTGCCGGCCATGTAAGTACTCCACCATCTTGGTCAACTTCTCCCTCCTTGTCATAGTTATACGCAAAGAAAACCCTTGCTGATGTGACGGTTTCATGAAAATAGCCCAGTTCTTGGACATTTTCCCCTCGCCTGAGTTGCACCTGGTGTTCGTGTCCCTCCCCTGTAATCCTTGTGGGTGAAAAGAGCCGGTACGTCTGCCAGCAGTGTTGTCTGAGGGTAATCTTTTCAGCAACTCTTTAATAACAGCCCTCGGGTATGCATGCACTGAAAATGATACGTCTAACTCCCACATGAGAGAAGGATATTTCTTCTTGTACCTTGGGTCTTGATAGGTATAAAGCCAGTATTTCATGGTGAACAAAATGTCTTTCATGCGAGGGTCTTGGGATAGGCATTTGGACATGAACTGTGCCATGTGTGGCAGACTACACAGAGTCAAACAGTCAGTGTCCCCACCAGGATGAACACTAACCATCCTCTCCTCCACACAATGCCTCGCCTCCTCCTCCTCCTCTTCAGGCCATCCGTGGTGGACAGGCATGAGGCTGGGATTGGGAGTCCCCTCTGTAGTGCAGACAAAAAACTACTGTTCCTCTTCATCCTCCTGTTCCTCGTCATCACCCAATGTGGATTGAGAATATTGTCTGAGGCTGGGCTGTGTGGTATCAGCCAATGTAAAATCTTGCTCCACAGCCACCTGCTCAGCATTCAAAGGTTCGTGTTTGATATTCTGCAGTGAATGTTTTATTAGATGGAGCAGCGGGATGGTTATGCTGATAATAGCATCATCATTGCTCACCATCTTGGTGCAGTACTCAAAGTTTTGAAGAACCTCACATATATCATCGATCCACACCCACTCACCAGTTGTTATGTGGAGGCTGAGTGTTACTCTGACAGGCATTGAGAAGCTGGAATTCAGATACTGCCCTCTGCTGCTCACTAAGCCTTGTCAACATATGAAAGGTTGAATTTCAGAATGTGGGAAGGTCACAAATCAGTCGGTGACGAGGCAAATTAATGCACTGCTGCAGAGCAGCCAGACCGATGAAAGCCTGAGATGACTTTCAGAAATGGGCACTGACACAGCATACCTTTGCAAGTAGGTCCGGCAAGTCAGGGTATGCTTTTAAAAAACGATGTACAACTAAGTTCAGCACCTGGACCATGCATGGTACGTGTACCAGCTTGCCGAGCTTTAAAGCCGCCACCAAGTTACACCCATTATCGCACAAAAACCAGATCTGGTTGGAGGTTCAGCGGAGAGAGCCATTGATCGAGCTGGTCTTTAAACCCTTTCAACAGCTCTACTGCATTGTGAGCTTTATCACCTAAACAGATGAGCTTCAACACAGAGTGCTGCCTCTTTACCAAGGCAGTGTTGCAGAACTCCCAGCTGGTGAGTGATGGAAAGGCTAGTTCAGCTGAGGAGGAGGAGGAGGAGGAGGAGAGACAAGAGCTGGCATATGAGGAGACTAAAACCCTGATGGAAGTTAAGTCCGCTATTCTTGGTGTGGGTACCCAGCCTCTGACTCTGTTCCAGACTCTACCATGTTCACCCACTGTGTCATCAGGGAAATGTAGTGTCCCTGTCCACAAGAACTTGTCCACGTGTCTGTGGTTAGGTGCACCTTCCCTGTGACTGCATTGGCCAGAACACGGCTGATATTGTATAACATGTGCTTCTGTAATGTGGGGACAGCACACCAAGAAAAATAATGGCAGCTGGTAAGCTAGTGGGACTGCCACTGCCAAGAGCTCACGTAAAGACTCAGTTCTCAAAGCTGAATCGGCAACATTTCAAGGGCTAGCAATCTGGCAATGTGGGCATTTAGCATTTGGGCCTGTGGTTGGGTGGATATTTCTGCTTTCTGTTAAATGACTTTGGCAAGGACAACTGAACGCTACACTGGGACAATGAGCTACACTTAGTTGCTGACTGTTGTGTCTGTGCAGCCGCAGGTTGTGGGCAGGAGGCATCAACATCTGCTTCCTGGACAGCAGATTGGGAAGGCTGTAACACAGGGGAAGGGCAATGGTTGCACCATCAGACTCAGATTTTATACCCAGGTGTTCCGCCCTCCTACTGTGGTGCTTGGCTGCCATGTGATTGTGCATGCTGGTGGAGCTCAGGTTGGCTGTGTTCTTGCCTTTTCTCAGCTTGGTATGACAGATGCTGCAAATTACAGTTGTTTTGTCTGAAGGACTTTCAGAAAAAAACTGCCATACAGGGGAACAATGCACCCTTGGCCTGTTATCTAGCTGAGTGGGCAGGCTTTGTGGAACAGTTGACCAAGCTCTCCCTCTGGTCAAAGCACTACCTCTTCTTGCCAGTTTTCATGCTACGGATCCATCCATTTCTGTACTGCTGTGGTCGCCATGCGTACCACCATACCAGGTTGGATCAGTTGCCTCATCATCGACCACGTCTTATTCCAAATCATCAATGTGATCCTTCTTCTGAGTTGCGATTTTAGACTGACTTGATTTCAACTGTGCATCATCATTATCCTTCCACCTCTTCAGACATGAATTGACATTCCCCAACGTGGCTTTCTTCTGGCTGTGGATGGTCAAATGTGTGTGCATCACTGCACGCCACCTCCTCGTGACCCTCTTTAATGGTGCATGGTGAAAGGCCAGAATAATTGCAAGGGAACGTAAACAGTTCCTCGGAGTGGCCAGGTTTGGGATTATATGTCTCCTAGAACTCTTGATGGGGGAGGAATGAGGACCAGGTTTGGCATTGTGAGGCCCAGGTTTTTGGCTATTGTGACTGGTCCATGTGGAAGACTTTGTGGTGCTGCATGACAACACACTGGAGCCTTTGTCTGTCGTCCAACCCACAACATCCTGGCACTTGTTTGGGTTAAACAGTGGTGTAGCGCAAAGACCGAATTTTAACAGGAAGCTATAATGAGATAAAGTCACCTTCTGATGTGTCACAAGGCCTTGGTCTGGCACCACCACATCCATATCCCCGTTCCTTAACGTCACCCTTTCCCATATAGAATGCGTTATGAAAAAAAAATGAATGGCTTTATTTGTCACAAGTACCCTTACAGAGGTATTATGCACAAATTCCCTGCATCTAGCAACAGTAGACTAAGGTAAATTCCTGGTAAATAGTGACGTTTGCATATGTCAGCAGGCTCTATGCCAGTCGCACAACTGCTAGATAAATGTAAGCTATTTCACCAATAGCAGTCATATTTTTTTAAATTGGCTTTACTATATACGCCAATAGCAGACTCAGGTAAATGACTGTGAAATAGTGACATTTGCGTACGTCAGCAGACTTTACGCCAGTTGCATAACTGCTAGATAAATGTACGCTATTTTAGCAATAGCAGAGTAATATTTTTTGGATATAAGCTTTATTACACACTAGATGGAGACCCGATGCTATAGCATCGGGAGGGCGGTAATGTCACAATGGGGGCAGGCTTTGCAGTGTTGAGAATCTCTCCCCCTATGTGCTCACCCACCTATCCACTCTCTCTTTCCCCATGTGCTGACTTCTCCCGTCTGTACTCTCTTCTTTGACCTGTCTACCCCATGTGCTGTCCCCTTTGTTTGCTGTCTCACTCCTTCCTGTGCTATGTTCTCCCCTCATGTGCTGTCCCGTTTGAGCTGTCTCCCCTCATGCTCTGTCTCTCTCACCCCTGTGTTTGACCATGTACAGAACATGCCACAGCTCCTGGGCAGGGGAGGAAGCAAGCAGAAGACAATACTGACATTACAGCAGGAGATCGCAGAGGATACGTTTTGTGAGGTAAAATATTGTTTAAAAACAGTCAGTGAAATATTTTACCTCACAAAATGAATCCTCTGTGATCCCCTGCTGTAAAGTCAGTATTGTCTTTTGCTTTCTCCCCTGCCCAGGAGATGTGGTATGTTCTGTACATGGTCAGACACACACAATTTTTAAAATGAGCTTTCGCTCATGGGAAAACCTCATTAATGTGACCGGCTTCCTCTGCCTGTAGACATGTTGCGCATCTGCCGCCGGGATCAGCTGAATGATTCACTGTGCCTGCGTGGAATTTGCACAGGTGCAGTGCGACCGTGTTCTGCTGGTGGTACCGTGCAAAAGGCTGCGTAAGTGTGCGAGTATGAGTGTGTGTGTGAGAGAGTGTGTGTGTGTGGTGCGACGGTGTTCCGCTGGTGGCACCATGCAATAGGTTGGTACCAGCAGCAGTTTCCATATTGAGACACTTGGGTGTCTCAATATGTTGGTCGGTCAGTGAACTTTCTCCTCTTGGAATTCTGGGATATGGTGACATCTGGACAGAACAGGAAATGATAACATTACAAGGCAATTATATAAATAGATGCCAACAGCAGACTCAGGTAAATTATTGATAAATAATGACGTTTGCGCTTGTGAGCATGCTTTATTCCAGTCGCACAACTGCTAGATAAATATATGCTATTTCAGCAATAAGCAAGGAATATTATTTAGCTCTAAAAAAGCTCTTTAGTATATGCTGGTACTGAGAAATATTATTTAGCTCTAAATAGAGCTTATCATGGGGTTACAGCAAAAGAGATGAACCAGAAAACCTCAGCGTCTGATTGCTCTTACCCCAGTGCTGAAAAGAAGCACTTCACCTTCTTTTTAAATGGTGTTAATTTATTTTGGCAGAACAGGGGTCAATCGACCCTGATGGGAACTCTGGGACTCTGAGCTCTCAGCTGAGCTCGGTTAGCCACTCCTATCCTGACTGAAAAACATTGTCAGAGCTACAGTAGCTTATGCAGAAGCTTATGCTTATGCTTGGCTTAGAAGAGAGGTGTTTTGGTGGTTATATGAGAAGGAATTTGGAGGCGTTATCTGGGACTGTTGCATGGGTTTGTAAGTGTGATAATTCCCTTATCTCCTCTTACTTTGTTTTTTTTTCCCATCCTCCAATCCCCGATGCATTCCTCTGTTATATAGAAAAGTGAACATATATTTCCTCATAAAACTAGATTTATTAGAATGATTAAAAAACACCAACCCATTGAAAATAGGTATATATAAAAATATACCAAAAAGATACAACCTAACCTATCGGATACCCTACAATAGGCCTGGATCTTCTTCCTACCTATATGTAAGTGAATATTTGTATGCCTGGTACTTTCAATTATCCTTGTTCGTGTTGCCTTTTTAGTAGAGTTGGTGTACTTCAGTGCACGGCAGCTACCTTTGTCCCTGGGTGGGGGAAGGGAACAGAGGGAGGGCAGATTCAAGAGATAAGGCAATGGTGGAGGCCCCAGCATCTTCACCTTCAGAAGTATCCGGGGGAATAGGGTGAGCTAGGGGCCCCCTAGTGTTAGTGACAGGGAAGGATCCCCTGGTCCCGGGTCACCCGACAGCTGAGTCATGACAGAGTTGTTTAGTATATGCTGGTACTGGATATCAAACCCTGCCTCTCTCCCTACTGCATAATCTATTCCTACACTATAATAATAATAATCTTTATACAGCGCTAACATATTCCGCAGCGCTTTACAGTTTGCACACATTATCATCACTGTCCCCAATGGGGCTCACAATCTAAATTCCCTATCAGTATGTCTTTGGAGTGTGGAAGGAAACCGGAGTACCCGGAAGAAACTCACGCAAACATGGGGAGAACATACAAACTCCTTGCAGATGTTGTCCTTGGTGGGATACCCAGGACTCCAGCGCTGCAAGATTGCAGTGCTAACCACTGAGCCACCGTGCTGCCCACTATACACAATGCAACCTAGCAGAGACCTGCAACATGTACTTGCAATGCTAACACACTGCCTGCCTTTCCCTCTCCCTGGTATAAAATCTCTCCCTAGGCCCCATCACACATAGCGAATCACCAACGATCCCGACAACGATATCACCTTGTCAGGATTGCTGGTGAGTCGCTATGCGATCGCTGGTGAGCTGCCAAACAGGCAGCTTCACCGGCAATCGGTACCAGCGACACGCGGGTAACAAGCGACGCACGTCGCTTAGTTACCCGCAGTGTATCTTAGTTACCAGCGCGCTGATTCAGGGAGCTGGTAACCAAGGTACACATCGGGTTTCTAAGGGGCGTGCAGTACTTAGAAACCCGATGTGTACTTTGGTTACCAGCTCCCTGCATCAGCGTGCTGGTAACTAAGGTACACATCGGGTTTCTAGATGCTGCGCACCACTTAGAAACCCTGCGTTTACCCTAGTTACCAGCTCCTGCTCGCTGGTCTCCCGCCTGTCACATGCAGCGATACATGCTGGCCAGCGGGAGACCAGCGACCCCAAAAATGTCCAGAGGTTTCCACAGCGGATATCGGATATCGGTTGTTGATAGCTGTCACACACAGCGATCTCGCTGGTGAGATCGCTGTTGTGTCACAAAACTTGTGACTCAGCAGCAATCTCGCTAGCGAGATCGCTATGTGTGACGGGGGCTTAACAGAGAACTAATCTTCACTCTAAGGCTATGTGACCACGTTGCAGAAATGCTGCGGAAATGTACACAGCATTTCCGCAACTCCCTGCCGCGGCTAAAACGCATGTGGAATTCGCATGCGTTTTCCCGCAAAACACAAGCGTTTTGCAAGCATTTTTAGCTGGCAGAATGCTTGCTATTTTTTCTAGCGATTTGAAGCATCGCTTGGAAAAGTGATTGACAGGTTGGTCACACTTGTCAAGCATAGTGCTTGACAAGTGTGACCAACTTTTTACCATTGATGCTGCCTATGCAGCATCAATAGTAAAAGATAGGATGTTAAAAATAATTTAAAAAAAATAAAAAATAAGGATATACTCACCTTCTGGTGGCCTCTGAAGCCCTCCCGGTCGTCATTGTCGCTGGCAGCAAATTCCGTTCCCAGGGATGCCTTGCTACAATGACCTCTGATGATGTAGCGGTCCATCAGAGGTCATTGACGCAAGGCATCCCTGGGAACGGAACTTACCGCCAGCAACAATGAGGCTGGGAAGGACTCCGGGGGCTGCCAGAAGGTAAGTATATCCCTATTTTTTATTTTAATTCTATTTTTTACAGGAATATGGTATCCAGGGCATGGAGGAGAGTCTCCTTTTCTCCAGACCCTGGGTACCATCCGCACATGAATCACTAACTTTACGCATGGTGGGCATGGCCACATGCGTAAAGTGAGCGTCTCAATGCAATCCTTTGGTGGCGGAATCACAGCGATTCCGCAGATTTAATGGACATGCTGCGGATTTTACCGCTATGCAATTCTGCAGCGGTAAAATCCGCAGCATTGACACAGCAACTGCGGAATCCCATAGAATTGCATGGGAATGTGTTTTTAAGCGTTTTTTAAAACGCGGCGGAAATGCTAAAAAAAACGCAACGTAGGCACACAGCCTAAGTAGCCTAAGTAGCTCTAAAAAGAGCTTTCTGGACTCAGAAACTCTCCCTATACGCTGCTTTAACTCTCCCTACACTAAGCTGTCACTACTCTGTTTCTGTATGCAATGTGCTCAAGATGGCCCCAGTGGGGCTTAAATATCCCCTATGACATTGCAAGGCCAGCCAATCACAGTAATGCCACAACAAAGATGGCGACGGCATTACTGTGATTAGCAAGCAAGGGCGGGTCACTCAAATATACTGAGGCGAATAGCTAATTATTCGCACAATAACAAATAGCCAGAATAGTGTACTATTTGTGCGAGTAACGAATAGTGCCGAATGTATTCGCTCATCACAAAATTTAATAAAAGCTATATTTTATTGAATATTTAGTTCACCTCAGTGATATGTTAACTAAAATATCAAACAGAGTTAACAGGTCATTTTTACTGCACAGTAAAAGTTGTAAAAAAAGGAAAAAAAATGGTATGAATTGCTTCTTTTTATTTTCTATTCTTTCCAAGACGGAAGCAAAAGTGAAACAAACAGAAATAAAAATTGATGCATCCTGAAGAGATTAAAGTGAATCTCTGACCAGGTGTTTTCTACTTTACCCTTACATCACAAGAGTAGCATGATATAGGGGTAAAGACCCTGATTCCAGCAATGCATTATAAATTCTCTAAAAAAATATTCAGGATTGAGAGTCCTCAGTAGTTGATACCTTTTAATGGCTAACTGAAAAGATGGTAACACATTGCAAGCTTTCGAGACTACTCAGGTCTCTTCATCAGGCTAGACTAATACAACATCTGAAGTCACATATTTATGCACAATACAGCCTAGAAAAAATGCAATAGATAAGACAAGTGACGTGAAGCAGAACTATCAATATGGGAGAGGGAGAAACATAAATATAAACATTGGACCAGTTCATAGATACGGAGTCTGGATGTTTTATGGTCCTCTGATTGGGGTCTAGTTCTGTGTTGCCCCGCAAGGTTTTAAAATCAGAGGACCATCAATCAGAGGACCATAAAACATCCAGACTCCGTATCTATGAACTGGTCCAATGTTTATATTTATGTTTCTCCCTCTCCCATATTGATAGTTCTGCTTCACGTCACTTGTCTCATCTATTGCATTTTTTCTAGGATGTATTGTGCATAAATATGTGACTGTTCAGATTTTGTATTAGTCTAGCCTGATGAAGAGACCTGAGTAGTCTCGAAAGCTTGCAATGTGTTACCATCTTTTCAGTTAGCCATTAAAAGGTATCAACTACTGAGGACTCTCAATCCTGAATATTTTTCTATCCACTGGCTAACACGGTACAAAGATATACATCTTTCCTGTTATAAATTCTATAGCACCCAACTCATGTGGGTGAACACAGCATGTTTATCATGGGTAAAACTCTCCAGAAAACGGAACCTTTATGTTTCTGAAGTTTTTAATTTCTTGCCTTTTTTGTCGCTTTTCTAATGTTTTCTATAACACCTTCAAATGCGTCATATGCTGTATGTTGAGTGCATCATTAATTTATACATAAATATATATATATATATACATACAGTGGGTACAGAAAGTATTCAGACCCCTTTAAATTTTTCACTCTTTGTTTCATTGCAGCCATTTGGCAAATTCAAAAAAGTTCATTTTTATCTCAGTAATGTACACTCTGCACCCCATCTTGACTGAAAAAAACAGAAATGAAGAAATGTTTGCAAATTTATTAAAAAATAAAAACTGAAATATCACATGTTCATAAGTATTCAGACCATTTGCTCAGGAACTCATATTTAAGTTACATGCTGTCCATTTCCTTGTGATTCTCCTTGAGATGTTCTACTCTTTCATTGGAGTCCAGCTGTGTTTAATTAAACTGATAGGACTTGATTTGGAAAGGCACAAGCCTGTCTATATAAGACCTCACAGCTCACAGTGCAAGTCAGACCAAATGAGAATCATGAGGTCAAAGGAACTGGCCAAGGAGCTCAGAGACAGAATTGTGGCAAGGCACAGGTCTGGCCAAGGTTACAAAACAATTTCTGCAGTACTCAACATTCCTATGAGCACAGTGGCCTCGATAATTCTTAAATGGAAGAAGCTTGGGACCACCAGAAGTCTTCCTAGACCTGGCTGTCCAGCCACACTGAGCAATCGTGGGAGAAGAGCCTTGGAGAGATAGGTAAAGAACTCCAAGATCACTGTGGATGAGCTCCAGAGATACAGTAGGGAGATGGGAGAAAGTTCCACAAAGTCAACTATCACTGCAGCCCTCCACTAGTCGGGCCTTTATGGCAGAGTGGCCCGACGGAATTCTCCCCTCATTGCAAGATATATGAAAGCTCGCATAGAGTTTGCTAAAAAACACATGAAGGACTCCCAGACTATGAGAAATAAGGTTCTCTGGTCTGATGAGACAAATATAGACCTTTTGGTGACAACTCTAAGCGATATGTGTGGAGAAAACCAGGCACTGCTTATCACCTTCCCAATACAATCAAAACAGTGAAACATGGTGGTGGCAGAATCACGCTATGGGGGTGTTTTACAGCTGCAGGGAGAGGACTGGTTGCCATTGAAGGAAACATGAATGCAGCCAAGTACAGAGATATCCTGTATGAAAACCTCTTCCAGAGTGCTCTGGACCTCAGACTTGTCCGAATGTTCACCTTCCAACCATACAATGACCCTAAGCACACAGCTAAAATAACAAAGGCGTGGCTTCAGTACAACTCTCTGACCATTCTTGACTAGCCCAGTCAGAGCCCTGACCTAAACCCAAATGAGCATCTCTGGAGACCTGAAAATGGCTGTCCACCAATGTTCACCATCCATCCTGACAGAACTGGAGAGGATCTGCAAGGAAGAATGGCAGAGGATCCTCAAATCCAGGTGTGAAAAACTTGTTGCGTCATTCCTGAGGTGACCCATGGCTGTACTACCTCAAAAGGGTGCTTCTACTCAATACTAAGCAAAGGGTCTGAATACTTAAGACCATGTGATGTTTCAGTTTTTCTTTTTTAATAAATTTGCAAAAATTTCTACATTTCTGTTTTTTTTCAGTCAAGATGGGGTGCAGAGTGTACATTAATGAGAAAAAAAATGAACTTTTTTGAATTTACTTAATGGCTGCAATGAAATAAAGAGTGAAAAATTGTATTGTGTCAGAGTCACTGGTAAAGTAATGGAGGGGAGATATGTTTCACTGCACGTATTGGCGTCAGTGAGAGTGTAGGAAGATGGACCGGGCTGGTGGTACCTTTCTCACGTCGGCTCCGGAACTATTGGGGCTGTCACTATTATTACCGGGGGGGGAAGCTTTCTGACCCGGACAGACCTTTGCACTCAACTGTAGGGGGCATGACAGAGATAATAGAGACTGTGTGCGGGAAAGCGGGACACTTGGCGGGAAGGCAGCGGGCAGCAGGAGGTTGATTCACTCTCCGTAGAGCTAAGCGATAACCCAGGCCCGCACTGCAGATCCTCAGCCTGTGCACACACTGACCGTGAGCAACTCATACCCGTATGCCCGCTCACCCCTGTCACTGAGAATTTGTCCCGCACCGTCCTGCTGACTGCCTAAGTCTGACCAGGTGAATCATATAGAGCCGGGTCGCTTCACCCCTGCTTCCGCCACTGAACTGAGTCACACTTCGGTGGTGCCACAGACTTCTCACCACATACGTCGCCCTGGGAATGCAGCACCTCGCCTAGGAGAACCAGGATATGCCGCTTCCATCAGGAGACAGTGCCTCAACTTTCTTCAGGATCTGGGCAGAGACTTCACGTGTCACTTGCAGTGCCACCGTGGGATTACAAGTTCCCCTGCCTAGAAACCATCAGACTGATAAGTTTACCTGTTAGATAAGGTTACTTTCACACTTCAGTTTTTTAGCATCTGGCACACTGCGGCGAAATTTGTAAAAACCGGATCCGGCGCCGGTTGCCACCGGATCCGGCCTTTCGCTCAGACTTACATTATCGCCGCATTGCGCTGGATGGCCATGTGTTGCGTCCGGCTTTTGCCGGATCCGGTAAAAAGTGATGGTGCGGCGTCTGGTAAAAATGCTACATGTAACTTTTTTTCCTATGCTGGACCGCTTTTTTAAACAGCGCATGCCCAGAAGATTTCCTCGGGCATGCATGTTAACCTCTAAAGCGTCAAAAAATCTCTCTCTCTCCTTTCCAGAGTCCTGCTGCTTTAAATTTCTGCACTTAGTAACTGAAAACGGATCTGTCCAAAAATAGGATCCGGTGCATCCGTTTTTGCTCAAACAGAGACCGATCTGTTTTTCACATCTTTGCCGGATTTCAACTGACATCAAAAACCTGACGTGTGAAAGTAGCCTAAGAATTCGTTCTTACCCTGTTACAATAATCAGTTTGTACTCCCCTCTTAACTCATTCTCTCTGCGTGGAGTATCCCCTGTAATAAACCCTTTAACTCATGCTCTGCCTCCTGCTCGTCACTACATCCCGCGTTCCTGCTGTTCTATAATGTGAAACCAGAGTATTTTCCTTCATCACACTATGTGTTGTGAGTGTTAAGTTAAAGTTGCATACATGGGCTGGTTTTCTGTGGACATCTATAGAGAGGGTGGGAAGATGTCCACATTATCTCTACCTGCAGAGCTGACAGGATCTGTGTGATGTCACAGTCATGTGATCAGTCACATGATGTAGGAAGCAGTGGCTGGGGATTTAAATGTTGAGTCACTGGTTTTTTTGCTCTGATGTGTGTTAGGAGAGGAGAGACTCCAAATGTGGCTCCAGGAGGAGCTGAAGACATGGTGTGTTACCTGCGGGTGAAGCCTGCAGGAAAAAAGGACTCTATTCAACTTTATGTTTGTTTTTGTTTTACCATTATGCCAGAAAGGCCATGTTTATTTTGCTGAACCCTGCTATGGTTTATGCTGTGCTTTAATAAACCAGCAGGTGACTTACCACAAGAGGGATACCTGTGTCTACCTCTGCAAGCAGCTTAGTGTCAACCCCTCACAGTATATATATATAATGGTTAGCTTCTTTTAAATGCTTGACGTCCTTTGGAAACCTGAAGCAGTTAAAACAAGCCCAAAAGACTGAACATCCCTACAGCAAGTCGTTTTGAGCATTGAGATGCTTTTTCAAGCGGATTTTAGAAAAATGCCACAACAGGAGATGTTGTGTGCGCAAAACTTGATGCAGTTTTGCTAAAATCACTGCTTTACCTGCGCAGATCTACCAGTTCTTTGAATAATGAGCCCTGTATAACCCCACCCCCACGACTGATTACTGATTGGCAGCTTTCTGTGTACACTGTGCATAGACAGAAAACTGCCAATCAGTGGTGTGGGCGGGGTTACACAGAACTCATGAATATGGAGGACTATATGGCAACAGGTTTACTAGTCCTCTAGTCATAATCTCCTGCTAATAAATCAGTGATTTTATTAAAGCTACTGCAAGCAGCCCAGTAAGTCACACATCACAGGAATCATAGTGTCTGTCTCTACATCATGCTGCTCTCAGATTAGGTGGCAAAAAATTGGTGACAGTTATTCTTTAAAAATATGAATGTACCATAAGTATTTATGAATGAGACTAGTAACATCATATTGGAAAATTAGTTATGATCACACATGACTATCACTTGAGAAATCAAACTTTATAAGCAAAAAATAGGAAATGTCTCTGCCGGAGTATATCTGGAGAATTATTTCACTCTTTTGTAAAGGCATTGCTTTCACTCATATATCTTCCTACATTTCTTTCTCTTTAGTTTTTTATTATCCTTTAAGCAATAAATGTAGACAAGTTTTTTCATGTAGAGGTTTAATGAGGCTAAGGTGGACTATGCAAGCAATTATGGGCTTGATGTACAACTATGGTGACAACAATTAAGTTAGACAAATATAGGTAAGTTGTTTAATGAGCTATAACCAAATCTTGTGATACATTCTGAGGTTAATGACCAAAGGTACACTGACTTACAGCTATAACTCAACACTGATGAGTAGGAATGTCATTGGTAAATATATTTTAATTTCTTCACTCCGAAGTTGGTTTTTTCTTTCCTGACCAGGCTAATTTTTTCAATTTTGACCACTGTCACTTAGATGAGGGCATAACTATGGAATGCTTCAATGGATCCCACTGACTCTGACACTGTTTTCTTCATGACATATTCTATGTCATGATAGTGATAAAATTTATTTGATATGACTTACGTTTATTTGTGAAAAAATCGTAAATTTGGCAAAAATTTTGGTACTTTCAACCTTTTAACTTTTATGCACTTAAATCAGAGATTGGTGTCACACAAAATAGTTAATAAATAACATTTCCCACATGTCTACTTCACATCAGCATAATTTTTAAAGCATAATTTTTTTTGTTGGGAAGTTATAAGGGTTAAAAGGTGACCAGCGATTTCTCATTTTTACAAGAACAATTACAAAACCATTTTTTTTAGGGACCACCTCAAATTTGAGGTAACTTTGAGGTTGACTTTATGACATAAAGTGGCACCATTCTAAAAACTGCACCCCTCAAATTACTCAAAACCACATTCAAGAAGTTTATTAACCCTTCATGTACTTCACAGGAATTAATGGAATGTGGAAGGAAAAATATTTAACTTTTTTCAACAAAATTTTCCTTTAGACCCAATTTATTTGATTTTCATAAGGGTAACTGGATAAATTGCTCTATAAAATTTTTTTTGCACTTTCTCCTGAGTATATCGATACCTACTATCTACTGAGCACGCCGATACCCCATACGTGGGGGAAAACCACTGTTTGGGTGCACTGCAGGGTTGGGAAGGAAAGGAGCACCATTAGACTATTTGAATGTAAAATTTGTAGGAATAATTAGCGTTTGTAGAGACCCTGATGTGCCTAAACAGTGGAAATCCCTCATAAGTGAAACCATTTTGTAAACTAGACCCCTAAGTGAACTTATCTACATAACAGTGAGCACTTACTTTGGGGTCTCTCATCTATTGTAAATCTCCGAGTGACATGATTCAGATGGTACCCCCAAGGAAATCACTCACTATAATGAGGTAGCAGATTTAATATGGACTCCGTCTGGCCTCTGTTCAGCGTCGTCCTTCTTTTCAGAAGTGCACAAAATTGTAGTTGCACTTTTATGCTATGTACACCGTGTTCCAAATTATTATGCAAAATGGATTTGTGTCATAAAGATGTAATTTTTTGTTTTTCAAATAAACTCATAGATGGTATTGTGTATCAGGGCTCTTTGGATCACTGAAATCAATCTCAAACGCCTGTGATAATTAGTTTACAAGATGAGCTCAATTAAAGGAAAACTACTTAAGAATGATGTTCCACATTATTAAGTAGGGCACAGGTTTCAAGGAATTTAGGAAAGAAAAAGGATCTCTCTGCTGCTGAAAAGCATCAAATAGTGCAATGCCTTGGTCAAGAGATGAAAACATTAGATATTTCCCAAAAATTTAAACGTGATCATCGTACTGTTAAGAGATTTGTGGCTGATTCTGAGCACAGACATGTTTGTGCTGATAAAGGCAGAATGAGGAAGGTTTCTGCCAGGCAAGTTCATCGGATTAAGAGAGCGGCTGCTAAAAAGCCATTACAAACCAGCAAACAGATATTTAAAACTGCTGGTGCCTCTGGAGTCCCTCGAACCTCAAGGTGTAGGATCCTTCAAAGGCTTGCTGTGGTGCATAAACCTACTATTCAGCCACCCCTAAACAGTGTTCACAATCAGAAATGGTAGCAGTGGGCCCAGACATAGATGAAGACTAATTTTCATACAGTCTTGTTTACTGATGAGTGTCGTGCAACCCTGGATGGTCCAGATGGATGGAGTAGTGGATGGTTGGTGGATGGCCACTATGTCCCAACAAGGCTGCGATATCATCAAGGAGGTAGAAGAGTCATGTTTTGGGCCGGAATCATTGGGAAACAGCTGGTAGGGCTCTTTAAGGTTCCTGAAGGTGTGAAAATGACCTCTGCAAAGTATATCGAGTTTCTGACTGACAGCTGTCTTCCATGGTTTAAGAAGCAGAAATGGGCCTTCAGGAGCAAAATCATTTTCATGCATGACAATGCACCATCTCATGCTGCAAAGAATACCTCTGAGTCATTGACTGCTATAGGCATAAAAGGAGATAAACTCATGGTGTGGCCACCATCTTCCCCTAACCTCAACCCTATAGAGAACCTTTGGAGTATCATAAAGCAAAAGATCTATGAGGGTTGGAGGCTGGTCACATCAAAACAGCAGCTCTGGGAGGCTATTCTGACTTCATGCAAAGAAATACAAGCAGAACTCTCCAAAAACTCACAAGTTCAATGAATGCAAGAATTGTGAAGGTGATATCAAAGAAGGGTTCCTATGTTAACAAATAACTTGGCCTGTTAGGATGTTTTGGAGTTAAATAGCTTTTTTGTTCAGTGAATGTGACCTCTTAATGCTGCAAATTCCACAAATGAACATTTTCAGTTCTTTAAAACATATCAAATGTTTATAAATTCTACTGTGCTTAATAATTTGGAACAGTGCATTTTGAGTTTTTATTCATTTTGGAGATTATACTGTTATCATTGGGAGGTTTCTTCAATAAAATTTGATGTATATTCTAACAGGTGATGACTTTTATTAGACTGACTGTCATTTGTACCAACTATTTAGGAAAATCATAGAAAAATATCATTTGCATAATAATTTGGAACACAGTGTATATTATAGGGAATCTTCCACCAGAGGAATCATCATAGATTTACAGTGGAAGCGCTCAATGCAGAGCTCAGGATAAATGTGCGCTGATCCTTACTGCGATCTTTGGGAGGCAGAATGGAAATATAAACAGCATGTGAAGAACTTGTTTTATTTATGTTTTATGCCGTTCCTTGTGCGGTATAACTGACTAGGCATTTTTATTCTTCAGGTTGGTGCGATTACAGCGATACCAGATTTATGTTGGCTTTTTATGTTTGGCTGCTGTCACACACTAAAAGATACTTTTAATTGAAAAAAATAGTTTTTGCATCCCCAAATTTTAAGAGCTATTATTTTTCCATATTTCAGCCAACAGACTTATGTGATGGCTTGTTCTTTTGTGGGATTAGTTGATGTTTATATTGTTACCATTTTCGGACACATGACATTTTTTGATTGCTTCCGATTCCTATTTTTGGGAGATAGAATGAACAAAACCCAGCAATTCAGGAATTGTTTTTTGGGTGTTTTTTTTATATCGTTCTACATGTAGTAAAATTGATAAGGCAGCTGTATTCTTTGGGTCAGTATGATTGCAGCGATACCTCATTTATATTTTTATGTTTTGGCGCTTTTGCACAATAAAAACTGTTTTATTTAAAAAATAATTATTTTTGCATCATTTTATTCTGAGAGTTATAACTTTTTTTTATTTTTCAGCTGATGGAGCTGCATGGCAGCTTTTTCTTTGTGGGACAAGATGATGTTTTCAGCGGTATTATTTTTATTTAATTTGTATTTTTTATCGTATTTTATTGCACTTTTTTGTTTTGGCGGTATGATGATAAAGCATTGTTTTTTGCCTCGTTTTTTATTTTTACGGTGTTCACCAAAAGGGTTAACTAGTGGGACAGTTTTATAGAGCAGGTTGTTACGGACGTAGCAATACCAAATATGTGTACTTTTATTGTTTATATATTTTTATTTACATAAATGTATTTATTGGAATATTGTGTTTTTTGTTCATTATTTGTTTGTTTTTTTTAAATATTTTTAAGGAAGGAGGGGTCTCAGGTCCTGCTCTGAGCAGGCACTGAGAAGCCACCTTCTTGAAGTACACTGCGGCCATCTTGCGGCCATGGGTCTCCATGGAGACCATAAGGACAATGAGATCGCATTACATTGTCTTGATAGAAGCGTTCAGGGAGTGGGTTCCTCGATGTCGCTGTCACTTCTGACAGCGGCTTCAAAGAGGTTAAAGGGGTTGTACGGGCTTTTCCCATGATCTCAGTACATATCTGGGCTGCAGAATTATGACAATAAGTAATTTACTTTCTGTCACTAGTTTGCATGGTTTTCTAGATATTCTGAGCAGAACGTCTAAGGGGGGGTGTTATGGCATTGAAATGAGAACTAGTCATAACCTCCTACTCTACTCCAAACATGCCCTCTATAGCAACAACCCCACCCTCCATAACTACAGGCCCTGCCCATCCACATGAAGAAGCCCTCATCACACAGTAACAAATCCTCCCCCTCTAGCAGCTTCATTGCAGAGAGCAGCTGCTCCTCCCCCAGACACACATCGTCCTGCATTCTGGGACAGGCTGCTCCCATCAGTATTTGTGTCATTAGAGACACAGTGCTCACACATACACTGCACCAAATCTGCTGCTGTGTGAAGACATCAGTGTCACACAACAGATTACATCAGTGACTGCCATCCCCTGTGCAGATTAGAAGCTGCAGACCCCCATCACTGGCCATCACACAGTCTGTTCTCACTGCTGCCAGCAGCCTGGGACAGTGAGGGAAGGAATTACTGATAATGAGTTATGTAATGTAATCATGGAGTGGCCCAGATTACAGGACGATTTGCCTTCCTCACTAGGCTCACTTTCCATAGATCACTGTTCAGCGTGTGTCTGGGGGAGGAGCAGCTGGGTGGTCTGCTCTCTGCACTGAGGCTGCGAGAGGGGGAGGATTTATTACTGTGTGAGGAGGGCTTCTTCATGTGGACGGGAAGGGCCTGTAGCTATGGAGGGTGGGGTTGTTGCTATAGAGGGCATGTTTGGAGTAGAGTAGGAGGTTACGACTATTTCTCATTTCAATGCCATAACTCCCCCCCTTGGACGTTCTGTTCAGAATATCTAGAAAACTGTGCAAACTAGTGACAGAAATTAAATTACTTATTGCCATATTTCTGCTGCCCAGATATGTACTGTGATTATGTGAAAAGCCCGGACAACCCCTTTAAATGCCCATGATCTGTGCTGGCACTGATTGTGGGCCTTGCTACAGGGTGTCAGCTCTTACATAGAGCTGACACCTGCACCTGATCACCGCGGCGCTCAAGGCCGCGCGATCGCTGCACCGTATAAATGCTGCTCTTTGCAGGAACTAAGCTCCTGCAGAGCAGTATATATGCAGCGCATGTCGGGAAGGGGTTAAGTATATTGTGCAATATAGAATAAGTATGACCCTTGTATATAAATAAATCCTCCATCAAGGAAAGGGCATTGTGTAAGAGAATGGTTAGCCATGATGTACTGAACAGCCATGATAGAGCGAGGCAGCCATTTTGTCAGAATTACACAAGTTGTAAAGGAATCTACTTCTACAAAAGAACTAATAGATGGAAGATGGCAAAATGAGATCATGTCTCCTAGCAACCTCAGCCGATGTGCGTAGAGGAAGATTGGATCAATAGGGGAATAGGGTCACCAAATATATGGTCAGTATGCTTATGTGTGATAGTGTGGTAGCGAAGAGTAGAGTAGTTAAAATGTCAGGATGTAAGAATTTAGGGACCTAGACTGGAGACAATGATAAGATTTTAGGACAGTAGCCATAGATACCAATGACTTATGGGTTTTAGTGTTGCTTGAAGAAATGTTAATTAATATCTTCGTATTATGTCATTATATTCTCTGTTCTAAACCACGTTTCTGTAGATTACCATGAAAACGCCTTAGAATTATAATGTTAACGCCCTCTGCGGCAAAATGCAGCTTTCTTTGTTCTGATAATGTATAAGAAGCTCTTGTTACTGTTGCTTGTTGCCATTCCATCGCCATCATGCCACTGTGCCTCACCATGGCCAGGGCACAGAGCCTTATCATCGCCAGACTTCCTAGCGAATCTCTGCCTGTCTGAATTCCTCTTTTTGCCCGCATATTCCAACTCCTCTGTTATTCTGTATCTGTTTTGCCGTGTATCTCCGAATAAACCTTCAACCTCAGCTTGATAAGAGATCGTCTGTGGAACTTCTTCCCGACTCTTCCAGCTCTCAGTAGAACTTTTTCTTTTTTCTTACAAGTGGTGATTGCCAGCCAGGAGGAGCGGCTCCGGAGAGCTGCCTCCAGAAGAACCACCGGAAGAAGCCGCAGATGAGGGCTTGGAGGTGGGAAGAGGAAGAGAAAAAATAAAAGAAACGCGTGTGGCCATACGTTAAACCGGTCAAAGGAAGCCAGCCTGAAGGAGAACCTCTCGTGATCGCTCTGAAACCGCCTGCCCGATTTTTTTATAATAAAACCACAGACAAAGAAAAAGACTATAAAAAGATGAGTAACTAAGAAGAAGCTATCTACAAGGACGTGAGAATTTGTTGTGCCGGGTAGCAAGAAGCTTTAAAAGGGCGTGGGGAGATGCTTGGCAAGCGTAACGAGTGAGGCTGGAATCACGGCTGCACCGCTTTTGATATCTGGTCGACCCCAAACAGCTGCAGCGAGGTCTTCCATCTGGGAGGTGTGAGTATCTAACTTTGCTTAAATTGCATTTGTTGATACTAGGACAGAGTAAAACTCGTCCTTGTAGACCACTGTAAATATGGAGTGGTTACGGAAGCAGGCAGAGAAATATGCTGGCACACCCCAGCTGGAGGGGGTTAATGTGGAAACCACGTGGTTAAATTGTATGCAATGGTTTACCACAGAGAACAGGGAACTAGATAGAAAGAATTCGCTAGGTAAAAGTAACAGTAACAGCCGGGTATCGGCTTTGTGTAAGACAGTCATAACCTTTGATCAGGCTCTTGATAAACAGTCTACACAGCAATATGTTAACATGATCACCCGGGGAGGGGCAGCGTATAGGGAGAGATCAGAAAAGCGGAGTGAGATGCTAGAGCTAGCATGGAAGCACAGAGAGGAGGGGTGCGAGCAGCAGCAGCAGCTGAGAGCAGTTATGTCACAGATGGACACTGCAGCTTCAAGACACAGTGCTGATGTAAATACAGTTGTAGAATGGAGAAGAGTTAGGAGAATGAGTAAAGTAGTACATAAGATACAGTGTCCCAACAGCTCCAGCTTATGCAGACACAGTTGAGGAAAGATATATTGTCCCGACAGCTCCAGCACATGCAGACCCTAGGTTAGGTGTGATGCTGCTTCAACCCCGAGAGAAAAAAATCACAGGCCAAATGTTCCTGGTCCATCTTAGATTTATTAAAAAAATGTTGCCTAATTGGGAGGAAAGTAAGTGAGTGTTTTGTTAGGACGATGCAATCCGAGGTGAGGGGTGATGAGTCTAATGTTTTTGCATACCATTCACCTCGGGGTGTATCTGATGATTCGGGGAGGCCAGGGGTTCCGGGGGGTAAGGCCAGGTACCAAGAATGGGCAGGTCCCGTTCGGCAGAGCCCCCAAGGGATCCCATGAAAGGCCCCCCCTTGTGTTATTTTTGTGGACATCTGGGACATGTTAGACGTTTTTGTCCCAACCTTGTGTCAGGGATTGTACCCCTAGAACCCCGGGCACCATTTAATCCCCAACAGCCCCGGGAGTTCTCTAGACTACCTTTCGGAGTTAGACCTCCGTATCCAGCGGTGAATGCCCTTAGGCAGTATCAGCAGTACAATGGTCTTCAAATGGTTAACCCAGTCTCACAGGAGCCTTCTGCTCCTGCTCCCTCCCCAATAGCTTTCACTCATCCGCGCCCGGAGGTCCACGCTATTCAGGGAGGGGTCACTCCTCCTCGTCCCTGTGCTCCCCTGGTCAAGGAGCTACAGGAACATGAGGACCGGACCCTGACTAAGGATCTCTTTGGGGCGGAGGTGGCAGCTGTTGGACGGAAGCCATGTCCAGATAGGGATGATGGATTTTTCGGGCTTCCCACGGCAGGTAACACTGATTGATGGAGTGCTCCCCCTGTTCCCCTTACCCTCCTTGCCCCCCTTTCCCTGGGCAAGGACGGTAGACCTTATGTCAGAGGGAGAATAGAGGGGCTGCCTTGGGAAGACATCCTCATCGATACAGGAGCCTCAGTTTTAGTAACAAGACACAAATTGCAGTCACCCCCTGGACTGCCAGAGACTACCAATTTTGGTAGAATTTGGGGGCTCCTGTATTCAAGCAGAAAAAAGTCATCCAGTGAACCTGAGATTTCAGGACACAGGGGGATCGAAGCAAAGGGGTCTTCGATGCGCTTTTTGGGTAAACCCACAGTTACGGCACACTATTTTGGGAACTGATGTTTTGGGAGCAATGGGAATTGTTGTTGATTTATGTAACAAAGTCTTGTGGTGGAACAAAGAAGCCACTATCTGTTCTGTAATTGTTCCTGTGGAGGAGGAAGAGGAGAGTCATAAATTACCCATTGCTAGTTTCGGAATATGTAATAGTGAGAATGTTGAAAATGCTGACAATGATGCTTTAAAGAATGAATTGAAGCAAAAGTTCCCTGAATTGTGGATCTCAAAGAAAACTGATTGTGGGTTAATGCAAACTCAGGTTAAAATTGATGGTGAAAAACTGCCACCTTTCCAGCGTCAGTACCGTATTCCGGAGAACGCAATCCCTTACATAAGGGTAGCAGTCAGTGAATTGGAGAAACAAGGTGTTGTTGTGAAAGGTAATTCTCCATGTAACAGTCCTATTCTACCTGTTAAAAAGGAAGATGGCAGTTTTCGAATGGTAGTAGACCTGAGACTTGTAAATAAGTACACTCCCTCAGCTGCTCACCTTGTTGCATCTGTCCCTGAAGTTATGTCGCAGCTGAGGAGTGATTGTAAGGTATTTTCTTGTTTGGATATTGCAAATGGCTTTTTCTCAGTACCCCTAACACCTGAATCTGCACTCCGCTTCGCATTCACTTTTGAAAATGTGCAATACTTGTTCACGCGGCTGCCCATGGGATTTCACAGTTCTCCTGTGTATTTCCATCAGGCATTGGCTCAGATGTTAGAACCCCTCGGGTATGGAGACAAAGTCTTACAGTATGTGGATGATTTGTTGATTCAAACTGTCGATGAATGTGAACACAGAGAAACCCTTGAAAATGTTTGTCAGGCTTTACAAGATGCAGGACTCAAAATGAGTCTAGATAAAGTACAATTGATAAAATCAGAGGTTAAATTTCTGGGTGTGTCTGTCTCAGCAGAAGGAAAGAAGCCCATGCATAATAGGGTTAAAGCTATTCATGCTGTCCCCATACCAACTAATATTACTGAACTCAGAAAATTTTTGGGTCTTATTAATTTTTCCAGAGAATTCATTGAAGATTTTGCTTATTTGGCTAAACCACTGTATGATTTATTGAAAAATGTTGATAATGACTTTGACCCTGTTAATGTAGAGGGAACCGCCTTACAGGCTTTTGAGGGATTGAAGCGCGCCCTTACGGCAGCTGCTGCATTGATTAACCCTGACTAAAGTTGAGCGACTTTTGCTTTTTTAGGGTTGCGTGAAGCCTGACTTTTCCAAAAGTCGAGTCGAGCAAGATCGTCCGATTATAGGGAAAAGTCGGGGTCGTCCCGAAACACGAAACCCAATGTAAGTCAATGGGGAATAAAAGTCGGCAGTGAGAGGAGGACAGGAAACACACCTACAGTGCCCATTTGAATGCCAAAAGCATCAATTCTTCTTACTTAAGCTTGTCAACCTTAATTAACTTCATAATACAAGTTACGCACTGAAAAATGGGGGTTATTTGGCTAAATTTGTGGGGGGGAGGGCTGGCTGCAGGTTTTCATGTGCCCTGGGCGAAAGAGCGCCCCTTTAACACATACCACAACTCATCATGCTCCGATACGGCAGAGAAATAGCGGTATAGTACAATGAAAAATACCTCACTTTTTACATCTCATGACGAGGCCCATCTATTTCTCCATACAGAATCATTGGTCCCATATAATGTTTGAAACAGTATATGATGAGCTCCACATAATGCTACAGTATATGTTGGTCCCCATGGATGAAGCTCCACTGTCTTATGGGCCCAAATAATGCTCCAAACATAATGGGCCCCATTTCTACTGCTCTAGTGTATAATGGGCCCTGTAAATGCTGCTCCAGTGTCTGATGTCCACCTTTGGAATGTTCCAGTGTATGGTGGGCCCCATCTATCATTCTCCAGAGTATAGTGCTCCCCAAAAATTGCTGTCCCAACATAGAAAACAATCAAATAAGTCTCCTCGCTAGGGAATCCCTGTACTTGTCTGGACAGGTGCTGTAGCTTGCTTAACAGCTCGCCAGCCGTTCTCACTCCCAGTATGGATTGCACGTGATTGCACAAAGGTTAGAAAGGGTACCGTATCCCTGGATAACATGTATGTATAGCGTACACATTCAAAATATATGTCTATACAGCATGAGGCAGGCTCAGACGGTGTTAGGCCCAGTATGGATTGCACGTCATTGCACAAAGTTTAGAAGGGGTAACGTATCCCCGGATAACATGTATGGATAGCGTACACATTCAAAATATATGTCTATACATCAGGAGGCAGGCTCAGACGGTGTCAGGCACAGTATGGATTTGACGGCCCAGATTACACAGCGGAGGAGCAGGGAGAGGTAAAGATTGCAAATGCTGGGGCCCTGGCCAAGCAAGGGGGGCCCACTCGTGGGCGTCGGTACTGGCACTGGGCCCCTCATAGTACAGCGGTGTGTCTGACGGCGGGTGTGCACCACCACCGTCAGAGACATTTGATTGCACTATGAGGGACCCTGTGCCAGTGCCCGCGCCCAAGAGTCGGCCTACCCACCTGTCCAGGGCAACGGCACTCGCACGGTGTTGTGCGCTAGGTGGTGACCCCGGCCATGGGGGGGGAGGCAGCACAGTTAGGGAGTTTTAGAAAGTGGCATATGTTGATGTTGGACATTCAACTGATGCAAAAGGTGAAATAGGTGAAGTACCAGGAAGAGGTGGACCAAAGCAAGCCATTTTTCTGTCACCCTATGTGTCATCAGGGGAAGGTGGGACAAAATCCTTGGAAACCCATGCGTGGTTCATTTTAATGAAGGTTAGATCATCCACATTTTGGGTTGACAGACGGGTCCTTTTTTCTGTCAGGATTGATCCAGCTGCACTGAAGACTCTTTCCGATAGCACACTTGCAGCTGGGCAAGCGAGCTCCTGTAAGGCATATTGGGCCAATTCAGGCCAGGTGTCCAGTTTAGCGGCCCAATAGTCAAAGGGGAATGACCTGTGTGGGAGAACATCGATATGGGAGGAAAAGTAGTTTGTAACCATAGTTGACAACTGCTGTCTCCTGTCACTTTCCATCGATGCAGTATTACCAGTTGTGTGAGCGGTATTTGAAAAATCAGTCCACAACATTGTCATGAAACCCCTGTCTCCAACGCCACTTCTGCTGTGTGCACCACGAACACCTCTGCCAAGCTGCCCCCGGCCCGTACGGCTCGTGTGAGAACCATCACCGCTGCTGTGTGCTGGGAATGCCTCAAGCAACCGATTTACCAGAGTTGCTTGTTTATTAGCCAATATTAGGTCAAGGTTCTCCTGTGGCATGATGTTTTGTAATTTGCCTTTATAGCGTGGATCCAGGATGCTGGCCAACCAGTAGTCGTCATCGTTCATCATTTTGGCAATGCGGGGGTCCCTTTTTAGGATCCGCAAGGCATAATCTGACATGTGGGCCAATGTTCCCGGTGTCAATGATGCACTGCGAGTGCTGGGTGGAGGAGCACTTTCTGGCAAATCCACATCCCTCCAGTCACGCACAAACCCTGTACCAGACCTTGCCACGCCAACATTTTCACTTGCCCCACGAGATGCACCCTCCTCCCCTAAGTAATCATCCCCATCATCCTCCTCCTCCTCCTCCTCCTCTTCTTCCTCCACCTCGTCCAGGAGAGGTCCCTGAGCAGACAATGGCTGAATGTCATCAAGGATTCCCTCCTCCTCTTCCTCCTCATCAACATTGGCTGCAGACGCCTGCTCCTTAAGGTGCGTCAAAGTTTGCATGAGCAGACGCATAAGTGGGATGCTCATGCTTAGGATGGCGTCGTCTGCGCTTACCAGCCGTGTGCATTCCTCAAAACACTGAAGGACTTTACAAAGGTCTTTCAGCTTCGACCACTGCACGCCTGTCAACTCCATGTCTGCTCTCAAAGTGCCTGGCCGTGTATCCTCCCACAAATGCATTATGGCCTGCCTCTGCTCGCACAGCCGCTCCACCATGTGCAGGGTGGAGTTCCACCTTGTTGCAATGTCGATAATGAGGCGGTGGTTGGGAAGGTGGAGCAATCGCTGCAGCTTCTGCATACGAACGGAGTGTACAGGCGACCGGCGGATGTGCGCGCACAGTCTTCGCACCTTCTGGAGCAGGGCTGTTAACTCCGGATAATTTTTGAGGAAGCACTGCACCACCAGGTTCAAGGTGTGAGCCAAGCAAGGTATGTGGCTGAGTTTTGAAAGGGCTATGGCTGCCACAAAATTACGGCCGTTATCACTAACTACCTTGCCTGCCTCAAGATGTACACTGCCCAGCCATGACTCAGTTTGTCGCTTCAAGTACTCGGCCAGCACCTCGGCGGTGTGTCTGTTGCCCAAACACATCATCTGCAACACAGCCTGCTGACGCTTTCCACTAGCTGCTCGATAGGGGGACACATCGTGTGCAACAGTGGCAGCTGCAGATGGAGTGCTCGTACGACTGCGCTCTGTGGACGAGCTGTCGCTTCTGGAGGAGGAGGAGGAGGAGGGTCGAACGCCTACAGCCAACTGTTTCCTATACCGTGGGCTAGGCAGCACTGTCCCACCACCTCTGTCCCCTGTGGACCCTGCATCCACCACATTAACCCAGTGCGCAGTGATGGACACGTAACGGCCCTGGCCATGCCGACTGGACCATGCATCAGTTGTGAGGTGCACCTTTCCGCTCACTGACTGCTTGAGTGCATGGACAATGCGGTCTTTCACATGATGGTGGAGGGCTGGGATGGCTTTGCGAGAGAAGAAGTGGCGACTGGGTAGGTCATAGCGTGGTACTGCATAGGCCATGAGTTCGCGGAAAGCTGTGCTTTCCACCAACCGAAAGGGCATCTTCTCAAACGAGATTAGTTTGGCAATGTGGGCGTTCAAACCCAGTGTACGCGGATGAGAGACTGAGTACTTTCTTGACCTACTTATAGTGTCTGGGAGGGTGAGCTGGACTTGAGAGCTGCATATGGTGGAAGTAGCGGTGGACAGGGTGGACTGAGAGAGGGTTGATGATGGTGATGGAGTTGTTGTTCTTTCTGATGGCCTAGAATCAGTCTTTCGTTGATATAACAGTGGGATTCCCTGACTGCTGTGGCCTTGCAACGACACCTCAACATTTGCTGCTGTGCTAACCGGTGGGCTTACAGTGGGGGAAACAATGTAGCGTTGCTGACTACCTTTGTTGTGATCAGTTGCACATGTGGCATTTGAGGTTTGGTGTTGTGTCCACGCTTGCAAGTGCATGGTGGTTAAATGTCTAAGCATGCAACTGGTATTCAAATTTTTCAGATTTTTCCCTCGGCTAAAGGTCTTTGCGCACTTCTTACAGATAACCTTGGCCTGATCATGAGGATTTTGTTCAAAAAAGTGCCACACTGCACTCTTCCTACTTTGGCAGACATTTTGCGGCCTAGCACGCTGTGATCTTTTGACCCTCTGGACAAGCTGTCCAGCAACTCTTTTGATGTTTGGAACCTGTCTTTGGAGTGCTCCGGGCCTGCCAGATAACAGCTGTTGCGATATCGATGTCTGCTGTGGATGCTCCTCATCTGATCTATTGGAAGCAGCACCCTCTTCCCCCAATGGATGCCAATCTGGGTCAACAACTGGGTCATCCATCACCTCCTCTTCTATGTCATGTGCACCTTTCTCTGTGTCACCGTGTATGGTGGTATAGTGTGCGGGAAGGGGCACCTGAGTCTCATCAGGGTCAAAATCTGGCTCTGTACACTGCGAGGACAATGTAGTGCTCTGAGTGAATGTACCAGCAGAATCATCCATCAGCGGCTGTGCATCAGTGCACTCCATGTCAGATTCATCTTGGCCTGGGTAATTCACCATTTGACTTGATAATCCAGGCATGGTATGTGAAAACAGCTCCATGGAGTAATCAGTAGTATGGCCTGCGTCATCCTTCAATCTTGGTTGGGGTGAAGGACACAAGGAAAGGTGTGGTTCATGAACATGAGCCTCCAATGACGACTCAGTGCTTTTACTTTTTACAACTGAAGAAGAGGAGGCGATAGAGCTGGAGGCTGAGTCAGCAATGTAAGACAAAACTTTTTCCTGATGCTCTGCCTTTAAAAGCGGTTTGCCAACTCCTAGAAAACTAAGCGTTCGAGTCCTTATGTAGCCAGACGATGACGCAGGGTCAGCACCTCCTGCATTCGGTCCTATTTTGCTCTTGCCACTACCATCAGATCCACCACCAACACCATCATTACCAGCTGCCAACCCCCGCCCAATTCCACGGCCTCTTCCACCAGCCTTCCTCATTTTTGGTAGAAATGTAGACAAAATCCAACAAACTATATAGTAATGTAAAACAAGGTACAAGGTGTCAATAGGACAGGGGAGTTTTAGAATTTCTGCACACACTTGTGGACAGTGGACACTTGTGGATTGTGTGCGGCCCACTGATATCTGAGCGCTATGTGACACGCTCGATGGCACAGCTGCCTGTGACCAAAGTGACGAGAGGATAATGGAGATTTTGAATCTCTGCGTACACTTGTGGACAGTGGACACTTGTGGATTGTGTGCGGCCCACTGATATCTGAGCGCTATGTGACACGCTCGATGGCACAGCTGCCTGTGACCAAAGTGACGAGAGGATAATGGAGATTTTGAATCTCTGCGTACACTTGTGGACAGTGGACACTTGTGGATTGTGTGCGGCCCACTGATATCTGAGCACTATGTGACACGCTCGATGGCACAGCTGCCTGTGACCAAAGTGACGAGAGGATAATGGAGATTTTGAATCTCTGCGTACACTTGTGGACAGTGGACACTTGTGGATTGTGTGCGGCCCACTGATATCTGAGCGCTATGTGACACGCTCGATGGCACAGCTGCCTGTGACCAAAGTGACGAGAGGATAATGGAGATTTTGAATCTCTGCGTACACTTTTGGACACTGGACACTTGTGGATTGTGTGCGGCCCACTGATATCTGAGCGCTATGTGACACGCTCGATGGCACAGCTGCCTGTGACCAAAGTGACGAGAGGATAATGGAGATTTTGAATCTCTGCGTACACTTTTGGACAGTGGACACTTGTGGATTGTGTGCGGCCCACTGATATCTGAGCGCTATGTGACACGCTCGATGGCACAGCTGCCTGTGACCAAAGTGACGAGATGATAATGGAGATTTTGAATCTCTGCGTACACTTTTGGACAGTGGACACTTGTGGATTGTGTGCGGCCCACTGATATCTGAGCGCTATATGACACGCTCGATGGCACAGCTGCCTGTGACCAAAGTGACGAGAGGATAATGGAGATTTTGAATCTCTGCGTACACTTGTGGACAGTGGACACTTGTGGATTGTGTGCGGCCCACTGATATCTGAGCGCTATGTGACACGCTCGATGGCACAGCTGCCTGTGACCAAAGTGACGAGAGGATAATGGAGATTTTGAATCTCTGCGTACACTTGTGGACAGTGGACACTTGTGGATTGTGTGCGGCCCACTGATATCTGAGCGCTATGTGACACGCTCGATGGCACAGCTGCCTGTGACCAAAGTGACGAGAGGATAATGGAGATTTTGAATCTCTGCGTACACTTTTGGACACTGGACACTTGTGGATTGTGTGCGGCCCACTGATATCTGAGCGCTATGTGACACGCTCGATGGCACAGCTGCCTGTGACCAAAGTGACGAGAGGATAATGGAGATTTTGAATCTCTGCGTACACTTGTGGACAATGGACACTTGTGGATTGTGTGCGGCCCACTGATATCTGAGCGCTATGTGACACGCTCGATGGCACAGCTGCCTGTGACCAAAGTGACGAGAGGATAATGGAGATTTTGAATCTCTGCGTACACTTTTGGACACTGGACACTTGTGGATTGTGTGCGGCCCACTGATATCTGAGCGCTATGTGACACGCTCGATGGCACAGCTGCCTTTGACCAAAGTGACGAGAGGATAATGGAGATTTTGAATCTCTGCGTACACTTTTGGACACTGGACACTTGTGGATTGTGTGCGGCCCACTGATATCTGAGCGCTATGTGACACGCTCGATGGCACAGCTGCCTGTGACCAAAGTGACGAGAGGATAATGGAGATTTTGAATCTCTGCGTACACTTGTGGACAGTGGACACTTGTGGATTGTGTGCGGCCCACTGATATCTGAGCGCTATGTGACACGCTCGATGGCACAGCTGCCTGTGACCAAAGTGACGAGAGGATAAGGGAGATTGGATTGCTTTTAAAAAAGCAGTTTGCGGAGCAGTGGGTAAACAGCAATGCCAGCGTGTCAGGAAGCCTTAAAAGGCAGCCCAACAACCAACACCACTGATACACCACAATATAGCCTCCCCTTGCACTGCACACACAGTGACTTGTGTGTTGTGCAGGCCAAATCGCTAGCAGCAGAAGCAGTTTTTTTGTCTTCTTCCCTGCCTAACGCTCTCCCTACAGAATCAGCAGCAACCTCTCCCTATACTAAGATCGGCAGAAGTAAGATGGCGGTCGGCGTGCACGCCCTTTTATACCCCCTGTGACGCCCACCAAAGCAAGCCAATCACTTGCATGCCCTTCTGAAAGATGGTGGTGACCCGTGCCTATGTCATCACGTTGCCCACAGTGTCCGTGGATCCTGATTGGCTGAAAAAGAGCGCAAAACAAACTTTTGAAACTCGACTTTGGTGCGTAAGTCGCCGACCTTGTGGCCGACCTCATCCTAGGGTCGGGTTTCGTTTCATGAAACCCGACTTTGCCAAAAGTCGGCGACTTTTGAATTTTTTCGACCCGTTTCGCTCAACTCTAACCCTGACCCTTCCCAGCCTTTCTATATTCAGACTCACACTGGTAATATCTCTATTTCTTCAGTGCTCCTACAAAAATCGCCCAAAGAAAGCCCAGAAGTGTCTAGTCAGTTGTATGCCCTAGGTTATTACTCCAGGTTGCTGACCCCCGTGGAAAAAGGATTCACTCAGTGCATGAAGCACCTACTGGGCGTGCACTGGACTATGAATAAAGTGAAGCATATAGTGGGATTTGCTCCTTTAATTCTACAAACCCCGCATGTCACTTTAAAAACTTTGCTGAAGGGAAAAGCTTCAGGTATTAATTCACAGAGAATGGCCCAATGGATCATTGATTTTGAGACTAGAGACTTACAAATCGAAGTGGGTGAGAAATATCACTTAGCCCAGATGATGCAATATGCAGGAAAAAGTCACGATTGTCAAATTGAACAGGCTAATGTTACTCCCTCTCCCTTCCGAGCAGACTTTCAAGAGGGAATCCCCTGTGCCTATATTGACGGAGCTCGCTATTGGCATGAGGGGCATTACGTCACAGGCTTCGCTGTGTGGTTTCCAGCTAAGCCATTGCTGCTGCAGTATAAACTCCCTGGTCATTTCTCCGCTCAAAGAGCTGAGTTGGAAGCAGCTCTACAGGTCATTCTCGTGTGTCCAGAGCCAATGAATATCTTCAGTGATAGCGCATATGTCGTGTCATCACTCACTCTATATCTTAATGTATGGGCCCTTAGGGGGATGGTTGATTCTCAGAACAAGCCCTTGCAGCATGCAGACATTCTAAAACAAATTGAGCAACGGGGTAAAGAATTTCCAAAATTATGGCCCTTCTGCAAAATTAAAGGACACCAGAGGCTAATTCCTGACCCTCACATCCTTGGCAATGCATATGTAGATCACGCAGCCAGGGAAGCTGCACTCACAGGCGAGGACAAATATCCCCAAGAAGTCATCGCTGCAGTTACTAAAAAAACCCTGAGAGCCCCCCCTTGTTTATTCTTCTCTTCAAGATCTCGTAAAAGCACAGGAGAAGGATGGAGACTCATCTCTGTTCAATTCCCTCGAGTCCCTGCCCATTGAGGGGGAGTGCTTGTACTACAAACGGGTTAATGATAGACTAGTGCTTTACATCCCAACGACAATAAATGGTTCATATCAATCAGTGTAGACTACTTAATTATTTTACTGAGATTTCTGGTAAGGACTGATACTCCACTCTTTTTTTCTATTTCCTCCAGGACCGCTGAAGATTTTCATATTCGACTCCTAGGACCATGAACCTATTGGATGATCAGGAGAAGTTTTTTCACACTATACAGTGGGACTCTGATAGTGTGAGAGGGGGGAGAAGATCAGGAAAATCCAGAAGACAAAGAATGAGAAGAAAAAGACCAAAAGACTTGACTATTGTGCAACTTATTTTTTTCGGGGACTATTTGAATTATTTTTTTATTATGTGTTTGTGCTATTTTTAGGGACTTTTGCCTTACACACACGTGCATAATGTGCTGAATTACCTTCATATTCTTATTTTCAATAATTCACCCATGAATATTACAGTCCTGTATGTTGTACTCTGGATAGAGTACAAGAGGGGGACTTGTAAGAGAATGGTTAGCCATGATGTACTGAACAGCCATGATAGAGCGAGGCAGCCATTTTGTCAGAATTACACAAGTTGTAAAGGAATCTACTTCTACAAAAGAACTAATAGATGGAGGATGGCAAAATGAGATCATGTCTCCTAGCAACCTCAGCCGATGTGCGTAGAGGAAGATTGGATCAATAGGGGAATAGGGTCACCAAATATATGGTCAGTATGCTTATACGTGATAGTGTGGTAGCGAAGAGTAGAGTAGTTAAAATGTCAGGATGTAAGAATTTAGGGACCTAGACTGGAGACAATGATAAGATTTTAGGACAGTAGCCATAGATACCAATGACTTATGGGTTTTAGTGTTGCTTGAAGAAATGTTAATTAATATCTTTGTATTATGTCATTATATTCTCTGTTCTAAACCACGTTTCTGTAGATTACCATGAAAACGCCTTAGAATTATAATGTTAACGCCCTCTGCGGCAAAATGCAGCTTTCTTTGTTCTGATAATGTATAAGAAGCTCTTGTTACTGTTGCTTGTTGCCATTCCATCGCCATCATGCCACTGTGCCTCACCATGGCCAGGGCACAGAGCCTTATCATCGCCAGACTTCCTAGCGAATCTCTGCCTGTCTGAATTCCTGTTTTTGCCCGCATATTCCAACTCCTCTGTTATTCTGTATCTGTTTTGCCGTGTATCTCCGAATAAACCTTCAACCTCAGCTTGATAAGAGATCGTCTGTGGAACTTCTTCCCGACTCTTCCAGCTCTCAGTAGAACTTTTTCTTACACATTGCCCAAACAAATCAATGAAAATAAGAATAAACATGTCATGTAGGACTGAGAAATAGCAGCGTTCATGGCAATATCCTGGTGACAGTTGGTACATGTCTTTTATATTACAAAGATATATTCAGCAACATCTTTTATACATTTACAGTACATTATTACACCTCATTCAAACTTCAGTGATTTTTCTGGCATGCAAAAGTATGTCCCAAGTGTTTTGGATCGGAGTTTCATCACTATGTGGCCAGTGTCAGTTTTTACCATTACTTGTTTCATCAGTAATTTACAGGTATGAAAAAATAAATAAATTACAAAGCTTCTCCTATACATTGCTATGTTAGGGTATGTTCCCATGGTCAGTATTGGCAGCGCTTTGGATGCAACACATGTCCGCTCCGTCCAAAGCGCTGCCGGCTTTTGAATACAGGTGAATCCGCATGTGTTCATTGAACCATGCGGAATCACCGCTTCCTATACATATTATGAATGACTTTATCTTGTGGAGATGGAGCATCTCCGCAAGATAAATAGACACGCTGCGGTCTGGAAAGACGCACCGCATGTGCGTCTACGCAGGGAAGCCGCGAGTGCCGATTCACGCATAGTGGACATGGGATTTCTTGAAATCCCATCCACTATGCTGTAACATCTGGCCACTGCAGGTTGAGCGCTGCAGATGTACACAGCGTCCAACCCGCAGCATTTACTGACCGTGGGAACATACCCCAAGTCATTGACAGCACATGGATTGTGTGCTGTCAGTGATTTTCACAGGCTATTGGCGTGTATGGGTAATTTTGTTCCAAAATCTGAACATGTTGTGATTTTTTTGGGGTGAACACATCATCTGAAATTAAAAAAAACATGGACATGTGAACAGCTCTATAGATTATAATGGGCATCTGTTCTATTTGTCAAATCCATGGATGGAACCCGTGCATGAAAAATGGATGACTAAGGCCTTAGACAGCATTTTGCTGCATTTTTTGTGGTGATTTTATTGGGGCATTTTGAAGATGCAGAAAGGTTTTACTTTCACTCCTTCAGAACATGTTCCCCACATTTATGGTCGGAATCAGGTGTATGGAGCAGGCTCACGGCGTGAGCTCGACCCATACCCAGCAGACAATGGATGTGTGTTACAGCCAGGACCTGCCTCCAACAATCACGGGTGTTGAGACGCGTCACTTGCGATTGTTAACCTGTAAATGCCACTATAAAACTCTGACAGCCGTATTAATACGCCCCAGCATGGGGACATGTCACTGTATGCTTCCATCGGCGCATCCATGATACAATTGTGGGTCGCTGATGGGTTGCTATGACAGCCAGTGGTCTGTTGATTGTCATTAAGAAGATTCCTTGAAACCTGGCCTTTGGCTCGACTTCAAAGGAGACTGTGATTTTTACTACTTACAGCAATACTTTAGTATTGCAGTCAGGGGCATAACTACCACGGTCGCAGGAGTCGCCACTGCGACCGGGCCCGGAGGGAGTCAGGGGCCCGGCAGGCATATCTCCCAATCATCCCGATTCTCACAGGACAGGCTCATTTTTTACTCCCCCCACCCTCATCCCACACTGCACTGAGCCGCCACAACCCCCCATGCACCCCATCCTCACCCTCCCGCAGAGACCCACCGCGCACTGACAGCAGCCCGTCGCTAGGCTGTTTTCTCCAATGTGCGCACACGACCTGTGATGAGGTCACAGGAGGGGAGGAGTCGGGGTCACATGATCAGGGGCTTTGGTGTTTGCAGGACTGCTGTGCTGGTTGTCATGGTACTGAATGAGGTGAAGTTTATATGTGGGGTCAGGAGGGGTTTACAGTGTGGATGTAGCAGAGCCGTGTGTGTATAATTTTGGACGGAGCAGAGCTGTGTGTGTCCGAGGTGTACGGAGCAGAGCCGTGTGTGTATGGAGCAGAGTGTGTGTGTACAAGGTGTATGGAGCAGAGCCGTGTGTGTACGAGTTGTGCGGAACAGAGCCGTGTGTGTATGGAGCAGAGTGTGTGTGTACAAGGTGTATGGAGCAGAGCCGTGTGTGTACGAGTTGTGCGGAGCAGAGCCGTGTGTGTATGGAGCAGAGCCGTGTGTGTATGGAGCAGAGCGTGTGTGTACAAGGTGTATGGAGCAGAGCCGTGTGTGTACGAGGTGGACGGAGCGGAGCCGCACATGTACGAGGTGTACGGAGCAGAGTCGTGTGTGTACGAGGTGTACGGAGCGGAGCCGTGTGTGTGTATGAGGTGTGCGGAGCAGAGCCGTGTGTGTACGAGGTGTACAGATCACAGCCGTGTGTGTACGAGGTGTACGGAGCAGAGCCATGTGTGTACGAGGTGTATGGAGCGCAGCCTTGTGTGTACAAGGTGTACGGAGTGCAGCATTGTGTGTACGAGGTGTACGGAGCAGAGCCGTGTGTGTTTGAGGTGTACAGAGTGCAGCCGTGTGTGTACGAGGTGTACAGATCGCAGCCGTGTGTGTACGAGGTGTACGGAGCAGAGCCATGTGTGTAGGAGGTGTATGGAGCGCAGCCTTGTGTGTACAAGGTGTACGGAGTGCAGCATTGTGTGTACGAGGTGTACGGAGCAGAGCCATGTATGTACGAGGTGTACGGAGTGCAGCCGTGTGTGTACGAGGTGTACGGAGCAGAGCCGTGTGTGTATGAGGTGTACAGAGCGCAGCCATGTGTGTACGAGGTGTACGGAGCAGAACCATATGTGTACGAGGTGTACGAAGCAGAGCCATGTGTACAAAGTGTATGGAGCACAGCCATGTGTTTATAAGGTGTATGGAGCAGAGCCGTATGTACAAAGTGTATGGAACGCAGCCGTGTGTGTACGAGGTGAGCAGTGAGAAGCTGCGTGCTTACGAAGTGTACGGAGCAGAGCCGCGTGTGTTCGAAGTGTGTGGAGTGGAGCCATGTGTACGAAATGTATGTAGCAGAGCTGTGTATGAGGTGGATGGAGAGGAGCCGTGTGTGTACGAAGCGGAGCATTACGAGGTGAAGGGAGCGGAGCCGCGTGCGTACGAAGTGTACGAAGCAGAGCCGTGCGTGTATGAAGTGTTCGGAGTGGAGCCGCATGTGTATGAGGTGGACGGAGAGGAGCCGTGTGTGTACGTAGTGGAGCCGCAAGTGTGTGAGGTGTACAGAGCGGAGCGTGTATGAAGTGTACGGAACAGAGCGTGTACGAGGTGTACAGAGCGGAGAGATGCGTGTATTTTGGCATTGAGGGGGGCCCCATTTGAAAGTTCGCACCGGGGCCCATAACTTTGTAGTTACGCCATTAATTGCTGTATATCACACAAGTAGAGTTGAGCGACTTTTGGTTTTTTAGGGTCGCGTTTCGTTTCGTGAAACCCGACTTTTCCAAAAGTCGGGTCGAGCAAGATCGTCCGATTATAGGGAAAAGTCGGGGTCGTCCCGAAACACGAAACCCAATGTAAGTCAATGGGGAATAAAAGTCGGCAGTGAGAGGAGGACAGGAAACACACCTACAGTGCCCATTTGAATGCCAAAAGCATCAATTCTTCTTACTTAAGCTTGTCAACCTTAATTAACTTCATAATACAAGTTGCGCACTGAAAAATGGGGGTTATTTGGCTAAATTTGTGGGGGGGGATGGCTGGCTGCAGGTTTTCATGTGCCCTGGGCGAAAGAGCGCCCCTTTAACACATACCACAACTCATCATGCTCCGATACGGCAGAGAAATAGCGGTATAGTACAATGAAAAATACCTCACTTTTTACATCTCATGACGAGGCCCATCTATTTCTCCATACAAAATCATTGGTCCCATATAATGTTTGAAACAGTATATGATGAGCTCCACATAATGCTACAGTATATGTTAGTCCCCATGGATGAAGCTCCACTGTCTTATGGGCCCAAATAATGCTCCAAACATAATGGGCCCCATTTCTAATGCTCTAGTGTATAATGGGCCCTGTAAATGCTGCTCCAGTGTCTGATGTCCACCTTTGCAATGTTCCAGTGTATGGTGGGCCCCATCTATCATTCTCCAGAGTATAGTGCTCCCCAAAAATTGCTGTCCCAACATAGAAAACAATCAAATAAGTCTCCTCGCTAGGGAATCCCTGTACTTGTCTGGACAGGTGCTGTAGCTTGCTTAACAGCTCGCCAGCCGTTCTCACACCCAGTATGGATTGCACGTGATTGCACAAAGGTTAGAAAGGGTACCGTATCCCTGGATAACATGTATGGATAGCGTACACATTCAAAATATACACTCACTGGCCACTTTATTAGGTACACCTGTCCAACTGTGTGTTAAGACTTAATTTCTAATCAGCCAATCACATGGCGGCAACTCAGTGCATTTAGGCATGTAGACATGGTCAAGACAATCTCCTGCAGTTCAAACCGAGCATCAGTATGGGGAAGAAAGGTGATTTGAGTGCCTTTGAACGTGGCATGATTGTTGGTGCCAGAAGGGCTGGTCTGAGAATTTCAGAAACTGCTGATCTACTGGGATTTTCACGCACAACCATCTCTAGGGTTTACAGAGAATGGTCCGAAAAAGAAAAAAAATCCAGTGAGCGGCAGTTCTGTGGCCGGAAATGCCATGTTGATGCCAGAGGTCAGAGGAGAATGGGCAGACTGGTTCGAGCTGATAGAAAGGCAACAGTGACTCAAATTGCCACCCGTTACAACCAAGGTAGGCAGAAGAGCATCTCTGAAAGTACAGTGCGTCGAACTTTGAGGCAGATGGGCTACAGCAGCAGAAGACCACACTGGGTACCACTCCTCTCAGCTAAGAACAGGAAACTGAGGCTACAATTTGCACAAGCTCATCGAAATTGGACAGTAGAAGATTGGAAAAACGTTGCCTGGTCTGATGAGTCTCGATTTCTGCTGCGACATTCGGATGGTAGGGTCAGAATTTGGCGTAAACAACATGAAAGCATGGATCCATCCTGCCTTGTATCAACGGTTCAGGCTGGTGGTGGTGGTGTCATGGTGTGGGGAATTTTTTCTGTGCACTCTTTGGGCCCCTTGGTACCAATTGAGCATCGTTGCAACTCCACAGCCTACCTGAGTATTGTTGCTGACCATGTCCATCCCTTTATGACCACAATGTACCCAACATCTGATGGCTACTTTCAGCAGGATAATGCGCCATGTCATAAAGCTCGAATCATCTCAGATTGGTTTCTTGAAAATGACAATGAGTTTACTGTACTCAAATGGCCTCCTCAGTCACCAGATCTCAATCCAATAGAGCATCTTTGGGATGTGGTGGAACGGGAGATTCGCATCAGGGATGTGCAGCCGACAAATCTGCGCCAACTGTGTGATGCCATCATGTCAATATGGTCCAAAATCTCTGAGGAATGCTTCCAGCACCTTGTTGAATCTCTGCCATGAAGAATTGAGGCAGTTCTGAAGGCAAAAGGGGGTCCAACCCCTTACTAGCATGGTGTACCTAATAAAGTGGCCAGTGAGTGTATGTCTATACAGCATGAGGCAGGCTCAGACGGTGTTAGGCCCAGTATGGATTGCACGTCATTGCACAAAGGTTAGAAGGGGTACCGTATCCCCGGATAACATGTATGGATAGCGTACACATTCAAAATATATGTCTATACAGCATGAGGCAGGCTCAGACGGTGTTAGGCCCAGTATGGATTGCACGTCATTGCACAAAGGTTAGAAAGGGTACCGTATCCCCGGATAACATGTATGGATAGCGTACACATTCAAAATATATGTCTATACAGCATGAGGCAGGCTCAGACGGTGTTAGGCCCAGTATGGATTGCACGTCATTGCACAAAGGTTAGAAGGGGTACCGTATCCCCGGATAACATGTATGGATAGCGTACACATTCAAAATATATGTCTATACAGCATGAGGCAGGCTCAGACGGTGTTAGGCCCAGTATGGATTGCACGTCATTGCACAAAGGTTAGAAGGGGTACCGTATCCCCGGATAACATGTATGGATAGCGTACACATTCAAAATATATGTCTATACAGCATGAGGCAGGCTCAGACGGTGTTAGGCCCAGTATGGATTGCACGTCATTACACAAAGGTTAGAAAGGGTACCGTATCCCCGGATAACATGTATGGATAGCGTACACATTCAAAATATATGTCTATACAGCATGAGGCAGGCTCAGACGGTGTTAGGCCTAGTATGGATTGCACGTCATTGCACAAAGGTTAGAAGGGGTACCGTATCCCCGGATAACATGTATGGATAGCGTACACATTCAAAATATATGTCTATACAGCATGAGGCAGGCTCAGACGGTGTTAGGCCCAGTATGGATTGCACGTCATTGCACAAAGGTTAGAAAGGATACCGTATCCCCTGATAACATGTAAGGATAGCGTACACATTCAAAATATATGTCTATACAGCATGAGGCAGGCTCAGACGGTGTTAGGCCCAGTATGGATTGCACGTCATTGCACAAAGGTTAGAAGGGGTACCGTATCCCCGGATAACATGTATGGATAGCGTACACATTCAAAATATATGTCTATACAGCATGAGGCAGGCTCAGACGGTGTTAGGCCCAGTATGGATTGCACGTCATTGCACAAAGGTTAGAAGGGGTACCGTATCCCCGGATAACATGTATGGATAGCGTACACATTCAAAATATATGTCTATACAGCATGAGGCAGGCTCAGACGGTGTTAGGCCCAGTATGGATTGCACGTCATTGCACAAAGGTTAGAAAGGGTACCGTATTCCCGGATAACATGTATGGATAGCGTACACATTCAAAATATATGTCTATACAGCATGAGGCAGGCTCAGACGGTGTTAGGCCCAGTATGGATTGCACGTCATTGCACAAAGGTTAGAAAGGGTACCGTATCCCTGGATAACATGTATGGATAGCGTACACATTCAAAATATATGTCTCAGGAGGCAGGCTCAGACGGTGTCAGGCACAGTATGGATTTGACGGCCCAGATTACACAGCGGAGGAGCAGGGAGAGGTAAAGATTGCAAATGCTGGGGCCCTGGCCAAGCAAGGGGGGCCCACTCGTGGGCGTCGGTACTGGCACTGGGCCCCTCATAGTACAGCGGTGTGTCTGACGGCGGGTGTGCACCACCACCGTCAGAGACACTTGATTGCACTATGAGGGACCCTGTGCCAGTGCCCGCGCCCAAGAGTCGGCCTACCCACCTGTCCAGGGCAACGGCACTCGCACGGTGTCGTGCGCTAGGTGGTGACCCCGGCCATGGGGGGGAGGCAGCACAGTTAGGCAGTTTTAGAAAGTGGCATATGTTGATGTTGGACATTCAACTGATGCAAAAGGCGAAATAGGTGAAGTACCAGGAAGAGGTGGACCAAAGCAAGCCATTTTTCTGTCACCCTATGTGTCATCAGGGGAAGGTGGGACAAAATCCTTGGAAACCCATGCGTGGTTCATTTTAATGAAGGTTAGATCATCCACATTTTGGGTTGACAGACGGGTCCTTTTTTCTGTCAGGATTGATCCAGCTGCACTGAAGACTCTTTCCGATAGCACACTTGCAGCTGGGCAAGCGAGCTCCTGTAAGGCATATTGTGCCAATTCAGGCCAGGTGTCCAGTTTAGCAGCCCAATAGTCAAAGGGGAATGACCTGTGTGGGAGAACATCGATATGGGAGGAAAAGTAGTTTGTAACCATAGTTGACAACTGCTGTCTCCTGTCACTTTCCATCGATGCAGTGTTACCAGTTGTGTGAGCGGTATTTGAAAAATCAGTCCACAACATTGTCATGAAACCCCTGTCTCCAACGCCACTTCTGCTGTGTGCACCACGAACACCTCTGCCAAGCTGCCCCCGGCCCGTACGGCTCGTGTGAGAACCATCACCGCTGCTGTGTGCTGGGAATGCCTCAAGCAACCGATTTACCAGAGTTGCTTGTTTATTAGCCAATATTAGGTCAAGGTTCTCCTGTGGCATGATGTTTTGTAATTTGCCTTTATAGCGTGGATCCAGGATGCTGGCCAACCAGTAGTCGTCATCGTTCATCATTTTGGCAATGCGGGGGTCCCTTTTTAGGATCCGCAAGGCATAATCTGACATGTGGGCCAATGTTCCCGGTGTCAATGATGCACTGCGAGTGCTGGGTGGAGGAGCACTTTCTGTCAAATCCACATCCCTCCAGTCATGCACAAACCCTGTACCAGACCTTGCCACGCCAACATTTTCACTTGCCCCACGAGATGCATCCTCCTCCCCTAAGTAATCATCCCCATCATCCTCCTCCTCCTCCTCCTCTTCTTCCTCCACCTCGTCCAGGAGAGGTCCCTGAGCAGACAATGGCTGAATGTCATCAAGGATTCCCTCCTCCTCTTCCTCCTCATCAACATTGGCTGCAGACGCCTGCTCCTTAAGGTGCGTCAAAGTTTGCATGAGCAGACGCATAAGTGGGATGCTCATGCTTAGGATGGCGTCGTCTGCGCTTACCAGCCGTGTGCATTCCTCAAAACACTGAAGGACTTTACAAAGGTCTTTCAGCTTCGACCACTGCACGCCTGTCAACCCCATGTCTGCTCTCAAAGTGCCTGGCCGTGTATCCTCCCACAAATGCATTATGGCCTGCCTCTGCTCGCACAGCCGCTCCACCATGTGCAGGGTGGAGTTCCACCTTGTTGCAATGTCGATAATGAGGCGGTGGTTGGGAAGGTGGAGCAATCGCTGCAGCTTCTGCATACGAACGGAGTGTACAGGCGACCGGCGGATGTGCGCGCACAGTCTTCGCACCTTCTGGAGCAGGGCTGTTAACTCCGGATAATTTTTGAGGAAGCACTGCACCACCAGGTTCAAGGTGTGAGCCAAGCAAGGTATGTGGCTGAGTTTTGAAAGGGCTATGGCTGCCACAAAATTACGGCCGTTATCACTAACTACCTTGCCTGCCTCAAGATGTACACTGCCCAGCCATGACTCAGTTTGTCGCTTCAAGTACTCGGCCAGCACCTCGGCGGTGTGTCTGTCGCCCAAACACATCATCTGCAACACAGCCTGCTGACGCTTTCCACTAGCTGCTCGATAGGGGGACACATCGTGTGCAACAGTGGCAGCTGCAGATGGAGTGCTCGTACGACTGCGCTCTGTGGACGAACTGTCGCTTCTGGAGGAGGAGGAGGAGGGTCGAACGCCTACAGCCAACTGTTTCCTATACCGTGGGCTAGGCAGCACTGTCCCACCACCGCTGTCCCCTGTGGACCCTGCATCCACCACATTAACCCAGTGCGCAGTGATGGACACGTAACGGCCCTGGCCATGCCGACTGGACCATGCATCAGTTGTGAGGTGCACCTTTCCGCTCACTGACTGCTTGAGTGCACGGACAATGCGGTCTTTCACATGATGGTGGAGGGCTGGGATGGCTTTGCGAGAGAAGAAGTGGCGACTGGGTAGGTCATAGCGTGGTACTGCATAGGCCATGAGTTCGCGGAAAGCTGTGCTTTCCACCAACCGAAAGGGCATCATCTCAAACGAGATTAGTTTGGCAATGTGGGCGTTCAAACCCAGTGTACGCGGATGAGAGACTGAGTACTTTCTTGACCTACTCATAGTGTCTGGGAGGGTGAGCTGGACTTGAGAGCTGCATATGGTGGAAGTAGCGGTGGACAGGGCGGACTGAGAGAGGGTTGATGATGGTGATGGAGTTGTTGTTCTTTCTGATGGCCTAGAATCAGTCTTTCGTTGATATAACAGTGGGATTCCCTGACTGCTGTGGCCTTGCAACGACACCTCAACATTTGCTGCTGTGCTAACCGGTGGGCTTACAGTGGGGGAAACAATGTAGCGTTGCTGACTACCTTCGTTGTGATCAGTTGCACATGTGGCACTTGAGGTTTGGTGTTGTGTCCACGCTTGCAAGTGCATGCTGGTTAAATGTCTAAGCATGCAACTGGTATTCAAATTTTTCAGATTTTTCCCTCGGCTAAAGGTCTTTGCGCACTTCTTACAGATAACCTTGGCCTGATCATGAGGATTTTGTTCAAAAAAGTGCCACACTGCACTCTTCCTACTTTGGCAGACATTTTGCGGCCTAGCACGCTGTGATCTTTTGACCCTCTGGACAAGCTGTCCAGCAACTCTTTTGATGTTTGGAACCTGTCTTTGGAGTGCTCCGGGCCTGCCAGATAACAGCTGTTGCAATGTCGATGTCTGCTGTGGATGCTCCTCATCTGAGCTATTGGAAGCAGCACCCTCTTCCCCCAATGGATGCCAATCTGGGTCAACAACTGGGTCATCCATCACCTCCTCTTCTATGTCATGTGCACCTTTTTCTGTGTCACCGTGTATGGTGGTATAGTGTGCGGGAAGGGGCACCTGAGTCTCATCAGGGTCAAAATCTGGCTCTGTACACTGCGAGGACAATGTAGTGCTCTGAGTGAATGTACCAGCAGAATCATCCATCAGCGGCTGTGCATCAGTGCACTCCATGTCAGATTCATCTTGGCCTGGGTAATTCACCATTTGACTTGATAATCCAGGCATGGTATGTGAAAACAGCTCCATGGAGTAATCAGTAGTATGGCCTGCGTCATCCTTCAATCTTGGTTGGGGTGAAGGACACAAGTAAAGGTATGGTTCATGAACATGAGCCTCCAATGACGACTCAGTGCTTTTACTTTTTACAACTGAAGAAGAGGAGGCGATAGAGCTGGAGGCTGACTCAGCAATGTAAGACAAAACTTTTTCCTGATGCTCTGCCTTTAAAAGCGGTTTGCCAACTCCTAGAAAACTAAGCGTTCGAGTCCTTATGTAGCCAGACGATGACGCAGGGTCAGCACCTCCTGCATTCGGTCCTATTTTGCTCTTGCCACTACCATCAGATCCACCACCAACACCATCATTACCAGCTGCCAACCCCCGCCCAATTCCACGGCCTCTTCCACCAGCCTTCCTCGTTTTTGGTAGAAATGTAGACAAAATCATACAAACTATATAGTAATGTAAAACAAGGTACAAGGTGTCTATAGGACAGGGGAGTTTTAGAATTTCTGCACACACTTGTGGACAGTGGACACTTGTGGATTGTGTGCGGCCCACTGATATCTGAGCGCTATGTGACACGCTCGATGGCACAGCTGCCTGTGACCAAAGTGACGAGAGGATAATGGAGATTTTGAATCTCTGCGTACACTTGTGGACAGTGGACACTTGTGGATTGTGTGCGGCCCACTGATATCTGAGCGCTATGTGACACGCTCGATGGCACAGCTGCCTGTGACCAAAGTGACGAGAGGATAATGGAGATTTTGAATCTCTGCGTACACTTTTGGACACTGGACACTTGTGGATTGTGTGCGGCCCACTGATATCTGAGCGCTATGTGACACGCTCGATGGCACAGCTGCCTGTGACCAAAGTGACGAGAGGATAATGGAGATTTTGAATCTCTGCGTACACTTGTGGACAGTGGACACTTGTGGATTGTGTGCGGCCCACTGATATCTGAGCGCTATGTGACACGCTCGATGGCACAGCTGCCTGTGACCAAAGTGACGAGAGGATAATGGAGATTTTGAATCTCTGCGTACACTTTTGGACACTGGACACTTGTGGATTGTGTGTGGCCCACTGATATCTGAGCGCTATGTGACACGCTCGATGGCACAGCTGCCTGTGACCAAAGTGACGAGAGGATAATGGAGATTTTGAATCTCTGCACACACTTGTGGACAGTGGACACTTGTGGATTGTGTGCGGCCCACTGATATCTGAGCGCTATGTGACACGCTCGATGGCACAGCTGCCTGTGACCAAAGTGACGAGAGGATAATGGAGATTTTGAATCTCTGCGTACACTTGTGGACAGTGGACACTTGTGGATTGTGTGCGGCCCACTGATATCTGAGCGCTATGTGACACGCTCGATGGCACAGCTGCCTGTGACCAAAGTGACGAGAGGATAATGGAGATTTTGAATCTCTGCGTACACTTGTGGACAGTGGACACTTGTGGATTGTGTGTGGCCCACTGATATCTGAGCGCTATGTGACACGCTCGATGGCACAGCTGCCTGTGACCAAAGTGACGAGAGGATAATGGAGATTTTGAATCTCTGCGTACACTTGTGGACAGTGGACACTTGTGGATTGTGTGCGGCCCACTGATATCTGAGCGCTATGTGACACGCTCGATGGCACAGCTGCCTGTGACCAAAGTGACGAGAGGATAATGGAGATTTTGAATCTCTGCGTACACTTTTGGACACTGGACACTTGTGGATTGTGTGCGGCCCACTGATATCTGAGCGCTATGTGACACGCTCGATGGCACAGCTGCCTGTGACCAAAGTGACGAGAGGATAATGGAGATTTTGAATCTCTGCGTACACTTGTGGACAGTGGACACTTGTGGATTGTGTGCGGCCCACTGATATCTGAGCGCTATGTGACACGCTCGATGGCACAGCTGCCTGTGACCAAAGTGACGAGAGGATAATGGAGATTTTGAATCTCTGCGTACACTTTTGGACACTGGACACTTGTGGATTGTGTGCGGCCCACTGATATCTGAGCGCTATGTGACACGCTCGATGGCACAGCTGCCTGTGACCAAAGTGACGAGAGGATAATGGAGATTTTGAATCTCTGCGTACACTTGTGGACAGTGGACACTTGTGGATTGTGTGCGGCCCACTGATATCTGAGCGCTATGTGACACGCTCGATGGCACAGCTGCCTGTGACCAAAGTGACGAGAGGATAATGGAGATTTTGAATCTCTGCGTACACTTGTGGACAGTGGACACTTGTGGATTGGTGCGGCCCACTGATATCTGAGCGCTATGTGACACGCTCGATGGCACAGCTGCCTGTGACCAAAGTGACGAGAGGATAATGGAGATTTTGAATCTCTGCGTACACTTTTGGACACTGGACACTTGTGGATTGTGTGCGGCCCACTGATATCTGAGCGCTATGTGACACGCTCGATGGCACAGCTGCCTGTGACCAAAGTGACGAGAGGATAATGGAGATTTTGAATCTCTGCGTACACTTGTGGACAGTGGACACTTGTGGATTGTGTGCGGCCCACTGATATCTGAGCGCTATGTGACACGCTCGATGGCACAGCTGCCTGTGACCAAAGTGATGAGAGGATAATGGAGATTTTGAATCTCTGCGTACACTTGTGGACAGTGGACACTTGTGGATTGTGTGCGGCCCACTGATATCTGAGTGCTATGTGACACGCTCGATGGCACAGCTGCCTGTGACCAAAGTGACGAGAGGATAATGGAGATTTTGAATCTCTGCATACACTTTTGGACACTGGACACTTGTGGATTGTGTGCGGCCCACTGATATCTGAGCGCTATGTGACACGCTCGATGGCACAGCTGCCTGTGAGCAAAGTGACGAGAGGATAACGGAGATTTTGAATCTCTGCGTACACTTTTGGACACTGGACACTTGTGGATTGTGTGCGGCCCACTGATATCTGAGCGCTATGTGACACGCTCGATGGCACAGCTGCCTGTGACCAAAGTGACGAGAGGATAATGGAGATTTTGAATCTCTGCGTACACTTGTGGACAGTGGACACTTGTGGATTGTGTGCGGCCCACTGATATCTGAGCGCTATGTGACACGCTCGATGGCACAGCTGCCTGTGACCAAAGTGACGAGAGGATAATGGAGATTTTGAATCTCTGCGTACACTTGTGGACAGTGGACACTTGTGGATTGTGTGCGGCCCACTGATATCTGAGCGCTATGTGACACGCTCGATGGCACAGCTGCCTGTGACCAAAGTGACGAGAGGATAATGGAGATTTTGAATCTCTGCGTACACTTTTGGACACTGGACACTTGTGGATTGTGTGCGGCCCACTGATATCTGAGCGCTATGTGACACGCTCGATGGCACAGCTGCCTGTGACCAAAGTGACGAGAGGATAATAGAGATTTTGAATCTCTGCGTACACTTGTGGACAGTGGACACTTGTGGATTGTGTGCGGCCCACTGATATCTGAGCGCTATGTGACACGCTCGATGGCACAGCTGCCTGTGACCAAAGTGACGAGAGGATAATGGAGATTTTGAATCTCTGCGTACACTTGTGGACAGTGGACACTTGTGGATTGTGTGCGGCCCACTGATATCTGAGCGCTATGTGACACGCTCGATGGCACAGCTGCCTGTGACCAAAGTGACGAGAGGATAATGGAGATTTTGAATCTCTGCGTACACTTGTGGACAGTGGACACTTGTGGATTGTGTGCGGCCCACTGATATCTGAGCGCTATGTGACACGCTCGATGGCACAGCTGCCTGTGACCAAAGTGACGAGAGGATAATGGAGATTTTGAATCTCTGCGTACACTTTTGGACACTGGACACTTGTGGATTGTGTGCGGCCCACTGATATCTGAGCGCTATGTGACACGCTCGATGGCACAGCTGCCTGTGACCAAAGTGACGAGAGGATAAGGGAGATTGGATTGCTTTTAAAAAAGAAGTTTGCGGAGCAGTGGGTAAGCAGCAATGCCAGCGTGTCAGGAAGCCTTAAAAGGCAGCCCAACAACCAACACCACTGATACACCACAATATAGCCTCCCCTTGCACTGCACACACAGTGACTTGTGTGTTGTGCAGGCCAAATCGCTAGCAGCAGAAGCAGTTTTTTTGTCTTCTTCCCTGCCTAACGCTCTCCCTACAGAATCAGCAGCAACCTCTCCCTATACTAAGATCGGCAGAAGTAAGATGGCGGTCGGCGTGCACGCCCTTTTATACCCCCTGTGACGCCCACCAAAGCAAGCCAATCACTTGCATGCCCTTCTGAAAGATGGTGGTGACCCGTGCCTATGTCATCACGTTGCCCACAGTGTCCGTGGATCCTGATTGGCTGAAAAAGAGCGCAAAACAAACTTTTGAAACGCGACTTTGGCGCGTAAGTCGCCGACCTCGTGGCCGACCTCATCCTAGGGTCGGGTTTCGTTTCATGAAACCCGACTTTGCCAAAAGTCGGCGACTTTTGAATTTTTTCGACCCGTTTCGCTCAACTCTACACACAAGCAGTCAGATGATGAAAGGTTCAAGTGCCAAGTACATTGAAAAGTAAAAGAAAATTGTTTTAAAAAATATGGAAAAAAAATAAGTTCAAATCACAGAACTTTTCCCCCAATAAAATTAAAGATAATGACAAAATAAAAAATACATATATGTGGTATCAATGCGTTTTGAAAAGTCTGATTGATCCAAACATAAAATTAATTACCCCGATATGTAAACACCATAAATGAAAAAAATTCAAGATCTCCAAAATTAAGTTTTTTGTCCTCTGCAATACCACAAAAATGTTGTAACAAGCTATCAAATTGTCACATGATCTTTCCCAAAATGTTATCTATAAAAACATCAAATTTTTTTCAAACTTCTGATTTTTTTTCACCACTAAAATTATAAAAACACTGGACATGTTTGGACCTGCACGAGGAGGAGACAGGAGAAGACGCCTCCTAACTAGAGATGAGCAAATTTGTTCGAATTCGGTTCCGAATACGATCGGATTCGAATATTGTTTTTGCAATATTTGTCGAACACAGCCGAACGTCATTAGAGTCAATGGGAATAGAAATTACCGAATATGTTCGGAATCGATCATAAGACATACATTCGGCACAAATAGTGTTTGAATATGGGCCGAATGTGTTAACATCAGATTCGGGGCCAAAATTCGCGCATCTCTACTCCTAACCGGGAAAGCTTTTTTGATCTTCAACCTCAGCCCCAGCTCTACCCAAGGCTTGAATTTGAAAAGTCATATTATATTTTTTTTCTTTTTTCCTCCTTTGAATGTTTCTCATGTAAATAATTTGCATTTTTTATCCATTATCTTTTCTGTATATTTAAATTTCATGATAGAAATGTCTTTGTTTTACTTTTGCAAGGGTAACAGGAGAAAATGAACCATACAATTTGTTGTGAAATTTCTCCTGAGCATGCCAATAACCATTTTTTGGTGATGTCCACTGTTTGGGCACATGACAGAGCTTGGAAGGGAAGGAGCGCTATTTCACTTTTTGAATGTTAAATATAAAGAGCCCCTAAGTGATAGAAGATCAGAATCCCCTTTCAAGTGACAATATTTTGGAAATGATAACCCATTGGGAATTTATCTACAGATGGAGTGACAATTTGGCTCCATGGTTGTTAATTAGAAACAGGCAGCAGTGGATGTAGCTGAGTGAAAATTGCAAACTGCCGTTGTATTGACTAGTACATTTCAGTCACCAATACTTTATGCCCAGCTTATGCTTTTGGAGACACGCATCTGTAAAATAGGTGGGCTCTCATCGCTACAAAAATGCCCAATATGTGGGTGCTAAATGTGGTTTAGGCACACTGGAGCTCAGAAGGGAGTGAGTCATTTGGATTTGGGAGTGGAGAATTTGCTGAACTTCTCTTGAGGAGCAAGGAGTCATTTAGCTTTTCCAGAGCCAGTAACATGGAAGCCCCCTATATTTCCATTAACAGATGCTAGATCTGAGTGGAGACTTGATTTTTTTGGATTGAGTTGAAGCTTTTATTTGCAACATTTTACATAACATTTATCAAATTTTTCCAGCACTCTACACTGACCACTTACTTTGGGGTTTCCATTTAAATCTCTGAGTGATGTGATTCAGATGAAACCACCAATGGATCCATTCACTATAACGAGGCAGCAGAGTTAGAATCATAGAATCATAGAATCGTAGAGTTGGAAGGGACCTCCTGGGCCATCTGGTCCAACCCCCTGCTCAAAGCAGGATTCGCTAAATCATCCCAGTCAGATGTCTGTCCAGCCTCTGTTTGAAGACTTCCATTGAAGGAGAACTCACCACTTCTCGTGGCAGCCTGTTCCGCTCATTGATCACTCTAACTGTCAAAAAGTTTTTTCTAATATCTAATCTGTGTCTCCTCCCATTCAGTTTCATCCCATTGCTTCTAGTCTTTCCTTGTGCAAATGAGAATAAAGTTGATCCTTCTACAATGTGACAGCCCTTTAGATATTTGTAGACAGCTATTAAGTCTCCTCTCAGTCTTCTCTTTTGCAAACTAAACATTCCCAAATCCTGCAACCTTTCCTCATAAGACAGGGTTTGCAGACCGGTCACCATTCTGGTCGCTCTTTTCTGAACTTGCTCCAGTTTGTTGATGTCTTTTTTAAAATGTGGTGCCCAAAACTGGACACAATATTCCAGATGAGGTCTGACCAAAGATGAGTAGAGGGAAATAATGACTTCATGTGATCTAGACTGTATGCTTCTGTTAATACATCCTAGAATTGCATTTGCCTTTTTTGCTGCTGCATCACACTGTTGACTTATATTCAGTCTGTGATCTATTAGTATACCCAAGTCTTTTTCACATGTGCTGTCATTTAGCCCTATTCCTCCCATTCTATATATGCTTTTTTCATTTTTATTGCCCAGATGTAGTACTTTAAATTTCTCCCTGTTACTCTGGACTCCGTCTCGCCTCTATTCAGTGGTGTCCTTTTCAGAAGTGCAGAAAACTGTGGCCAACGGCACTTTTATGCAATCCTAAAAAAATGGACACTGCCGGATCACAAGTCCTATGGTGTCCACAGTGCCTCCATCTGCCTCATTATAGGGAATCTTTTGCCATTGGTTTTGTCTGAATCACGTATTTCAGAGATTCACATGGAAACCCCGCTGTAAGCTCTCAGCATAGAGCGCAGGATAAATGGGCGCCGAGCCTTACTGAGATCTTTGGGAGGCAGAATTAAAAAATCAACAACATGTGAAGAATTGGTTTTATTTATTTTTTACACAGTTCCTCGCGCGATATAAGTGATTAGGCGACAATATACTTTGGGTCGGTGCAATTACAGCGATACCAGATTTATATCTGGTTTTTATGTTTGGCAGCTGTCACACCCTAAAAGAAGCTTTTTATTGCGAAAACTAGTTTTTGCATCACCACATTTTGAGAGCAATGATTTTTCCATATTTCGGCCAACAGAGTCATGTGATGGCTTGTTTTTTGCGGGACGAGTTGATTTTTTTATTGGTACGATTTTCGGGCACATGACATTTTTTGATTTTATACTTTCCGCGTGTGGTAAAATTGGTAAGGCAGCTTTATTCTTCAGGTCAGAACAATTAGAGCGATACCTCATTTATATCTTTTTTATGTTTTGGTGCTTTCACACAATAAAACCTATTTTACAGAAAAAAAATATTTTTGAATCACTTTATTCTGAGAGCTATAACTTTTTTATTTTTCTGCTGATGTAGCTGTATGGCGGCTTGTTTGTGACAAGATGACATTTTCAGCGTTACAATTTTTCTTTACATCCATCTTTTTTTGGCACTTTTTGTTTGGCAGTATGATGATAAAGCATTGTTTTTTGCCTTGGTGTTTACTGAAAGGGTTAACTAGTTGGGCAGTTTTATAGAGCGGATTGTTACGGACACGGCAATACCAAATATGTTACTTTTATTGTTTATATTTTTTTATTTACATGAATAAATGTATTTATTGGAAAAATATTTTTCTTTTTTCTTTATGGATTTTTAAAAGAATATTTTTACATTTTTAATATTTTTCTTTAACTTTTTTACATTGTCGCATCCTGGGACATCACTGTACAGTGTCAGATCACTGATGTGATACTCTGCACTGCAGAATATCACATCAGCATCTGACAGGCAGGGAAGGAGGCATGTTGGACATGTTGTCAGCAGGCAATCGCAAGCCACCTTTCCTGCAGGACCCGGAAGGACCCATCTTGGGGTCAAGGGTCTTCATGGAGACCATCAGGACAATGCGATCGCATCGCATTGTCCTGATGGAAGCGCTCAGGGAACTCATTCCCTGTGCAATGCTCCTCTATGCTGCTGTCACTACTGACAGCGGCATCAAAGAGATGAAATGCCTGTGATCATTGCTAGTAGAGTTGAGCGACTTTGGTCGGATCGGGTTCCGTGAAACCCGAATGAAACAAAATTTGAGTCGGATGAAACTGGTCTGACTAGGGCAAAAAAAGTCGGCGTTTCGTCCGAAACCCGACCCCAATGCAAGTCAATGGGAAATAAAAGTCGGCATTGAGCGGATGACATTCCGCAACTCAACTCTAGTTGCTAGCATTTATCGTGGGAATTGCTATGGGGTGTCAGCTCTCACATAGAGCTGACACCTGCATGTGATCTTCATCACCCTCAGTGCATGGGCAGACATACCGCCAGTTCAACGGGTGCGCCTTCACTGGGGCCCCGAGGATCCAGGGGGTCCCTGCAGGGCGGCTAATAATGAGGGCAATCTGGCCTGTTTTTCCGGGCCCGAGGCTCTGGAGGGCCCCTGGCCAGATTGCCCTCATGTGCAGTGGGCAGGGAGCGATCCCAGCAGCTCCGCTACCTACAAGAGAAAATAGCAGCGGAGCTGCAGGGATCAGTCCTGCTTACTGCCCGGTGCCCGCGCTTCCTGTCCCTGACACAGACAGCAGCGCCGCTGGATGGCATCGCTGGATGACTTCATCATTCAGCGGCTGGCTGTGCCAGAGAGAGGAAGCAGCCGGAGGTGGTGAAGCTGCGGCTGCGGACAGGTGAGAGGTGCTGTGTGTGTGTTTTTATTTGTATGTACATGTGTTGTGTGTGTGTATAGAGATGAGTAGTGGTGAGTGTGTGTGTGCGTGCGTTCATGTGTAGCACTGTGGGGGAATGTGCAGAGAGGCGAATTGTGCTGTGTGTCTGTGTGTGTGTGTAGGTGGAAGAGAAGGCAATGATGGGGAGAAGGTAATGATGGGGGTGATCGGGAGAATGCAATGATGGGGGTGATGGGGAGAAGGCAATAACGGGGGTGATGAAGAAGACAATGATGGGGTGATGGAGAAAGCAATGATGGAGTGATGGGGAGAAGGCAATGATGGGGGTGATGGGGAGAAGGCAATGATGGGGATGGTGGTTGAGGGGGAAATGATGGAAGTGATGGAATGGGCAATGATGGGGGTGGGGGAGAAAGCAATGAGGGAGAAGGGAATGAAGGTGGTAGTGGAAAAGACTGATGGGAGTGGTGAGGAAGGAGGCAATGATGGGGTAGTGGAGGAGAAGGCAATGATGGAGGTGGTGGAAAGGGAAATGATGGGGGTGATGGAGAGAGCAATAATGGGGAGGTAGGGAGAAGGCAATGATGGAGGTGGTGGAGAAGGCAATGATGGGGGTGATGGGGAGAAGGCAATGATGGGGGTGATGGGGAGAAGGCAATAATGGGGGTGATGGAGAGAAGGCAATAATGGGGGTGATGGAGAAGGCAATGATGAGGTGGAGAAGGCAATGATGGGGGTGATGAGAAGGCAATAATGGGGGTCATGGAGAAGGCAATGATGGGGGTGATGGGGAGAAGGCAATGATGGGGTGATGGAGAAGGCAATGATGGGGATGTTGGTGGAGGAGGAAATGATGGAAGTGGTGGAATGGGCAATGATGGGGGTGGGGGAGAAGGCAATGAGGGAGAAGGGAATGATGGTGGTAGTGGAAAAGACTGATGGGAGTGGTGAGGAAGGAGGCAATGATGGGTTGGTGGAGGAAAAGGCAATGATGGAGGTGGTGGAAAGGGAAATGATGGGGGTGATGGAGAGGTCAATGATGAGGTGGTAGGGGAGAAGGCAATGATGGAGGTGGTGGAAGAGAGCAATAATGGGGGTGGTGGGGGAGGAGTAAATGATGGAGGTGGTGGAATGGGCAATGATGGGAGTGGTGCGGGAAGGGACAATGATGGGGTGGTGGGGGAGAAAGCAATGATGGTGGTGGCGAAAAGGGCAATAATGGGGGTGGTGGGGGAGGAGGAAATGATGGAGATGGTGGAATGGGCAATGATGGGAGTGGTGGGGAAGAGACAATGATGGGGGTGGTGGGGGAGGAGGAAATGATGGAGGTGGTGGAATGGGCAATGATGGGGTGGCAGATGAGAAAGCAAAGATAGTGGTGGGGAGAAGGCAATGATGGAGGTAGTGAAGAGGGCAATGATGGGGTGGGGGAGATGACAATAATGGGATGCGGAGGGAGGAGGACAATGAGGGGTGTGGGAGATTGGGATGGGAGGAAGGGGGACTTATAATGGACTTAGGAACAGGGGGAGATGGAGGAAGACATTATCGCTTATTATGTCTAACACAATCCCTTAGTGTACGTACAGTCCTACAGTCCAATAGTGTACGTACTTATTATGTATAGCAGTGCCTTAGTATATAGTGTACTCACTTATTATGTCTAACACAGTCCCTTAGTATATAGTGTACATACTTATTATGTATAACACAGTCTCTTAGTATATAGTTTACTCACTAATTCTGTATAACACCATCCTTAGTTACATAGTTTCCTCTTTTATCATGTATAACACCATCCCTTATTACATACCATCCTCTCTAGTTATGTATGGTGCCGTCCCTTATTATATAGCTTCCTCTGCTGTTATGTACAATGCTTTCTCTTACATGGTGCATTCTTGTTAATTTTGTTATTCACAGCGCCCTCTTTTATTACATAGTCCCCTCTCTTTTTAGATATAAAATGACTGCTGATGGAGCAGCTGGTGACCAGACTACCAGTCCATCAGCTCCTCCATTAGAAAGGAAGCTTTCCCATGCTTCATCAGCCATCACTGCATTATACAGCTAACAAGACAGGATGGTATGTAATAAAAAACAGGGCTCTATATAATCCAATATGTAAGGGACGGTACTGTACTGTACTGAATGGGAGGAGACACAGATTAGATATTAGAAAAAACTTTTTGACAGTTAGAGTGATCAATGAGTGGAACAAGCTGCCACGAGAAGTGGTGAGTTCTCCTTCAATGGAAGTCTTCAAACAGAGGCTGGACAGACATCTGACTGGGATGATTTAGCGAATCCTGCTTTGAGCAGGGGGTTGGACCAGATGGCCCAGGAAGTCCCTTCCAACTCTACGATTCTATGATTCTATGATTCTGAAGAGAGGGTACTGTATAAGAGACAGCAATATTCATAATAAAGGAGACTATGTAATATATATACACATGTATGTGTGGGTGGCTATATATACAGTGGGGCAAAAAAGTATTCAGTCAGTCAGTAATAGTGCAAGTTCCACCACTTAAAAAGATGAGAGGCGTCTGTAATTTACATCATAGGTAGACCTCAACTATGGGAGACAAACTGAGAAAAAAAAATCCAGAAAATCACATTGTCTGGTTTTTTTTTCATTTTATTTGCATATTATGGTGGAAAATAAGTATTTGGTCAGAAACAAAATTTCATCTCAATACTTTGTGATATATCCTTTGTTGGCAATGACAGAGGTGAAACGTTTTCTGTAAGTCTTCACAAGGTTGCCACACACTGTTGTTGGTATGTTGGCCCATTCCTCCATGCAGATCTCCTCTAGAGCAGTGATGTTTTTGGCTTTTCGCTTGGCAACACGGACTTTCAACTCCCTCCAAAGGTTTTCTATAGGGTTGAGATCTGGAGACTGGCTAGGCCACTCCAGGACCTTGAAATGCTTCTTACGAAGCCACTCCTTCGTTGCCCTGGCGGTGTGCTTTGGATCATTGTCATGTTGAAAGACCCAGCCACGTTTCATCTTCAATGCCCTTGCTGATGGAAGGAGGTTTGCACTCAAAATCTCACGATACATGGCCCCATTCATTCTTTCATGTACCCGGATCAGTTGTGTTGGCCCCTTTGCAGAGAAACAGCCCCAAAGCATGATGTTTCCACCACCATGCTTTACAGTAGGTATGGTGTTTGATGGATGCAACTCAGTATTCTTTTTCCTCCAAACACGACAAGTTGTGTTTCTACCAAACAGTTCCAGTTTGGTTTCATCAGACCATAGGACATTCTCCCAAAACTCCTCTGGATCATCCAAATGCTCTCTAGCAAACTTCAGACGGGCCCGGACATGTACAGGCTTAAGCAGTGGGACACGTCTGGCACTGCAGGATCTGAGTCCATGGTGGCGTAGTGTGTTACTTATGGTAGGCCTTGTTACATTGGTCCCAGCTCTCTGCAGATCATTCACTAGGTCCCCCGCGTGGTTCTGGGATTTTTGCTCACCGTTCTTGTGATCATTCTGACCCCACGGGGTGGGATTTTGCGTGGAGCACAAGATCGAGGGAGATTATCAGTGGTCTTGTATGTCTTCCATTTTCTAATTATTGCTCCCACAGTTGATTTCTTCACTCAAAGCTGGTTGGCTATTGCAGATTCAGTCTTCCCAGCCTGGTGCAGGGCTACAATTTTGTTTCTGGTGTCCTTTGACTGCTCTTTGGTCTTCACCATAGTGGAGTTTGGAGTCAGACTGTTTGAGGGTGTGCACAGGTGTCTTTTTATACTGATAACAAGTTTAAACAGGTGCCATTACTACAGGTAATGAGTGGAGGAAAGAGGAGACTCTTAAAGAAGAAGTTACAGGTCTGTGAGAGCCAGAAATCTTGATTGCTTGTTTCTGACCAAATACTTATTTTCCACCATAATATGCAAATAAAATGAAAAAAAAACAGACAATGTAATTTTCTGGATTTTTTTTTCTCAGTTTGTCTCCCATAGTGGAGGTCTACCTATGATGTAAATTACAGACGCCTCTCATCTTTTTAAGTGGTGGAACTTGCACTATTGCTGACTGACTAAATACTTTTTTGCCCCACTGTATATATATATATATATATGTATATATGTAGCTTTGGCGCCATAAAAGGAAGGGGGCCCAGACACATTTCTTGCACAGGGGCCCCAAGCTGTCAGTGTCCACCCCGCCTCAGCGTAAGGTCCTGCGATCGCCATGCCTTACATATACTGCTGTTTGCAGGAACGCAGCTCTCGCAGTGCAGTATATGTACGGCGCATGTCAGGAAAGGGTTAAGGTGGATGCTGTGTTCTTTGTGAACAAGCTTTGACAAAGAACGATGTCATTTGTTCTAAACGCGTCGCTTTCCGCATTTCTGTCTTGCATCAAAATAATATCTCTTAATTTATGATGGAACAAAGCTAAATACAAGGTATTCACTGCTCAGAGACATGGCCAAGGTGAGGAAGGCTGAAACCGACCACCACTGAGCAACACATTTAAGTTGAAATGTCAAGATTGGGGCAAGAAATATAGGCAGGTTTTTCACAGGTTTAAGAATGGCTATATTGGTCACCAATATTTTTTTTTTTGAAAATTGAGAATGTATTTTTGTATATTTTGAGTTCTTCGGTTAATATTCTCACTATAACGGATGAAAATAAACAATAGAGATGAGAAAACGTAAGTTTTTAATTTAGCAATTAGCACCTTGCGATTGCACTGTGGGGGTGCTAGTGGGCTGACAAAGGGAGTGATCGCCTTTGTAAAAGTACCGTGATCGCGCTCTATCTTTTTTGTCACTTCTAAGTCCGGAAAATTGACTGAAGGAGTTCTCAACTCGCTATTGTGAAAAATTTGGAGTAAATAAACAGCAGTGTTTACAAGAGGACAAGAAAAACAATTTCAATAATTTTCAAATGATGATTTGGGGCCTGTGTTTCTTCCACTGAGTTTTTTTTCGGCATGTTCTCCACAAGTGTCCATATCAAAATGTGCATTAGCAATCTGTTATGTTTATTATTTTGGAGGGTTATGTATTTTTTTCCTTTTTTTTTTTATGTATTTTTGATGCAGCTTGGATACTATATTTTTTACTTGTGTTTTTCAAGTCAACCTTTCAAAAGTCTGTTGGAAACTAAACACACCAAATAACTCGGAGTTCTGCAGCGTCTCCAACTATTGAACCCAGTGGATTTTCCACCCATCTGTATACAAGTCAAATAAGCAGCTTCATTCTAAAAATAGTTTATTTTAGACTTTCTTACAGTAACCTTAGACAAACAATCTGCATTTTTAAATATATATGAAAAAATATATCTCAATACTGTATGCATAATTTAAAAAAAAATATAAACAACATTCAGTAAAAATTCCAACAAACAATAAATTATCAATAAATAAATTTGCATAAATACACTTAAAATAGCAAAAATAATAGCAATAATAAAATAATAGTAACAACAACACATTCATAAATAAGTACCGTGTAACGTCATTTTTTTGTATCTAGGGACAGACAACGATGTTTGCCAGCCTTTGACCAGTTTCAAGCATCCTAATAAGGCCACATTTTTGTTTTAGTATTCCGAATGCAACACCTGAACCTATTCTGCTGAAACTGAGCTGAGATTAGCCACAATATAATCCATACAGCCACCCTAAACTGGCCTGATAAGCTAAATCACACCTCTTGAAATAGGGATATGGTTCATTTCTTATGTATTTTTCTTTCTTCTTTCAGATATAGTGCAGCTACTAAGTATAAAATCCTTCCTGCAAGATGAATACATTTTGGAATCAGTAGTCATTGAGCAGTCATAAGTGATAAGATTGACCATCAGAAAAGTGCAATAAGCTACAATGACATGAAGCCAACCTTGTCTGAATCAAAATGAGGACAGTTGAAGACAAATTGAAGCCACCAGCTAGTGAAGAACCCCGCTAGACTAACAAAAGATGTGTAATATTAGCGGTACGGATATATTAGGCTATTAATCGTCTGGATCACCCATGCTGGGAATGTTTATTACATTTCTTATTCATTTCATTCTGCTACCTCTACAGTATCTTCCTATTGTAAATTCTCTAGGAAGAATGACTGAGACACGCAGAGATAATTAAAAGCTCGTATTTGTCTGTTCAGCAAAATTGCACGCTGTAACATGCCTGGGGATATGTCAGACCAACTGTTGGGTGGAATTAGTTATAAATATGGCAATAGAGAAATTGCTTTAGAATAAGATACCGCAATGTGAAGGAAACACAATATACTGTATTTTTCGGACTATAAGATGCACCGGACCATAAGAAGCACCCCAAATTTTCAGAAAGGAAGTAGGGAAAAAAATTAATGCATCAAATGGGGATCCGTCTTACAGTCCAAATTCGGGGGAAATCAGTAGCACTGGTGGAGCGTGGTCACAGGAGGGTGTTCTGTGGTCCAGCGATGATATGACTCCCATCCCAGACTAGTGTGGCTGGTTCTGCGGTGCTCATGGTGTGGGGGGTCCACCAACATTTTATAAAAGCCTGGAGGCGCACACATCCATTGCTGTGAAGCGGTGGCGTCAGAGAAATCCTCCGGGAAAATGGCCGCTGGGTCGGCACATGCGCAGATTGAGATCTCTGCAATGAGACCTCGTCTCCTGCGGTCTCAATCTGCGCATGCACCGCTTCCGGCAGCCATTTTCCCGGAGGCCACCTATCACAGCAATAGAATCGCGGGGGCTCCAGATTTTCAGAAAATGTCGGCGGAGCCTCGCACCACTGCGCACCACCGAATACTGCCGCACCAGCCTGGGAAGGGAGTGTGATCATCGTCTTGCAGCGTCAGACCACCATAGAATCGCCCGACTCTTGCTGCCAACACACTACTTGTAAGTATATTCCGACTATAGGATGCACCCCCATTTTCCCCAAAAAATTTTTGGGGAAAAAGTGCGTGTTATAGTCCAAAAAATACGGTAGATTACATGCAAGTAAATGCAGTTACAGTTCTTGTCATTGCACTTGTTGCATAGCTAAGGTAGTTTTTTTTAATGTTTATCTTTTGATGAGAACTAATATACTTTATTCCATGTATATCTTGCCACAGGTATGAGTGTTTCTCAGTCATTGCACTTTCAGTTACACCCATAACAGAAAGATTTTTTAAAAGTATAACAGAATTTCTGTAAAGGTGGTAAATAGTTTAGAGAAAATTGATTAAATTAATTTGTAGGGTATTGGAGGGCAATTATTTAAGGGATTATTCCCTACTGTATAAATTATCTTAATGGACCCAAGATGGTTGAAGGAAAAAAAACAATACTTTCTTCCCAGAATAGTATCACTTCATCCCATTTTTTACTGCTTCCTTCACCAGTCTTCTGGTACCAACATCTGGTGTGGAGGAGGGTATCATGTGACTTCTGCAGCCAATCAGCAGCCACTGATCAGCTGCAGCGTTTCTCATCCAGTCAAAAACAGTAAGAAACTGTACAGAAGCTGAAAAGTGTCTGCTGATTGGCTGCCACAGTCACGTGACAACCGCCCTGTTTGTTGTAAAGTAGGGTCAACCCTTTTAATAAAACTATTGATATTTGACCAAGAAACCAATTTGTCACTGCTATTCCTATTTACTATTTGAAACCAGTGCATCAGTTTTCATTTTATCATCATTTTATAAATTAGAAATACGCATGTAATAGTGCAAAAAAAAAATCATTTTAGTGTTAAAAAATGACACATAATAAATAATCTCTTTCTCTAATCCTGAACATGAAAGCAGAGTGGGAAAGAGATGAGTCTTAATGGAAAGTGGGAGCACTCTATGTTGAGTTTAGAGTATTTCTAACCAGGCTGTTTAGAAAGGTTCTTATGGAAATGTATTAGCAATGGTGATTTTGTAAATGCTTTTGACAAATGGTATAGGAACCCTAGAATCACACCATGCAGCTGCTCGGAGGCACTTGTGTGGAGTATAGTAGGGGAAATTACCCCAAGTAGGATGGAATGAATATGGGGTAAACACGTGACCCATTTTCCTATCCCAGGTGGTTAAAATATATTAATGCTGACCAGCACCAGGAAGGAAATTAATTTTTATTTTTGCTACGGTGACTCTTCATGTACACCCATTTTGGATTCCAAACAGGACACTTTAGTAATTTTGAGGCCAGCAGAAGACTCTCTAGTATTTTCAATGTAAACCACAAATATGACATGACATACAAAGGGTTGTCCAGTATCCAGTTGTAGAGGTCATCAATATCCGATCGGTGAGGGTGTGACATCCAACACTCCTCACTGATCAGCCGATGAAATCAGCTGCAAAGCGGAAGAGCACAGATCCGTCTACTGTTAAGCGCATGCTGTGGGGTACTGCAGATCTACTTCTATTCATATGAATAGAGGTGGATATTCAGTACTTGGCTGTGGGCACTATACAGTTTATAGAGCTATGCTGTGCAGCTCTGCAACTGATATTTATGACTTATCAATATAAAAAGGACTGGACAATCCCTTTAATCTTCATAAATGTAACAATTTGCTTTTTCCTTGAATTTAAGGTTGATACTAATGATATTCTTAGACTGTTCTAATGGTATTTTGACATTCTATGTTCAATCTATGCTTCTAAATGATATACCGGTACTTCTCAGATTAGGCAAATGGTTACTAAAAGAATTTGCAAAGAACAATAATAATAATAACTTTCACACTTTAAATCTGTACTTTGCACCGGTAATGTATTGCTGTACTCCAAGCTAAATAAACCTTTTGAATCTAAATTATAGATACATGGGTCAATAAATCTTTTCATGACTTATTGTTACAAGAGTTTTTTTCTCCTAATGGGGCTTAGATTTGAGAAGCAGTAACATGAGGCAAAAAGATTAAACTTTCAAATCACAAGTCGACTTCATTTAGTAGTATGGGTTCTGCTTTCACCATTTCTCAGCATTCTTTTCTTTCAATGCATTAAATCAATGTGTAAACATGAGGTGTTTATTCAGATGCAACTTCCAATGGAACAATCTCTATGGCACCCGACTAGTTAGAGTGTCTGATGGCATAGCAAAAGTCTTGACTTACTTCCTCATTAGGCACAATGGCACTTTCTAACAATCATATCCTCGAAGACTGTAAATACCAATTTGCGTTCTGCATTGTAATGCATAAGTACCATAGGATCATAGCTCCCAGGAACACAACAAGGAGCTGGGGTTTCTCCATTAATGTGATGCATTCTGTACTTTATTTGAGCATGCATGCTTGCGGGCTTGTAGTTATGGGGACAGGATCCATCACAAAATCTCATTTCATAAGTGGTTGGTTGTACAATCCAATCATTCCAGCCAATCTGTTCAAAAGACACCAATAAGGACTTCCGACAGCACTTTTTCTCACTCTTTTTGCAGTCCTCATCTGTCGCGAGTGACCTGCCTTTTCTTGTTTTGAAGTGTTTTTTTTCCTGAGTCTCCACTTCTAACACAAGGGAATCATCAGTTTCTATGTATTTGCTTCTGTTACTCATAAAAGGGATGTCCAGTGTAATGACCAGCTCTAGTCTGAGGAATTTCTCTGAACTTGCCAACCACTGCTGCACAGCAGAGTTTACATTTAATGTCAATGTATCTTTGTCTACTGGTTTCGAATCAAGCAATTTGTGCTCTTGCTGTCCATTGGCATGCCTTGATTCTACCACTTTATATATGTTCACCATTGCCTTCAAGGTCGAATTAGCTGCGGCAGGTCGCAATGAAGTTAGGATGTGTTTACATAATTTGAGCTCCGCTCTCATGACGTTCAGCCTTTGATGGAACGTCTGAGTCCTAAAGAAAACCAGGTTGTAGTGACGACTGCTGCTTTTCTGTATATCATATTTCTTTGCGCTATGCTCTACTGCAAAGAAGAGTAAAAGAAACATTTTTAGGGTTTGAGTAAAACAAAAAGAACACTTGTCAATAAGTTTTGAGATTGGACAAAACGGACATGACCTAAATGTCCATTAAAGCCCATAGTAATAATAGTTAACTACATGCCCTTTTAACATACAATTCACAAACAACTTATAATTTTAAGGCCCCGTTACACATAATGATGTCCCAGCGATCCCACCAACGATCCGACATGGATGGGATCACTGGGACATTGTTAGACAGCCCCTCCAGCGATCAGGACCAGTGAGCAAGCTGGTTTCTAATGTAAACAGCGGGTATCCAGGAGCCGCGGCTCTTGGATACCCGCTGTTTACCTTGGAAACCGGCGTACACGCTGGTTTCCAAGGTTAACATCGGGTATCTAAGAGCCGCGGCTCCAGGATACCCAATGTTTACATTAGAAACCAGTGTCGCTGATTGCTGGTCTCTCGCTGCCACACGCAGCAATGAGCGCTGGCCAGCGGGAGACCAGCAATCAAAAAATGGCCCAGGATGATCGAGCACGATCAGCGATACCCGGCAGGGGAGCCAGTCGCTGATCCCCGTCACACTGACGAGATCGCTGTGGCGTCACAAAATCAGCGATCTCGCTAGCGAGATCACTGTGTGACGGGGCCTTTAGATTGTCAGTAAAGTTGACATAACATTGTAGTCTTATTATTTGAGTGCTTTTAATATACTTGCTTATTAGTCTTCCAGGCTCCTTTATAAACATTTTCCCCAAATTGCAGAATTTACTACGTAGGGCAGTAAGCCCAGAAAAGGTTTAGCTCTGTATCACAATTTTAGACACGATTTTAGCTTTGTGAGAGCAAAGTCCTTTCTATGCTTTCGTTATCAGACAGATATTATCCAGGAGCATCTGCCTATTCCTCACTGGCACTGCTGAATATCCATAGCAAATATCAGTATGGTTTTTAGATATAAGGATAACAATATTCTGCAGGTGCCGAAGAGAATAGGAGTGGCTCGGTAAACGCAACTTAAGTTCACGAGTTGGTAAATACAACTCATCAGTGACCTTCAGATGATTCCGTTATCAGCATGGCCATTTACTTACTTATGACATACTACTAATAAAAATGAACGGCAATAGCACTGCGTGCATCAATCCTTAACAGATACATTATCATGTCCGGAAACGCTTTGCAGACGCATTTTGTTATATTGCTATCGATTTCTGTTATTTACCACTATTCCCAACACAAACAGAATGTCATTTGTTCAGCAAGGACATATCATATTTTGTTGTGTTGATCAAGATAGTTCACGATTCCAAGTGAATGCAGACTGAGACACAGGGTCTGCAGTGTTTTTCCTAGAATAGTGATTATGGATGGCCAGAAAGCAGTTGAATTACATAATTTTTTTCCTTTTTTTCTGCATTTTCCGGTGCATGTGGCTCAATTGGAAAGTTGTTCATAACAGACCACAGCTTGGCACTGGTAGGCTTAGGGTCCCGATTCACAGAGCGAAGCACCAGCGATCCCGACAACGATACAACCTGGTAAGGATCGCTGGTGCGTCGCTACATGATCACTACATAACCATCAAACAGGCAGACTTACCCAACGATGCAGCAACGATCCAGCGATCTGAATAACGACCTCGGCGGTCGTTGGGACCTTGTCACACAGTAGCGATTCTGACGACTCCAGCCTGCGTCGCCAACTAGGTCGCTCGTCGGTGTCAAACACAGCGATGCATGCTGGCCAGCGGGACACCAGCGATAAAAAAAGGGCCCAGGACATTCGAGCACGATCAGCTATATCCAGCGGGGGGGACCAGTCACCGCTATGTGTCACACGTAGCGAGATCACTGGCAAGGTCGCTGTTGCGTCACAAAATCGGTAACACTTCAGCAATCTCGCTATGTGAGACGGGGCCTTTATGCCAACTGTTGTGACTTCATCAATATTCATATTCAGAGATCAATCAGACGAGTTATTGTTTCAAGCAACCAGCTACTAACGGCCAGTCATTTACCATGCAGCCTTCTTTCATGAGCAGTGTATGGTTTATTGTGTCTCTGAAATGAAATTACGGTATCTGCTACATGCGTACAAACATATCATGTCTCTGTACGAATAGATTTTTCAAGCAATTGTCTAAAATGTGGCTATGATTGTCATTGTCTGAGCACGGTACGCCTCGGAATGTTGCCTGACATGGACAGACTATGAAACTGTCACTTGTGTGTGATGTGACCATGACCTGAGTCTCGGCTGTCATTCACATGTGACTGCTTTCGTTCACCATTTTGGCTTTTTAATAATAAATAGACATTGATAGTGCGTCTCAGAAAATGACATATTAATGATAATTAATTTATTTGCTTATGAACACCTGGCATTTTTTAATGTTAATAAAATTATAGATTTGCTCCCAAAACATATTCTAATCATGTTAAAATATGACTAAATTTTGATGAAAATTAACTTACATTTTGGCGTTAGAAGGTGCACTCTGTTTTCTGTAGACTCATCCTTGGTTAGATTTCCTCTGAGCTCCATTAACTTCTCCTGGTATAACCATTGCATTTTGCGCAGTTCGTCTCTGTCCAGTTTCTCCCTAATAACTGGAGGCTTGTGTAAGCCCAGGCGGTCCAAAATGCTCTTCTTAACTGCTTCAAGCTGGATCATTTTCTCCTGCTCAGCCAAGGGCCTGAGCTGGACCCCAGTGATGGATAAGAGAGCGAAGCAGAAAGTGGCACACCTGCCCTTCCATGGAGATCTCTGCATTGTGTGCGTATAGCACAGTATCACAGTGCCAGGCTTGTTCAGTGCACAGCTTGTGGCTGCCTGAATGAATGAATGAAATTCCCAAGCCTCTGTCCTTTATAGCTTTGTGAACTGCACGCCCCCACAGATACACAGTCACTGGCTGCTTTATGGAAGTAAACACTGCAAATTCCAATATATTCACTTCAGATGTTTTAACGCTGAAGGAACTTCTTTAAAATTTACTGTGAATATTCAAAATAAATCAATTAGGTTACATGATCATAGCAAAGACACCTTTGTTTTTGATACTTGTGATGTGTATTTCCCACTATAATCAGGTTTCCTCTTAAAAGGTGTGTTCCCAAGTAATTTTCATCCAAAATCCCTATCTATTTAATGCCATAATCTAAACTATTTTCTAATATACAGTGGGGAGATAGAAGTATTTAGTCAGCTACCAATTGGGCAAGTTCTCTCTCTTTTTTCTCCACTGTACTTGAGTTAAAAATTGCCTTTCCTACACAACTACACTAACTGCTTTTCTATTTTTTTTTTTCACTTCCTTTTTGAAAATCCCAGTACTGTTGAAATACTCAAGCAAAGTGTCATCGGGGCAGAAGTTGCGGTTTCTGTGACAGCCCATACTCCTGTCTGGAAATTAAGCATCATGAGTGACCTGGGTTAGTCCCTGTGTGCTGTGCACTGAGCAATGTGCACAGTGACAGTGCGCTCTCTGTTGCCGGCTCAGACCAGCAGTAATGATCTAACAACAGAGCGTGTTGTCAAAAGAATCGGCGGGCAGAGATCAGCACCACCCCTGCAAAGGAAGTCGCTGGTCTCTGCACGAAGGGAATTCTGACAACACACTCTGTTGCCAGCTCATTACTGCTGATCTGAGCCAGCAACAGAGAGCACGCTGTCATTGTGCACAGCAGGCAAGATGTAGCCCAGCCCCTGAAACGAGCGAGCGTCACCAATCTTCTGATTGCTTCGTTTCAGAGTAGGGGGTAGAAACTGCAACCTCTGACCTCTGATGACACTTCGTTTGAGCATTCCATCAGTCACTGGGGATTCTAAAACGAAGATTCACCAAAAAGGAAGTGAAAAAAAGCAGTTAGGGAGCGGTCGACAATTTTTAATTCAAGAATATTAAAAAAAAAGTTCCGATTGTAGCACTAAATAGGGATGTAGGATTAAAATTACTTTGGACTTTGGACCACCCCTCTAAATCAGGTTTGTAAAAAATATAAGAAAACTTTACATTAAAGTTATGTTTCTTTATTGCTATAGTTTTTTTTTGCATCTTAGCATTAGAATACTAATTCTGCAGCACCTCTTGGCATCTATTGTCCATACACATTAAATGATATATGTAGTGCCCGGTGATAGCTTAGTGATAGTTTCTGATCCCTGAAGGTTTGTCATGTCATTTAAGAACAGACTACTTGCATGGCAAATAAAAAGGAAAAAGTCAGACTAGTGGTCTTGGCAGAGCTAAGTTCCAGGGTGATTGTCAAGAAGTCACTCATCCTTGGCCAGGATATGGTAAATTAAAAAACGAAGATCAGAAACACCAAAAAAGGTACAAAATGCTAGGAAAATAAATTCTCTGTGGACAGAATGAAATATATAAGGACAGTTTTGAATTGGACCGACTCTCCTTAAAGGGTGTGTATTATAAGAAAAAATATTTCAAATAATTGAAAAAATTGAATTATTATTTTTTTAAATATTACATATTTTTCTGGTATGACGTGTGAAAATTGATTTAAAAAGTTTGATATTTTTAACTTTTAAACACTAGGGGGAGCAGTTGCTCGCATTTGAAATGAAATCTAAGTGCATTGCTGGCTCCTCTAAAGTAAATGTGGGCTGCTCACATCTGTATGATGTCAGTCCTCCCCTTCTAGGTGTTTGCAAAAGGAGAGCGGGGATAAAGTTTAACATCACATTGCAGAGCCATTTGGTTGGTCACTGCAATGTGATACCAACATGTGGGCATTTTCACTGTGGACTGCTAGCACTACTGATTCAAGGGTTGCTGCTGAGGCAAAAATTGAAAGGGCAACAGAAACATGCAATGAATAAAGAAAATTCATCATATTTTGGGGGGGATTATCTGCAACATTTATTGTGTGGTAAAAATACCTGCAGCTTCTCTGAGCCGGTTGTCAGCTTGACAGCCAGCTCAGAAAACTAACGACTCCCTTTCTGTGATGCAGCCGCTGGTGGAGACACTTTGGAACACCACATCAGGCGGCACAGCTACGCCCCCCTGCGGCTGCATGTCCCGGCTGCCCCCAACTAGATTCACCTGTGCCTTACTGCTACCTCTTTCTGAAGTGCCACAGACAAGATGGCTATGTAACTAGTTACTGTGCTCTGCACCTTGAGGTTGAACATGCAGAGCGCATTAGGCAGTGCTAAAATCATCTCACCTTCTGTGCTTTGCATAGGCATATGTACAGCCTCATTCAGATATCTGTTGCTCTCGTCTGAATAAGGCTGGTTTCAGATTTGCGGATGTCAGAGCTGCGGAGGGTTGCGTAGTTCCTCCGTGAAGCTCCGCCCACTGCCGCACCTCCTCTGTTCAGCTCCGCCTACATCTGCATATGGTCTGGGTACCTATCTTTAACATTGGGTACGCAGGCAGTGCGGATGTATGCGGATGCATATGTACTCACAGGAGAAATTGACATGGTGCATACCTCAAGCACACACAACAGGTCAGTTTATGCTAAAATTTTAAAAAATTAAAGCACAGTGGACTTTTTTTTTTAGATTTCTATAAATCCCACTCACTTTTCTGGAACTGTAAGAGGCTATGTTTTTGTCATAGTGTAAATACCCTTCCTCAAAAACTTACCAAAAACTGATCGTGGCTACACAGCCTTAGGCCTCTTTCACACATCAGTATTTTTGATCAGTATTTCATCAGTATTTGTATGCCAAAACCAGGAGTGTCTCCAAAAGAAAGAACAGGAGTCAGTCTTTCAATCGCTGATCTGTCACAGATCTGTCACAGTGATCTGTGATGTGACAGATCAGCGATCTGTCACATGACAGTTATGTCCCCCCCGGGACAATGTAATAAAGTTAAAAAAAAAGTGTAAAAATAATTTATAAAAAAAAAAATCGCTAAATAAATTAAAGAAAAAAAAAATATTCCCTAATAAATACAATTTTTGGAAATTAAAAAAAAAAACAATAAAAGTACACATATTTGGTATCGCCGTGTCCGTAACGGCCCGCCCTATAAAACTGTCCCATTAGTTAATCCCCTTAGCGAAGCCCTTAAAAAATAAAAAACAAAGCAAAAAATAATGCTTTATTATCATACTGCCGAACAAAAAGTGCAATAACGCGCAATCAAAAAGACGGATATAAATAACCATGGTACCGCTGAAAACGTCATCTTGTCCCGCAAAAAACGAGCTGCCATACAGCATCATCAGCGAAAAAATAAAAAAGTTACAGCTCGCAGAATAAAGCGATGCAAAAATAATTATTTTTTATATAAAATTATTTTCATTGCATAAAAGCGGCAAAACATAAAAAAAAACATAAATGAGGTATCGCTGTAATCGTACTGACCCAAAGAATAAAACCACCTTATCAATTTTACTGCACGCGGAACGGTGTAAATGCACCCCCCCCAAGAGAAATTCTTGAAATGCTGTTTTTTGTTCATTCATTCAAAAATCGGAATAAAAAGCGATCAAAAAATGTCACATGTCTGAAAATGGTACCAATAAAAACATCAACTTGTCCCGCAAAATATAAGCCCTCACATGACTCGGTGGGTCAAAATACGGAAAAATTATAGCTCTCAAAATGTGGTGATGCGAAAACTATTTTTACAATAAAAAGTGTCTTTTAGCGTGTGACAGCTGCCAAACATAAAAACCGCCATAAATAGTAAATCAAGCCACCCTTTATCACCCCCTTAGTTAGGGAAAAATAATAAAATAAAAAAATGTATTTATTTCCATTTTCCCATTAGGGTTAGGGCTAGGGCTAAGGTTAGGGCTGAGATTATGGTTAGGGGTGTGTTGAGGTTAGGGTTGGAGTTAGAATTGGGGGTTTCCACTGTTTGGGCACATCAGGTGCTCTCCAAACACAACATGGCGTCTGATCTGAATTCCAGCCAATTCTGCGCTGAAAAAGTCAAATGGTGCTCCTTCCCTTCCAAGCTCTGCCATGTGCCCAAACAGTGTTTTACCCCCACATATGGGGTATCAGCCTACTCAGGACAAATTTCAAAACAACTTTTGTGGTCCAATTTCTCCTGTTACCCTTAGGAAAATAAAAAATTGGGGGCAAAAATATCATTTTTGTGGAAAAAAATGTGATTTTTTTTATTTTCAGGCCCGGGCGTTATAAACTTCTGTGAAGCACTTGGGGGTTCAAAGTGCTCACCACACATCTAGATAAGTTCCTTGGGGGGTCTAGTTTCCAAAATGGGGTCACTTGTGGGGAGTTTCAACAGTTTAGATACATCAGGGGCTCTCCAAAGGCAACATGACACCCGCAGACAATTCCATCAAAGTCTGCATTCCAAAACGTCACTACTTCCCTTCCGAGCCCTGATGTGTGCCCATACAGTAGTTTTCTCCCACATATGGGGTATCAGCGTACTCAGGACAAATTGGACAACAACTCTTGGGGTCCAATTTCTCCTGTTACCTTTGGGAAAATAAAAAATTGGGGACTAAAAGATCATGTTTGTGGAAAAAATGATTTTTTTATTTTCACGCCCGGGCATTATAAACTTCTGTGAAGCCCTTGGGGGTTCAAAGGGCTCACCACACATCTAGATAAGTTCCTTGGGGGGGTCTAGTTTCCAAAATGGTGTCATTTGTGGGGGATTTCCACTGTTTAGGCACATCAGGGGCTTTCCAAACGCGGCATGGCGTCCAATCGCAATTCCAGCCAAAAAAAGGCAAATGGCGCTGCTTCCCTTCCGAGCTCTGCCATGCCCCCAAATAGTGGTTTACCCCCACATAAGGGGTATCAGCGTACTCAGGACTAATTGCACAATAACTTTTGGGGTCCTGTTAGCCTTGGAAAAATAAAAATTGAGGGTGAAATGATCATTTTTGAGGAAAAAAAATGATTTTTTAATTGTACGGCTGTACGTTATAAACTTCTGTGAAGCCCTTGGAGGTTCAAAGTTCTCACCACACATCTAGATAAGTTCCTTGGGGGTCTAGTTTCCAAAATGGTGTCATTTGTGGGGGGTTTCCACTGTTTTGGTACATCAGGGGCTTTCCAAATGCGACATGGTGTCCGATCTGAATTTCAGCCAAAAAAGTCAAATGGCGCTGCTTCCCTTCTGAGCTCTGCCATTCGCCCATATAGTCGTTTACACCCACATATGGGGTATCAGCCTACTCAGGACAAATTGCACAATAAATTTTAGGGTCCTGTTAGCCTTGGGAAAATAAAAATAGGGGGTGAAAAGATCATTTTTGTGGAAAAAATATGATTTTTTAATTGTACGGCTGTACGTTATAAACTTCTGTGAAGTCCTTTTGGATTCAAAGTTCTCACCACATATCTAGAAAAGTTCCTTGGGGGGTCTAGTTTCTAAAATGGGGTTACTTGTGGGGGGGTTTCCACTGTTTAGGTACATCAGGGGCTCTCCAAACGTGACATGGCGCCCAATCTGAATTCCAGCCAGTTTTGCATTGAAAAAGTCAAACGGCGCTCCTTCCCTTCTGAGCTCTGCCATGCGCCGAAACAGTGGTTCCCCCCCACATATCAGGTATCAGCGTACTCAGGACAAATTGCACAATAACTTTTGCAGTCCAATTTCTCATGTTACCCTTGGTAAAATAGAAAAAAAATTGAACCTGAAGTAATTTTTTTGTGAAAAAAAGTTAAATGTTCATTTTTTTTTTTTAAAACATTCAAAATATTCCTGTGAAGCACCTGAAGGGTTAATAAACTTCTTGACTATGGTTTTGAGCACCTTGAGGGGTGCAGTTTTTAGAATGGTGTCACTTTTGGGTATTTTCTATCATATAGACCCCTCAAAGTGACTTCAAATGCGATGTGGTCCGTAAAAATAAAATGGTGTTGCAAAAATGAGAAATCGCTGGTCAAATTTTAACCCTTATAACTTCCTAGCAAAAAAAAATTTTGGTTCCAAAATTGTGCTGATGTAAAGTAAACATGTGGGAAATATTACTTATTAAGTTTTTTGTGTGCCGTATCTCTGTCATTTAAGGGCATAAAAATTCAAAGTTGGAAAATTGTGAAATTTTCAAAATTTTCACCAAATTTCAGTTTTTTTCACAAATAAACGCAAGTTATTTAAATGAAATTTTACCACTAACATGAAGTACAATATGTCACGAGAAAACAATTTCAGAATCACCAGGATCCATGGAAGTGTTTCAGAGTTATTACCTCATAAAGGGACAGTGGTCAGAATTGTAAAAATTGGCCTGTCATGAACGTGCAAACCATCCTTGGGGGTTAAGGGGTTAATAGGAGGATCTACCCTGTACATCAAAGTTTGACCTTTTAGAAAGTCTTGCAGCATGACTAGTGATGCAAACAACTGTTTGGAAGTGCTTGAGCTGTTTTGAGGTACTTGCATCCCGGGATAGTCAGTCAGTATTATATTCTCCAGTAATAATTCCCTCAGAATGCATGCTTTCTCCAATAAAGATGCCCTAGAGTGCCCTCTACAGTAGTAATGCCCCAAGTGTGCTCTCTCCAGTAACAATGCTGAGTGCCCCTAATGCTATAATGCCAGTCAAGTACTACCCTCAAGTACCCTACCCTCTATTGTAATAATGCCCCTTTGAGTGCTGCAGCCTTCAGAAAATATAAGTTTATACTCACCTAATTTTGTCCCCTGTCATCCACAGCCACCAAGTCCTCTTCTGCCCTTGTAGCCAAGAGTGATTTTTTACATGCAGCACAATGCGGTGATGTCATGGTGCCATCTGCACTGGGACTCTGCCATCTTGTAGGCCTAAGGGTATGTGCACACGCTGCGGATTGGGGTGCGGATTTGGCCGCGCGGATTTTGTAAAATCCGCAGGTAAATATGCAGGTCAAAAGACCAGCGGTTTTACCTGCGAATTGCTCTGCGGTTTTACCTGCGGTTTTTCATCTCCACAATGGAGGAGATGGCAAACCGCAGCGGAATCCGCAGAAATAATTGACATGTCAATTCTTTCTGCGGTTTCAAAACCGCAGCAAAACCGCACGGAAAAATACGCACTGTCTGTACTGCGTTTTTATATTCCCATAGGGAATAATGGTACTGTACACCTCAGCTAAAACTGCTGCGGACCCGCAGTGGCCAAATCCGCTGCGGAACCGCAGCGGAATCCGCAGCGTGTGCACACACCCTTAGGGTATGTGCACACGCTGCGGATTCCGCTGCGGTTCCGCAGCGGTTTTGGCCGCTGCAGACCCGCAGCAGTTTTAGCTGCGGTGTACAGTACCATTCAAATGAATGGTAAAAAAAAACCGCTGTGTAGACGTTGCGGAAAAATCCGCGCGGATTTGCTGCGGTTTTGAAACCGCAGAAAGAATTGACATGTCAATTATTTCTGCGGATTCCGCTGCGGGTTCCTATCTCCACCATTGTGGAGATGGTGAATCCGCAGGACCAAACCGCAGGCAAAACCGCAGATAATCCGCAGGTCTTTTGACCTGCGGTTTATCTGCGGTTTTTGCAAAATCCATGCGGATTAATCCGCAGCGGATTCCGCAGCGTCTGCACACACCCTTAGGCCGGGGTCACACTGGCGAGGAATACGGGCGCGTGAGAGGTGCAAAAAGCACGCATTAGACACGGACAAATGATTTTCAAGGGGGTCACTCGCACCAGGCGTAGATTTCTCATCCGTATCCTACGCTCCGTGCCAATCGCAGCATGCTGCGATTGTCAGCGTACTACGCCCGTAGTATGCCAATGCAAGTCAATGGGTGCGCAAAAAATACGGATTACACACGGACCACACGTGTGACCTGCGAGCAATATGCAGGTCTTTTGGCTGGTGACAGGAAATGGGCCAATCCATCATCAGGAAGCCTAGACATGCAAATGAGCTCAAAAAGCACTCCAGACATCCAGGAAGTACGCCTCCATGGAGTACAGCAGCAGCATGGCGTCCACATATATTAATGTTGAGATGCTCATTGTGCTGGTGCAGGAGCGTCCTGAAATATGGGATCCACACGATGCAAATTATGCGAACCGGACAAGAAAGGAGGCTTCATGGAGGCGCATCTGTCGCCAGATGTACCATTATAATTCCTTTTGGATAAAAATTTGGGCTTACTGTGCGCTGCTGAGACCACGATAAAATCACCACATGAGAATCTTTTTAACTCTTTATTCCCAACGCGTTTCAAAGTGAAAAGCCACTTCTTCTTCAGGGGATGATATATAGTCTATGCCTGAAATGGTTGATTTTCCTATGAGAAACTCATGGTGGAAGGCGGCATAAGACAGGCCAGTGGACAGGAAGCTGTAGAACAACAGAAATAGTAAAGTTTAGAATGGCTAAAGTAAAAAAAAATCAGTTACATGCCGACCAAACTTGTTAGGAAATGAGAGAGAAGAACACACACATATTTGGTGGCACAATGACTAAGTGATATGCTGGACATATTAGATGTAACATTCTGCTGTGTCAGGTGAATCATATTTGGAGTAAGATGATGGCATTAAACTTTGTCCAAGAAGGCCAAAAAACATAATTTAGCACACACATTAGGAACATAGAGAATGTGGTTGTGTAGTACATACCGTATTGTGAGTAGAAGTCGCTCCTCTGCAGATATGGCTTTGCGCATCCTTGTGTCCTGAAAGGTGATCCCAGGACGCACTGTCTCCAAGAGTCGATCAAATGTGGCAATGCTCATGCGACAGTACTGGTAAAATGTATCCGGATGCTCCCGCAGAGAAGAATAGAGGCGGTGAAAATGCCCTCTTGTGAGTCGTTGCCTCAAAAGTGGATGGACCCACATGCGTCTCCTCCTCCGCGGATCCACTATCACAGGATATGGTTGCCCCAAGCGCCGTGACAAAAGCCAGGTAAAGAGAACCTGCTCAGTTGTATTGAATCGCAGACCCTCTGCCATGCTGCACAAAGAACACCAACACACCTCGTGAAAGCAAGGTGACAAATGTACAGAATGTAGGCATCCACCTGTTTCTGAGTGTCTAAATAGGGTGCAGGCTAATGATTTAAATTGTTTGCAGGCCTCAAAACCGTTAAATGTCCATTTTGCAAGACTGCGAGAAAATCTCGCCATACGGATTGCATACGGATGCCACACGGATTACATACGGATGCACACATGCACAAAATACGCGACCTCACCTTGCTTACGGATGACGTACGGAGCTCTATTTAGTGGTCATTCATCCGTATTACGCAAGTAAACTACGGACCGTATTTTGCGCAGGTTAGTGTGACTCCAGCCTTAGGCTTACAGCAGCCTGCAGCCTACAGGAGAGAGAGGTAGGGCAAGAAGCACAGGATAAAACTGCATTGGTGTCATGTTGTAGCTACAGGATCTTTGGTGTTAGTTTCACTACTGCTGCAAGGCCACATTTATATTGACCACACTGCATTGCCTCCTTAACACATCCATGTTTCTAGTATGTGTGGTATCTGCATTTTTCATGGATACCACATATACTCATTATAGTCCAAGTGCGGTGACACTGCAAAAAAAGTGCAATCCCTCACTTGTTTTTTGCTTGGCTTTTTTGATCAGTTCACTAAATGCTAAAACTGACCTGCCATTATGATTCTCCAGGTCATTACAAGTTCACAAACACCAAACATGTCTAGGTTCTTTTTTATATAAGTGGTGAAAAAAATTCCAAAGTTTGTTAAAAAAAAATTGCACCACCTTCAGAGACCCATAGCGTCTCCATTTTTCGTGATCTGGGGTGGGTGAGGGCTTATTTTTTGTGCACCAAGCTGATGATTTTAGTGATACCACTTTTGTGCAGATACGTTCTTTTGATCGACCATAATTGCATTTAAATGCAATGTCACAGGCACCAAAAAAACATAATTCTAGCGTTTTGATTTTTTTTTCTAGCTACACTGTTTAGCGATCGGGTTAATCCTTTTTTTTATTGATAGATCGGGCGATTCTGAATGTGGCGATACCTAATATGTGTATGTGTGATTTTTTTTTTTTTTTAAATGTTTTATTTTGAATGGGGCAAAAGGGGGGTGATTTAAACTTTTTTTTTTTTAAACTTTTTTTTTAATTTTGGCATGCTTCAATAGCCTCGATAGAAGGCTGGAAGTTTCCACAACTCAATTGTCTCTGCTACGGTATATATAGGCGATGAACAGATCGCCTATATGTAGCAGAAATACAGCAGTGCCTATGAGCGCCGACCATCGGGTGGCGCTAATAGCAATGCAGTATCAACAACCATAGAGGTCTCCAGGAGACCTCTGATTGTTATGCCAATGCATCGCTGACCCCTGATCTCGTGACAGGGATCAGCGATGCATGCATTTCAGGCCGAGCAGCCAGACGCGCAGATTAAATGCCGCTGTCAGCATTTTAACTAGTTAATAGGCGCAGGTGAATTGTGATTCCAGCTGCGCCTATTGCGGGCATATGTCAGCTGTTCAAAATAGTTGACATGTCCTGGCTTTGATGCGGGCTCACCGCTGGAGCCCTCATCAAAGTGACGGAGACGTCCAGTGACGGGCTATATCCGACATTGGACACTAAGGGGTTAAATGGACCGTGTGACCATGAAAAACACACAGACATGTACGTTTTTTCTGGCAGCACAGATGACAAGGGTTAATACAAGTTAATGTACAGCACACGAAAGGCCTCCGTGTGTCATCCGTGTACTCTATGTGTGTAAAATTGCAAAGTATTGGAGAAGTTTTGTAAGTTATTTCTATCTTTATCCATACTGGAAAAACACTGATGACACTGTGGCAAAAACAGACACACAGATGACACACTGATGATACTGGTACCGGCTTTTCACATATACGTATTTTTCGGATTATAAGACGCACCCCAAATTTTGAGGAGAAAAATAGGAAAAAATTTTTTTAATAAAATGGTGGTGCTTCTTATAATCCATGCATCTTATTGCTTACCGAGGGTGGTGGCTGCGGTGAAGCGGGGTCCCAGGGTCACTGCTGGAGGAGTGGGTGTTGCTGCATGCCACAGGCTGGGATGAGAGCGTGTCCGATGTGCAGTGCGCCTCTGCAGGTGTCCAGCGGTGCTGCGGGTGTCCAGTGTTGCGGGTGTGTTCGTAGGTGCTGCGGGTGTGTCCGGCGGTGCTGCAGGGGTCTCTGGTGTTGCAGGGGGCTCTGCAGACATTTTGTGAAAGGACAGAGCCTCCGCGGTTCCATGGTTTCCGGGGGCTGCACATGCGCAGATGGAGATCTCGGCATCAAGGTCTCGGGAGATGAGATTTCGGTACTGAAAAGAACCTCAGTTGCTTTTCCCACACCTGTGACATCTTGTTTGAGACTCCTCTTAAGCAAAACATCACAGGAAGTGAAGTAAAAAAAACATTTAGGGGTTAGCTGTATTGGGAGAAATGTAGGGCATATTTCAATAAAGCTAAAAACAAAATTGCTTAAAAATAGATATTTCTGAATAACATTTTAGGTATAGGACACCTCTTCAAACCCTTTCAGCCCTCAAGCCTGTTTTCACCATCATGACCAGGCCAAATTTTACAATTCTGACCAGTGTCACTTAATGTGGTAATAACTCTGAAATGCTTCAATATATCACACTGACTGAAATTGTTTTTTGTAACATATTTCACTTCATCATAGTGGTAAAATTAGTTCAATATGACTTGTGTATATTTGTGAAGAAAACAGAAATTTGGCAAAAATGTAGAAAATTTTTATGCCCTTAAATCAGAACAATTTTGGAAAATATTTTTTTTGTTACGAAGTTATTAGGGTTAAACTTGACCAGCGATTTCTCAACAAAATTTACAAAACCATTTTTTTCAGGACCACATCACATTTGAAGTGACTGTGGGTGTTCTATATGACAGAAAATACTCCAAAGTGACACCATTCTAAAAACTGCACCCCTCAAGGTGTTAAAAGCTACATTCAAAAGTTTTATTAACACATCAGGTGCTTTGCAGTATTTAATGTAATATTGGAAGGAAAAAATGAGTATTTAACTTTTTTTACAAAAATTTTACATTAGACCCAATTTTTTTTTTTTCAATGGCAACAGGAAACAGGTAACAGGAAAAAACAAACCCTTAAATTTGTTGAGCAATTTCTCCTGAGCATGCCAATACCAAACATGTCATGGAAATCCACTGTTTGGGTGCACGGCAGAGCGTGGAAGGGAAAGAACTCCATTTGACTTTTTAAATTTAACCCCTTTCTGCCTTGAGACGTACTATCCTGTCCATGTGCCCTGGGACTTAATTCCCAGGGACGGGATAGTACGTCATGGCATTTAATGCGACATCGCGACTTAAGTCCTTACACTAGCTGAGGATTCCCTAGAGAGCGGTCATACGTCTGGATCTCCTGGTGTGCTAGGTATTGTGGTGCCACAGCAGCTTGTAGCATCACAATACCTGCTAAAGAAAGAAGAAAGAAAACCCTACAACTGTAAGTATTGCCTGATCCCCGATCCATGCCCAATCAAGCTTCACCCCCCCAATCTAGTTTCATCCCCCCAATCTAGCTTCATCCCCCCATACCCCCTTCCCACTACCCCCTCATTTTACCCCCCTCCACCCCCCCTTTTCACCACCTCCGAGCGCACATTTAGCAGCCGCCGAGCGTTGATTGGTGACGCAGTTCACCAATCAATACTCGTGCTTGCTTTTTTTCCCTAAGCCCCCTTTGCGCCAGCTCCATATTCGCATCCTACAGCCGCCAAATTTTGATAAGCGACATAGTTCACTTATCATAGCTTGTGCCTACAGATTTCCTTTTTTTTCACCCCCCCTTTGCGCCAACTGACTTAAGCGTTAGTGCTAATCCCTGTCCGATCTCTCTTCATCCCCACCCTTCCCCCTCTTTTTACCTCCTCAATCCCCCTTTGCGCCGCCTCTGTGCACACATTTAGCAGCCCCCTTTGCGCCACTCCGTATTCGCATCCCACAGACGCCAAACTGTGATAAGTGACATAGTTCACTTATCATAGCTTGTGCCTGCTGATTTCCTTTTTTTTCACCCCCCCTTTGCGCCACCTAACTACAAGCGTAAGTGCTAATCCCTGATCCCTGTTCGATCTCTCTTCATCCCCCGTCCCTCTTTTTACCCCCTCCATCCCCCTTTGCGCCGCATCTGTGCGCACATTTAGCAGCCCCCTTAGCGCCAACTCCTTATTCGCATCCCACAGCCGCCAAACTGTGATAAGTGATATAGTTCACTTATCAGAGCTTGTGCCTGCTGATTTCCTTTTTTTCACCCCCCCCTTGCACCACACCTGTATGCACACCCAGCAGCCGCCACTGAACTTTGATAAGTGACGCCGTTCACTTATCAGAGCTAGGGCCTGCTGTTTTAGACTTTTCTTTTCACAGGTATTTTTCTCCCCATTTCCTTTTTTCTTTTAGCTTTTTCTTTACAGGATAGTGTGCACCAATCACTAGCCCCCCACACATACACATAGTTATAAATAAAGTACACCCAAGCACCACTTTCACAAAAAATGTCCCGCACATTGCGTTTGTCCCAACAGCGCTATTCAATGGAGGAGGCATATTCTTACCTTGCCTCCGACACTGATAGCGAGGACGAGGATCCGACTTTTCTTTATTTTTCGGATTCTTCATCCTCTTCCGCTTCCCCCTCCTCATTTTCCTCCTCGGGTCCTGCGAAACCGCCACGCATTCACTCCAGGACAGAAGATGAGGCAGCGCCCACCATGCCCGAAGCTGATTCAGTAGACCCTGTATGGACTTCGCCCCCTGAAAATTACGAGCCACTGATTCCTGATTTTGTGGCAGAATCAGGAATCAAGTTTGACACCACCGGCCTCACAGAAATAGACTTTTTCAAAGTCTTTTTCTCTGAGGATTTTGTTAACCTCATGGTGGAGCAAACTAATTTGTACGCTCGTCAATTTTTGGCGGAAATCCCGCATTCATCATATTCCAACTGGTCTCCTGTGGACGCAGTTGAAATGATGCAGTTTTGGTGCCTGGTCCTCCACATGGGGATACTGAAGAAGCTGGAAATTCGGCAATATTGGAGTGTTGATATTTTATACAACACTCCAGTGTTCCGAATGGTCATGGTCCGGACGCGTTTTGAGGCCATCCACAAGTTTCTGCATTATACCTATAATGCACAGTGTCCCGCACGAGATGACCCTAACTTTGACCGTCTGTTCAAAGTTCGGCCGGTCATCGAACACTTCAACAAAAAGTTTGCTGAAGTGTACGTGCCCCAAAGGGAGATCAGCGTGGATGAGTCCTTGGTCCATTTCAAGGGAAGGCTCGGATTCCATCAATACCTGCCCAGTAAGTGGGCCAGGTATGGAATCAAACTCTACAAACTTTGTGAGAGTACCTCAGGGTACACTCACAGGTTTAGAGTCTACGAAGGAAAGGACACCAGGATTGAACCCCCTGAGTGTCCTCCTGTCCTGGGAGTGAGTGGGAAAATTGTGTGGGATTTGGTTCACCCACTGCTGGATAAAGGTTATCACCTCTACACTGATAACTTTTATACCAGCATCCCACTCTACAAATCCCTCTCTGCGCGAGGTACCGCAGCCTGCGGTACTGTCTGCAAAAATCAGAGAGGCTTTCCGAAGACTCTACTTGGGCAGATGATCAGGAAAGATGAGAGCAGAGCCCAATGTAGCGACCACCTACTGGTGGTCATGTACAAGGACAAGAGGGATGTCCATCTCTAGACCACCATACACGGTGATGGCAGCACCCTCTGCACTGTACGGGGTACCTCCACACAGGTCAGCAAACCGACCTGTGTCGTGGGGTACAACAAAAACATGGTGGACGTTGATCTCTCTGATCAATACCTCCAACCGCACAATGCTCTCAGAAAGGCCAGGGCGTGGTACAAAATGCTGGCCATGCAAATCGGACAAATGGCAATGCTCAACGCATTCCTGCTGTCACAATGTGCACGCCACACCGATACGTCGTACCTTCATTTCCAGGAGGTAGTGGTTAAGGCCCTGATGTTTGGCGCTCAGGAAGGAGTGGGTCCCAGTACTTCTGGAACTGAAGGTGCTCGTATTGTACCAGGTCAGCATTTTCCGGGGGTGGTCCCGCCAACTTGTAGAAGAGGTAAGCCGCAAAAAAGGTGCTGAGTGTGTTACAAAAAGGGAATACGCAAGGACACCATTTACCAGTGCGACACCTGCCCCGAAAAACCTGGCCTGTGTATGAAGGATTGCTTCAAATTGTACCACACCTCCATGCACTACTAATTTACATTAGTTTAGTTGGAGGCACATCTAGATTTGTTCTTTGGGGGTCTAGTATACAAAATGATGTCACATGTGGGTTTTTTTCCTGTTTAGGCACATCAGGGGCTCTGCAAACGGAACATGACGCCAGTGGACCCATCAAAGTCTGCATTCCAAAACGTCACTACTTCCCTTTCGAACCCCGACATGTGCCTAAACAGTTTTTTCCCACATGTGGGGTACCAGCGTACTCAGGTCAAATTGGACAATGTCTTTTGGGGTCCAATTTCTCCTGTTACTCTTGGGAAAATTAAAAATTGGGGACTAAAAATCATTTATGTGAAACAAAATAGGATTTTATATTTTCACGCCCGGGCATTATAAGCTTTAGCGAAACATTTGGGGGTTCAAAGTGCTCACCACACATCTAGATAAGTTCCTTAGGGGATCTAGTTTCCAAAATGGGGTCACTTGAGGGGGGTTTCCACTGTTTAGGTACATCAGGGGCTCTGCAAATGGAACATGACGCCCGCAGACCATTCCATCAAAGTCTGCATTCCAAAACGTCATTACTTCCCTTTCGGGCCCTGCCGTGTGCCCAAACAGTGTTTCTCCCCCACATATGGGGTATTAGCGCACTCAGGACAAATTGGACAACAACTTTTGGGGTCCAATTTCTCCTGATATTCTTGGGAAAATAACAAATTGGGGACTAAGGGATCATTTTTGTGGAAAAAAAAATATTTTTTTTTTCACGCCCGGGCATTATAAGCTTTAGCGAAACATTTGGGGGTTCAAAGTGCTCACCACACATCTAGATGAGTTCCTTAGGGGGTCTATTTTCCAAAATGGGGTCACTTGTGGGGGGTTTCCACTGTTTAGGCATATCATGGGTTCTCCAAACGGAACATGGTGTCCGATTTCAATTTCAGCCAATTTTAGGTTGAAAATATCAAACGGCGCTCTTTCCCTTCCGAGCCCTGCTGTGTGCCCAAACAGTGTTTCTCCCCCACATATGGGGTATCAGCGCACTCTGGACAAATTGGACAACAACTTTTGGGGTCCAATTTCTCCTGATACCCTTGGGAAAATAACAAATTGGGGACTAAACGATCATGTTTGTGGAAAAAATATGATTTTTTATTTTTACGCCCGGGCGTTATAAACTTCTGTGAAGCCCTTGGGGGTTCAAAGTGTTCACCACACATCTAGATGAGCTCCTTAGGGGGTCTAGTTTGCAAAATGGGGTCACTTGTGGGGGATTTCCACTGTTTAGGCACATTATAGGCTCTGCAAGCGGAACATGGCTTCCGATCTCAATTTCAGACAATTTTAGGTTGAAAAAGTCAAACGGCACTCCTTCCCTTCTGAGCCCTGCCATGCGCCGAAACTGTGGTTCCTCCCCACATATGGGATATCAGCGTACTCAGGACAAATTGGACAACAACTTTTGGGGTCCAATTTCTCCTGTTACCTTTGGGAAAACAAAAAAAATGTTGCTAAAAAATCATTTTTGTGACTAAAAAGTTAAATGTTCATTTTTTCCTTCCACGTTGCTTCTGCTCCTGTGAAACACCTGAAGGGTTAATAATCTTCTTGAATGTAGTATTGAGTAGCTTGAGGGGTGCAGTTTTTAGAATGGTGTCACTTTTGGGCATTTTCTGCCATATAGACCCCTCAAAGTGACTTTGAATGTGAGGTGGTCCCTAAAAAAAAATGGTTTTGAAAATTTGTTGTAAAAATGAGAAATCGCTGGTCAACTTTTAACCCTTATAACTTCCTAAAAAATAAATTTTCTTTCCAAAATTGTGCTGATGTAAAGTAGACATGTGGGAAATGTTATTTAGTAATTACTTTGTGTCACATATTTCTCTATTTTAAGGGCATAAAAATTCAAAGATTGAAAATTGCAATATTTTCAAAAATTTTTCCATATTTCCATTTTTTTCACAATTAAACACAAGTTATATCAATGAAATTTTACCACTAACATGAAGTACAATATGTCACAAGAAAACAATCTCAGAATCGCCTAGATCCGTTGAAGCGTTCCTGAGTTATGACCTCATAAAGGGACAGTGGTCAGAATTGTAAAAAAATGGCCCGTCATTAACGTGCAAACCACCCTTGGGGCTTAAGGGGTTAAAATTTGCTGGAATAATTAGTGGACATCATGTCATGTTTGGCAAGCCCCTGATGTGCCTAAACAATGGAAATCACTCACAAGTGACACTATTTTGGAAACTAGACCACTCAGGAAATTCATCTAGATGTCTGGTGAGCACTTTGAACCCCCAGGGGCTTCACAGAAGTTTATGATATTGAGCCAGAAAATAAAAAAAATCAAATTTTTGCCACAGAAATGTAATTTAGCCCCAAATGTTGCAATTTCATAAGCGTAACAGGAAAAACTGCACAGTACACTTTGTTGTCCAATTTCTCCTGATTATGCTGATGTTGGGGAAAACTACTGTTTGGGTGCATGGGAGGGCTCGAAAGGGAAGGCACGCCAATTGACATTTTAAATGCAAAATTTACTGGAACAATATCGCATTTGGAGACCCCTGATGTGCCTAAGCAGTGATAATCCCCAACAAATGACACCAATTTGGAAACTAGACCCCTCAAGCAACTTATCTACATGTGTGATAAGCACCTTGAACCTACAGGTGCTTCACAGAAGTTTATGATATTGAGCCGTGAAAATATAAAAATCACATTTTCCCACAAAAATGTTATTTAGCTCCAAATGCTGCATTTTCATAAAGCTAGCCAGAGAAATTGAACAATACAATTTATTGTGCAATTTCTCCTGACTGAGTATATTGATACCAAATATGTGGAGGAAAACTACTATTTGGGCACAAGGCATGGTTCAGAAAGGAAGAAGCACCATTTGACTTTTTGAATGTTGAATGTTATTTCTGGAATTATTAGCAAATGCCATGTCGCGTTTGGAGAGCCTCTGATGGGCCTAAAGAGTGGAAATCCCCCACAAGTGACTCCATTTAGGAAACTAGACCTCTCAAGGAATTTATCTAGATGTGTGGTGAGCACCTTGAATTCACAGATGCGTCACAGAATTTTATAATGCTGATCTGTGAAAATTAAATAAATATAATTTTTCCCGCAAAATTATTGTTTTAAGCCCAATTTTTTTCATTTTCACAAGGATAGCAGGAGAGATTGATGCCCAAAATTTGTTGAACACAGTTATGGCACAGTGAAAAGCTAAGCAGGGAAGAAGCGTCAAATTGGAGTTCAGATTTTGCTGGAATGTAGAGCCCCTGAAGTACCAGAACAGCAGGACCCCCCATAAGTGACCCCATTTTACAAGCTACACCTCTCAATGAATTCATCTAGGGGTGCAGTGATCATATTGACACCACAAATGGGTCACCGAATTTTATACCACTGGGCAGTAAAGAAAAAAATAATTACATTTTTACCACCAGCCCCAGATTTTACATTTTAATATGGGGAAATGGGGAAAAATGGCACCAAATTTGTCCTACAATTACTGCTGCATGCAGATATACCCCATATTTGGCTGTACAATATTGGTTAGCCACATGGTGAGACACGGGAGGGATGGAGTGCTATTGGCCTCCTGGAGCACAGATTTTCCTAGAATACTTTGTAGACTCTATATACAAAGTTCCTAAGTGCTAGAAGAGCAGAATGCCCCCTCAAGTGACCCTATATTGAAAATTATACCCCTTTGGGAAATTTTTTTCGCTTATAGTGATGATTTTAACTCCATGGGCGTTTTCCAAAAACAAGCAGCAGTGGATGTTGCTGAGTGAAAATTGCAAACTGCCAATGTAGTGACCAGTACATTGTAGTGACCATTACATTGTTTCCAGCTCATTCGTCAGAAGACATGCACCTGTAAATTAGGCAGGCTGTCATCGCTACAGAAATGCCAAACATGTGGACGCTAAATGTTATTTAGGCACACTGGCACTCAGAAGCGAGGGGGGCATTTGGATTACTTTTGGGGGTTGAGGAGCGATTTCGCTTTTCCAGAGCCTTTGTACTATTAGTAACGTGGAAGTCCCCTATATTTCCATTGACAGATGATGGACCTGAGTGGGGTTTTTTGTGGACTGATTTGAAGCTTTTGTTGGGAACATTTTACATAACATTTGGGATCACATTTATCCTTCACTCTACACTGAGCACTTATATCGGGGTTTCCATCTAAATCTCTGAGTGACCTGATTTAAATGAAACTCACAAGGGATCGATTCACTATAATGAGGCAGCAGAGTTACTCTGGGCTCTGTTTCAACGGTGTCCTTCTTTTCAGAAGTGCACAAAACTGGCGGACCATGCTTTTATGCACACCTAAAAAGACAGACATCATAAGCCAGACACCATCCACAGTGCCGCCATCTGCCTCATTATAGGGAATCTTCTGTAAGGGGTTCTGTTTGATTCACGTATTTCAGAGATTTACCAGGAAATCCAAGTGTAAGCACTCAGCGCAGAGCACAGTGTAAATGTTGTCCAAGACTTACTGTGATCTTTGGGAGTCAGAATGAGCAAGTCAATAGTAGGTGAAGAATTGGTTTTATTTATTTTTTACAAAGTTTCTCAAGCGGTAAAAGTGATAAAACGACTTTATTCTTGGATTGGTGGGACTACAGTGATAGCCAGATTTATCATTTTTTTTATGTTTGGCTGCTATAACACAATAAAAGATGCTCTTTTTTCAAAAATAACTCTTTTGCATTGCCATATTTTCAGAGCTATAAGTTTTCCACATTTCTGTCGACAGAGTCATGTGACTTGTTTTTTGCGGGACAAGTTGAAGTTTTTATTGGTACCATTGTGGGCATATGACATTTTTTCATCGCTTTCTATTCCAATTTTTGGGAGACAAAATGAACAAATACCAGCTATTCAGGAATTGCTTTTGGGGTTTTATTTTATGCTGTTACATGTGTAATAAAATTCATAAAGCAACGTTATGCTTCAGGTCAGTATGATTACGGCGATACCATATTTCTATAGTTTTTTGGTTTTTTTTTAGTGCTTTATGCAATAAAGACTATTTTATAGAAAAGATTATTTTTGCATCGCTTTATTCTGAGAGCTATAGCTTATTTTCAGTGGATGGAGCACTATGTTGGCTTGTTTTATGCAGGAGAAGATGACGCTTTTAGAGATACCATTTTTATTTACATTCATCTTTTTGATCGCATTTCATTCCACTTTTTGCTCATCAGTATGATAAAAAAACATAATTTTTTGCCACTTTTTTTTACATTGTTCACTGAAGGGGTTAACTGGTGGCACAGTTTTATAGGACGTGTCGTTCCAGACGCCATGATACTAAATATGTGTACTTTTCTTGCTTACCATATTTTTCGGACTATAAGACACATTTTTTCCTCCCAAAATGTTAAGGAAAATGGGGGGTGCGTCTTATAGTCTGGATGTACCACCTCTGGCTGTGGTGGGGAGGTGGGGGAGTGGTTTCAGCGGGGCAGCAGGTCACAGGCAGGAACCGGCGGCTGTGGCTAGCTCCTGTGCCCACTGCTAAAAAGAAATGAATATTCACTTCATTCCACGTACATGGGCATGGAAGGCAATGCATTTTCATTTCTTTTTGGCATCCTGGTATGATTGGCCCCATCCCGTTCCTGGTATGATTGGTCCCATCCTTATCCTGGTATGATTGGCCCCATCCTGGTCCTGGTATGCATGGCCCCATCCTTATTCTGGTATGATTGGCCCCATCCCGTTCTTGGTGGTATGCTTGGCCCCATCAGAAAAGACTAAAAAAAAAACATTATACTTACCTTCCTCCGCTCCCTCACAGTGTCCTGCTCCATTGCCAGCAGCTGCTTAATGCTGGCAAGCAGCACAATGCAGTGATGTCATGTGCTGCTCACAAGCAGAGCTCAGCTGCCGAAAAACTCACCAGGACTGTTCATCGCAGAGAGCAGTGAGTATTCATTGCTCTTCAGTAGCGCACAGTGTCAGCCGGAGCCTTCCTGCTGCTGCCGGCGGTCACGTATGCCGATACTTAAGAGAAATAAATATTTTTCTTTAAGAAGCCCTCCTACTCTGCACTCATTACCTGTATTAATTGCATCTGCTTGAACTTGTTACCTGTATAAGACACCTGTCCACACAATCAATAAGGCACACTCTAACCTCTCCATCATGCTCAAGATCAAATAGCTGTATAAGAACACCAGGTACAAAATTATAGACCTGCACAAGGCTAGGATGGACTACAGGGCAATAAGCAAACAGCTTGGTGAGAAGGCAACAAATGTTGGCACAATTATTAGAAAATGGAATCACAAGATGACTGTCAATCTTCCTCGGTCTGGGACTACATGCAGAATCTTGCTTTGTGGGGTAAGGATGATTCTGAGAAAGGTCAGGATTCAGCCCAGAACTACATGGGAGGACCTGATCAATGACCTGAAGAGAGCTAGAACTACAGTCTCAAACATTATCAATACTAACTTACTATGCTTCACGGATTAAAATCCTGCAGGTCCTGCAAGTTCCCCCTGCTCATGCCAGCACATGTCCATGCCCGTTTTATGTTCGCCAATGACCATCTGAATGATCCATAGCAGGCACAATAGAACTTTTTGGTATCAACTCTACGTGTTTGGTGGAAGAAAGATGAGTAAAACCCCAAGAACACTGTCTCAACGGTGAAGCATGGTGGAGAAACATCATAATTTGGAGGTGCTTCTCTGCAAATGGAAGAGGACAACTGCACCGTATTGAAGGGAAGATGGATGAGGTCATGATTTGCCAGGTCACACATAGGTTGTTGAACACGACCTCCTAACAGAGCTGCATGTAAGGGTAAACCTTAAGCCCCAAAGCAAACCGGGAGATAATCTCAAAGGAGGTGAAGAGAATGCTGGACCTCTGGGTAACAGAGGAATCAAGATGTGGCTGGCCAAGTCCCATCATCCTTGTGGCAAATCCCAATGGCGAGTAGCAGTTTTGTAACCACTACCACAGATTCAATGAGGTGTCCAGTTTTGATGTGTACCCGATGCCCCGTGTGGATGTCCCAAAGTGCCAAGGAGAAGATGGCCTTCTCTATGCTGAATGGGTGTTTTCAGTACACCAGAATGCCCTTTAGACTGCAGGGGGCCCCAACTACCTTCGAAAGGGTGGTGGATAGAGTTGAGCGATACCAGCCGATACTTGAAAATATCGGATCGGAATGGATCGGCCGATCTTAAAAAAAAGTATCGGTATCGCCGATTCCGATACCGGGAACCAATGCAAGTCAATGGGGCCAAAATATCGGAATTAAAAAAAACCCTTTCTTTCCTTGTAGGTTAATTCTACATGAAGAAAAACAACTAAGAATAATGTAGAATGTATTGTGGGAGGTGGAGGAGACATTAAAGCCATAGAGGTTTAGCCCAATCAAATGGAATAGCAGGAATTAAACTTTTTTTTTTAAAGATGTTAGGAGTTACAAAGATATTGACTATGTTAGCCTCATTTATATTTTGCCAGACATGTATGTCTTCTTCTTCTACTTCCTTTTTTTACATTCTTCTTCTTCTTCTTCTACTTCCTTTTTTTACATTCTTCTTCTTCTTCTTCTACTTCCTTTTTTTACATTCTTCTTCTTATTCCTTTTTTTACATTCTTCTTCTTCTTCTTCTACTTCCTTTTTTTACATTCTTCTTCTTCTTCTTCTTCATTCTTCTTCTTCTTCTTCTACTTCCTTTTTTTTACATTCTTCTTCTTCTTCTTCTTCTTCTTCTTCTTCTTCTTCTTCTTCTTCTTCTTCCTTTTCTTACATTCTTCATATTCTTCTTATTCAACAATTATTATTCTACATATTCAGCTTCTTCATCTTCTTCCTATTCTTCTTCATCATATTCTTGTTTGTGTCAGGCATTCCTGTAGTTGTTATCTAGAAAAGTTAGAAGTTTACACCTTCCGTTCTGCCTGTCACAAAAGATTTACAACAGGATTTGTCCGCGTTCAGTTTGGCCTGCAGAAGCAGGCCTTTTCCAGGGGCACCACGAGGAGGAACGGACTCACCCCCATACACTGCTTAGTCTTCTTCTGCTTATAAATAAGATAATATCATTTGCTCAGAGTATTAGTCTTATGCTTAATGTTCTTCTGCTTTGTTTTTTTTATGCTTCTTTGTCTTCTCTCTCTTGTTGTTCTGCATCTTGGTGGTTGTCTTCCTGTTCTTTGTCCTCTTGAACCAGCTGACGGTACTGGCACCCGGAGGGGCAGCAGAAGGAACAAGAGCCAATGGCACTACCGAGGACCAGCTGACGGTGCTGGAACCCGGTTACTAAGCAGGAGGTACCTGTGCTACAAAGCACTACCAAGGACCAGCAGACGTTGCCGGAACTCGGATACCGAGATGGAGGCACCTAGGCCAAAGGCTCTGACGAGAACCAGCTGACGGTGCTGGAACCCGGAGGGGTAGCATAAGCTGCAAGAGCAAATGGAAATAGCGAGGACCAGCTGACAGTGCTGGCACCCGGAGGGGCAGCAGAAGGAATAAGAGCCAATGGCACAACCGAGGACCAGCTGACGGTGCTGGAACCCGGTTACTAAGCAGGAGGTACCTGTGCTACAAAGCACTACCAAGGACCAGCAGACGTTGCCGGAACTCGGATACCGAGATGGAGGCACCTAGGCCAAAGGCTCTGACGAGAACCAGCTGACGGTGCTGGAACCCGGAGGGGTAGCATAAGCTGCAAGAGCAAATGGAAATAGCGAGGACCAGCTGACAGTGCTGGCACCCGGAGGGGCAGCAGAAGGAATAAGAGCCAATGGCACAACCGAGGACCAGCTGACGGTGCTGGAACCCGGTTACTAAGCAGGAGGTACCTGTGCTACAAAGCACTACCAAGGACCAGCAGACGTTGCCGGAACTCGGATACCGAGATGGAGGCACCTAGGCCAAAGGCTCTGACGAGAACCAGCTGACGGTGCTGGAACCCGGAGGGGTAGCATAAGCTGCAAGAGCAAATGGAAATAGCGAGGACCAGCTGACAGTGCTGGCACCCGGAGGGGCAGCAGAAGGAATAAGAGCCAATGGCACAACCGAGGACCAGCTGACGGTGCTGGAACCCGGTTACTAAGCAGGAGGTACCTGTGCTACAAAGCACTACCAAGGACCAGCAGACGTTGCTGGAACTCGGATACCGAGATGGAGGCACCTAGGCCAAAGGCTCTGATGAGAACCAGCTGACGGTGCTGGAACCCGGAGGGGTATCAGAAGATACCCCTGAAAAGCAAAGTTGGCATGCCGCAAGCTGGCCGCAGTTACCGAATCACACAGTCCTACAGGGGGTGCTTGTCCTACTGGCACTATGGAACAAACCTTTCTTACCAGAACCCGCAGTCCACATAGGAAGCACCTAAACTGCTGGCACCCTAGCCTCGGCTAACCCAACCGCAACACGACATGGCAACTTGGGGTGGCAAACTGACATTGACACTTCCCGGAAACAGCAGGCAGGGCTGGAACCAAGCTGGGCAGGAGGGAGTACCCGTGCCAAAGTCAGTTATGAGCAGCAACTGGCGATGTTGGAGCCCAGGACAAGCACTTAGCAGGCTGAGGCCTGATGTGCTGTCAATTGGGAGGCAGCAGGACAGATTGCCATCAAAACAGCAGGGGAACAGCTGACGTTACTGAACCCCACAAACACAGGAGCTAGTGTTTTACTCTGTGAAGACGGCACTTCCGAGCAACAACTGGCTGTGTTGAAGCCCAGGGACAAGCACGGAGCAGGCTTAGGCTGCATTGAAGAAATTTTAAGATCGGTTGTAGACTACTAATTTAAACCAAGCTCCACTTAGGCCTGTGGATTCACTGATTTTCGTATTTCCCCTGTCCTCCAACCCCGCCAGTTACAGCTCCGAAGTGGCGTCTGCACAATCCACACTTGTTCCTGTGTTACAGGTGTTCAGTCCGGTCAGTTAATCCCCTGATGTCTGTCCGGCAATGTCGCCTGCTCTGTCCACATTCCGATAATGGGAATGTGGACAGAGCAGGCGACATTGCCGGACACACATCAGGGGATTAACTGATCGGACTGAACACCTGTAACACAGGAACAAGTGTGGATTGTGCAGACGCCACTTCGGAGCTGTAACTGGCAGGGTTGGAGGACAGGGGAAATACGAGAGACAGTGGAGCCACAGGCCTAATTGGAGCACGGTTAAAAATCAGTAGTGGTACGACTGTGTAGGCAGCAGGAGACTTTGCCATCCACACAGCAGGGGATCAGCTGACATTACTGAACCCCACTGAGACACGGGAGCAAGTATCTCTTTCCGTGTGGACGGCACTTCCGAACTACAACTGGCTGTGTTGAAGCCCAGGAAATAGGAGGGTGTAGGCAGAGGCCTACTGTATTTTGAATGAGTTTACAGCAGGAGAGACTGCCATCCACACAGCAGGGGATCAGCTGACGTTACTGAACCCCACTGAGACACGGGAGCAAGTATCTCTTTCCGTGTGGACGGCACTTCCGAACTACAACTGGCTGTGTTGAAGCCCAGGAAATAGGAGGGTGTAGGCAGAGGCCTACTGAATTTTGAATGAGGTGACAGCAGGAGAGACTGCCATCCACACAGCAGGGGATCAGCTGACGTTACTGAACCCCACTGAGACACGGGAGCAAGTGTCTCTTTCCGTGTGGACGGCACTTCCGAACTACTACTGGCTGTGTTGAAGCCCAGGAAATAGGAGGGTGTAGGCAGAGGCCTACTGTATTTTGAATGAGTTTACAGCAGGAGAGACTGCCATCCACACAGCAGGGGATCAGCTGACGTTACTGAACCCCACTGAGACACGGGAGCAAGTGTCTCTTTCCGTGTGGACGGCACTTCCGAACTACAACTGGCTGTGTTGAAGCCCAGGAAATAGGAGGGTGTAGGCAGAGGCCTACTGTATTTTGAATGAGTTTACAGCAGGAGAGACTGCCATCCACACAGCAGGGGATCAGCTGACGTTACTGAACCCCACTGAGACACGGGAGCAAGTATCTCTTTCCGTGTGGACGGCACTTCCGAACTACAACTGGCTGTGTTGAAGCCCAGGAAATAGGAGGGTGTAGGCAGAGGCCTACTGAATTTTGAATGAGGTGACAGCAGGAGAGACTGCCATCCACACAGCAGGGGATCAGCTGACGTTACTGAACCCCACTGAGACACGGGAGCAAGTATCTCTTTCCGTGTGGACGGCACTTCCGAACTACAACTGGCTGTGTTGAAGCCCAGGAAATAGGAGGGTGTAGGCAGAGGCCTACTGTATTTTGAATGAGTTTACAGCAGGAGAGACTGCCATCCACACAGCAGGGGATCAGCTGACGTTACTGAACCCCACTGAGACACGGGAGCAAGTATCTCTTTCCGTGTGGACGGCACTTCCGAACTACAACTGGCTGTGTTGAAGCCCAGGAAATAGGAGGGTGTAGGCAGAGGCCTACTGTATTTTGAATGAGTTTACAGCAGGAGAGACTGCCATCCACACAGCAGGGGATCAGCTGACGTTACTGAACCCCACTGAGACACGGGAGCAAGTGTCTCTTTCCGTGTGGACGGCACTTCCGAACTACAACTGGCTGTGTTGAAGCCCAGGAAATAGGAGGGTGTAGGCAGAGGCCTACTGTATTTTGAATGAGTTTACAGCAGGAGAGACTGCCATCCACACAGCAGGGGATCAGCTGACGTTACTGAACCCCACTGAGACACGGGAGCAAGTATCTCTTTCCGTGTGGACGGCACTTCCGAACTACAACTGGCTGTGTTGAAGCCCAGGAAATAGGAGGGTGTAGGCAGAGGCCTACTGAATTTTGAATGAGGTGACAGCAGGAGAGACTGCCATCCACACAGCAGGGGATCAGCTGACGTTACTGAACCCCACTGAGACACGGGAGCAAGTATCTCTTTCCGTGTGGACGGCACTTCCGAACTACAACTGGCTGTGTTGAAGCCCAGGAAATAGGAGGGTGTAGGCAGAGGCCTACTGTATTTTGAATGAGTTTACAGCAGGAGAGACTGCCATCCACACAGCAGGGGATCAGCTGACGTTACTGAACCCCACTGAGACACGGGAGCAAGTATCTCTTTCCGTGTGGACGGCACTTCCGAACTACAACTGGCTGTGTTGAAGCCCAGGAAATAGGAGGGTGTAGGCAGAGGCCTACTGTATTTTGAATGAGTTTACAGCAGGAGAGACTGCCATCCACACAGCAGGGGATCAGCTGACGTTACTGAACCCCACTGAGACACGGGAGCAAGTGTCTCTTTCCGTGTGGACGGCACTTCCGAACTACAACTGGCTGTGTTGAAGCCCAGGAAATAGGAGGGTGTAGGCAGAGGCCTACTGTATTTTGAATGAGTTTACAGCAGGAGAGACTGCCATCCACACAGCAGGGGATCAGCTGACGTTACTGAACCCCACTGAGACACGGGAGCAAGTATCTCTTTCCGTGTGGACAGCACTTCCGAACTACAACTGGCTGTGTTGAAGCCCAGGAAATAGGAGGGTGTAGGCAGAGGCCTACTGAATTTTGAATGAGGTGACAGCAGGAGAGACTGCCATCCACACAGCAGGGGATCAGCTGACGTTACTGAACCCCACTGAGACACGGGAGCAAGTATCTCTTTCCGTGTGGACGGCACTTCCGAACTACAACTGGCTGTGTTGAAGCCCAGGAAATAGGAGGGTGTAGGCAGAGGCCTACTGTATTTTGAATGAGTTTACAGCAGGAGAGACTGCCATCCACACAGCAGGGGATCAGCTGACGTTACTGAACCCCACTGAGACACGGGAGCAAGTATCTCTTTCCGTGTGGACGGCACTTCCGAACTACAACTGGCTGTGTTGAAGCCCAGGAAATAGGAGGGTGTAGGCAGAGGCCTACTGAATTTTGAATGAGGTGACAGCAGGAGAGACTGCCATCCACACAGCAGGGGATCAGCTGACGTTACTGAACCCCACTGAGACACGGGAGCAAGTATCTCTTTCCGTGTGGACGGCACTTCCGAACTACAACTGGCTGTGTTGAAGCCCAGGAAATAGGAGGGTGTAGGCAGAGGCCTACTGTATTTTGAATGAGTTTACAGCAGGAGAGACTGCCATCCACACAGCAGGGGATCAGCTGACGTTACTGAACCCCACTGAGACACGGGAGCAAGTATCTCTTTCCGTGTGGACGGCACTTCCGAACTACAACTGGCTGTGTTGAAGCCCAGGAAATAGGAGGGTGTAGGCAGAGGCCTACTGTCTTTGTAATGCGGAGACAGCAGGAGAGACTGCCATCTCCACAGCAGGGGAACAGCTGGCAGTGCTGAACCCCACTAACACTTGAACGAATGTGTTTGGCTCTGTGGAGACGACACTTCTGAACACCAACTGACGCTGTTGGAGCCCAGGATTAGGCGAGGAGCAGGCTGGGGCCTACTGGATTTTGGCAGGTGAATGCAGCAGGAGACTTGCCATCTCCACAGCAGGGGAACAGCTGGCAGTGCTGAACCCCACTAACACTTGAACGAATGTGTTTGGTTCTGTGGAGACGACACTTCTGAACACCAACTGACGCTGTTGGAGCCCAGGATTAGGCGAGGAGCAGGCTGGGGCCTACTGGATTTTGGCAGGTGAATGCAGCAGGAGACTTGCCATCTCCACAGCAGGGGAACAGCTGGCAGTGCTGAACCCCACTAACACTTGAACGAATGTGTTTGGTTCTGTGGAGACGACACTTCTGAACACCAACTGACGCTGTTGGAGCCCAGGATTAGGCGAGGAGCAGGCTGGGGCCTACTGGATTTTGGCAGGTGAAGGCAGCAGGAGACTTGCCATCTCCACAGCAGGGGAACAGCTGGCAGTGCTGAACCCCACTAACACTTGAACGAATGTGTTTGGCTCTGTGGAGACGACACTTCTGAACACCAACTGACGCTGTTGGAGCCCAGGATTAGGCGAGGAGCAGGCTGGGGCCTACTGGATTTTGGCAGGTGAAGGCAGCAGGAGACTTGCCATCTCCACAGCAGGGGAACAGCTGGCAGTGCTGAACCCCACTAACACTTGAACGAATGTGTTTGGTTCTGTGGAGACGACACTTCTGAACACCAACTGACGCTGTTGGAGCCCAGGATTAGGCGAGGAGCAGGCTGGGGCCTACTGGATTTTGGCAGGTGAAGGCAGCAGGAGACTTGCCATCTCCACAGCAGGGGAACAGCTGGCAGTGCTGAACCCCACTAACACTTGAACGAATGTGTTTGGTTCTGTGGAGACGACACTTCTGAACACCAACTGACGCTGTTGGAGCCCAGGATTAGGCGAGGAGCAGGCTGGGGCCTACTGGATTTTGGCAGGTGAAGGCAGCAGGAGACTTGCCATCTCCACAGCAGGGGAACAGCTGGCAGTGCTGAACCCCACTAACACTTGAACGAATGTGTTTGGCTCTGTGGAGACGACACTTCTGAACACCAACTGACGCTGTTGGAGCCCAGGATTAGGCGAGGAGCAGGCTGGGGCCTACTGGATTTTGGCAGGTGAAGGCAGCAGGAGACTTGCCATCTCCACAGCAGGGGAACAGCTGGCAGTGCTGAACCCCACTAACACTTGAACGAATGTGTTTGGCTCTGTGGAGACGACACTTCTGAACACCAACTGACGCTGTTGGAGCCCAGGATTAGGCGAGGAGCAGGCTGGGGCCTACTGGATTTTGGCAGGTGAATGCAGCAGGAGACTTGCCATCTCCACAGCAGGGGAACAGCTGGCAGTGCTGAACCCCAGTAACACTTGAACGAATGTGTTTGGCTCTGTGGAGACGACACTTCTGAACACCAACTGACGCTGTTGGAGCCCAGGATTAGGCGAGGAGCAGGCTGGGGCCTACTGGATTTTGGCAGGTGAAGGCAGCAGGAGACTTGCCATCTCCACAGCAGGGGAACAGCTGGCAGTGCTGAACCCCACTAACACTTGAACGAATGTGTTTGGCTCTGTGGAGACGACACTTCTGAACACCAACTGACGCTGTTGGTGCCCAGGATTACGCATGCCGCATGCAGAGGCCAATGGGCAGCGGTTTTTATGGAGGTTGTGGACTACTACTGATTCTAACCATGCTCCACTTAGGCCTCTGGCTCCACTGTCTCTACTATTTACCCTGGCCTCCAACCCCGCCAGCTACATCTCTGAAGTGGCGTCAGCACAATCTACACTTGTTCCTGTGTTACTGGTGCTCAGTCCCATCAGTTGATCCCCTGATGTTTGTCCGGCAAGTTCGCCAGCTCTGTCCTCATTCCCACTACTGGTTATGGGAATGTGGACAGAGCAGGAGACCTTGCCGGACACACATCAGGGGATAAACTGATGGGACTGAGCCACAGGAACACAGGAACAAGTGTAGATTGTGCTGACGCCACTTCAGAGATGTAGATGGCGGGGTTGGAGGTCAGGGGAAATAGTAGAGACAGTGGAGCCAGAGACCTAAGTTGGGCACGGTTAAAAATCAGTAGTGGTTTGAATGTTGATGGAGCTGGTGACTCTGCCGTCCACACAGCAGGGGATCAGCTGGCATTACTGAACCCCAGTAACACAGGAGCTAGTGTGTTTCTCTGTGCAGACGACACATCTGAGCGACAACTGGCTGTGTTGAAGCACAGGGATTATAGTTCAGGTGGTAGAAAAATGAACACACCAGCAGACCTGGATACAGTTGCCAACCACTAATTTAGTCTGTAAGAGGAATGGCAAAGTCTTTGGAGATCCAGGCCTTGTTCATTTTCAGAAAAGTCAGCCGGTCAACATTATCGGAAGATAGTCGCGTGCGACGGTCTGTTAGTACACCACCTGCGGCACTAAAGACACGTTCCGATAATACACTGGCAGCAGGGCAAGCCAGCACCTCCAATGCATACTGGCTAAGCTCTGGCCATGTATCCAGCTTAGAGACCCAAAACTTGAAGGGGGAAGAGCCATCTGGGAGTACAGCGACAGGGCAAGACATGTAGTCTGACACCATCTGACGGAAGCGTTGCCTCCTGCTGACTCGAGGCGTCGCTGATGGTGTAGACAATTGTGGTGGACACACAAAACTTTGCCACATTTGGGCCATAGTGGTCTTGCCTTGTGCTGCGGCACTGCCTCTGCTCCCTCTTTGTGCAGAGTTTCCTCCACTGCCTCGACGCACAGAGCTGCTTTGTAAAGCACTTGCAACAATGCTGTCGGGTGGAATGGAAAACATTATGGACTGCACCAGTGACTCTTCGTACTCCCGCATTTTACGCTCCCGATTCAACGTTGGTATGAGCCTTTGTACGCTGTCCCGGTAGCGAGGATCTAGGAGGGTGTACACCCAATAATCAGCCGAGACGAGAATGTGGGCGATGCGGCGGTCGTTTCTCAGGCACTGCAGCATGAAATCAACCATGTGCTGCAGACTCCCAACTGCCAAAGAACCGCTGTCCCCTGTTTGAGGCGTGACCTCGACCTGCTCTGCATCACCCCACCCTCGCTGTACATACTGAGTAGAGGTTTGTGTACCTCCCTCCTCTGGAGAGATGTCTTCCTCCTCCATCGACTCCTCCTCATCCTCCTCACAAAGTGTCCCCTGCCTAGGCCTTTGTGAGGAAACACGTAGCGCAGACTGTCCAGAAGCAGATGGCATTTGGGACTCCTCATCCTCCACCTCTTCTGAAACCTCATCCCTTAGTGCTTGCAGTGTTTGTTGAAGCAGGCAGATAAGGGGGACAGTCATGCTGACTAGTGCATCATCTGCACTCGCCATCCGCGTGGATTCATCGAAGGCACGCAAAACGAGGCAGATGTCCTTCATAGAGGCCCACTCAATGGTGCTGAAGTGTGAACGGCGCACAGTGCGACTTGTTTGCGCCTGATGCAGCTGGTACTCCATGACTGCTGCCTGCTGCTCACACAACCGCTCCAACATATGTAACGTTGAATTCCACCGGGTGGGTAGGTCACATATGATGCGATGTTCTGGAAGGCCAAATCGTCGCTGCAGAGCAGCGAGGCGCGATCTTGCCGTGCTGGAACGTCGCAAGTGAGCGCACTCTATGCGGACCTTGTGCAACAGTGCATCAAGATCCGGATAGTCCCTCAGAAAGCTCTGCACGACCAAGTTAAGAACATGTGCCAGACATGGGATGTGTGTGAGGTTGCCTAGGCCAAGAGCTGCCACCAGATTTCGGCCATTGTCACACACTACCAAGCCCGGCTGGAGATTCGCTGGCCCAAACCACACATCGCTCTCCAGCTTGATAGCATTCCAGAGCTCCTGCGCTGTGTGGCTTCGATTCCCCAAAGAAATTAATTTGAGTACAGCCTGTTGACGTTTGGCCACGGCTGTGCTCATATCGGTCGTAACAGGCTCCTGCTCTGCTGTTTCTGAGGAACTTGAGTAGGAGGAGGAGTCTATGTGTACAGACTGGAGTCCTGCAATCCGTGGCGTTGGAAGAACACGTACAGCGCCACTCTCCAGATCCATACCCGGCTCCACAACATTGACCCAGTGGGCAGTGAGGGAAAGGTATCGTCCCTGTCCATGGTTACTGGTCCACGCATCGGTGGTCAGGTGGACCTTGCTACTAACGGCGTTTAGTAGCGCATGTTTTATTTTGCCCTCAACATGTTTCTGCAGGGCAGGGACGGCTCGCCTGCTGAAATAAAAGCGGCTGGGCACGTTGTATTGGGGGACTGCCAATGCCATTAAGTCCCGGAAGGTGTCAGTGTCCACCAGCCTGAATGACAGCATTTCAACTGCCAGAAGTTTGGCAATGCCAGCATTCAGAGACTGTGCTCGGGGATGGTTTGCCGAGTAAGGGCGCCTTTTATCCCATGCCTGTGCTACCGATGGCTGTGATGGATGGGAACGTGCTGTTATGGGTGGAATCTGACAGGGTCTCCGGACAACAGTGGCAGAGGTTCTTCCTTGGCGATCCTGTGAGGAAGCCGAACCAGCAGTGTGTGAGCTGGAGGAAGAGGGCCCAACACGAACTGAAGAGGTGGTAGGTGGTGCTGTACGTTGGCCTACGTCTTGAGGGTGTCTCTGCAACTCCAACTCGTGCTTGGTGCGCACATGTTTCCACATATTTGTGGTATTGAGGTTGCTGACATTTCTCCCTCTTTTGACTCTCTGATGACACAGCTTGCATTTGACAAAGCAAATGTCATCTGCAACTGTGTCAAAAAAGGACCACGCACTGCAACTCTTGTGAGCGCCCGGTTTGCCTTTGGAAGGAGGAATGCTCCTAACGGGTGCCGAAGTGGAGGGTACAGGCAACCAAGTCTTCCCCCTCCCTCTGCCTCCTGTTTTGGCCGGTAGGGGAATCTCTTCCTCCGAGCTGCTCCCACCACCTTCCTGTTGCTCACGCCATGATGGGTCAAGGACCTCATCATCTTCCCTCCCCTCTTCAAACAGCTGCTTCTCCGGGGTTGTCTCGCCAGCACCGTACGCACCAGAAAGTGGCAACTGAGTCTCGTCATCATCTGATGCGTACTGAGGTGTGCTGACCATAGGCACTGGCCCACTCGCCTCTTCAGATTCAGAGGGACAAAGAAGTTGCGCATCACTGCATACTCCCTCTTCTTCACATTCAGGAATGCTGCTTGGCTGGCCCCCTCTTTCCAAGCCAACAGATTCCGAGAACAGAAGTAGAGATTGTGATGGCTCCTGTCCATGTCTCTCTGACTGCCTGGGCACTTTGGCAGGTGGTGAAGAGACAGATGGTTGCTCTTCGGTGCTCTGACCCTGAGAGGATGCGGAAGTAATTGAAGTCGATGCGTTAGCTGCCATCCATCCGACAACGGCTTCAATTTGTTCCTCCCGCAGCAGTGGGGTACGTTGAGGTCATACAAAGCTGCGCATAAAGGACTGTTGCCTGCTAAAACTGGGGGATGCTGATCCACTGGTGCCCGCAGCAGGCCCAGAATCCCCACGTCCTCTACCTGTAGAATCCCCACGTCCTCTCCCTGCAGAATCCCCACGTCCTCTCCCTGCTGAAACTCCACGCCCACGCCCACGCCCCCGCGCCTTACTCCCTGCCTTCTTCATCTTGCAAGACTGCTTAAGATAGGCAAAAAAGGACAAAGGGGGGCCTTAGTGTGCTTATTCCTGAACAGCTGGTTACAGGTACAAGAAACACTAATTTTATGAAGTGTGTGTGTGTGGACTAGACTTTAATAGGAGCTGATGTGGCCTACACAAGTTCAAAATGTAGTGTTTGGTGAACTTTTTATGTGGTTTCTTTGTTTGAAACAAACTCAAAGTATGAGAACAAAGAATTGAAACTGATAGTATCACCAACTTTTTGGAGCTATTACAATGCAGGCAGGTAACCTACAATGCAAAAGATGAGGCTCCAAAAAAATTGGGTAATACTAATCTGGCTGCACCGGCAGGGCACAAGCCAGAAAAAAAGGCTCCTCTATCTACTCCTATATAGTGTTTGCAACCAACCAATGTTGATGGATACGGATGGATGCACACTAATAGGAGAAGAAAAAATGAGCTGCACTCAGAGACAAATATGTGTGAGGCAGTGACGCACGTTGAGCGTCCTACAACCAGACGTAGCTGCAGGACACTCTACTCAGCGTGAGCTGCACTCACACACAGTCAGAGACCTCTCAGACAGCCGTCAACAGTGCAGCTAAGTGGGCACTGGCACTGACAGGCTGCAGAAAGGCTCCGCTGTGTACTCCTATATAGTGTTTGCAACCACCGTAGATGGAGACGGATGGATGCACACTAATAGAAGAAAAAATGAGCTGCACTCAAATAAAAATATGTGTGAGGCAGTGACGCACGCTGAGCGTCCTACAGCCAGACGTAGCTGCAGGACACACTACTCAGCGTGAGCTGCACTCACACACAGTCAGAGACCTCTCAGACAGCCGTGAACAGTGCAGCAAAGTGGACACTAGCACTGAAAGGCTGCAGAAAGGCTCCGCTGTCTACTACTAGTGTTTGCAACCAACGTATATGGATACGGATGGAAGCACACTAGATTGAAATTATTTAAAAAATGCAGCTCAAAAAATAAAAGATGTATGAGGCAGCAGTGATCACACTGGGTGGCCTACAGCCTGACGTGGCTGCAGGACCCACTCCACAGCGTGAGCTGCACTCACACAGCCCTTGCAGACAGCTGTGAAAACAGCGCTGCTAGGGAAAAGCAAGCTACAGTGGTGGTTTATGTAGCCTGGATAAAGCACAATATTGTTTTTAGAATCGCTATTTCTAACTGTCCCTCACAGTCTTCTACAGCAGCCTGTCCCTAACTGAATTCACAGCAGAGTGACCAGAAATGGCGGCTGCGGTGGCTTTTATAGTGCATCATGACATCATTTCGGCAGCCAATCACAGCCATGCCAATAGTTAACATGCCTACATGCCTAACAGGATGTGCCCACACTTCGGAGGATTCCCATTGGCTTAATCAAAGCAAGCAGGCTCATAGCATGATGGGAACTTCCTATTCCGATTCCGATCCCGGAATCCGATATGAAAAAAGTATCGGAATTAAGTATCGGAATTCCGATACCGCTAATATCGGCCGATACCCGATACTTGCGGTATCGGAATGCTCAACACTAGTGGTGGATCAAATGGTGGCCCCACACAAGAAGTATGCCGCAGCCTACTTGGATGACATTGTCATCTTCAGCCCTGACTGGAGTTAGCATCTGCCAAAGGTACAGGCGATCCTCGATGCATTGAGTAAAGCATTATTCACCATAAATACAAAGAAGTGTGCCATAGGGAAGGAAGTGGCTAGGTACTTAGGCTACATCGTTGGTAGAGGTGAAATCAAGCCCAAGTTAAATAAAATAGAGGTAATTCAGGAGTGGCCGCGACCGCTCTCCAAGAAGCAAGTGTGGGCGTTTCTTGGGATTGTGAGGTATTACCCGTGATTTATCCCAAACTTTGACATAAATGCGGCACCATTAACAGATCTCCATGTGGGCACCAAGTTGTTGATGGTGAAATGGACTCCTGACACAGCAATGGCGTCTCAAGAACTTAATCGGGCTCTTGTGGGGGGTTTCCACTGTTAAGGCATATCATGGGTTCTCCAAATGGAACATGGCGTCCGATTTCAATTTCAGCCAATTTTAGGTTGAAAATATCAAACGGCGCTCTTTCCCTTCCGAGCCCTGCTGTGTGCCCAAACAGTGTTTCTCCCCCACATATGGGGTATCAGCGCACTCTGGACAAATTGGACAACAACTTTTGGGGTCCAATTTCTCCTAATACCCTTGGGAAAATAACAAATTGGGGACTAAATGATCATGTTTGTGGAAAAAATATGATTTTTTATTTTTACGCCCGGGCGTTATAAACTTCTGTGAAGCCCTTGGGGGTTCAAAGTGTTCACCACACATCTAGATGAGCTCCTTAGGGGGTCTAGTTTGCAAAATGGGGTCACTTGTGGGGGGTTTCCACTGTTTAGGCACATTATAGGCTCTGCAAGCGGAACATGGCTTCCGATCTCAATTTCAGACAATTTTAGGTTGAAAAAGTCAAACGGCGCTCCTTCCCTTCTGAGCCCTGCCATGCGCCGAAACTGTGGTTCCTCCCCACATATGGGATATCAGCGTACTCAGGACAAATTGGACAACAACTTTTGGGGTCCAATTTCTCCTGTTACCTTTGGGAAAACAAAAAAAATGTTGCTAAAAAATTATTTTTGTGACTAAAAAGTTAAATGTTCATTTTTTCCTTCCACGTTGCTTCTGCTCCTGTGAAACACCTGAAGGGTTAATAATCTTCTTGAATGTAGTATTGAGTAGCTTGAGGGGTGCAGTTTTTAGAATGGTGTCACTTTTGGGCATTTTCTGCCATATAGACCCCTCAAAGTGACTTTGAATGTGAGGTGGTCCCTAAAAAAAAATGGTTTTGAAAATTTGTTGTAAAAATGAGAAATCGCTGGTCAACTTTTAACCCTTATAACTTCCTAAAAAATAAATTTTCTTTCCAAAATTGTGCTGATGTAAAGTAGACATGTGGGAAATGTTATTTAGTAATTACTTTGTGTCACATATTTCTCTATTTTAAGGGCATAAAAATTCAAAGATTGAAAATTGCAATATTTTCAAAATTTTTTCCATATTTCCATTTTTTTCACAATTAAACACAAGTTATATCAATGAAATTTTACCACTAACATGAAGTACAATATGTCACAAGAAAACAATCTCAGAATCGCCTAGATCCGTTGAAGCGTTCCTGAGTTATGACCTCATAAAGGGACAGTGGTCAGAATTGTAAAAAAATGGCCCGTCATTAACGTGCAAACCACCCTTGGGGCTTAAGGGGTTAAAATTTGCTGGAATAATTAGTGGACATCATGTCATGTTTGGCAAGCCCCTGATGTGCCTAAACAATGGAAATCACTCACAAGTGACACTATTTTGGAAACTAGACCACTCAGGAAATTCATCTAGATGTCTGGTGAGCACTTTGAACCCCCAGGGGCTTCACAGAAGTTTATGATATTGAGCCAGAAAATAAAAAAAAATCAAATTTTTGCCACAGAAATGTAATTTAGCCCCAAATGTTGCAATTTCATAAGCGTAACAGGAAAAACTGCACAGTACACTTTGTTGTCCAATTTCTCCTGATTATGCTGATGTTGGGGAAAACTACTGTTTGGGTGCATGGGAGGGCTCGAAAGGGAAGGCACGCCAATTGACATTTTAAATGCAAAATTTACTGGAACAATATCGCATTTGGAGACCCCTGATGTGCCTAAGCAGTGATAATCCCCAACAAATGACACCAATTTGGAAACTAGACCCCTCAAGCAACTTATCTACATGTGTGATAAGCACCTTGAACCTACAGGTGCTTCACAGAAGTTTATGATATTGAGCCGTGAAAATATAAAAATCACATTTTTCCCACAAAAATGTTATTTAGCTCCAAATGCTGCATTTTCATAAAGCTAGCCAGAGAAATTGAACAATAGAATTTATTGTGCAATTTCTCCTGACTGAGTATATTGATACCAAATATGTGGGGGAAAACTACTATTTGGGCACAAGGCATGGTTCGGAAAGGAAGAAGCACCATTTGACTTTTTGAATGTTGAATGTTATTTCTGGAATTATTAGCAAATGCCATGTCGCGTTTGGAGAGCCTCTGATGGGCCTAAAGAGTGGAAATCCCCCACAAGTGACTCCATTTAGGAAACTAGACCTCTCAAGGAATTTATCTAGATGTGTGGTGAGCACCTTGAATTCACAGATGCGTCACAGAATTTTATAATGCTGATCTGTGAAAATTAAATAAATATAATTTTTCCCGCAAAATTATTGTTTTAAGCCCAATTTTTTTCATTTTCACAAGGATAGCAGGAGAGATTGATGCCCAAAATTTGTTGAACACAGTTATGGCACAGTGAAAAGCTAAGCAGGGAAGAAGCGTCAAATTGGAGTTCAGATTTTGCTGGAATGTAGAGCCCCTGAAGTACCAGAACAGCAGGACCCCCCATAAGTGACCCCATTTTACAAGCTACACCTCTCAATGAATTCATCTAGGGGTGCAGTGATCATATTGACACCACAAATGGGTCACCGAATTTTATACCACTGGGCAGTAAAGAAAAAAATAATTACATTTTTACCACCAGCCCCAGATTTTACATTTTAATATGGGGAAATGGGGAAAAATGGCACCAAATTTGTCCTACAATTACTGCTGCATGCAGATATACCCCATATTTGGCTGTACAATATTGGTTAGCCACATGGTGAGACACGGGAGGGATGGAGTGCTATTGGCCTCCTGGAGCACAGATTTTCCTAGAATACTTTGTAGACTCTATATACAAAGTTCCTAAGTGCTAGAAGAGCAGAATGCCCCCTCAAGTGACCCTATATTGAAAATTATACCCCTTTGGGAAATTTTTTTCGCTTATAGTGATGATTTTAACTCCATGGGCGTTTTCCAAAAACAAGCAGCAGTGGATGTTGCTGAGTGAAAATTGCAAACTGCCAATGTAGTGACCAGTACATTGTAGTGACCATTACATTGTTTCCAGCTCATTCTTCAGAAGACATGCACCTGTAAATTAGGCAGGCTGTCATCGCCACAGAAATGCCAAACATGTGGACGCTAAATGTTATTTAGGCACACTGGCACTCAGAAGCGAGGGGGGCATTTGGATTACTTTTGGGGGTTGAGGAGCGATTTCGCTTTTCCAGAGCCTTTGTACTATTAGTAACGTGGAAGTCCCCTATATTTCCATTGACAGATGATGGACCTGAGTGGGGTTTTTTGTGGACTGATTTGAAGCTTTTGTTGGGAACATTTTACATAACATTTGGGATCACATTTATCCTTCACTCTACGCTGAGCACTTATATCGGGGTTTCCATCTAAATCTCTGAGTGACCTGATTTAAATGAAACTCACAAGGGATCGATTCACTATAATGAGGCAGCAGAGTTACTCTGGGCTCTGTTTCAACGGTGTCCTTCTTTTCAGAAGTGCACAAAACTGGCGGACCATGCTTTTATGCACACCTAAAAAGACAGACATCATAAGCCAGACACCATCCACAGTGCCTCATTATAGGGAATCTTCTGTAAGGGGTTCTGTTTGATTCACGTATTTCAGAGATTTACCAGGAAATCCAAGTGTAAGCACTCAGCGCAGAGCACAGTGTAAATGTTGTCCAAGACTTACTGTGATCTTTGGGAGTCAGAATGAGCAAATCAATAGTAGGTGAAGAATTGGTTTTATTTATTTTTTACAAAGTTTCTCAAGCGGTAAAAGTGATAAGACGACTTTATTCTTGGATTGGTGGGACTACAGTGATAGCCAGATTTATCATTTTTTTTATGTTTGGCTGCTATAACACAATAAAAGATGCTCTTTTTTCAAAAATAACTCTTTTGCATTGTCATATTTTCAGAGCTATAAGTTTTCCACATTTCTGTCGACAGAGTCATGTGACTTGTTTTTTGCGGGACAAGTTGAAGTTTTTATTGGTACCATTGTGGGCATATGACATTTTTTCATCGCTTTCTATTCCAATTTTTGGGAGACAAAATGAACAAATACCAGCTATTCAGGAATTGCTTTTGGGGTTTTATTTTATGCTGTTACGTGTGTAATAAAATTCATAAAGCAACTTTATGCTTCAGGTCAGTATGATTACGGCGATACCATATTTCTATAGTTTTTTGGGTTTTTTTTAGTGCTTTATGCAATAAAGACTATTTTATAGAAAAGATTATTTTTGCATCGCTTTATTCTGAGAGCTATAGCTTATTTTCAGTGGATGGAGCACTATGTTGGCTTGTTTTATGCAGGAGAAGATGACGCTTTTAGAGATACCATTTTTATTTACATTCATCTTTTTGATCGCATTTCATTCCACTTTTTGCTCATCAGTATGATAAAAAAACATAATTTTTTGCCACTTTTTTTTACATTGTTCACTGAAGGGGTTAACTGGTGGCACAGTTTTATAGGTCGGGTTGTTCCAGACGCCATGATACTAAATATGTGTACTTTTCTTGCTTACCATATTTTTCGGACTATAAGACACATTTTTTCCTCCCAAAATGTTAAGGAAAATGGGGGGTGCGTCTTATAGTCTGGATGTACCACCTCTGGCTGTGGTGGGGAGGTGGGGGAGTGGTTTCAGCGGGGCAGCAGGTCACAGGCAGGAACCGGCGGCTGTGGCTAGCTCCTGTGCCCACTGCTAAAAAGAAATGAATATTCACTTCATTCCACGTACATGGGCATGGAAGGCAATGCATTTTCATTTCTTTTTGGCATCCTGGTATGATTGGCCCCATCCCGTTCCTGGTATGATTGGTCCCATCCTTATCCTGGTATGATTGGCCCCATCCTGGTCCTGGTATGCATGGCCCCATCCTTATTCTGGTATGATTGGCCCCATCCCGTTCTTGGTGGTATGCTTGGCCCCATCAGAAAAGACTAAAAAAAAAACATTACACTTACCTTCCTCCGCTCCCTCACAGTGTCCTGCTCCATTGCCAGCAGCTGCTTAATGCTGGCAAGCAGCACAATGCAGGGATGTCATGTGCTGCTCACAAGCAGAGCTCAGCTGCCGAAAAACTCACCAGGACTGTTCATCGCAGAGAGCAGTGAGTATTCATTGCTCTTCAGTAGCGCACAGTGTCAGCCGGAGCCTTCCTGCTGCTGCCGGCGGTCACGTATGCCGATACTTAAGAGAAATGAATATTTTTCTTTAAGAAACCCTCCTACTCTGCACTCATTACCTGTATTAATTGCATCTGCTTGAACTTGTTACCTGTATAAGACACCTGTCCACACAATCAATAAGGCACACTCTAACCTCTCCATCATGCTCAAGATCAAATAGCTGTATAAGAACACCAGGTACAAAATTATAGACCTGCACAGGGCTAGGATGGACTACAGGGCAATAAGCAAACAGCTTGGTGAGAAGGCAACAAATGTTGGCACAATTATTAGAAAATGGAATCACAAGATGACTGTCAATCTTCCTCGGTCTGGGACTACATGCAGAATCTTGCTTTGTGGGGTAAGGATGATTCTGAGAAAGGTCAGGATTCAGCCCAGAACTACATGGGAGGACCTGATCAATGACCTGAAGAGAGCTAGAACTACAGTCTCAAACATTATCAATACTAACTTACTATGCTTCACGGATTAAAATCCTGCAGGTCCTGCAAGTTCCCCCTGCTCATGCCAGCACATGTCCATGCCCGTTTTATGTTTGCCAATGACCATCTGAATGATCCATAGCAGGCACAATAGAACTTTTTGGTATCAACTCTACGTGTTTGGTGGAAGAAAGATGAGTAAAACCCCAAGAACACTGTCTCAACGGTGAAGCATGGTGGAGAAACATCATAATTTGGAGGTGCTTCTCTGCAAATGGAAGAGGACAACTGCACCGTATTGAAGGGAAGATGGATGAGGTCATGATTTGCCAGGTCACACATAGGTTGTTGAACACGACCTCCTAACAGAGCTGCATGTAAGGGTAAACCTTAAGCCCCAAAGCAAACCGGGAGATAATCTCAAAGGAGGTGAAGAGAATGCTGGACCTCTGGGTAACAGAGGAATCAAGATGTGGCTGGCCAAGTCCCATCATCCTTGTGGCAAATCCCAATGGCGAGTAGCAGTTTTGTAACCACTACCACAGATTCAATGAGGTGTCCAGTTTTGATGTGTACCCGATGCCCCGTGTGGATGTCCCAAAGTGCCAAGGAGAAGATGGCCTTCTCTATGCTGAATGGGTGTTTTCAGTACACCAGAATGCCCTTTAGACTGCAGGGGGCCCCAACTACCTTCGAAAGGGTGGTGGATCAAATGGTGGCCCCACACAAGAAGTATGCCGCAGCCTACTTGGATGACATTGTCATCTTCAGCCCTGACTGGAGTTAGCATCTGCCAAAGGTACAGGCGATCCTCGATGCATTGAGTAAAGCATTATTCACCATAAATACAAAGAAGTGTGCCATAGGGAAGGAAGTGGCTAGGTACTTAGGCTACATCGTTGGTAGAGGTGAAATCAAGCCCAAGTTAAATAAAATAGAGGTAATTCAGGAGTGGCCGCGACCGCTCTCCAAGAAGCAAGTGTGGGAGTTTCTTGGGATTGTGAGGTATTACCCGTGATTTATCCCAAACTTTGACATAAATGCGGCAACATTAACAGATCTCCATGTGGGCACCAAGTTGTTGATGGTGAAATGGACTCCTGACACAGCAATGGCGTCTCAAGAACTTAATCGGGCTCTGTGCAAGCATTCGGTTCTGGTCGCATCAGACTTTATCAAAGAATTCGTGGTCCAGACCGATGCTTCAGAAGTTGGGTTGTAAGACGTGGTTTCACAGGAAAAAAAATGAAGAAGAGCATCCCATCCTGTATCTGAGCCAGAAACTCTCTTCTTGTGAGAAGAACTATGCAATAATTGAGAAGGAATGCTTAGCCATAAAGTGGACCATAGACACACTTAAGTACTACCTGCTAGGCCGTAGGTTTAAGTTAGTGTCGGACCATGCCCCTTTGAGATGGTTGAGAGAGAACGCCAGGGTGACTCGTTGGTTCTTAACCCTTCAAGACTTTACTTTCCACATGGAGCATAGGCCAGGGAGGTTTCATGGTAATGCAGAGGCACTCTCCTGAATTCCCTGTTTAATGTCTGAAGCTGCCAAAACCCCCAGCTTTGGGCAAAGGGGAGGAATATGAGACAGAGGCACTGGCACAGTGTATGAAGAGAAATACATGTCATTGCGCATACTGCGGTCAGTGACGTAAAACCAGAATATTTTTTGCCTCCAGCACGCTACATGCTGAGAGGGTTAATCTAAAGTTATACCTGGGCTGTTTTTTTGTGAGAACCCATAGAGTGGGAGTGAAGGTGCTCACCGTATCCCCTCCTGCAGAGTCGACACCGGAATGTGTACTAGCAGAACCTGCGGTGATGTCATGATCATGTGATCATCACATGGTGCTAGTTAATTGCCTGGACATGAGAGACAGTCAGGGTTGTGAATTGAGAGAGCAAGGACTCCCACGTGGCTACAGGAGAAGCTGAGGACATTGCAAGGCAGCTGCAGGTGCAGCCGGCAGAGAAAAGATTTTGTTGTAGTTTATTTGTTTTGTTTTCCATTAAGCCAGGAAGGCTCTGCTTCTGTTTTCCCGAACCCTGCCTGGGTGTATGCTGACATTAATAAACCAGCAGGTGTTTCACTACCAAAGCATTCCGTTGTCCACCTGAAGAAGCAGCTAAGCATGCCAACCCCTCACTATATACATATATATATATATATATATATATATATACACATACTGTAAGGTAGCGCTGTCTTTCAGATAGGGGACACTCGCTTGGCAGCCAAATAATCAGATCCGGCATGGGTTTTCCATAAAACAATCTCAGTCCATGCGGTTTATTCATGCATCATAAACCATCAAAGCAATAGAAAACAGCATAACGTCCATGACAGAGCTTCACTCCAGTCCAGCCTGTGGTCACACAGTTTATGCAATGTTCCATACGCAGGCTCTTCAGCCTCACAGTTATCTCACCCCTCAGGGTTTACCTCATGGCTGCTTCAGCTCACTGCAGATGCTAAACACAGCGTTCACTTGCTGTCAGGAAGACAGCCCCATCTCTCTCAGACGGGACCTTCTAAAACAGACCAACCAGGTCCCAGCATTCACTCCATGTGACCTACCCTGGCCATCTTATATGGTCCGTAGCCACGCCCACCGGATCACATGGCTATGACCTCATCACAGGTCCTTCAACCACTCATACATACTTTATAATAGCGTTCTTAAACACACCCCCTGGGTGGGTTTGTAGGAAACTGATCCTGCCCGTCTCACCAGCTACCTGGAGACTTCTCCCTGACACATTGGAACGAAAGATCAGCTCTGCTGACCAGCCCATAAGCAAGCCTCCATCCCAAGGCCACTCACATTGAGATACATAACGATCCTTTAGCACCCTGCTCCTGTTACCACTCTGGACGAGGCTATCCGTTCGTCCTGGGACACCCACACAGCGCCCCCTATTGGACACAGTGGTCACTACACCACAACATATATATATATATATATTATACTAGCTGAAGAGCCCAGCGTTGCCTGGGCATAGTAACCAACTGTGGTTATTATATTGCACATAAAAACATTTCACATCATATATTCAACACTACAGATTTGCAACACAAATTAACTAAACGATTACCCAAGTATTGATAGTATTTTATTTTCAACTCATTCAAGAGCCTTTTGATAAACAACATGTGTATCTGTGTATCTAACCCTATCCTGTGTGATAATGTCTGCTGAGCTGTGTACCTAATCCTCTCCTGTGTGATACTTTCTGCTGAGCTGTATATCTAATCCTATCGTGTGTTACTGACTGCTCAGCCATGTATCTAATCCTATCCTGTGTGATACTGACTGCTGAGCAGTGTATCTAATCCTATCCTGTGTGATACCATCTGCTGAGCCGTGTATCTAACCCTATCCTGTGTGATACTGACTGCTGAGCCGTGTACCTAATCCTATCATGTGTGTTACTGACTGCACAGCCGTGTATCTAATCCTATCCTGTGTGATACTGACTGCTGAGCCATGTATACAATCCTATCCTGTGTGATACTGACTGAAGAGCCGTGTATCTAATCCTATTCTGTGTGATACTGTCTGCTGAGCCATGTATCTAATACTATTGTGTGATACTGTGTGCTGAGCTGCGTATCTAATCCTATCCTGTGTGATACTGTCTGCTGAGCCGTGGATCTATTCCTATTCTGTGTGATACTGACTGCTGAGCCATGTGTCTAATCATCTCCTGTGTGATACTGACTGCTGAGCTGTGTATCTAATCCTATCCTGTGTGATACTCACTGCTGAGCCATGTATCTAATCCTATCCTGTGTGATACTGGGCTCCCCCTGCAGTCTGTGTCAGAGGGTGGTCTGTGTTGGCACGGTAATAAATTGTGTTATTTCCAGCTTTACAGAAGGACGATAACACCATAGAAATGTTAAGAATAATAGGCCTCAGTTGCCACAACTGTCTACAAAGAAAACTGTTTCTGATAGCAAACAATCACAGCTCATTTTTCATCATTTAACCACTTAGTGACAGAGCCATTTTACAGCTAAATGACCAGGCCAATTTTTACAATTCTGACCACTGTCACTTTATGTGATAATAACTCTGGAACACTTTAACGGATCCCGCTGATTCTGAGATTCTTTTTTCATGACATATTGTACTTCATGTTAGTGGTAAAATTTCTTCGATATGTCTTGTGTTTATTTATGAAAAAAATGGAAACATGGCGAAAATTGTGCAATTTTAAAACTTTAAATTTTTATACCCTTAAATCAGACAGATGTGTCACATAAATTTCTTAATAAATAACATTTCCCACATGTCTACTTTACATCAGCACAATTTTGGAAACAACATTTTTTTGTTAGGAAGTTATAAGGGTTAAAAGTTGACAAGCGATTTCTCATTTTTCCAACAAAACTTACAAAACCATTTTTTTTAGGGACCACATCATATTTAAAGTAATTTTGAGGGGTGTACATGACAGAAAATACCCAAAAGTGACACCATTCTAAAAGCTAGACCCCCCCTCAAGGTGCTCAAAACCACATTCAAGAAGTTTATTAACCCTTTATGTGCTTCACAGGAACCAATTTTTTTTATTTTCACAAGTGGTAAAAGAGAAAATGAACCACAAAATTTGTTGTGCAATTTCTCCTGAATACACCAATACCCCATATGTGGGGATAAACCACTTTTTCTGCGCACGGCAGAGCTTGCAAGGGAAGGAGCGCCGTTTGACTTTTTCAACGCAGAATTGGCTGCAATTGAGATCGGATGCCATGTTGTGTTCGAAGAGCCCCTAATGTTCTTAAACAGTGGAAACCCCCAACAAGTGACTCCATTTTGGAAACTAGACCCCTTAAGGAACTTATCTAGATGTGTGGTGAGCACTTTGAACCTTCAAGTGCTTCACAGAAGTTTATAACATAGAGCCGTGAAAATAAAAAATCATTTTTTTTCCACAAAAATGATATTTTCGCCCCCAAATTTTTATTTTTATAAGGGTAACAGGAGAAATCATACCCCCACAGTTGTTGTCCGATTTGTCCTGAGTATGCTAATACCCAATATGTGGGGGTAAACCACTGTTTGGGCGCACGGCAGAGCTCAGAAGGGAAGGAGTACCGTTTGACTTTTTCAATGCAGAATTGGCTGGAATTGAGATTGGATGCCATGTCGCTTTTGGAGAGCCCCTGATGTGCCTAAAAAGTGGAAAAAAAACACAAGCGACACCATTTTGGAAACTAGACCCCAGAAGGAGCTTATCTAGATATGTGGTGAGCACTTTGAACCCCCAAGTGCTTCACAGGAGTTTATAGACGCAGAGCCGTGAAAATTAAAAATCTTTTTTTTTCTCAAAAATGATTTTTTAGCACGCTATTTTTTATTTGATCAAGGGTAACAGGAGAAATTGGACCACAAAAGTTGTTTTGCAATTTGTCCTGAGTACGATGATACCCCATATGTGGGGGGGAACCACTGTTTGGGCGCATGGGAGAGCTCGGAAGGGAAGGAGCGCCATTTTGGAAGGCAGACTTTGATGGAATGGTCTGCGGGCGTCATGTTGCGTTTGCAGAGCCACTGATGTGCCTAAACAGTATAAACCCCCCACAAGTGACCCCATTTTGGAAATTAGACCCCTGAAGGAGCTTATCTAGATATGTGGTGAGCACTTTGAACCCCCAAGTGCTTCACAGAAGTTTATAGACGCAGAGCCGTGAAAATTAAAAATCTTTTTTTTTTCTCAAAAATGATTTTAGCCTGCTTTTTTTTATTTTCCTAAGGGTAACAGGAGAAATTGGACCACAAAAGTTGCTATGCAATTTGTCCTGAGTATGATGATACCCCATATGTGGGGGGAACCACTGTTTGGGTGCATGGGAGAGCTCAAAAGGGAAGGAGCGCCATTTTGGAATGCAGACTTTGATGGAATGGTCTGCGGGCGTCATGTTGCGTTTGCAGAGCCACTGATGTGCCTAAACAGTATAAACCCCCCACAAGTGACCCCATTTTGGAAATTAGACCCCTGAAGGAGCTTATCTAGATATGTGGTGAGCACTTTGTACCCCCAAGTGCTTCACAGAAGTTTGTAGACGCAGAGCCGTGAAAATTAAAAATCTTTTCTTTCTCAAAAATGATTTTAGCCCGCTATTTTTTATTTTCCTAAGGGTAACAGGAGAAATTGGACCACAAAAGTTGTTGTGCAATTTGTCCTGAGTACGCTGATACCCCGTATGTTTGGGCCCACTGTTTGGGCGCATGGGAGAGCTCGGAAGGGAAGGAGTGCCATTTTGGAATGCAGACTTTGATGGAATGGTCTGCGGGCGTCATGTTGCATTTGCAGAGCCCCTGATGTACCTAAACAGTGGAAACCCCCCACAAGTGACCCCATTTTGGAAACTAGACCCCCAAGGAGCTTATCTAGATGTGTGGTGAGCACTTTGAACCCCCAAGTGCTTCGCAGAAGTTTATAATGCAGAGCCGTGAGAATAAAAAGTATTTTTTATTTTCATAAAAGTGATTTTTAGCCCCCAATTTTTAGACCCCCAAAGTTGGTAAATAGTGGAAACCCCTCAATTCTTGCTCCAACCCTAACCCCAACACACCCCTAACCCTAATCCCAACCCTAATCATAATTCGCCCTAACCCTAATTCTAACCCTAGCTCTAACCCTACCCCTAACACTAGCCCTAACCCTAGCCCTAGCCCTAACCCTAACCCTAGCCCTAACCCAAACCCTAACCCAAGCCCTAACCTTAGCTTTAGCCCTAACCCTAGCCCTAACCCTAACCCTAATGGAAAAATGAAAAAAAAAATTTTCTTTATTTCATTATGTTTGCCTAACTAAGGCTGGTTTCACATTAGCGCTTTTTAAGCGCACGCACGGCCGGGGGTAGCTCCACCCCCGAGCTGGCTCTCTGCCCGGCGTGCCCGCCCCTTGCTTGTAGCGCCGCCTCCTAGCGGACAGCGGCGCCTGCGATCGGCGCACCCTATCTTTAGCATAGGGTGCGCAGATCGTGCGCAGGCCGTGCGCTAGTTGCGCTTTGACCTGTGCTGCGCACTTTTGACGGTGCGCCGTGCGCGCCAAAATCCGAAAAGTTCGATAAAGATAGGGTGCGCCGATCGCAGGCGTCGCTGTCCGCTAGGAGGCGGCGCTACAAGCAAGGGGCGGGCACGCCGGGCAGAGAGCCGGCTCGGGGGCGGAGCTACCCCCGGCCGTGCGTGCGCTTAAAAAGCGCTAATGTGAAACCAGCCTAAGGGGGTGATAAACGGGGGGTGATATACTTTTTTTTTCATTTTGATCACTATGATAGTTTATCATAATGATCAAAATGAATTAATGGAATCTGCCAGCCGGAGCCTGCAGATTCCCGGCGGGCACACTGCGCATGCGCCCACCATTTTCTCCGGATCCAAGATGGCGGCGGCCACCGGAGGATGCCGGCGGGACACAGGACCACCGGGAGGTGTGATCACATCAGAGGAAAGAGAAATTAAATGCAAAATCGTGGCTTTTCTTTTTTGCTGTCGCCGTTATAGTGTTAATAACGGCCATCGCAAAAGTGGGGTCGGCAAAAACTGAACCGATTCATGTTCTCTGGGGTCTCGGCTACCCCCTGCAGCCGAGACCCTGGAGAAAATCCGACACTGGGGGGCGCTATTTACTTACTCCTCAACGCCGTGAATTCACGGCGCTGTGGTTTAAGTACCCTTAATTACCGCCGTTAAAAGGCGTATCGGCGGTCGTTAAGGGGCTAAACAGCTCTGGGACAGCGTGGCGAGTTTTGAGTGGTGACTTTTGTGTTTAGACTTTCATGTGGCGAGGTTGGGGTATGTGTGGTGAAATGTGTGCTGAGGGTGGTATATGTGTTGAAGCACGTGGTAGTGTGTGGTGCATTTTGTGTGTGTGTTCATATCCCCGTGTGTGGTGAGCACCTCATATCAGGGGCCCACCTTAGCAACTGTACGGTATATACTCTTTGGCGCCATTGCTCTCATTCTTTAAGTCCCCCTTGTTCACATCTGGCAGCTGTCAATTTGCCTCCAACACTTTTTCTTTCACTTTTTCCCCAGTATGCAGATAGGGGCAAAATTGTTTGGTGAATTGAAACGCGTGGGGTTAAAATTTCGCCTCACAACATAGCCTATGACGCTCTCGGGGTCCAGACGTGTGACTGTGCAAAATTTTGTGGCTGTAGCTACGACGGTGCAGGTGCCAATACATACATACACGTTTTCCCCATTATGTAGATAGGGATAAAATTGTTTGGTGAATTGGAACGTGCGGGGTTAAAATTTTGCCTCACAACATAGCCTATGACGCTCTCGGGGTCCAGATGTGTTACTGTCAAATTTTGTGGCTGTAGCTGCAACGGTGCGGATGCCAATCCCGGACATACCTACATACACACCCACATTGAGCTTTATATATTAGATATACAGCACAGTACCATGTCTTCTGTCATTTCTGTCATGTAAATTGGGTACAATACTCAGTGTCTGCTCTCAATCTGGAATTTTAGAGGTGTGGTTTTCAGAGGGTGTGGTCTTTATTAGGGGTGTGGCAAATATCCATTAAAATTTTGGACCTTTCATGAATTTTGGTACAATTGTTCAGAAAAAAATGAATAGTAAGTTGGCAACCCTGATTAGATAGCATGCAAGTGATGAATTTTGCCACAAATTTAGTGTGAGAAATTTCCCCTTATTGTGTACATATGATTAGTTTACATGGACCAGAATACTAAGTGTATCCTCTTGGCAGGGTATTTTCCTTTACCTTAAAGTACTGGTAAGTGACAATGCCTCTCATACAGCTATCATGTCAAATCACAGTTTATGACAGCTCTCTTACAGCACATGTGACCAACAAAACCCAAGGACTCTGTAAATGCTATTTATGCTTTGTTGTGCAACTATGGATACCAGGGCTTTTAGAGGAAAATGCTTGTGCAAACTGTTAACAGGGGTTGGGGACCTATAGTACATTATATGATGGCAATTAAAGCTGTTTTCTACGAGAGACATATAGCGATCTATAAAAGAGTTATCATAACTCTTCATCAAAGTTATCCATGTCAAAAATGTTAGCTTCTGTTCTGCAATAGTCTCTCATTAATTTTCATAGTAATACCATACAGAGATTCTAAAATAATTGTGATGCTAAAATATACTTTAAAATACTGGCTCAAAGGAGAATGAAAACTTTACTGGAAATTATACATTCTGAACAAATAGGTTTTGTAGCTGACAGGAACTCAGCGGATGGCACTAGAATGATTAATCTTATATCAGCTGTAGAAATGAATAAAACACCTCCAGTATTTGTGCCTCTAGATGCCGTAAAGGCATTTGACCGCATAAATTGGGACTACCGTATAGACTCATGTATAAGCTGACCCGTGTATAAGCCGACCCACCCTAATTTTGCCACAAAAAACTGGGAAAACTTATTGACTCATGTATAAGCCTAGAGTGGAAAATGCAGCAGCTACTGGTAAATTTCAAAAATAAAAATAGATACCAATAAAAGTAAAATTAATTGAGACATCAGTAGGATAAATGTTTTTGAATATCCATATTGAAGCAGGAGCCCCATATAATGCTCCATACAGTTCATGATAGGCCCCATAAGATGCTCCATACAAAATACACCCCATATAATGCTGCACAAAGGTTAATAATGCCCCCATAAGATGCTCCATAGAATAATATGCCTCATATGCTGTTCCATAAAGATTATGGCCCCATAAGATGTTCCATAGATTATGCCCCCATAAGATGCCCCATAGATTATGCCCCCATAAAATGCTCCATAGATTATGCCCCATAAAATGCTCCATAGATTTTGACCCATAAGATGCTCCATAGATTATGCCCCTATATGCTGCCCCATAGAATATGCCCCCATATGCTGCTCCATAGAATATGCCCCCATATGCTGCTCCATAGACTATTCCCCCATATGCTGCCCCATAGACTATGCCCCCATATGCTGCTCCATAGACTATGCCCCCATATGCTGCTCCATAGACTATGCCCCCATATGCTGCTCCATAGACTATGCCCCCATATGCTGCTCCATAGACTATGCCCCCATATGCTGCCCTTTAGACTATGCTGCCCCATAGATTATGCCCCCATATGCTGCTCCATAGAGTATGCTCCCATATGCTGCCCCTTAGTGTCATGATACCAGTGCTGGTGGATCAGCACTTCTGGGGTTAATGGTTTGATCTCAGTGCAGACGCTTACCTGCACACCTGGGGCTTATGATTGTGGCCTCTCATTGGTTCTGGGAAAGCTTCTTATTGCCCCAGGAAGCTCCCATCCCCCGTCAGTTATACTTTCACCCTTGGCATTGTGTGGTGACCCCTGAGTGTGTTTGTGCTGTGTTCTGGTTGCTTGATACTCTGTGTACGACTCCGTCTGTTCTCTGGATATTGCTTTTTGGATTCTACTTGGTACCTTCTATATCTGTTTGGTTTTGACCCCTGCTTGGCCCCAACTATCCATTCTGTCTCATCCCTGGTACCTTACTGCTATATCTGTGTATGACCTCCGTTTTGCCTGACTCTGAGTATTTCTGTATAGTGCCCTGCCATCTCTGAAAGCAGGAAGCTAAGCCCCACCCCCTTGCAGTCACATGACCGTAGGTCCTTCACTGCTTGCTAAACTTCAGCGTCCACAGGTCCTGTGTATCTGCACTTTCTGGCAGTACCTGACCCCGGGCCCCCCTACAGTGCGGGTGAGTCCCTGCTCAGCGGAGGCTGCACCGTTAAGTTTTGGGGGGGGTTTTGTGCAGAGAGTTATGGATCCCATACAGTCTCTGGCTGACCAGATTAAAAATCTGAGTCAGATGTTTCAGGGTTTATCTCTGGAGCAGCAAGCTCTGGCTCGTTCTCAGCAGCAGATTTCTGAGACAGTGCGAGGGGCTTTATCTGCTGGGTCTCCGGGGGCTGGGGCGAGGGATGTTGTTCTGGTGTCCCTGGAACCACCTGTTAAACTGCCTGACTTTTTTTCTGGGAATAAAAAGAAGTTCAGGGTCTTCATGGAGGGGTGCAAACTTTTTTTTAGTTTGAGACCACGTTCCTCTGGGGATGAAAACCAGAAGGTAGGGGTCATTATGTCTTTATTAAGAGGGTCCCCACAAGCTTGGGCTTTCTCGCTTCCTCCCACTGCCCCTGAGAGAGTGTCTGTGAATGCATTCTTTGAGGCCCTCGGGCACATTTATGATGAGCCTGACCGAGTGCGATTGGCAGAGGACATGGTGATGAGCGTCTGTCAGGGGAAACACTCGGCTGAGTGGTTTTGTACTGAATTCCGCCGCTGGGCCGCAGAGATTTCTTGGGATGACGCCGCACTCTGAGGACTCTTTCGCAGATGCTTGTCCGAGCGGCTGCAGGATGCCTTGGTGTTACATCCCCCACCTAACTTTCTCGAGGACGCCATGACCCAGGCCGTCCGGATGGACCGCAGGCTGTGGGCCAGAGGGGTGATGCAGGTGGAGACTCCATTGTTCCCCAGTGGAAAAGAGACTGCCCCTGAGCTCATCGACGTAGGCACCCTCTCCCTGAAGGATACGGAGAGTAAACGCCGGAAGGACAAGCAGTTATGCTTTTACTGCGGTAAAACGGGACATTGGAAAAGGGAGTGTCCTGATTGCACGTCTTCGACCCAGTCAGCGGGAAATGACTAGGTCTGGGTAGTCAGCGGGGAGACTACTCAGACCCTCAGGTACCCTTTTCCTCGTTTTCTAAAGTGTTACTGCATGTGGAACTGTTGGTGGACGGTTGTTCTTTTCCCTCTACAGCCTTTGTGGACTGCGGATCATCGATTGATCTCATTGACTCCCAATTGGTCACACGCTGCAAGACAGAGACAGTTAGGCTCAAGGTTCCGATCAAGGTGGTGGCCATTGACTCCTCTCCCCTCACTAAGGAGGGAATTCTCTTTATGTCTGACTTGTTTTCGCTCAGAGTGGGCGCTACTCATGTGGAAAACCTAAGTTGTTTGGTTCTGGACAATCTACCTGCAGGGTTGGTGTTGGGCATGCCCTGGTTACAACGCCATAACCCAGTTATTAACTGGAAAACGGGGGAGATTGTTCAATGGGGGTTTAATGATTTTAAGTTGTGTGATAAATCCGCACTGCTGGTTGAACCTGTTAAATCTGTGTCTGTATCATCTGTCAAGCTGGAAGGTATTCCGGAATGCCTGAAGGACTTCGAAGATGTATTCTCTGAAAGCGAGGCCGAGACATTACCGCCACATAGACCCTTTGACTGCACTATCGAGCTGGTCCCAGGGGCTAAATTACCTAAAGCCCGTCTAATTTATCCGGCCCTGAGCGCTTGGCTATGAAGGAGTACATTGCTGAAAGTCTGCTCAAGGGACACATACGTCCTTCAGTCTCACCTGTGGCGGCAGTTTTCTTTTTTGTAAAAAAAAAAGATGGCGGGTTACGTCCCTGTCTCGATTTTTGGGAACTTAGTCAGATTACTAACCGGAATACGTACCCTCTTCCATTGATTCCCGATTTGTGTAACCAACTATCAGGGGCAAACTGGTTTTCTAAACTGGATCTTCGGGGGGCATATAATTTGATAAGGGTCCGGGAGGGGGATGAATGGAAAACTGCGTTCCTCACGTCCGACGGACTGTTTGAAAATTTAGTCATGCCGTTTGGTCTTACCAATGCCCCCGCCATATTTCAGAATTTCATCAACGTGATATTCTCGGATCTCATTGGTCGTTTTGTCGTTATCTACTTAGATGATATTTTGATATACTCCTCCAACAGGCATTCTCATCTGGAACATGTACGAACTGTTCTCCAAAGACTGAGAGAAAATCATCTGTATGCCAAATTGGAGAAATGTGTATTTTGTGTTCAAGAATTGTCTGTTTTGGGATTAATTGTATCCTGTGGGGGTTTTCGCATGGACCCCAAGAAGGTGCAGGCTATTGCGGATTGGGTGCAACCCCGAGATATTAAGGGTCTTCAGCGCTTCTTGGGGTTCGCCAATTATTATCGCAAATTTATCTGGGGGATTTTGCAGGTGGTCAAACCTCTCACGGATCTAACATGCAAAGGTGCGGATGTGAGAAATTGGTCCTCGATTGCAAAAGAGGCCTTTGCGACTCTGAAAAAATGTTTTATGTCTGCTCCTGTTATGATTGAGTCACCGTAGGAGGCAAAAACAGAAATGCTAGCTAAGTCCTGAAAACCAGAGAAGTTGGCAACTATCAGATTGCAGACCCCTGAACCTATCAACACAACTAGCAGTAGCCGTGGGGGGTTCCTACGATGACCTAGACCCCTCGATCACAGCCGGAGAGATAAATAGGCCTAAAGAAGGAAAGGGGAAATCTAACTGCCCCAGAGCAGACCCCAAAGCAATAGGCAGCCCCCCACATATAATGACGGTGAAGCAAGATGAAAACACTTACACAGACAGAAAGACAGGCTGAGCAAAGACGGGGCCCAAAAACTACCTAGATAGGAACGGATAGGAAAGCTGCTGTCTGCAGTCTGCCAAAACCCTATCAGAGACAAAAGCCAACATGCTGATATAAAAAATGGCCCTGAAGCAACTAAGCTTCAAAAACTAAATCAGCACTCAGGTACCTTCAGAAGACAGAGCTCAAGGAACACTGCACACTCCAGCAGGGAGTGGCAGAATCCAAAAAGCAAGAAAAACAAAAACAAATCTTAGATGCAAAAGGCAAAACAGAAAACTTAGCTTTAGGAGAGCAGGAATCAGACTGGTGTCCAAGAGTCCACAGAGAAATCACCCGCAGGGCAGAAAGGGCGTAGGCTGCCTTAAATCCAGTCAGTGACTCCACTCAGCCAATCGTCTTCATTAGTCCCAGGTGTCTGATAATCAGGCTCACTACCTTCCTTCACTAGAATAGGGAGTTCACCAGGCCTCAGTGATGGAGGGGAAAATGAACTCACAACAGTACCCCCCCTTGAGGAGGGGTCACCAAACCCTCAACAACGCTACCAGGGCGATCAGGGTGAGCCCGATGAAAGGCACGCACCAATCTTTTGGCATGAATATCAGAGGCAGAGACCCAGGAATTATCCCCCTGACCATAACCATTCCACTTAACCAAATACTGGAGTCTCCGTCTAGCCAGACGGGAATCCAGAATTTTCTCTACCTCATATTCCAAGTTACCTTCAACCAATACAGGGTCCGGAGGTGCCACCTCAGGCACAACTGGCTCAACAAACCTCTTCAACAAGGACTTATGGAACACATTATGGATTTTAAATGTGACAGGAAGAGCCAAACGAAAAGAGACCGGATTAATAATCCCCAAAATCTTGTAAGGTCCAATAAATCTATGCTTAAACTTAGGAGAAGCCACCTTCATAGCAATATTTTTTGATGATAACCACACCATATCACCAATCTTAAACTGGGGACCAATGGTCCTATGTCGATTGGAAAACCGCTGGGCCTTTTCCTGGGAAAGAGATAACTTATCCACCACTTGGTCCCAGATCTGGTGCATTCTCTCCACCACAGTGTCAACACCTGGGCAGGCAGAAGGCTCCACCTGCCCTGAAGAAAATCGAGGGTGAAAACCAAAGTTAAAAAAAAAAGGTGACATCAAAGTGGCAGAACTAAAGCAAATTCGGCCAAGGGCAAAAATGAAACCCAATCATCCTGATCAGCGGAAATAAAACATCTCAAATACGACTCCAAGGTCTGGTTTGTTCTCTCTGTCTGCCCATTGGTCTGAGGGTGAAAAGCAGAGGAGAAGGACAACTGAATTCCCAACTTGGAACAGAACGTCCTCCAAAATTTAGACACAAATTGAACTCCTCTGTGAGATACAATGTTCTCAGGAATCCCGTGCAAGTGAACCACCTGTTGCAAAAACAGAGGCACCAACTCAGAGGAAGATGGCAACTTAGGGAGTGGTACAAGATGAACCATCTTAGAGAACCTATCACAAATCACCCAATTAACAGTCATTCTTTGAGAGACCGGCATATCAGAGATGAAATCCATTGAAATATGGGTCCATGGCCTCCTGGGGACCGGCAAAGGCATCAACAACCCACTAGAGCGAGAACAAGATTTAGACCGGGAGCAAGTCCCACAGGACTGCACAAAATTCCTGACATCATAAGACAAGGTGGGCCACCAAAAAGAGCGACTCACCAGATCTCTAGTACCAAAAATACCTGGATGACCAGCCAATGCAGAGCAATGAACTTCAGACATCACTCTCTTCTTCCACTGGTCAGGAACATACAACCTTCCACTGGGGCAACGCTCAGGTTTGTCCTCCTGGAACTCTTGCAGAGCAAGTCTCAAATCGGGCGAGATGGCAGAAAGAACTACCCCTTCGCCTAAGATGGTGGCAGGCTTGGTCACCACAGGAGAATCAGCAAAGAAAATCCTAGAGAGGGCGTCTGCCTTGACATTCTTAGTTCCAGGAAGGAAAGAGACCACAAAATCAAAACATGTAAAAAACAAGGCCCACCTGGCCTGTCTAGGGTTCAAGCGTTTAGCCGACTCTAGGTAAATCAAATTTTTGTGGTCAGTGAGGACCACAACTTGATATTTGGCTCCCTCCAACCAATGTCTCCACTCCTCAAATGCCCATTTCATGCCCAACAGTTCCCGATTCCCCACATCATAGTTACGTTCAGATGAAGAGAACTTACGGGAAAAGAAAGCACAGGGATTCATTTTAGATGTTACCGGATCCTTTTGGGACAACACCGCTCCTGCACCAATCTCAGAAGCATCCACCTCTACCTGGAACGGGAGTGAGACATCAGGTTGCCGCAGAACCGGGGCGGAGGTAAATCTACGCTTCAGCTCCTGAAAGGAAGCAACCGCCTCCGGAGACCAATTCAACACATCGCCACCCTTCCTGGTCAGGTCAGTCAATGGTTTGGCAATACTAGAAAATTTTGCTATAAATTTCCGATAAAAATTAGCAAAACCCAAAAACTTCTGGAGGGCCTTCAAAGAAGTGGGCTGAACCCAATCATAAATGGCCTGTACCTTGGCCGGGTCCATTTCAATAGTTGACGGCGACAAAATAAATCCCAAATAAGAAATTCTCTGTACTCCAAAAAGGCATTTTGATCCTTTGACATACAGAGAATTCTCTCTCAAGATCCGGAACACAGTCCGAACATGTTCCACATGAGAATCCCAATCCTTGGAGAAGATCAAAATATCATCCAGATAGATAATCAAAAATTTATCGACAAAGTCTCGGAAAATATCGTTCATGAAGCACTGGAAGACAGAAGTGGCATTAGTGAGCCCAAAAGGCATCACCAGGTACTCAAAATGTCCCTCCGGAGTATTAAACGCCGTCTTCCATTCATCCCCCTGCTTAATGCGGATAAGATTATACGCCCCCCTGAGGTCAAGCTTGGTAAACCAGCAAGCACCTCTGACTCTAGAGAATAGATCCGAAATCAGGGGTAACGGATACTGATATTTAATAGTAATTTTATTGAGGGCACGATAATCAATACAAGGCCTTAAAGAACCATCCTTTTTGGCCACAAAAAAAAACCCGGCACCTAAGGGTGAAGAGGATGGTCTAATATGACCCTTCTCCAACGCCTCCTTAATATAGGACCTCATAGCCTCGTGCTCGGGTACAGATAAATTGAAGAGCCGACCCTTAGGAAATTTACACCCCGGGTTTAGTTCAATTGCACAGTCATAACTCCTATGAGGAGGCAAGGACGCAGACTCATTCTCACTAAATACATCATAGTAGTCCGCCAAATAGTCAGGAACCTCATGCGACTGAGGAGAGGTGGAAAAAACCGGAGCCTCACTAAAGGTACACCGGCAACCCCAACTCACCACAGACACAGACTTCCAATCCAAAACTGGATTATGAATCTGCAACCAGGGAAACCCCAGAACAACGGCATCATGTAGACCATGCAACACCAAAAATCTGCAATTTTCTTGGTGGTCTGGGGAGACCCGCATGACCAACTGGGTCCAAAACTGAGGTTTATTTTTAGCCAGAGGGGTAGCATCAATCCCCCTCAAAGGGATAGGCGTCTGCAGAGGTGTCAACGGAAATCCACAACGTTTAGCAAAATCCAAGTCCATTAGGTTTAGCGCTGCTCCCGAATCCACAAAAGCCTTGGAGGAAAATGTGGACAGGGAACAGATCAGAGTAATCGCCAAAAGAAACTTAGGCTGAACACCACCAACAGAAAACGTGTGTGCAAAGCGTTTCTCACGTTTAGGACAAACAGAAATAAGGCCGGTTTCACATTAGCGCATTTTCAGCGCGCGCACGGCCGGGGGTAGCTCCGCCCCCGATCCGGCTCTCTGCCCGGCGTGCCCGCCCCTTGCTTGTAGCGCCGCCTCCTAGCGGACAGCGGCGCCTGCGATCGGCGCACCCTATCTTTAGCATAGGGTGCGCAGATCGTGCGCAGGCCGTGCGCTAGTTGCGCTTTGACCTGCGCTGCGCACTTTTGACGGTGCGCCGTGCGCGCCAAAATCAAACTTTTCGGATTTTGGCGCGCACGGCGCACCGTCAAAAGTGCGCGGCGCAGGTCAAAGCGCAACTAGCGCACGGCCTGCGCACGATCTGCGCACCCTATGCTAAAGATAGGGTGCGCCGATCGCAGGCGCCGCTGTCCGCTAGTAGGCGGCGCTACAAGCAAGGGGCGGGCACGCCGGGCAGAGAGCCGGCTCGGGGGCGGAGCTACCCCCGGCCGTGCGCGCGCTGAAAATGCGCTAATGTGAAACCGGCCTAACATGTGAGGCATCTCCACAGAAAAAACACAGCTTATTACGCCTTCTGAATTCCTGACGTTGCGCCTTAGACAAAACTCTATCACATTGCATAGGTTCAGACGTCTGTTCAACCGGTGGCAACACCTCTCGTGTAATCCTGCGTTCACGTAAACGCCGATCAACCTGAATAGCTAAAGACATAGAATCGTCCAGACCAGAGGGAACAGGAAATCCCACCATAGTATCTTTTACGGCTTCTGACAAACCCTTCCGAAAGAGAGCAGCCAAGGCATTATCATTCCAGGTAGTAAGGACCGCCCACTTTCGGAACTTTTGACAGTACAACTCTGTAGATTTTCGACCCCGGTTCAATGCTAACAGGGTCTTTTCAGCCTGATCAATAGCATTAGGTTCATCGTACAGCAACTCCAAGGCTTGAAAAAATGCGTTCACATTAGTCAGAATAGGGTCATCTGGTTTCAAAGAAAATGCCCAATCCTGGGGATCGCCACGCAGCAAAGAGATGACAATTTTAACCTGCTGCGCGGGGCTCCCTGACGAGTTAGGCTTCAAAGCAAAAAATAATTTACAATTATTTTTGAAACTCAAAAATTTAGATCGATCCCCAAAAAATACATCAGGTGTGGGGATCTTTGGTTCAACAGCATGTGAACGAGCAAGATAGGCGGAAATTCCTCGCACTTCAGCAGCGAGCTGCTCCACATGATCAGACACTTGCTTTATCTCCATTGAGAGAAAAAAAAAATTCCCCCTACGGCCTCAGAGATATAGAGGAGAGAATATAAACTTTTTTTTTTTTTTTTTTAAACACAATTCTTTCCTGCTATTGAGTACCCCAGGATCTGCGGTTGGGCGGGTGATTCTGTTATGATTGAGTCACCGTAGGAGGCAAAAACAGAAATGCTAGCTAAGTCCTGAAAACCAGAGAAGTTGGCAACTATCAGATTGCAGACCCCTGAACCTATCAACACAACTAGCAGTAGCCGTGGGGGGTTCCTATGATGACCTAGACCCCTCGATCACAGCCGGAGAGATAAATAGGCCTAAAGAAGGAAAGGGGAAATCTAACTGCCCCAGAGCAGACCCCAAAGCAATAGGCAGCCCCCCACATATAATGACGGTGAAGCAAGATGAAAACACTTACACAGACAGAAAGACAGGCTGAGCAAAGACGGGGCCCAAAAACTACCTAGATAGGAACGATAGGAAAGCTGCTGTCTGCAATCTGCCAAAACCCTATCAGAGACAAAAGCCAACATGCTGATATAAAAAATGGCCCTGAAGCAACTAAGCTTCAAAAACTAAATCAGCACTCAGGTACCTTCAGAAGACAGAGCTCAAGGAACACTGCACACTCCAGCAGGGAGTGGCAGAATCCAAAAAGCAAGAAAAACAAAAACAAATCTTAGATGCAAAAGGCAAAACAGAAAACTTAGCTTTAGGAGAGCAGGAATCAGACTGGTGTCCAAGAGTCCACAGAGAAATCACCCGCAGGGCAGAAAGGGCGTAGGCTGCCTTAAATACAGTCAGTGACTCCACTCAACCAATCGTCTTCATTAGTCCCAGGTGTCTGATAATCAGGCTCACTACCTTCCTTCACTAGAATAGGGAGTTCACCAGGCCTCAGTGACGGAGGGGAAAATGAACTCACAACATGCTCCTGTGTTGGTACAGCCAGATCCGTCCAAACCATTTGTGGTGGAGGTGGATGCCTCCGAGGTGGGGGTGGGGGCAGTGTTGTCCCAAGGGCCTGCCACTCTTACCAACCTCAGGCCATGTGCTTTCTTTTCCAGGAAGTTATCTGCTGCTGAAAGAAATTATGATGTAGGCAATAGAGAGCTTCTTGCGGTCAAGTTGGCGTTTGAGGAGTGGAGGCACTTTTTGGAGGGGGCCAGTCACCCGGTTACTGTGATCACTGATCACAAAAATTTGTCATACATTGAGTGTGCTAAAAGACTAACGCCCAGACAGGCCCGTTGGTCGCTTATTTTTCTTGTTTCCAGTTTACTATTACATTCCGTCCAGGGTCAAAGATTGTCAAGGCTGATGCCTTATCTTGTAGTTTTCATCCTGTGTCTGCCCCTGAGCCACCGTCCTCCATTCTGCACCCTGGGGTGGTGGTAGCAGGGATGTCGTCTGAATTGGAACGGGAAATTGAGGGGGCCCATTCGCTGGCTTCTGCGGCCAAGCCAGGGGGCGATTTGTTTGTCCCAGAGCTACTTCGCCTTAAACTCTTGCAAGAGTTCCACGAATCGAAGCTGTGTGCTCACCCTGGAATATCAGCCACGCGAATGGCGGTGGCTAGGATCTTTTGGTGGCCTACCCTTGGTTCTGATATAAAGAAATTAATTTCTGGTTGTGGGGTCTGTGCTCATTCTAAAAGCTCTCACAGCCTGCCGGCGGAGATTTTCAAAGCAGGCTCATTTTATACCCCTGTCCGCATTATCTTCTGCTGAGACCTTATCCAGATTGTTTGTGCAGCATGTGGTCAGCTTGCATGGGGTACCCCTGAATGTGGTGTCTGATCGTGGTGTGCAGTTTGTGGCTAAGTTTTGGCGTGCTTTCTGCAAAAAATTAGGGATATCTCTGTCCTTTTCGTCCGCATACCATCCCGAGAGTAATGGTCAGACGGAACGCACTAATCAGTCTCTGGAACAGATCCTCAGGTGTCTGACTTCTGCTAGACAGAATGACTGGTGTGATATACTGCCGTTGGCTGAATTTGCCTTCAATAGTCGGGTGAGTCAATCCACTGGTACAGTTGTGGCCAAAAGTATTGACACCCCTGCAATTCTGTCAGATAATACTCAGTTTCTTCCTGAAAATGATTGCAAACACAAATTCTTTGGTATTATTATCTTCATTTAATTTGTCTTAAATGAAAAAACACAGAAGAGAATGAAGCAAAAAGCAAAACATTGATCATTTCACACAAAACTCCAAAAATGGGCCAGACAAAAGTATTGGCACCCTCAGCCTAATACTTGGTTGCACAACCTTTAGCCAAAATAACTGCGACTAACCGCTTCCGGTAACCATCAATGAGTTTCATACAATGCTCTGCTGGAATTTTAGACCATTCTTCTTTGGCAAACTGCTCCAGGTCCCTGATATTTGAAGGGTGCCTTCTCCAAACTGCCATTTTTAGATCTCTCCACAGGTGTTCTATGGGATTCAGGTCTGGACTCATTGCTGGCCACCTTAGAAGTCTCCAGTTCTTTCTCTCAAACCATTTTCTAGTGCTTTTTGAAGTGTGTTTTGTGTCATTGTCCTGCTGGAAGACCCATGACCTCTGAGGGAGACCCAGCTTTCTCACACTGGGCCCTACATTATGCTGCAAAATTTGTTGGTAGTCTTCTGACTTCATAATGCCATGCACACGGTCAAGCAGTCCAGTGCCAGAGGCAGCAAAGCAACCCCAAAACATCAGGGAACCTCCGCCATGTTTGACTGTAGGGACCGTGTTCTTTTCTTTGAATGCCTCTTTTTTTCTCCTGTAAACTCTATGTTGATGCCTTTGCCCAAAAAGCTCTACTTTTGTCTCATCTGACCAGAGAACATTCTTCCAAAACATTTTAGGCTTTTTCAGGTAACTTTTGTCAAACTCCAGCCTGGCTTTTTTATGTCTCGAGGTAAGAAGTGGGGTCCTGGGTCTCCTACCATACAGTCCCTTTTCATTCAGACGCCGATGGATAGTACGGGATGACACTGTTGTACCTTCGGACTGCAGGGCAGCTTGAACTTGTTTGGATGTTAGTTGAGGTTCTTTATCCAACATCCGCACAATCTTGCGTTGAAATCTCTTGTCAATTTTTCTTTTCCGTCCACATCTAGGGAAAGTTAGCCACAGTGCCATGGGCTTTAAACTTCTTGATGACACTGCGCACGGTAGACACAGAAACATTCAGGTCTTTGGAGATGGACTTGTAGCCTTAAGATTGCTCATGCCTCATCACAATTTGGTTTCTCAAGTCCTCCGACAGTTCTTTGGTCTTCTTTCTTTTCTCCATGCTCAATGTGGTACACACAAGGACACAGGACAGAGGTTGAGTCAACTTTAATCCATGTCAACTGGCTGCAAGTGTGATTTAGTTATTGCCAACACCTGTTAGGTGCCACAGGTAAGTTACAGGTGCTGATAATTACACAAATTAGAGAAGCATCACATGATTTTTCGAACAGTGCCAATACTTTTGTCCACACTCTTTTTATGTTTGGTGTGGAATTATATACAATTTGGCTTTTGGACAATTCTTTTTGTGTTTTTTCATTTAAGACAAATTAAATGAAGATAATAATAACAAAGAATTTGTGTTTGCAATAATTTTCAGGAAGAAATTGAGTATTATCTGTCAAAATTGCAGGGGTGTCAATACTTTTGGCCACAACTGTATGTCCCCTTTCTTGATCAACTATGGGTTCAGTCCTCATTTTGGTGAGGTTTCTTGTCTGGATTCGGGGTGTCCCGGGGCTGAGGACTCTGTTCGGCGGTTAAAAGATACATGGGCAGAAGTCCAGCGGCGTATATCTAGGTCTTAAGGCAGGTATAAGTTTTTCGCGGACAGGAAACGAACACCTGGTCCCATGTTTCAGGTTGGAGAGAAAGTTTGGCTCTCCACGCAAAACATTAAGTTAAAGATTCCGTCAGCCAAGTTGGGCCCCAAATTTATTGGCCTGTACAAGATTGTGGAAAAAATCAATTCAGTGGCGTATAGGCTGTGCATTCCACCCTCTTTCAAGATCCCTAACGTCTTCCATAGATCTCTACTGAAGCCTTTTGAAGCGGTCCGGGGAGAATCCGAGTCCGCTTCTCCTCCGGTTTCGGTTGAGGGACATGTGGAATATGAGATTGGTCACATCGTGGATTCCAGGTTGGTATGGCGGTCAGTGCAGTACCTGGTTCATTGGAAGGGGTATGGACCGGAGGACAGGTCCTGGGTGCCGGCCCAGTTGATGCATGCGGATCACCTGGTTCGGGCTTTCCATGCTAGGTACCTGGGCAAGCCTGGGGGTCCAGAGGCCCCCCGTTGTGAGGGGGGTACTGTCATGATACCAGTGCTGGTGGACCGGCACTTCTGGGGTTAATGGTTTGATCTCAGTGCAGACTCTTACCTGCACACCTGGGGCTTATGAATGTGGCCTCTCATGGGTTCTGGGAAAGCTTCTTATTGCCCCAGGAAGCTCCCAACCCCTGTCAGTTATACTTTCGCCCTTGGCATTGTGTGGTGACCCCTGAGTGTGTTTGTGCTGTGTTTTGGTTGCTTGATACTCTGTGTATGACTCGGTCTGTTCTCTGGATATTGCTTGTTGGATTCTGCTTGGTACCTTCTATATCTGTTTGGTTTTGACCCCTGCTTAACTCCGACTATCCGTTCTGTCTCATACCTGGTACCTTACTGCTATCTCTGTGTATGACCTCCATTTTGCCTGACTCTGAGTATTTCTGTATAGTGCCCTGCCATCTCTGAAAGCAGGATGCTAAGCCCCGCCCCCTTGCAGTCACATGACCGTAGGTCCTTCACTGCTTGCTAAACTTCAGCGTCCACAGGTAATGTGTATCTGTACTTTCCAGCTGTACCTGACCCCAGGCCCCCCTACAGTGCGGGTGCGTCCCTGCTCAGCGGAGGCTGCACGCCGGTGCTGGCAGGATCCTGACACTTAGAATATACCCCATATGCTGCTCCATAGACTATGCCCCCATATGTTGCCCCATAGAATATGCCCCCATATGCTGCTCCATAGACTATGCCGCTGGATCGCCCGCCAGGGCAGTGGGATTACTCGGTACCGGGCCGGGGTCTTAGAGGGAGGTGTCACAGTGGCAGTGACCCGGTCCGTGGCCCTGGGCGTCCATGCAAAAGGGGGTGAAACATAGCTGAATTGTTGTGAGTTCATTTTCCCCTTCGTCACAGAGGTCTGGTGAACTCCCTATTCTGGTAAAGGAAGGTAATGAGCCTGATTATCAGGCACCTGAGCCTAATGAGGATGACTGGCTGAGTGAATATTCCTGAGTACTGACATAGCTTTTTTGAAGCCTAGCGTCTTCAGGGCCTTTTTCACTGTCAGTCTGTTGGCTCTTATTTTCATAGGGTTTTTCACGGATTGCAGACAGCAGCATTCCTGTCCTTTCCTATCTAGTTAGCTTGGGCCCCGTCTTTGCTCAGTCTATCTTTCTGTCTGTGTTAGTGTTTTCATCTTGCTTCACCGTCATTATATGTTGGGGGCTGCTTATTGCTTTGGGGTCTGCTCTAGGGCAGTTTAGATTTCCCCTTTCTTTCTTTAGGCCTATTTAATTCTCCGGCTGTGATCAAGGGGTCTAGGGCATCGTAGGAACCCCCCACGGCTACTGTTAGTTGTTGTGGATAGGATCAGGGGTCTGCAATCCGATAGCTGCCAACCTCTCTGGTTTTCTGGACTTAGCTAGCATTTCTGTTTTTGCCTCCTACGGTGACTCAATCATAACAGAATCACCCGCCATAACGCAGATCCTAGGGCACTCAATAGCAGGAAAGAATTGTGTTTTAAAAAAAAAAAAAAAAGTGTGTGTATATCCTTTCCTCTATATCTCTGAGGCCGTAGGGGGAATTTTTTTTTCTCTCAATGGAGATAACGCAATTGTCTGATCGTGTGGAGCAGCTCGCTGCGGAAGTGTGGGGAATTTCCGCCTACCTTGCTCGTTCGCATGCTGTTGAACCAAAGATCCCTACACCTGATGTATTTTTTGGGGATCGATCTAAATTTTTGAGTTTCAAAAATAATTGTAATTTATTTTTTGCCTTGAAGCCTTAGGCTGAGTTCACACGTGGCGTTTTTTTCGCGTTTCCGCAGCGGTTTTAACCGCGCGATTTTGCCACGAAAACGCGAAAAATAAGCATCCCATGCATTCCTATGGGATTCCGCAATGCTGTGCTAATGCTGTGGTTTTTACCGCGGCGGAATCGCTTCGCGGTAAAAACCGCAGCATGCTCATTAATTTGCGGAATCGCGGCGATCCCGCACCCATAGGAATGCATTGTTCCGCTTACCTCCCGCATGTGGCTGTGCACATCATGCGGAAAGTAAGCTTAACATTTGCGGATGGTACCCACGGTCCGGAGGAGAGGAAACTGTACTCCGGGCTTTGGGTACCATATCCCTGTAAAAAATAGAATTTAAAATAAAAAATATTGTTATTCTCACCCTCCGACATCCCGTGCAGTCTTCCTGCTTCTCTTCACGCTCTCATTCCCAGTAGTCCTTTGCGAAAATGACCGCGATGGCGTCCGTTCTCGCGGGATCGCGAAGTCTCGCGGTCATTCGCGCGACGTCAAAGCGAATTACCGCGAGACGTCGCGATCCCGCGAGAACTGATGTCATCGCGGGCATTTTCGCAAAGGATTACTGGGAACGGATGCGCGGGACGTCGGAGGGTAAGAATAACACCATTTTTTATTTTTTTTTTACATTCTATCTTTTACTACTGATGCTGCATAGGTGGCCTCAGTAGTAAAAAGTTGGTCACACTTGTCAAACACTATGTTTGATGAGTGTGACCAACCTGTCAATCAGTTCTCCAAGCGATGCTACAGATCGCTTGGAGAACGCTAGCATTTTGCAAGCTAAATACGCTTGCAAAATGCTAGTTTTTCCGCGGGAAAATCGCGGGAATTTAAAATGCGATTTTCCCGCGGACTGGAATTCCGGAATTCTCGCGGTAATTTCCACAAGAGTTCCGGTACGTGTGCACTTAGCCTAACTCCTCAGGGAACTCCGCGCAGCAGGTTAAAATTGTCATCTCTTTGCTGCGTGGCGATCCCCAGGATTGGGCGTTTTCTTTGAAACCAGATGATCCTATTCTGACTAATGTGAACGCATTCTTTCAAGCTTTGGGGTTGTTGTATGACGAACCTAATGCCTGATCAGGCTGAAAAGACCCTGTTGGCATTGAACCAGGGTCGAGATTCTGCAGAGTTGTACTGTCAAAAGTTCCGAAAGTGGGCGGTCCTTACTACCTGGAATGATAATGCCTTGGCTGCTCTCTTTCGGAAGGGTTTGTCAGAAGCCGTAAAAGATACTATGGTGGGATTTCCTGTTCCCTCTGGTCTGGACGATTCTATGTCATTAGCCATTCAGGTTGATCGGCGTTTACGTGAACGTAGGATTGCACGAGAGGTGTTGCCACCGGTTGAACAGACGTCTGAACCTATGCAATGTGATAGAGTTTTGTCTAAGGCGCAACGTCAGGAGTTCAGAAGGCGTAATAAGCTGTGTTTTTTCTGTGGAGATGCCTCGCATATTATTTCTGTTTGTCCTAAACGAGAGAAACGCTTTGCACACACGTTTTCTGTTGGTGGTGTTCAACCTAAGTTTCTTCTGGCAATTACTCTGATCTGCTCCCTGTCCACATTATCCGCCAAGGCTTTTGTGGATTCGGAGCAGCGCTAAACCTAATGGACTTGGATTTTGCTAAACGTTGTGGATTTCCGATGACACCTCTGCAGACGCCTATCCCTTTGAGGGGGATTGATGCTACTCCTTTGGCTAAAAATAAACCTCAGTTTTGGACCCAGGTGGTCATGCGGGTCGCCCCAGACCATCAAGAAAATTGCAGATTTTTGGTGTTGCATGGTCTGCATGATGCCGTTGTTCTGGGGTTTCCCTGGTTGCAAATTCATAATCCAGTTTTGGATTGGAAATCTGTGTCTGTGGTGAGTTGGGGTTGTCGGTGTGCCTTTAGTGAGGCTCCGGTTTTTTCCACCTCTCCTCAGTCGCATGATGTTCCTGACTATTTGGCGGACTTTTATGATGTATTTAGTGAGAATGAGTCTGCGTCCTTGCCTCCTCATAGGAGTTATGACTGTGCAATTGAACTAAGCCCGGGGTGTAAATTTCCCAAGGGTCGGCTCTTCAATTTATCTGTACCCGAGCACGAGGCTATGCGGTCTTATATTAAGGAGGCGTTGGAGAAGGGTCATATTAGACCATCCTCTTCACCCTTAGGTGCCGTTTTTTTTTTTGTGGCCAAAAAGGATGGTTCTTTAAGGCCTTGTATTGATTATCGTGCCCTCAATAAAATTACTATTAAATATCAGTATCCGTTACCCCTGATTTCGGATCTGTTCTCTAGAGTTAGAGGTGCTTGCTGGTTTACCAAGCTTGACCTAGGGAGGCGTATAATCTTATCCGCATTAAGCAGGGGGATGAATGGAAGATGGCGTTTAATACTCCGGAGGGACATTTTGAGTACCTGGTGATGCCTTTTGGGCTCACTAATGCCCCTTCTGTCTTCCAGTGCTTCATGAACGATATTTTCCGAGACTTTGTCGATAAATTTTTGATTATCTATCTGGATGATATTTTGATCTTCTCCAAGGATTGGGATTCTCATGTGGAACATATTCGGACTGTGTTCCGGATCTTGAGGGAGAATTCCCTGTATGTCAAAGGATCGAAATGCCTTTTTGGAGTACAGAGGATTTCATTTTTGGGATTTATTTTGTCTCCGTCAACTATTGAAATGGACCTGGCAAAGGTACAGGCCATTAATGATTGGGTTCAGCCCACTTCTTTGAAGGCCCTCCAGAAGTTTTTGGGTTTTGCTAATTTTTATCGGAAATTTATAGCAAAATTTTCTAGTATTGCCAAGCCATTGACTGATCTGACTAAGAAGGGTGCTGATGTGTTGAATTGGTCTCCGGAGGCTGTTGCTTCCTTTCAGGAGCTGAAGCGAAGATTTACCTCCGCCCCAGTTTTGCGGCAACCTGATGTCTCACTCCCGTTCCAGGTAGAGGTGGATGCTTCTGAGATTGGTGCAGGAGCTGTTTTGTCCCAAAAGGATCCTGTAACATCTAAAATGAATCCCTGTGCTTTCTTTTCCCGAAAGTTCTCTCCATCTGAACATAACTATGATGTGGGGAATCGGGAACTGTTGGCCATGAAATGGGCATTTGAGGAGTGGAGACATTGGTTGGAGGGAGCTAAACATCAAGTTGTGGTCCTCACTGACCACAAGAATTTGATTTACCTAGAGTCGGCTAAACGCTTGAACCCTAGACAGGCTAGGTGGGCCTTGTTTTTTACACGTTTTGATTTTGTGGTCTCTTTTCTTCCTGGAACTAAGAATGTCAAGGCAGACGCCCTCTCTAGGAGTTTCTTTGCTAATTCTCCTGTGGTGACCAAGCCTGCTACCATCTTAGGTGAAGGGGTAGTTCTTTCTGCCATCTCACCCAATTTGAGACTTGCTCTGCAAGAGTTCCAGGAGGACAAACCTGAGCGTTGTCCCAGTGGAAAGTTGTATGTTCCTGACCAGTGGAAGAAGAGAGTGATGTCTGAAGTTCATTGCTCTGCATTGGCTGGTCATCCAGGTATTTTTGGTACTAGAGATCTGGTGAGTCGCTCTTTTTGGTGGCCCACCTTGTCTCATGATGTCAGGAATTTTGTGCAGTCCTGTGGGACTTGCTCCCGGTCTAAATCTTGTTCTCGCTCTAGTGGGTTGTTGATGCCTTTGCCGGTCCCCAGGAGGCCATGGACCCATATTTCAATGGATTTCATCTCTGATATGCCGGTCTCTCAAAGAATGACTGTTATTTGGGTGATTTGTGATAGGTTCTCTAAGATGGTTCATCTTGTACCACTCCCTAAGTTGCCATCTTCCTCTGAGTTGGTGCCCCTGTTTTTGCAACAGGTGGTTCGCTTACACGGGATTCCTGAGAACATTGTATCTGACAGAGGAGTTCAGTTTGTGTCTAGATTTTGGAGGACTTTCTGTTCCAAGCTGGGAATTCAGTTGTCCTTCTCCTCTGCTTTTCACCCTCAGACCAATGGGCAGACGGAGAGAATAAACCAGACCTTGGAGTCGTATTTGAGATGTTTTATTTCCGCTGATCAGGATGATTGGGTTTCATTTTTGCCCTTGGCCGAATTTGCTTTAAATAATAGAGCTAGTTCTGCCACTTTGATGTCACCTTTTTTTTGTAACTTTGGGTTTCATCCTCGATTTTCTTCAGGGCAGGTGGAGCCTTCTGCCTGCCCAGGTGTTGACACTGTGGTGGAGAGAATGCACCAGATCTGGGACCAAGTGGTGGATAAGTTATCTCTCTCCCAGGAAAAGGCCCAGCGGTTTTCCAATCGACATAGGACCATTGGTCCCCAGTTTAAGATTGGTGATATGGTGTGGTTATCATCAAAAAATATTGCTATGAAGGTGGCTTCTCCTAAGTTTAAGCCTAGATTTATTGGACCTTACAAGATTTTGGAGATTATTAATCCTGTCTCTTTTCATTTGGCTCTTCCTGTCACATTTAAAATCCATAATGTGTTCCATAAGTCCTTGTTGAAGAGGTTTGTTGAACCAGTTGTTCCTGGGGTGGCACCTCCAGACCCTGTATTGGTTGAAGGTAACATGGAATATGAGGTAGAGAAAATACTGGATTCCCGTCTGGCTAGACGGAGACTCCAGTATTTGGTTAAGTGGAAGGGTTATGGTCAGGAGGATAATTCCTGGGTCTCTGCCTCTGATATTCATGCCAAAAGATTGGTGCGTGCCTTTCATCGGGCTCACCCTGATCGCCCTGGTGGCGTGGTTGAGGGTTCGGTGACCCCTCCTCAAGGGTGAGGTACTGTTGTGAGTTCATTTTCCCCTTCGTCACTGAGGTCTGGTGAACTCCCTATTCTGGTAAAGGAAGGTAATGAGCCTGATTATCAGGCATCTGAGCCTAATGAGGATGACTGGCTGAGTGGAGTCACGGACTGGATATAAGGCTGCCGACGCCCTTCTGCCCTGCGGGTGATTTCTCTGTGGACTTCTAGGACACCAGTCTGATTCCTGCTCCTCTAAAGCTAAGTTTTCTGCTTTGCCTGTTAGCATTTGTGTTTTTGTTTTTGTTTTTCTTGCTTTTCTGGATTCTGCCATTCCCTGCTGGGGTGAGCTGAATCTCCTTTTGCCGGTTGCTCTGTCTTCAGAATATTCCTGAGTACTGACATAGCTTTTTTGAAGCCTAGCGTCTTCAGGGCCTTTTTCACTGTCAGTCTGTTGGCTCTTATTTTCATAGGGTTTTTCACGGATTTCAGACAGCAGCCTTCCTGTCCTTTCCTATCTAGTTAGCTTGGGCCCCGTCTTTGCTCAGTCTATCTTTCTGTCTGTGTTAGTGTTTTCATCTTGCTTCACCGTCATTATATGTTGGGGGCTGCCTATTGCTTTGGGGTCTGCTCTGGGGCAGTTTAGATTTCCCCTTTCTTTCTTTAGGCCTATTTAATTCTCCGGCTGTGATCGAGGGGTCTAGGGCATCGTAGGAACCCCCCACGGCTACTGTTAGTTGTTGTGGATAGGATCAGGGGTCTGCAATCTGATAGCTGCCAACCTCTCTGGTTTTCTGGACTTAGCTAGCATTTCTGTTTTTGCCTCCTACGGTGACTCAATCATAACATGAATAAAGTTTATAGGTGGATGATACGTGACGCCACCTGTGGTGCTCGGCAATGAAGGGGTTAAGCCGATGCTGCAGTGCAGATCCTATGGGACAGATGGTATAAGGCAGCAAGATGTAATAGCTCCCCACAGGTAGAGCTGTAGTCCCAGGGCAGTAGTAATAGGTGTTGAGGAAGAGGGTGCAGTGTTAGGCACAGAGATGTAGCAGTGCTGAAGGGGTTGCAGGAAGAAGGCAAAGACACAACAGGGTGCAGTTTCCGTTACCTTTACTTTGTAAGTGCAGTCCAAGATCCAGAATACAGATGGAGCAGGAGTTGATCAGCCTGGAAGCAACTTAGGAATCTCTCTATGCAGATGAGCTGTGTAGTCTCCTTTCTAGCGCTTATCTGAGGTACTTTAAGTACTGAGTTACACTGAAGTTCTCCTTGCTTGCTCTCTTTGAGAACTCCCTCGTATGGCAGACAGCCGTAGCCTCCTTCTTCTGGCTCACACACATTGCTGTTGTGCATCCGAGTCTTAGTTGGGAACAGCCAGAGAATATGGGAAACAAGATGGGCCATAGTCCGCGCTGCTGAATCCACAAAATCACCTGGGATGCAAGATGTAGTAACAAAGTACTTCTTTATTCCTTCCTACGCGTTTCGGCGCCCTTCCTGGCACCTTCCTCAGGGATCTTGTTTCCCATATTCTCTGGCAGTTTTTCCACTTTGGAGTGGTCGGTGGAGGTCCTGCAGCAGCTGATACTGTGTTATGTCTTCAAGCCAGTTGTGGGTCACACAACTGGAATAGGTGAGTGGAACTGCATTACACCACTCACATCGTAGTGTCACTAGTGATAGGGCACTATTGCGCCTCTTGTTCCCCCACCCTTTTTGTATTGATTAGTTGGGAACAGAGCATTTACAGATGCTTATTCCTCTGGTTTCTGCTGCAGGACCATCAGTATCCATACAACCTCGGAGACCGGACTCCGGACCATGCGCTGCAGCTAGAAGCGAGCCTGAACTCTGCTCAATCCTCCAGCTCCTCTCTCCACGTCTGCACACTTTTCCCTCCTCACACGAACTGCACCCACTTCCCTTTCCTGGCCCCAGAGAGCAGCTCCTCTCCAGTTTGGTTCAGAGCTCTGTTATGAATGGGTCACCGAGGAGAAAAAAAAAACAAAACAAGCTAAGCCACAGAAAACCAGAGAAGTTGGTAACTATGCAGACTGCAGATCCCTGATCTTACCACACAACTAGCAGTAGCCGTGGAGCGTGCCTACGATGTTCCTAGACGCCTCGTCACGGCCGGAAGACTACATAAGCCTAAAGCAAGAAAAGGGAAAACTAACTGCCCCAGAGCCGACCCCAAAGGAATAGATAGCCCACACACATGTATTGACGGTGAAACAAGATGAAGGCACAAACACAGGCAGGAAAATAGGCTGAGCAAATGATGGAGCCCAAACTAACTAGTCAGGAAAGGAAAGACAAGTCACTGTCTGCAACCTGCAAAAAACCCTACAAAAATAATGTCCAACACTTCTGATAGCAAAATTAACCCTGAAGTCACTAGACTTCTCCCACTATATCAGCAATCTGGAATATTCTGAGACAGAGCAAAAAGAGACCAAACTAGTAAGGGACAAAAAGCCAATTGGCAAAATACTGATAAATAAGAGAGGAAATTCAGCTCAGCCCCCAGTCGGGGCTATAAAAAAGGAGGAGACAGAAGCGCACAATAGGGTCTTATCCAATGATATAAACGTTTCAAAAGATATGGATCCACTCACCTGGTTCAGTTGTGTGGAACACAACAACCATAAGCACAAATGGGTAGGATCCGATGAACTGCAGCAATCAGCCGGTCACTAGAATTGCATATATAGGAAGGAGAGAAGTCCGGCTTTCAGGATCGCGCTGTTCCAGTCCAAAGTTCACAAGGAGTTAATCCAAGGACCAAGCAGTGATTATAACTTTCTTTTTATTCCAAAAACTCTACGCGTTTCGTGTACACACTGTACACTTCCTCAGGAGCAAAGTGTACAGTGTGTACAAGAAACGCGTAGAGTTTTTGGAATAAAAAGAAAGTTATAATCACTGCTTGGTCCTTGGATTAACTCCTTGTGAACTTTGGACTGGAACAGCGCGATCCTGAAAGCCGGACTTCTCTCCTTCCTATATATCCCAGTCGGGGCTGGCAGACCACACAAAAAACTGAATAGACCAACAAAATCAAGTGTGAACATTAGCAGAAAAACTTAGCTTTAGATGACTGGAACAGAGCTGAAACCAAGAGCTGACAAGCCAGAAGGTATCACCAGCAACTGAATAGGGCTTCAGCTGTCTTAAATCCAATCTGAGAATCCTGAGATCCAATCATCATCCTCATTCTCAGGTGGCAATTCTCCACCGATCAAACCAGCCGCACCACCTCCCGTCACCACCAGAGGGAGTCCAGAAGGGGAACCCACTACAGGTGAGAATGAACTCACAACAGAGCTCCCTCTGCAGGCCTGGAGTGGAACTGTGCTGTGTGTAGTTTACCTGACAGAGAGACCCTTCATTGCTTCCAAGCATGACATCACACTCCCTAAGAGGATGGTAATGCCACTGTGGCGACCATGCTCCTGGGGGCGCCACACCCCCATATGCTGTTCTATAGACTATGCCCCATATGCTGCTCCATAGACTATGCCCCCATATGCTGCTCCATAGAATATGCCCCCATATGCTGCTCCATAGAATATGCCCCCATATGCTGCCCCTTAGAATATGCCCTCATATGCTGCCCCATAGAATATGCCCCATATGCTGCCCCATAGAATATGCACCTATATGCTGCTTCATAGAATATGCCCCCATATGCTGCCCCCATAAGATGCTCCATATATTATGCCCCCATATGCTGCTGCAAGAAAAAAAATGCCAAACTCACCTCTCCTGCTCATGACCCGGCACCTGGGATATTCACCTGTCCGGGGTCCATCGCTGCTCACCGCTGTCTGCCCTTCCTGTGTCAGTGACTGTTCAGACAGCAGAGGGCGCAGCGTGCACTAACCACGTCACCGCACCCTCTGCTGCCTAAACGTCACTGATACAGGACACAGCAGACTGCGGTGAGCAGCGATGGACCTGGGACAGGTGATATCGCTATACTTACCCCCTCCTGGCGTGGTCTCTGCAACCCAGCTTCTCCACGGTCTCCCTGCGCATATTCATGAGTTTAATGAGTGGTACCACGTGACCGCTGAAGGCAGGAAGGGAGACTGTGGAGAAGCGGGGGGGCTGCAGAGACCATGCCAGGGGGGATAAGTATGATCTCTTACACCCCTGCTCCCCCTCCCCCGCCGACTCCCAGGTATATGACTCTTGTATAAGCTGAGAGGGGGACTTTCAGCCAAAAAAAATGGGCTGAAAATCTCGGCTTATACACGAGTATATACGGTATACAGAATCAAAACCTTAAATAAATTTGGTTTTGAGGGAATAATATACAAATCAATTAGTACATTATATTCTTGCCCTTCTGCTTCTGTCTTCAATAACAATTTTTGAAAATACTTTAAAATAGCAAACAGTACTCAGGGCTGTCCCTTTTCACCTTTATTGTTCACTATCATTATGGAATCTCTGACGGAAACCATGAGATCTAATAGTTCTATTAAAGGCATTTCTGCAAGTAACAGATCGCATAAGATTGACCTTTATGCGGATGACACAATAGTCACATTAACAGATCCAATTGGCCCCTGCGTGAAACCAAAAAAATACTAGAAAATTTCTCTCATATATCATACTACAATATAAATAAGTCAAGGATACTATGTTTCTTTCAAGATGGAGAATTATAGAACCACATTAAAAAAAATTTTCAGTTGGAACAGGCTAATAAGATTAAGTATCGGGGACTCCTTTTAACAAATCCAAGTAGTCTAATTATAAATAAAAAATCTTCTTGTCTTAGTTAAGGACATATAAGATCAAATTAAAGAAATAGGTAAAACCAATAACACCTGGCTAGGGAAAATTATATTATATACAATGATTATTCTTCCAAAATTATATTATATACAATGATTATTCTTCCAAAATATCAAGATATTTTTAACACAATTCCCTTAATCATTCCCAAAAATTGGATGCTAAAGCTACAAAAACAATTAGCTAGTTTTATTTGGGATAAAAAAAACCTCTAGGATTGCAAAACAAATATTACACAAGCATAAGTGGAAAGGGGTAATAGGTTTGCTAAAACCTTGCCAAACCTGGAAACTTACCAACTATCTAGCATTCTCAAGGAAAGTAGGAAATGGCTAGGACAAGATAAAACCAATGGAAACAATTAGAAAGGTCTCTAAATAATGGCATATCATTATCCTCTTTAGCAGGGGTAGGCAAGTAATTTTCCCAAAGGGCCACATGAGACACTGGCACGGCTGTGGAGGGCCGAACTAATCTGCTGAACTTAAAGAGGCGGTCAAAAGCAAAGGTGAATTTTATATTAAATGTATATCTATTCAGTGTAATAATCTAATCTTGTTTTCTAATATACCGTATTTTTCGGACTATAAGACGCACCGGACCATAAGACGCACCCCTATTTTCAGAAGGAAAATAGGGGAAAAATAATAATGTGTCAAATGGGGGTCCGTCTTACAGTCCGAATTCAGCTTACCTGGGAAGGGATCCGACACAGGTGGAGAAGTCACAGGGGTCATTCAGTGGTCCAGGCTCGTGCGGTGGCGGCGGCTCTGTGCTGGGCAGCTGCACTGGGGCTGGGGCGGGTGGGCTGTGCAGGGGCAGCTGTGGCAGGGGCAGGTGTGGCAGGGGCAGCTGTGGCAGGGGCAGGTGTGGCAGGGGCAGCTGTGCTGGGGCAGGTGGGCTGGGGCAGGTGGGCAGGGGCAGCTGTGCAGGAGCAGCTGTGGCAGGGGCAGCTGTGCTGGGGCAGGTGGGCAGGGGCAGCTGTGCTGGGGCAGGTGGGCAGGGGCAGCTGTGCTGGGGCAGGGGCCGCTGTGGCAGGGGCAGCTGTGCTGGGGCAGCTGTGCTGGGGCAGGTGGGCAGGGGCAGCTGTGGCAGGGGCAGGTGGGCAGAGGCAGCTGTGCTGGGGCAGGGGCAGCGGCAGGTGGGCAGGGGCAGCTGTGGCAGGGACAGGTGGGCTCTGCGGTGGTGGCAGCGGGCGGCGCTCTGCGGTGCGGTGGTGGCAGCGGGCTGTGCTCCGGTGCAGGGGCGGCGGCTCCGCCGGCGTTTCTTCGCAGCCCGGCGGCCCCCGCACACCCCTTCCTGGGCGCCGCCATGTTGCGGTGGCCTCCGGGAGCATGGACGCCGGCAAGATGGCCGCTGGTCCGGGGACAGCGCATGCGCAGCTTCAGATCTCGTGCCGAGATCTCGGGGGGCGAGATTCAAATCTCGCCAACGAGATCTCGTCCCCCGAGATCTCGGCACGAGATCTGAAGCTGCGCATGCGCCGTCCCCGGACCAGCAGCCATCTTGCCGGCGTCCATGCTCCCGGAGGCCACCGCAACATGGCGGCGCCCAGCAAGGGGTGTGCGGGGGCCGTCGGGCTGCGAAGAAACGCCGGCGGAGCCGCCGCCCCTGCACCGGCGCACAGCCCGCTGCCACCACTGCACCGCAGAGCGCTGCCCGCTGCCACCACCGCACCGCAGAGCCTCGCCCGCTGCCACCAGCACACCAGGTACCGTGCATTGCGACCATAAGACGCACCCCCCACTTTCCCCAAAAATTTTGGGGGAAAAAAGTGCGTCTTATGGTCCGAAAAATATGGTACTTCAATGAAAAATTCCCTAACGTACCCTCTACATTCTGACGTCCTTTCTTTTTTTTTTTTTTTAACATCCCATGACATTTTGTTTGAGAGTCACCAGTGCATGCTGGGATACTCAAATTAGCCGTCATCAGGGAGCAGAAGCTGCGGTCACTGCCGCAAACTCTGCACCCTCTCTGAAATTAGGCGCCATCAGTGATGTCTGTTCTAGAGGCTCGGCTAGTCCTGCTCACCAGTTGTAAATTCTGATGCATACTCAGTATGAGCTCCCTGTGCTATGTTCCTTTGAATGCACAGTGACAGTGCACTCCCTTGCTGGCGCTAAGGAGAAGAGATGACCCGGCAGGGACCAGTCCAGTCTCTGAAACAGATGGCGCTTCTTCTCAAGGTGGGGAAAGCAGCTGTGGCAGTGACCGCATTCTCTGCCCACTGATGATATCCTGTGTGAGAACCCCAAAATGCACTGGGATTCTCAAACAAATTGTATTTGGAAGTTTAAAAAAAAAAAAAAAAAGCTGAAAGGAAGAGTAGAGAGGGAATGGTAGAAAACAGTGATTAGGTAATTAAATTATATTTAGTATGAAAGGCACCTTTGGTTTTGGATCACCCTTTAATTCTGCATAATATTAATTTCATCACTTTATAAAAAGCAGTTGCTTATGTGATGAAGTTTAAATGAGTGTAAAAATCATTGTTTTCATCCAGAAAAAGATGATTTTCCATCTGTATTGTCATCTGTATGGCATCCATTTTTAGACATCAGAAATGAATAAAATGTAAAAGAAGAAATACAGTGTCCTGTCTTAGTAATGGAAATGTATTCGTAAAAATCGGATGCTATATGGATGATTCATATGGCATCCAATTTTTTATTTTTGCACTTCCATAGATTTCAACAGGCGGAACATTGGAATAATATTCCACATGCATAGATCCACATCACATACAGTATGGGGCAGGAGCTGACAGGCAGGGGGTGGGAATCCTTACTGCAGTCTATGGAGTGGATGTGATACACCACAGATCACTGGGGTAGCACTATGGGGGACTTAACCCTTACCTCTTCTGCACAGGACATACAACAGTACTAGCTGGGATCAAAGAGGGAGAGTTAACTCTCACACACGGAGGTGAGGAGGCAGCAGAGTAAATGGTGGGGGCAGAAGAGCAGTTTGGGGAGCATACAGAATATCCCATCTGAAGGCTTCATGTAGTGGAGGTGAGGTGGGGGGCAATTCACTGCTGGACCCCATATTCAGTAGGAATATTCAGCCCAAGTGATTTATCTCCTATCAGCTGCCAGGAAAATACAGGGAGATTTAGTGGCTACTAATAAGCTGCTCTCCCTGAACATAAACTACAGTCCCACAACTTTCACTCCACAGTGTAAAAGGAGGCAACACAGGTGCTGTAACCTACTCAGCACAGCAGCCACTCGATGCTGCCTCCCAGGTTGAATCTGGGCTCCACTTAGAAACTACTTGCCCATTATCTACAGCAGATGGGTGTTGTAGTCCCTGATTCCCTCCTCCTGTCCTGACCACTCTGCTTCCTGCACAGGTTTCAGCAGCTCTCTCTGCAAGCCAGGAGCTGAGCAGCCCCGCATCCACCAATGAGAAGACTGGGGCAGGGCTGCAATCACTACTGAGAAAGATCAGACTCATAAATCAGTTCCTCTAAGGCCCTCTGACTGTGAGTGGCCCCCAGGCCACAGTTTGCCCAGGCCTGCTCTTTAGTACTATTACATCTTTTAATTCCAAGCCTAAGTCCTCCTCAAACACCCATATTAACCCCTTCATGACTGGAGGTATTTTGTTTTTTGCGTTTTGTTTTTTTTTTGCTCCTCTTCTTCACAGAGCCATAACTTTTTTATTTTTGATCAAAATGGCCATGTGAGGGCTTGTTTTTTGCGGGACAGGTTGTACTTTTGAAAAACACCATTGGTTTTAACATATTATGTACTGAAAAATGGGACAAAATTCCAAGTGCAGTGAAATTGTACAATTCCACAATTGTTTTTTGTTTTCCTTTTTTTTACTAAGTTTACTAAATGCTAAAACTGGCCTGCCATTATGATTTTCCAGTTCATTACTAGTTCATAGACACTGAACATGAATAGGTTCTTTTTTATCTAAGTGGTGAAAAAACATTCCAAAATTTGTTAAAATAAAAAAAATTGCGCCATTTCTGATACCCATAGCGTCTCCATTTTTCAAGATCTCGGGTTTGGAGAGGGCTCATTTTTATTTTTTGATGTTTTTAATTACACCATTTTGGTGCATATACGATCTTTTCATCGCCCGTTGTGGCATTTTAATGCAGTGTCGTGGCAACCAAAAAAATGTAATTCTGACATTTTGACTTTTTTTCACGTTACGCCATTTAGCAATCGGGTTAATTTTGTTTTATATTGATAAATCAGGTGATTCTGAACGCAGCCATTACAAACGTGAATATTTGATTTTTCATTATTGTTTTATTTTGAATGCGGTGAAAGGGGGGGTGATTTGAACTTTTATATATATTTTTATAATCCTTTTTTTTTACTTTTGTCATGCTTAAATAGTCTCCATGGGAGATTAGAAGCTGCCATAACCCGATCGACTCTGCTGCACACAAGCGATGATCATAGCACAGTGCGACGCTCATAGAAATCCGGCAGTGACAACCATAGAGGTCTGCTGGAAACCTCTGGTTGTCATGCCAACCCATTGGCGACCTGCAGTCACGTGACATGGCCGCCGATGAGCAGGATTTCCTGTGCGCTTGCCAGAAGTGCGTGTTAAATGCCGGTGTCCGTTTGTCAGCGTTTTTAACTAGTTAACAACCGGGGGTGGATCGCCATTCCATCCGCAGCTGTTAGAGGCACATGACAGCTGTTCAAAACAGCTGAAATGCGTCGCAAAAGATGCGGGCTTAGCACCGGAGCTCACATCAAAAGGAGGGTGTCCGACATCGGCGTACTATTACGCCTGATGTCAGAAAGGGGTTAAAAGACACTATTCTTACCTGGAAAAAACTAGTCAATAATTTTAATTATTATTTCCCAAGGTGTCATACCTATTTGATCAAACCATCTATTACAAAGTCAATTGGGCAACGCCACATGAAACAAACCTACAAAATACAGGAGTTCAAAAGCACCTGGATTCGAAAAATCCCAATAACTCACAAAGAACAATTTCCTTGTGCAAAATCAAATACATTTATTTAGTGTCTTCATAAAAGCATATATATATATATATATAAAACAATGAGTACATAAGGTGGAAGACTCACAGCAAAATCACCTGTACAGTTGGTAATCATAACACCTATCACCATATAGGTGAAGCGGACGAAAGGCAATACCTGATGTCATAATATAACATTACAGGGATAACAGTGTATCCTAAAAGAACTGTGTATGGGGACGCATCTAATCCCAATCTGCATAGTGCACAGGGAGAACAAGGCTCACCACTGGTGTACCTAAAACCTCCCTAATTACCCAGTCTTTTTAGTGCCATGCCAAAACGTCTTAATATAAAACGGAAAATCTCTTACCCATGTGGGAGTTACAGGTGACGCTGACTAGGCCACGACGCGTGTCGCTACAAAGGGCTTCCTCGGGGGGCTGTGTGACCTATATTGTGGGTTAGGGACCCATTTATAGAAGCGCTAATCAAACAGATGCGCGCGGCCATTTCTATTCGCGCATGCGCGGTGAACACGGAGTCCCCGCCGCGTCATTTCCGGCCATCCCGGAAGTCGACACGCGTCATGGCATCCACGTCTCTATGGATACCCGACGGTTGCCGAAGCCGTTCGGATGCCTTCCACGACGCGGCGGGCATGTGCACAACGCATGTGCAAAGCCGCAAAAGAGCCTTAATTGAAAAAATAAGTATATGTAATGGCAAGGTGCAATTATGCACACACGCCTGGCCATATTAAAAAGAGCCAAACATAATTATCTCAACCATTGCTTTTTAAGAGAACTATGCCAAAAGCACATCCGCAATACACATTACGTTACAACCATTATGACAAAAACAAAAAGAAAAGAAAAAAACAAAAACAAAAAAACATGTAGAAAAAATATATAATAATGAATAACTGGATAAAACATAAAAAACAATGAAAAAAATGAAAAAGAGAGGGACATATAATTAAATACACAAAATATAGTACATGATACTAGGTTGAACATGTCAATGTGTCAAGATTATAGATAGCTCTTCTTCAGATCGTACTAAGATTATAGATAGCTCTTCTTCAGATCTTACTACAAACAGGGTCCAAATCTTCACAGGATGATGAAAGAAATTGTCTTCAATATCCCAAATATTCAAATATACTCAAACTAGACAGACAAAGGAATATAAAAATTATTTTAATTAATAAAAATAACCCACAACACGATTTAAAATCCAGAGAGAACTAGGACAGATTATAGAAATGATGAAAATGATAATTTCTCATTCAAGCCTTTAGGATGCATAGTGCCGAGGGTAACAATCCAACGACACTCGAGTTGTGCCAACATCCGCTTCAAATTACCGCCCCTGATCCCACCATGGACCCGATCAATCCCACGTATCTGTAATCCTGATGGATCTGAACCATGACAGAGTCTAAAATGTCTGGGGATTGTCTTTAAGCCAGAGATATCCGTGGATTCCTTAGCCGCCAGGATATCCCTGACATGCTCCCGGGTCCTCACGCGCAGCTCACGAGATGTTAAGCCCACATAAATCAAATTACAAGGGCATGTCGCATAATATACGACATATCGTGAGCTGCATGAGATGTAGGTCAGGATGCGGTATTCCTTGCCACCATCAGACGATGTAAAATCAAAAGTCCGTATGATGTTACTACATGCACGGCATGTGCCGCAGGGGTAACAGCCCCATCGTTGTTTTGATGCACCAAAGGGGTTAGGACTAACTGCCACGAAGTGGCTCTTAACAAGTAAGTCCTTCAGATTTTTTCCCCTCCTAGCTGTCATGAGTGGACGATTGGGAAGAATCTTAGTCAAAGAAGCATCCGTCATAAGGACTGACAAATGCTTCTGAAGGATTTGGCGCATATCAGACCATTGATTATTGAACGTTGCAATAAATCGCAATGGTTGGTCTTGGTAGTTAGTTCGCTCAGATCCACAGAGTAATTGGCTAATAGCCTTGTTTGATACATCTATTACTGTAGCCCCGCTCACTTAACCTGGAGCTAAGGTCCAGAGACTGACCCTCAAAGGCCGCATCCGTAGAACACACTCTCCTCATTCTTAAAAATTGTCCAGTAGGGATTGCTCGGATGGTGGATGGGGTATGGGCAGAGGTTGCATGCAATAAAGCATTAACCGCAGTGTCTTTACGAAAGATGTCTGTCTGTATTCTGCCCTCCCCATCCACCATAACCTTGATATCCAGAAAATCAATGGTTACGACATTGATTTTATATGTTAATCTAATGTTATACATGTTCTGATTAAGTATACGGATGAAGTCCAAGAGGGCAACCTCTGGGCCCTGCCAAATCAAAAAGAAGAAATCCGGCAGTGACAACCATAGAGGTCTGCTGGAAACCTCTGGTTGTCATGCCAACCCATTGGCGACCTGCAGTCACGTGACATGGCCGCCGATGAGCAGGATTTCCTGTGCGCTTGCCAGAAGTGCGTGTTAAATGCCGGTGTCCATTTGTCAGCGGCATTTAACTAGTTAACAGCCGGGGGTGGATCGCCATTCCATCCGCAGCTGTTAGAGGCACATGACAGCTGTTCAAAACAGCTGAAATGCGTCGCAAAAGATGTGGCTTAGCACCGGAGCTCACATCAAAAGGAGGGTGTCCGACATCGGCGTACTATTACGCCTGATGTCAGAAAGGGGTTAAAAGACACTATTCTTACCTGGAAAAAACTAGTCAATAATTTTAAGCATAATATCCAAAATATACCTTTGGTGACTATCCCTATATCAATATTTGAAAATGCACTTCAAAATATATCTTTAAAGAACTGGCAAAAACAAGTTATATTATATTAATTTAATCTGATTAAGGACTATAAGGAAAATTATTTTATCACTTTTCAGGACCTCATACAAAATTAAATGTACAAGACTCAGAATTTTTCAACTTTTTGGAAGTCAGGAAATATTGCTCAAAAAATTTTAACTTCCCCCCTACACTTCCTAAGGCCTTTTTCACACATCAGTGTCTCCAATACATGTGGTGACAGTTTTCACACGTACCGGAGACAGGTACACACGCAGACCTATTCAAATGAATAGGTCTGTGCACATGTCAGTGTGTTTCCACGCTGACATGTCCATTTTTCACCATCAGCAGGGATGGCAAAACATCCTGCACACATGCACACAGAGAACACACATTGATGTCTTCCGTGTGACACGCATCGGCACCAGGGAAGAATCGCTACAGTAAGTGCTATTTTTCCCCCGGCGGCAGGTGCTGAAGACGGCTCTCACCATTGATGTGAGTTATATTAAAGTCCGTAAGATGACAGCAAATGGGGGCTTTGGGGACAATTACTCCCATCATCTGGCACTTGCTGCCGCTAATAACAGCGACAGCAAGAGCGGATAATCGGGGTATTCTTCAGCTGCCGCCTGTGACATCATCACTAGCATTTTCCCACAGTCCTGAGGTTACCGCAGTTCAGCCCGGCCTCGATGATGTCACCGCTGGTGAATAATGCTGTATCTCAGCAGCTCATTCACCAATGGTTTTCAGCTGGGACGGTCGCATCTTTGCACCGTCCAGGTTGAAAACTATTTAGCCCCCAGACATGGATTATGGCATGGGACACAACGACGGACGTGTATGGTATTTTGTTGTTTTTTTATTTTATTTTTATTACAGGAGATTGAGGGCTTCTCTTGGATTAGGCGATGCAGTAAGCGGTAAGTGGTTTAACTAAGATTAATAAAGGAGTCATTTTTTCAAATAAAGGACTTTATTCTGGCTGTGTCTATATGTAACATAGTCTATAACTATAGGATTAGTAATGGATAGGTGTCTTATAGACCCCTCCATTACTAAGCCGTGGGCTTGATGTCACCTAACAATACAAAGGTAACATCAACCTCACAAATATTACACCACTTGTCACTGCTACAGGGCAAGTGGGAAGAGCCGGGAAAAGCACCAGAAAAGGCTCATCTAATAGAAGCAAATTTTCTGGGCAGCTGCGGACTGCTGTTTTTAGGCTGGGGAGTGCCTATATCAATGGCCCCTTACCAGCTTGAGAATAACAGCCCCCAGTTGTCTGCTTTAGCAAGGTTGATTGTCAAACATGGGGGTACCCCATGCCGTTTTCTAAAATTATTTATTTAAATCATTTTAAGAAACAGCGTGGGAACCCCTCTATTCTTGATAACCAACCTAGCTGAAGCTGACAGCTGAGGGTTGCAGCCCCCAGCTGTGAGTTTTGCCTTGTTGTTTGAAGAAAATGGGGGGAACCCACGTCAGGTTTTTCATTCATTTATTTCATTAGATCGCAGGCGGCTGAGGAAAACGCAGATCATCTGCTCTTGCTGCCAGCTTAGCATCCTCTGCACTGACATCGAACTTGGCCAGCAAACAAGGAGCTTCCATTTGTTCCCTGTCCTGCCACGGTTTGATCAGGTTCACGTGGTACACCTGGTAGGGCTTCTGCTTCCTCGGTTGGTGGATTTTGTAGCTGACTTCACCAATTTTCTCCACTACCTCATAGGGACCCTGCCACTTGGCCAGGAATTTGGTCTCCACCATGGACACCAGCACAAGTTCTCGATCCCCTGGGTTGAACTGTCTTACCCTGGCGGGCCTATTATACATCCTGGACTGGGCTTCCTGAGCTTTGAATAGGTGTTCCTTCACAATAGGCATGACGCTGGCAATCCTCTCTTGCATCTGGGTGATATGATCTACCAAGCTTCTATAGGGGGTAGTTTCAGCCTCCCAGGATTCCTTTGCCACATCCAGGAGCCCTCGAGGGTGTTGTCCATAAAGCAGTTTGAATGGGAAGAAGCCAGTGGAAGCTTAGGGAACTTCACAGATGGAGAACAACAGGCAAGGAAGCAGACAGTCCCAGTCTCGGCCATCCTTCTCCACTGCTTTTTTTAACATGGCCTTCAAGGTTTTATTGAACCGTTCTACCAAGCCATCTGTGGATGATAGACTGAGATCGGAGTTGTGTGATTTGTAGGGCTTTGCACAACTCCTTCATCACCTTTGACATAAACAGGGTCCCTTGGTCCGTCAGGATTTCTTTAGGCAACCCTGTTCTAGAGAAGACATGGACCAACTCACGGGCGATACACTTGGCGGAGGAGTTACGTAGTGGTATGGCTTCCAGAAATCGCGTAGCATAGTCCAGTATCACCAGTATATATTGATGTAATCTCCGGTTTTCTGGACTTAGCTTGTATTTTTGTTTTCTCCTCCTCCGGTGACTTATTCATAACAGGCATGCCTGTGGCCCCTCTCCCGCTTGGAGAACAGCACTGCAGTCTGTATAGGCAAACTACGAGCAGCGCGTCCTGTGATGCAGTCCATTGGCTCAGTGGTCATGGGACAATGGGCGGCTATGTGGCCAGGGTTATGACATCTCCAAAACACTATACTATGGGAAGGGACCTTGGGTACTCTTGGCCACCCCCCCAGGTGTGGCTCTAGCTCCCCTCGTTTAGGTGTCAGCCCCACTTTGGGAACCCCAGTATGGAGATACCCTGCCCCCTTGTTTCCCCAATGGACCTATCGACCGCTTGGTATATCTCCACCAAGCTCACTAGGTCATCGGCATTATGGGGATCTCCCTGGGCAACCCAGGATTGCATCGGCATGGGTAAGGAGTGTACCAGCCTGTCCATAACAACCTTCTCCACCATCTGTGCCAGGGAGGAGGATTCAGGTTGTAACCATTTCTGGACCAGGTGCAGTAAATCGAACATTTGGGACCGTAGAGGTTTGTCACTGTGATATGCCCACTCATGCACTCATTGCGCCCTGACAGTCAAAGTTACTCCTAGGTGTGCCAAGGTCTCAGCCTTCAACTTGGCATATTCTTTTGCATCCTGCAATGCCAGGTCATAATACTGTTCGCCTTCTGCGGTTCACCAGACAAATATGGCGCCAAATCCTCAGCCCACTGCTCCGGAGGCAATTTCTCCCATCCTGTCGTCCTCTCGAAAACAGTCAGGAACACCTTAATATCATCCCCCGGGGTCATCTTTTGCAATGCTTTTCTTACCGCCTTCCGGACGTGGATGTCATCAGCCGGACCTGGGGTTGGGGCGCTCATCCTCCCCTGGATGGGGGTTGCCAGAAGCTGCATCTGCTGCCGTTGCTTCTGCTGGCTCTGCTGTATCTGCTGTGGCAACAGCCTGTTGGTCATTTTCTGATGCCGCTGCGATTGGACCAACTGTTTCCTTAGGTTGTTATGATGAGTCACCGAAGGAGGAAAAAACAAAATACCAGCTAAGTCCAGAAAAACCAGAGAGGTTGGCAGCTATCGGATTGCAGACCCCTGGACCTATCCACAACAACTAGCAGTAGCCGTGGGGGGTTCCTACGGTGCCCTAGACCCCTCGAAAACTTGCTCAACTTGAGACCCAGTGGATTTGGACACTTCGTACTGTGTCTCCACTGGGTCTCAATGAGAATTTATCATTCATTCCATTTTTGTAATATTTTAATCTTAACATTTTATTCATTTATTTTTATTCTTTCTCAGTTGAACGTCCAGTGAATTTTTTCATGGAATATTTCTGATTATACATGGATGTATCAAAGTGTTAAGAGAACATATACCTGAATATTCTGGCATCGCCAATTGAAGATACTTTTCCTATACACCAGTCAAGAAATACATGCTACTTATCTTCTATTATTTTTTATATAATAAATATAAAAGGGGAAAAAGAAAAAAATTTTCTCTGAAGTATCACTAATTGTATATTATTTACAAGCGTTTTGCACTATGGAAATGTTCTTTTGTATATATTGCTATATTTCATTCACTACACATGATATATTGTAATTGTATTATCTGTGTTAATTTGTCTTTTTGTATATTTATTTGGATTGTTTCCCTTTCTGGGATACTTGTATATTTATATTTATTTATATTTAGTAGCAATCGATATTATTATCTTCATGAATCTAACATATTGTACTATCTGTGTTCATTTGTTTCTTTGTATATTTATTTGGATTGTTTCCCTTTCTGGGATACTTGTATATTTATATTTATTTATATTTTGTAGCAATTGATATTATTATTTCCATGAATCTAACATATGATACATGCAATCAATAGGTCTAATCACACACTCTGGTTTGTATATTGTTGTGCGCATCGCTGGTTGACGTCCGGATAGACTGCAAGGCGGTGGCGTCTTTATGCATTCATTAACATGCACTGCTGTGCGTTAATTGAAAAGCTTGACGCGGACCAGCCTTGTGTGTCCATGTTGGATGTTACGGCGCATGCGCCATTTTACTCTGTACACCTGAGTCTGTTTGCTATATATAGACCTTCCAACTGTGATAGCAATATCCCCCTGACGAAGGAGTTCTTCCGAAACGCACGTCGGGGCGCGTTCTCTGTGGCAATCCGCCTCCACCACTGCTTTTCATCCATCGGGTAATATATTATGCTCTACCTAATCCTATGTCCTTTTCACTATTTAGTGCTGGACACTTTGCTTGGTTCACCATACCATAGATCCAGTCGGATGCTGGCCTAGATTCAGTCCTACACTGGCCCATGTTCACTACATAGTGCTACATGTTAATTTAATCCACCTTATGGGTTACTATGTTGGACTATGTATTTTATTATTAAGTGCTTGATTTATTGCACGGTTTAACATAGCATCCCTCTTGTGCCGGTTTATGTTTTATATTTAGTGCTACATGGTGGTCTACTATATTATATTGAGGTTATCATTCTCTATGTCATAGAAGCGCTGGATTATATATCTATTGCGCACACTGCGCGCTTGAGACATATATACAGTATCATTATACTCTCTTCATACAACTATTCATCTGATTATAGATTGTATATATAATTTTTTCTGTCTCTGCGCTGACCCATGTTTGTTATTTAGCGCTAAATGGCAGCTTAATTCACCATATGGTTTTGGTGTCAATATTTGAGGATTTTTAGCCTTCTGTATATATGCTATGGATGACATGTCGGTGTTGGTTCATGTCCACCCTTTTAGCACCTTGTGGTAATTCAATTTATTAAGCTGCACATCGTGTGATTGATTTCAACATATAGCACTATACATCTATCTATTTCAAGCTTCATGTCTTACCATTAAGCGTTACATCGTTTACATACTGGTATTGCACATTGGTGAACAAATTTTGTTTACCCAATTACTTCAGCAGGATTATATCATATTTTTCACATTTTTATTTTATTATCCACACATATTAATACCATATATATTATCACACTTGTACAGTGTTTCATATTTGACATTTTTTCATTGAGCACTTTTCTAAAAAAAAAATTTAATTTTTTTAATAATAATTTTCAATTTTTTTCATTTATTTTTACACACGTATATTTGTACATTTGTATGTATTTTCTCTGCTGCTCTATTGGGGATTACTATACAATTTTGTTCCCTACCATATGATATATTTTCCGTTGCAGTGGTAATAATATCTAAGCATGTAATTATTAATACATCGAGGTGTCTTTTGTGCCACATTTTATTATTATTTTATTTGTCTTTTATATTTTGTTGTATATTGTGCCTGAATCCATAATAATAAACATTATCTCTTTAATATATATTTTTTGGATTTTTTCTATTTACATTTAAACAATTATTAATTTGTGGTTCATGTACATCACATGGTAGTTTACTTTCCTCATTGATACTGGATGGTCTGCCATTCAATTTTAAAGGAACACATTGCTAATTTATCATAGATTTTATTTATCTTTATATTTTCGATTTATATTATATATTGTTGGTGTGTTCCTTTACGTTTCCTCTTTCAATTTCTGTGTTTTTTGCACAGGCTTTTCTACCTATTGTGATGGACTTTAAGACCAGAGAACTATCCTGGCAAGGCCAGGTGAATAATGTATTTGGAAATCTGGGCACAACTGCTACAACTACTAATGGTCTGAATTTTGACTCAATGTTTATCTCTATTAAAAAGCTGTTGTTCAAACGTACCAGAATTTGGTGGACCAAGGCGTTTTTGGAGAATTATATTCAAAAAGGCCTTATACCTAGAGGCTTGAGGGTGAGAGTGACACCATCCTTCATAATTGAGGATGTTGAATTTGTTACCTCATGGGAAAAAGTCTGTAATGAGACATCATGGAAGCTTATGGAGCTTCTCATTAGCTTGAATGCGAAATATATCATCAAGGTTGATCAAGAACTTGAGGAACTGTTTGGTAAAGCAAAAACTACTTTGCTGCCGGACAAATTCAACTACCTTAATGATGCTTTGGAAAAGGATTTGGAAAAACTGGCAAAGGATATTCAAACTAAACACACAAATAAACTATTAAGAGATCAGAATGATTTGTCCTCTGGAAAAATCTATAGGTGGAGAAGACGGATCATTAATGAACAAGAGAAAGAACGTTCCACTTCGGTTACCTCTAACATTTCTGCCAGTGATGTTTCTACTGCCTCGTCGTCTGTCTCTGTACCCTCTATTTTCACTCCCAAAAGAAAAAGAAATCTATGTTTCCTTCCAAACAAGAGGAATTATTCGCCAGAATCCAATTTCAATCAACTCAAGGTAATCAATTTGAGTAGTCACATTTTTTCCAATCTTGAGATTGATCTCCTTAGCAGGGGTCTTACATTCTGCCCCACTGCTAGTTTTGATTTATTTACAGTGGTCAAAGATTTACATCTTTTTGCCCGTAAACTTCTATTCAAACGTATTTTTCATGATGATAAAACATCTAAACTCTTTCCGACAGAGGCGGAACAAGAGGCGTTAATCGCTCTCGAACAACTGGCGAAAGAACATACTGGCATTAATGAAGGTGAGGTCCCTGTGACGATTAAAAAACCATCAACTAAATTTCCTACTTTATCCTCGTGTTCGAGTATTGATACTTTTGTAAGGACAGTTTCCAAGGAATTTGAAAAAATCAATAAATTCTCTCAATCTGACAACTTAACGTTTGAAGAAAAGATTGGTCTCAAACGATTATCTGGTCTACAAGACATTGTCTTTAAGCCAGCAGATAAGGGTGGGAATGTGGTGGTATGGCCTAAATCAATGTACGAATCTGAAGCCTTTAGGCAATTGAATAATCCACATTGTTACAAAAAACTTACATTTAACCCTCTATCCAAATTTAACTTGGAACTCAAGAATTTACTATGTGAGGCTAAGGATGAGGGTATCATTTCTAATGATCTATACTTGAGCCTACAGATTCAAGAACCCACCATTCCCACCCTTTATCTTCTACCTAAGATACACAAAAATCTCGAAATTCCACCTGGAAGACCTATCATCTCCGGGAGAGGCAATTTTTTGGAAAATGTTAATAAATACATTGATTACATCTTACAACCATTTGTCACGTCACTCCCTTCATACATCAGGGATACTGGAGACTTCCTAAAAAAAAGTGGACGGCATGTATATAGACAAGGATTCAATTTTAGTCACTTGTGACGTTGAATCCTTGTATACAAATATTAGGCATTCCAATGGCATTGTGGCAGTTCATTATTTCTTACAACACTCTTCATTCTCTAGGGCATTTATTGTCTTCTTTACCAATTTATTAGAATTTGCATTGTCACACAATTTTTTTATTTTTAAGGGGTCCTTCTTCCTACAGACCCAGGGAACAGCTATGTGTGCATCTTTTGCACCTGCTTATGCTAACCTGTTCCTGGGTCTGTGGGAGAGGGACCTCTTTTTATCTGGTAATTTTGGTCAAGTGGAACGTGTACCATTCTGGACACGGTACATAGACGATGTATTTTTTATTTGGCAAGACACACATACTGCACTTTCGGAATTTATTTTGAGACTCAACTCAAATACTATTAATATGCATTTCACCTATCATTGCCATGCAGAGGTTGTTGAATTCCTTGATGTACGTGTTTCAAGAGATTCTAGAGATTGTCTGCAAACAGATCTATACAGAAAACAGATGGCAGTGAATTCTTTACTGCACGCCTCATCCTCTCACCCTCAAGCACTGATCCGTTCAATACCGATAGGGCAATTTTTACGTCTTAGACGTATTTGCTCCACCGAGGACGATTTCAATAGACAGGCTGCTACCCTAAGGGATAGATTTCTCGAAAGAGGATATAGCAAACGCTCAATTAAGAGAGCATTCAACAGAGCTAGATCTTCGTCCAGACATGAAGCTCTCTATAACCAAACAACTTCTAATTCTGACAACGTTCTCCGCTTTATTACTCAGTTTAATGGACAACATGAATGTATCAGGTTTTGTTTAAATAAATTTTGGCCCATCTTGAAACTGGACCCTACAATTTCTAAATATTTAGGAGATCATCCAAAGATTACATTCAGAAGATCACCTAATTTGAGCGATGCACTAGTTAAAAGCCACTACGTCCCAGAGACACATGACAACGTCTATATTTTTAAATCCATCACTATTAAGGGATGTAGACCTTGTGGGTCATGTGTAGCCTGCCCTAATGTGGTTAGATCCTCTATATTCACCAACTCTGATAAATCACGCACTTTTGATATCACCAAGAATATCACATGTCTCTCCACGGCGGTAGTGTACTATGCAATGTGCCCATGTTCCCTCATCTATGTCGGGCTCACCACCCGACAACTCAAGGTGAGGGTTCGTGAGCACGTTCTAGGTATCAAAGCTGCCAAGGATATAGAAGACATTTCCTTACTTAAAACATTGCCCAAGCATTTTAAAATTTTTCATAACAGTGATTCTTCATTACTTAAAATAACTGGGATTGACATGATTATTGGTGGCATCAGGGGTGGGAACATCAGCAAAAATCTTGCTCAACTTGAGACCCAGTGGATTTGGACACTTCGTACTGTGTCTCCACTGGGTCTCAATGAGAATTTATCATTCATTCCATTTTTGTAATATTTTAATCTTAACATTTTATTCATTTATTTTTATTCTTTCTCAGTTGAACGTCCAGTGAATTTTTTCATGGAATATTTCTGATTATACATGGATGTATCAAAGTGTTAAGAGAACATATACCTGAATATTCTGGCATCGCCAATTGAAGATACTTTCCCTATACACCGGTCAAGAAATACATGCTACTTATCTTCTATTATTTTTTATATAATTAATATAAAAGGGGAAAAAGAAAAAAATTTTCTCTGAAGTATCACTAATTGTATATTATTTACAAGCGTTTTGCACTATGGAAATGTTCTTTTGTATATATTGCTATATTTCATTCACTACACATGATATATTGTAATTGTATTATCTGTGTTAATTTGTCTTTTTGTATATTTATTTGGATTGTTTCCCTTTCTGGGATACTTGTATATTTATATTTATTTATATTTAGTAGCAATCGATATTATTATCTTCATGAATCTAACATATTGTACTATCTGTGTTAATTTGTTTCTTTGTATATTTATTTGGATTGTTTCCCTTTCTGGGATACTTGTATATTTATATTTATTTATATTTTGTAGCAATTGATATTATTATTTCCATGAATCTAACATATGATACATGCAATCAATAGGTCTAATCACACACTCTGGTTTGTATATTGTTGTGCGCATCGCTGGTTGACGTCCGGATAGACTGCAAGGCGGTGGCGTCTTTATGCATTCATTAACATGCACTGCTGTGCGTTAATTGAAAAGCTTGACGCGGACCAGCCTTGTGTGTCCATGGTGGATGTTACGGCGCATGCGCCATTTTACTCTGTACACCTGAGTCTGTTTGCTATATATAGACCTTCCAACTGTGATAGCAATATTCCCCTGACGAAGGAGTTCTTCCGAAACGCGCGTCGGGGCGCGTTCTCTGTGGCAATCCTCCTCCACCACTGCTTTTCATCCATCGGGTAATATATTATGCTCTACCTAATCCTATGTCCTTTTCACTATTTAGTGCTGGACACTTTGCTTGGTTCACCATACCATAGATCCAGTCGGATGCTGGCCTAGATTCAGTCCTACACTGGCCCATGTTCACTACATAGTGCTACATGATAATTTAATCCACCTTATGGGTTACTATGTTGGACTATGTATTTTATTATTAAGTGCTTGATTTATTGCACGGTTTAACATAGCATCCCTCTTGTGCCGGTTTATGTTTTATATTTAGTGCTACATGGTGGTCTACTATATTATATTGAGGTTATCATTCTCTATGTCATAGAAGCGCTGGATTATTTATCTATTGAGCACACTGCGCGCTTGAGACATATATATCATTATACTCTCTTCATACAATTATTCATCTGATTATAGATTGTATATATAATTTTTTCTGTCTCTGCGCTGACCCATGTTTGTTATTTAGCGCTAAATGGCAGCTTAATTCACCATATGGTTTTGGTGTCCATATTTGAGGATTTTTAGCCTTCTGTATATATGCTATGGATGACATGTCGGTGTTGGTTCATGTCCACCCTTTTAGCACCTTGTGGTAATTCAATTTATTAAGCTGCACATCGTGTGATTGATTTCAACATATAGCACTATACATCTATCTATTTCAAGCTTCATGTCTTACCATTAAGCGTTACATCGTTTACATACTGGTATTGCACATTGGTGAACAAATTTTGTTTACCCAATTACTTCAGCAGGATTATATCATATTTTTCACATTTTTATTTTATTATCCACACATATTAATACCATATATATTATCACACTTGTTGTACAGTGTTTCATATTTGACATTTTTTCATTGAGCACTTTTCTAAAAAAAAATTTAATTTTTTTAATAATAATTTTCAATTTTTTTCATTTATTTTTACACACGTATATTTGTACATTTGTATGTATTTTCTCTGCTGCTCTATTGGGGATTACTATACAATTTTGTTCCCTACCATATGACCACGTTGCAGTGGTAATAATATCTAAGCATGTAATTATTAATACATCGAGGTGTCTTTTGTGCCACATTTTATTATTATTTTATTTGTCTTTTATATTTTGTTGTATATTGTGCCTGAATCCATAATAATAAACATTATCTCTTTAATATATATTTTTTGGATTTTTTCTATTTACATTTAAACAATTATTAATTTGTGGTTCATGTACATCACATGGTAGTTTACTTTCCCCACAGAGTAATTGGCTACGTGGAGTACCACGGGCACGACGATAGCCTTGTTTGATACATCTATTACTGTAGCCCCGCTCACTGAACCTGGAGCTAAGGTCCAGAGACTGACCCTCAAAGGCCGCATCCGTAGAACACACTCTCCTCATTCTTAAAAATTGTCCAGTAGGGATTGCTCGGATGGTGGATGGGGTATGGGCAGAGGTTGCATGCAATAAAGCATTAACCGCAGTGTCTTTACGAAAGATGTCTGTCTGTATTCTGCCCTCCCCATCCACCATAACCTTGATATCCAGAAACTCAATGGTTACGACATTGATTTTATACGTTAATCTAATGTTATACATGTTCTGATTAAGTATACGGATGAAGTCCAAGAGGGCAGCCTCTGGGCCCTGCCAAATCAAAAAGAAGAAATCCGGCAGTGACAACCATAGAGGTCTGCTGGAAACCTCTGGTTGTCATGCCAACCCATTGGCGACCTGCAGTCACGTGACATGGCCGCCGATGAGCAGGATTTCCTGTGCGCTTGCCAGTAGTGCGTGTTAAATGCCAGTGTCCATTTGTCAGCGGCTTTTAACTAGTTAACAGCCGGGGGTGGATCACCATTCCATCCGCAGCTGTTAGAGGCACATGACAGCTGTTCAAAACAGCTGAAATGCGTCGCAAAAGATGTGGGCTTAGCACCGGAGCTCACATCAAAAGGAGGGTGTCCGACATCGGCGTACTATTACGCCTGATGTCAGAAAGGGGTTAAAAGACACTATTCTTACCTGGAAAAAACTAGTCAATAATTTTAAGCATAATATCCAAAATATACCTTTGGTGACTATCCCTATATCAATATTTGAAAATGCACTTCAAAATATATCTTTAAAGAACTGGCAAAAACAAGTTATATTATATTAATTTAATCTGATTAAGGACTATAAGGAAAATTATTTTATCACTTTTCAGGACCTCATACAAAATTAAATGTACAAGACTCAGAATTTTTCAACTTTTTGGAAGTCAGGAAATATTGCTCAAAAAATTTTAACTTCCCCCCTACACTTCCTAAGGCCTTTTTCACACATCAGTGTCTCCAATACATGTGGTGACAATTTTCACACGTACCGGAGACAGGTACACACGCAGACCTATTCAAATGAATAGGTCTGTGCACATGTCAGTGTGTTTCCACGCTGACATGTCCATTTTTTACCATCAGCAGGGATGGCAAAACATCCTGCACACATGCACCCAGAGAACACACATTGATGTCTTCCGTGTGACACGCATCGGCACCAGGGAAGAATCGCTACAGTAAGTGCTATTTTTCCCCCGGCGGCAGGTGCTGAAGACGGCTCTCACCATTGATGTGAGTTATATTAAAGTCCGAAAGATGACAGCAAATGGGGGCTTTGGGGACAATTACTCCCATCATCTGGCACTTGCTGCCGCTAATAACAGCGACAGCAAGAGCGGATAATCGGGGTATTCTTCAGCTGCCGCCTGTGACATCATCACTAGCATTTTCCCACAGTCCTGAGGTTACCGCAGTTCAGCCCGGCCTCGATGATGTCACCGCTGGTGAATAATGCTGCGCTCTCAGCAGCTCATTCACCAATGGTTTTCAGCTGGGACGGTCGCATCTTTGCACCGTCCAGGTTGAAAACTATTTAGCCCCCAGACATGGATTATGGCATGGGACACAACGACGGACATGTATGGTGTTTTGTTGTTTTTTTATTTTATTTTTATTACAGGAGATTGAGGGCTTCTCTTGGATTAGGCGATGCAGTAAGCGATAAGTGGTTTAACTAAGATTAATAAAGGAGTCATTTTTTCAAATAAAGGACTTTATTCTGGCTGTGTCTATATTTAACATAGTCTATAACTATAGGATTAGTAATGGATAGGTGTCTTATAGACCCCTCCATTACTAAGCCGTGGGCTTGATGTCACCTAACAATACAAAGGTAACATCAACCTCACAAATATTACACCACTTGTCACTGCTACAGGGCAAGTGGGAAGAGCCGGGAAAAGCACCAGAAAAGGCTCATCTAATAGAAGCAAATTTTCTGGGCAGCTGCGGACTGCTGTTTTTAGGCTGGGGAGTGCCTATATCAATGGCCCCTTACCAGCTTGATAATAACAGCCCCCAGTTGTCTGCTTTAGCAAGGTTGATTGTCAAACATGGGGGTACCCCATGCCGTTTTCTAAAATTATTTATTTAAATCATTTTAAGAGACAGCGTGGGAACCCCTCTATTCTTGATAACCAACCTAGCTGAAACTGACAGCTGAGGGTTGCAGCCCCCAGCTGTGAGTTTTGCCTAGTTGTTTGAAGAAAATGGGGGGAACCCACGTCAGGTTTTTCATTCATTTATTTCATTAGATCGCAGGCGGCTGAGGAAAACGCAGATCATCTGCTCTTGCTGCCAGCTTAGCATCCTCTGCACTGACATCGAACTTGGCCAGCAAACAAGGAGCTTCCATTTGTTCCCTGTCCTGCCACGGTTTGATCAGGTTCACGTGGTACACCTGGTAGGGCTTCTGCTTCCTCGGTTGGTGGATTTTGTAGCTGACTTCACCAATTTTCTCCACTACCTCATAGGGACCCTGCCACTTGGCCAGGAATTTGGTCTCCACCATGGACACCAGCACAAGTTCTCGATCCCCTGGGTTGAACTGTCTTACCCTGGCGGGCCTATTATACATCCTGGACTGGGATTCCTGAGCTTTGAGTAGGTGTTCCTTCACAATAGGCATCATGCTGGCAATCCTCTCTTGCATCTGGGTGATATGATCTACCAAGCTTCTATAGGGGGTAGTTTCAGCCTCCCAGGATTCCTTTGCCACATCCAGGAGCCCTCGAGGGTGTTGTCCATAAAGCAGTTTGAATGGGAAGAAGCCAGTGGAAGCTTAGGGAACTTCACAGATGGAGAACAACAGGCAAGGAAGCAGACAGTCCCAGTCTCGGCCATCCTTCTCCACTGCTTTTTTTAACATGGCCTTCAAGGTTTTATTGAACCGTTCTACCAAGCCATCTGTGGATGATAGACTGAGATCGGAGTTGTGTGATTTGTAGGGCTTTGCACAACTCCTTCATCACCTTTGACATAAACAGGGTCCCTTGGTCCGTCAGGATTTCTTTAGGCAACCCTGTTCTAGAGAAGACATGGACCAACTCACGGGCGATACACTTGGCGGAGGAGTTACGTAGTGGTATGGCTTCCAGAAATCGCGTAGCATAGTCCAGTATCACCAGTATATATTGATGTAATCTCCGGTTTTCTGGACTTAGCTTGTATTTTTGTTTTCTCCTCCTCCGGTGACTTATTCATAACAGGCATGCCTGTGGCCCCTCTCCTGCTTGGAGAACAGCACTGCAGTCTGTATAGGCAAACTACGAGCAGCGCGTCCTGTGATGCAGTCCATTGGCTCAGTGGTCATGGGACAACGGGCGGCTATGTGGCCAGGGTTATGACATCTCCAAAACACTATACTATGGGAAGGGACCTTGGGTACTCTTGGCCACCCCCCCCAGGTGTGGCTCTAGCTCCCCTCGTTTGGGTGTCAGCCCCACTTTGGGAACCCCACTATGGAGATACCCTGCCCCCTTGTTTCCCCAATGGACCTATCGACCGCCTGGTATATCTCCACCAAGCTCACTAGGTCATCGGCATTATGGGGATCTCCCTGGGCAACCCAGGATTGCATCGGCATGGGTAAGGAGTGTACCAGCCTGTCCATAACAACCTTCTCCACCATCTGTGCCAGGGAGGAGGATTCAGGTTGTAACCATTTCTGGACCAGGTGCAGTAAATCGACCATTTGGGACCGTAGAGGTTTGTCACTGTGATATGCCCACTCATGCACCCATTGCGCCCTGACAGTCAAAGTTACTCCTAGGTGTGCCAAGGTCTCAGCCTTCAACTTGGCATATTCTTTTGCATCCTGCAATGCCAGGTCATAATACTGTTCGCCTTCTGCGGTTCACCAGACAAATATGGCGCCAAATCCTCAGCCCACTGCTCCGGAGGCAATTTCTCCCATTCTGTCATCCTCTCGAAAACAGTCAGGAACACCTTAATATCATCCCCCGGGGTCATCTTTTGCAATGCTTTTCTTACCGCCTTCCGGACGTGGATGTCATCAGCCGGACCTGGGGTTGGGGCGCTCATCCTCCCCTGGATGGGGGTTGCCAGAAGCTGCATCTGCTGCCGTTGCTTCTGCTGGCTCTGCTGTATCTGCTGTGGCAACAGCCTGTTGGTCATTTGCTGATGCTGCTGCGATTGGACCAACTGTTTCAGTAGGTTGTTATGATGAGTCACCGAAGGAGGAAAAAACAAAATACCAGCTAAGTCCAGAAAAAACAGAGAGGTTGGCAGCTATTGGATTGCAGACCCCTGGACCTATCCACAACAACTAGCAGTAGCCGTGCGGGGTTCCTACAGTGCCCTAGACCCCTCGATCACAGCTGGAGAACTAGATAGCCTAAAGACAGAATGGGGAAAAACTAAACTGCCCCAGAGCAGACCCCAAAGCAATAGGCAGCCCCCAACATATAATGACGGTGAAGCAAGATGAAAACACTAACACAGATAGAAAGATAGGTTGAGCAAATGATGAGGCCCAAGCTAACTACATAGGACAGGATAGGAAGGCTGCTGTCTGCCATCCACAAAAACCCTATCAAAATGAGCCAACCGACTGATAGGAAAAACAGGCCCTGAAGTCGCTAGGCTTCAAAAGACTATATCAGCACTCAGGTATATTCTGAAGACAGAGCAAAAGATCAACAGATCAGAGACAAAAATGGAATTCAGCTCACCCCCGGCCGGCGATGGCAGAACTCCCAAAAAACAAGGCAAAACAAAAACAAAACTGAAGAGTACAAAGCAGAGCAGAAAAACTTAGCTTTGAGAAGCAGGAACCAGACTGGTCTCCAAGAATCCAGCAGGAAAATCACCAGCCAGGAAGAAGGGCGTCGGCAGCCTTATATCCAGTCCTCAATTCCAGCCACCCAGTCATGATCTAGCTGCCCAGGTGTTTGATAATCAGCCCCACTACCTTCCTTCACCAGAGGAGGGAGTTCATCAGACCTCAATGGTGAAGGGAAAAATGAACTCACAACAGTACCTCCCCCTTGAGGAGGGGTCACCGAACCCTCATCCATGCCACCAGGGCGATCCGGGTGAGCCCGATGAAAGGCATGCACCAATGTTTCGGCATGAATATCAGAGGCAGTGACCCAGGAATTATCCTCCTGACCATAACCCTTCCACTTAACCAAATACTGGAGTCTCCGTCTAGCCAGATGGGAATCCAGTATCTTCTCTACCTCATATTCCATGTTACCTTCAACCAATATAGGGTCAGGAGGTGCCACCACAGGAACTACTGGTTCAACAAACCTCTTCAACAAGGACTTATGAAACACATTATGAATTTTAAATGTGACAGGAAGAGCCAACCGAAAAGAGACCGGATTAATAATCTCCAAAATCTTGTAAGGTCCAATAAATCTAGGCTTAAACTTAGGAGAAGCCACCTTCATAGCGATATTTTTTGATGACAACCAAACCATATCGCCCACCTTAAACTGGGGACCAACGGTCCTACGCCGGTTGGAAAACCGCTGGGCCTTTTCCTGGGAGAGAGACAACTTATCCACTACTTGGTCCCAGATCTGGTGCATTCTCTCCACCACAGTGTCAACACCTGGGCAGGCAGAAGGCTCCACCTGCCCTGAAGAAAATCGAGGGTGAAAACCAAAGTTAAAAAAAAAAGGACATCAAAGTGGCAGAACTAGCTCTATTATTTAAAGCAAATTCGGCCAAGGGCAAAAATGAAACCCAATCATCCTGATCAGCGGAAATAAAACATCTCAAATACGACTCCAAGGTCTGGTTTGTTCTCTCCGTCTGCCCATTGGTCTGAGGGTGAAATGCAGAGGAGAAGGACAACTGAATTCCCAGCTTGGAACAGAAAGTCCTCCAAAATCTAGACACAAACTGAACTCCTCTGTGAGATACAATGTTCTCAGGAATCCCGTGCAAGCGAACCACCTGTTGCAAAAACAAGGGCACCAACTCAGAGGAAGATGGCAACTTAGGGAGTGGTACAAGATGAACCATCTTAGAGAACCTATCACAAATCACCCAAATAACAGTCATTCTCTGAGAGACAGGCATATCAGAGATAAAATCCATTGAAATATGGATCCATGGCCTCCTGGGCACCGGCAAAGGCATCAACAAGTCACTAGAGTGAGAACAAGGTTTAGACCGGGAGCAAGTCCCACAGGACTGCACAAAATTCCTGACATCATGAGACAAGGCGGGCCACCAAAACGACCGACTCACCAGATCTCTAGTACCAAAAATACCTGGATGACCAGCCAATGCAGAGCAATGAGCTTCAGACATCACTCTCTTCCTCCACTGGTCAGGAACATACAACTTTCCACTGGGACAACGCTCAGGTTTGTCCTCCTGAAACTCTTCCAGAGCACGTCTCAAATCGGGCGAGATGGCAGAAAGAACTACCCCCTCACCTAAGATGGTAGCAGGCTTAGTCACAACAGGAGAATCAGCAAGGAAACTCCTAGAGAGGGCGTCTGCCTTGACATTCTTAGTGCCCGGAAGAAAAGAGACCACAAAATCAAAACGTGTGAAAAACAAGGCCCACCTAGCCTGTCTAGGATTCAAGCGCTTGGCCGACTCCAGGTAAATCAAATTCTTGTGGTCAGTAAGGACCACGACTTGGTGTTTGGCTCCCTCCAACCAATGTCTCCACTCCTCAAATGCCCATTTCATGGCCAACAGTTCCCGATACCCCACATCATAGTTACGTTCGGATGGGGAGAACTTTCGGGAAAAGAAAGCACAAGGATTCATTTTAGATGTCACAGGATCTTTTTGGGACAACACCGCTCCTGCACCAATCTCAGAAGCGTCCACCTCCACCTGAAACAGGAGTGAGACATCAGGTTGCCACAAAATCGGAGCAAAAGTGAATCTGCGCTTCAGCTCCTGAAAGGAAGAAACAGCCTCCGGAGACCAATTCAGCACATCAGCACCCTTCCTAGTCAAATCCGTCAATGGCTTGGCAATACCAGAAAAATTAGCTATAAATTTCCGATAAAAATTAGCAAAACCCAAAAACTTCTGGAGGGCCTTCAAAGAAGTGGGCTGAACCCAATCATAAATGGCCTGTACCTTGGCCGGATCCATTTCAATAGTTGACGGAGACAAAATAAATCCCAAAAATGAAATCCTCTGTACCCCAAAAAGGCATTTCGATCCCTTGACATACAGGGAATTCTCCCTCAAAATCCGGAACACAGTCCGAACATGTTCCACATGAGAGTCCCAATTCTTGGAGAAGATCAAAATATCATCCAGATAGATAATCAAAAATTTATCCACAAAGTCTCGGAATATATCGTTCATGAAGCACTGGAAGACAGAAGGGGCATTAGTGAGCCCAAAAGGCATCACCAGGTACTCAAAATGTCCCTCCGGAGTATTAAACGCCGTCTTCCATTCATCCCCATGCTTAATGCGGATAAGATTATACACCCCCCTGAGGTCAAGCTTGGTAAACCAGCAAGCACCTTTAACTCTGGAGAATAGATCAGAAATAAGGGGTAACGGATACTGATATTTAACAGTAATTTTGTTGAGGGCACGATAGTCATTACAAGGCCTTAATGAACCATCCTTTTTAGCCACGAAAAAAAAACCAGCACCTAAGGGTGAAGAGGATGGTCTAATATGACCCTTCTCCAATGCCTCCTTAATATAGGATCGCATAGCCTCGTGCTCGGGTACAGATAAATTGAAAAGCCGACCCTTGGGGAATTTACACCCCAGGTTCAGCTCAATTGCACAGTCATAACTCCTATGAGGAGGCAAAGACGCAGACTTATTCTCACTAAATACATCATAAAAGTCAGCCAAATAGTCAGGAACATCATGCGACTGGGGAGAGGTGGAGAAAACAGGAGCATCACTAAGGGCACACCGACAACCCCAACTCACCACAGACAAAGATTTCCAATCCAGAACTGGATTATGGATTTGCAACCAGGGAAACCCCAGAACAATGGTATCATGCAAATTATGCAACACCAAAAATCTGCAATTTTCTTGATGGTCTGGGGCAACCCGCATTACCACCTGGGTCCAAAACTGAGGTTTATTCTTCGCCAAAGGAGTAGCATCAATACCCCTCAAAGGGATAGGCGTCTGCAGGGGTGTCATAGGAAATCCACAACGTTTAGCAAAATCCAAGTCCATTAGGTTCAGGGCTGCTCCCGAATCCACAAAAGCCTTGGCGGAAAATGTGGACAGGGAGCAGATCAGAGTAATTCCCAGAAGAAACTTAGGTTGAACACCACCCACAGAAAACGTGTGTGCACAACGTTTCTCTCGTTTAGGGCAGACAGAAATAATATGCGAGGCATCTCCACAAAAAAACACAGCTTATTACGCCTTCTGAACTCCTGACGTTGCGCCCTAGACAAAACTTTATCACATTGCATAGGTTCAGACATTTGTTCAACAGGTGGCAACACCTCTCGTGTAGTTTTGTGTTCACGTAAACGCCGATCCACCTGAATGGCTAATGACATAGAATCGTCAAGACCAGAGGGAACAGGAAATCCCACCATAGTATCTTTTACAGTTTCTGACAAACCCTTCCGAAAGAGGGCTGCCAAGGCACCATCATTCCAGGTAGTAAGGACCGCCCACTTTCGGAATTTTTGACAGTACAACTCTGTCGAATCCCGACCCTGGCTTAATGCCAACAGGGTCTTTTCAGCCTGATCAATAGCATTAGGTTCATCATACAACAACCCCAAGGCTTGAAAAAATGCATTCACATTATTCAGAATAGGATCATCAGGTTTCAAAGAAAACGCCCAATCCTGGTGATCACTGCGCAGCAAAGAGATGACAATTTTAACCTGCTGCGCAGAGTTCCCCGACGAGTTAGGCTTCAAGGCAAAAAATAATTTACAATTATTCTTGAAATTCAAGAATTTAGACCGATCCCCAAAAAACACATCAGGAGTGGGAATCATTGGTTCAGCCGCATGTGAATGAGCAAGATAGGTGGAAATTCCCCGCACTTCAGCAGCCCACTGCTCCACATGATCAGACAATTGCTTCATCTCCATTGAGAGAAAAATTCCCCCTATGGCCTCAGAGATATAGAGAAAAAAATATGCACACAAAAAAAAAAATTCTGAAACTTTTTTTTTTTTTTTTTTTACAATTCTCTCCTGCTATTGAGTACCCTAGGATCTGCGGTATGGCTGGTGATTCTGTTATGATGAGTCACCGAAGGAGGAAAAAACAAAATACCAGCTAAGTCCAGATAAACCAGAGAGGTTGGCAGCTATCGGATTGCAGACCCCTGGACCTATCCACAACAACTAGTAGTAGCTGTGGGGGGTTCCTACGGTGCCCTAGACCCCTCGATCACAGCCGGAGAACTAGATGGCCTAAAGACAGAAAGGGGAAAAACTAAACTGCCCCAGAGCAGACCCCAAAGCAATAGGCAGCCCCCAACATATAATGACGGTGAAGCAAGATGAAAACACTAACACAGATAGAAAGATAGGTTGAGCAAATGATGAGGCCCAAGCTAACTACATAGGACAGGATAGGAAAGCTGCTGTCTGCCATCCGCAAAAACCCTATCAAAATGAGCCAACCGACTGATAGGAAAAACAGGCCCTGAAGTCGCTAGGCTTCAAAAGACTATATCAGCACTCAGGTATATTCTGAAGACAGCGCAAAAGATCAACAGATCAGAGACAAAAATGGAATTCAGCTCACCCCCGGCCGGGGATGGCAGAACTCCCAAAAAACAAGGCAAAACAAAAACAAAACTGAGGAGTACAAAGCAGAGCAGAAAAACTTAGCTTTGAGAAGCAGGAATCAGACTGGTCTCCAAGAATCCAGCAGGAAAATCACCAGCCAGGAAGAAGGGCGTCGGCAGCCTTATATCCAGTCCTCAATTCCAGCCACCCAGTCATCATCATAGCTGCCCAGGTGTTTGATAATCAGCCTCACTACCTTCCTTCACCAGAGGAGGGAGTTCATCAGACCTCAATGGTGAAGGGAAAAATGAACTCACAACAGTAGGTCCTCCATTTTGTCTGGTAATGTTTGTTGGTTTGCAACAGACTTAACCCAGGACATGCGATATCGGCAGTCACACTGCCTCTTGGGATTTGTGCCCGTGCTTCTAGCACCAATTGTATGGATTCATACATACTCAGCTGCAGTTGAGGTAGGCAGAGGAAGCGGTGTTGCTAAATGTGCAGGCAAGTTTATTTAAACTTCATAAACCGCTCAGGATAGCAAAACAAAAGAACAGCCTTTTCTAGCACAAAGTGAAACATAAAATAACAAGTCCATACAATACAGCGGGTCCCTTCGCTCAGGATAGTGTCTGGTTCTTTAACAGAGACCAACATACAGGAGACCAACACATCTCCACCTCCAGACACTGAATGAGGCAAATGGCCTCCATTTTATCAGCCAAACCACGCCCTTGGGGTGGGGATATGTGAGCCGCCATTCCCACCCATCTCTTATGACCGCTCATAAAACCTGGCCCTGGAGTGGCCCAAACAATCCTCTCAGCACTATAAGTGCTGGAGCATACCTCCGAGTTCACATCACCGCAGCTAGTGGCCGTGAAGACTCATATCTCACCTGAATGACTTGTCCGACAGCCATCTTACTGTGTATATATATATATATATATATATATATATGAATGTATGTATGTGTGTATCACCAACCAATCATGAAGCATCTTTCATTTCACCAGAGCTGTTCAAAAGAATCTCAGCTGTGATTGGTTGCTATGATCAATAGTTTTCCTTGCAACCAATCACTAAACATCTCTCATTTCACCGGAGCTGGTTAAAAGTAGCTGAGCTGTGATTGGTTGCTATGAGCAAGTTTTCCCACTTGACAACACCTCAGCAGACACTGACATGGTGGGAGAAATCTAGCATCCCCAGGAGCACAAGCTCCCAGCCATTGTCTGTCCCCGGAAAGGAGCACAGAGCACATGACAGAAATGAATCCCCCTCCCCATGGATCAATGGTATGGAAGGCAGGGCAAATCCATCCAGTGCTTTGGTTCTGACCCCATGCCTCTCTTAAAGGGATCCTCGGTATGGAAGTCAGGGCAATTGCCTTCAAATGCTCTGGTACTGACCCCAGGCTCTCTTAAAGGGATCTCCTGTACGGAAGTTAGGGCAAATCCCTCAGCACTGATTCTGACCCCAGGGTTCTATTAAAGGTATGAAAGTCAGGGCAAATCCATCCAGTGCCCTGGTTCTGATCCCAGGCTTTCTTAAAGGGATCCCCGGTATGGAAGTTAGGGCAAATCCACTCAGCGCTCTGGTTCTGACCCAAGGCCCCTCTTAAAGGGATCCCCGGTATGGAAGTGAGGGCAAATCCAATCTGCACTTTGGTACTGACCCCAGTCCTCTCTTAAAGGGATCCCTGGTATGGAAGTCAGGGCAATTGCCTTCAAATGCTCTGGTACTGACCCCAGGCTCTCTTAAAGGGATCTCCTGTACAGAAGTTAGGGCAAATCCCTCAGTGCTCTGATTCTGACCCCAGGGTTCTATTAAAGGGATCATTGGTATGCAAGTCAGGGCAAATCCACTCTGTGCTTTGGTACTGACCCCAGGCCTCTCTTAAAAGGATCTATGGTATGGAAGTTAGGACCGTTCCACTTAGTGCTCTGGTTCTGACCCCAGGCTGACGGGATGATGTGAGATATTAGGGGTAGTAGTCGGGTGGCTCTGGCTGATGGGATGATGTGGGATATTATAGTGGATGTGGCTATGCGGAGTGAGCGGGGCTATACACTCAGCTTTATGTATATAGATAGATAGAGAGATAGAGAGATAGATATAATCATTATAATTTGTTATAACTAACCATAGTTAGTTACTATGCCCGGACAGCGCAGGGCTCTTCAGCTAGTCCACTATTTAATCGTCTTATTCTGTCTGTCTGTAACGGAAATCCCGCGGCGCTGATGGTCGCGCCCGGCCGGCCGCGACCAATCAGCGCATTCGAACGACGCACGCCTCCGTCGGGTTATCTGCGACACGGAGAGAGATTCTAGACTACCTGTTGCGTTAGAATCGGGCCACCATCTAGTATATATATTATTATTATCATTTATTATTATTATTATTATACTGCTCAAAAAAATAAAGGGAACACAAACAGCCAGTTGCAAAAGGAATAGTGTTCCCTTTATTTTTTTGAGCAGTATAATAATATATATATGTGTGTAAGTATGTTGATTAACCTACAGCAGGTCAAGACAAGACAAGTTTCATCATCCTCGACATACTCAACTATTAAAGGACTTCTACGGAATCTAAGATCAATATACTGATTAGACATATGAACCCTAATGATACACGCAGTACTTGATTTTCTGTTTGAAATTAAATTGGTTATAGAGTGCAACTTTACCAGTAGAACCTTAGTAGTTCATTTCCCCATTTTCCTAGCAATTCCCAGTTCTTCCCTTCCTAATCCTCTTCTCCTTCCTTACCCCACCTTCTTCCCTCTCTTCTATTAGTATTAATTATATTGTTTTGTATTCTATTATAAAAACTTCAATAAAAATTCCGTTGAAAATAAAATCATTAAAAAAACCAGGATGAATATATACAGTATTAGTTGGAATTTAAAGCATATCCCATAAACAACATTTTTCACCTATCCACAGGATTGGTTATACAGTGGGGAAATTAAGTATCAGATATACTGCCAATTTTAGCTGTTTTCCCACGAACAAAGAATGAAGAGGTCTTTAATTCTTATCGTAGGTACACTTCAACTGTGAGAGACAGAATCTTGAAAAAATCCAGAAAATCACATTGCATGATTTTTACAATATTAATTTGCATTTTATTCAATGAAAGTATTTGATACAAGATACAATAGAAAAACAGAACTTAATATTTGATATATACACCTTTGTTTGCATTTACTGAGGTCAGACATTTCCTGTAGCTTTTGACCAAGTTTGCACACAAAGCAGCAGGGATTTTGGTCCACTCCTCCATACAGATATTCTCCAGATATTTCAAGTTTGGGGGCTGTTGCTTAGCAACATTGGGTTTCAGATACCTTCAAAGATTTTCTTTTGGGTTCAAGTCTGGAGACTGGCTAGTCCACTCCCATACCTTGAAATGCTTCTTATGTAACCACTCCTTTGTTGCCCTGGCTGAGTATTTCAGGTCATTGTCATGCTGGAAGACCCAGACATGACCCATCTTCAATTCTCTTACTGAGGGAAGGAAGTTGTTGGCAAAAACCTCATTCATCCTCTCATCAATACAGTGCAGTCTTCCTGTTCATTTTGCAGAAAAGCACCCTCAAAGTATGAGGTTTCCTCCACCATGTTTTATGGTTGGGATGGTGTTCTTGGGGCTGTGCTCATCCTTCTTATTCCTTCAAACATGGAGAGTGGAGTTGATACCATAAAGTTCTATTTTGGTTTCATCTGACCATACGACCTTCTCCCATGCCTCCTCTGGATAATCCAGATCTTCATTGGCGAACTTCAAACGGGCCTGGACATATGATGGCGTGAGCAGGGGGACCTTGTGTGAACTGCAGAATTTTAATCCTTGATGGCGTAGTGTGTTACAAGCAGAGTGCTTGTTCTTGACACTGAGAATGAATGCGGACGCATTGCTGATAGGATTCAATGCGTCCTTGGTATAAATGTTTTAAAAAAAACCTACATATGATAAAATACGATTAAAAATGTACTTTTTTCAAATGAATAAATGTGTAAATGTTATTACTATCTACTGTATTTAAGTACCTTTTTTCGCTCTATTATTTTAGCCTGAGTACAATAATATAGAAAATCTCAACAGTAGTCATTGGTTGACAATAAAGTGATTGTCATTTTAAAACTTTGTTTTACTGGAATTGAACAAGTCTGTAATTGCTGAATAGAGATCCTTAAAAATGTTAGACATTAATAATATATTTAACATGAGTGCTGCTGACATACAACTAGTACAAAGTGACATGTCCTTGGCACATGAATTATACGCTACAATCAATCAGTGCACACATCATATACTTAGTAGTATGTTGCCAGGAAAACAGAAAATTTTGTTTAATAAGACGAGCGAGATGCTGTGAATTCATAATGCAGATATTCCACTGATAAAGCCTAGAAACACAATTACAGCAATGAGTCACTTAGTTGTTCACAGTTCCTGCTCCTTAGAGAGGACATTTCACTAAATTTTTCATATTAAACTACACACACTGCATAATAATAAACATACTACCAAGGCCCATTTTCCTTATACAAGGAATGGGCGACACTCCACGTGGTAGATAAAGATACTAATCCTGTAGTAAATATACTGCATAAAGGCCCCTTTACATTTAGCGATGCATCAGCGATCCCGACCACGATGCGACCCGGTCAGGATCGCTGGTGCATCGCTAAATGGTCGCTAGTGAGTTGCCAATCAGGCAGATCTCACAGTGATGTAGCGACGCAGCAGCGGTCGTTACTTACCTTTCAGACGCGGCGATCCTGACGTCCTCCGGCCCGCGTCCACACGTCGCTCATCGGCGCCAGCAGGAAGCGCCCGACGAGAAATGGAACTGCACGATCTCGCGCGATTGGCGACAGACAGCGGGGGAGCCAGTCGGAGGTAAGTATCACACATAGCAATATCGCTAGCAATATCGCTGCTGCGTCACAAAATCGGTGATGCTTCAGTGATATTGCTAGCAATATCGCTATGTGTAAAACCCCCTTAATGATCAAGCAGTGTTTATAAATTGCAAGATAATTAAATTAAAAACACCTCATTTCAACAAATGTTAAAATTCACACAGATATCAAAAATAAAGTTAAAAAGGTGCCTCCAACCACAGAAAACATACAAAAAGGAGGTCAGTTAGCAGTGTACATCAATACACAGGCAAATATATATACACTAGAGGTGTGCCCGATGCGATAAGTGTATGTGTGGGGTGTGTGTGTGTGTGTGTGTGTGTGAGTACGTCTGTGTGTGTGAGTACATGTGTGTGTGTACGTACATGTGTGTGTGTGTGCGTGTGTGCGTGTGTCCCGCAGCTGCCTTCCCACCCACCTCCGTGCAGTCACAGCCGGTAGGAAAGAGGGTGGTTTGCGGCCTGTGCTGGAGATGTGAGTATGTGTGTGTGTGTACAGTATGTGAGTACGTGTGTGTGTGTATGTGAGTACGTGTGTATGCATGTGAGTATGTGTGTGTATGCATGTGAGTACGTGTGTGTGAATATGTATGTGTGTGTATGTGAGTACGTGTGTGTGTGTGTATGTGAGTACGTGTGTGTGTACGTGTGTGTGCATGTGAGTACGTGTGTGTATGTGAGTACGTGTGTTATGAATGGGTCACCGAGGAGGAAAAACCTAAATATGCTCAGCCCAGAAAAATCAGAGAGGTTGGTAACTATGCAGATTGCAGATCCCTGATCCTACCACACAACTAGCAGCAGCCGTGAGCGTGCCTACGATGAACCTAGATGCCTCGTCACGGCCGGAGGACTAAATACGCCTAAAGCAAGAAAAGGGAAAACTAACTGCCCCAGAGCAGACCCCAAAGGAATAGACAGCCCACACACATGTATTGATGGTGAAACAAGATGAAAACACAAACACAGGTAGGAAAATAGGCTGAGCAAACGATGAGGCCCAAACTAACTAGAAAGGAGAGGAAAGGAAAGACACTGTCTGCAATCTGCCCAAAACCCTATAAAATAATGTCCAACACTTCTGATAACAAAATTAACCCTGAAGTCACTAGACTTCTCCCACTATATCAGCACTCTGAAATATTCTGAGACAGAGCAAAAAGAAGCCAATCTAATAAGGGACAAAAAGCAAATTGGAAAATACAGATAAATAAGAGTGGAAATTCAGCACAGCCCAAGCCAGGGCTGGCTGACCACACAAAAACTGAATAGAACAACAAAATCAAGTGTGAACATTAGCAGAGAAACTTAGCTTGAGCTGACTGGAACAGAGCTGAGAACCAAGACCTGACAAGCAGAAGGAATCACCAGCACCAGAGTAGGGTGTCGGCTGTCTTAAATCCAATCTGAGATTCCTGAGGTCCAATCATCATCCTCATTATCAGGTGGCAGATCTCTACTGATTAAATCAGCCTCACTACCTCCTGTTACCACCAGAGGGAGCCTGACTGGTAGACCAGAAAATGAACTCACAACAGTACCCCCCCTTGAGGAGGGGTCACCGAACCCTCATTCACGCCACCAGGCCGATCAGGATGGGCCCGGTGAAAAGCACGAACCAATCTATTGGCATGAATATCAGAGGCAGACACCCAAGAATTATCCTCCTGGCCATAACCCTTCCATTTGACCAAATACTGGAGTCTCCGTCTAACCAAACAAGAATCCAATATTTTCTCTACCTCATATTCCACATTGCCTTCAACCAACACAGGGTCAGGAGGTGCTGCCATAGGAACCACTGGCTCAACAAACCTCTTCAACAGAGATTTGTGAAATACGTTATGGATCTTGAACGTAACTGGAAGAGCCAATCGAAAAGAAACAGGATTAAGAATTTCCAAAATCTTATAAGGTCCAATAAATCTTGGCTTAAATTTTAGAGATGCAACCTTCATAGGAATATTCTTAGACAACAACCAAACCATATCACCCACTTTAACCTGGGGACCAATGGTCCTATGCTGGTTGGAAAATCGCTGGGCCTTTTCCTGAGAGAGTGACAACTTATCCACCTCTTGGTCCCATATCTGCTGCATTCTCTCAACCACAGTGTCCACACCTCGGCAGGACGAAGATTCCACTTGCCCTGAAGAGAATCGAGGATGAAACCCAAAATTACAGAAAAAGGTGACATCAAAGTGGCAGAACTAGCTCTATTGTTCAGCGCGAATTCGGCCAAGGGCAAAAATGAGACCCAATCATCCTGATCAGCAGATATAAAACATCTTAAATAAGACTCCAAGGTCTGGTTTGTCCTCTCAATCTGTCCATTGGTCAGGGGATGAAACGTGGAGGAGAAGGATAACTGAATTCCCAGACTGAAACAAAAGACTTTCCAGAATCTGGAAACAAGCTGAACTCCTCTGTCGGACACAATGTTCTCAGGAATCCCATGTAACCGAACCACCTGTTGTAAAAACAAGGGCACCAACTCAGCGGAAGATGGCAACTTTGGGAGTGGTACAAGATGGACCATCTTCGAAAATCTATCACAAATCACCCAGATAACAGTCATTCTCTGAGAGACAGGAAGATCAGAAATAAAATCCATTGAGATATGTGTCCATGGCCTCTTGGGCACCGGCAGGGACATCAGCAACCCACTATAACGAGAACAGGATTTAGACCGAGAACAAGTCCCACAGGACTGTACAAAATTCCTGACATCACGAGATAAGGCAGGCCACCAAAAGGACCAACTCACCAAATCTCTGGTACCAAAAATACCTGGATGACCAGCCAATGCGGAGCAATGAATTTCAGACATCACTCTCTTTCTCCACTGGTCAGGAACATACAATTTTCCCATAGGGCAACGCTCAGGTTTATCCTCCTGAATTCCTCCAGGGCGCATCTCAAATCGGGTGAAATGGCAGAAAGAACTACCCCTTCACCTAGGAAGGTAGTAGGCTCGGTCACATTAAGAGAATCGGCAAAGAAACTCCTAGAAAGGGCATCTGCCTTAACATTTTTAGTGCCCGGAAGAAAAGAGACCACAAAATTAAAAGGCGTGAAAAACAAGGCCCATCTAGCCTGTCTAGGATTCAAGCGTTTGGCCAACTCCAGATAAATCAAATTCTTGTTATCGGTGAGGACCACAACTTGATGTCTAGCTCCCTCCAACCAATGTCTCCACTCCTCAAATGAACACTTCATGGCCAACAATTCCCGATTCCCCACGTCATAGTTACGTTCAGATGGGGAGAACTTACGAGAAAAGAAGGCACAGGGATTCATCTTAGAAGTCTCAGGGTCTTTTTGGGACAAAACAGCTCCTGCACCAATCTCAGAAGCATCTACCTCCACCTGAAATGGAAGAGAGACATCAGGTTGCCGTAAAACCGGAGCTGAAGTAAATCTCCGCTTAAGCTCCTGAAATGCTGAGACAGCCTCAGGAGACCAAATCAGCACATCAGCGCCCTTCTTGGTCAGATCAGTCAGTGATTTGACAATACCAGAAAAATTACCTATAAATTTACGATAGAAAATAGCAAAACCCAAAAACTTCTGGAGGGCCTTCAAAGAAGTAGGCTTAACCCAATCATAAATGGCCTGTACCTTGGCCGGGTCCATTTCTATAGTTGATGGAGACAAGATAAATCCCAAAAATGAAATCCTCTGTACACCAAAGAGGCATTTTGATCCCTTAACAAACAGGGAATTCTCCCTCAAAATCCGAAACACAGTCCGGACGTGTTCCACATGAGAATCCCAATCACTAGAAAAGATCAAAATATCATCCAGATAGATGATCAAAAACTTATCCACAAAGTCACGGAAAATATCATTCATAAAGGACTGGAAGACAGAAGGGGCATTAGTGAGCCCAAAAGGCATCACCAGGTACTCAAAATGTCCCTCCGGAGTATTAAACGCCGTCTTCCATTCATCCCCGTGCTTGATGCGAATAAGATTATACCCCCCCTGAGGTCAAGCTTAGTAAACCAGCAGGCACTCTTAACTCTGGAGAATAAATCAGACATCAGAGGTAACGGGTACTGATATTTAACCGTCATCTTGTTAAGGGAACGATAATCAATACAGGGTCTTAATGTACCATCTTTCTTGGCCACAAAAAAAAACAACACCTAAAGGTGATGAGGATGGTCTAATATGACCCTTCTCCAACAACTCCTTAATATAGGATCGCATAGCATCATGTTCGGGTACTGATAAGTTGAAAAGCCTACCCTTGGGAAATTTACACCTAGGCATCAACTCAATTGCACAGTCATAACTCCTATGAGGAGGCAAAGATGCAGACTTACTCTCACTAAATACATCAGAAAAATAGGCCAGATAATCTGGAATATCATGAGACTGAGGAGAGGTGGAGAAAACAGGAGCGTCCCTAAGAACACACTGACAACCCCAACTCACCACAGACCCAGATTTCCAATCCAAAACTGTATTATGTGTTTGCAACCAGGGAAAACCCAGAACAATAGTATCATGTAGAGTTGAGCGAAACGGGTCGAAAAAATTCAAAAGTCGCCGACTTTTGGCAAAGTCGGGTTTCATGAAACGAAACCCGACCCTAGGATGAGGTCGGCCACGAGGTCGGCGACTTACGCGCCAAAGTCGCGTTTCAAAAGTTTGTTTTGCGCTCTTTTTCAGCCAATCAGGATCCACGGACACTGTGGGCAACGTGATGACATAGGCACGGGTCACCACCATCTTTCAGAAGGGCATGCAAGTGATTGGCTTGCTTTGGTGGGCGTCACAGGGGGTATAAAAGGGCGTGCACGCCGACCGCCATCTTACTTCTGCCGATCTTAGTATAGGGAGAGGTTGCTGCTGATTCTGTAGGGAGAGCGTTAGGCAGGGAAGAAGACAAAAAAACTGCTTCTGCTGCTAGCGATTTGGCCTGCACAACACACAAGTCACTGTGTGTGCAGTGCAAGGGGAGGCTATATTGTGGTGTATCAGTGGTGTTGGTTGTTGGGCTGCCTTTTAAGGCTTCCTGACACGCTGGCATTGCTGTTTACCCACTGCTCCGCAAACTGCTTTTTTAAAAGCAATCCAATCTCCCTTATCCTCTCGTCACTTTGGTCACAGGCAGCTGTGCCATCGAGCGTGTCACATAGCGCTCAGATATCAGTGGGCCGCACACAATCCACAAGTGTCCACTGTCCACAAGTGTACGCAGAGATTCAAAATCTCCATTATCCTCTCGTCACTTTGGTCACAGGCAGCTGTGCCATCGAGCGTGTCACATAGCGCTCAGATATCAGTGGGCCGCACACAATCCACAAGTGTCCACTGTCCACAAGTGTACGCAGAGATTCAAAATCTCCATTATCCTCTCGTCACTTTGGTCACAGGCAGCTGTGCCATCGAGCGTGTCACATAGCGCTCAGATATCAGTGGGCCGCACACAATCCACAAGTGTCCACTGTCCACAAGTGTACGAAGAGATTCAAAATCTCCATTATCCTCTCGTCACTTTGGTCACAGGCAGCTGTGCCATCGAGCATGTCACATAGCGCTCAGATATCAGTGGGCCGCACACAATCCACAAGTGTCCACTGTCCACAAGTGTACGCAGAGATTCAAAATCTCCATTATCCTCTCGTCACTTTGGTCACAGGCAGCTGTGCCATCGAGCGTGTCACATAGCGCTCAGATATCAGTGGGCCGCACACAATCCACAAGTGTCCACTGTCCACAAGTGTACGCAGAGATTCAAAATCTCCATTATCCTCTCGTCACTTTGGTCACAGGCAGCTGTGCCATCGAGCGTGTCACATAGCGCTCAGATATCAGTGGGCCGCACACAATCCACAAGTGTCCACTGTCCACAAGTGTACGCAGAGATTCAAAATCTCCATTATCCTCTCGTCACTTTGGTCACAGGCAGCTGTGCCATCGAGCGTGTCACATAGCGCTCAGATATCAGTGGGCCGCACACAATCCACAAGTGTCCAGTGTCCACAAGTGTACGCAGAGATTCAAAATCTCCATTATCCTCTCGTCACTTTGGTCACAGGCAGCTGTGCCATCGAGCGTGTCACATAGCGCTCAGATATCAGTGGGCCGCACACAATCCACAAGTGTCCAGTGTCCAAAAGTGTACGCAGAGATTCAAAATCTCCATTATCCTCTCGTCACTTTGGTCACAGGCAGCTGTGCCATCGAGCGTGTCACATAGCGCTCAGATATCAGTGGGCCGCACACAATCCACAAGTGTCCACTGTCCACAAGTGTACGCAGAGATTCAAAATCTCCATTATCCTCTCGTCACTTTGGTCACAGGCAGCTGTGCCATCGAGCGTGTCACATAGCGCTCAGATATCAGTGGGCCGCACACAATCCACAAGTGTCCACTGTCCAAAAGTGTACGCAGAGATTCAAAATCTCCATTATCCTCTCGTCACTTTGGTCACAGGCAGCTGTGCCATCGAGCGTGTCACATAGCGCTCAGATATCAGTGGGCCGCACACAATCCACAAGTGTCCACTGTCCACAAGTGTACGCAGAGATTCAAAATCTCCATTATCCTCTCGTCACTTTGGTCACAGGCAGCTGTGCCATCGAGCGTGTCACATAGCGCTCAGATATCAGTGGGCCGCACACAATCCACAAGTGTCCACTGTCCAAAAGTGTACGCAGAGATTCAAAATCTCCATTATCCTCTCATCACTTTGGTCACAGGCAGCTGTGCCATCGAGTGTGTCACATAGCGCTCAGATATCAGTGGGCCGCACACAATCCACAAGTATCCACTGTCCAAAAGTGTACGCAGAGATTCAAAATCTCCATTATCCTCTCGTCACTTTGGTCACAGGCAGCTGTGCCATCGAGCGTGTCACATAGCGCTCAGATATCAGTGGGCCACACACAATCCACAAGTGTCCACTGTCCAAAAGTGTACGCAGAGATTCAAAATCTCCATTATCCTCTCGTCACTTTGGTCACAGGCAGCTGTGCCATCGAGCGTGTCACATAGCGCTCAGATATCAGTGGGCCGCACACAATCCACAAGTGTCCACTGTCCAAAAGTGTACGCAGAGATTCAAAATCTCCAGTATCCTCTCGTCACTTTGGTCACAGGCAGCTGTGCCATCGAGCGTGTCACATAGCGCTCAGATATCAGTGGGCCGCACACAATCCACAAGTGACCACTGTCCACAAGTGTACGCAGAGATTCAAAATCTCCATTATCCTCTCGTGACTTTGGTCACAGGCAGCTGTGCCATCGAGCGTGTCACATAGCGCTCAGATATCAGTGGGCCGCACACAATCCACAAGTGTCCACTGTCCACAAGTGTACGCAGAGATTCAAAATCTCCATTATCCTCTCGTCACTTTGGTCACAGGCAGCTGTGCCATCGAGCGTGTCACATAGCGCTCAGATATCAGTGGGCCGCACACAATCCACAAGTGTCCACTGTCCAAAAGTGTACGTAGAGATTCAAAATCTCCATTATCCTCTCGTCACTTTGGTCACAGGCAGCTGTGCCATCGAGCGTGTCACATAGCGCTCAGATATCAGTGGGCCGCACACAATCCACAAGTGTCCACTGTCCACAAGTGTACGCTGAGATTCAAAATCTCCATTATCCTCTCGTCACTTTGGTCACAGGCAGCTGTGCCATCGAGCGTGTCACATAGCGCTCAGATATCAGTGGGCCGCAGACAATCCACAAGTGTCCACTGCCCACAAGTGTACGCAGAGATTCAAAATCTCCATTATCCTCTCGTCACTTTGGTCACAGGCAGCTGTGCCATCGAGCGTGTCACATAGCGCTCAGATATCAGTGGGCCGCACACAATCCACAAGTGTCCACTGTCCACAAGTGTACGCAGAGATTCAAAATCTCCATTATCCTCTTGTCACTTTGGTCACAGGCAGCTGTGCCATCGAGCGTGTCACATAGCGCTCAGATATCAGTGGGCCACACACAATCCACAAGTGTCCACTGTCCAAAAGTGTACGCAGAGATTCAAAATCTCCATTATCCTCTCGTCACTTTGGTCACAGGCAGCTGTGCCATCGAGCGTGTCACATAGCGCTCAGATATCAGTGGGCCGCACACAATCCACAAGTGTCCAGTGTCCAAAAGTGTACGCAGAGATTCAAAATCTCCATTATCCTCTCGTCACTTTGGTCACAGGCAGCTATGCCATCGAGCGTGTCACATAGCGCTCAGATATCAGTGGGCCTCACACAATCCACAAGTGTCCAGTGTCCAAAAGTGTGCGCAGAGATTCAAAATCTCCATTATCCTCTCGTCACTTTGGTCACAGGCAGCTGTGCCATCGAGCGTGTCACATAGCGCTCAGATATCAGTGGGCCTCACACAATCCACAAGTGTCCAGTGTCCAAAAGTGTGCGCAGAGATTCAAAATCTCCATTATCCTCTCGTCACTTTGGTCACAGGCAGCTGTGCCATCGAGCGTGTCACATAGCGCTCAGATATCAGTGGGCCTCACACAATCCACAAGTGTCCAGTGTCCAAAAGTGTGCGCAGAGATTCAAAATCTCCATTATCCTTTCGTCACTTTGGTCACAGGCAGCTGTGCCATCGAGCCTGTCACATAGCGCTCAGATATCAGTGGGCCTCACACAATCCAAAAGTGTCCACTGTCCACAAGTGTGTGCAGAAATTCTAAATCTCCCCTGTCCTATAGACACCTTGTACCTTGTTTTACATTACTATATAGTTTGTTGGATTTTGTCTACATTTCTACCAAAAATGAGGAAGGCTGGTGGAAGAGGCCGTGGAATTGGGCGGGGGTTGGCAGCTGGTAATGATGGTGTTGGTGGTGGATCTGATGGTAGTGGCAAGAGCAAAATAGGACCGAATGCAGGAGGTGCTGACCCTGCGTCATCGTCTGGCTACATAAGGCCTCGAACGCTTAGTTTTCTAGGAGTTGGCAAACCGCTTTTAAAGGCAGAGCATCAGGAAAAAGTTTTGTCTTACATTGCTGACTCAGCCTCCAGCTCTATCGCCTCCTCTTCTTCAGTTGTAAAAAGTAAAAGCACTGAGTCGTCATTGGAGGCTCATGTTCATGAACCACACCTTTCCTTGTGTCCTTCACCCCAACCAAGATTGAAGGATGACGCAGGCCATACTACTGATTACTCCATGGAGCTGTTTTCACATACCATGCCTGGATTATCAAGTGAAATGGTGAATTACCCAGGCCAAGATGAATCTGACATGGAGTGCACTGATGCACAGCCGCTGATGGATGATTCTGCTGGTACATTCACTCAGAGCACTACATTGTCCTCGCAGTGTACAGAGCCAGATTTTGACCCTGATGAGACTCAGGTGCCCCTTCCCGCACACTATACCACCATACACGGTGACACAGAGAAAGGTGCACATGACATAGAAGAGGAGGTGATGGATGACCCAGTTGTTGACCCAGATTGGCATCCATTGGGGGAAGAGGGTGCTGCTTCCAATAGCTCAGATGAGGAGCATCCACAGCAGACATCGACATCGCAACAGCTGTTATCTGGCAGGCCCGGAGCACTCCAAAGACAGGTTCCAAACATCAAAAGAGTTGCTGGACAGCTTGTCCAGAGGGTCAAAAGATCACAGCGTGCTAGGCCGCAAAATGTCTGCCAAAGTAGGAAGAGTGCAGTGTGGCACTTTTTTGAACAAAATCCTCATGATCAGGCCAAGGTTATCTGTAAGAAGTGCGCAAAGACCTTTAGCCGAGGGAAAAATCTGAAAAATTTGAATACCAGTTGCATGCTTAGACATTTAACCAGCATGCACTTGCAAGCGTGGACACAACACCAAACCTCAAGTGCCACATGTGCAACTGATCACAACGAAGGTAGTCAGCAACGCTACATTGTTTCCCCCACTGTAAGCCCACCGGTTAGCACAGCAGCAAATGTTGAGGTGTCGTTGCAAGACCACAGCAGTCAGGGAATCCCACTGTTATATCAACGAAAGACTGATTCTAGGCCATCAGAAAGAACACCAACTCCATCACCATCATCAACCCTTTCTCAGTCCGCCCTGTCCACCGCTACTTCCACCATATGCAGCTCTCAAGTCCAGCTCACCCTCCCAGACACTATGAGTAGGTCAAGAAAGTACTCAGTCTCTCATCCGCGTACACTGGGTTTGAACGCCCACATTGCCAAACTAATCTCGTTTGAGATGATGCCCTTTCGGTTGGTGGAAAGCACAGCTTTCCGCGAACTCATGGCCTATGCAGTACCACGCTATGACCTACCCAGTCGCCACTTCTTCTCTCGCAAAGCCATCCCAGCCCTCCACCATCATGTGAAAGACCGCATTGTCCGTGCACTCAAGCAGTCAGTGAGCGGAAAGGTGCACCTCACAACTGATGCATGGTCCAGTCAGCATGGCCAGGGCCGTTACGTGTCCATCACTGCGCACTGGGTTAATGTGGTGGATGCAGGGTCCACAGGGGACAGCGGTGGTGGGACAGTGCTGCCTAGCCCACGGTATAGGAAACAGTTGGCTGTAGGCGTTCGACCCTCCTCCTCCTCCTCCTCCTCCAGAAGCGACAGCTCGTCCACAGAGCGCAGTCGTACGAGCACTCCATCTGCAGCTGCCACTGTTGCACACGATGTGTCCCCCTATCGAGCAGCTAGTGGAAAGCGTCAGCAGGCTGTGTTGCAGATGATGTGTTTGGGCGACAGACACACCGCCGAGGTGCTGGCCGAGTACTTGAAGCGACAAACTGAGTCATGGCTGGGCAGTGTACATCTTGAGGCAGGCAAGGTAGTTAGTGATAACGGCCGTAATTTTGTGGCAGCCATAGCCCTTTCAAAACTCAGCCACATTCCTTGCTTGGCTCACACCTTGAACCTGGTGGTGCAGTGCTTCCTCAAAAATTATCCGGAGTTAACAGCCCTGCTCCAGAAGGTGCGAAGACTGTGCGCGCACATCCGCCGGTCGCCTGTACACTCCGTTCGTATGCAGAAGCTGCAGCGATTGCTCCACCTTCCCAACCACCGCCTCATTATCGACATTGCAACAAGGTGGAACTCCACCCTGCACATGGTGGAGCGGCTGTGCGAGCAGAGGCAGGCCATAATGCATTTGTGGGAGGATACACGGCCAGGCACTTTGAGAGCAGACATGGAGTTGACAGGCGTGCAGTGGTCGAAGCTGAAAGACCTTTGTAAAGTCCTTCAGTGTTTTGAGGAATGCACACGGCTGGTAAGCGCAGACGACGCCATCCTAAGCATGAGCATCCCACTTATGCGTCTGCTCATGCAAACTTTGACGCACCTTAAGGAGCAGGCGTCTGCAGCCAATGTTGATGAGGAGGAAGAGGAGGAGGGAATCCTTGATGACATTCAGCCATTGTCTGCTCAGGGACCTCTCCTGGACGAGGTGGAGGAAGAAGAGGAGGAGGAGGAGGAGGATGATGGGGATGATTACTTAGGGGAGGAGGATGCATCTCGTGGGGCAAGTGAAAATGTTGGCGTGGCAAGGTCTGGTACAGGGTTTGTGCGTGACTGGAGGGATGTGGATTTGCCAGAAAGTGCTCCTCCACCCAGCACTCGCAGTGCATCATTGACACCGGGAACATTGGCCCACATGTCAGATTATGCCTTGCGGATCCTAAAAAGGGACCCCCGCATTGCCAAAATGATGAACGATGACGACTACTGGTTGGCCAGCATCCTGGATCCACGCTATAAAGGCAAATTACAAAACATCATGCCACAGGAGAACCTTGACCTAATATTGGCTAATAAATAAGCAACTCTGGTAAATCGGTTGCTTGAGGCATTCCCAGCACACAGCAGCGGTGATGGTTCTCACACGAGCCGTACGGGCCGGGGGCAGCTTGGCAGAGGTGTTCGTGGTGCACACAGCAGAAGTGGCGTTGGAGACAGGGGTTTCATGACAATGTTGTGGACTGATTTTTCAAATACCGCTCACACAACTGGTAATACTGCATCGATGGAAAGTGACAGGAGACAGCAGTTGTCAACTATGGTTACAAACTACTTTTCCTCCCATATCGATGTTCTCCCACACAGGTCATTCCCCTTTGACTATTGGGCCGCTAAACTGGACACCTGGCCTGAATTGGCCCAATATGCCTTACAGGAGCTCGCTTGCCCAGCTGCAAGTGTGCTATCGGAAAGAGTCTTCAGTGCAGCTGGATCAATCCTGACAGAAAAAAGGACCCGTCTGTCAACCCAAAATGTGGATGATCTAACCTTCATTAAAATGAACCACGCATGGGTTTCCAAGGATTTTGTCCCACCTTCCTCTGATGACACATAGGGTGATAGAAAAATGGCTTGCTTTGGTCCACCTCTTCCTGGTACTTCACCTATTTCGCCTTTTGCATCAGTTGAATGTCCAACATCAACATATGCCACTTTCTAAAACTCCCTAACTGTGCTGCCTCCCCCCCCATGGCCGGGGTCACCACCTAGCGCATGACACCGTGCGAGTGCCGTTGCCCTGGACAGGTGGGTAGGCCGACTCTTGGGCGCGGGCACTGGCACAGGGTCCCTCATAGTGCAATCAAGTGTCTCTGACGGTGGTGGTGCACACCCGCCGTCAGACACACCGCTGTACTATGAGGGGCCCAGTGCCAGTACCGATGCCCACGATTGTGCCCCCCTTGCTTGGCCAGGGCCCCAGCATTTGCAATCTTTACCTCTCCCTGCTCCTCCGCTGTGTAATCTGGGCCGTCAAATCCATACTGTGCCTGACACCGTCTGAGCCTGCCTCCTGAGACATATATTTTGAATGTGTACGCTATCCATACATGTTATCCGGGGATACGGTACCCCTTCTAACCTTTGTGCAATGACGTGCAATCCACACTGGGCCTAACACCGTCTGAGCCTGCCTCATGCTGTATAGACATATATTTTGAATGTGTACGCTATCCATACATGTTATCCGGGGATACGGTACCCCTTCTAACCTTTGTGCAATGACGTGCAATCCATACTGGGCCTAACACCGTCTGAGCCTGCCTCATGCTGTATAGACATATATTTTGAATGTGTACGCTATCCATACATGTTATCCGGGGATACGGTACCCCTTCTAACCTTTGTGCAATGACGTGCAATCCATACTGGGCCTAACACCGTCTGAGCCTGCCTCATGCTGTATAGACATATATTTTGAATGTGTACGCTATCCATACATGTTATCCGGGGATACGGTACCCCTTCTAACCTTTGTGCAATGACGTGCAATCCATACTGGGCCTAACACCGTCTGAGCCTGCCTCATGCTGTATAGACATATATTTTGAATGTGTACGCTATCCATACATGTTATCCGGGGATACGGTACCCCTTCTAACCTTTGTGCAATGACGTGCAATCCATACTGGGCCTAACACCGTCTGAGCCTGCCTCATGCTGTATAGACATATATTTTGAATGTGTACGCTATCCATACATGTTATCCGGGGATACGGTACCCCTTCTAACCTTTGTGCAATGACGTGCAATCCATACTGGGCCTAACACCGTCTGAGCCTGCCTCATGCTGTATAGACATATATTTTGAATGTGTACGCTATCCATACATGTTATCCGGGGATACGGTACCCCTTCTAACCTTTGTGCAATGACGTGCAATCCATACTGGGCCTAACACCGTCTGAGCCTGCCTCATGCTGTATAGACATATATTTTGAATGTGTACGCTATCCATACATGTTATCCGGGGATACAGTACCCCTTCTAACCTTTGTGCAATGACGTGCAATCCATACTGGGCCTAACACCGTCTGAGCCTGCCTTATGCTGTATAGACATATATTTTGAATGTGTACGCTATCCATACATGTTATCCGGGGATACGGTACCCCTTCTAACCTTTGTGCAATGACGTGCAATCCATACTGGGCCTAACACCGTCTGAGCCTGCCTCATGCTGTATAGACATATATTTTGAATGTGTACGCTATCCATACATGTTATCCGGGGATACGGTACCCCTTCTAACCTTTGTGCAATGACGTGCAATCCATACTGGGCCTAACACCGTCTGAGCCTGCCTCATGCTGTATAGACATCTATTTTGAATGTGTACGCTATCCATACATGTTATCCGGGGATACGGTACCCCTTCTAACCTTTGTGCAATGACGTGCAATCCATACTGGGCCTAACACCATCTGAGCCTGCCTCATGCTGTATAGACATATATTTTGAATGTGTACGCTATCCATACATGTTATCCGGGGATACGGTACCCCTTCTAACCTTTGTGCAATGACGTGCAATCCATACTGGGCCTAACACCGTCTGAGCCTGCCTCATGCTGTATAGACATATATTTTGAATGTGTACGCTATCCATACATGTTATCCGGGGATACGGTACCCCTTCTAACCTTTGTGCAATGATGTGCAATTCATACTGGGCCTAACACCGTCTGAGCCTGCCTCATGCTGTATAGACATATATTTTGAATGTGTACGCTATCCATACATGTTATCCGGGGATACGGTACCCCTTCTAACCTTTGTGCAATGACGTGCAATCCATACTGGGCCTAACACCGTCTGAGCCTGCCTCATGCTGTATAGACATATATTTTGAATGTGTACGCTATCCATACATGTTATCCGGGGATACGGTACCCCTTCTAACCTTTGTGCAATGACGTGCAATCCACACTGGGCCTAACACCGTCTGAGCCTGCCTCATGCTGTATAGACATATATTTTGAATGTGTACGCTATCCATACATGTTATCCGGGGATACGGTACCCCTTCTAACCTTTGTGCAATGACGTGCAATCCATACTGGGCCTAACACCGTCTGAGCCTGCCTCATGCTGTATAGACATATATTTTGAATGTGTATGCTATCCATACATGTTATCCGGGGATACGGTACCCCTTCTAACCTTTGTGCAATGACGTGCAATCCATACTGGGCCTAACACCGTCTGAGCCTGCCTCATGCTGTATAGACATATATTTTGAATGTGTACGCTATCCATACATGTTATCCGGGGATACGGTACCCCTTCTAACCTTTGTGCAATGACGTGCAATCCATACTGGGCCTAACACCGTCTGAGCCTGCCTCATGCTGTATAGACATATATTTTGAATGTGTACGCTATCCATACATGTTATCCGGGGATACGATACCCCTTCTAACCTTTGTGCAATGATGTGCAATCCATACTGGGCCTAACACCGTCTGAGCCTGCCTCATGCTGTATAGACATATATTTTGAATGTGTACGCTATCCATACATGTTATCCGGGGATACGGTACCCCTTCTAACCTTTGTGCAATGACGTGCAATCCATACTGGGCCTAACACCGTCTGAGCCTGCCTCATGCTGTATAGACATATATTTTGTATGTGTACGCTATCCATACATGTTATCCGGGGATACGGTACCCCTTCTAACCTTTGTGCAATGACGTGCAATCCATACTGGGCCTAACACCGTCTGAGCCTGCCTCATGCTGTATAGACATATATTTTGAATGTGTACGCTATCCATACATGTTATCCGGGGATACGGTACCCCTTCTAACCTTTGTGCAATGACGTGCAATCCATACTGGGCCTAACACCATCTGAGCCTGCCTCATGCTGTATAGACATATATTTTGAATGTGTACGCTATCCATACATGTTATCCGGGGATACGGTACCCCTTCTAACCTTTGTGCAATGACGTGCAATCCATACTGGGCCTAACACCGTCTGAGCCTGCCTCATGCTGTATAGACATATATTTTGAATGTGTACGCTATCCATACATGTTATCCGGGGATACGGTTCCCCTTCTAACCTTTGTGCAATGACGTGCAATCCATACTGGGCCTAACACCGTCTGAGCCTGCCTCATGCTGTATAGACATATATTTTGAATGTGTACGCTATCCATACATGTTATCCGGGGATACGGTACCCCTTCTAACCTTTGTGCAATGACGTGCAATCCATACTGGGCCTAACACCGTCTGAGCCTGCCTCATGCTGTATAGACATATATTTTGAATGTGTACGCTATCCATACATGTTATCCGGGGATACGGTACCCCTTCTAACCTTTGTGCAATGACGTGCAATCCATACTGGGCCTAACACCGTCTGAGCCTGCCTCATGCTGTATAGACATATATTTTGAATGTGTACGCTATCCATACATGTTATCCGGGGATACGGTACCCCTTCTAACCTTTGTGCAATGACGTGCAATCCATACTGGGCCTAACACCGTCTGAGCCTGCCTTATGCTGTATAGACATATATTTTGAATGTGTACGCTATCCATACATGTTATCCGGGGATACGGTACCCCTTCTAACCTTTGTGCAATGATGTGCAATCCATACTGGGCCTAACACCGTCTGAGCCTGCCTCATGCTGTATAGACATATATTTTGAATGTGTACGCTATCCATACATGTTATCCGGGGATACGGTACCCCTTCTAACCTTTGTGCAATGACGTGCAATCCATACTGGGCCTAACACCGTCTGAGCCTGCCTCATGCTGTATAGACATATATTTTGAATGTGTACGCTATCCATACATGTTATCCGGGGATACGGTACCCCTTCTAACCTTTGTGCAATGACGTGCAATCCATACTGGGCCTAACACCGTCTGAGCCTGCCTCATGCTGTATAGACATATATTTTGAATGTGTACGCTATCCATACATGTTATCCAGGGATACGGTACCCTTTCTAACCTTTGTGCAATCACGTGCAATCCATACTGGGCGTGAGAACGGCTGGCGAGCTGTTAAGCAAGCTAAAGCACCTGTCCAGACAAGTACAGGGATTCCCTAGCGAGGAGACTTATTTGATTGTTTTCTATGTTGGGACAGCAATTTTTGGGGAGCACTATACTCTGGAGAATGATAGATGGGGCCCACCATACACTGGAACATTCCAAAGGTGGACATCAGACACTGGAGCAGCATTTACAGGGCCCATTATACACTAGAGCAGTAGAAATGGGGCCCATTATGTTTGGAGCATTATTTGGGCCCATAAGACAGTGGAGCTTCATCCATGGGGACCAACATATACTGTAGCATTATGTGGAGCTCATCATATACTGTTTCAAACATTATATGGGACCAATGATTTTGTATGGAGAAATAGATGGGCCTCGTCATGAGATGTAAAAAGTGAGGTATTTTTCATTGTACTATACCGCTATTTCTCTGCCGTATCGGAGCATGATGAGTTGTGGTATGTGTTAAAGGGGCGCTCTTTCGCCCAGGGCACATGAAAACCTGCAGCCAGCCCTCCCCCCCCACAACTTTAGCCAAATAACCCCCATTTTTCAGTGCGTAACTTGTATTATGAAGTTAATTAAGGTTGACAAGCTTAAGTAAGAAGAATTGATGCTTTTGGCATTCAAATGGGCACTGTAGGTGTGTTTCCTGTCCTCCTCTCACTGCCGACTTTTATTCCCCATTGACTTACATTGGGTTTCGTGTTTCGGGACGACCCCGACTTTTCCCTATAATCGGACGATCTTGCTCGACCCGACTTTTGGAAAAGTCGGGTTTCACGAAACGAAACGCGACCCTAAAAAAGCAAAAGTCGCTCAACTCTAGTATCATGCAAATTATGCAGCACCAAAAATTTACAATTTTCTTGGTGGTCTGGGGTAACTCGCATTATCACCTGGGTCCAAAACTAAGGTTCATTCTCCACGAAAGGAGTAGCATCAATACCCCTCAAAGGAATAGGCGGCCGCAGAGGCGTCATGAAAAAACCACAACGTTTAACAAAGTCCAAATCCATCAGATTCAACGCTGCTCCTGAATCCACAAAAGCCTTAGTTGAAAACGTGGATAAGGAGCAGATCAGAGTAATTGCCAAAAGGAACTTAGGTTGTACACTGCCCACAGCAAATGTGTGTGCAAAATGTTTCTCTCGTTTAGGGCAGACAGAAATAGTATGAGAGGCATCTCCTCAGAAATATCACAGCTTATTACGCCTTCTAAACTCCTGACGTTGCGCCCTAGACAAAATCCCATTGCACTGCATAGGTTCAGATGTTTGTTCAAAAGGTGGCAGCGCCTCCCGTGTAGTTTTACGTTCACGTAAACGCCGATCAGCTTGAATGGCTAATGACATGGAATCATCCAGACCAGAGGGAACAGGAAACCCCACCATAACATCTTTTACGCTCTCTGAGAAACCATTCCAAAGGAGAGCTGCCAAAGCACTATCATTCCATGTAGTAACGACTGCCCACTTTCGGAATTTTTGACAGTATAACTCTGCAGAATCCTGACCCTGGTTTAATGCCAACAGGGTTCTCTCTGCTTGATCAACAGCATTAGGTTTATCATACAACAAACCCAAGGCTTGAAAAAATGCATCCACATTAGTCAGAATAGGATTTTCAGGTGTCAGAGAAAAAGCCCAATCCTGGGGATCGCCGCACAGCAAGGAGATCACAATGTTAGCCTGCTGCGCAGAGCTTCCCGGTGAGTTAGGCTTCAAGGCCAGAAATAATTTACAATTATTTTTAAAATTCAGAAATTTATACCGATCCCCAGAAAACACATCAGGAGCAGGGATCTTAGGTTCAGCAGCATATGACTGAATGAGGTAGGTGGAAATTCCCTGCACTTCAGTAGCAAGTTGCTCCACCTGATCAGACAATTGCTTAATCTCCATTAGGGAAAAAAAAATCCTCCTACAGCCCCAGAGAAAAAGAGGAAAAAATATATATAAAAAAATTCTGGCATTTTTTTTTTAACAACTTTTTCCTGCTTTTGAGTACCCTAGAATCTGCAGTATGGCTGGTGATTCTGTTGTGAATGGGTCACCAAGGAGGAAAAACCTAAACATGCTCAGCCCAGAAAAACCAGAGAGGTGGGTAACTATGCAGATTGCAGATCCCTGATCCTACCACACAACTAGCAGCAGCCGTGGAGCATGCCTACGATGAACCTAGATGCCTCGTCACGGCCGGAGGACTAAATAAGCCTAAAGCAAGAAAAAGGAAAACTAACTGCCCCAGAGCAGACCCCAAAGGAATAGACAGCCCCCACACATGTATTGACGGTGAAACAAGATGAAAACACAAACACAGGTAGGAAAATAGGTTGAGCAAACGATGAGGCCCAAACTAATTAGAAAGGAGAGGAAAGGAAAGACACTGTCTGCAATCTGCCCAAAACCCTATAAAATAATGTCCAACACTTCAGATAACAAAATTAACCCTGAAGTCACTAGACTTCTCCCACTATATCAGCACTCTGAAATATTCTGAGACAGAGCAAAAAGAAGCCAATCCAATAAGGGACAAAAAGCAAATTGGCAAATACAGATAAATAAGAGTGGAAATTCAGCACAGCCCAAGCCAGGGCTGGCTGACCACACAAAAACTGAATAGAACAACAAAATCAAGTGTGAACATTAGCAGAGAAACTTAGCTTGAGCTGACTGGAACAGAGCTGAGAACCAAGACCTGACAAGCAGAAGGAATCACCAGCACCAGAGTAGGGCATCGGCTGTCTTAAATCCAATCTGAGATTCCTGAGGTCCAATTGTCATCCTCATTATCAGGTGGCAGATCTCTACTGATTAAATCAGCCTCACTACCTCCTGTTATCACCAGAGGGAGCCTGACTGGTAGACCAGAAAATGAACTCACAACAATGTGTGTGTGTATGTGAATACGTGTGTGTGTGTATGTGAGTACATGTGTGTGTGTGAGTACGTGTGTGTATGTGAATACATGTGTGTGTGTATGTGAGTCGCGTGTGTGTGTATGTGAGTGTGTGTATGTGAGTACTTGTGTGTGCATGTGAGTACGTGTGTGTATGTGAGTGTGTGTGTATGTGAGTACGTATGTGTACATGTATGTGTATATTTGAGTATGTGTGTGTGTATGTGAGTGTGTGTGTATGTGAGTGTGTGTGTGAGTATGTGTGTATGTGAGTGTGTGTGTACGTGAGTATGTGTGTATGTGAGTACGTGTGTATGTGAGTGTGTGTGTATGTCAGCACGTGTGTATGTGAGTACGTGTGTATGTGAGTGTGTGTATGTGAGTACTTGTGTGTGCATGTGAGTATGTGTGTGTATGTGAGTGTGTGTGTGTATGTGAGTACGTATGTGTACATGTATCTATATATTTGAGTATGTGTGTGTATGTGAGTGTATGTGTGTGTGAGTATGTGTGTATGTGAGTGTGTGTGTACGTGAGTATGTGTGTATGTGAGTACGTGTGTATGTGAGTGTGTGTGTATGTCAGTATGTGTGTATGTGAGTGTGTGTATGTGAGTGTGTGTATGTGAGTACGTGTGTATGTGAGTGTGTGTATGTGATTACATGTGTGTATGTGAGTACGTGTGTGTGTATGTGAGTACGTGTGTGTGTATGTGAGTACGTGTTTGTGTATGTGAGTACGTGTGTGTGTGTACGTGTGTTTGTACGTGTGTGTGTGTACGTACATGCGTGTGTGTACATGTATGTGTATGTACATGTGTGTTTATGTACATGTGTGTGTGTGTGTATATGAACATGGTGGGCAGGCAGCGGCGGGTCCGGTGGGGGGTCCGGCAGCGTGGCCAGCAGCGGCTGGTCCAGCTGTGGCGGGTCCAGCGGCGGGGGGGTCCTGACGGCAGCCAGCCAGCAGGAAAGATCGCAGCTTGCGGCCTGTGCTTGACATGGGGTGCGGCGCCACCAGAGGCCACCTGCACCCCATCTCCAGCACAGGCCGCAAGCCGCGGTCTTTCCTGCCGGCTGTGACAGAGGTAGGTGGGCAGGCAGTGGCGGCTTCAGCGGCGAGAGGGGGTCCAGGTGGCGGCCAGCCGACAGGAAAGACCGCGGCTTGCGGCCTCTGCTGGAGAGGGGGTGTAGCGACACCAGAGGGCGCCCGCACCCCATCTCGAGCACAGGCCGCAAGCCACGGTCTTTCCTGCCGGCTGTGACGGAGGTGGGTGGGCAGTCAGTGACAGGTCCAGCGGCGGCAGGGGGTGTCCGGCGGCGGCGGGGGGTTCCAGCAGTGTCCCGCTGGTGGTACTGTGGAAGGGCCTGGTACCACCAGCGGGTGCCATATTGGAATACCCATCACTTGGGTATTCCAATATGGCGGTCGGCGTACTTCCGATGCGGCACGGTGGATTGAGGGATTCAGGGACATCCAGACGGAAGTGGATGACAGACAATTTAAGGCAATTATATATATAGATGACTACATATGTCCTGTCCACCAGTTTAGACAGGTTCAAAAATGGAACTGATTGAGTTGTAATACATAGACTACTCTGAACACCAGGGACATAGTCAACAAGATATGTTGCACAAGGAAAATTAATCATATCCTCACAATGTTCCACATTACCATGTAAATAAACAAGAGAGCTTATGCATGAATAAAGTATATACAGTGGGGAAAATAAGTATTTGATCACTTGTTGATTTTGTAAGTTTGCCCACTGACAAAGACATGAAGAGTCTATAGTTTTAAGGGTAAGTTAATTTTAACATTGAGAGATATAATATTAATAATAAAATCCAGAAAATCACATTGTATAAATGTTATAAATTTATTTGTATTTTGCAGCGAGAAATAAGTATTTGATCCCCTACCAACCATTAAGATTTCTGGCTCCTACAGACCAGTTAGACGCTCCTAATCAACTCATTACCTGCATTAAAGACAGCTGTCTTATATAGTCACCTTTATAAAAGACTCCTGTTCCACAGACTCAATTAATCAGTCAGACTCTAACCTCTACAACATGGGCAAGACCAAAGAGCTTTATAAGGATGTCAGGGACAAGATCATAGACCCGCACAAAGCTGGAATGGGCTACAAAACCATACATAAGATGCTGGGTGAGAAGGAGACAACTGTTGGTGCAATAGTAAGAAAATGAAAGAAATTCAAAATGACTGTGATTCGACATCTATCTGGGGCACCATGCAAAATCTCACCTCAGGGGTTATCCTTGATCATGAGGAAGGTGAGAGATCAGCCTAAAACTACACGTGGAACAGGTTAATGATCTAAAGGCAGCTGGAACCATAGTCATCATGAAAACCATTGGTAACACATTATGCTGTAAAGGTTTAAAATCCTGCAGTGCCCGCAAGGTCCCCCTGCGCCAGAAGGCACATGTGCAGGCCCGTCTGAAGTTTGCCAATGAAGAACACCTGGATGATTCTGTGAGTGATTGGGAGAAGGTGTTGGGGTCAGATGAAACAAAAAATTGAGCTCTTTGGCATTAACTCAACTAGCCATGTTTGGAGAAAGGGAAATGCTGCCTATGACCCAAAGAACAACAATCCCACTGTCAAGCATGGAGGTGGAAACATGTTTTGGGGGTGCTTCTCTGCTAAGAGCACAGGACTACTTCATCGCATCACTGGGAAAATAGATGGAGCCATGCACTGTAAAATATTGAGTGACAACCTACTTCCCTCTGCTAGGACCTTAAAAATGGGACACTGCTGGGTCTTCCAGCAAGACAATTACCAAAAACATACAGACAAGGCAACAAAGGAGTGGCTCAAAAAGAAGCACATTAAGGTCATGGAGTGACCTAGCCAGTATCCAGACATTAATCCCATAGAAAACTTATGGAGGATGATGAAGCTCCCAGTTGCCAAGCGACAGCCTCAAAATCTTAATGATTTTGAGATGATCTGCAAAGAGGAGTGGACCAAAATTCCTCTTGACACGTGCGCACCTCATCATCAACTACAAAAAAAGTCTGACGGTTGTGCTTGCCAACAAGGGTTTTGCCACCAAGTATTAAGTCTTGTTTGCCATAAGGATCAAATACTTATTTCTCCCACTGTACCTATGGCCAAATGGACAACATGGTGGTATGCAATGTTAAGGTGCAGGTCCAGAGAAAGATAAATTTCCCGTTGGTAGAGCAGTGTCTCAGCATGGAACACAGTGACAGCAATTGATTCAAATGTACTTCTGTTCACAGTATTCACAATGAAGTTCCAATAAACTTTGCCATGCATATATTACCTGGGTCTGTTCTGCTCCGAAAATAAAATGCCGAGTGGCACGCTGCCCCTCCTGACCCCAACCCGCGTTTTGCATGTGATTCTTCCTGGTGGCAAAATAGGCATAATAAAATGATTTGGTCTTTTTTATTTGTTTTCTTTTCAGTTCACCTCCACGATGCATACTGTAGATATTGGCACTCTAAGTATTTGACACCTAAGGAGATAATTTATTTTAAAGACCAAGTGGGCATTACCAGAGAGATTTTACTAGGAGTGTCTATTTATTCCACTTTCTGATGCAAAACAATCATAATCAGGCAGCAACACACAGGAAAAAAAGAACACGTTCTCACCATAGCTTAGAGCAGGCTCAGAGTGAGACATGTATTGACAAAAAGTCTGCTCTCCTCACTTCAGAGGGATGACATGTCATTGGACACATCAGACCCTAGTGTGATACACTAAGGCCTCTTTCACACATCAGGTTTTCGCCGTCAGGCGCGATCCGGCGCTTTTGACAGAAACCGGATCCGGCGAAATGCAATGCCGGATCCGGTTTCCCCCCCATTGACTTGCATTTGTGCCGGATCGCGCCGGATGGCCATGCGTTTCATCCGGTTTTCGCCGGATCCAGCAATGTGTCGCGATCCGGCGTCTGGAAAAAACGGCTACTGTAACGTTTTTTGTCTCCGGCGAAAAAGCCGGACACGCCGGATCCGGCGCGTCCGTCTTTTTCACACAATGAAAGCCTATGAGCGCCGCAATGCGCCTGATCCGGCGAAAGCCGGATCCGGTGGCCGGATCCGGTTTTTTTGGTCTGAGCATGCTCAGTAGCTCTGCCCACAAGACATATATAAAAGCAAGACAGTGGGACCCACAGCCACACCCAACATGCCACCCAAGAAAGCAACCAAGCGCAGCAGGAGAAGGCAGGAGACCACTGCAGCACCATCAGCACCACCACCACCCCAAATGGAGCAGCAAATGGAACATGCTGAGGAGGGGAGGCCAGCAGCAGATGAGAGACGGTAATTATCAAATCCCCCATTCCTCCAAACTAGGGCTATTGAATATCAAGATATTCATTGGCCCTTAGTTTCTCTTTATTCAACAGCTGCCCAATAGATGCAGCAGCAGCAGCAGCAATGGCAGCAGCTGGAACACCACCCACAGGCATGGAGTGTGGCCACCAGGAAGACAGCACATCATCTTCTGGGATCCCTCCCTCGCATCGTCAGCGTTTGACGGTAAGTTTTTATTTCCAAAATCCATCATCTCTGTAATATATGTCTATTCATTGCCTTTTATTTCAAAACAGGATTCACAAGATGAAGAGGAGCTCCCAGAAGAAGAAGGAAGGGGTGGACAGACACCTGGAGTGGGCTCACAATTGGTAAGTTTTTTGCATCAAACGCAGAAACACAACATCACACTACACACAACACATAGAAAACAATGTTCTGCAGACCACACACAGCAAACAAATGCCTACATCCAAAGACATAACATTTTTTGTTTTCTTCTCTAGTCTTCCCAATCTGGTGCTCGGCCAAGAGGTCCTCGCAGTGCCTCCCAGGGTCGTCGGCGACAGCAACGCGGCGGTCACCAGCGTGTAAGTATAAATATTTTTGCTTTGTTTTTTTGCACTTTTTATTTCATTTCTTTTGTGGAGGCTAATTATGTTATTTTTGTCTTTTTCTTTAACAGCCTTCACAGCGTGCTCCCGACTCTGACGGTGAGGATGGAGGACTCGATGTGGACCACCTCATCAATCTCGTCAGAGAAAGGGAGCCACTCTGGAATATGGCTGACCGCCGCCACGCTGACCTTATCGTTACCCGACGACTCTGGGAGGAAATCTGTTCGCTCCTTGTGGGCCGCTGGGAGGACCTCGATGTTCGGGCCCAGATTAAAGAGCGTAAGTATATACAGTACCGGTTGCTTGATGTAAACCAGTGTTTCCCGAACTCCAGTCCTCGTGGTCCCCACGGATCATGTGTTCAGGATTTCTATTTACTATGGAAATCCTGAAAACATGACCCCTGGGGACCATGAGGACTGGAGTTTGTGAAACACTGATGTTGTATACTAACCACTCCTTTCTCGTTTCAGGGAACAGAATTGTGAATCGGTGGCGGTCTGTGAGGGATCGTTTCAAGAAGGAGTTCAATAAAGAGATGCGGGCCCCGAGTGGATCTGGAGGACGCAGGAGCAAGTACAAGTACGCACAAGCCCTGTCGTTCCTCCGGGAAACAATGGTCACTAGAAGGTAAATATTACACACCACATGTGAAAAAAAATGTTAGATGTAACTTTTTTTTTTAGCCAGGGCCATACCATGTCAGTATTTTAATTGTTTTTTTTTCTCTTTATTCCACAGCACGGTGAGCAGCACTCGGGAGCCTGCACGATTGGACCCTTCTGAGGCGATCCCTGAGGAGACCGGCACCGAGGGACACTTCGACCGCCCCAGTACATCTGCACCTTCCCAGCCTTCCCACACATTCGACCCATCTGTCCCATCCACCAGCACAGGAGCATCGTGGCCGCCTACATTACATGAAGCTGCTGGTGAGGAGATCGCTTTCCCTTTACCCCACCCTTCTGCCCCTGCCACCTCTAGTACACCTGCGGGTACTGGGCGGCAGCGGCAGAGGGGTCAGGAAAAGAGTTATGCGCCAGAGTTCTTGCATCTGAATGCATCTTTCCAGAACTGTCTAAAAGTCTTGTCAGAGCAAATCTCCGCAGGCTTTCAGCAGATCAACTCCAGCATTCTGGAGGTGAAGACACTTCTGCAAACCATGCATTCAGAAGCAAGATCTTCGCCAAACCACACCTTTTTCAGGTCTGTTGTGGAGCGCATGGCAACACTATCTCCTACCCAGCAGATGCATGTAATGCATTCATGCCACGGTGCTCTACAGCAGGTTACCTCCCAACCTCCACCTCCCACCACTGTAGTTCCTCCACCTGCACCCCCTCCAGCCACTTTCCATCCTCCCCCTCCTATTACATCTGCACCCCCTCCAGCCACTTTCCATCCTCCCCCTCCTATTACATCTGCACCCCCTCCAGCCACTTTCCATCCTCCCCCTCCTATTACATACCAGCAACCTCACCAGTACCAGCAACCTTCCCAGTACCAGCAACCTCCCCAGTACCAGACATCTCCCCACTTCCAGCAACCTGCCCCGTACCAAACTCCTTCCCCGTACCAAACTCCTTCCCCGTACCAAACTCCTTCCCCATACAACTTTCCATCAACATCATCTGCTCCTACAGTCCCTGCCCAAGCCTCCACTCCACCGCCCACCACCTCTTCTGCCTCCCACATGTCCACCCATTCTGTAGCTTTTTCCACACCATCACCTCTAACTGTTCCTTCCCCACCACGATCCCAGTCCTCTCTCCACACTCCCATTGTCGAAGTGTCCCGCAGCCCCTCCAGCAGTATTTCCACCCCACACTACACCGAGTTATAATGTTTTTTTTGTAATAAAAATGCCCATTTGGTTGGTTTCAAACCTTTATTAAAAAAGTTTTTTTTACTTTAAAAACAGTTTACACAAAAAAAAATATTTTAAATAAAAGTTAAATTATTGTTTACACTGGTTGTCTGTCATTTCTTTCTGAGGCGAAATATGTTTAAAAAAAAGGTTAAATACAGGGTATTTAAAAGGTAAAAAGGTATTCAAAACCAGGTATATAACTGTGGGTAAATTTTAGCTTTTTGCCACAGTTGTGTTCCTGGTTGTGTTTGAAGCAAAGTATTTCACCTGAAAAGTTGTGTTTATTGTTGGTGATTTCCTACCAATGTACACAACTTTTGTTAAAAGGTGAAATACTTTGCATAAAACACAACCAGGTACACACCTGTGGCCTAAAGCTAAAAATAGTAAGACCATGACAAGATAGCCAACTTTGGTTGGCAAAGGTATATACTGTTGGTCCAAAAGGTACACAAGTTTGGTTAGGGCACAAATCTTTCACACTCTGTCATCCTGCCAGTGTACTCTGCCTTGAGGTGACAAAGTATAGTGCAAAATTGTCCCTCATTACTGAAACCGTCACAGAACTTCTAGTGGTAATATTTCCAATGACAACATCCATCTTCGCCAGTAACTTGCTCTTCTCTACAACCTGCACTTTCTCCTCTACAACCTGTCAAAGAAGGGCTGTAGGAACATGCTATATATAGTTTTCCAGTAGCCAATCCCGTTCGGAAGGCCACAAGGGTCAATTTTAAAAACCAGATCCGGCGTAATCCGTCGAAAAACGGATAGAAAAACGGATGAACCGGATGAGACGGATCCGGTTTTGTCTGTCAAGAACAAGACGGATCCGGCAGAAAACCGGATCCAGCACATCAGGTTTTACAAAACATTTGCCGGATCCGGCATTCCGGCACGACGCCGGATCGCGCCTGACGCCGAAAACCTGATGTGTGAAAGTAGCCTAAAAGCTTTCTGCTGTTATCTCAAGCAGTCAGTGATGAGGAGAATATGAGTTGAGTCTCATGACAAATACTTTTAGTAGCTCTCCTCTCATAATACTGTTAGCTCTGCCAATCAAAAGCAGGCATCAACATACAAGGAGAAAAAGAACACATCCCAAATATAGCTTAAATAGTAAGTGTGTATAACTGACAGCTTTCATCTTCAGCAATCAGTTTTGGGGGAGAGGCAGTATAGCAGAATTGGCAGCACTACACTTACAGTTGTGCTCAAAAGTTTACATACCCTGGCAGAATTTTTGCTTTCTTGGCCTTTTTCAGAGAATATGAGTGATAACACCATTGTTCGGGATGCAAAGAAAAACCCACAAATAACATAAGCTGAAATACTGGAGTCTCTGAAAACTTGCAGTGTGGCTGTTTCAAGAGGCATAGTAAGGAGGCACTTGTAGAAAAATGGGCTACATGGTCGAGTCGCCAGAAGAAAGACATTACTGCACAAATGCCATAAAGTATCTTACCTACAATACGCAAAATAGCACAGAGACAAGCCTCAAAACTTTTTGGAACAAGGTAATTTGGAGTGAAGAGACCAAAATTGAACTTTTTGGCCACAACCATAAATGTTAAATTTGGAGAGAGGTCAACAAGGCCTATGATGGAAGGAACACCATTCCTACTGTAAAGCACGGAGGTTGATTGATTGCTGATGTTTTAGGGATGTGTGAGCTACAAAGGCAAAGGAAACTTGGTCAAGGTTGAAGGAAAGATGAATGCAGCATGTTATCAGCAAATACTGGAGGCAAATTTGCAATCATCAGCCTGGAATATGCGCATGGGACATACTTGGATATTCCAACATGACAATGATCCTAAACACAAGGTCAAGTCGACCTGTCATTGGCTACAGCAGAACAAAGGGAATGTTCTGGAGTGGCAATCTCAGTCTCCTAACCTCAATATCATTGAGCCACTCTGGGGAGATTTCAAGCACGCAGTTCATGCTAGACAGCCCAGGAATTTACAAGAAGTGGATGCTTTTTGCTAAGAAGAGTGGGCAGCTTTACCATCTGAGAAAATAAAGAACCTCATCCACAACTACCTCAAAAAGACTTCAAGCTGTCATTGGGGGGGGCAATACACGGTATTAAGAAATGGGGTATGTAAACGTTTGATCAGGGTCATTTGGATGTTTTAGGTTACCATTACGATTTAAAAAGAGAAAGCACTGTAGTTTGACAATAAATGGCTTCACCCAACCACTAACCATAAGTGGAGAAAAAGTTTTAGTGTTATCATTCATATTCTCTGAAAAAAGGACAAGAAAGAAAAAAAATTATGCCGGGGCATGTAAACTTTTGAGCACAACTGTACTTCAGCACTGCAAATTTATATTTGGTCCTGACAATAAAGCTCATTTGAATTTGAGATGACAGCTACTAGAAGTGTTTGTAATAAGACTCAGCTCCTGCAGACTGCCTGTCTCCAACACTGACTGCTGTAAATGAGAGTGGAAATTTGTTAATCAAACACAGGTCTAATGTGCTCCAGCCAGTAGTATAGCTACTGGTGGTGCAGAGGGGGCTGTCGCCCCGAGCCCTGTCACATGAAGGGGCCCACCAGGAGCTACTGCCACTTCTGTGATGAGGCAGAACACAGCACAGGAGGACAGCAGTATAATGCCTGCGACTGTCTGAGACTCTGCACGCTGGTAGTACAGTGGCCAGTTTGCAGAGTGTCACTCCTCTGTTCTCTTCCTCTCCTCACGTTCCGTACTAATCCTTTCCTTCTTTTGGAGATTCGGGCTTTCCTTCAATGGTTCTTTCCTGTGCCAGCGGACCCAGATTACTGAGGTCGGCTGCAGCACTCTCCTTCCTCCATCCCACTCAGGGGATCTCCTTCCACAGGTCCGACCTTGTCAGACTCCTGTGACCAACTGTCTAATTCCTATACTTTTCCCGCTCTTTTGGTGCAATCTAAACTCCACCCGCCTCCCAGGATGCTTCGTGTTCCAAGCAGGGAGCCACTACACTACTCCATTATGTGGGGTGCAGGTGTTGAAGTGTGTTCAGGGGTCTCCACCTTACCTGGATGGTGGGGTACCACACCTCAGGAGGGGCAGTACCTCTGTGGCGACTGAACCCTCAGGGGCACCACATACCCCCCCGTTAAACACAGCACGTCCGCGAGCTGCAAGAAAACAAAAGTTGACAAATACAGGAACATACAAAAATTTTGTAATGCTTAGTAAACAATTCTTATCTAATCTTCTCAATGTGAGAGGCACTCTTGAACGTTGCAAACAATTCCTAATTAACTATCTAGAGTCCTAATTCAAAAAGTGCAAGTTTCATTATCAACACATTTCCTCATCATCTTTCCTTATCACATTCCCTACTGTCTATCATTAGCTTTAAGTGAAAACCGCTGATGCCTGGTTCACCACCTGTATTTCCCAAATCTTTATCTTTTATTCAAATCTCTCATCTCTTTATTAAAACATTCCTAGATCCTGTATAAAAGCTATTTTGTATTCACCAATACTTTCTTAAGACACATTATCAAATACTTCACATTAAAACTTTCAATAATTTTTGTAAGTGCTGGACACCGCTCCCAGCCGGGATCTCTTGCAGTGTCCTTGGATTGGAGCCATGCTCCAGATGAGGTAGTCCTTATCTTCGAAAAGGGTCTATGTAAAACCAAGAAAGAGCACCTAAAGAGGTGCAACTATTTACAAACAGTTCTGGATCATTCAGCGTCCATGATCTCCACAGTTCAGTATGAAAAAGCGCTGCCAATAGAACTGGGCAACAAAACTGGAAAAACAGGTGGCAATGGTGCAAATACCTTCCTAGGTAACAAAGGTACCGGGTCCGGAGGTGCTGATGGTGTAGGCCCCTCCTGGGCTTGCTGCCAGTTTAGCTTCTTTAAGGCCTTCTGCCTCAGTCACAGGCGGGTAGTCAGCTGAACTATTTCCTCCTCCAGCTGCTGGCGGTTTACTATGGAAGCCAAATCGGAGCCTTCAGTTGCTGCGCCTGGGAGATTCAGCTCAACCTCCCTTCGCTCTTCAGGCCTCCTCTCTCCTTCCATGATGGCGTCTTCTCTCTCTCCTTCTTCTTCCTGTCTCTGCTCTTTTCCCGCCACTGGCTCTCGCCCCTCCTTCTGAGGGCGGCGTCTTTTTCCTACTCCTCCATTCCTCCATACCAGGCCAGTATACGAACCCCTCGGGGGTGGGCCATGTTGCAGTCATATAGAAGTTCAGACAGGGAAGGCCCAGAACAGTTTGCGGTCTTTTCTTAGGACCACCCATAGTATCACGCCCCTCTTCTCCGCACCGGCTGCCATTTTTAGCTTTCATTTTACAGTCTATCAAATAGGGTCTTCTGCACATTTCCACAAACTTTTAAGTCCAATAAATCGTAGGCACACAGAACCCGGTGGCACCGGGCTTCGTCATCCTGTTCGTGACGCCAACTTGGGTCGCCCTCACACCCAGGGCTGTGGGGTACTCGGCACCGGTCCCGATGAGCCTCACTGAGAGATATCATGGCAGCGGGGATCCGGCCCGTGGCCCTGGGCGCCCATTGTAAATGTTCAGTGTGAATGAATAAGTCGTGACGCCACCTGTGGTGTTCGGCAATGTAGATGTTAGGCCGACGCTGCTGACAGTTCCTCTGGGACAGATGGTGTGGTGCAGTAGTGATGGTATAGCCCTCCACAGGCAGGGCTGTAGTCCCAGGGCAGAGTGGATGTAGTGACACTTAGATGGCGTAGTGTCAGGCGCAGGGGATGTAGCAGTGCCGGGCAGGCTGATGCGGGAATAAGTGGAGGACACCAGAGGATGTAGTTCCAAAGCTTTACTCACAGTCTGTAGTGGCTCAACAGCCCGCATCGTGCTGTGTCCTCCGGGTCAGATGCTCAGTCAAACTCCTGGCAAGCTGAAGCACACCTTTCCAACACTCCTCCAACTTATGTGCCTTTTCTGAACGTCTCCCTCTTAGTGCCTTTAGTGAAGTCCTCACAGTACTGAGTTACACTGGAGTTCCTCCTGTCAGATGTTCCTATGAACTCTACTTGTATGGCAGACAGCTGTAGCCTACTTTGGGGACTCTCTGCTACCAAGTCCCGGCTCTCTATCTCGTTGCTGTTGTATCCCCAAGTCTGGTGTGGGAATAAAGTGTTCATCAACTTCTATTCCTCCGGTGTCTGTTGCGGGACCATAAGAATCCAAACAACATCGGGGACCGGACACCGACCTTGTGCTTAGAACTTGAAAAGGGTTCTCTCCTACCCCTCACTCCTCTGTTCTCTTCCTCTCCTCACGTTCTATACTAATCCTTTCCTTCTTTTGGAGATTCAGGCTTTCCTTCAATGGTCCTTTCCTGTGCCAGCGGACCCAGATTACTGAGGTCGGCTGCAGCACTCTCCTTCCTCCATCCCACTCAGGGGATCTCCTTCCACAGGTCCGACCTCGTCAGACTCCTGTGACTAACTGTCTAATTCCTATCCTCTTCCCGCTCTTTTGGTGCAATCTAAACTCCACCCGCCTCCCAGCACGCTTCGTGATCCAAGCAGGGAGCCACCAAAGGGTGCTTTGCTACACTACTCCATTGTGTGGGTTGCAGGTGTTGGAGTGTGGTCAGGGGTCTCCGCCTTACCTGGATGGTGGGGTACCACACTTCAGGAGGTGCAGTACCTCTGTGGCGACTGAACCCTCAGGGGCGCCACATAGGCATGTCATGGTCACTGGGGTGAATATAAGAGTATGGAGTATTGTGGAGGCTGAAGTAGGGAAGGGGGCACAGGGCACTGGGGGATGAATGTTATACCATGGGGGTATTGTGTGGGCTGAAATGGAGGTGGGGGAAGGGGACATGGTGGTGGAATGCGAGACCATGGGGACTGAAGGAAGGTGAGAGGGACAGGGCACTGGAGGTGAATGTGAGATCATGCGTGTATTGTGGGAGCTTAATTGGAGGTGGGTTTGGGGCGACAGGGCACTGGGGGGTGTTTATTATACTGTTTTGTTATGAGATTATATGCACTCTATTACAGGTAATAGTTGCTGTCTTGGGAGGCTGGAGATGAAGAGGTAGGGGGCTTTTTATGCTTACCAGCTGGCTCTCTTACCAGTATTAGTATAACAAGCCCCCATTCAGTAACCATGAGCTGTATCACATTCAAAGCACAACTCCAGCATTTTTTTTGTTATTTGATTGCTGGAGTGGTGCTTAAAGTTCAAGTCCCCTGCTTGATACTCACCTTCCGGCATTTTCATCTGTTTTCGCTGCAACTCCATTCCATCTCCTGCAGTTTGTGACCTGCTGGCTGCTTCAGTGCTTCATGGAGCGGCACAGAGGTCACTAATCAATGTTAGTCTATGAGAGCCTCGTTCTGGCCTTTTTCGGGCTCTCATAGACTTGCATTGAAAGCTTGTGATGTAGCTTATAACTTCAGGCCAGTCAGAAGCTGCGCTCAGAAGTTTGAGCCACGGCTCTGGAGTGGTGCAAAATACGGTGAATACGCCGGAGGATGAATATATCACCAGGACAAGGGTCTTAAAGCACCACTCCAGCAGTGGAAAAAAACCCTGCTGGAGTGGTGCTTTAATAACTTAATAATAATTTATTATACAATATTTATGAAGTGTTGGAATCATCACAGGGAGCGTCTGCTGCATGAGCCTTCAATATCACTGCTTTTATTAGGCAGTCATGAACCCCAAGTTTGCTATGTGCATTTGTCGACTAGAAAGGATTGGCTTCTCTCAATAGAGGAGAATTGAGAGAAGACGAAAAAGTTGTCACATGACCGCCTGTTCGATTCTGTGATACTGGGGCCATTATTACTGTACATGAGGGGACTCAGAGGACATTATTAAATGTTAAGTGGAGACTTAGGCTATGTGCACATGCTGCAGATTCACCTGCGGGTTTTTTCCCGCGGAACCGCAGGTAAAACCGCAGGTAAAGTGACCTGCGGTTTTCCTGCGGTTTGGTCTGTGGTTTAGCCCTGCGGTTTCACACCTCTACTATGTTAAAGGTGTGAAACCGCAGCGGAATCCGCAGAAACAATTGACATGCTGCGGAAAAAAACCGCAGCAAAACCGCGTGGAAAAAAACACAGCGTGAGCACAGCGGTTTTGAAAACCCATAGGGTTACATGGTACTGTACCATGTCTGCGGAACTGCTGCGGTTCAGTAGGGCCAAAACCGCAGCAAAAAACCGCAGCGTGTGCACATAGCCTTAAGAAGCATTATTGTTTATAGTGGCACCAGCAGCTCAGCTACTGGGTAGTAGAGGGTGCTGAGCCAGCTGTCAGTCAGTGACGGGGAGGGGTTACAGCTGCCGCTCTCTATACACAGAGCGGTGACTGAAACCATGCCAGCACCGCCCATATGACTGAAAGAGCGAGGCTTCCGGGAGGAATAAAGTTAATTTCCTTCCATCAGAGGGACTTTCAGTGCGGGAGAGGCACTGTATTACAAAACTATTAACTATTATACTGTGTTTTGAGGGAGCAGTGGGGACATCATTCTATATATAGGGGAACTTGGTATGTACGGGAGCTGTGAGCCCACCATACTTTGTATAGGGGGACTATGAAGGCATTATAATGTGCATAGGGGAGCTATTGGTCCATTATACTGTATACAGAGGAGATCAGTGGGGCATTATACTTTCTATAGTGGAGTTCTGTCAGCATTATACTGTGTATAGGGGAGCTGTGGGCTCACCATACTGTGTATAGGGGAGCAGGGGAACATAATATGGTGTATAGGGGAGCTGTGGGATCATCATTCTGTATAGAGGAGAGCTGTAGGATCATCATACTGTGTAGAGGGGAGCTGTGGGATTATTACTAGAGTTGAGCGATACCGTCCGATACTTCAAAGTATCGGATCGGAATGGATCGGCCGATCTTAAAAAAAAGTATCGGTATCGCCGATTCCGATACCGGAAGTCCCATTCAAGTCTATGGGACTTCCGGTATCGGAATAAGAAAAACCCTATTTTTGCCTTGTACAGCCTCTCTGGGGTCTGTACGGGCCTTTCGGGAGGCTGTGCCGGCCTGCCAGGGGGTCTGTGCAGGCTCCGGTGGTCTGTGCCGGCCTGCCGGGGGGCTGTGACGGCCTGCCGGTGGTCTGTGCAGGCTCCGGTGGGCTGTGCCGGCCTGCCGGGGGGCTGTGCCGGCCTGCCGGTGGTCTGTGCAGGCTCCGGGGGGCTGTGCCGGCCTGCCGGGGGGCTGTGCCGGCCTGCCGGTGGTCTGTGCAGGCTTCGGGGGTCTGTGCAGGCATCGTCCGATGGGACTACAAGTCCCATTGGGCGATGCCTGCTACCATGACAGTGATTGACACATTAGCCAATGATGGGACAGTAGTAGTCCCATCATCCGGCTAATGTGTTGAATGTAAAAAAAAATTACATGCTACATACATACAACATGCATACTACATATATACTACATGTAACATACATACTACATATATACTACATGCAACATGCATACTACATGCATGCTACATACATGCTACATACTACATACATGCTACATTCATACTACATATATACTACATGCATGCAACATACATACTACATATATACTACATGCATGCAACATACATACTACATATATACTACATGCATGCAACATACATACTACATATATACTACATGCATGCAACATACATACAACATATATACTACATGCATGCAACATGCATACTACATATATACTACATGTAACATACATACTACATATATACTACATGCATACTACATACATGCTACATACTACATGCATGCTACATACATACTACATGCATGCTACATACATACTACATACATACTACATGCATGCTACATACATACTACATGCATGCTACATACATACTACATGCTACATACATACTACATACATACTACATATATACTACATGCATGCTACATACATACTACATGCTACATACATACTACATACATACTACATGCATGCTACATACATACTACATGCTACATATATACTACATACATACTACATGCATGCTACATACATACTACATGCATGCTACATACATACTACATGCTACATACATACTACATACATACTACATGCATGCTACATACATACTACATGCTACATATATACTACATACATACTACATGCATGCTACATACATACTACATGCATGCTACATACATGCTACATACATACTACATACATACTACATGCATGCTACATACAATACATTCATACAATACATACATAGACATACAGTACATATACCTACCTTCCGTCATTGGATTCCTGCAGCCCGTAGAGAGCGGCAGCATCAGCTGATGCTGCAGTTCTCTACCCAAGATCGTCGTGGGACACACTCGTGGACTGCTTCGGATCATGGGTGAGTATTTTTGTGGTTTGTTATGTTAATATTTATTCCGTAAAAGACAATGGCTTCGGGGAACAATGTGACAAGTATTGGTAAGTATGTTACTCTATGTTATATGTACTGTATGTCTATGTATGTATTGTATGAATGTATTGTATGTAGCATGCATGTAGTATGTATGTAGTATGTATGTAGCATGTAGTATGTATGTAGCATGCATGTAGTATGTATGTAGCATGCATGTAGTATGTATGTAGTATATATGTAGCATGTAGTATGTATGTAGCATGCATGTAGTATGTATGTAGTATGTATGTAGCATGTAGTATGTATGTAGCATGCATGTAGTATATATGTAGTATGTATGTAGTATGTATGTAGCATGTAGTATGTATGTAGCATGCATGTAGTATGTATGTAGCATGCATGTAGTATGTATGTAGTATGTATGTAGCATGCATGTAGTATGTATGTAGCATGCATGTAGTATGTAGCATGTATGTAGTATGCATGTAGTATATATGTAGTATGTATGTTACATGTAGTATATATGTAGTATGCATGTTGCATGCATGTAGTATATATGTTGTATGTATGTTGCATGCATGTAGTATGTATGTTGCATGCATGTAGTATATATGTAGTATGTATGTTGCATGAATGTAGTATATATGTAGTATGTATGTTGCATGCATGTAGTATATATGTAGTATGAATGTAGCATGTATGTAGTATGTAGCATGTATGTAGCATGCATGTAGTATGCATGTTGCATGTAGTATATATGTAGTATGTATGTTACATGTAGTATATATGTAGTATGCATGTTGTATGTATGTAGCATGTATGTAGCATGTAATTTTTATTTTTATTTTTTATTTTTATTTTTTTTACATTCAACACATTAGCCGGATGATGGGACTACTACTGTCCCATCATTGGCTAATGTGTCAATCACTGTCATGGTAGCAGGCATCGCCAGATGGGACTTGTAGTCCCATCGGACGATGCTTGCACAGACCCCCGGACATCAGCACAGCCCCCGGCAGGCCGGTACAGACCCCCACAGGGTGCACAGACCACCGGCAGTCCACACAGCCCCCCGGCAGGCCGGCAGAGACCCCCGGAAGGCCCGAAATGACGGCGCATCATGATGCGCACACACCGCGCATCATGATGACGTCATTTCGGCTGTCAATCAACTTTGAACTTCCGATTCCGATGCCGACTTCCGATATTGAAAAAATATCGGAAGTCGGTATCGGAATTCCGATACGGCAAGTATCGGCCGATACCCGATACTTGCGGTATCGGAATGCTCAACACTAATTATTACTATTATTTATTTATATAGCGCCATTAATTCCATGGTGCTGTACATGAGAAGGGGGTTACATACAAAGTTATAAACATCATTAACAGTAAAAAAATTTACAATGACAGACTGGTACAGAGGGAAGAGGACCCTGTCCTTGCGGACTTACATTCTATGGGATAGTGGGGAAGAGACAGAAGGTCGGAGGTGCAGCAGCTCTGGTGGTTTTGAGGCGGCGGCTCGGGCGGTGGTGAGGCAGCAGAATGGTTATTGCAGGCTGTAAGCTTTCCTGAAAAGATGGGTTTTCAGGTTCCATTTGAAGGATCCGTGGGTGGTGGTTAATCGGATGTGTTGAGACATGGAATTCCAGAGGGTACGGGATATTCGGGAGAAATCTTGGAGGCGGTTGTGTGAGGAATGAATAAGTGTGGAGGAGAGTAGGCGGTCTTGGGAGGAACTAAGATTACGTGAGGGAAGATATTGGGAGATTACTTCAGAGATATAGGAAGGGGATATGTTATGGATGGCTTTGTAGGTCAGTGTTAGTAGTTTGAACTGGATTCGTTGGTGAATTGGGAGCCAGTGGAGGGATTTGCAGAGGGGAGAGACAGGGGAGTAGCAAGGAGAGAGGTGGATTAGTTGGGCAGTAGAGTTGAGGACAGACTGGAGTGGTGCAAGAGAGTTAGCAGGGAGGCCACAGAGGAGAGTGTTGCAGTAGTCAAGGCGTGAGATAATGAGGGCATGTACAAGACTTTTAGTAGATTGAGGGCTGAGGAAGGGATGGATTCTGGAAATATTTTTGAGTTGGAGGCGACAGGAGGTGGCAAGAGTTTGGACGTGTGGTTTGATGGACAGGGCAGAGTCAAGAGTTACTCCGAGGCAGCGGATTTCAGGTGCGGGAGAGTGTTATGGCGGCATGTTTGAAGGCAGAGGGGAAGGTACCAGAAGATAGGGATAGGTTAAAGAGATGGGTTAGGGCAGGAATGATTTTGTTAGTGAGGTGGGGGAGCAGGTAGGAAGGGATGGGGTTAAGTGCACAGGTGGTGAGGTGTGATTTGGAAAGGAGATGAGTAAGCTCTCTTTCAGTGATGCTGGAGAGGGAGGTTATTAGGGAAGGGCAGAGGTCTGATATGTGGAGTGGTTGAGGTGGTGGAGCAGTAAAGGTTTGCCTTGTTTTGTCGATCTTGTTTTTTAAGTAGGTGGCAAAGTCCTCAGCAGAGATGAGGGGAGTTGGATGTGGCAGTGGTGGGTGGAGGACAGAATTAAATGTGCTGAACAATTGTTTTGGGTTGTGGGATAATGAAAATACAAGGTTTGTGAAATAGGTCTGTTTAGCAGAGGTGAGGGCTGATTTGAAGGCAAGTGTAGCTTGTTTGAAAGCAGTGAAGTTGTCTGGCAGGTGTGTTTTCTTCCAATGCAGCTCCGCGACCCTGGATGCTTGTCGAAGTTTTTACTGAGGTTGTTGTGCCAGGGTTGCCTATTGATTTGTCGCACTTTCCCATGCATGAGAGGGGCGACTGAGTCTATGGCTGATGTGAGGGTAGTGGTGTAGAAAGCGGTGGCACTGTCTGTGTTGTGGAGTGAAGATATGGAGGACAGAGGTAGAAGAGAGTCTGAGAGTCTGTGAATGTCTAGGTGTGCTAGGTTTCTGCGAGGATGTGCTAGTGGCTGGACATGGGGGGCAGGTGAGAAGGACAAGGATGAGAAGGTGAGTAGATGGTGGTCAGATAGGGGGAAGGGAGAGGTTGTGTGATTGGGTAGGGAACAGAGGCGGGTGAAGATGAGGTCTAATGTATGTCCATCTGTGTGGGTGGCTGTGGAGGACCACTGAGTAAGTTCAAAGGATGATGTAAGTGACAGGAGTTTGGAGGCTGCTGGCTGGTGGGTGTCAATGGGGATGTTGAAGTCCCCCATGATGATGGTGGGGATGTCAGCAGAGAGAAAGTGGAGGAGCCAGGTGGAGAATTGGTCGATGATGGCAGTGGCTGAGCCCGGTGGTCGGTATATGACAGCCATTTGGAGATTAGAGAGGAGTATATACGGACAGAGTGAACCTCGGAAGAAGGGAGGATAAGGGAGGGTGGGGGTTGGATAGGGTTGAAGGAGCAGTGTGGGATCATACTGTGTAAATGAGAGCTGTGTGCCCATCATACTGTGTATAGGGGAGTTGTGGGCCTATCATACAGTGTATAGAGAAGCTGTGGGCTCATCATGCTGTGTATTGGGGAGCAATGGGGTCATCATACAATGTATAAGGGAGCTGTGGGATCATCATTACTGTGTATAGGGGAGCTGTGGACCCAACATACTGTGTATAGGGGAGGGAGCTGTGGGCATGTCATGCTATGTAGAGGGGAGCTGTGGGCTCATCATACTGTGTATAGTGGAGCAGTGCGGATATCATACGGTGTATAGGGACGTTTTGGGATCATCATTCTGTGTATATTGCAGATGTGGGTGCATTATACTGTGTATAGAGAAGCAGTGGGCCCACCATACTGTGTATAGAGGTACTGTACATGAAGGAACTTACAAGACATTATTAATTGTTTTTTGGGTGCACTTAAGCATTATTGTTATATGGACTCAGAGTATTGTGACCATCAAAGTTGCATATGGGTATTATTCCTTTCTAATGACAAACTTTGGAGGGCACTAGAACAGGGCATTCACATTTTCTACGGGGCAACTTTACTATCTAGAGCGCACAAAGGAATCATTATTACTAAGTAAGGAGTACAGTGGTGGCATTATTACTATGTGGGGCGGTTGGAGCCATTATTGTACTACAGAGTGGGTGCAGTAATAGGGACACATACGGCAGCAGTGGTTCAGCATTGGTGTATCAGCAAGATGAGGAGTTTTGCAGGCTGGGAATAGATGGAGACGGGGCTGGAAATGTGAAAAGTCAGATGTGTTTTTATTGTAATCTCTGCAGCCGCGTCATGGCTGGAGAAGTTGTCATGTCAGTCTGGACCAGATGAAAAGATGGCAAAAAATGAATGAGTTCATAAGAAAGAACATCAGCTATAAGTCACCATCTCTAACTATACTTTAATCTTACAAGGCCACCATATTGTGGAAATATCAGTACTAGCTTTTATATATATACAGTTGTGGCCAAAAGTATTGACACCCCTGCAATTCTGTCAGATAATACTCAGTTTCTTCCTGAAAATGATTGCAAACACAAATTCTTTAGTATTATTATCTTCATTTAATTTGTCTTAAATGAAAAAACACAAAAAGAATTGTCCTAAAGCCAAATTGGATATAATTCCACACCAAACATAAAAAAGAGGGTGGACAAAAGTATTGGCACTGTTCGAAAAATCATGTGATGCTTCTCTAATTTGTGTAATTAACAGCACCTGTAACTTACCTGTGGCACCTAACAGGTGTTGGCAATAACTAAATCACACTTGCAGCCAGTTAACATGGATTAAAGTTGACTCAACCTCTGTCCTGTGTCCTTGTGTGTACCACATTGAGCATGGAGAAAAGAAAGAAGACCAAAGAACTGTCTGAGGACTTGAAAAACCAAATTGTGAGGAAGCATGAGCAATCTCAAGGCTACAAGTCCATCTCCAAAGACCTGAATGTTCCTGTGTCTACCGTGCACAGTGTCATCAAGAAGTTAAAAGCCCATGGCACTGTGGCTAACCTCCCTAGATGTGGACAGAAAAGAAAAATTGACAAGAGATTTCAACGCAAGATTGTGCGGATGTTGGATAAAGAACCTCGACTAACATCCAAACAAGTTCAAGCTGCCCTGCAGTCCGAGGTTAAAACAGTATCAATCCGTACTATCCATCGGCGTCTGAATGAAAAGGGACTGTATGGTAGGAGACCCAGGAAGACCCCACTTCTTACCCCGAGACATAAAAAAGCCAGGCTGGAGTTTGCCAAAACTTACCTGAAAAAGTCTAAAACGTTTTGGAAGAATGTTCTCTGGTCAGATGAGACAAAAATAGAGCTTTTTGGGCAAAGGCATCAACATAGAGTTTACAGGAGAAAAAAAGAGGCATGCAAAGAAAAGAACACGGTCCCGACAGTCAAACATGGCGGAGGTTCCCTGATGTTTTGGGGTTGCTTTGCTGCCTCTGGCACTGGACTGCTTGACCGTGTGCATGGCATTATGAAGTCTGAAGACTACCAACAAATTTTGCAGCATAATGTATTGCCCAGTGTGAGAAAGCTGGGTCTCCTTCAGAGGTCATGGGTCTTCCAGCAGGACAATGACCCAAAACACACTTCAAAAAGCACTAGAAACTGGTTTGAGAGAAAGCACTGGAGACTTCTAAGGTGGCCAGCAATAAATCCAGACCTGAATCCCATAGAACACTGATGTGGCAATTTTGATTGATATAGATATATATCTCTGTGCATGCTGTGGCCTGTCCTAATTAGACAGAGTCTTATTGAGCGCTCAAAGGAAAAGAGGAAGCTACACTTGGTTAGCAACAACTCATTCCAGCAAAACTCTGGAAACTTTATTGAATATACTTGGTTTTATCAGCTGTACAGAAAGGAGTGGTTACTCATTAACATAAAGGCTGAACTTCTTATCTAATTGGTCAGTTTAAATACATGAACATATATGGGTGTCCGAACTGGGGTTACTTAGACACCACGTAATTTACTGTCAGGAGTCTTGCACTCGTCAGCAAGTCTCCAATATCGGCTGGACCATCTGGCCTTACATCCTCATTCCCTATGTCTGCTAGATATTTCTCAGGTCAGAAGACAATGCTATCATGAGATGACTGGGTAGCAGATCAACTTCCACCAACTAGTTATAAGGTTCAAACTGTGAATATGTATCTGTATGCATATGGCTATATAAGAATACATGAGTATATGGAGTATATAGCAGTATGTAGCCTATAGCAGGCAAGTGAGATCTATATGAAATACATATACATATATATTTCCATAACAATCCCCCCTTAGATATCACTTGCCCTAAAATCCTGCTCCTGGCCCAAAGCGCTGCAACTCTTTTATGCTGCCAGTGGACTGACATATGCCTAGTGCATACATCCTCCTCTGTACAGACTTTCCACAAATGGGCGGTCAGGAGATCTGTCCCTAAAGGGGGTGTGGTGCAATGTAATCAAAGTCTCTTAGTTAGCAGTCTATGCAGTCAGTGCATGTGTATTCTCTGTCAAATAGGTCATCCACAGCATCATTCCAGCTCAGGTGTGTCCTCTGGTATGAAGGCTTTTTCCTGCAATGCGGTACGTGGATCCAGATGGGGGTTTTCCCTCCAGATGGTGGCGTCAGCACTTGGAGAGGGGCCATCGGATCTGGGATTGAGTGCTTCTCTTTACGGACTTTTTCCACCCACACTCAGTCTCCTGACTTCAGGACGTGCATACCAGGCACCGAATCTGGACCTGGCAATGAGGGACAAAAACTCGAGAATGGACATTATCAAGATTCTTGATAAATTCAATTACACATGCAGACAAAGTATCATATTGCATAGTCAACTGCTAAGTAAAGAATACCCCTAAACTGGGTTTTTTTTTGACCCAAATAAAGTTTCGTATCGGTGACAGCTTTTTCTGAGCCTACGGGAGTGTCTAATGCCAGGGTTTGTCTGTCTCTTGGGCAAATTTTTTAGCATGCTGCTCTTAAGTGTCCCACCTAGTCTATGGTGTGGGATGGTGAGAAGTGTGTAGGCCTAAGTCTGACCCTACTGCTAATCAGATCTCTTGTGTCAGGTTTGCTGTGAATGTGGGTCCCTGATCATTTGCTATTGCTTCTGGAACCCCCATATCGGCACACTATTTTTGAGAGTAGCTTCTTTGCAGTAGTCTTCGCCAACCGGTTCCTTACTGTGAAGTCTTCAGGCCGGATGATGTGGGGGAACTTTTCCCGCTTGTCCGATGTTGGATTTGTCGGTGGCCAGGCTGCTGCTGGGAATTTTGGCTATTAAGGCGAGAGTCCAGTCTAATCAGGTCATTCATCTGTGTCTTCAATTCTGTGCGGGGCCATGTGCTCATTGAACCACCGTAAGGTACACACTTTGAGGTAGACTGGGTCTATCTTGAGGTAGACGTTTTGAGGTAGAAGGTTTGAGGTAGACCAGTGCTGTTGCCCTTCAGCATCCAGCTTTCCTTCTCTCTTTGGCTGCCACGTCTGCTGTTGATGCCCCATGTCTCTACTGTGTTCAGTTTTCCGTGTGCCTTGACCCTCAACACTGCCACCACTTTTAGTAGTTGAAGAGCGTCCATCAGGTCTCTGATGGCTCCATGGTGCTTCACGGTCGATCCGCTTGCTGTGATGAAGTTTCTTGCAGCCCAGATGGGTCCGAAGTCGGGTGCCATGTCATGCGAGTACCTGGAAGTTTTTGTTCTTCGCAATCTGGCAGGTCTTTCGTCAGCTCTATCAGCTCCATTTCTTGGGCTCTTGGGCTGACAAACTTCTGGACCATAGGATGTCTTGATTGCTGGTCACTGCACATCCCGTGTGGACCCTTCCTTCATCATCTGCAAAACTGGAGCCATCTACGGTATCTTGCAGATTTTTCATCTGAGGGTCCGTATCTGCATCCCCCCTTGGGAGTGGGAGTAGAGACAGGTAACGGCTGAGAGCACTGAAGAGTGGTGGAGAGCCGCCTTGTCAGGAGGGCGTGTGCTGCGGGTATTGTTTTCATGCAGGAGGGCCCCCCCCTTGCAACTGGATCCAGGCCGGCTGAGAGGTAGTCTAGAGGCCTCTGGTTTTCCTCCGTGGGTCTGTTTTAAGCCTGGCCAGTAGCATGACCTTCTCCGTCTTTGTCCTTCTTTTTCCGTTCGGGCAGGACGGGATGGCTTCTCGTAGTCAGGGAGGCCTAGAGTTGGCGCAGAGATTATGAAGTCTTTCAGTTTCCTGTACGAGATGCAGGCTGCAATGCGTTGATGCAATTGTACAGTGGTTGCATTAAGCCTGGAGCACCAGGGATCCAAGATCTGCAGTACGAGACTAGACTAAGGAAGGCCTGCATCTTCGGAGTTGTTGAGGGAGCCATCTTCTCCTCAGCGGTCCTCCGGTCATCTGTCAAGTGTTTCGTCTAGTGGGCAATACGGTGTCTTCAGGAACTTGATTTTGACACCACTGGACTCTGTTTTGCAGAGCTTACATTGCTGCTCCGTCAGGCAGAGTAGAGGAGACATGGAAAGCACTGTGCAGTTAGCGGTGTCGATGACTTCTGCATGCTCCGCAATCCAGTTGATGGGGATGGAGGACAATGCTCTGGCGAGCAGTGAAAGGCTGTTCTGGGCCCTCTTGGGCATCACTGTCCATTTGTTCTGCACCCCCTTGTGCGTTTTCAGGAACTGGTCGTCCAGGTGAGGGGGAACATTGAGGGGAGCTTCGAGCAGATCCATTGCCATGAGCACCGTTGCTGTGGCTGGCACGTTTGTCAGCAGAGTGTGCAGATCTAGCGCAACTGGGGTTTCAAGCACGGTTGCTTTGCTCACAGCCCACAGGTTATACACCATTTTTTTTTTTTTTTTACCATTCAACCGAGTCTGGTTCTCCTTTCACAGTCTTCCTCTTGATTGAGAAAAGCTGGGACTGCATGATGATTCCCATGGGTGAGGCGGCTCATTCCGGCCTTGCTCTTCACAGTGCCGTGAGTGACTCCCATCTTCTGGCACAGGGCCGGCAGGAAAACAAGCCGTTATACTGGGGTCCTCTTCATCAGAGATGACGTCCAGCTGAGCTTTATTGCTCTCACAGGGGGTCTTTTGCTGGGGCGTCTTCTTTACCACCCATCAGCAGTTCCTTTCACCCAGCTTGATCTCAGGTCAGCATCTTGTTAACCAGTTTGAGGAGCTGAGTGGCTGTCTTCTGGTCCAGGGCCTGGATTAACTTTCAGGGAACACCTTCAGAATCTTGTCCAAGATGATCCTCTGGCGCTGGATCCGGAAGCAGTGCAGCCATTTCACGGAGCGGGTGTGGGTCCCTCTGGGTTGAGAGTTTTCCTGGCCCATGCCAAAGTTCTTAGGCCATTTCTTGACCTGCAGTTCCACTTAGACCTCCAGTTGGTTCGAGGCAGTTTAGCTCTGGGTGATGAGCAGCAGATGCTGGGCCTTCTGAGCGTCCGGGGTTCCAGACTTGAATGACACCCGCACTGGCGCGACTTGAAGTCTCCCTTGGACCATAGGCTTCCGGGTGCTATGTCCGGCACCTCCTTGGGTAGGCTTGCGCCGGTTGTTCGAGTGAGGCTCTTGTAGGGCCACCAGCATGGGCATGATTGATTCTTCCTGGTCTTGGGGTGGAGAAGAGGTTAAGGTCACATCTTCATGGGACACTTTGGTCATCTTCAGTTCCTGCAGTAGGTCTGCTCTCATCAGGTGTGGTGGGCAGGTCTCCACCATAAACTGGAACAGGATGGAGTGTCCTGGCTGTGTCCACATGCTCAGGGGCCTGCAAGATGGGGAACGTTTGTCTTGACCTTCAGCCCCCATACAAGACACAGAGTGCTCTGATAGACTGGTGGGGTCGGGGATTTTCCACTTCTGACTGAACCAGTGTCCACAAGGAAAGATATGACAGCCCCCAGTGATTTGAGGTATTGGGTCCGCTGATGGGGTTCACCTGTCAGGGGCGTGACCTTGTTTGCCTCTGTCCTATGGACAGGGTTCTTCATTGTCTTCTGTGTTTCTTTCTTGGCCTATTCCTCTGTGGGATGACCTTGGTTGCCGGGGTGCTGTGCACTGGTTCCGGAAATGGCCAAGGTTGCCACAGTTGAAACACCTGACAGGTCTCCTGTCTCTGCAGAGTGGTTGCTCCTCCACGTAAGTGGCCATCACGGTAGGGCCTGTCCTCCGCACCCCCGGGAGGGACTTAATTCTTCTGGCTACTGCAAGCAAGACATCTACTGCTATTGTCCTGTACTCAGGCCTGGCCACTATCAGCAGTCTCTTGATTGGTTCTGTTAGTCCATGCACAAAGGCCTGTGCCAACATTTGTCCGTGTATCTAATCATGAATGGTGAAGCCTTAAACTTGGAATATTTGCCTCACTCTACCATGAAACTCGTCTACAGACTCTGTCTCGGCTTGGCTCATGTTATGCAGGCTGAGTGCTTGTCTGGCCTTGGCCCACTCTGAGCTGTTCAATTAGCTTTGATCCTGATTCCCAGGAATGCACATCTAATTCTGATGGAAGCTTGAAGTGTTCCTTCATGATTGGCCACAGTGTTTCACCTGCTTTTACCTCCATTATGGACCAGAGATCACTCCAGGTTGCAGCATATGTCTGCTGGCTCTGCTGCATTCTTCTGTAAAATGGCATGGGGTCCATATCTGGGTCTGGCAGGTTTTTTAGAATACTGAACACCTGACTAGGGGTGAAGGGCACATAGTGTAAGAGTTCTGGCTCTATCTGCCCCTGCCTTCTTGGTGTCTGTGAGTTTCCCCTAATACTGTGCAGCATAATCTCCTCTTCATGTTCATCAGAGGAGGAACTGTGCCATTGTGTGATTGTCTTTCTGTGTGTGGGTACTTCCCCCCCGAGACTGCAGCTCCGTGTGGCACATAGGATCCTCAGTCTCAGAGTTAGCAGGTGCAGTGTCTGATGGCCCACACCTCCCTTCTGCTATCTGTTGTATCGGGAGGGCACCTGTGTTGTCATGTGTGGGGAGTGATTCACTTTTTTCTCCCGGTGTTATAGCTGTCTCTCTAGATAGGGTGCCTGTGGAACTTGGGACGCCTCATTGTCTGGATCTGGCACTGGGCCAGCTGGTGTCTATGAACTGAGAGGTGAGGAAAAGAAAGAGAGGGAATGGTGGAGGAAAGATTTGGAATAGGAGGAGAAGTGAGAGATAGTGGAGGAGAGTGGGGAGGAGACAAAAGAGGAGGAGATGAAGACAAGGAGGAGGAGGGAAGAGGAGAGGGATGAGAGGTGGGCGTTGGTGATGAAGATGGAGAGGGAGGAGAGATGATAGAGAGAGAGAAGGAGGAGAGATAGGCGGAGATGAAGTAGTTAGAGAGGGGAGGTGGGAGTGAGAATAGCGGAGATAGAGGGAGGAGAGAGGTGAAGGAGATGGGAGGGAAGAGTGGGGAGAGAGGAGATGGTGGGGGGAGTGAACTGCTTCCCCCCCCTCTGCCGTCACAGAAGGCATTCTTAGACCTGTGGTCCTTCTCAGACAGCACAGATTAGAATACCGCTGGAAACACTTTTTCGGCAATTACTAGCTACTTGCCTTTTCTTTTCAATACATTATGCCATGCTACAGCATACGGAGCTGCCCGTAGAAAATGATATGCTTAACTTTCTGAATAACACCTACTGTGTCTGTTTCAAAAACTTCAAAAAGGTGAGTGATTAAACTTAAAAACTTTGCAACGCCTTTTAACCTGCTTAAAAGGGGAGGAAAAACAAAACAAGAATATTTAGTGAAAAAACTCCAAAAGGAGTGGAAACAAAGAAGGAAAATCAAAATTGACAAGAGAACACAGGAATAACCCAACGCAGGTAAAAATTCTCTTTTTAACAAAAACTGAAAGAAAGAAGTGAAAACTAATACCTAAAGAAAACTGATAAAATGTCACAAAAAGTGGAAGAAAACTAAAAAGAGATAAAAAGGGAAAAATGATTTTCGTCCTCTTTCTAACAAAATAAAAAGGAAAAAAAATCTCTATGAGTGGTGAAAACCAAAAAGACTCATAACAAAACTTAAAAATGGAAAAAAAAAACAAAAGAAAAAAGGGAAAAATGATCAGGGAGTTGATAGACCTTGGAAAAACACTCCAAAATATTTATAAGAATCTAAAAGTCAGTACAACTTCCAGCAATAAAAGGGTTAATGCAGAAATGATGCAGGATACACACACTTCCCTTTTTTTCTGCCTGTGTATTTCAGTGACATGAAGAGGAAAAAAAAAACAAACATTGATATGCTCAAAAAGACTCAGCTTTCCCGAAAATTCTCACACTACAGTAACAAGAATAAAAATCTCCACCAAAAATGCAAGATAAAAGATAAAATAGGGAAAAGCAGAGTATAGAACAAAATGTAACAGTATGAAAAATATATATATCAGGGGCACACCCTGTAGGCAAAAGAGGAAGTTTACAAGACAAAAGGAAAAAGGAAAAAAAACACTTTCTGCTTCAGATCTTCGTGGAAACCTGCAATGAATTCACATATAGACATCCGGGGAGAGATCGAAGCCCTTGTTTTGTGACTCATATGTCAAACAGCTGCTGACAACCGGAAACTGCCAATCACCCGTGGTGCTTTGGTTAGCACCGGGATGTATCACCCTCCGTCTGCTGGGAGACGGGCGCCATGTATCCCACTAGATTATCACCACTCCGTGTGCACCCGGGGACCGTGACAATCTCTCCAGTGATCAGTCTGTGATATCTCTCCAGTCTGCCTGCATCCGCATGTGTGCGGGGACTGTGGCAGCAGAGGGATTCACCTGTAATACCTCCTTGAAGCTGACACCTCCGTGTATGTGTGCGGGGACCGTGACAGATTTTTCAGAGGAACTCACATGTGATATCCCGTCTAAGTCAAAACCTCCGCGTGGTGCGGGGACGTGATTTAACTTAGTCAGAGAGATTCAGTGTCTTGCTATCGGTTTCTCAGCAGCCACAAAAAACACAATCAGTCACCGTGTTTCCACCAACTCTCTCCCTCGGATCAAAACACACAGGACCACAGCAGACACTTAGCTTATCCCAGGGTTTGGATAAGAGCGTGGACTTTTTTCACATTACCTGGGTTTGGTGACCACATTGACCGGCTAGAGTTGCTGACCCGGACTGGGCACAGGGAACATTCAGGTAAGATAACTAGATTTTCTTACCTTACTTATGGAGTTGCGCAAATCTCTGTTCCCATGAGCCAAGGCCTTGGCCGGCACCTCTGTCCTCTCCGGTCATCAGGATCCCCATGCGTTTTCGTCCACATCCCCACGTTGGGCGCAACTTGATGTGGCAATTTTGATTGATATAGATATATATCTCTGTGCATGCTGTGGCCTGTCCTAATTAGACAGAGTCTTATTGAGCGCTCAAAGGAAAAGAGGAAGCTACACTTGGTTAGCAACAACTCATTCCAGCAGAACTCTGGAAACTTTATTGAATATACTTGGTTTTATCAGCTGTACAGAAAGGAGTGGCTACTCATTAACATAAATGCTGAACTTCTTATCTAATTGGTCAGTTTAAATACATGAACATATATGGGTGTCCGACCTGGGGTTACTTAGACACCACGTGATTTACTGTCAGGAGTCTTGCACTCGTCAGCAAGTCTCCAATATCGGCTGAACCATCTTGCTTTACTTCCTCATTCCCTATGTCTGCTAGATATTTCTCAGGTCAGAAGACAATGCTATCATGAGATGACTGGGTAGCAGGTCAACTTCCCCAACTAGTTATAAGGTTCAAACTGTGAATATGTAACTGTATGCATATGGCTATATAAGAATACATGAGTATATGGAGTATATAGCAGTATATAGCCTATACCAGGCAAGTGAGATCTATATGAAATACATATACATATATAATTCCATAACAACACCTGTGGAGAGATCTAAAAATGGCAGTTTGGAGAAGGCACCCTTCTAATATCAGGGACCTGGAGCAGTTTGCCAAAGAAGAATGGTCTAAAATTCCAGCAGAGCATTGTAAGAAACTCATTGATGGTTACCGGAAGCGGTTGGTCACAGTTATTTTGGCTAAAGGTTGTGCAACCAAGTATTAGGCTGAGGGTGCCAATACTTTTGTCTGGCCTATTTTTGGAGTTTTGTGTGAAATGATCAATGTTTTGCTTTTTGCTTCATTCTCTTTTGTGTTTTTTCATTTAAGACAAATTAAATGAAGATAATAATACCAAAGAATTTGTGTTTGCAATAATTTTCAGGAAGATACTGAGTATTATCTGACAGAATTGCAGGGGTGTCAATACTTTTGTCTACAGCTGTAGATTTATTTTCAATAACAGCGTGATCACCTGCTGAGATTCACCTTTACCAACAATTGAGGGCGCGACCGTAGCTGTAATCATGGTTACCTGGTTAGGGGCCCACTCTGATGTTTCGCCCCACCCCTGAGCTAAAACCCTAGCTACGCCTCTGGCTCCAGCACATGTCATAACTCTGCAGTGAGGAGAACAGATTGTTTGTTAATATATGTCTCATACTGAGCCTTTCCAATGCTATTGTAGGGGCATGCTCTTCTTTTCCAAGTGTGTTGCTGCCTGTTTATAAATGGCCAGCATCAGAAAGAGGAAGAAGTACACACCCCCAGTGAAATGTCTCCGGTACTGCCCACTTTGACTTAAAAAAAAAGCTGTTTAAGAGCTGAACACTTTCATTGCTATTATTTTTGTAACAGGGAGGCAAACAAAGCTTACTCTGTTCTGTAGCACCTATTTCACTGTGTGTCTAGTTCAACATTAAAAATTACAATTCTGTATATTTTCTATGTATAAAGTGCTCTCAGTGAGAGAAACAAAATAGGAATCTTGTGGGTATGATACCTTTTAATGGCTAACAAATAATAGTGAATGTTGTTACAAAGCAAGCTTTCAGGACTGCTTATGTCCCTTCATCAGGCTGATATGACAAAATATTTGAAGAAACCTTATTTATATACAGTTTAAAGCAGAACATTTCAATAAACAAACAATGAGCTTGGAGAATCCTTAATTAGGTAAGATTAGATAGGTAGTGTGAAAAGTTCTGTGAGATCAAAGGGCTACTTGGAGGAGAAAGCTCAGATATGGTAATGGGTTATAAAACCTTCTGACAAATTGAGTCCTGTGTGAATAGAATCAAAGATTGTAATGAATTTGTGTTCCCACACTCTCCGATGTGTCTGTGATTTAAAATTGCCTTTTAAAATGGCAACTTTCATATTGCCTATGTTGTGTCCTGAATCACAGAAATGTTTAGCCACAGGTAAATGGTTCTTTTTGTCTGTAATTGTATGACGATGAGACCTCATCCTTTCTCTCAGTCTCTGTCCTGTTTTTCCAACATAGAGGCCACCCACAGGACATATATTGCATAGAATTAAATACACCACATTGGAAGAGGAACATGTGAATGTCCCTGGGATCTTATAGTCCTGCTATGTGTTGGGAATTTGGATTTTGACTTTGGTCTCTATATGAATGCAGGTTTTGCATCTTCTCCCATTGCAAGGATATGTTCCTCTTGGTGAATCTGAGGGCAATGAATTTCGGATAATGATGTTTCTTAGATTGGGAGGTTGTCTGTAACATAGCAAGGGGGGTCTTTGAATAGTGTTTTTAACCGGTCATCCTTGTGTAGGATATGGTGAAGTTTCTTAGCCATTTTTCTGATTATTTCAAGCTGTGGGTTGTAGGCCACTACCAGAGGTACACGATGATTTTCCTCTTTTTTTCTGTATTGAAGTACTTGACTTCTAGGGATCCTTGTGGCCCTAACGATCTGATCATCAATGGAGGTGGGATGGTAACCTTGATTTAAAAATGACATTTTAAGCTGGGTTAGGTGTTCATCCCTGTCCTTGGGACTGGAACAGATATGGTTATATCTGAGGGCCTGGCTGTAGACAATGGACTTCTTAATGTGCTTAGGATGGAAGCTGTCCCATTTGAGGTATGTGGGACGGTCAATTTGTTTCCGATATACTGATGTTTGGAATGAACCATTTTGGATTTTTATGGTGGTGTCTAGGTAGCTGATTTTTGTTTTTGAATGGTCTAATGTCAAGTTTATGGTTGGATGAAATTTGTTGAATTTGTCATGGAAATTTAGAAGTTCTTGTTCAGGATCAGTCCAGATTATTAATATGTCATCGATGTAACGGAAATAGGCAAAGGGTTTGATGGAGCAGGATGTTAAAAAGTCATTTTCCAGTTTAGCCATGAAGAGGTTAGCATACTGGGGTGCCATGTTACTTCCCATAGCGGTGCCGATACATTGTAGGTATAGCTCCTCACCGAAAGAGAAAAAGTTGTGTGTGAGGATGAATCTGGTAAGTGCTATTACAGACTCGGAGGGAATCTGTTATGAATGGGTCACCGAGGAGAAAAAAGCAAAACAAGCTGTCTCAGAAAACCAGAGAGGTTGGTAACTATGCAGATTGCAGATCCCTGATTCTACCACATAACTAGCAGCAGCCGTGGAGCGTACCTACGATGTTCCTAGACGCTTCGTCACAGCTGGAGGACTAAATAAGCCTGAAGCAAGAAAAGGGGAACACTAACTGCCCCAGAGCAGAATCCAAGGATGGGAACTTTCTATATGCTTCCCAAGATTCATAAGCCAGGCAACCCAGGGAGGCCAATCATCTCAGGGGTGGGAACACTCACTGAAAAATTCTCAGGGTGGGATGAAAACATCCTGAAGCCGCTGGTAAGGAAGACAGTCAGCTATATACAGGACACTACAGACCTGCTTATTAAGCTATCCATGATAGGTCCCCTCCCCGACAGCACCATCTTAGCCACCGTGGACGTCAAATCCTTATATTCCAACATCCCACACGAAGATGGACTAGCCGCCTGCCGAATGTTTCTTGAGGCCAATGGGATCCCCTCCGAGTCTGTAATAGCACTTACCAGTTTCATCCTCACACACAACTTTTTCTCTTTCGGTGAGGAGCTATACCTACAACACACCGGCACCGCTATGGGAAGTAAAATGGCACCCCAGTACGTTAACCTCTTCATGGCTAAACTGGAAAATGACTTTTTAACATCCTGCTCCATCAAACCCTTTGCCTATTTCCGTTACATTGATGACATATTAATAATCTGGACTGAGCCTGAACAAGAACTTCTAAATTTCCATGACAAATTCAACAAATTTCATCCAACCATAAACTTGACATTAGACCATTCAAAAACAAAAATCAACTTCCTAGACACCACCATAAAAATCCAAAATGGTTCATTCCAAACATCAGTATATCGGAAACCAATTGAACGTCCCACATACCTCAAATGGGATAGCTTCCATCCTAAGCACATTAAGAAGTCCATTGTCTACAGCCAGGCCCTCATATATAACCGTATCTGTTCCAGTCCCAAGGACAGGGATGAACACCTAACCCAGCTTAAAATGTCATTTTTAAATCAAGGTTACCATCCCACCTCCATTGATGATCAGATCGTTAGGGCCACAAGGATCCCTAGAAGTCATGTACTTCAATACAGAAAAAAAGAGGAAAATCATCGTGTACCTCTGGTAGTGACCTACAACCCACAGCTTGAAATGCTCAGAAAAATGGCTAAGAAACTTCACCATATCCTACACAAGGATGACCGGTTAAAAACACTATTCAAAGACCCCCCCCTTGCTATGTTACAGACAACCTCCCAATCTAAGAAACATCATTATCTGAAGTTCATTGCCCTCAGATTCACCAAGAGGAACATATCCTTGCAATGGGAGAAGATGCAAAACCTGCATTCATATAGAGACCAAAGTCAAAATCCAAATTCCCAACACATAGCAGGACTATAAGATCCCAGGGACATTTACATGTTCCTCTTCCAGTGTGGTGTATTTAATTCTATTCAATATATGTCCTGTGGGTGGCCTCTATGTTGGAGAAACAGGACAAAGACTGAGAGCAAGGATGAGGTCTCATCGTCATACAATTACAGACAAAACCCATTTACCTGTGGCTAAACATTTCTGTGATCCAGGACACAACATAGGCAATATGAAAGTTGTCATTTTAATAGGCAATTTTAAATCACAGACACATCGGAGAGTGTGGGAACACAAATTCATTACAATCTTTGATTCTATTCACACAGGACTCAATTTGTCAGAAGGTTTTATGACCCATTACCATATCTGAGCTATCTCCTCCAAGTAGCCCTTTGATCTCACAGAACTTTTCACACTACCTATCTAATCTTACCTAATTAAGGATTCGCCAAGCTCATTGTTTGTTTATTGAAATGTTCTGCTTTAAACTGTATATAAATGAGGTTTCTTCAAATATTTTTTCATATCAGCCTGATGAAGGGACGTAAGCTGTCCCGAAAGCTTGCTTTGTAACAACATTCACAATTATTTGTTAGCCATTAAAAGGTATCATACCCACAAGATTCCTATTTTGTTTCTCTCACTGATAGCACTTTATATATTTTTTTCTACTGGCTAACACGGTACCAAACCACTTTTTTTGTATATTTTCTATAACAAATATGCTGATTAGAGTTACACTATTATGTAATTGCAGCATTACATGTGCCATTCTCTGCATCTTGGAGTGTCTATTGTGAAACACGAATATCCAAACAGCATCTTCAGAAAGGAAGAGAACTTGAACTCTAGCTCCATCTATTGGATGTAGAAATCCTGAAAGTCAATATTGATCTTTTAATAAGCCTTACCACATTATATGGGATAAGAAACCAAACCACAAACTCCATTTGCAGAAACATGCTTCAGAGTGTTTGCTCCTCCTCAGTGCAAAGCAGGAGGTCTGATTGGGCTAGATGAGATATTTCTGACTAAGGTTCTAAGGGAGAATATTTCTTCTTGTGGAGAGTGCTAAGCTAACATAAGGAAACTTATAGGCCATACAATTATCCTCTTGCAATTTAAATATGCAAATATTGTCTAACATTGGACAGTTAATTAGCTTCTTGCCTTAAAAAAACAAATTTTTATAAAACAGTAACACTAAGTAAGGGGTCCCATACACAATAGACAGTTGTCAGCCAAAGATGGTTTCATCTACTGTTCAGCCATAAGTTATTTCTTGACTCCCCCATACAAAGCAGCCCCTTGCTCTTACCATGCTCTCCTTGTTCCCTATGAGGGCCATTGCCAGGCTCCTCAGCTGTTTGCTTATTTTGTGAAGATCTGAAGAATCAGCAGTCTAAAATTGGATGTGCCTGATTCTTATCTCTCCCAACAACATCTGTTGGACGATATACAGGAGGCCCCCATACATTAGACAGTTGGCTGGACTTGCCGATATGTGCAGTTTTGGCTGATATTATTCTAATGTGTATGTGGTCCTTAAGACTTTAAATTCACTAAATCATTTTTCAAAAACCTATAAACATATTAGATGCATTATAGCTATTGAATTAACATTGAAAACCATTGATGTCAAAATAGCTATGCCAGAATATTTGTGTACTTGCATTGATTAATGTGGCTATTTGCCAAGAAGAATTTGAAAACTTGGTGGCCATCTGTCTCTATCCTAGATGCAGGAGTAATGTTATGCATCATTAATGCAATGGGAATGTGTTTTTGAGAGTGATGAATCTATATCTAATGGATGGATAAAGGAAATCTAAAATAATAAAAAAAAATAGAATGTGATTTGTTGTTGCCCTAAACTGTGCTAACTTCACTTAAATGAGAGAGAAATGCTCTGGTGAACTTGAGTCATGCGTTCATTAGATTGACACTGGTAAATTTGAATGTCTAACATATAAATACATTTCACCTGCAGTGTCTTCTGCAGACTAAATGTCTTGTGGTATTGATTAAACACAAGTGGTTCACTTTAAAAATGACTAGTTTTTCCCTTGTTCATGACAGCATGAGGAGAATAGACTGCATACACAGGACAGGAAATCTGTAGACATAAAAAAGAACCACACTTGCTATCTTAGTGCTCTCCTGTACTACTTCAGAAACCTGTAGGGCCCATTGTCTGTCCTGGGTGAGATCTGGGAAGTAGTTCCTTCCTTTTTCTCTGACAAGAGGAATCCTTTACTCCCTCTCCAAGGCTATGCCCCTGATGGTGGTTACCTGAGGGTATTCTTGCAGGGGCAGGAGGGACATTCTGTTTTCTTCCCTCTAGTCTCATGAAAGGAGACAACACACCGGACGTTCCTAGGAAGGCAAACCATGGGGTCCATAACTACATGTATCTTTCAGATCTTATTTTTTATGGAATAGATGTGGTGCACATCAAGCTGTTTGGGCTTCTGATTCAGGATGGATAGCACCTCTAAAGCAGCAAGATTCTCTCAGATAATATTACCAATGTAGCTTATTAGAATCACCAAAGTGGGATTTGTTCTGATGAAAGTGTTATTTCAGATTTTTCATTTAATGAAAGCCCTTGCACTATTTATTTCTGCAGGAGAGTTTGAAGACATTGTTTTTGGGAGCAGAAAGGAATTGAGACAGGGGAGGTAGTCTTTAAAACCAGGAAATCTTTCACAATATGTTTCTCTCTCTGGGTTCAACCAGTTATAAATTTATTCACAACTAGGGAGAACAGGAAGGTACAAAAATGCAATTTCTTCGTCCGGGAACATTGACCTCTAGTGATAGATGCTCTATTCGAATCTTGCAGCTAAGGCCTTCTATGTGCGTACCCCCATGTCTTCTTCCACAAATAATTCAGAAGGAAAAATAAGGTTCATCTTTATAGCTCCTTTTTGGCAAAAAAGAGCCTGTTTTACCTGGCTTGGAAACCTACTGGAAAAGAATCTTTGGGTCCTTCCAGAGGTGGACAATCTAAAACCACAGAGCCCAGTTTGACGCTAGTCATTTCTCACGGCCAAGCCGTGAGTCAGAAGTGGTCAAGGAGTCCAAGGTCAGAAGCCAGGAGGTTATGTCATAAACAGAAGAAAAAGACAAAAGCGTAGTCAGGTATCATTCCAAGGTCAGAGTACAGGGAGGTTAATGGATCAGAACTGAAGGGGTTAAACAGGCGAATGGTCAGAACAAAGTCCAAAGTCAGGCAACAGATCAAGCAAACAGAACACAAGGCACAGGAGAGCACAGAGCACAAACCTCACAAGATGAATGTACATCTTGCAGTGATCTTGGAGAAGCTGCTCAGTTAAATAGGCATTGCAATTACCTGGGTTAGTGAACACCAGAGACAGCCGACACCTCCCAGTCACAGATTGGCTAGTCGAGCTGTCAACACACTGACAGCTCAGCACGCCCCTGTACCAGATTGGATGGGCCTGCTGTTTATCAAAGTACTGACAGCTTCAGCACACCCCTGAACTGGATCAGATGGCCGAACTATCATTAACTGCATCCCAGACACCCTGAGGGGTGGAACCGTGACACCAGTGTTGCAATACAGACCAAAACAGACATTGTTTCAGAGCTGAGGTCTTTCAGTGAATGTCATAGATACATTGCTAACTAGCAGTAAGTTAATCAATTCTAAAATGTAGGCCAAAGCATGGAAACTTTTTTGTTTACTTCTGGTGTCAACCCTTTTTCCTTCTGGTGTTTCCCTAGCCTTCTTCTGTGAGGAAGAGCAGTGATGTGGAATGGATACAGTCGGTAACCCCACAAATGGCGACCTCAGCCTGATTAAGGTGAAAGCGGAAGCAAAGTGCGTCTTGGAAGCCTTCTTAAAATGATCCTTGAGTCAAGATGAGGGAAGGCACCTAGGACACGTAGGGCGCTCGTACCATGACCCTAAGAAGTACAGTCACAGAAAGAAAAGAATTATTTCCAATGAAATCTAAGAAGTCAGATAGAAAAAGAAGCAAAGAGCCCGAAAGAGATGAAAGGAGCAAGAGCCCGGCGTTTTGTGAGTCGCCAGCTAAGGGACGTCATGGTACCTGGAATTCCCTACACGAAGAGATCAGTCGGGTGGAAGAGACCAAACACGGCTTCAAAACCAACATTAAGAAGCTGCTGAAAAAAACGGGCCAGGCAAAGGAAAAGGGCAGTTCACTAAAAGAGAGGAATGGAAGCATTCAGAGTAAATCCAAAGACTCCATTGATGTTGTACTCGATGACAATGGGAAAGCCACCGCCAAAGGGGATTCCACCAAACGGCCCAAGTCTCCTAACCCTTTACTTGCCTGTACAACTTCTTTAACAGAAGAAGATCAGAAGCAATATGACACAGACTCTTATGAGAAGCACTTGCCAAGTGTAACTCCAAAACAGCCCAGCTGTTCCTTCTCTTTTAAAAAGCTACTTAAGAAAAAAACACACAAAGAGAATACTCCAGACGTGGACTCCAAACCTGCCCAGCCTGACTTTCTGCCTGTGAAATCATGGAACGAGGAGCCTTATTCTCCAACTCAGGAAACTGGATGACTTGAAGACTCTGAGATTTACTCTTCAGCTGCAAAAAAGTTGGAGACATTGCTCAAACACAAAAAACTAAAGAGCCCTCAGGAGCCGCAGAAGGGTCCTGCTCCTCAAGTATTCATCCTCGGTCCTCAAGGAGACAACAATAATGTCACTACTGACGACAGGCCGGCTGCGAAGGACAAGGATGAAGTGATTCGGAAGCAGGTGGCCTTACTGCAGGAACAGGCCGTAGTTATCAATGCAAAAACTTTAGTTAAAGGAGGTCTTAGTGTTTGCACCCTTAAAACCTAGCACTCTGGTGTAAAAACTGATCATCATCCCTGACCCTCTGAACAAGACAGCAGTAGCAGTGTCTCTTATGTTATATACAGTTAGGTCCATATATATGTGGACAGAGACATTTTTCTAATTTTGGTTCTAGACATTACCACAATGAATTTTAAACAAAACAATTCAGATGCAGTTGAAGTTCAGACTTTCAGCTTTCATTTGAGGGTATCCACATTAAAATTGGATGAAGGGTTTAGGAGTTTCAGCTCCTTAACATGTGCCACCCTGTTTTTAAAGGGACCAAAAGTAATTGGATAGATTAAATAGCCCCAGTGTCTGCTATTTGATGCCTATGCTCTAGCCCCAGTGTCTCCTATGTGATACATATACAGTAGCCCAGCGGCCTCAGTGTCTCCTATGTGATGCATGTGATGTATATTAAACATTACCAGTGTCTCCTATGTAATGTATGTGTTTCAACCCTAGTGTCTTCTATGTAATGAATGTGCTCCAGCCCTAGTGTCTCCTATGTGATGTAGAATCATAGAATCATAGAATCATAGACTCGTAGAGTTGGAAGGGACCTCCTGGGCCATCTGGTCCAACCCCCTGCTCAAAGCAGGATTCGCTAAATCATCCCAGTCAGATGTCTGTCCAGCCTCTGTTTGAAGACTTCCATTGAAGGAGAACTCACCACTTCTCGTGGCAGCCTGTTCCACTCATTGATCACTCTAACTGTCAAAAAGTTTTTTCTAATATCTAATCTGTGTCTCTTCCCATTCAGTTTCATCCCATTGCTTCTAGTCTTTCCTTGTGCAAATGAGAATAAAGTTGATCCTTCTACAATGTGACAGCCCTTTAGATATTTGTAGACAGCTATTAAGTCTCCTCTCTTTTGCAAACTAAACATTCCCAAATCCTGCAACCTTTCCTCATAAGACAGGGTTTGCAGACCGGTCACCATTCTGGTCGCTCTTTTCTGAACTTGCTCCAGTTTGTTGATGTCTTTTTTAAAATGTGGTGCCCAAAACTGGACACAATATTCCAGATGAGGTCTGACCAAAGAGGAGTAGAGGGAAATAATGACTTCACGTGATCTAGACTGTATGCTTCTGTTAATACATCCTAGAATTGCATTTGCCTTTTTTGCTGCTGCATCACACTGTTGACTCATATTCAGTCTGTGATCTATTAGTATACCCAAGTCTTTTTCACATGTGCTGACACTTAGCCCTATTCCTCCCATTCTATATATGCTTTTTTCATTTTTATTGCCCAGATGTAGTACTTTGCATTTCTCCCTGTTAAAAACCATTCTGTTAGTTGCTGCCCACTTCTCCAGTTTATTTAAATCTTTTTGAATCCTCTCTCTCTCTTCTCTAGTATTAGCTATCCCTCCTAGCTTTGTGTCATCAGCAAATTTAATCAGTTTACCCTCAATTCTTTCATCTAAATCGTTGATAAAGATGTTGAACAATACAGGGCCCAGGACAGAGCCCTGTGGTACCCCACTTGAGACATTCTTCCAACTGGATGTGCAGCCATTTACGACCACTCTTTGGTCATACATGTACATGCTCTTGCCTCAGTGTCTCCTATGTGATACATATGCTCCATCTCCAATGTCTCTTATGTGATGTATATGTTTCAGCTCAAGTTTCTCCTTTATGATTTATAGACAGCAGTTTCAGTGCCACCTATTTGGTTTACAGTATGTATATATATCAGTCTCAGTGTCTCCTATGTAATGCACATAGACCAGTCCCAGTGTCTCCTATGTAATGTATATACACTACTCTTAGTGTCTCCTATGCGATGTATATGCACCAGCCCCAGTGTTTTCTATGTCATGTATATACAGCAGTCATAGTGTATCCTATGTGATGCATACAGCAGTCGCGGTGTCTCCTATGTGATGCATATACAGTGTATGTTTTGTTAAGTATTCTTTAAATCTCCCACTACTTGAGTTCTATAGATGTAAGGTGAGCAGTGATGAATTTCCCACTTTTAGGAAACATGAAGTGTAATAATCATCTGTGTTCAGAATAAAGTCACTTTTAACAAAACTTATTGCAGAGTTGACTGTTCTCCAAACCAAAGTAAACCTGTAAAAGTAGTTGTGAGCAGCAACATCATCATTAAGAACTAATATCAAATGTTTCATCAAAGAGAAGCAGTTCCAGCCATCACATTAGGGATTAATTAAATTAATTCAATTAAATTAAAGGTGTTGTCCCATGAGCAAAGTAAACGCTAATAATGGGATCTGTTAAAAAAATAAATGTTCCTGTGCTAATATACTCTTATAAATGTGTCCCTGCTATGTACTGTGTAATGGCTGTGTCTGACCTTTCAGGAACATGGTCCGATATATCACAGCTCCTGAGCAGGGAAAGAAGCAAAAGGGTGTATACAAACAGGACAGCATGGGATCACAGCTGCTGCTGTCTGTGATTAAAGCGTTTCAACAGCTGCTGGTCTTTGTAAAGAAAAACATTTCTCTGCCTGTTTAAAAACGTATTTTATATTACAGAAAGAATCTGCTGTGATCCAATGTTGTAATATCTGTTTACTCTTTTGCTTCTTCCCCTCTACAGGAGCTGTGATACATCCGACCATGTTCCTGCTTATTCAGTCACATGCATTACACAGGGGCACATTTATAAAATTATCTCAGGACATGAACATTTTTTAGCACATCATAGTTGTGGAACTTACGGTACTTTGATTCTAATGTTTATAGTGGCTTGCTAAAGTATTCACCACTCTTGGCATTTTTTGTGTTGTGCTTCCTCACAACCTAGAATTTCACATTTTTTTTGAGGGTTTGCAACAGTTAATGTAAAGAAAATGCCTACAACTGTGAACATTTGGTTTTCTTAATATTGTGAAGCAAACAACAAATAGGACAAAATAACTGAAAACTTCACCCCCTAAACTCAGTACTTTGTGGAGCATTCTTTTGCAGCAATTACAGCTGGAAGTCGCTTTGGATAAGTCTCTATGAGGTTTCCACATTTTGCCACTGGCATTTTTGCCCATTCCTCAAGGCAAAACTGCTCCAGCTGCTTCAACTTAGATGGCTTCCTCTGGTGAATTGCAATCTTCAAGTCTGTCCACAGAATCACATTTGGAATAAGGTCTGGGCTTTGACTAGGCGACTCTAAAACATTTACATGTTTCCCCTTAAACCACTTGAGTGTTTCTTTAGCAGTATGCTTTGGGTCATTGTCTTGTTGGAAGGTGAACCTCCATCCCAGTCTCAAATCACTAACAGGCTGAAACAGGTTTTGCTCAAGAATATCCCTGTATTTCACACCATTCATCTTCCCCTTGACTCGGACCATTTTCCCTGTCCCTGTTTCCGAAAACATCCCCACAGCATTCTGCTGCAAAAACGATGTTTCACTGTGGGGATAGTGTTATTGTGTTGATGGGCTGTGTTGGTTTGGTTCCAGACAAAGCGTTTACCTCGGTGGCCAAAAAGTTCAATTTTGGTCTCATCTGACCACAGCACCTTCCTCCATACATTTGGGGAGTCTCCCACATGTCTTTTGGCAAACTCAAAATGAGCCTTAAAATTTTTGCGTGTAGGTAAATGCTTTTTTCTGCTCACTCTTCTATAAAGGCCACATTTATGAAGTGTACGGTTTATTGTTGTCATAAGGACATATACAGCAGTCTCTGCTTGGGAACTCTACAAGCTCTTTCAGAGTTACCTTTGGTCTCTGCACTGCCTCTTCTATTAATGCTCTCCTTTCCCGTGCTAACAGTTTTGGTGGGTGGCCATCGCTTGGCAGGTTGTGGTACCATGTTCTTTCCATTTGAAGATAATCAATTTGATGGTGCTCTGGGTGATCATCAGTGATTGAGATTATTTTTTATAACCCAACCCTGAGTTGTACTTCCCAACAACTTTGTCCCTAACTTGTTTAAAAATATCCTTTGTCTTCTTGGTTTTGTTTGGTTAGTGGTGGTTCTTGCTTAACCCCTTAGTGACCGAGCCAATTTTGTCCTTAATGACCAGGCCAAATTTTTTAAATCATCTGACCAGTGTCACTTTATGTGGTAATAATTCTGGAATGCTTCAACTGGTCCCACTGATTCTGAGAATGTTTTTTTGTGATATATGGTACTTCATAATAGTGGTAATATTTGTTTGATATGACTTGCATTTATTTGTAAAAATATTGAAAATTTGGAAAATTAATTCTTATGCAATTAAATCAGAAAGTCATGTTATACAAAATAGTTAATACATAACATTTCTCACATGTCTACTTTACATCTGCATCATTTTTTAAACATTTTTTTTTGTTAGGAAGTTAGAAGGGTTAAAAGTTGATCAGCAATTTCTCATTTTTCCAACAAAATTTACTAAACCATTAGGTATTTAAAGGTATTATATGGCAGAAAATGCTCAAAAGTAAAACCATTCTAAAAACTGCACCTGTCAAAGTACTCAAAAAACACATTATTATTAACTCTTCCTGTGCGTCATAGGAAATAAAGCGATGTGGAAGGAAAAAATGAGCATTTACCTTTTTTTCTCAAAATTTTTTCTTTAGTTCAAAATATAAAATCATATTTTACCCTCAAAAATGTACTTTTAGCCCCAATTTTTCTTATTTTCTCAAGGGTAACAAGAGAAAATGGACCCCAAAATTTTTACTGAATACGCTGATACCCCATATATGGGGGAATACTACTATTTTGGTGCACAGTTGGGCTTGGAAGGGAAGGAGCACCGTTTGACTTTTTGAATGCAGAAATGGCTGGAATTGAGACCGGATGCCATGGTGTGTTTTGAGATTCCCTGATGTGCATAAACAGTGGAAATCCCACCACAAGTGACCCCATTTTGGAAACTAGACACCTCAAGGTATGTATCTAGATGTGTGGTGAGCACCTTGAACCCCCAGGTGCTTCACAGAAGTTTAAAACGTAGAGCTGTGAAAATACAAAATCACGTTTTACCCACAAAAATTGATTTTAGTCCCAATTTTTTATTTTCACAGGGGTAATAGGAGAAAATAGACCCCAAAATTTGTTGTGCAATTTCTAACGAGTACGCTGATACCCCATATGTGGTGGAATACTACTATTTGGGTGCACAGGGCTAGGAAGGTAAGACGCACCATTTGACTTTTTGAACTTAAAAATAGATTTAATCAAGAGTGTAAGAAATTTCATGATTTGAGAACCTCTGATGTGCCTAACAGTGGAAACCCCCCACAAGTGACCCTATTTTGGCAATTAGACCCCTCAAAGAATATATATAGATGTGTGGTGAACTCCCAGGTGCCTAAACAGTAAAAAAAAATCCCCACGTTACCTAGTTTTGGAAACATACCCCTCAAGAATTTTATCCAGGGGTATAGTGAGCATTTTGAAACCATAGGTACTACACAGAATTTGATAACATTAGGTCATCATATTAAAAATTTTAGGCTCCAAATTTGTTATTTTCAAAAGTAATAAAAGGAGAAAATGGACCCCATAATTAGTTGCACAATTTGTTCCGAATGCGACCATACCACACATGTGGTCAAAAACTTCTCCTTGACCACATTGCAGGGTTTGGAAACGAAAGAGCACTATTTGCCTGGGATAGATTGTGAATGCCATGTCACACTGGAAGAGCCCCTGACACGTGAAAACAGCAGAACCCCCCACAAGTGAACCCATTTTGAAAACTAGACCCCTCAAGGAATTGATCTAGGGGTGTTGTGCATATTTTTAACCAATAGGTGCCTCACAGAATTTTCTAACATTGAGACATAGAAATATGACATTTTAGTGGAAAAAATGTGATTTTTGTATTTCCTGCAAATTTGATAGGAATACAAGAGTTAATAGCTGAAACTAGACTGCACAATTTATTGTGCAGTTTCTCCCTAACACGGTGCTGCCCCATATGTTGTCAGAAATTACTGTTAGGCCACACGTCAGGGGTAAGAAGGAAGGAGCACTAGTATTTGGCTTTTGGAGCATAGATTTTACTACAATAATTTGCTGGCGCCTCAAAGGTGCCAGAACAGGATAAAACCTCAAAAAGTGCAGAAACTGCACCTCTCAATGAATTCATCTATGGCTGCAGTGACTATTTTATAACATCCATGCCAGGCTTTTTTATGGAGAAATGCAGATATTCCAGTTTACTGCAAATACATTGTGCCACCATATTGTGTAGAGCCCTGAAAAAGCAAGCACGTGAAGCGCACGTCAGGGGCTGCTAGGGGGGTTGCAGCGGTCAGGACATACTATGGGCAAGCTATTGAATGGGTGTTGTGGCTTGATATGGTACTGACACATGGATATACCTCACTGATAGTTATTTTGATTTTCAATTGGCTCTATCCATGTGCACTTATAAAAACTATCCACCCAGCTTTCCCAGGTCTTATCATTCTTTGGCCCTACACCCATCCTTTGCTACCGTCATGTCTCCTCCGTTTGTACGCATTGTATTCACATGTATTTTACCTAATCTGTTTTTGCTGTGATTTTTTCAATAAATATTACATGTACTGTATATTCATTGATTGTGGTTTGTTGCTATATTCTGAGAGCTGTAACTTTTTTATTTTTTAGCGAATAGAGGACTCTTTTTTTGGGGGACGACTTGCAGATTTATTTGGTACCATCTTGGGATACATTTCATTTTTTGATCACTTTTTTTCAGATTTTTCAGACACAGAACGAAAAAAAAACAGCAATTTAGCTATTTTTTTGCGCCATTCACAAAGTGGTAGAAGTGATAAGACCGATTTATTCGTCAGGTTAATAGTTACAATTACAGAAATACCAGATTTATATTTTTTACGCTTTGCCCTTTTTACAGACTAAAAATAATATTTTACAAAAATGAATGATTTTGCATCGTCATATTCATATGTGACTTGTAAGTTAACATTTGATGTAACATATTGTGCTGTTATCCTTGATGACTAGTGATTAGTGATGAGCGAGTATACTCGTTACTCGGGATTTCCCGGGTGATCTCTGAGTATTTGGATGTGCTCAGAGATTTTGTTTCTGTCACCGCAGCTGCATGATTTGCGGCTGCTAGCCAGCCTGAATACATGTAGGGATTGCCTGTTTGTCAGGAAATCCCCACATGTGTTCAGGCTGTCTAGCAGCCGCAAATCATGCAGCTACGGTGGCAGAAACTAAATCTCCAAGCACATCCATGCTCGGGAAATCTCGAGTAACCAGTATACTCGTTCATCACTACTAGTGATGTTTACTGATATGTTATACATTGTCTAGGCCAGATAGTTTGTTGACATATTAGAGAAGGAAAAACTAAGCAAATAGATCTCCATTCTTCTAGTTTTATTTGTGAATACTGGATGAAGGAAACTTGTTAATTGCATGCCTCTAGAGAGATACAGACAGAGATTCAGCCAAGACATCCAAACACCTAGGGACTCTACAGGACTGCAGCCAAGACATCATGGCTCCATCACTAGGGACACAGATCTATCATTATACAGGATGCCAACTTAGGGGACCTCGGCCGCAGATGAACCAATATAGATCTGCTCCTTTGGCCATCTCTGAACCATGGATACGTTTAGAGAAAGTCAGTATTGGGTCCTGCTGGTTGCCTGGCTCCATGGAGATGTTTCAAAAAGCCAGGTAGTAACTCAACTGTCCTTGTACCTGAATGGACTCTCATCTTCCTACACTTGTCATTACCTCCTCTCTGTGTGCGTGCCACAGGTGGAGTAGTTGACCCTGGAAGCTCTGAAGTAACAGCTGCCATTATCCCAGCGAGTCAGCCGGAGGGTGAGACTCTGTAATGTTCACCAACTTGGGGTATTTTGCTGGGACTGTTCTATGTGTCATCTGCCTATTTTGTGGTTCAATAAAGTACTGCCACACTGTTTTACCTTCAACCTGTGTCGTCTGAGTATCATTAGACTCATGTTAAAGGGAGAGCCAACATTTGATGGGACGATCTCTGGTGCATGCAGTTTTGACTAGTTGACCGGGGCGCCAACCAATCCCTCATGTCTCTGCATAAGGGTGCGATAGTTACTAAGGGGGTCTTGTGAACCCCTTGCGACAACTTAAATACCTCTTTCAAGATTGACAACGGTATTTAAGGGGTTAATCGACTCTGATCGGTTGCAAAACCATCCAGGTCTGATACTGCAGGGTGTCAGCTGTCATGTACAGCTGACACCCATGGAAATCGCCGCCACTGGGTGGCGCTATTCCCTTATTCCCCATCGCCTTTTTAAAACAGCAATGAGGGAATAAGTATCCTTAACGACAAAAATTTGCGTATCGACGGTCGTTAAGGGGTTAATGATGTTGCAGCTCTAGACCCGAATTCAGGGGAGCTGCTCTCTCTGGTCAGGAGTAGAAAGTTAGTGGAGAGAGTTAAAGCCTGAACAAGGTTGAGAGAGGACGTGTCGAGAGGAGCTGGAGATAGGAGCTCCATCTGAGCTCACCCCAGGCTTGAGCGTCAGTGACCGGGCACCAGAGCCCGAGGCTGTGTAGGTATTAAAGCCCCGGCAGCAGAATCCAGAGGGCAGAAGACCACAGATCCTCTGTTCCCTACTGATACTCAACGACACAGCAGTACATGGGAGTCAGAGATGCCAGACAGGAGTGACCCCTGAAGCAGGCTCCAGCTGCATGCCATGCGAGTGGAGTTCTACCTAAGCATCAAACAGAAAGAGGGACTTGAATAGAGTTTACAGCAGCAAGTACCTCACAGAATAGCGCTAGAAAGGAGGCCTCACAATCTACCTAACTAAGGAAATTCCAAAACTGCTTCCAGGCTGACCGGCTCCAGAACCATCTGTAACCTGAGCCCCGGACTGTACCTGCACTGCTCAGTAAAAGGTAAAGGAAAGTGCACCCTGCTGTGTCTTCTGAATCATTCCTGCGTCACCTGCCCTGCACCACACTCACCACCAACAACACCTTTATCATCCTAACTGACCTAAGACACAGCTCTACCCATGGAGAGCTTAACCATCCTTGCTGCCCTATCATCACCCAGAGGATCTGCATTTTAGCATCGGTCCTCTGACCGAATACCACGGGTGACGTCATGAACACTTTATTACAAACTTTATTATCCCTTTCTCACTATCCCTTTTATTGGACACCCAGGGCCACGGACTTGGTCACTGCTGCTGTCACACTTCCCTTTTAAGAAGCGGCCCGGTACCAAGTATCCCCACTACCCTGGTGGGCGATACATTTTCACAAGGGTAACAGGAGAAAATGAACCCCAAACATTGTTTTGCAATTTCTCCAATACCCCATATGTGGTTGAAAATGCTTGAGGCACAGTGCAAAGAGAAGTAGCACACTATTACAGTGAAGATTTTGCTGCACTGGTTTGAGGGTGCCATGTCACATTGGCAGAGCCCCTGAGGTGCCAGAACAGCAGAACCCCCCATAAGTGTCGACATTTTGCAAACTAAATCTCTAAGGCTAAGGCTGCTGTGCGCAGTGCAAATGCACATAAAAAATGCATCATGCGTTTGTATGCTTTTTTTGTGTTTTTGCGCATGGTTTTTTAAAAAAACGCATGCGTTTTTTGCGCTGATGTGTGCATTACCATGTGCACGTCAGCGCTCCCATAGACTATAATGTGGTTTGGGGTGAATTTTTTGCGCATTGTGTGCGCATGCGTTTTTTTGAGACAGGTCAGACGCACAAAAAATGCAACAGGATGCATTTTGTGCGCCCGAGCGCACACTACAAAAAAATGCATGCGCATATAAACGCGTACAAACGCATGTCTATGAGCACCCATGTTAAGTATAGGAAAAATAACGCATGCGTTTTTTTGCGCAAAAAAATGCAAGTGTGAAACCAGCCTAAATGAATTCATCTAGGGGTGCAGTGATTATATTGACACGAAAGGTGTGTCACAGAAATTTATACCATTGGGCAGTGAAGAAAAATAATTTACATTTTTACCACCAAAATCGTGTTAGGCCCAAATTTTACATTTTTATACTGGGAAAATGGTAAAAATGGCACCAAAACTTGTCCCACAATTTCTACTGAATGGAGAAATACCCCATATGTCTACAGTACTGCTTAGTAGTGATGGGCAAGCGCTAAAATTCTTGGGTGCTCATTGCCCGGGTCGAGTAAATTGGAATACTCGGGTACTCGGACAGAACAATGAGCCCAATGTAAGTCTATGGGAGACCCGAGCATTTTTACCGCGATCCCCCCTGGGAATCCTTTTAAGGTCTAAAAACACCTGAAAATGATGGAAACACTGCTCAAATGACACGGGGACATCATGGGGATTGCCCCCAGGAAACATTCCTGACTCCTAGTGGGTCGCCCCTCACACCCAGGGCAGTGGGGTACTCGGTACCGGGCCGGTGTCAGGGGGAATGTGTGTCACAGCAGCGGTGACCCGGTCCGTGGCCCTGGGCGCCCAATATCAATGGCGGTGATGTTAATGGTGTAATAGTTTATTTGGATAGTTCGTGACGCCACCCGTGGTGTTTGGCAAGTGAGATGTTGAGCCAACGCTGCATGCAGATCCACAGGGACTGATGGTGTGGTGCAGCAAAGATGGTGTAGCTCCCCACAGGTGGAGCTGTAGTCCCAGGGCAGTGTAGGTGCAATGGATGAGGAGAGGCGCAGAATGGTATAGAGGCTGGTACCCAGGTGTAGCGGTGCTGGAATAACTGGAGGACACCAGAGTATGCGGTTCCAAAGCTTTACTCACTGTTTGCAGTTCACACAAATGCCTGCCTTCGCACTGTGTTCTTCAGGTCAGGGCCCCAGCCAACCTCCAGGCAGGATAGGATTCTCCCCTCCACACTCTGCCAATATGTACCTTACTGAACGACTCCTCCAATGCACCTTTAGGTACAGTACTTAGTTACCCTGGAATGCCTCTCTCTAGGTGTTCCTAGTCTCTACTTGTATGACAGACAGCTGTAGCCTGCTTTGGGGACTCCTCTCTGCGTCCCGGCTCTCTATTCAGTTGCTGTTGTGTCCCAAGTCTATGATGGGAGTAAGGCATTAGTGGCTCACTACTCCTCCGGTGTCTGTTGCCGGACTTAAAGATCCAATCAACCTCGGGGACCGGGCCCCGGCCTTTGCGCTCTGGACTGGAAGGGTTCTCTCTCTTTCTCAACCTGCTTCCCACCGTCCTTCTATTCTCCTTCATTCCGATCTGTTCTATCTCTCTTATGGAATCTGTAGTCTCCAGTCTACGTCTCCTTCCTTCTGTTCCTTTCCCGTGCCAGCCGGCTCAGGTCACTGAGGCAGCTGCAGCACTCCTTCCTCCATCCCTCTTCCAGGGATCCTCACTCCTGTCTGAGTGACTTCCTTCTGTGGGACTCACCCCAGACTGACCTGAAATCCTACACCTTCCCTCTCTTTTATAGCTAACTCCACCCGCCTCCCCAGCACCTCCTGTGTTACAAAGCCAGGGACCACAAAAGGCATCCTATGACCTTTCCAGCATAAAGCATGGATGGGTCCCTGCTGAACTATCCTGTGTATGGGGTGCAGGTGTTGGAATGCGAAAGGGAGTTCCCACCCTTCCTGGATGGTGGGATACCACACCTTAGGAGAAGGTGCAGTACCTCTGTGGCGACTGAAGCCTCAGGGGCGCCACATACCCCCCGTTAAACACAGCATGTCCACGGGCTGCAAGACAACAAAAGTACAATACAGAAACACACAAAAATTTTAAATGCTGTTTAGCAATACTTATCTAATCTTCCTAATGTAGGAGGCACATTTCTTAAACGTTACAAACAGGCTAACTTCCTATCTTAGTATCAAAAATGTATATAACCCCTTCCTGACATCAGACGTACTATCCCATCCATGGGGCCCGGGCCCCTATGCCCATGGACGGGATAGTATGTCTGCCGTGATCAGCGGCGCCCACATGGTGAGCGCCGCTGATCGCGGCCGTGTGTCAGCTGATTATCACAGCTAACACCCGGCACAATGTGTCAGGGGCGGTCACGGACCGCCCCCGACACGTTAACCCCTTGCACACCGCGATCAAACAAGATCGCGGTGTATCGGGAGTTAAAGGGAAGCATCGGCAGGGAGGGGGCTCCCTCCGTGCTTCCCTGAGCCCCCCACGGCAGCGCAATGTGCAGCGCTGCTGCCGGGGGCTCCTTTCCTGCAGGCCCCCGAATCCAAGATGGCGACGGGGGCCTTCGGGGGCCTGCAGGAAGCTGGCTTCCTCAGTGCCTGCAAAGCGCAGGCATGAGGAAGCCTTGTGCACTGCCTGTGACAGATCGCTGATCTGTCACAGTGATCTGTGATGTGACAGATCAGCGATCTGTCACAGAACAGTGATGTCCCACCTGGGACTATTTAATAAAGTAAAAAAAAAATAAAAAAAAAGTGTTAAAATAATTTAAAAAAAATCGCCAAATAAATTACAAAAAAATAAAAATATTCCCCCAAATAAATCCATTTTTTGAAAATGAAAAAAACAAAACAATAAAAGTACACATATTAGGTATCGCCGTGTCCATAACGACCCGCCCTATAAAACTATCCCATTAGTTAACCCCTTTAGCGAACCCCTTAAAAAATAAAAATAAAAAACTAAGCAAAAAATAATGATTTATTATCATACCGCCAAACAAAAAGTGTAATAACGTGCGACCAAAAAGACGTATATAAATATTCATGGTACCGCTGAAAACGTCATCTTGTCCTGCAAAAAACGAGCTGCCACACAGAATCATCAGCGAAAAAATAAAAAAGTTATAGCTCGCAGAACAAAGCGATGCAAAAATAATTATTTTTTATAAAAAATAGTTTCCATTGCATAAAACCGACAAAACATAAAAAAAGACCTAAATGAGGTATCGCTGTAACCGTACTGACCCGAAGAATAAAAGGGCTTTATCAATGTTACCACACGCGGGGAACTGTGTAAACGCACCCCCACAAAAGAAATTCATTAAACGCTGGTTTTTGTTCATTCTGCGTCCCAAAAATCGGAATAAAAAGCGATCAAAAAATGTCACGTGCCCGAAAATGGTACCAATAAAAACGTCAACTCGTCCCGCAAAAAATAAGACCTCACATGACTCGGTGGGTCAAAATACAGAAAAATTATAGCTCTCAATATGAGGTGATGCAAGAACTATTTTTACAATAAAAAGAGTCTTTTAGCGTGCGACAGCCGCCAAACATAAAAACCGCCATAAATAGTAAATCAAACCCCCCGTTATCACCCCCTTAGTTAGGGAAAAATAATAAAATAAAAAAAATGTATTTATTTCCATTTTTCCATTACGGTTAGGGTTAGGGTTAGGGTTAGGGCTAGGGCTAGGGCTAGGGTTAGGGCTAGGGTTAGGGCTAGGGTTAGGGCTAGGGTTAGGGTTAGGGCTGAGATTAGGGTTAGGGTCGGAGTTAGAATTGGGGGTTTCCACTGTTTGGGCACATCAGGGGCTCTCCAAATGCAACATGGCGTCAGATTTCAATTCCAGCCAATTCTGAGTTGAAAAAGTCAAATGGTGCTCCTTCCCTTCCAAGCTCTGACATGCGCCCAAACAGTGTTTTACCCCCACATGTAGGGTATCAGCCTACTCAGGACAAATTGCAAAACAATTTTTGGGGTCCAATTTCTCCTGTTACCCTTAGGAAAATAAAAAATTGGGGGCAAAAATATCATTTTTGTGGAAAAAAATGATTTTTTTATTTTCACGTCCGAGCGTTATAAACTTCTGTGAAGCACTTGGGGGTTCAAAGTGCTCACCACACATCTAGATAAGTTCTGTGGGGGGTCTAGTGTCCAAAATGGGGTCATTTGTGGGAAGTTTCAATAGTTTAGGTACATCAGGGGCTCTCCAAACGCACATGACACCCGCAGACCATTCCATCAAAGTCTGCATTCCAAAACGTCACTGCTTCCCTTCCGAGCCCCGATGTGTGTCCATACAGTAGTTTTCTCCCACATATGGGGTGTCAGCGTACTCATGACAAATTGGACAACAACTTTTGGGGTCCAATTTCTCCTGTTACCCTTGGGAAAATGAAAAAATTGGGGACTAATTGATCATGTTTGTGAAAAAAATACAATTTTTTTATTTTCATGCCCGGGCATTATAAACTTTTGTGAAGCCCTTGGGGGTTCAAAGTTCTCACCACACATCTAGATAAGTTCCTTAGGGGGTCTTGTTTCCAAAATGGGGTCATTTGTGGGGGGTTTCCACTGTTTAGGTACATTAGGGGCTCTCCAAAGGCAACATGACACCCGCAGAACTTTCCCTCAAAGTCTGCATTCCAAAACGTCACTACTTCCCTTCCGAGCCCCGACGTGTGTCCATACAGTAGTTTTCTCCCACATATGGGGCGTCAGCGAACTCAGGACAAATTGGACAACAACTTTTGGGGTGCAATTTCTCCTGTTACCCTTGGGAAAATGAAAAAATTGGGGACTAATTGATCATGTTTGTGAAAAAATACGATTTTTTTATTTTCATGCCCGGGCATTATAAACTTCTGTGAAGCCCTTGGGGGTTCAAAGTGCTCACCTCACATCTAGATAAGTTCCTTATGGGGTATAGTTTTCAAAATGGGGTCATTTGTGGGGGGTTTCCACTGTTTAGGTACATTAGGGGCTCTCCAAAGGCAACATGACACCCGCAGACCATTCCATCAAAGTCTGCATTCCAAAACGTCACTACTTCCCTTCCGAGCCCTGACGTGTGTCCATACAGTAATTTTCTCCCACATATGGGGCATCAGCGTACTCAGGACAAATTGGACAACAACTTTTGGGGTTCAATTTCTCCTGTTACCCTTGGGAAAATAAAAAAATTGGGGACTAATTGATCATGTTTGTGGAAAAAATACGATTTTTTTATTTTCATGCCCGGGCATAATAAACTTCTGTGAAGCCCTTGGGGGTTCAAAGTGCTCACCTCACATCTAGATAAGTTCCTTAGGGGAATAAAAAACAAATAAAAAACAAATCTGAACTGAGAAAAGTAAGTTAATGTGTATGCACAATGTAAGTGCATATCAACACATGACCATTAACCAGAGAAAACAAAAAGCAAAAAAACACAAATATCCTGAACTAAAAAGTAAAAAATGTTTACTGCAAATAATGCATAAAGGTAATAATAATAAGGGTATTTAGTAAACATAATTTTGATCAAAATAATGTACAAGCCATCCCGCCACGTCACGGCAACCCTTGTGGGACAGTCCCTACTCTAGTATTTAAAACCTTTTCACTTGCCAAGTGGCATGAATGTGAACAAGGGTCGAGCGGCTGAACCACTAGTAACAGTGTAGGCCAGACTGGATGGCTTTCCCAGCTCAGAAAGAGGGCGGTCACACCCATATATGCACTGAATGCACAATGAAATGAATAAAAAACAAATCTGAACTGAGAAAAGTAAGTTAATGTGTATGCACAATGTAAGTGCATATCAACACATGACCATTAACCAGAGAAAACAAAAAGCAAAAAAACACAAATATCCTGAACTAAAAAGTAAAAAATGTGTACTGCAAATAATGCATAAAGGTAATAATAATAAGGGTATTTAGTAAACATAATTTTGATCAAAATAATGTACAAGCCATCCCGCCACGTCACGGCAACCCTTGTGGGACAGTCCCTACTCTAGTATTTAAAACCTTTTCACTTGCCAAGTGGCGTGAATGTGAACAAGGGTCGAGCGGCTGAACCACTAGTAACAGCTTAGGCCAGACTGGATGGCTTTCCCAGCTCAGAAAAAGGGCGGTCACACCCATATATGCACTGAATGTACAATGAAATGAATAAAAAACAAATCTGAACTGAGAAAAGTAAGTTAATGTGTATGCACAATGTAAGTGCATATCAACACATGACCATTAACCAGAGAAAACAAAAAGCAAAAAAACACAAATATCCTGAACTAAAAAGTAAAAAATGTGTACTGCAAATAATGCATAAAGGTAATAATAATAAGGGTATTTAGTAAACATAATTTTGATCAAAATAATGTACAAGCCATCCCGCCACGTCACAGCAACCCTTGTGGGACAGTCCCTACTCTAGTATTTAAAACCTTTTCACTTGCCAAGTGGCGTGAATGTGAACAAGGGTCGAGCGGCTGAACCTTAGTTCCTTAGGGGGTCTAGTTTTCAAAATGGGGTCATTTGTGGGGGGTTTACACTGTTTAGGTACATTAGGGGCTCTCCAAAGGCAACATAACACCCGCAGACCATTCCATCAAAGTCTGCATTCCAAAACGTCACTACTTCCCTTCCGAGCCCCAACGTGTGCCCATACAGTAGTTTTCTCCCACATATGGGGTATCAGCATACTCAGGACAAATTGGACAACAACTTTTGGGGTCCAATTTCTCCTGGTACCCTTGGGAAAATAAAAAATGGTGACTAAAAGATCATGTTTGTGGAAAAAATACGAATTTTTTATTTTCACGCCCGGGCGTTATAAACTTCTGTGAAGCACTGGGGGGTTCAAAGTTCTCACCACACATCTAGATAAGTTCCTTAGGCGGTCTAGTTTCCAAAATGGTATCATTTGTGGGGGGTTTCCACTGTTTTGGTATATCAGGGGTTTTCCAATCGTGACATGGTGTCCGATCTCAATTCCAGCCAAAAACGTCAAATGGCGCTGCTTCCCTTCCGAGCTCTGCCATGCACCCAAATAGTGGTTTACCCCCACATGTGGGGTATCAGCGTACTCAGGACAAATTGCACAATAACTTTTAGGGTCCTGTTACCCTTGGGAAAATAAAAATTGGGGTGAAAAGATCATTTTTGTGGAAAAAATATGATTTTTTAATTGTACCGCTGTACGTTATAAACTTCTGTAAAGCCCTTGTGGGTTCAAAGTTCTCACCACATATCTAGATAAGTTCCTTGGGGGGTCTAGTTTCCAAAATGGGGTCACTTGTAGGGGGTTTCCACTGTTTAGGTACATCAGGGACTCTCCAAACGTGACATGGCGTCCGATCTGAATTCCAGACAATTTTGCATTGAAAAAGTCAAACGGCGCTCCTTTCATTCTGAGCTCTGCCATGCGCATATAAGGTATCAGCGTACTCAGGACAAATTGCACAATAACTTTTGCAGTCCAATTTCTCCTTTTACCCTTGGTAAAATAAAAAAAATTGAAACTGAAGTATTTTTTTTGTGAAAAAAAGTTAGATGTTCATTTTTTTTTAAATATTCAAAAAAATTCCTGTGTCGCACCTAAAGGGTTAATAAACTTCTTGAATGTGGTTTTGAGCACCTTATGGGGTGCAGTTTTTAGAATGGTGTCACTTTTGGGTATTTTCTATCATATAGACCCCTCAAAGTGGCTTCAAATGTGATGTGGTCCGTAAAAATAAAATGGTGTCGTAAAAATGAGAAATCGCTGGTCAACTTTTAACCCTTATAACTTCCTAAGAAAAAAAAATTTTGGTTCCAAAATTGTGCTGATGTAAAGTAAAGATGTGGGAAATGTTAGTTATCAAGTTTTTTGGGTGCCATATCTCTGTGATTTAAGGGCATAATAATTCAAATTTGGAAAATTGCGAAATTTTCAAAATTTTCGCCAAATTTCCGTTTTTCTCACAAATAAACGCAAGTTATTTGAATGAAATTTGACCACTAACATGAAGTACGATATGTCACGAGAAAACAATGTCAGAATCACCGGGATCCATGGAAGCGTTCCAGAGTTATAACCTCATAAAGGTACAGTGGTCAGAATTGTAAAAATTGGCCCGGTCATGAACGTGCAAACCACCCTTGGGGTGAAGGGGTTAAGTGCAATTCCTAGTTCAAAGTGCAATTATTCTTTCTCTCTAGTACACATTTATTTTCTACTTTCACTGTCTCTTCTAGACGCAAGACACTGACCGCAAATACCTGGTCTGTCACCTGTCTACTTTCAATTCTTCATTCTTTATTCAATTCTCACATTCTATCTCAAAACTTTTCTAATTTTCTGTATCAAACATGCTATAAAAGACATTTACTTTTCATAAGACACAACATTATCAAATACGTCATCATAAAACATTCAAAGATTCTTGCAAAGTGCTGAACACTGCTCCCAGCCGGGATTTCTTGCAGTGTCCCTTGAGGTAGACATCATTCTTCGAAAAGTGTCCTTTCAAAAATATCATCTTCGCAAAGTGTCTTTGTGTAACCATTATCTTCACAAAAGGGGTCCTATATGTAAAATCAAGAAAGGGCACCTAAAAAGGTGCAACTATTTACAATAAAAGTTTTTGGATCAATCAGCGTCTATGATCTCTACAGTTCCATATGTAGAAAACGCTGCCATTCAAAAGCAGGGCAACAAAGGTGCTACCAGAAAAACAAAACATGATAGAAAAACAACAAAGCACAATTGGTGCAAACAAACCCTCCTGGGTTTTAGGTTACTAGTGCTGTTCCCCTCCAGGGGCTGGTATCCGGTCCCAGACCAGATCTAGCATGACCTGGCCAGCCGCTGCGACCGTGGTGCACCCCAGGGCCTTCCCAGTTGTCGGGACATCAGATGTACCTGGGGCCTCCTGGCGGTGTGGTCTCTGCTCCGGTGCAGCGGCAGCAGGTACCTGTGGCAAGGGTACCAAGTTCAGAGGCGCCAGTGGTGTAGGCCCCTCCGGGGCATGCAGCCTGCTCAGTCTCCGTAAGGCCTCCTGCCTCCTGCAGAGATGGGGTCGGAGTCTTCAGCCATGGCGCCAGGGAGATCCGTTTCCCTGCGCTTCGCAGGCCTCCTTCCCTCACTCTACAAAATGGCGTTCTGGTTCTGGCGTTCTTCTTCTTGCTCCGCCCTTCTGCTCGCCAATGGCTTCCTCTGCCCCTCCTTCCAGGGGCGGCGTCTTCTTCCAGTGCCTCCATACCAAGCCAGTATACAAACCCCTCGGGGGGGTGGGCCATGCATCTGTCACATAGTAATTCAGACAGGGAAGGCCCAAGACTCTTCGCTGTCTTTTCTTAGGACCTCCCATCTCTTCACGCCCTTCTTCTCCGCGCCAGCGGCCATTTTTAAGATTCATGTCACAGTCTATTAAATTTGGTCTTTTGCACATTTTCAAAAGTTGTAAATCCAAGGCACACAGAACCCGATGGCATCGGGTCTCGTCATCCTGTTCGTGACGCCAAAATTGGGTCACCCCTCACACCTAGGGCAGTGGGGTACTCGGTACCGGGCCGGTGTCAGGGGGAATGTGTGTCACAGCAGCGGTGACCCGGTCCATGGCCCTGGGCGCCCAATATCAATGGCAGTGATGTTAATGGTGTAATAGTTTATTTGGATAGTTCATGACGCCACCCGTGGTGTTTGGCAAGTGAGATGTTGAGCCAACGCTGCATGTAGATCCACTGGGACTGATGGTGTGGTGCAGCAAAGATGGTGTAGCTCCCCACAGGTGGAGCTGTAGACCCAGGGCAGTGTAGGTGCAATGGATGAGGAGAGGCACAGATTGGTATAGAGGCTGGTACCCAGGTGTAGCAGTGCTGGAATAACTAGCGGACACAAGAGTATGCGGTTCCAAAGCTTTACTCACTGTTTGCAGTTCACACAAATGCCTGCCTTCGCACTGTGTTCTTCAGGTCAGGGCCCCAGCCAACCTCCAGGCAGGATTGGATTCTCCCCTCCACACTCCGCCAACATGTACCTTACTGAATGACTCCTCCAATGCGCCTTTAGGTGCAAAGCACTCCAGTATTTAGTTACCCTGCAAAGCCTCTCTCTAGGTGTTCCTAGTCTCTACTTGTATGACAGACAGCTGTAGCCTGCTTCGGGGACTCCTCTCTGCGTCCCGGCTCTCTATTCAGTTGATGTTGTGTCCTAAGTCTATGATGGGAGTAAGGCGTTAGTGGCTCACTACTCCTCCGGTGTCTGTTGCCGGACTTAAAGATCCAATCAACCTCGGGGACCGGGCCCCGGCCTTTGCGCTCTGGACTGGAAGGGTTCTCTCTCTTTCTCAACCTGCTTCCCACCGTCCTTCTATTCTCCTTCATTCCGATCTGTTCTATCTCTCTTATGGAATCTGTAGTCTCCAGTCTACATCTCCTTCCTTCTGTTCCTTTCCCGTGCCAGCCGGCTCAGGTCACTGAGGCAACTGCAGCACTCCTTCCTCCATCCCTCTTCCAGGGATCCTCACTCCTGTCTGAGTGACTTCCTTCTGTGGGACTCACCCCAGACTGACCTGAAATCCTACACCTTCCCTCTCTTTTATAGCTAACTCCACCCGCCTCCCCAGCACCTCCCGTGTTACGAAGCCAGGGACCACAAAAGGCATCCTATGACCTTTCCAGCATAAAGCATGGATGGGTCCCTGCAGAACTATCCTGTGTGTGGGGTGCAGGTGTTGGAATGCGAAAGGGAGTTCCCACCCAACCTGGACGGTGGGGTACCACACCTTAGGAGAAGGTCAAGTACCTCTGTGGCGACTGAAGCCTCAGGGGCACCACACTAGTTCACAGCTTTAAACAATGTTGTCAGAGTTTCATGCCATTTTTACCGGTGCACCAAAAAAAATACCAAAACAAAACCAAAATGGATTTTGCTGAGAAATCTGTTAAGGTACATTCTTTACAGGTTAATGACTTGTATATAAGGCAAAATAAATAACCCCAGACCAAAATGTTCCTCCACCACTTGGGCTATGTTCAGACGCAGTGTTGTTGAAGCGTTTTTCAACTTTAACATTGCTTTCAACCAAAACAAATAATTTCACTGGGAAATGTCATTGTAACATTTAACCATCCTAGCTGGCCATGTGGTGTGTGACACATAAGCAGAAATATCTTGTTTCATTTATGATGGAGGGACTCTTAAAGTCACAGAGCCTATTTTTACAGGGGCATCAGGCAGCATTAATCTCCTTAACCCCCAAGGGTGGTTTGCGCGTTCATGACCGGGCCAATTTTTGCAATTCTGACCACTGTCCCTTTATGAGGTAATAACTCTGAAACACTTCCATGGATCCCAGTGATTCTGACATTGTTTTCTCGTGATATATTGTACTTCATGATAGTGGTAAAATTTCATTCATATAATTTGCGTTTATTTGTGAAAAAAATGGAAATTTGGCAAAAATGTTGAAAATTTTGCAATTTTCCAACTTTGAATTTTTATGCTCTTAAATCTCAGAGATACGGCACACAAAAAACTTAATAAGTAACATTTCCCACATGTTTACTTTACATCAGCACAATTTTGGAACCCAAATTTTTTTTTCTTAGGAAGTTATAAGGGTAAAAAGTTGACCAACGATTTCTCATTTTTGCAACACCATTTTATTTTTATGGACCACATCACATTTGAAGCCACTTTGAGGGATCTATATGATAGAAAATACCCAAAAGTGACACCATTCTAAAAACTGCACCCCTTAAGGTGCTCAAAACCACATTCAAGAAGTTTATTAACCCTTCAGGTGCTTCACAGGAATTTTTTGAATATTTAAAAAAAAATGAACATTTAACTTTTTTTCACAAAAAAAATATTTCAGGTTCAATTTTTTTTATTTTACCAAGGGTAACAGGAGAAGTTGGACTGCAAAAGTTATTGTGCAGTTTGTCCTGAGTATGGTGATACCTGATATGTGGGGGGGGACCACTGTTTCAGCGCATGGCAGAGCTCAGAAGGGAAGGAGCGCCGTTTGACTTTTTCAATGAAAAATTGGCTAGAATTCAGATCAGACACCATGTCACGTTTGGAGAGCCCCCGATGTACCTAAACAGTGGAAACCCCCCACAAGTGACCCCATTTTGGAAACTAGACCCCCCAAGGAACTTATCTAGATATGTAGTGAGAACTTTGAACCAACAAGGGCTTCACAGAAGTTTATAACGTACAGCTGTACAATTAAAAAATCATACTTTTTCCAAAAAAATGATCTTTTTGCCCCCAATTTTTATTTTCCCAAAGGTAACAGGACCCTAAAAGTTATTGTGCAATGTGTCATGAGTACGCTGATACCCCATATGTGGGTGTAAACGACTATTTGGGCGCATGGCAGAGCTCAGAAGGGAAGCAGCTCCATTTGACTTTTTTGGCTGGAATTGAGATCGGACACCATGTCGCGATTGGAAAACCCCTGATGTACCAAAACAGTGGAAACCCCCCACAAATGACACCATTTTGGAAACTAGACCCCCCAAGGAACTTATCTAGATGTGTGGTGAGAACTTTGAACCCTCAAGGGCTTCACAGAAGTTTATAACGTATAGCCATACAATAAAAAAATCATATTTTTTCCTCAAAAATGATCTTTTCACCCTCAATTCTTACTTTTCCAAAGGTAACAGGACCCTAAAAGTTATTGTGCAATTTGTCCTGAGTATGCTGATACCCCACATGTGGGGGTAAACCACTATTTGGGCGCATGGCAGAGCTCGGAAGGGAAGCAGCGCCATTTGACGTTTTTGGCTGGAATTGAGATCGGACACCATGTCGCGTTTGGAAAGCCCCTGATGTACCAAAACAGTGAAAGTCCCCCACAATTTATGCCATTTTGGAAACTAGACCCCCTAAGGAACTTATCTAGATGTGTGGTGAGCACTTTGTACCCCCCAGTGATTCACAGAAGTTTATAACAACCGGGCGTGAAAATAAAAAAATCTTATTTTTTCAACAAACATGATCTTTTAGTCCCCATTTTTTTTATTTTCCCAAGGGTACCAGGAGAAATTGGACCCCAAACATTGTTGTCCAATTTGTCCTGAGTACGCTGATGCCCCAAATGTGTGAGAAAACTACTGTATGAACACACGTCGGGGCTCGGAAGGGAAGTAGTGACGTTTTGGAATGCAGACTTTGATCGAATGCTCTGCGGGTGTCATGTTGCCTTTGGAGAGCCCCGAATGTACCTAAACAGTGGAAATCCCCCATAAGTGACACCATTTTGGAAACTAGACGCCCTAAGAAACTTATCTAGATGTGTGGTGAGCACTTTGTACCCCCCAGTGATTCACAGAAGTTTATAACAACCGGGCGTGAAAATAAAAAAATCTTATTTTTTCAACAAACATGATCTTTTAGTCCCCATTTTTTTTATTTTCCCAAGGGTACCAGGAGAAATTGGACCCCAAACGTTGTTGTCCAATTTATCCTGAGTACGCTGATGCCCCAAATGTGTGAGAAAACTACTGTATGAACACACGTCGGGGCTCGGAAGGGAAGTAGTGACGTTTTGGAATGCAGACTTTGATGGAATGCTCTGCGGGTGTCATGTTGCCTTTGGAGAGCCCCGAATGTACCTAAACAGTGGAAATCCCCCATAAGTGACACCATTTTGGAAACTAGACCCCCTAAGAAACTTATCTAGATGTGTGGTGAGCACGTTGAACCCCCAAGGGCTTCATAGAAGTTTATATTGCCTGGGCATAAAAATAAAAAAATCATATTTTTTCCACAAACATGATCATTTAGTCCCCAATTTTTTTATTTTCCCTAGGGTAACAGGATAAATTGGACCCCAAAAGTTGTTATCCAATTTGTCCTGAGCACGCTGATACCTCATATGTGGGAGAAAACTACTGTATGGGCACACGTCGGGGCTTGGAAGGGAAGTAGTGACGTTTTGGAATGCAGACTTTGATGGAATGGTCTGCGGGTGTCATTGTTATGCGTTTGGAGAGCCCCTGATGTACCTAAACTATTGAAACTCCCCACAAGTGACCCCAATTTGGACACTAGACCCCCCACGGAACTTATCTAGATGTGTGGTGATTACTTTGAACCCCCAAGTGCTTCACAGAAGTTTATAACGCCCGGGCGTGAAAATAAAAAAAACATTTTTTTCCACAAAAATGATATTTTTGCCCCCAATTTTTTATTTTCCTAAGGGTAGCAGGAGAAATTGGACCCCAACAGTTGTTGTGCAATATGTCCTGAGTACGCTGATACCCTATATGTGGGGGTAAAACACTGTTTGGGCGCATGTCAGAGCTTGGAAGGGAAGGAGCACCATTTGACTTTTTCAGCGCAGAATTGGCTGGAATTGAGATCAGACGCCATGTTGCATTTGGAGAGCACCTGATGTGCCCAAACAGTGGAAACCCCCCAATTATAACTCCAACCCTAACCCCAACACACCCCTAATCTCAGCCCTAACCTTAGCCCTAACCTTAGCCCTAACCCTAGCCCTAACCCTAACCCTAACCCTAATGGGAAAATGGAAATAAATACATTTTTTTATTTTATTATTTTTCCCTAACTAAGGGGGTGGTAACAATGGGTTTGATTTACTATTTGTAGCGGGTTTTTATGTTTGGCAGCTGTCGCACGATAAAAGACGCTTTTTATTGTAAAAATAGGTTTTGCATCACTACATATTGAGAGCTATAATTTTTCCATATTTTGACCCACTGAGTCATGTGAGGTCTTATTTTTTGTGGGACGAGTTGACGCTTTAATTGGTATCATGTTTGGGCACGTGACATCTTTTGATCGCTTTTTATTCTGATTTTTGGATGCAGAATGAACAAAAACCAGCGTTTCATGAATTTCTTTTGGGGGGGTGTTTACACCATTCCACGTGCGGTAAAATTGATAAAGCCCTTTTATTCTTCGGGTCAGTACGGTTACAGCGATACCTCATTTAGGTCGTTTTTTATGTTTTGGCGCTTTTATGCAATGAAAACAATTTTCTATAAAAAATTATTATTTTTGCATCGCTTTATTCTGCGAGGTATAACTTTTTTATTTTTTTGCTAATTATGCTGTATGGTGGCTCGTTTTTTACGGGACAAGATGACGTTTTCAGTGGTACCATGCATATTTATATGCGTCTTTTTGATCGCGTGTTATTTCACTTTTTGTTCGGCGGTATGATAATAAATCATTATTTTTGCTTCGTTTTTTATTTTTATTATTTAAGGGGTTCGCTAAAGGGGTTAACTAATGGGACAGTTTTATAGGGTGGGTCATTACGGGCGCGGCAATACCAAATATGTGTACTTTTATTGTTTTTTTTATTTTCAAAAAATGAATTTATTAGGGAATTTTTTTCTAATTTATTTAGCGATTTTTTATAAATTATTTTTACACTTTTTTTTTTTTAAACTTTATTACACTGTCACAGTCGATCAAAAAGACGGATATAAATAACCATGGTACCGCTGAAAATGTCATCTTGTCCCGCAAAAAACGAGCTGCCACAAAGCATCATCAGCAAAAAAATAAAAAAGTTATAGCTCGCAGAATAAAGTGATGCAAAAATAATTATTTTTTATATAAAATTGTTTTTATTGCATAAAAGCGCCAAAACCTAAAAAAGACATAAATGAGGTATCGCTGTAACCGTACTGACCCGAAGAATAAAACCACTTTATCAATTTTACCACACGCGGGGAACTGTGTAAACGCACCCCCAAAAGAAATTCATGAACCACTGGTTTTTGTTCATTCTGCGTCCCAAAAATCGGAATAAAAAGCGATCAAAAAATGTCACGTGCCTGAAAATGGTTCCAATAAAAACGTCAACTCGTCCCGCAAAAAACATGACCTCACATGACTCGGTGGGTCAAAATATGGAATAATTATAGCTCTCAAAATGTGGTGATGCATAAACTATTTTTACAATGAAAAGCATCTTTTAGCGTGTGACAGCTGCCAAACATAAAAACCACCATAAATAGTAAATCAAACCCCCCGTTATCACCCCCTTAGTTAAGGAAAAATAATAAAATTAAAAAATGTATTTATTTCCATTTTCCCATTAGGGCTAGGGTTAGGGCTAGGGTAAGGGTTAGGGCTAGGGTTAGAGATAGGGGTGTGTTGGGGTTAGGGTTGGAGTTAGAATTGGGGGGTTTCCACTGTTTTGGCACATCAGGGGCTTTCCAAACGCGACATGGCGTCCGATCTCAATTCCAGCCAAAAAAGTCAAATGGCGCTGCTTCCCTTCCGAGCTCTGCCATGCGCCCAAATAGTGGTTTACCCCCACATATGGGGTATCAGCGTACTCAGGACAAATTGCACAATAACTTTTGGGGTCCTGTTACCCTTGGGAAAGTAAAAATTGGGGGTGAAAAGATGATTTTTTGGAAAAAATATGATTTTTTAATTGTACGGCTGTACGTTATAAACTTCTGTGAAGCCCTTGGGGGTTCAAAGTGCTCACCACATATCTAGATAAGTTCCTTGGAGGGTCTAGTTTCCAAAATGGGATCACTTGTGGGGGGTTTCCACTGTTTAGGCATATCAGGAGCTCTCCGAACTTGACATGGCATCTGATCTGAATTCCAGCCAATTTTGCAGTGAAAAAGTCAAACTGCACTCCTTCCCTTCCGAGCTCTGCCATGCGCCCAAACAGTGGTTCCCCCCACATATCAGGTATCAGCGTACTCAGGACAAATTGCACAATTACTTTTGCAGTCCGATTTCTCCTGTTACCCTTGGTAATGTAAAAAAATGGAACCTGAAGTAATTTTTTTGTGAAAAAAAGTTAAATGTTCATTTTTTTAAACATTCAAAAAATTCCTGTGAAGCACCTGAAGGATTAATAAACTTCTTGAATCTGGTTTTTTAGCACCTTGAGGGGCGCAGTTTTTAGAATGGTGTCACTTTTGGGTATTTTCTATCATATAGACCCCTTAACATGACTTCAAATGTGATGTGGTCCCAAAAAATAAAATGGTGTTGTAAAAATGAGAAATCGCTGGTCAACTTTTAACCCTTATAACTTCCTTACGAAAAAAAATTTTGGTTCCCAAATTGTGCTGATGTAAAGTAAACATGTGGAAAATGTTACTTATTAAGTTTTTTGAGTGCCATGGATCTCTGTGATTTAAGAGCATAAAAATTCAAAGTTGGAAAATTGCAAAATTTTCAACATTTTTGCCAAATTTCCATTTTTTTCACAAATAAACGCAAATTATATGAATGAAATGTTACCACTATCATGAAGTACAATATGTCACGAGGAAACATTGTCAGAATCACCGGGATCCATGGAAGTGTTTCAGAGCTATTACCTCATAAAGGGACAGTGGTCAGAATTGTAAAAATTGGCCCGGGCATTAACATGCAAACCACCCTTGGGAGTAAAGGGGTTAAGACACCGGCCCAGTACCGAGTAAGTGTGAAACTAACCCCTTCACTTGCCCTGGGGGTGCGCCACATTGACTTCAAGGCCTGCCCTGCTAACAAGTCATATGCATCCCAATAAGCCTTTGAACCCACATACTGGATGGGCCCAGTAAAATCCACTTCACATTATTCATTTTGTACTCCCATTCTGTTTTGTTATGCATTGACTGCAAGGCCTGCCCTGCTACCAAATCATATGCACCCCAATAACCCCAATCCCCCCTTGGAAGAAACATGGAGGAAGGCCTCTTAACAAAAAATGTCCCATTAAAAAGGATTGGGTGTTATGATTTTGGCACTGGCTGTAGCAGCACGGAACACGTTAACCCTGTTGATCTAGTGGCGGCAGATAATGAGACATCGAGAAAGGCCTGATTAACATCTCTGCTCAATTTAAAGGAGCAGGTCTCCTAGACTTGTAATGCCCGTACACTATGTGGATTTCTTGTCTGCTTGCGCTCTATATGTTGCATTTTAGGCTCATGGGAGACGGATGCTTTCCGCAACCTGATGGCGGTGACAGTAACCAGGTACTCGGTCCCCACCCACCACTATTACTACAGGTATGCCGTCACAACATTAGACAAACAAGCACGTGTCCCACAACATTACTTGGGCCATCAACAATGCTTTTACAGGAAAGTGCACCTCACCACGGACCCGTGGACAAGTGCTTGTGGGCAAGGATGGTACATCTTGCTGATGGCACACTGGGTTTGCGTAGAAGAAGTCATGACCCAGTCAGACATTGGAAGATGTATGGATGAGACAGGTTGTGGAAGGCTTTGTATGTCATATTTAGGGTTTTGAACTGTAGCCTATGGGCAATAGGAAGGCAGTGAAGGGCATGGCAGAGAGGACAGGCTGGGGAATAACGGAGGGACAGTTGGATTACTCTGGCTGCAGAGTTTTGGATAGATTTGAGTGGTGCAAGAGTGCTAGAGGGGAGGCTAGAGAGTATAAGGTTGCAATAGTCAAGGCGGGAGATCATGAGGGCGTGCACAAACATTTTTGAATTTTCTTGGAATGTACAGATCCAGGAAATGTTTTTGAGTTGTAATGGCGCACGTCCTTCCAAACCCCAAGTATTGCAGGCCCTACGTCAATCTGGGCTGCCCCCACAGTCTACAGCTCCTGCACCTCCTCCTTCGCATCGTCTTCAGCCTCCAGCTACAAAAGGTAGCACATCAGTCACAAGCTGGAAGCACTTCAGCACTGCCAAATCAAAGCGGCAACAGGCTGTGCTGAAGCTAATATGCTTCTATGACTAACCCCAAAATGCTGAAGAGTTGTGGACAGCTCAGAAAGAGCAGGCAGATCGGTGGCTGTGACGTCTCAGGAACCCACAGCCAAGCATGGTTGTGTGTGACAATTACAAAGAATAAATGGGTTAAGCCAGCTCACCAGTAACCAAATGCAGAGACTCGGAGCTCCGTGCGGACAGGCGTCAGGAACATTCAAGGAAAACCAGTTTGGCTCCAGCTGCATAAAATTCTTTATTAGAACAACTTTAAAATTTGTTATACTCCATAGCTCTCCATGTAATAGCCACACTCTGGACAGAGGTTACGCGCTTCGACCTGTGCGGTCTTTGTCAAAGCCATACTAAGTCTCATGGCATGATAAGCTATATGTGAGAAGCAGAGCAATGAGAACACATGCATAAAATCACATGACATATTTAGAAAGGTCCTTTCCTGAGTAAGAAAGGCACATATAACAATAAACAGAACAAATGAATAAAATCATTAACAGTAATGCAACATTAAATCATGTCTTTTGTTTAGACCTCTAGGAAATCTGGTATTTAGATGATAGATCCAAAAAGCTTCCTGGGTGAGAAGACGCCGCCTGGCATCTCCCCCCCAGGATGGTGATATTACATGTTCGATCCCCTGTACTTTAAAATGAGACATGCTCCTAGCATGACACTCTATAAAATGCTTTGGTGCCGCTGATATATTTCGTTCAAAATTATTTATATTAGTTATATCATGTAAATGCTCTCGAATTCGTATTTTGAGCTGTCTAGATGTGCATCCGACATATGACAAATTGCAAGCATTGCAATCTATTTTATATACTATGTTCTTTGAATTACAATTAATGTAAAGTTTGATTTTAAATCTCAATGTATTATCAGTATTAGTAAATTCTTTAGAGATTTGAGCATGCTTGCACGTTTTACATCTATTTGCACCACATCTATACAAACATTTACGAGTGAGCAAATTTTCACGATATTTTTTACGATCCAAAATAAACATACTTGGTGACAACATATTTGCCAAAGAGGGAGCTCTTCTTGAAACTATATTTATATCAGGAGTCAAAATCTGCGCTAATTTGTTATCCTCATATAATATAGGTAAATATTTTTCAATGATTTTTCTAATACTCAAAAATTGTGGGCTGTATTGAAAGCAAATATATGTTTTTTACCTATATCGTTGTCTTTAGTTTTGGTTGCAGATGACATAATTAATTCATTGCGATTTTTTCTTTGAACAATTTGTTGTGCTCGATGTAGAGCCCAATTCGGATACCTGCGTTTTTTAATTTATTTGTGACATGTTTGAATTCCTCCTTTAAATCACTATTAAGACTGCAATTTCAGTTTACTTGGGTATATTCCCCTACTGGAATTGATTTTATTGTGTGTTTGTTATGACTACTTGTGGCATGCAAGATTGTTTTCCCACTAAGCGGTTTATGGTGCGTTTTTGTAGAAATAATTTCACCATCTATACCAGTTAAATCCAAATCCAGAAATTAAATATTTTTCAAGTCATATTTATAGGTAAATTTAATATTGTACTTATTTGAATTGAGATATTGTACAAAATCAGGTATGGCAGATACATCTCCACCCCATATAAATAGAGTATCATCAATGTATCTGCCATACGAAATTATCTGCTCCAAAAATGGATTGCAAACAGAATAAATGAATTCTGATTCCCAAAAAGACATTACCAGGTTGGCAAGGGAAGGTGAAAATTTCGCCCCCATTGCCATACCCTTTTGCTGTTAATAAAATTCATCATTGAATACAAAAAAATTGTAGGACATCAAAAATGAAACAACCTGTAAAATATAATCTTGCAATTTGGCAGAAAAATTACTAAATTTCTGAAAGTGAAAATGCAGTGCACGAATCGCTACATCATGGAGAATACAGGTGTATAAAGATATTACGTCACAAGTAAGCCACACATTATTTGATGACCAAATTTTTTGGGAAAAAATGCCCAAAATTTGCTTGGAATCCCTGATATGACCTGTGTTCTTTGGACTAAGGGCTGAAGTAACGAATCAACCCGTTGGCACAAATACTCATTTGTAGAGCCAATTCCCGACACTATGGGTCGCATAGGAGGGTTACCATCAGTTTTGTGTATCTTGGGGGCGCCATGTATTATTGGAAGAACGGGATTTTTTACTTCCAAAAATTCAGCTTGTTTGTCTGTCAACATGCCTAAATTAAGACCTTCTTTGATGATAGTATTGCTTTTTTCTCTGAATTCTTGTGATGGATTATATTTTAATTTTTTTGTAAGTTGAACTATCAGACAATATTTCCATCATTTTCAGATAATAATCATTTGAATCTAACACTACTTCCCCACCTTTGGCAGACATCTTTATAACCAGATTAGATATCTCCTTTAGTTCCTTTAGTATTTTACGTTGCTTGATGGACAAATTTCCATTTGATTTGGTGGAGGATTTAATCTGGTTACATAAAATGTGCAATTCCTTCTCAACCATCTCTTGGAAATGCTCCATACAATTTGATCTGGTCTGCACAGGATAAAAATATGGATTTTTCGTGACAAAATTAGACGACTGATACATTCTATCATATTACACAAAATCTGCGAGTCCAACACCTGCAAATTAACTAGCGCTAATTGTTCCTTAAAATTCATGTTAGAAAATTCATTGCACACATCACTAGACTGATCACATATCTGTTGGGAAGGTTGTACTTCTGGATCAGTAACATTTAGAAAATGCTTTTTCACACGGAGATACCACTGTGACAAATGTGTTTTTTGGTTTCTTTTTTTTTTTTTTGCTAAATAGTGCTGTACAGTTTCACCCAGGGTGAAAAAAAGAAAAACGCAGTAAACTAGCCAAACTTTGAGCACACACAAATATGAGCTGACACGGAGATACCTAAGACAAATGTGGTTTTTGGTTTCTTTTTTTTTTGGCTAAATAGTGCTGTATATAAGTACAGTTTCACCCAGGACCAAAAAGGAAAAATGCTGTAAACTGGCCAAACTTTGGGCACACACAGATATGAGCCACGCAGATACCACTACGACAAATGTGTGGGCTGTATTTCTTTTTTATTTTTTGCTAAATACTGCTGTATCTAAGAACAGTGACAGCCAGGACAAAAAAATAAAACCGCCGTAAACTGGCCAAACTTTGAGCACACACAGATATGAGCTGCACGAAGATACTACTACAACAAATGTGTTTTTTTTCTTTTTTTGAGGGGGTAAGTACTGCTGTATATAAGGACAGTGACACCCAAAACAAAAAAAGAAAACCACCGGAAACTGGCCAAAGTTTGAGCACGCACAGATATGAGCTATCACAGAGATACCACACCAAAAAATGTGTGGCCTGTATTCCATTTACACCTGGGGCTATCTATATACGGTTAATATATTCTACAGGTAGCAGCAGCAGCAGCAGCACCAGAACACAGGTAGGGAATGGACCCTCTTGATGTATGCAATGATCTATATACACACATACAGTGCCTGCAGGCCTTGCACTGATGTGTATACAGCGATGTACACTACCCTGCCTATCTAACACTGGAACCTATATACTCCGGAATTAGTCCTTAGAAGGACTGTTGGTTTAGCTGGATGTGAGTAGTTTAGGATGGTATAACCCACACTAATGAATAACTCCCCAATTCTGACCCTATATCGGCAGCAGCTCTCCCTACGCTATCTCAATCCAGAGCTGAATGCGCCGAGTTGGGCGGTGTCCGGTCTCTTATACCCCTGATGATGCCATGCGGCCAGCCAATCACTGCACGACCACAACAAAGATGGCTGCGGCGTTTCATTGCCTGGCAGACAATCCCTGTATCGTGATTGGGTCTGTAAAGTCTGCCAAAAAAGCTGGGTGGAGACCCGAGTTCCCGCCGAGTAATCCCAGAAATGCTTGGTGCTCGCCGAGAACCGTAGTGGCGAGCACGTTCGCTCATCACTACTGCTTAGCCATACGGAGAGACTCAGGAGGGATGGAACGCTATTTGCCTCCTGAAGCACAGATTACTCCATTTACAGAGCCGTATTTACAGTGCTATAAAAGTAGAATCCCCAGCTATAATTTTTCCATATTTTGGTCGACTGTGTCATGTTATGGCTTGTTTTTTGCGGGACAAGCTGGTCTTTATTGGTACCATTTTCAAGCACATGACATTTTTTGATCGCTTTCTATTTTTATTTTTGGGAGACAGAATGAACAAAAACCAGTAATTCAGGAATTGTGTTTTTGGTTTTTTTTTTATACTATTCTGCATGTGGTAAAATTGGTAAGGCGGCTTTATTCTTCAGGTCAGTACGATTACAACGATACCTAATTTATATAGATTTTTTATGTTTTGGCATTTTTACATAATAAAAACTATTTTAAAGAAAAATTATTATTTTTGCATCGCTTTATTCTGAGAGCTACAACTTTTTTATTTTTCTGCTGATAGAGCTGTATGATGACTTGTTTTTTTATGGGACAAGATGATGTTTCCAGTGGTACCATTTTTATATACATTCGTCTTTTTGATTGCGTTTTATTGTACTTTTTGTTTGGCGGTATGTTCATAAACACTGTTTTTTTTACCTCTTTTTTTTTTTTTACAGTGTTCACTGAAGGGGTTAACTTTTGGGACAGTTTTGTAGAGCAGATCGTTACAGACACGGAAATACCAAATATGTGTACTCTTATTTTTTATTTACGTAAATAAATTTATTGGAAAAATATTTTCTTTTTTTTCTTTAGTTGGGGATTTAAAACAAATATTTTTACACTTTTTTATTTTTTTTTACATTGTCTTATCGTGAGACATCACTGTATGGTGTCAGATTGCTGATCTTGACACTCTGCACTGCAGAGTATCACATCAGCATCTGACAGACAGTGAAGGATGCATGTCAGCACCTGCTCTCAGCAGGCGCTCACAAGCAACCTTCCCTGCAAGACCCTGCAGGACCCTGAAGGACCCCGCAGCCATCTTACTGCCAGGGGGTCTCCATGCATGTAGTGTCAGGGTATAGGTAATACAGTGATCGCCACTGACATTATAGTATATACAGAGCTCTTGTGTATATAGTATACAGGTAATACAGTGATCATCAGTGCCATTATATACATGAGCTCTGTATATCATATACAGGTAATACAGTGACCACCGTTGACATTATACACAGGAGCACTGTACATAGTATACAGTGTATAGTGTGAGTATACAAGTAATACACTGACTCACCACTGACATCTGTAGTTGAAGTCCTTCATCTTCACTTTTCTTCTTCATCCAGTGCAGACCGCCATCACTTTTTCCAGCCAGGACTCTGCAGGAAATAAGACACTGTTATCTATAGCTATTCACTTCTAGAGCACGTTCCCCACTTTTTCCCCGACTTCTACACTGCGTCAGATGACGAAGAAAATGACATAATGCTGTCTTTCACGGTAACTTCCTTCCCCCCCATGGAAGACAGTATCCTCAAAAGTATATTAAATTACAGCAGTAATAATGTCTGCTGATTGGCCCCTACAGTAATTATGTCCCCATAAACCAATAATATATGTTCCTAATCCTGGCCCACATACAGTAATTATATCACCCGTTTATTTAATAAGTCCCAGATCCTGGGCCCCTTTAATTAATGTCCCCATCCAGGACCGTTTTATTTAATGTCCCCATCTTAGGCCCTTATGTTGCCCCCATTCTGGACCCCAATATCCACCTTAATAAGGTCCCCATCCTGGGCCCCTTCCAGTAATAATGTCCCCATCATGGGCCCCTTACAGTAATAATGTCTACATTCTGGGCCACTTTATTCAATGTCCCTATCCTAGGCCCTTATATCGTCTTGTACTGGGCCCCTATATCCCTTCTAATAATGTCCCCACCCTAGGCGTCTATGTCAGCCCCTATGTCCACTACCCTGTCCAATTACAGAGGGGGGAGATTTTTCTCACCTTCCTGGTCATTAAAACGGCAGCAGCTGTTACAGGTAACTCTGCTCTGTGACAGTCCGTGCTCTGACGTCACATAGCAGTACCATTGAATGGCCACTAGCCTATCAAATGCTGGAGGTGTCAAAGAGCGGCCTCTTATAGACCATTTAACAAAACTGCTATGTGCCTTCGGCGCGCGGCCTGTCACAAAGCAGAGCGTCCTGTCACAGATGAGCCTGGAGTTCATCTTGATGTGCATCGTCGCCAGGACTGGCTCCAGGTTTTTGTGCGCCCTGGGCAAAAGAATTACCTTTGGCCCCTCTAACACATACCATGATTACTGATGCACAGATAAGAAATATAGGTAAAGTACAATGCCAAATATTTCACTTACTTCTTACATGACATGTGTGATATCTATTGTAAATTCTATGAAAGCTCAGAAACCGGCGAATCCTCGCAGGACACTGTGTGATTTCAGACTTCTCATTTTAGACCGGACAGTATTGTATAGTGTTGACATACGCAGCATAGGATTCGCTGGTTTTCTGGTCACATGATGTAAATGATCAGATGAGGTAAGATGAGACACACTCCCCTTGATAAAGCACATCCGCGAAATGCACGTCGGGGTATCTGTGGTACCATGGACAAGCATTTTATACAACACAATGGGTAAGCTATAAACTCTATATACCTTTTGGTTGTCTTTACTATATTATTACTCTGCTACCCTATAGCCTGCTACTATTCCACTCCTCCACTCATTTTTACTTATGTACTTTCCTCCTTTGATTGCATCCTAGTACATGTGTCATGTCTTTACTAGAGTTGAGCGACTTTTGCTTTTTTAGGGTCGAGTTTCGTTTCGTGAAACCCGACTTTTCCAAAAGTCGGGTCGAGCAAGATCGGCCGATTATAGGGAAAAGTCGGGGTCGTCCCGAAACACGAAACCCAATGTAAGTCAATGGGGAATAAAAGTCGGCAGTGAGAGGAGGACAGGAAACACACCTACAGTGCCCATTTGAATGCCAAAAGCATCAATTCTTCTTACTTAAGCTTGTCAACCTTAATTAACTTCATAATACAAGTTATGCACTGAAAAATGGGGGTTATTTGGCTAAAGTTGAGGGGGGTAGGGCTGGCTCCAGGTTTTCATGTGCCCTGGGCGAAAGAGCGCCCCTTTAACACATACCACAACTCATCATGCTCCGATACGGCAGAGAAATAGCGTATAGTACAATGAAAAATACTTCACTTTTTACATCTCATGACGAGGCCCATCTATTTCTCCATACAGAATCATTGGTCCCATATAATGTTTGAAACAGTATATGATGAGCTCCACATAATGCTACAGTATATGTTGGTCCCCATAGATGAAGCTCCACTGTCTTATGGGCCCAAATAATGCTCCAAACATAATGGGCCCCATTTCTAATGCTCTAGTGTATAATGGGCCCTGTAAATGCTGCTCCAGTGTCTGATGTCCACCTTTGGAATGTTCCAGTGTATGGTGGGCCCCATCTATCATTCTCCAGAGTATAGTGCTCCCCAAAAATTGCTGTCCCAACATTGAAAACAATCAAATAAGTCTCCTTGCTAGGGAATCCCTGTACTAGTCTGGACTCCTCGTCGTCCCCATCTTCCATCTCACTGCACAGTATTTCAACCTTGCAAGTGCTGTAATCCTGAGCAAGCAGGGGGGGCCCACTCGTTGGCGACGGCACTGGCACAGGGCCCCTGATAGTACGGTGGTGTGTCTGATGGCGGGTGGGCCGAACCTGCACTTTCATCTGCAGCTTCCTCTTTGTCACCGTGTAAGATGGAACTGTATATGGGAAGGGTAACCTGAGTTTCATCAGGGTCAGATTCAGGCCGTGTAGCGTGCGAGGGGAATGTAGTGGTCTGGGTCAATGTACCAGCAGATTCATCGAGCAGTGGCTGGGCATCAGTGCACTTGTGTCGCCCCCAGGAGTACGGTCACCACAGTGTCATTACCTTCCTCCTAGGGAGTGTGATGTCATGCTTGGGAGCAACGAAGGATCTCTCTAGCAGGTTAACTGATTGGGCGGCGTTATTCCCACAAGTCATGACCCTCCAAACAGCGTTCATGAAGGCAGTGTTTGTTTTACGTGGGCAGTATGGTTGCAAAGCTGAACCTTAAAGGAATGTCCAGAAGGGCACCATCAGGAGTGGAGCCTACGGTTAAATTCGACTCCACCTGGGAAACCTCAACCATGCCAGCTACAGAACAGATGCACACATTGCAAGCTTAATTCCGTTAACGAACGAGACTCCGTCATGCCCCGCGGTCCGAGTCCGGCTTACTAGAGGGACACGTGAGGCTCTGGCACATGAGATTGGCCAATAACTGGTGTGTCATGCCCTTACATGTCCGTGGCTGCATGTGCGCTACACTGAAAAGGCCAGCGTTTGTCGCTTACAGGTGCAGATAACCCGCTGAACAACGTTAGTGATGGGGATCACTGATTACAATTATTACCCGCGAACGATGATTTCCCAGTAAGTGCAGGTCAACCGCAGTTCCGGAATTAGGCCTAACCGTCATTCCTGAAAAAATGAAAAAGTTACGTGTGCAAACCACAGGTGCTGTAGCTTGCTTAACAGCTCGCCAGCCGTTCTCACGCCCAGTATGGATTACACGTGATTGCACAAAGGTGAGAAAGGGTACCGTATCCCCGGATAACATGTATGGATAGCGTACACATTCAAAATATATGTCTATACATCAGGAGGCAGGCTCAGACGGTGTTAGACCCAGTATGGCTTGCACGTGATTGCACAAAGGTGAGAAAGGGTACCGTATCCCCGGATAACATGTATGGATAGCGTACACATACAAAATATATGTCTATACATCAGGAGGCAGGCTCAGACGGTGTCAGGCACAGTATGGATTTGACGGCCCAGACTACACAGCGGAGGAGTAGGGAGAGGTAAAGATTGCAAATGCTGGGGCCCTGCCCAAGCAAGGGGGGCCCACTCGTGGGCGTCGGTACTGGCACTGGGCCCCTCATAGTACGGTGGTGTGTCTGACGGCGGGTGTGCACCACCACCGTCAGAGACACTTGATTGCACTATGAGGGACCCTGTGCCAGTGCCCGCGCCCAAGAGTCGGCCTACCCACCTGTCCAGGGCAACGGCACTCGCACGGTGTCGTGCGCTAGGTGGTGACCCCGGCCATGGGGGGGGGAGGCAGCACAGTTAGGGAGTTTTAGAAAGTGGCATATGTTGATGTTGGACATTCAGCTGATGCAAAAGGCGAAATAGGTCAAGTCCCAGGAAGAGGTGGACCAAAGCAAGCCATTTTTCTGTCACCCTATGTGTCATCAGGGGAAGGTGGGACAAAATCCTTGGAAACCCATGCATGGTTCATTTTAATGAAGGTTAGATCATCCACATTTTGGGTTGACAGACGGGTCCTTTTTTCTGTCAGGATTGATCCAGCTGCACTGAAGACTCTTTCCGATAGCACACTTGCAGCTGGGCAAGCGAGCTCCTGTAAGGCATATTGTGCCAATTCAGGCCAGGTGTCCAGTTTAGCAGCCCAATAGTCAAAGGGGAATGACCTGTGTGGGAGAACATCGATATGGGAGGAAAAGTAGTTTGTAACCACAGTTGACAACAGCTGTCTCCTGTCACTTTCCATCGATGCAGTATTACCAGTTGTGTGAGCGGTCCGTGAAAAATCAGTCCACAACATTGTCATGAAACCCCTGTCTCCAACGCCACTTCTGCTGTGTGCACCATGAACACCTCTGCCAAGCTGCCCCCGGCCCGTACGGCTCATGTGAGAACCATCACCGCTGCTGTGTGCTGGGAATGCCTCAAGCAACCGATTTACCAGAGTTGCTTGTTTATTAGCCAATATTAGGTCAAGGTTCTCCTGTGGCATGATGTTTTGTAATTTGCCTTTATAGCGTGGATCCAAGATGCTGGCCAACCAGTAGTCGTCATCGTTCATCATTTTGGCAATGTGGGGGTCCCTTTTTAGGATCTGCAAGGCATAATCTGACATGTGGGCCAATGTTCCCGGTGTCAATGATGCACTGCGAGTGCTGGTTGGAGGAGCACTTTCTGGCAAATCCACATCCCTCCAGTCACGCACAAACCCTGTACCAGACCTTGCCACGCCAACATTTTCACTTGCCCCACGAGATGCATCCTCCTCCCCTATGTAATCATCCCCATCATCATCCTCCTCCTCCTCTTCTTCCTCCACCTCGTCCAGGAGAGGTCCCTGAGCAGACAATGGCTGAATGTCATCAAGGATTCCCTCCTCCTCTTCCTCCTCATCAACATTGGCTGCAGACGCCTGCTCCTTAAGGTGCGTCAAAGTTTGCATGAGCAGACGCATAAGTGGGATGCTCATGCTTAGCATGGCGTCGTCTGCGCTTACCAGCCGTGTGCATTCCTCAAAACACTGAAGGACTTTACAGAGGTCTTTCAGCTTCGACCACTGCACACCTGTCAACTCCATGTCTGCTCTCAAAGTGCCTGGCCGTGTATCCTCCCACAAATGCATTATGGCCTGCCTCTGCTCGCACAGCCGCTCCACCATGTGCAGGGTGGAGTTCCACCTTGTTGCAATGTCGATAATGAGGTGGTGGTTGGGAAGGTGGAGCAATCGCTGCAGCTTCTGCATACGAACGGAGTGTACAGGCGACCGGCGGATGTGTGCGCACAGTCTTCGCACCTTCTGGAGCAGGGCTGTTAACTCCGGATAATTTTTGAGGAAGCACTGCACCACCAGGTTCAAGGTGTGAGCCAAGCAAGGTATGTGGCTGAGTTTTGAAAGGGCTATGGCTGCCACAAAATTACGGCCGTTATCACTAACTACCTTGCCTGCCTCAAGATGTACACTGCCCAGCCATGACTCAGTTTGTCGCTTCAAGTACTCGGCCAGCACCTCGGCGGTGTGTCTGTCGCCCAAACACATCATCTGCAACACAGCCTGCTGACGCTTTCCACTAGCTGCTCGATAGGGGGACACCTCGTGTGCAACAGTGGCAGCTGCAGATGGAGTGCTCGTACGACTGCGCTCTGTGGACGAGCTTTCGCTTCTGGAGGAGGGTCAAATGCCTACAGCCAACTGTTTCCTATACCGTGGGCTAGGCAGCACTGTCCCACCACCGCTGTCCCCTGTGGACCCTGCATCCACCACATTAACCCAGTGCGCAGTGATGGACACGTAACGGCCATGGCCATGCCGACTGGACCATGCATCAGTTGTGAGGTGCACCTTTCCACTCACTGACTGCTTGAGTGCATGGACAATGCGGTCTTTTACATGATGGTGGAGGGCTGGGATGGCTTTGCGAGAGAAGAAGTGGCGACTGGGTAGGTCATAGCGTGGTACTGCATAGGCCATGAGTTCGCGGAAAGCTGCGCTTTCCACCAACCGATAGGGCATCATCTCAAACGAGATTAGTTTGGCAATGTGGGCGTTCAAACCCAGTGTACGCGGATGAGAGACTGAGTACTTTCTTGACCTACTCAAAGTGTCTGGGAGGGTGAGCTGGACTTGAGAGCTGCATATGGTGGAAGTAGCGGTGGACAGGGCGGACTGAGAGAGGGTTGATAATGGTGATGGAGTTGGTGTTCTTTCTGATGTCCTAGATTCAGTATTTCGTTGATATAACAGTGGGATTCCCTGACTGCTGTGGCCTTGCAACGACACCTCAACATTTGCTGCTGTGCTAACCGGTGGGCTTACAGTGGGGGAAACAATGTAGCGTTGTTGACTACCTTCTTTGTGATCAGTTGCACATGTGGCACTTGAGGTTTGGTGTTGTGTCCACGCTTGCAAGTGCATGGTGGTTAAATGTCTAAGCATGAAACTGGTATTCAAATTTTTCAGATTTTTCCCTCGGCTAAAGGTCTTTGCACACTTCTTACAGATAACCTTGGCCTGATCATGAGGATTTTGTTCAAAAAAGTGCCACACTGCACTCTTCCTACTTTGGCAGACATTTTGCGGCCTAGCACGCTGTGATCTTTTGACCGTCTGGACAAGCTGTCCAGCAACTCTTTTGATTTTTGGAACCTGTCTTTGGAGTGCTCTGGGCCTGCCAGATAACAGCTGTTGCGATGTCGATGTCTGCTGTGGATGCTCCTCCTCATCTGAGCTATTGGAAGCAGCACCCTCTTCCCCCAATGGATGCCAATCTGGGTCAACAACTGGGTCATCCATCACCTCCTCTTCAATGTCATGTGCACCTTCCTCTGTGTCACCGTGTATGGTGGTATAGTGTGCGGGAAGGGGCACCTGAGTTTCATCAGGGTCAGAATCTGGCTCTCTACACTGCGAGGACAATGTAGTGCTCTGAGTGAATGTACCAGCAGAATCATCTATCAGCGGCTGTGCATCAGTGCACTCCATGTCAGATTCATCTTGGCCTGGGTGATTCACCATTTCACTTGATAATCCAGGCATGGTATGTGAAAACAGCTCCATGGAGTAATCAGTAGTATGGCCTGCGTCATCCTTCAATCTTGGTTGAGGTGAAGGACACAAGGAAAGGTGTGGTTCATGAACATGAGCCTCCAATGACGACTCAGTGCTTTTACTTTTTACAACTTCAGAAGAGGAGGCGATAGAGCTGGAGGCTGAGTCAGCAATGTAAGACAAAACTTTTTCCTGATGCTCTGGCTTTAAAAGCGGTTTGCCAACTCCTAGAAAACTAAGCCTTCGAAGCCTTATGGAGCCAGACGATGACGCAGGCTCAACACCTCCTGCATTCGGTCCTATTTTGCTCTTGCCACTACCATCAGATCCACCACCAACACCATCATTACCAGCTGCCAACCCCCGCCCAACTCCACGGCCTCTTCCACCAGCCTTCCTCATTTTTTGTAGAAATGTAGACAAAATCCAACAAACTATATAGTAATGTAAAACAAGGTACAAGGTGTCTATAGGACAGGGGAGATTTTGAATTTCTGCAGACACTAGTGGACACTGGACACTTTTGGATTGTGTGAGGCCCACTGAATATCAGAGCGCTATGTCACAGGCTCGATGGCACAGGTGTGAAAAAAGTGACTACAGGATAAGGGAGATTTTGAATTTCTGCAGACACTTGTGGACACTGGACACTTTTGGATTGTGTGAGGCCCACTGAATATCAGAGCGCTATGTCACAGGCTCGATGGCACAGGTGTGAAAAAAGTGACTACAGGATAAGGGAGGTTTTGAATTTCTGCAGACACTTGTGGACACTGGACACTTTTGGATTGTGTGAGGCCCACTGAATATCAGAGCGCTATGTCACAGGCTCGATGGCACAGGTGTGAAAAAAGTGACTACAGGATAAGGGAGATTTTGAATTTCTGCAGACACTAGTGGACACTGGACACTTTTGGATTGTGTGAGGCCCACTGAATATCAGAGCGCTATGTCACAGGCTCGATGGCACAGGTGTGAAAAAAGTGACTACAGGATAAGGGAGATTTTGAATTTCTGCAGACACTAGTGGACACTGGACACTTTTGGATTGTGTGAGGCCCACTGACGCTGTATGGTGTGAACAAAATGCACGCTCAGTACCTCAGCAGGACAAAAAAAAAAGTGGGATTGCTTTTAAAAAAGCAGTTTGCAGAGCAGTGGGGAAACAGCAATGCAGCTGTCAGGAAGCCTTAGAAGGCAGCCTAACAACCAACACCGCTGATCCACCACAATATAGCCTCCCCTTGCACTGCACACACAGTGACTGGTGTGTTGTACAGGCAAAATCGCTAGCAGCAGAAGCAGTTTTTGGTGTCTTCTTCCCTGCCTAACGCTCTCCCTACAGAATCAGCAACCTCTCTCTATGCTAAGATTGGCAGAAGTAAGATGGCGGTCGGCGTGCACGCCCTTTTATAACCCCTGTGACGCCCACCAAAGCAAGCCAATCACTTGCATGCCCTTCTGAAAGATGGTGGTGACCCCTGTCTATGTCATCACGTTGCCCACAGTGTCCGTGGATCCTGATTGGCTGAAAAAGAGCGCAAAACAAACTTTTGAAACGCGACTTTGGCCCGTAAGTCGCCGACCTCGTGGCCGACCTCATCCTAGGGTCGGGTTTCGTTTCATGAAACCCGACTTTGCCAAAAGTCGGCGACTTTTGAAATTTTTCGACCTGTTTCGCTCAACTCTAGTCTTTACCCTTTGATTCATGTTCTTTTATTAGATGTATTGAATTTTGAATAAAATTACCATTTTTATATACCTCCCTTGAGTGGTGTGTTTTGGGTACTTTGTATCCGCTCTCAAACTTCATACGGTATTATGGGCACCACATAGTCCTCCATACAGTATATGGGCACCACATAGTCCTCCATACAGAATTATGGGCACCACATACAGTTGTGGCCAAAAGTATTGACACCCCTGCAATTCTGTCAGATAATACTCAGTTTCTTCCTGAAAATGATTGCAAACACAAATTCTTTGGTATTCTCTTCATTTAATTTGTTTTAAATGAAAAAACACAAAACAGAATGAAGCAAAAAGCAAAAGATTGATTATTTCACACAAAACTCCAAAAATGGGCCAGACAAAAGTATTGGCACCCTCAGCCCAATACTTGGTTGCACAACCTTTAGCCAAAATAACTGCGACCAACCGCTTCCGGTAACCATCAATGAGTTTCTTACAATGCTCTGCTGGAATTTTAGACCATTCTTCTTTGACAAACTGCTCCAGGTCCCTGATATTTGAAGGGTGCCTTCTCCAAGCTGCCCTTTTTAGATCTCTCCACAGGTGTTCTATGGGATTCAGGTCTGGACTCATTGCTGGCCACCTTAGAAGTCTCCAGTGCTTTCTCTCAAACCATTTTCTAGTGCTTTTTGAAGTGTGTTTTGGGTCATTGTCCTGCTGGAAGACCCATGACCTCTGAGGTAGACCCAGCTTTCTCACACTGGGCCCTACATTATGCTGCAAAATTTGTTGGTAGTCTTCTGACTTCATAATGCCATGCACACGGTCAAGCAGTCCAGTGCCAGAGGCAGCAAAGTGGTAGGACTGTGCAGGACATTTTCTTGCAGAAATCCAATGTGCCAGTCAGGAGAACTGTAACATAGAAGTCAAATACAAATCAGGATGGAAGTGCACTGGGGGCATGGAGGAAGAAATCAGAGTGCAGTGACACGCCCCCTGTGCACTTTCAAGCTAATTTGCATATGGCTGTTATGTTTCAGCTCTCTTTTCATCACTCACATGGACAGTGAGGGTGGGGGGGTTCCTCATTCCTGTGGTGATTGAGGGTTACTCCATCATTTACCTTACATTTATCTATGGATGCGCCTTACGTCCTCATATGTAGAATCCCCATATAATGATCATTAATCCCATTTACAGACGTCTTGTCATTTCTCCCTTATATTGCTGTATTATGTATGTTGGATTAATATCGTCTAATACATTTTACACCTTCATCGTTTTATCACTATTTTAGAAATAACTTCGCTGGTGGATCCTGACAGTGTGATCTGTGAGATCCCGGAGATCGAAGAATCACAGATCATGGGGTGTGAATGACAGGTCCAGTGTTATCCCCATATAACCACGGAACATCTCTATTCTAAGAGGAGATGACATTTATTACATAATAGCATTTATATTAAAGGGAATCTGTCACCAGGTTTTTGCTCCCATCTGAGAGCAGCATGATGTAGGGACTGAGAAACTGATTCCAGAGATATATCCATTACCTTACTGGGTGCAGCAGCTGTGATACAATCAGTATTTTCTCTGCTGTACATATGGCAGAACTCTAAATGCTGAGCCCTGTATAACCCTGCACACACCAGTGATTGGCAGCTTTACATACATAAGCTGCCCACACCAGTGATTGGAGCGTTCTGTATATAACCCTGCCCCCACAAGTGATTGGCAGTACATGGTATAGGCAGAAATATGCTAATCAGTGGTGGCGGGGTTACACAGAGCAAGGACTATATGGAACGAGACAGATAGTCCTCTAGTGATAATCTCTTGCTGATAAAACACTGATTTTATTGAAACAACAACAAGTAGCGGTTGTTTTCAACATGGCACATCATTTGTAGAGTAACTATTGGTGCATCTGTGAATGCAGGTTTAGTCTTTCCTGATTTATGTATTTGGGGATTTAGTGACATCTTCCACATATTAATGACATATATTATTTCTATCAGGAAACAGCAGAAGGCGACAAAGAAGAGCAAAATGTCATCCCGGAAATCCCTGACCTTAATAGGAGTCAGCCGGAGCTGAACAGCGATCTGATTACAGGTGAGCCGATCACCCAACCTTCTACAGGGAATATCCAGATATTACAGGGAGCAGGGAATAATGGCAGATTTACTCTTCCCACTCGGTGTAATGGGAACCTGTCAGCACACGTCACATATGGGAGTAGTGGTAGGACTGTGCAGGACATTTTCTTGCAGAAATCCAATGTGCCAGTCAGGAGAACTGTAACATAGAAGTCAAATACAAATCAGGATGGAAGTGCACTGGGGGCGTGGAGGAAGAAATCAGAGTGCAGTGACACGCCCCCTGTGCACTTTCAAGCTAATTTGCATATGGCTGTTATGTTTCAGCTCTCTTTTCATCACTCACATGGACAGTGAGGGTGGGGGGGTTCCTCATTCCTGTGGTGATTGAGGGTTACTCCATCATTTACCTTACATTTATCTATGGATGCGCCTTACGTCCTCATATGTAGAATCCCCATATAATGATCATTAATCCCATTTACAGACGTCTTGTCATTTCTCCCTTATATTGCTGTATTATGTATGTTGGATTAATATCGTCTAATACATTTTACACCTTCATCGTTTTATCACTATTTTAGAAATAACTTCGCTGGTGGATCCTGACAGTGTGATCTGTGAGATCCCGGAGATCGAAGAATCTGCTGATGTAAGTATCACTGATCATGGGGTGTGAATGACAGGTCCAGTGTTATCCCCATATAACCACGGAACATCTCTATTCTAAGAGGAGATGACATTTATTACATAATAGCATTTATATTAAAGGGAATCTGTCACCAGGTTTTTGCTCCCATCTGAGAGCAGCATGATGTAGGGGCTGAGACACTGATTCCAGAGATATATCCATTACCTTACTGGGTGCAGCAGTTTTGATACAATGACTATTTTCTCTGCTGCAGATTTTGCAGTGCTCTGAATTCTGAGCCCTGTATAACCCTGCCCACACCAGTGATTGGCTGCTTTCTATGTATAACCCTGCCTGCACAACTGATTGGCAGCTTTCTGTATATAAGCCAACCCACAACAGTGATTGGATCTTTCTGTATATCACCTCTCCCACAAGTGATTGGCAGTACATGGTGTAGGCAGAAATATGCTCAGCGTCGGACTGGCCCACCGGAGAACCGGTGGATTCTCCGGTGGGCCCTGACATCTGGTGGGCCCTGGCACCTGCAGGCATACAGGGCCAGCAGTTGCCTAGGGCCCCCGCTGCTCCAGGGGCCCCCAGCCAGTGGTGTGTCGCACACCATGCAGCTGCTATGGGGGCCCCTGCCAGCGGAGTAGCAGGGGGTGTCAGGAGGCAGGAGCCCCTGTCCCCGCTGCTAAAGAGAAATGAATATTCACTGCGAAGCAGTGCATATCATTTCAGGTCTCCACACCCCCAGAGGCCCCGCCCCCAGCCCAGTAAGCTGCTCTGCATCAGGGCCGGCGCCGCCCTCAGTCCTCTCTGCTCCTGGCTCACAGCCAGTGCGCGATGACGTCACTACATCGCGCACCCGCTGTGTGTCTGGCAGAGGGGGCAGCTCCTGACACTGAAGCCGGGATCAGCGTGGGAGCGAGGAGGAGAGGTGAGTATTGTGTTTTGCTTTTTTTATATCTCTCTCGCTCTCTATCTATCTATCTCTATATATCTCTCTCTCTATCTCTCTTATATCTATCTATCTTTCTATCTCTATCTATTATCTCTATCTATCTATCTCTATCTATCTCTATCTATTATCTATATCTATCTATTTCTATATCTATCTCTATCTATCGCTCTATCTTTATATCTATCTTTCTATCTCTACATCAATCTCTATATCTTTCTATATATATCTCTATATCTATCTATTATGTCTATCTATCTATCTCTATATCTATCTATCTTACTCTATCTATCTCTATATCTATTATCTCTATATTTATTATCTATCTAGCTACCATCTATATCTATCTATCTTTATCTATATATATATCTCTATCTAATATCTATATCTATCTATCTCTATACCTATCTATCTATTTATCTATCCGTTATCTATCTCTATATCTTTTCTCTGTATCTATCTATCTCTATCTCTCTCGCTATCTATCGCTCTATCTCTATCTCTATATCTATCTTTATATCTATATCTATATATCTATCTCTATCTATCTCTATATCTATCTCTATATCTATTTCTCTCTATATCTATCTCTATATCTCTCTCTATAGCTATCTATCTATATATCTCTATCTATCTCTCTGTATATCTATCTATCGCTCTATCTCTATATCTATCTTTCTATCTCTATATCTATATATATATTTCTCTATCTATTTATCTCTATATCTTTTCTCTGTATCTATCTCTCTCTATATCTATATCTATCTCTATATATATATATATCTATTATCTCTATATCTATATCTATTTCTCTCTATATCTCTCTCTATATCTATCTATCTATTTATCTCTATCTCTATATCTATCTCTCTGTATATCTATCTATCTTTCTATCTCTATATCTATCTATCTTTCTCTATCTATCTATTTATCTCTATCTATTATCTATATCTATCTCTATCTATCTATCGCTCTATCTCTATATCTATCTTTCTATCTCTACATCTATCTCTATATCTATATCTATATCTATCTATTATGTCTATCTATCTAGCAATCTCTATTATCTATATCTACCTATCTCTGTATCTTTCTATCTTACTCTATCTTTATATCTATCTGTTATCTCTATATTTATTATCTATCTTTATCTATCTATCTCTATCTATTATCTATATCTATCTCTCTATCTATTTATCGATCTCTGTATCTATCTATCTCTATCTCTCTCTCTCTATCTACCGCTCTCTCTGTCTCTATCTTTATATCTATATCTATCTATTATCTCTATATTTATTATCTATCTTTATCTATCTATCTCTATTATCTATATCTATCTCTCTATCTATTTATCGATCTCTGTATCTATCTCTCTCTCTATATCTCTCTCTCTATCTACCGCTCTCTCTATCTCTATCTATCTTTATATCTATCTATTATCTCTATATCTATATCTGTTTCTCTCTATATCTATCTCTATATCTCTCTCTATAGCTATTGTGGTGTGACAGGTGATCGCGTGGTTAATGGGAGATATGTCACATGGATGGATGCTCCCTGCGATGCAACCTGGAGTATTTTGTCTATAGTGTACATGAGCACTAAAGATGTCATTTAGTGCACTGGTCCAGGTAGCTATGAGAGATGGGAGGGTCTGGCTACCCATATTGCTTCACCTTTGGGTGAGGGTGCGGACTGTACTCCGTTTTGCCTGAAGATATGTGTATGTTCAGGACTTGTGGTGAGGTCCTGACCATGTGACCAGCTCATGTGATCCATACCTCACCTATGGGTGTGGTTACAGGGCTATGTAATTAAGGTGTTTGGCACATGTGAGGGAGACTGTGAGGAAGTCTGGCAGAGTGTGGACAGACTTCCATGTGTCCAGGTGGGACACTACAGAGAGTGGTCTGTGTTCCAAGGAAGGAGAAGCCTTCCTGTGTCTGCGGCTGCAGATAGAGCGCTGCTCTGGACATTGCCCTGACCTGTGTGCACAGGACCTGAGGGAACACAGCCCAGCTAAGGACTGTTTATGTGCTGTCTCTGGTTTATGGAGTAATAAACCCGGTGAAATTTTAAAGGAACGTGCCTCATGTTTGACTCCCGCCGCACCTAAGCGAGTCGAATCCTTACAATTGGTGACAGACTGCGGGCAGCGATTCCCAGGAGCACAGACGGTATGGAAAATCGTGAGTAATACTGACCGAGGTCAGAGGAAATGACTGTATGGAGATTTGTGGGATGCCTATGAGGAGAAGAGGTACCCGAGAACCTGTGTGGCTGACACCAGCAGGTAACGGACAGGAATCCGTGTTGCACCGACCTAGTGTCAGTGAGAGACTGTGCTTGTGTTTTTTTTTTTCCCTTTTCCTCGCTTCTCTGCAAAAAAAAAAAAAAAAAAATCCTGAAAGTGCTTGCTGTGGCTCAGTACGCTCACGAAGGTCTCGCAGCGCGGGGACCTGATGTTTTTTCTTTTTGGGATCTCCTATTTGAGCATTGGTAGCAGACGCTGTCTGTCTACACCATCCTGCTGCAGCTTTATTGCATATGACTAAGCGGATACAGTAGTTGTGGCTTTACACAACTATTAAGGGTGAGTACCCTGTATTATGTCCTTATACCCATTATACCTGCACTGGTAAGGCCCTATGGGCGCGCTTTTGTGGTTTTTTTATCTTTGAGGGTGACAAGTGGCTTCCGGTGGATCGGCGGGTCCTCGAAGATGACGCAGCAGGAGCTGCAGAAACACCAGCAGCTGCTTGTGAGCGACGGCAGGAGCTGGGGCAGTGCCAGAAGGAATTGGTGTGGTGTCGTGCTTAAAGGGCCAGTACCAGAAAAAGGCATAAACTGTACTGTGTGAACTGTGGCCTAAGAGGTTCTGCAGGACAGACATGGGGAAATCCCGTAAAGGGGTGGAGTCCCAAAAGGGGGCGTTGGCCCAAATCGGGGAGGTAGCCCGTAAAGGGGTGGAGTCCCAAAAGGGGGCGGTGGCCCAAATCGGGGTGGTAGCCCGTAAAGGGGTGGAGTCCCCAAAGGGGGCGGTGGCCCAAATTGGGGTGGTAACCCAAAATGGGGTGGAGTCCCGGGAGGGGGCGGCAACCCAAAGCAGGGTGGTGGTCCAGAAAGGGGCCAAGTTTGAAGAAGTGACAGCACTGGGTGACTCAGTAGGTACGTCTGGAGTACCGCAGTGTATGTGCAGGTCTTTTCCAGAATGTGGAATATCCTTTCCAGGTAGTAATGACGGACCACAGATGTGTACAGTGATGCTGCACCGGGAAGGAGCCTTTGGTCGGCTGGAATCAGAGAATCAGGTGACTCTGACAGGAACTCCTCTCACTTTCTCTCTGTCCGAGAAAAACGTCAGGGTTCGCTGTAAACACGGGGTCACGGTGAACTATGCAGTAGACAGAGTAGTGTTTGAGGGGACCAAAGGTGGTGAGTGCCAAGGGGGAGGGATACCACGGGACTTAGTCTATGCCTGGGAGAGGGGCCGGGACTTTGTTTTGTTTGATGACGTTTGGTCGGACGATGGAGATGCTTCGACTGTGGGGCCAGCGGACACTAAGATAGTGACGGCTCCTGACGTAGACAGGTCAGAGGTAGAACTGACCGGAAGGAGAAGGACATCTGCCCAACTTACGGACCTGACGTCTCGTGACATGACGGATGGTGGGCTGGGAGATGAGACGACTGTGAGTAGCTCGGTCAGTGAACCAACACTACAGTGCCCCTTCTGGCTGGATGGAGAACGGGTGATGGGATTGTTAGACCCTGGGAGTCCGGTATCTGTGCTAAAAACCACTCCTGGACGTTCTGGGACGGTGACGAGAGTGAATGGCTTTGGTGGGGACGATAAAGAACTTTTGACAGCATACCTCTACATTGACACGACTGAGAGTTCCACGTACCATGTAGTGACAGTAGACCCAGACTTACAGTATACTATGGTAATAGGGCGGGACTTAGAAGCCCTGTGGGACTGGTGGACAAAAGGAGAAGTGTCTGTTGATATAATGTGTATGGGAGGTAATGGTGTGAAAAGTCCGCCTCCTAAAGTTGACAGGCCTAAGTTAAACATGACCAGAGAGAACAGTGCGTCGGCCCCACTTACGGACATGATGTCACCTGACGGGTACCAGAGAGAGACTGATAGTGGTGTGGTAATTAAAAAGAGTGGACCTGACACCCGAACAGAGAGCAACATGAACATTTCCCATGCGGTGGGGTGTGACACAGGTACCAGGCGTGACTGTAATATGTTATTGCCAGTAGCAACCACTAGGGCTGAAGACAGTGTTTGTCAGACAGAAGCACGAATCCAGTGTAATGACAGTTTGCCCCAGGTAGAAGCGCACCTACGAGACTTGGAGCAAGGGCGCGAAGAGATGTGTCAGCAGCTGGCGAGGGTGTGTCTGAAGGTGGCGAGTCTGGAAGTCGCCAACTCCGCGCAGGTGGAGCGGTTGCACCACCTAGAGTCCGAGCTCTTGGCAGGCAAAGCACTGAGACAAGTGACTGAGCACAGAGTGGATGAGCTGGAGAAGGAAGTCTCTGAGCTCAGAGGTCACCTGTCAGCGTGTAAAACCATGAACAAGACCCTGTTGGAAGATATGGAGGTGCTCAGAGAGGCCCAAGAGAAGTATCAACAGGAGATTCTCAGGAGAGAGGATGAGCGTCGCTACCTGGCAGAGGAGCGAGATAAAGTTCTGCAAGAACTCAGTGGAGTAGGAAAAGGTCTTCTACGGGAGAAGTGGATGGGCGAAGACGTACAGCAGCCGTGCCCGCCTGATAGCAAGGCAGAACTGCCAAAGCCCATCTTGGAAAAGGGTCCTGAAGACTGTAAATCTCAGGAAGATGGTGAGCCAAGGGCTGCACAAGACAGTCATCCAATCGTGACAGATATCTTGAGGGAAGTGTCCGTAGGGAACCCAGAGCCATCTGTTCAGGGTGAGAGCAAGTCCACGACCTTCAAGGTTGTAATTGATGTACCAGAAGACATGCAGGAAGCCTGTGCTGAGGAAGGTGTGCATGAGGCCTTTAGGAAGGCTATAGAAGCATGTAGTGTGATCTGGGCACCAGAGACGAAGCAGCTGGTCATACTGTCATCTAAGGAAGTCACAAGGAAGCGGGTTACTATCCTGAGGGATATGCATCTACAATGCCTCCGCACAAGGCAGATGATCCTGTTGGGAAAAAAAGAAGCCGCTCGATGTCTAGAGTGTGCGAGGAAAGTTCAAAGTCAGCAGGGCATTGCAGAAGACATCATTCAAGTGCCCAGAGGTCTGGTGAGGAAAGTCATGGGAAGGTTTGGGAAAGTGATGCAGGACATGGTGAACAGGTCTGGCGTGATGAGAGTGAGGATTCCGGCTAATGACGAAACCCAGGACAAGGGTGATGATAGGATGGTTCCATTCCTCGTTGTTGGGTCCATGGAGAGCCTTGGGAATATCCGGATGCTCCTGGAGTATCGCGTGTCATACCTGAAAGAAGTAGAGCAGCTAAGACTTGAGAGGAAGCAGATCAGTAGAGAGCTGGAGGAAATGGAAAGAAGATGGCCGCCTCCTTCAACTCGCAGTATAGAAAGGCAAAGAGGTTCACTTAAGACTGGAAGTCCTAAAGATGGAGATAAGAGAGTACATAGAGATAAATGGAAGGGCTGCTCTCGGGACCTTATAGACCTTAGGAGTAATGGCCAGCAGAGAGAGGACAGTAGGTGGCCTGATGGAAGAGGAAGTAGTGATGCCTCAGTTAGCTCAGAGCTGAGTGACCTAGGCAGGAGACCCTGTAGAAGACGTGGTGACAAAGAGTCAGTCCAGATAAGAGGTATGGGGGCAAGGGAGTCGCAACACCATACTGACCGCCAGGGATGCGGGTGGTCTGACGTGGGCCCATCTTTATCAAAGAACAAGACAGAGTCGGATAAGGGACGCCTACTGAAGAGTTCACTAGCAGGGCCTGACTTTGATAGACGATTTGACTGGCAGAGACGACCGATAAGGATCTCTGGTCGAGTAATAGAAAGTGCCAAGCCCCACGGCTTTAGGCAGAGGAGGGGGATATGTGGTGTGACAGGTGATCGCGTGGTTAATGGGAGATATGTCACATGGAGGGATGCTCCCTGCGATGCAACCCGGAGTATTTTGCCTATAGTGTACATGAGCACTAAAGATGTCATTTAGTGCACTGGGTGCGGAATGTACTCCATTTTGCCTGAAGATATGTGTATGTTCAGGACCTGTGGTGAAGTCCTGACCATGTGACCAGCTCATGTGATCCATACCTCACCTATGGGTGTGGTTACAGGGCTATGTAATTAAGGTGTTTGGCACATGTGAGAGAGACTGTGAGGAAGTCTGGCAGAGTGTGGACAGACTTCCATGTGTCCAGGTGGGACACTACAGAGAGTGGTCTGTGTTCCAAGGAAGGAGAAGCCTTCCTGTGTCTGCGGCTGCAGATAGAGCGCTGCTCTGGACATTGCCCTGACCTGTGTGCACAGGACCTGAGGGAACACAGCCCAGCGAAGGACTGTTTATGTGCTGTCTCTGGTTTATGGAGTAATAAACCCTGTGAAATTTTAAAGGAACGTGCCTCATGTTTGACTCCCGCCGCACCTAAGCGAGTCGAATCCTTACACTATCTCTATATCTATCTATATATTATCTCTCTATCTATCTATCTATCTATCTCTATATCTATCTATCTCTATATCTATCTGTTATCTCTATATCCATATCTATCTCTATATCTATCTATCTCTATATCTATCTGTTATCTCTATATCCATATCTATCTCTATATCTATCTATCTCTATATCTATCTTTCTATCTAACACTATATCTCTATATCTATCTCTATATCTCATTATCTATCTATCTCTATCTCTCTCTCTTTATCTATCTATTGATCTATCCATCTATCTCTATATCTATCTATCTATCCATCTATCTAGCTAGCTATCTCTATCTATCTCTATATCTCTCTCTATATCTATCTATCTTTCTAACTCTATATCTGTCTATCTCTATACATATCTCTATCTAGCTATTATCTCTATATCTATCTGTCTCTATATCTATCTATCTCTATATCTATCTGTTATCTCTATATCCATATCTATCTCTATATCTATCTATCTATCTATCTATCTCTATATCTATCTTTCTATCTAACACTATATCTCTATCTATCTCTATATCTCATTATCTATCTATCTATCTCTATCTCTCTCTCTTTATCTATCTATCTATTGATCTATCCATCTATCTCTATATCTATCTCTATATCTATCTATTACATCTATCTATTATCTCTATTATCTATATCTATCTATCCATCTATCTATCTAGCTATCTCTATCTCTCTCTATATCTATCTTTCTAACTCTATATCTGTCTATCTCTATACATATCTCTATATCTAGCTATTATCTCTATATCTATCTCTATATCTATCTTTCTATATCTATCTATTATCTCTATATCTATCTATCTCTATATATATCTCTATATCTATTTTTATTTATAGCCATCTATCTATATATATTTATCTCTATATCTATCTATATATGTCTATATTATTATTATTATTATTATTATTTCTGTATATCTCTCTATATCTTTCTATCTATAGCTATGTATCTCTATATCTATCTATCTATCTATCTATCCATTATCTATTTTCTGTCTATCTCTATATCTATCTACCTATCGATCTATCTATCTATATTTTTTTTTCTATATCTATCTTTATATCTATCTCTATCTATCTCTATCTATCTCTATCTATCTCTATGAATCTTTCTATCTATATCTATCCATTATCTACTTTCTATCCATTATCTACTATCTATCTCTATATCTATCTATTTCTACATCTATCTTTCTATCTATATCTATCTAACTCTATATCTATATATCTATATAGCATTATACCCTATGAGGAGGCAGCATTATACCCTATGAGGAGGCAGCATTATACCCTATGAGGAGGCAGCATTATACCCTATGAGGAGGCAGCATTATACCCTATGAGGAGGCAGCATTATACCCTATGAGGAGGCAGCATTATACCCTATGAGGGGGGCAGCATTATTCCCTATGAGGGGGGCAGTATTATACCCTATGAGGAGGCAGCATTATACTTTATGAGGAGGGCAGCATTATACCCTATGAGGGGGGCAGTATTATACCCTATGAGGGGGGGCAGCATTATACCCTATGAGGGGGGGCAGCATTATACCCTATGAGGAGGCAGCATTATACCCTATGAGGGGGGCAGTATTATACCCTATGAGGGGGGCAGTATTATACCCTATGAGGGGGGCAGTATTATACCCTATGAGGGGGGCAGTATTATACCCTATGAGGGGGGCAGTATTATACCCTATGAGGGGGGCAGTATTATACCCTATGAGGGGGGCAGTATTATACCCTATGAGGGGGGCAGTATTATACCCTATGAGGGGGTGCATTATTATACCCTATGAGGAGGCAGCATTATACCCTATGAGGGGGTGCATTATTCCCTATGAGGGGGGCAGTATTATACCCTATGAGGGGGGCAGTATTATACCCTATGAGGGGGGCAGTATTATTCCCTATGAGGGGGGCAGTATTATACCCTATGAGGGGGGCAGTATTATACCCTATGAGGGGGGCAGTATTATACCCTATGAGGGGGGCAGTATTATACCCTATGAGGGGGGCAGTATTATACCCTATGAGGGGGGCAGTATTATACCCTATGAGGGGGGCAGTATTATACCCTATGAGGGGGGCAGTATTATACCCTATGAGGGGGGCAGTATTATACCCTATGAGGGGGGCAGTATTATACCCTATGAGGGGGGCAGTATTATACCCTATGAGGGGGTGCATTATTATACCCTATGAGGAGGCAGCATTATACCCTATGAGGGGGTGCATTATTCCCTATGAGGGGGGCAGTATTATACCCTATGAGGGGGCAGCATTATACCCTATGAGGAGGCAGCATTATTCCCTATGAGGGGGGCAGTATTATACCCTATGAGGAGGCAGCATTATACCCTACGAGGAGGGCAGCATTATTCCCTATGACAGGGTGCATTATACCCTATGAGGGGGGCAGTATTATACCCTATGAGGGGGGCAGTATTATACCCTATGAGGGGGCAGCATTATACCCTATGAGGGGGTGCATTATTCCCTATGACGGGGTGCATTGTTCCCTATGAGGGGGGCAGTATTATACCCTATGAGGGGGTGCATTATACCCTATGAGGGGGGCAGTATTATACCCTATGAGGGGGCAGCATTATACCCTATGAGGGGGTGCATTGTTCCCTATGAGGGGGGCAGTATTATACCCTATGAGGGGGTGCATTATTCCCTATGAGGGGGGCAGTATTATACCCTATGAGGGGGGCAGTATTATACCCTATGAGGGGGGCAGTATTATACCCTATGAGGGGGTGCATTATACCCTATGAGGGGGGCAGTATTATATTCTATGAGATGGCTGTATTATATTCTATGAGATGGCTGCATTATATTCTATGAGGGGTCTACATTATATTCTATGAGGGGGCTGCTTTATATTCTATGAGGGGGCTACCCCAACTCATGCTACATAATTAAGACATGTACAACCTTATATTATACCCGGATATTAGCGTGTTTTGCCGCACAATTGGTGGTCTGGTATTTAACTCTATGCAGCTACATAGTGGGCCCCAAGAATGATTTTCTCTGGTGGGCCCAAGGTGTTCCAGTCCGACGCTGAATATGCTAATCAGTGCTGGTGGGGTTACACAGAACAAGGACTACATGACACGAGATAGATAGTCCTCTAGTGATAATCTCCTGCTGATAAAACACTGATTTGATTTTATTGAAACAACCACAAGTAGCGGTTGTTCTCAACATGGCACATCATTTGTAGAGTTACTATTGGTGCATCTGTAAATGCAGGCTTAGTCTTTCCTGATTTATGTATTTGGGGATTTAGTGACATCTTCCACATATTAATGACATATATTATTTCTATCAGGAAACAGCAGAAGGCGACAAAGATGAGCAAAATGTCATCCCGGAAATCCCTGACACTAATGGGAGTCAGCCGGAGCTGATCAGCGATCTGATTACAGGTGAGCCGATCACCCAACCTTCTACCGGGAATATCCAGATATTACAGGGAACAGGGAATAATGGCAGATTTACTCTTCCCACTCGGTGTAATGGGAACCTGTCAGCACACGTCACATATGGGAGTAGTGGTAGGACTGTGCAGGACATTTTCCTCTAATATAAAGGAACCTGAATTTGGCAGAAATCCAATGTCTCAGATAGGAAAGAAATAATGTAGAAAACATATGCAAATCAGGATGGAAGTGCATTGGGGCGTAGAAGAAGTCAGTGCAGTGACACGCCCCCAGTGCACTTTCAGGTGTATTTGCATATCGCTGATGGGTTCCTCATTCATGTGGTAATTGGGGTTTCCTCCATCATTTACATGACATTTATCTGTCTATCAGAGGCGTAGCTAGGGGTTCAGCTCAGGAGGCGAAACATCTGTGAGGGCCCCTAACCAGGTTACCCTGACTACTAGTGCGGTGGCGTTAGACATTAGATTTTCACATTTCCAGCCCCATCTATTCCCAACCTGCACAAACTCCTCTTCCTGCTGATACCCCAATGCTTAGCCTCTGCTGCCGTATGTGTCCTTATTACTGCACCTGATACCCCAATACTGAGCCGCTGCTGCCTTATGTGTCCTTATTACTGCACCTGCTGTGTGGCACAAAAGCAGCACTCCTCTTACTACCCCATACAGTAATGCCACCACTGAGCCTTTTACATAGTAAAATGCCCCTTTTTTTACTCTAGATGGTAAAAATGCCACCTAGAAAATATTAATGCCATGAAAATGTTAATTGCCCCTAAAAAGTGATAATTTCTACATGTGCAACTTTGTTGGTCAAAATAGTTGAGTGCCCCTATAATAGTAATGCTAAAGTGCACATTTAATAATGTCCCCAGAGTCCCCTCTTGTACAGCCCCACTATGCACAGTATGGTGCCCCCATAGTTCCCCTAAGTACTGTATGATAGGCCCACATCTCCCCTATACACAGTATAATGCCCCCATAGTTCCCTATATACCATATGATAGGCCCACAGCTCCCCTATACACAGTATAATACCCCTACAGCTCCCCTATGCACAGTATGATAGGACACAGCTCCCCTATATACAGTATGATTCCCCTACAGCTCCCCTATACACAGTATAATACCCCTATAGCTCCCCTATGCACAGTATGATACCCCTTCAGTTCCCCTATATATGGTATGTTGGTCCCAAAGCTCCCCTATGCAATGTATAATTTACCCACAGCTCCCCTATACACAGTATGATGGGCTGAAAGCTCCTCTATACATAGCATGATGTCCTCAATACTCTCCCAAAACAGAGTATAATATCCCCCACAGTAGTCCTCACACTGTGTAATGGCCCTCACATTCGCTCCCAAACTGTATAATGGCCATCATATTAGCTTGCACACTGTATAATGGCCCCTACAGCACCCTCACACTATATGATGGAACCCTCAGTAGTCCTTAAACTGTATAACGGCCCTCACATTAGCTTCCACACTATATAATGGCCCTCACACTTTATGATGGACCTCTCAGAAGTTCTAACACTTTAGAATGGCCACTTCAGTAGACCCAACACTTTATGAGCCCCCATACTGTATGATTGCTCCCACATTAGCCCCCATATTGTATGACTGCCCCCCATATTAGCCCCCATATTGTATGATTGCCCTCACATTAGCCTCCATATTGTATGACTGCCCTCACATTATCCCCCATACTGTATGATTGCCCCCACATTAGCCCCCATATTGTATGATTGCCCTCATATTAGCCCCCATATTGTATGATTGCCCTCACATTAGCCTCCATATTGTATGACTGCCCTCACATTATCCCCCATACTGTATGATGGCCCTTACATTAGCCCCCATATTGTATGATTGCCCTCATATTAGCCCGCATATTGTATGATTGCCCTCACATTAGCCCCCATACTGTATGATGGCCCTTACATTAGCCCCATATTGTATGATGGCCCTTACATTAGCCCCCATATTGTATGATGGCCCTTACATTAGCCCCCATATTGTATGATTGCCCTCATATTAGCCCGCATATTGTATGATTGCCCTCACATTAGCCCCCATATTGTATGATTGCCCTCATATTAGCTCCCATATTGTATGATTGCCCTCACATTAGCCCCTATACTGTATGATGGCCCTTACATTAGTCCCCATAGTGTGCAATAAAACTCACACTTTATGTGCCCCCATAGTTGCCCCTACAATGTATGAGGGTTCCTCCACGTGAAGGTATGAAGGTCCCTCACATTGCATGGTGCCCCCACAGTCACACCAAAAAGTTTTAAAGTAAAATACAAAAACATCAGGTAGTCATCTAGTCCAGTATACTGATGAGACCACCGGGCAGACGAACGCACCATAAGCTCAGAGTGACACACAGGATGTCAGAATGCCGATGCATTCCGCGCCGTGATTCTGATGTCCTGTGAGTGCGCCTCGGTCACTGCATTATCCAGCTGTTCTGAAGGCCTCTGGCATAAAGTGATTTGGGGTCTACTGAATGGAGAGTGGCAGTGCGGGGAGATCATGTGTGTCGGCTCCACCGCAGAGATGAACTTTATCGGCATGTTCAGCTAAGATAAGGGAAGTTAACAGTAGCGTTAGCTCCAGGTGGGACCCTCTGAATGCGGGCCCCAGGCGACCGCACCCTCTGCCCCCCACCTCCCCGTGGGTAACTGCGCTACTGCTGTCTATGGATGCGCCGTCCATCCTCATATGTAGAATCCCCGTATGATGACCATTGATCCCATTTACAGACGTCTTGTCATTTCCCCCTTATATCGCTGTATGATGTATGTAGGATTAATATCAACTAATACTTTTTATTTCTTCATTATTTTATCACTATTTTAGAAATAACTTCCCTGGCGGATCCTGACAGTGTGATTTGTGAGATCCCAGAGATCCAAGAATCTGCTGATGTAAGTATCATAGAGGGAGATGTCTGTGTATCACTGATCATGGGGTGTGATTGACACATCCAGTATTATCCCCATATACCATGGGAGGTCCCCCTTATATAACATCCGTGTCTGCGGAGCATCTGGCTTGTATCAGTGCACATCAGTTGGGACATAATATCGGAGAAGTTTCTGTATCTGGAGCTTTTTTCCTGTGGCTTCTATTTCCTAATATCATTTCTTCCTTTTTTATAGAACTTGATGCAATCATTGATCCCAGCGAGACAGCCGCATATGGACGACTTTGAAACATACGATCTGATCAGCAGCGGAGCTTTTGGGTGAGATTTCTGTTGGCATAATCCCCATTTCTCAGGGTTCCCTATGACAATGCTTCAGCCTCTGTTCTCTGCCATTCAGTGTTATCATAGGGACATGATACGAGTCCACATCACTGTCCTCAATGTCACTATTCAGCTCCGTTATATATTATGTTATGGTGGGAGGATATTAAACGTCTTCTTACGGCAATTGGAGAACTTTCAGTTTAGATCAATTTTTATTTGGACTGAATAGTATCTACAGGTCAGTTATAGCGAATCTGCCCGGGATGAATTTCGGTAGATTCTCTAATCTATAATGTGACCTGATGAGGGCAGACAGGGCATTGTGCAGACCTCCCATCAGCTATGTAATGTTATTTCATGGCTTTCTAGATGTGGACTTCTGGTACTAAACATTAGTATAGAAGATCATATAATGACTTCTATAGACTCTTAATAAGGGTTCATTATAAACCATGGATTCTCTTTCTTTCCAGGGCCGTCTACTTAGTGCGCCATAAAGACTCACAACAGATCTTCGCGATGAAGAAAATGGACAAGAGGAACCTGGATGTGGAAGACGTCTTTCTGGAGCGGGACATCCTAACATTCGCAGATTGTCCCTTTGTGGTCTCCATGCTCTGCTCCTTCCCTACTAAATCTTACCTGTGTATGGTCATGGAGTATGTAGGAGGTAGGACACGTACATTGTAATATATTCACCCCATGTCTGCTGACATCGTATCACCTCTCATATCATTAGGATTGTCCCCGTGGATGGTTACATCCCACAGAGCATTTACTATAGGTTATGTATTACCAAGATGCCCAGAAAGTCATTGATCTGTGTGATCTCCCTATATGTCCGCACTGAGTACCTCAGTATCTCCAGATGTAGACGAGATGTGACATCACTTTATGTTATTAGTTACATGGCCGACATTTCACCCTAACATCAGCCTAATATTCTGTGCACTATACATTATATCTGTGTATATTGTCTCCTGCCCCAATGTCTCCGCTCACTTCCCATTATACTTCATGGTGATCTGATGTATAAACCTCTCACCGGTCATATTTCCTTTCTTCTATAGGTGGAGACTGCAGGACCCTCCTAAGCACCAAGGGTCCATTATCTGTCCCCTTGGCCCGCTTGTATTTTTCAGAAACAGTTGTTGCTGTAGAATACCTCCATAGCTATGGAGTAGTGCACAGAGATCTGAAGCCGGATAAGTAAGTGCCCCCTGTTGTATAATAAAGGGGAGGAATTATAGCTTATTATTACACAGTCAGTGAGGCTAAAACCATCTTTTCTTTCACAGCCTCCTGATAACTTCTACTGGACACATCAAAGTCACCGATTTTGGACTTTTAAAAGTTGGTCTCATGATTCCAAAAACCAACACCCACAAGGAATCAGTGGTGGACATCTCCAAAGAGTTCCAATACAAAGAGGTCGGCATCACTTACAGGAACTTAGCTTGTTTGTTAAATCTCATCATACTATTGTCTCTTCCCTGTGTTCTTCATTTCTAGAGAACTTTTCTACTGATATTTTATCTTCTGCTATTGTGTTTTTATGGAGAGAACTTGTCACAATAATCATTTCATTGATTCTCTCCTCAATCCTCTCTTTATTTATAGATCTGTGGCACCCCACATTACATGGCCCCTGAGGTCTTCCTGAAAGAAGGCTACGGAAGACCTGTGGACTGGTGGGCAATGGGAATCATCCTGCATGAATTTCTTTTGGGATTTGTTTCATTTGATGAAAATACCCTAGCTGAGCTTTATAAAACTGGCCTAATTAGTAAGTAGAATAATCTGATCTTTGCCTTGACTGATTACATTGGTTTAGTTATTTCCTTTATCTTACAGTCCAATACAGAGTTTTTATTTTCTGTAATTTTATATATAACAGGAGACATCATTTATGATTTGGATCACGCTCCTCCCCGTGATGCTCAAAATCTCATCAATGAGCTGCTCAGAAGAGATCCGGCACAAAGACTTGGGACAGGTAACATATATAATAGCATTAATATTTATTCATTACACTGAGGACGTATTGCTTATGTCCATGAAATCTCTATCAGCTTGCCTATTTCTAGATCTCCATACTATGACTTCCAATCTGATCCTTTCATGTTGGCTCAGTTATGTCAATAGTTCAGATTAAAATAAAATGTTTAGATATGGAACAGTCTATGACAATCTGCATCACTTCTGCTTTTCTTTTTCCAGGAGGATCATTTGAGATCAAGAGTCATCCGTTCCTGAGTGACACAGACTTTGACCATCTTCTAAGTCAGAAGCCGGAGTACATTCCTCAGCTTGTGTCAGATGTGGACACCAGCTTATTTACCATTAAGTAGGAGACATCATCAAGACTTAACAAATGTTTGTCTCATCTTCCCTAACATGTGACAATCGGTTCCCATTAATTTTAGTGATTAATGGCGACTATGTTATACTGAAAACCTCTAATAATGCTTTATTACCTATGTTTTGTAGAGCACTCTAGTGTAAGCAAACATCTGGTTGAGGATGAGGAGGACACGAGTAAGGACAATGAGAGTCTGGATTTACAAAATTTTATATCATCTTCTGAAAGGCTTTCTAAAGTAAGTATATGATCAGTAAATCCAGAATATGTAAAAAAAACCTCTAAAAGTAAAAGAAAAGTATTTAGTTGCTTATTTTTGTCTGTATTTAGCTCTGTACCCCTTCTACCGGGATGATGAATGATGAGGATCCCAAGTCCCATCTAGAGTGTACCGTTGGATCGAGCATAAACGACTCCGAACTGTGAGTAGATTATATGATCATTACTGAGAGCCCCAGGCTGATATATGAGCACAACACCAAATATAGGACATAAATACCATACTATCAAATGCAGCATACACAGCCCCATGATTAGCGGTCATTGCAGTTTTGGCTTCAGAAACCACTGGCAATGACAGTCCATAACCGCGGCCAGTCATTCTTTCTTACTGTTGCCCACACTGTAGGAGAGATGTAGTATTACATGTCAGCCATTCTTGGTAGTTGTTTTCTGCTCTGATCAATAGAAGGTAGTTTTGAGCAGGAGATCTTCCTCACTATGACTTCCATATGTCTTATTGGGTCTTATAGTTGATGTTCTTATACTGAGACAATCCATTGTATACTACAACTGCATTAACTTGTGATTTACACACTTTTTCTTTTTCCAAACAGGCAGAAAGAATCTTTGCATGGATCTGATAGAAACGATGCTATAAGCAGCTTGCCATCTTTGTCCCCAGTGTCAGGTATGTACATGTCTGTAGCACCAAAAATGGAAATCAAAACTCAAATATTTCCACATAGTTTTTCTGTAATCGGTCTCCTATGTTATCCATGTTTCACGGATCCCAATTATATTGCCCATGGGCCCATACTGTATCTCTAATTCCCTAATGTTGGACAGTTTTACCAGATTATCAGGACTATATGAGACAGTGCTAGAACAATTCTACTATATACAGGAAAGATACAAAGCTGATCCCATAAGAATATGTTGAAACTGAGGTTTTTTTTTTTTTCTTTTGGATCAGAAGTTCCAGCTGAGGAGGAAAGAAAATCTGAAGACAATGTGAAAAAGGGGAAAAAGAGACGAGGTAAGTGTGAGAATCAGCTCCATGTTGTGTGATGTCGGTCAGTGGGAATCATTCATGTGGAGCAGATGTCATCTGTCAGTGATGGGATTATCACATGTATGATGGCTGACAATGATGCCTGACCTCTGTGTGATAATATTCCTCTGCCATCCAGCCACAGTGACCGCACAGTAGTATCATGTCATATGGAGTCCCATCACTTACATTATATTTACTTCTCTTCTCATAGGTTCCATCTTCCGCCGGATCTTATTATCCTGCCGGCGTGGATTATCCAGGGCTGCTCGAGTATTACGCAAATGTCACTGTTGCCCAGAACCATCTGAAAGACAGGACACCTAAGTATCGAGCACCCTGAAGTCCAGCAGATCCACCATCACTGCTGGACCTCTTTACAAGCGGGACTAACTCCTAGCCGTGGTCTACGGACCAAACATTGGGCATGGGCAGGGCATTGGGGGCAGATCCCAAGTGCGCTCAACCATGTGAAATAGCTTACGCTCAGGAACATTGAGGGATAGCGCTATCGGATAGCTCTATCCGTTCATTTCCTTTAGGAATAGAGCTATGGGATAGCTCTACCCGTGCACTTTCTTCATGGATAGCGCTATCGAATAGCTCTACCCGAACAGTATTAAGGACAGAGCTTTTTCATACACACATTGATTCTGTTCCTATTTTTAACCATCCCTTATCTTTCTATGCTAATTTTAATTAAAATTAAAAAAATTCTAAGTTTACTTAATTTTTTTTTCACATTTATTAAACTTATCTATGTATTTTGTTATGTGATAATATTCAGTACATATACAGATACTGGCCGTTGGCCGAACCTTATACTACAAACACTTATTACCTTTTGTGTCCAACATTTTACTTATGAATTGTGCCCCTAAAGACAACTAAAATACAGGAAACCTCCACATCTTGCTCTCACAAGTCCAGCAGATCCACCATCACTGCTGGACCTGTATAGAAGGACCTTCACCATCTACCTGTGGCTTTCTGTTATATCTCTACCCGGACATGTATCACCTCTGTCACCAGGCTCTGCGGTAATCCTACTGCTCGCCTGACTGGGTTCTTACTGGTATCTGACCCCGGCTGCCATCCTGACTATGATTTCGACTACTGAATCTGTTCCCGATCTTCTCCTTCCCCGGAAGTCCAGCAGATCCACCATCACTTCTGGACCTATATAGAAGGACCTTCATCATCTACCTGTGGCTTTCTACATCTCTACCCGGACATGTATCGCCTCTGTCACCAGGCTCTGCGGTATTCATACTGCTTGCCTGACTGGGCTCTTACTGGTATCTGACCCCGGCTGCCCTCCTGACTATGATTTTGCCTATTCATTCTGTTCCTGATCTCCTCCCTCCCTTTTCCTTCTATCCTATTATCAATAAAAAATTATAAATATTTTTACTGAGTTTTTTTCATCTTTTAATGATCAAACTTAACTCTGCATTTTGTTAATTGATAAAAATAATGCAGTGACATTTCTGTTTCTAAACATATGAATGTCTATATAAACAGCATATACATTATTGATTTTACTTATTATTTAGCGCCATTAAGTTCACAGCACTTTACAAACATTATTGAAATTGTCCCCATTGAGGCTCACAATCTAATTTCCATATCAGAATATTTTTGGAATGTGAGAGAAAACCAGAGAACCTGAAAGATACCCACACAAACATGGGAGAGCATTCAAACTCATGGAAGATGTTGTCTATAGTGGCATGTGAACACAGGTCATCAGTGCTGTACGATAACAGTGCTAACCACTGAGCCAACGTGCTGCCCAAATGTATGCAGTCTGTATATATTTTTGAAACTTCAAAAGTTCTGACTGTACCTCTGATTCCTTTTCATCTTGAACTCACTGCTAATATTCTCACTATATATATTTCTCACTTTCCTGAATGCAGCAGTCAGGCTCATATTTCTGTCCAGCAGCTACACCACCACCTCCACCCTGTACCAGTCATTGCAGTCACCCACATAGCTCTCCACAGAGCTGCACCATCCTAAATCTTCTCCCACATCTCGATCTACTGCCATATCTACACTCCAAGGAGCTAAGGCTAACATCCTTCATAATCAGGACTTCGGGCAGCATGATGGCTCAGTGGTTAGCACTGCAGCCTGACTGCGGTGACCCCCAAACAACCACCCCCCATTAAACCTCTCTCCCTCCCCCTCCCGAAACCTAATTACCAATAACAAGACAACACAAGTAATTGCCAGGTGAGGGTCACAGCTTTAATTTCTTTTGTATAAACATGTATAACAATAAAAGGAAGCACTTTAAATTTCCAACACACCAGTAGCCAAATGCCCTGCAACATCTACAGGCAAGCCAGCCTACTTAGCATCAATATTCCAGTGCTTCCTTTGATGAAACAGCCAAGGAGGATCCTGAGTAGCACTACACAAGACTCCGACCCCACCCAACAAGCACAATCTTGATCAATCCCATCCTGGAGCCCCGACAAAAGGATATCTAAAGCAATATCAGTAAGTCGGACACCGTCTGGTCTAAGGAGAGCTGAATTGTCACCCTCTGTCAATGCCTTAACATCACACCAAACTTGCCCCGCACATAAGTGCGTTTATGGTGTTTCTGGTCCACTCCAATGCCATCCTGTCATGGGCACTCTGTCACACAGTTCTGGGGACTATCTCTGACCAAACTAATATGAGTTCCTGGAAAAAACTAGGAAACCGTTCTAGGTCCGATTTCTTCATAGTCAACAGCTCGGCAATTTTATATGACCATAGCTCATTCCCCCCAGCATGTAGAACTAGTATTACTGGACCTATATCTCTCTGAATATTCACCACTTTCTGCAGCACCTGAGGTCATTTGAGACCCCTAATGACTCTGCAATGCACATCCAAACCATGAAAACCCATATTTCTTCCACCAGGACAGCATTCCGCTTTCTGAGCTGACCAGAAAATGTACGAGTGGCTCAGGAGTCACACTGTTGGTCTGGAGGAACCTAGACAATCAAAAGAGAAATAAATTAAATCAGTAAATCCGGTCTAATATACCTGGCATAGCAAGCAGAACGCCACCGTCCTATCCTTTGCACCTTTGCCTCTGGCAGACAAGCCTTTGCAGCCTCAGTAGCGACCCCTATATGAAAAGAATGTGTCCCATATTCCCCCGGTTGCACACCAGATGCCTGCAGGCATTTGCAAAAAATAGCCAGAAATTGAAATTTAGTCAAAGGGGACCCATTTGAATGTGCAAGGAAAAATTTACCCTTTCTTCTGTATTCCAAATAATGGAAAACCAACTTAACTGGGCAAACTGGGCCTGAAACTGGGTTTAAAAGAATCCAAGAGCCTTTGCCTGAAGGGTCTGTCTTAGACCTGCGAATACGGAGACGTATCACATCCTCTACTGCCATCACATCCTCAAAAAATAAGCCATTTACTGTCATATTTTTTGATTTGGGGACCAATTCACTAATTCATAAGGCAACAAAATACAGGATTGCAAATGCAGCAGAGAAAAGGGCAGCTTCAAATTGAGAAGAAGCACAAAAAGGGGTAAAGGAAACCATCTTATGTAATAAGGAAATAGAAATGGGACGTCTATTTTCCCTACTAGGTTGGGCCCTTTTCCAACCTTTAAAGGCCTACTTGATTATAAAGGCCTTCGTGACATCCACCCAGTCTAACAATTGAAAATAAAACGCCAAACAGAAAGGCGTTGTTGAGCTGAAAAACCTGAAATACCTGAATTAAACAGTAACATCATAAACTCAACTGTTGCATCTATTCTGGCCTGACAGCAAGTATGAACCAGTCTACCTTTTATCAAACTACACCACTCCGTCCAAGACTTACCGTATGACTGCCAAGTAGAGGAAACCATGGACGAGCGAACCAATGGCACCAACTTTTGGCAACTATGTCCCACAGGAAAGAGGCAAGGCAAACCTTCCGCTCGGGCACTGGGTAGAAGCTCCCTGTAGACCTGCCAGTTAAAACGTGACAAAGCATCAGCAATGCCATTTTCCACTCCTGGAACATGGCTGGCTCTGAACCATATGTTCTTTTTTAAACAAAGAAGAACTACATGCCGGAGTAAGCAAAGCACCTGGTGGGAAGATGAAGAAAAGCGGTTACGCAATGCACCACGCTGACATTATCACACCAAAAAGCATATTTTTTTGTTAGCAATTTGTGAGCCCCAAATCTCCACGGCCGCTACAATGGGAAACAGTTCCAACAGTGTAAAGTTTTTGCAAAGCCCTTCTGCTCTCCAAGAATCTGGCCACGCGGCCGCGCACCACTGATCTCCAAAAATGGTGCCAAAACCAGCCGACCCTGCGGCATCAGAAAATAATTCCAATTCCCAGCTTGAAATCTCAGAAGACATGAAGCACATGTGGCCATTGAATCAACTAAAAAATGCTCTCCAGATTTCTAAATCGGACCATACATTCCCTGTTAACCGAATTCTGTGGCCGGGACGGGCAACCCCTCTGGTCGCTAATGATCAACTTCTTGGAAAAACTCTACCCGCCGGCATGACTCTCCAGGCAAAAAACAACAGCCCGCGTAAAGACTGCATTTGGTGCAAGGTGACCTTTTTGACAGAACTAAAGCCTTCAATCATGCACATGAGCTTCTCCACCTTTTCCGCAGGCAACCAATAAACCATGTCGACAGTATCTATTTCGATTCCTAAAAAAGACAGGGTTGTTACAGGACTGACAGTCTTTTCTGCTGACAAGGGATCACCAAACTGATGAGCTATATCCTTGAAAAATTCTAATAGCTGCGAACAAACGGCAGAATCAATCGGTCTCTCAAATAAAAAATCATCCAAATAGTGTGTGACAGATCTAGGACCCGTACCTGATCTAACAACCCAATACAAAAGTGAACTGAATAGCTCTAAATATAAACACGATATTGAACAACCCATCAGGAGGCACATGTCGTAGTAAAAACCATCTCTCAACTGGCAGCCCAAAAGATGGAAACAATCAGGGTGAACCGGTAATAGACGGAAAGCCAATTCGATATCAGACTTCGCAAGCTGGGCTCCGGGTACCAGCCTGACGTACCAAGGCTACTGTCCTGTCAAACTAAACGAACTCTGATGCGCCCTCCAATGAAATGCTGTCTTTAACAGACTCACTCTTGGGGTAGGATAGATGGTGTATAAGACAAAGCGTACCCGGTTTCTTTTTTAGTAACTAGACCCAATGGAGAAACTCTAAATTTCCATAAAGGAGGGGTTTTGAACGGGCCCGCCATCCTACCTAATCTCACTTATTTGTAGAATTTCTCCCGCAGGACCTCAAGATGGTTCCGGGCCGACTTCAAATTGGCAGCAAACAAGGGAAACCGACTAAATTTGAAAGGGATAAAAAAAAATTGACCTGCCGCGACTTTACTGGGGGTATCGATTTAGCCAAGGGCCCATCGTGGTTACGCTCACCGGGGTCCCTATGTTCCTTATTTTCACTATAGGAAGACTTGACTGGTAATTTTCCTGAGGGGCGGGGGCAGCGGGCTGCGGGGTTATGTAACATCCCTTCCAGGGTAATGACTTGTATATAAGGGAAAAAAATAACCAAAAACAAAAATGCTCCTCCACACGTAGCGCTTTTTATGTGTTTTTCCACTTTAGCATTGCTTTCAATCAAGACAAATGCATTCACTGGGAAATGTCATTTTATCATTTTACAACCTTAGCTGGCCATGTGGTGAATGATACATCATCAGACACATCCTGTTTCATTTATGAAAGATGGACTCTGAGGCTATGTGCCCACATTAGCGTTTTTAAACGCTCAGGAAACTGATCCCCTTCCCAGAAAACGCGCATTTTATTTCTGCGCGTTTCTTGCGCGTTTTTTGCACAAAAGATGCGCGTTTTTGATGCATTTTTTTCCGTGCGTTTTCTGGGAACTTTGGAAAGGGATAAAAACGCTCAGCAATGCAGAAATTAATGAGCATGCTGTGTTTTTAGCCACTAAGCGATTCCTGAGTGTTTAAAAACGCATGCATTGGCACAAAAAGCAAAAAATGCATGCAATTTAATGTGAAGCTTCTTTTAAGCATTTCTGCAGTGTCTGAGCCGGCACAAACACTGCGGAAACGCTTACAAAAACGCAACGTGGGTGTGACAGCCGTCTGCGAATCTGGGCTGCAGTAGGAACAGCACCCCGAGTAACCCAGAGACCCTTAACCCCTATACAGGGATCTGGAGTTGTAGCAAGGCCCAGGGGGTAGCTGTTTAGAGGAGCAGTGGACCAGAGCAGGACGGCCGCCAAGGGGTCAAAACTAAAACCCGTAATCAAAGTCAGGAGGCAGGAGTCGGAGGCCGGAGAGCAGCAGAGGTACGATATTAGTAGACAGAAGGAGAGTCAAAAGTCCAGGCCAGGGTCAGTAAAACCAGGAGGGCAGCAAGGTACAAAATCAGCAGGCAGAAGGAGAGTCGGGAATCCAAGCAAAGGTCAGCGTCAAAATATCAGAATAGAGGCAGAGGTACAAAAACGGCAGGCAATAGAATGGTCAGAAATCCAGGCTGAGGTCAGAGTTTAACTATAGCAAATTACACAGTAGCACGCAGGGGAACCAAGAATATATCCGGCGGCTTGCAAGACCAGTCCCAAGGTATTTGAGGGATCAGGTCATCCCTCACAGGTTCCCGGACTGATGATGTAACCAGGACCAAGCCAGACGGACATGCAGTTAGCCCTACATGATTGACAGAGGGGTGGAGCCTGCAGCCACCAGATGCCTGCGCAGGGGCCTCTTCTCTGTCACCACCCTCACCCTGAGGCGAACCATGGCGCCTCCCAGTGGTCGAGGCAGGAACAGCCGTCCCTGAGTCTGATGGCGACGTGACGGCCCGGCGCCTCCTAGTGACCAAGACCGGAACAGCAGGCCCCGAGTCTGGCGGCGAAGTATCAGTCCGGCGCCTCCTAGTGACCGGAGCCGGAACAGCAGGCCCTGAGTCTGGTGGCGACCTGCCCGTCCGGCGCCTCCTAGTGGTCGAAGCCGGAACAGCAGGCCCTGAGTCTGACAGCGACATGACATTGGGCACACAGCCTGAAAATCGCAAAACCTAATTTGATAGGGCCATCAGGTGGCTTTTGCTATTTATCCATCAGCTGGCTATGCTTTGCTGTTCCCATTATTAAACAATGGGTCTCATATACTGTTATTTCCTATGCAGTGAGTGGCAGGGCTGCCAAAAATTTGGACGCACCACAATAACCCTTTGAAGAGACGTACAGGAGGCACACCCTAAAGCAATGTTCCCATTATTAGGAAGTTGGTACTCCCATACTGCATGCCTATGAATTGAATGCAAGGCCTGCCCTGCACCCCAATAACCCTTTAAAGAGGCGCAGAGGAGGGCCACCTGAAAGCAATGTTCCCATTATTAGGAAGTTGGTCCTCCCATAATGTTTGCAGTGTTGAGGCTGAAGAAACGGCAGACGAGAATTGCAATATTGAAGCTGAAGAACCTGCAGTGGGGAATTTCAAAGTTGAAGCTGAAGAAACTGCAGTGGAGAATTGCATTGTTGAAACTGAACATCATGCAGTGGAGAACTGCATTGTTGATGCTGAAGAATCTACAATAGTGAATTGCAATGCTGATGCTTTCCTGACGGTGTTTGAAAGGGCCACGGAGAGGGAGAAACTTCTGCCAGAGCAGTGGGCACAGGTAGTGGCACCATACTTGACAGGGGAACCCCAGAAAGCATGCTATGATTTAGCTTTGCAGGATACTAAAGAGTATGGTAACTAAAAACGGAGATTCTTGCACGCTTGGGGGTAACAATGACTCACAGGGCCTTGCGGGTTCACTGTTGGCCGTATTACCGGGACAAACCACCGCGCTTGCAAATGTTTGACCTGTTGCACCTAGTCCAGAAGTGGCTGCAGCCAGAGTCCTCTATGCCTGCACAGATGGTAGAACTGGTGGTGATGGACCGGTTTGTGCACTCCCTGCCGAGGCCCGTACAGACTTGGGTTGCCCAGGGTGATCCCCAGAATGCTGATGAACTGGTAGGACTGGTCGAGAGATTCCAGGGGATGGAAGGTTCCGTGGGAAAGAAGCTCACTCCACACTGGGGGTCATTCCAACAGGGGGTAGAGGCCCAAAAGGGTGTGGGTCTCCCATACTGTTTGCCTATGCAGTGAATGCTTGAGCTGGCCCAAATTTGGATGCACCCCAATAACCCTTGGAAGAGACTTGTAGGAGGGCCTCATAAAACAATTTTCCCTTTATTAGAACTGGGTGTCCCATACTGATTGCCTATGCAGTGAATGCAAGGGCTGCCACAAATTTGGATGCACCCCAATGCCCCTTTGACGAGATGTGGAGGAGGGCCTCATAAAAAATGTTCCCATTTGAAAGGATCGGGTCTCCTATACTTGTAATGCCCATGCACTAAGTGTATGGGCTCATAAATATTTACCCCTGGGGGGTATACATGAACATACTGCATAACCATTTTTTTGGTATGGGAATCATAAACATTCTTTTTAAAAATTATGTGGGTGTTGCATTGTGGTACCCCTGAGGGTTCAGTCGCCACAGAGGTACTGCACCTCCTCCTGAGTTGTGGTACCCCACCATCCAGGTAAGGTGGAGATTCCTGACCACACTCCAACATCTGCATCCCACACAACATAGTAGTGTAGCAAAACACCTTTGGTGGCTCCCTGCTTGGAACACGAAGAGTGCTGGGAGGTGGGTGGAGCTAGTCCGCACAAGAGAGCGGGAGATTATTAAGACTAGGTCAGTCGGAGAGAGGAGATCCCCTGAGTGGGATGGATGGAAAGAGGTGCTGCAGCAGTCTTCAGTGACCTGAGGCTGCTGGCACGGGAAAGAGATATAGAAAGCCTGATTCTCCATAAGAAAGAGTGATTTGTATGGAGCGTAAGGAGAAGAAGAGAACTAAGGACTAGGGTCAGAGCAGAGCCCTTCCTCAAGTTCTAAGTGCATGGCTAGGGTCCGGTCCCTGAAGTTGTATGGATACTAATGTTCCTGCAGCAGACACCGGAGGAATAGAAGTTGTCACCACTTTATTTCCACACAAGACTTGGGGGCACAACAGCAACGTGAGTGAGCCGGGACTTAGTAGCAAGGAGTTCCCGAAGTAGGCTACAGCTGTCTGCCGTACAAGTAGAGTTCAAAAGAACATCTGAAAAGAGGAACTTCAGTGTAACTCAGTACTGTGAGTACCTCAAACAAGCGCTAGTGAGGAGACGTTCAGAGATGGCATATGCTGGCAGACTGTTGGAACGGAGTACTTCATCTGGCCATGAGGTTGACTGAGCTCCTGACCTGGAGGACACGGCACGGACACGGATGCGGGCACCTGTATGCACAACAGACTGTGAGTAAAGCTTTGGAACTACATGCCCTGGTGTCCTCCACTTATTCCTGCGCCAACTCACTCAGCACTGCTACATCTCTGTGCTTGACACTACACCATCCTCCTCTCCTCACTATCTCTCCATCTACACTGCCCTGGGACTACAGCCCTACCTGTGGAGGGCCACATCATTGCTGCACCACACCATCTGTCTCAGAGGATCTGTCTGCAGTGTCGGCTTAACATCTCCATTGCCGAACACCACAGGTGGCGTCACGAATCATCCACTTATAAACTTTAATCATCAGCCACACTGCACACCATTCCTTTTACATGGACGCCCAGGGCCACGGACCGGGTCACTGCTGCTGTGACAACTCCCATTGAACTCAACAGGCCCGGTACCGAGTACCCCACGGCCCTGGCAGGCGATCCATTTTGGCATCACGAGCAGGATGACGAAGCCCGGTACCACCGGGTCCTGTGTGCCGAAGATTTATTGGACTTAAAAATTGCTGAGAATGTGCAAAATAACCAAATTGATAGACTGTAAAATGGACTCTCAAAATGGCCACCGGAGCGGTGAAGAAGGGCGTGACAACATGGGTGGCCCTAAGAAAAGAGCGCGAACTGTCCTGGGCCTCCCCTGCCTGAACTTCTATGCAACAGCAACATTGCCCACCCCCAGAGGGGTTCGTATACTGGCTTGGTATTGAGGCAGAGGAAGAAGACACCGCCCCCAGAAGGAGGAACGAAGCCCTGTGGCGGGAAAGGAGCCCAGGAAGGAGAGAGAACGCCAGGACGCCATGTTGGAAGGACGGAGGCCTGAAGAGCGCGAGGAGGCTGAGCTTGTCTTCCCCAGTGCACTAGCTGAAGACTCCGACCCTGCTTCCACGATGGACCGCCAGCAGCTGGAGGACGAAATTGCCCAGCTGACCCACCGTCTGCGGCTGAAGAAGGAGGCTTTGTGGACTCTGAACTGGCAGCGCGCCCAGGAGAGGCATACACCAACGGTACCTTCACCACCGGTTACCACCGCCGCTGCACTGGTTCTCCCTCAGGCAGCATCTGCGGAATCTGCGGCTGCTGCGATGCCATCGGCAGTGCCTGTCACCACCTCCACGCTGCAACCGCCGCTGAGCGCTGCCTGCCAGGAGGAGTTACCCGGGGGCCCGGGAGCTGAAGAGGAGGAAGCTCCTGCGGCTGCGCAGGTCTCATCGGAGGCCATTATGGACCCGGAGACGCCAACTGCTCCACCACCGTCTCCAGCTTCTGACCAGGCAGCCTCAGTGACCACCGCTGCCACCAGCTGCCATCCAGTGCCTGCACCGGAGCCAGAGTCGCCCTGCCAGGAGGCATCAAGTATGACCGCCGCTCTTGCAATCGGGTTGCCCCCTGAGTTTCCGTTTACTGCGGCAGACCGGCTTGCACTCGGCGTGGGACAAATGGAAGAGCTGTGTTCTCAATTCCAAGGCATTAAGCTGACTGCGATAGGAAAGTGAAAGAAGGCCCTGCTGAAAAGAGCAAGGCTGGAGCAGGCACGTCCCATTCGGCATCTTCTGATGTCGGCGGAGGAGCCTGAGCAGCTGATGGGTGTTACTATGCATCATGTGTTCCCCCTTCCAGAGATTCATAATCCCCGTGTTTCACCCTACAAGCGGCCAAAGGCAAAAGTTCCACCAGCTGTGAGACCAAAGACCAAGGCAGCAGAGATACCACCTGAAGCTGAGGAACAACACCCCCAGGTACAAGTTGCCACCCCTACTGTACCACAGGCAGCAGTTCCACCAGCAGCCACCTCATCTACACAGGCAGCCATCCCCAAGATTCCAGCTGAATACCAGCAATTCATCAACCCACCAGGAGGTGGACATCCAGACAATCTCCCCTGGAAGCAGCAGAAGAAACCAGCTTCCACTACCCCATCAGGGGACCACCAATAAAGAACATGTCCACAATAACTAACTGTTACCCAGGAGGGTATTAGCACCGATGTGCCTTATCGTTTATTATGTTTTTTTTGGTTGATTCAAGTTTTTGCCTAGTTTTTTATCAGCATTATGAAAATTTGAACTGCCATGATCATGAACTTGGAATGCATCACAAACTGTATTTGTAAATAGTTGCGCCTTTTAAGGTGCAATCTCTTGGTTTTACATAGGTCTTCTATAAATAAGAACTACCTCAACTTGAAGCATGGCTCCCACCCAAAGGACAATGCAAGAAATCCCGACGGGGTGCGGTGTCCAGCACTTGCAAGAATTATTAATGTCTTAATGTGAAGTATTTTATGAAAATGTTGATAGTCATAGAACAGATTTTATATAGCATTTAGTTGGTACTAATATCTAGGTATATGATTAGGAGTAAATAGTGAATATTTGATGCTTTAATAAAGATGTGAAATTTATATAAAGAATGTTATGCAGGTGACGAACCAGGCATTAGCGCTTGTCACTTAAGGTCAAGAAAGAGATGGAAGGAGAATGTGGAAAATGTGAATAACAGAAGAAAATTGTGTTAATGATAATACTTGAATTGGTAGTGAGTTTACTTCCAATAGCACTTTAGGATTAGGTAAAATGTTAAATTATAGATAGTATGTTAAGTTGTTATGCAACGTTCAAGAGTCAGTGCCTCCCACATTGGGAAGTTTAGATAAGAATTGTTTATTTAGCATTCAAAAAAATTTTGTATGTTCCTTATATGTCAATCTTTGTTTCACTTGCAGCCCGCGGACGTCCTGTGTTTAACGGGGGGTATGTGGCGCCCCTGAGGGTTCAGTCGCCACAGAGGTACTGCACCTCCTCCTGAGGTATGGTACCCCACCATCCAGGTAAGGTGGAGACACTTGACCACACTCCAGCACCTGCATCCCACACAACATAGTAGTGTAGCAAAACACCTTTGGTGGCTCCCTGCTTGGAACATGAAGAGTGCTGGGGGGTGGGTGGAGCTAGTCTGCACAAGAGAGCGGGAGATTATTAGGACTAGGTCAGTCGGAGAGAGAGGAGATCCCCTGAGTGGGATGGATGGAAAGAGGTGCTGCAGCAGTCTTCAGTGACCTGAGGCTGCTGGTATGGGAAAGTGATATAGAAAGCCTGATTCTCCATAAGAAAGAGTGATTTGTACGGAACATAAGGAGAAGATGAGAACTAAGGACTAGGGTCAGAGCAGAGCCCTTCCTCAAGTTCTAAGCTCATGGCCTGGGTCCGGTCCCCGAGGTTGTATGGATACTAATGGTCCTGCAGCAGACACCGGAGGAATAGAAGTTGTCACCAGTTTATTCCCACACAAGACTTGGGGGCACAACAGCAAGGTGAGTGAGCCAGGACTTAGTAGCAAGGAGTCCCCGAAGCAGGCTACAACTGTCTTCCATACAAGCAGAGTTCAAAAGAACATCTGAAAGGAGGAACTTCAGTGTAACTCAGTACTGTGAGTACCTCAAACAAGCACTAGTGAGGAGACATTCAGAGAAGGCATATGTTGGCGGAGTGCTGGAACGGAGTACTTCATCTGGCCTGGAGATTGACTGAGCTCCTGACCTGGAGGACACGGCACAGATGCGGGCACCTGTATGCACAACAGACTGAGTAAAGCTTTGGAACTACATGCCCTGGTGTCCTCCACTTATTCCTGCGCAACTCACTCAGCACTGCTACATCTCTGTGCTTGACACTACACCATCCTCCTCTCCTCACTATCTCTTCATCTACACTGCCCTGGGACTACAGCCCTACCTGTGGAGGGCCACAACATCATTGCTGCACCACACCATCTGTCCCAGAGGATCTGTCTGCAGCGTCGGCTTAACATCTTCATTGCCGAACACCACAGGTGGCGTCACAAATCATCCACTTACAAACTTTAATCATCAGCCACACTGCACACCATTCCTTTTACATGGACGCCCAGGGCCACAGACCAGGTCACTGCCGCTGTGACGACTCCCATTGAACTCAATGGGCCCGGTACCGAGTACCCCACGGCCCTAGCGGGCAATCCAGCATCATGGACCATGGTCACCTTGGTGATCTGGTGGCAGGGCCGAACTGGCCATCGGGGATTTCTGGCAAATGCCAGAATGGCCGGTCCTTGTAGTGGGCCGCTCGATCTGTTGTCCCCTTCACACTGTCAGCGGGCGTTCTGTGTTGTCTTCTGCAGCCAGAAGCGATCGCACTGCTAAAAATCACTGCCACCACATGAAGTTTGTGGCCGCAGTCTGATGTCCTGATCCCGAGATGCAGTGAGGTAACAGAGACACAGGGGCAGGGGGAGGAGACTCAATATGCTCAGTGCTGTGGTGCTTAGCGCTCCAGCTCTGCTTCTTAAGGCCCCGTCACACACGCTAGTGAGATCGCGCGGCTCTTAGAAACCCAATGCTTACCTTGGAAACCAGCGTATACGTCGGTTTCCAAGGTAAACAGTGGGTATCCAAGAGCTGCGGCTCCTGGATACCCGATGTTTACATTAGAAACCAGCTTGCTCGCTGGTCCTGGTCGCTGGGGCTGTCTATGTGACAGCTCACCGGCGATCAGCCTAACGATGTCCCAGCGATCTCATCCATGTCGGATCATTGGTGGGATCGCTGGGACATCGTTATGTGTAAAGGGGCCTTTACTGCAGTTGATCAGGATATCAGACTGCCCACTTCCTCAAGTCTAGTGGCAGGGCCAGAAGGGATTAAGCCTAATGTGAGTGCACTGCACAGAGAAGAAGCCCAGACCACAGCACAGGCGTTGTACCTAGGAAGAAAGAAGGTGTTAAGAGGCAAGCATTAGAATTAAGAAAAAAAAGATGTGTCCTCTCTGCTCCCATGCCACTAATGCAAAAGAAAATCATTACTCCTGTGGTGAACTATAACTCCCAACATGCCATATTAGCTCCTGTATATGCTGGAAGATAGGCTGTGTGCACACGTTTGGAATTCCCGCGGATTTTATGCGTTTTTGCCGTGTTTTTTCGCCACGAAAGCGCTGCAAAAACGCATAACATAAGCAAGCCATTGTATTCAATGGCATTCCGCACATGCTGTGCTAATGCTGCAAATTTTTCCACTGCAAAATCGCATCAAGGAAAAATACGCAGCATGCCCATTCTTTGTGTGGAATCGTGGGAGTTCCGCACACATAGGAAAGCATTGTTCCGCTTACTTTCCGCATGTGGCTGTGCCCACCATGCACAAAGTAAGCAGAAAATGTGCAGATGGTACCCAGGGTGTGGAGGAGAGGAGATTCTCCTCCAGGCTCTGGGTACCATATCCCTGTAAAAAAAAAAATTAAAATATAAAATGGTGTTATTCTCACCTACAGATGTCCAGGCCTCAGAGATGCTCCCGCCAACTCCCATTCCCAGTGATGCCTTGCAACAATGACCTTTGATGATGTTGCGGTCTCGCTTTCGCAAGGCAGTGACTTGAGTGAGAATAACACTATTTTTTAAATATTTTTAACTTTATATCTTTTCACTACTGATGCCGCATAGGCAGCCTCAATAGTAAAAAGTTGGTCACACTCGTCAAACACTTTGACGACTGCGACCAACCTGTCAATCAGTTTTCCAAGCAATGCTACAGATCGCTTGGAAAACGCTAGCATTCTGCAAGCTAATTACGATTGCAAAGCGCTAGTTAAAATGAGGAAATTCGTGGGAATTACACATGCGGAATTCTAGCGTATTTCCCGCAGCAGGGAGTTGCGGAATTCCCGTGGAAATTTCCACGGAAATTCCGCAACGAGTGCACATAGCCTTATAGTTCTCCTCAAAGACATAAAGATAATAGTCAGCCATGTGATATAAATGACACCTATGGGCCACACAGGTGACTACTCAGACAGGCGGGTCCCTGGTGGCTTCTCCACATCCGCTCCCACTGAGGAACAATTTTCCTCAGGGAGAAATGCAAAGTACTACATCTGGGCAATAAAAATGAAAAAAGCATATATAGAATGGGAGGAATAGGGCTAAGTGACAGCACATGTGAAAAAGACTTGGGTATACTAATAGATCACAGACTGAATATGAGTCAACAGTGTGATGCAGCAGCAAAAAAGGCAAATGCAATTCTAGGATGTATTAACAGAAGCATACAGTCTAGATCACGTGAAGTCATTATTTCCCTCTACTCCTCTTTGGTCAGACCTCATCTGGAATATTGTGTCCAGTTTTGGGCACCACATTTTAAAAAAGACATCAACAAACTGGAGCAAGTTCAGAAAAGAGCGACCAGAATGGTGACCGGTCTGCAAACCCTGTCTTATGAGGAAAGGTTGCAGGATTTGGGAATGTTTAGTTTGCAAAAGAGAAGACTGAGAGGAGACTTAATAGCTGTCTACAAATATCTAAAGGGATGTCACATTGTAGAAGGATCAACTTTATTCTCATTTGCACAAGGAAAGACTAGAAGCAATGGGATGAAACTGAATGGGAAGAGACACAGATTAGATATTAGAAAAAACTTTTTGACAGTTAGAGTGATCAATGAGTGGAACAGGCTGCCACGAGAAGTGGTGAGTTCTCCTTCAATGGAAGTCTTCAAACAGAGGCTGGACAGACATCTGACTGGGATGATTTAGCGAATCCTGCTTTGAGCAGGGGGTTGGACCAGATGGCCCAGGAGGTCCCTTCCAACTCTACGATTCTATGATTCTATGATTCTATGATTCCTCCTGCGTGTGACCAGTCATTGGCAGCAGGAGGGGAGAAGTCAGACATGTTTTTCTCTGTAACGCTGCAGTGTTTCAGAGACAAACATACTGGGCTTAAATCCTACAGCCGGTGCCGGAAACATGCTGCCCATGGGTCACACAGCAGGTATGAGAGGTCCGGCTCACTATAAAGCAGGGGTGGGCAATTAATTTTCCCGAGGGGCCACGTGAGAGACCATGACTGTTGTGGAGGACCGAACAAATAGCTTGAAATTAATTCTACTCAATATTAATTTATTAATATTAATTGTATCACTTAATATGGAGCAGAATTAAGTATGCTGACAACCCCTATATATAAGTATGCTGACACAGCCCCTTATATACAGCATGAGCCTCATACAGCCTACTACATTTGTGGCATGAGCCTCACACAGCCTCCCTATATACACTGCATGATCCCCACACAGCCTCCCTATATACACTGCATGATCCCCACACAGCCTCCCTAAATACACTGCATGATCCCCACACAACCTCCCTATATACGGCATGATCCCCACACAGCCTCCCTATATACACTGCATGATCCCCACACAACCTCCCTATATACGGCATGATCCCCACACAGCCTCCCTATATACACTGCATGATCCCCACACAGCCTCCCTATATACGGCATGATCCCCACACAGCCTCCCTATATACACTGCATGATCCCCACACAGCCTCCCTATATACAGCATGATCCCCACACAGCCTCCCTATATACACTGCATGATTACACCCAGCTTCCCTATATAAGGCATGAGCCCCACACAGCCTTCCTATATACAGCATGAGCCCCACACAGCCTTCCTATATACAGCATGAGCCCCACACAGCCTCCCTATATACAGCATGAGCCCCACACAGCCTCCCTATATACACTGCATGATCCCCACACAGCCTCCCTATATACACTGCATGATCCCCACACAGCCTCCCTATATACACTTCATGATCCCCACACAGCCTCCCTATATAAGGCATGAGCCCCACACAGCCTCTATATATACAGCATGAGCACCACACAGACTCCATATACACTGCATGATCCCCACACAGCCTCAATATATATGGCATGATCCCCACACAGCCTCCCTATATATGGCATGAGCCCCACACAGCCTCACCATATACTGTTTGAGCCCTACACAGCTTTCTTATATACAGCATGAGCCCTACAGTCTCTCCACATACTGAATGAGGCCCCACACAGCCTCCCATATACTCCATGAGGCCCCCCCACAGCCTCCCCATATACCGCATGAGCCACACACAGCCTCCCCATATACTGCATGAGGCCCCACACAGCCTCCCCATATACTGCTTGAGCCCCACACAGCCTTCTTATATACAGCATGAGCCCCACACAGCCTCCCTATATACGGCATGTGGGTTGCCCTCGCACACCCAGGGCAGCGGGGTACTCGGTACCGGGCCGGTGTCAAGGCGGGAATGTGTCACAGCAGCGGTGACCCGGTCCGTGGCCCTGGGCGCCCAAAATCAATGGCGGGGATGTTAATGGTGTTTAAGTTTATATGAATAGTTAGTGACGCCACCCGTGGTGTTCGGCAAGTAAGATGGTAAGCCAACGCTGCATACAGATCCGCTGGGACTGATGGTGTGGTGCAGCAGAGATGGTATAGCTCCCCACAGGTGGAGCTGTAGTCCCAGGGCAGTGTAGGTGCAATGGATGAGGAGAGGCACAGAATGGTATGGAGGTTGGTACCCAGGTGTAGTGGTGCTGGAATAACTGGAGGACACCAGAGTATGCGGTTCCAAAGCTTTACTCACTGTTTGCAGTTCACACAACTGCCTGCCTCCGTACTGTGTTCTCCAGGTCAGGGCTCCAGCCAACCTCCAGGAGGGATAGGATTCTCCCTTCCACACTCCGCCAACATGTACCTTACTGAACGAATCCTCAAATGCGCCTTTAGGTGCGAAGCACTCCAGTACTTAGTTACCTTGGAATGCCTCTCTCTAGGTGTTCCTAGTCTTTACTTGTATGACAGACTGCTGTAGCCTGCTTCGGGGACTCCACTCTGCGTCCCGACTCTCTATTCAGTTGCTGTTGTGTCCCAAGTCTATGATGGGAGCAAGGCGTTAGCGGCTCACTACTCCTCCGGTGTCTGTTGCCGGACATAAAGATCCAATCAACCTCGGGGACCGGGCCCCGGCCTTTGCGCTCTCTGGACTGGAAGGGTTCTCTCTCTTTCTCAACCTGCTTCCCACCGTCCTTCTATTCTCCTTCGTTCCGATCTGTACTCTCTCTCTTATGGAAGGTTAGGTTATCAATCTTATCAGTGTCTTTCTCTGGTCTTTCTCGTGCCAGCAGCCCAGATCACTGGGACCTGCTGCAGCACGTCCCTCAGACACCCATCTTCTCTCTCCTCCAACCAACTAACTCACTAACTTTCACTCTTCCCTCTCTTTTGTATCATCTCTCTCCACCCGCCTCCCAGCACATCTCGTGTTACGAAGCAGGGTTCCACGAGGGGTGCTCTGCTGACCCCCAGCATGAAGCTGTTAGGTGGCCCCACTGAACTATCCTGTGTGTGGAATGCAGGTGCTGAGCGTGGTCAGGAGTTCCCACCCTACCTGGATGGTGGGGCACTACACCTTAGGAGAAGGTGCAGTACCTCTGTGGTGACTGAAGCCTCAGGGGCGCCACATATGAGCCACACACAGCCTCCCTATATACACTGCATGATCCCCACACAGCCTCCTTATATACGGCATGATCCCCACACAGCCTCCCCATATACTGCATGAGGCCCCACACAGCCTCACCATATACTGTTTGAGCCCTACATAGCTTTCTTATATACAGCATGAGCCCTACAGTCTCTCCACATACTGAATGAGGCCCCACACAGCCTCCCTTATACTGCATGAGGCCCCCACAGCCTCCCCATGTATAGCATGAGCCCCACACAGCCTTCCTATATACAGCATGAGCCCCACACAGCCTCCCTATATACGGCATGAGCCCCACACAGCCTCCCTATATACACTGCATGATCCCCACACAGCCTCCCTATATACGGCATGATCCCCACACAGCCTCCCTATATACACTGCATGATTACACACAGCTTCCCTATATAAGGCATGAGCCCCACACAGCCTTCCTATATACAGCATGACCCCACACAGCCTCCCTATATACAGCATGAGCCCTACACAGCCTCCCTATATACACTCCATGATCCCCACACAGCCTCCCTATATACACTTCATGATCCCCACACAGCCTCCTTATATAAGGCATGAGCCCCAAACAGCCTCTATATATACAGCATGAGCACCACACAGTCTCCCTATATACACTGCATGATCCCCACACAGCCTCCCTATATACACTGCATGATCCCCACACAGCCTCCCCATATACTGCATGAGGCCTCACACAGCCTCACCATATACTGTTTGAGCCCTACACAGCTTTCTTATATACAGCATGAGCCCTACAGTCTCTCCACATACTGAATGAGGCCCCACACAGCCTCCCATATACTGCATGAGGCCCCCCCACAGCCTCCCCATATACCGCATGAGCCCCACACAGCCTCCCCATATACTGCATGAGGCCCCACACAGCCTCCCCACATACTGCTTGAGCCCCACACAGCCTTCTTATATACAGCATGAGCCCCACAAAGCCTCACATATACTGCATGAGGCCCCCCACAGCCTCCCCATATATTGCATGAGCCCCACACAGCCTCCCCATATACTGCATGAGCCCAACACAGCCTCCCCATATACTGCATGAGGCCCCACACAGCCTCACCATATAATGCATAAGCCCCACACAGCCTTCTTATATACAGCATGAGCTCTACAGTTTCTAAACATACGGAATGAGGCCCCACACAGCCTCCCATATACTGCATGAGGCCCCCCCACAGCCTCCCCATTTAGTGCTTGAGCCCCACACAGCCTTCTTATATACAGCATGAGCCCCACACAGCCTTCCATATACTGCAGGAGCCCCCCCCACAGCCTCCCCATATAGTGATTGAGCCTCACACAGCCTCCCCATATATTGCATGAGCCCCACACGGCCTCCCTATATACTGCATGAGCCCCACACAGCCTCCCTATATACTGCATGACAGTATACAGCCTTCCCATGGCCTCTCCATGTGCAACATGTCACCCCCACAGCCTCCCCATATGGAGAGCACAGCATCATCTTCATTATCTACGAGACCCCGTTCTGTGTGTAAAGTAGCAACTTTTCTTGGTACTGCAACTAAGGCTGTAATCACATGAGTGCATAACATCAAATGCGAGAGCATTGGGTGTAATATGCCAATGACCCTTTGCTCCTTCTCTGCTGCGAGCGGGAACCCAGTATCAGTGCTGTCTGCTCCAATCCTCTCGCATAACGGAATCGCAGCAAAGGTGCAGAGTAGACAGAAAAAGTAAATTCTCCATCTCCACCATTACCTGTCTCGGACTCCACTGGGATGACCTCAGAGTGCAGTCCAATGTTTCACATGCATCCATAGACTTGTATGGGTGCGAGTGAGCCAAGACTCGCTGCCAATCGCAGCATGCAGCTATTGCTATCTCATGCCTTATCGACATGAGAAAATAATAGCAGATCTGAGCTACACCATACAGTAACACTGGGATGTTTTATCACATAGCACTCAGCCATGTTATACGCTCGTATGACCTCGGCCTTAGAGCAATAAACAGGACTGAACTGTAATGCTGGGCCGTCTGTGACTGTATGTTATATAGTCGTGTTACACTCACCTAACGTCTTGTAACCTACAGGTGCACAAAAATATTACATTTTCACAATGCAACAAGTGGGCCTGTGCACCTTCAAATGTCAGGGCTGAATTTTAGTCCCAGTCCGGCCCTGCAGTAAATCTATAATATAACGGTGGGAGCGTCATTCTGTCTGAAGCCTTTATAGACTGCTCAAGCGCGACGCAGTCTGGACCCCACAGAGTGACGCATCCACCCATGAGATCGCGGTATGCATAAGCACTGAACGCATACCGCGATCTCCGCCACACTGCAGTATGTCTTCAAGAAAATGGAACCGGAAAGCAAGGACTGCACAGGCGCCGAGTCTGGCACCACTACCCGCCCTCTCCAGACATCACAGAACAACAACTTAACGATCGGCTATTGACGCGGGCCCTCTCCTGAAATCACAGTGAGACCCCGCGTCAATACCCGATCATTACATTGTTGGGCCATGATGTCTGGACAGGGCATGTTGTGGTGCTGGACTTGGTGCCTGCGCAGTCCTCGTTTCCGCCGCCGTGCTACAGTGTGTCTTCAAGAAAATGGTGCCGAAAAGCGAGGGCTGCGCAGGCGCCAAGTCCCGAGGATGAGGAATGGGGTGCCATGCATACCAGGATGGGGAGGAACCATACATACCAGAATAGGAAGGAGGGGGTCATGCATAGCAGGATAGGGATGAGGGGGCCACGCATAGCAGGATAGGGATGAGGGGGCCATACATACCATTATAGGGATGAGGTGGTACCATGCATAGCAGGATAGGGATGAGGGGGCCATGCATACCAGGATAGGAGGGGGCAGCACATACCAGGATGGGAGACTGTTATGAATGAGTCACCGTAGGAGGCAAAAACAGAAATGCTAGCTAAGTCCAGAAAACCAGAGAAGTTGGCAGCTATCGGATTGCAGACCCCTGAACCTATCAACACAACTAGCAGTAGCCGTGGGGGGTTCCTACGATGCCCTAGACCCCTCGATCACAGCCGGAGAATTAAATAGGCCTAAAGAAAGAAAGGGGAAATCTAAACTGCCCCAGAGCAGACCCCAAAGCAATAGGCAGCCCCCAACATATAATGACGGTGAAGCAAGATGAAAACACTAACACAGACAGAAAGATAGACTGAGCAAAGACGGGGCCCGAGCTAACTAGATAGAAAAGGACAGGAAGGCTGCTGTCTGCAATCCGTGAAAAACCCTATGAAAATAAGAGCCAACAGACTGACAGTGAAAAAGGCCCTGAAGATGCTAGGCTTCAAAAAGCTATGTCAGTACTCAGGAATATTCTGAAGACAGAGCTACAGGCAAAAGGAGATTCAGCTCACCCCAGAAGGGAATGGCAGAATACAGAAAAGCAAGGAGAACAAAAAACAAAACAAGAATGCTAACAGGCAAAACAGAAAACTTAGCTTTAGAGGAGCAGGAATCAGACTGGTGTCCTAGAAGTCCACAGAGAAATCACCCGCAGGGCAGAAGGGCGTTGGCAGCCTTATATCCAGTCCGTGACTCCACTCAGCTAGTCATCCTCATTAGACTCAGGTGCCTGATAATCAGGCTCATTACCTTCCTTTACCAGAATAGGGAGTTCACCAGACCTCAGTGACGAAGGGGAAAATGAACTCACAACAGTACCTCCCCCTTGAGGAGGGGTCACCGAACCCTCAACCACGCCACCAGGGCGATCAGGGTGAGCCCGATGAAATGCACGCACCAATCTTTTGGCATGAATATCAGAGGCAGAGACCCAGGAATTATCCTCCTGACCATAACCCTTCCACTTAACCAAATACTGGAGTCTCCGTCTAGCCAGACGGGAATCCAGTATTTTCTCTACCTCATATTCCATGTTACCTTCAACCAATACAGGGTCTGGAGGTGCCACCCCAGGAACAACTGGTTCAACAAACCTCTTCAACAAGGACTTATGGAACACATTATGGATTTTAAATGTGACAGGAAGAGCCAAACGAAAAGAGACCGGATTAATAATCTCCAAAATCTTGTAAGGTCCAATAAATCTAGGCTTAAACTTAGGAGAAGCCATCTTCATAGCAATATTTTTTGATGATAACCACACCATATCACCAATCTTAAACTGGGGACCAATGGTCCTATGTCGATTGGAAAACCGCTGGGCCTTTTCCTGGGAGAGAGATAACTTATCCACCACTTGGTCCCAGATCTGGTGCATTCTCTCCACCACAGTGTCAACACCTGGGCAGGCAGAAGGCTCCACCTGCCCTGAAGAAAATCGAGGATGAAACCCAAAGTTACAAAAAAAAGGTGACATCAAAGTGGCAGAACTAGCTCTATTATTTAAAGCAAATTCGGCCAAGGGCAAAAATGAAACCCAATCATCCTGATGAGCGGAAATAAAACATCTCAAATATGACTCCAAGGTCTGGTTTGTTCTCTCTGTCTGCCCATTGGTCTGAGGGTGAAAAGCAGAGGAGAAGGACAACTGAATTCCCAGCTTGGAGCAGAAGGTCCTCCAAAATCTAGACACAAACTGAACTCCTCTGTCAGATACAATGTTCTCAGGAATCCCGTGTAAGCGAACCACCTGTTGCAAAAACAGGGGCACCAACTCAGAGGAAGATGGCAACTTAGGGAGTGGTACAAGATGAACCATCTTAGAGAACCTATCACAAATCACCCAAATAACAGTCATTCTTTGAGAGACCGGCATATCAGAGATGAAATCCATTGAAATATGGGTCCATGGCCTCCTGGGGACCGGCAAAGGCATCAACAACCCACTAGAGCGAGAACAAGATTTAGACCGGGAGCAAGTCCCACAGGACTGCACAAAATTCCTGACATCATGAGACAAGGTGGGCCACCAAAAAGAGCGACTCACCAGATCTCTAGTACCAAAAATACCTGGATGACCAGCCAATGCAGAGCAATGAACTTCAGACATCACTCTCTTCTTCCACTGGTCAAGAACATACAACTTTCCACTGGGACAACGCTCAGGTTTGTCCTCCTGGAACTCTTGCAGGCAAGTCTCAAATCGGGCGAGATGGCAGAAAGAACTACCCCTTCGCCTAAGATGGTAGCAGGCTTGGTCACCACAGGAGAATCAGCAAAGAAACTCCTAGAGAGGGCGACTGCCTTGACATTCTTAGTTCCAGGAAGAAAAGAGACCACAAAATCAAAACGTGTAAAAAACAAGGCCCACCTAGCCTGTCTAGGGTTCAAGCATTTAGCCGACTCTAGGTAAATCAAATTCTTGTGGTCAGTGAGGACCACAATTTGATGTTTAGCTCCCTCCAACCAATGTCTCCACTCCTCAAATGCCCATTTCATGGCCAACAGTTCCCGATTCCCCACATCATAGTTACATTCAGATGGAGAGAACTTTCTGGAAAAGAAAGCACAGGGATTCATTTTAGATGTTACAGTAGCCTTTTGGGACAAAACAGCTCCTGCACCAATCTCAGAAGCATCCACCTCTACCTGGAACGGGAGTGAGACATCAGGTTGCCGCAAAACCGGAGCGGAGGTAAATCTTCGCTTCAGCTCCTGAAAGGAAGCAACAGCCTCAGGAGACCAATTCAACACATCAGCACCCTTCTTAGTCAGATCAGTCAATGGCTTGGCAATACTAGAAAATTTTGCTATAAATTTCTGATAAAAATTAGCAAAACCCAAAAACTTCTGGAGGGCCTTCAAAGAAGTGGGCTGAACCCAATCATAAATGGCCTGTACCTTGGCCGGGTCCATTTCAATAGTTGACGGGGACAAAATAAATCCCAAAAATGAAATCCTCTGTACTCCAAAAAGGCATTTCGATCCTTTGACATACAGGGAATTCTCCCTCAAGATCCGGAACACAGTCCGAATATGTTCCACATGAGAATCCCAATCCTTGGAGAAGATCAAAATATCATCCAGATAGATAATCAAAAATTTATCGACAAAGTCTCGGAAAATATCGTTCATGAAGCACTGGAAGACAGAAGGGGCATTAGTGAGCCCAAAAGGCATCACCAGGTACTCAAAATGTCCCTCCAGAGTATTAAACGCCGTCTTCCATTCATCCCCCTGCTTAATGCGGATAAGATTATACGCCCTCCTGAGGTCAAGCTTGGTAAACCAGCAAGCACCTCTAACTCTAGAGAATAGATCCGAAATCAGGGGTAACGGATACTGATATTTAATAGTAATTTTATTGAGGGCACGATAATCAATACAAGGCCTTAAAGAACCATCCTTTTTGGCCACAAAAAAAAAACGGCACCTAAGGGTGAAGAGGATGGTCTAATATGACCTTTCTCCAACGCCTCCTTAATATAGGACCGCATAGCCTCATGCTCGGGTACAGATAAATTGAAGAGCCGACCCTTGGGAAATTTACACCCCGGGCTTAGTTCAATTGCACAGTCATAACTCCTATGAGGAGGCAAGGACGCAGACTCATTCTCACTAAATACATCATAAAAGTCCGCCAAATAGTCAGGAACATCATGCGACTGAGGAGAGGTGGAAAAAAACGGAGCCTCACTAAAGGCACACCGACAACCCCAACTCACCACAGACACAGATTTCCAATCCAAAACTGGATTATGAATTTGCAACCAGGGAAACCCCAGAACAACGGCATCATGCAGACCATGCAATACCAAAAATCTGCAATTTTCTTGATGGACTGGGGCGACCCGCATGACCACCTGGGTCCAAAACTGAGGTTTATTTTTAGGCAAAGGAGTAGCATCAATCCCCCTCAAAGGGATAGGCGTCTGCAGAGGTGTCATCGGAAATCCACAACGTTTAGCAAAATCCAAGTCCATTAGGTTTAGCGCTGCTCCCGAATCCACAAAAGCCTTGGCGGAAAATGTGGACAGGGAGCAGATCAGAGTAATTGCCAGAAGAAACTTAGGTTGAACACCACCAACAGAAAACGTGTGTGCAAAGTGTTTCTCTCGTTTAGGACAAACAGAAATAATATGCGAGGCATCTCCACAGAAAAAACACAGCTTATTACGCCTTCTGAACTCCTGACGTTGCGCCTTAGACAAAACTCTATCACATTGCATAGGTTCAGACGTCTGTTCAACCGGTGGCAACACCTCTCGTGCAATCCTGCGTTCACGTAAACGCCGATCAACCTGAATGGCTAATGACATAGAATTGTCCAGACCAGAGGGAACAGGAAATCCCACCATAGTATCTTTTACGGCTTCTGACAAACCCTTCCGAAAGAGAGCAGCCAAGGCATTATCATTCCAGGTAGTAAGGACCGCCCACTTTCGGAACTTTTGACAGTACAACTCTGCAGAATCTCGACCCTGGTTCAATGCCAACAGGGTCTTTTCAGCCTGATCAATACCATTAGGTTCGTCATACAACAACCCCAAAGCTTGAAAGAATGTGTTCACATTAGTCAGAATAGGATCATCTGGTTTCAAAGAAAACGCCCAATCCTGGGGATCGCCACGCAGCAAAGAGATGACAATTTTAACCTGCTGCCCGGAGCTCCCTGACGAGTTAGGCTTCAAGGCAAAAAATAATTTACAATTATTTTTGAAACTCAAAAATTTAGATCGATCCCCAAAAAATACATCAGGTGTAGGGATCTTTGGTTCAACAGCATGCGAACGAGCAAGGTAGGCGGAAATTCCCCACACTTCCGCAGCGAGCTGCTCCACACAATCAGACAATTGCTTTATCTCCATTGAGAGAGAAAAAAAATTCCCCCTACGGCCTCAAAGATATAGAGGAAAGAATATACACACACCTTTTTTTTTTTTTTTTTTTTTTTTTTAAACACAATTCTTTCCTGCTATTGAGTACCCTAGGATCTGCGGTATGGCGGGTGATTCTGTTATGAATGAGTCACCGTAGGAGGCAAAAACAGAAATGCTAGCTAAGTCCAGAAAACCAGAGAAGCTGGCAGCTATCGGATTGCAGACCCCTGAACCTATCAACACAACTAGCAGTAGCCGTGGGGGGTTCCTACGATGCCCTAGACCCCTCGATCACAGCCGGAGAATTAAATAGGCCTAAAGAAAGAAAGGGGAAATCTAAACTGCCCCAGAGCAGACCCCAAAGCAATAGGCAGCCCCAACATATAATGACGGTGAAGCAAGATGAAAACACTAACACAGACATAAAGATAGACTGAGCAAAGACGGGGCCCAAGCTAACTAGATAGAAAAGGACAGGAAGGCTGCTGTCTGCAATCCGTGAAAAACCCTATGAAAATAAGAGCCAACAGACTGACAGTGAAAAAGGCCCTGAAGACGCTAGGCTTCAAAAAGCTATGTCAGTACTCAGGAATATTCTGAAGACAGAGCTACAGGCAAAAGGAGATTCAGCTCACCCCAGAAGGGAATGGCAGAATACAGAAAAGCAAGGAGAACAAAAAACAAAACAAGAATGCTAACAGGCAAAACAGAAAACTTAGCTTTAGAGGAGCAGGAATCAGACTGGTGTCCTAGAAGTCCACAGAGAAATCACCCGCAGGGCAGAAGGGCGTCGGCAGCCTTATATCCAGTCCGTGACTCCACTCAGCCAGTCATCCTCATTAGACTCAGGTGCCTGATAATCAGGCTCATTACCTTCCTTTACCAGAATAGGGAGTTCACCAGACCTCAGTGACGAAGGGGAAAGTGAACTCACAACAGGAGACCATATACCAATAAAAATGCTCGTCACCCAGGCGTAGAACGGGTTCATAGCTAGTTTATTATAATAAGACTTGAGAAAATGTTGTCATTGGACAAGGTCTTCAAATTGAGGGACATTTCACTGGCGACAAAGACACAGCTCGTACATACGGTAGTTCGGTCTTTTTTGTGTCAACACACAGATGAGAAACCTGTATGATAAAGAAACAAGACAGAAGAATTGATGCCTTCGAAATATGGTGCTGAAGAAGGATGTTATCATTACTATGGATGGTTAGAAGGACAAACAAATCAGTTTTGTAAGAAATCAAGCCAGACATGTCACTTGAAGCAAAGGTCACCAAGCTGCGACTTGACTACTTTGTACACATTATACGAACAAAGCAATCACCGGAGATGGACATGATGGTTGGAAGAATAGAAGAAACAAGTCGAAGAAGAAGACCAGCAACTCAATGTCTTGATACATTCAATATAACATCGGAGAAGACACTGGTGGACCTATCTAGGCTTGCACAATATTGATCATCGTATCGTACAGATCATTCATCTATCAAGTCACCATGGCTCAAGATTGAGCTGAAGGCCGTTAAAATATAGAAAAAGGAGAGACCTTTTCACTGAAACTCTGCAAACTTTCAGGACAAATCCTTTATTGGCCAGCCCCTACATAAGAGGTATCTCCTGCTACACCTCTCTGTGAAACTCTCTGTCCCAGATATTGGATTTGCTCCTAACATTGTCAGTTTACTGTATGCATTTTTTCAAGTCATGTAACCATGGTCCATCACCCATTCATAGCCTTATGTGATCACGAGTATTTCAGCATAAATCTATATAATTTTGTTTTCCGCTTTGTGGGCAGAGTCTAGAAATTCCAGATGTTTTAATCTTATTAATTAATTGTGACTTTTTAAAAAGTTGTAAACTTGGGCCGAACTTTACTCCCCCGTGGTGTTTTTGTTTCAGCATGCCAAAAGTCGTCCAATTATTTTCATCTTTTCGTGCCAACATGCAACTTTCGAAAGTTGCAAAAAATTAGTATCTGGCTGCTCGAATATGCTTGGCACTTGGCGAGCATTGGCTGGTGATCGGATTGAATGCTCGAATCCATGCCCCGACTGTTTGGTGCCTGTTACACAGCCAATAAATATGCCTGCCTGTCTATGCAATGACCTGCCATTCACTGTAATTTTTTCTGGATGAAATTAGTCATCCATTGAGTTTAAAATGCTTAGTGTTACATTATGGTGGTATATAAAACTAAAAAAAAAAGCATACTTTTTTCTGGATTGAATTAATCATCCATACAGTTTAATTGGGTTAGTGTAACATTATGGTAGTATATAAAACTCTAAAAAGCTTTGTGTGAAATTACAGTGGTTTTACATTTTTAAAAAACACTTTATTACAAATTTTTATCTTCAATTACTCAAGGAAGCTTGGTTTCCAGAGACCTAGCAATTACAAAATGCGTAAGGCTTGTGGTAAGGGACGGGGAAGTGGAACTGCTGATGAAGGTGCATGCAGATGGCGAGGCCAGTGTGGCACAGGCCCGGATTGATAATCTGGACAACCGGGCATTTTCCTGCTGGGCCACTATGTAGTGCATTAGTCTGAGTCAGTACCAGTGGCAACAAGGCTGGGGGGACGTCACGGCACCCTAGGGGTTAAGAACGCGCGACGTGACGATGCACGTCGCACGTTCTTTGAGGGTGGAGAGAGCGCGCTCTGCTCTCTTCCGTCCATGGCTGCAGCAGCACCACTGACCTATCATCACTCAGCAGCCCCAGGCATGCGGAGGAGCTCTCCTACTCACGTGTGCCGGCTGAGGCCAGTAAGTTGAATGAAGCAATCTCAGCGGTAGTAGTAGTACTGTACTAGTATATTCAGGGACGCGACCACAAAGCAGCAGTGTGGCCGGGTGAGTTATACAGGGGCTAGGGGGGCCTGCCTGGTCTGATGTATATACAGGCCCTGTATATACCAGACCAGGCAGCCCCCCCCCCAGCCCCTGTATTACAGGGGCTGGGGGGGCATGGCTGGGTTAATGATGTATATACAGGAGCTGGAGGGGCCTGTGTTATGATTTGGTAATCGAGGAGGATAGCCAGGGCATAGGTTAGGCAACCAGATAACCAGAAAGGTTAGTAACTTAGCAGATTGCAGACTCCAAAACTGACAACACAACTTGAATTAGCCATGGGACATACCTATGATGCCCTAGATGCTTTGGCACAGCCAAAGAATTAACTAAGCCTAAAGGAAGAAAAGGGAAAGCTAAACTGCCCCGGAGTAGAACCACAAAGGAATAGACAGCCCCCAAACATATATTGCTGGTGAGACAAGATGAGGCACAAAACACAGGTAGAAAATAGAGTAAGCAAATTATGGCACCCAAACTGTCTAGATAGAACAGGACAGGAAAGAATACTGTCTGCAATCACGCAAAAACCCTAAGAAAAATCCAACACATCTGATATGCAAAAATACTGAGGCCACACGACCTCTCCCCCCACTAGATCAGAATTCTGGTGTGAACTGGAAGCAAAACAAAAGATACTGATATAGCAGGGGATTAGAAATACTGAGAAGACTGACATGAGCTGTGGCATATGGAACGGGGTCCAGCATAGGTCCCAGCAGGGAACAAGGCTGAACTCACATCAGCAAAGCAGAAATCAGAGAAAGGCAAAAACAAGATCAACTGCAAAAAGATTCAAGCAAACAAATGACTTATCTGAAAGATGCAGGACCAAGCAGAAGGCAAGCAGACTTCCAAAATGCACAGGAAGAAAACCAAATCACCAGCAACAACTGAGGGAAGGTTGCTCACTTAAATCTTCCCAGTCTGTAACACCTGACCTCCAGTCATCCTCCTCAGGTGATTGACTTCTGTCAGCCAGACCAGCTCCATTACCAGCAGTAACCACCAGAGGCAGCCCAAACTCCGAAACCAGGTCAAAAGTGTTCACAACAGGCCTGGTGGGATGATGATGTATATACAGGGGCTGGGGGGCATGGCTTGGCTGATGCTGTATATTCAGGGGATGGGGGGGGCCTGGCTGGGATGATGTATATACAGGGGCTGGGGGAGCCTGGCTTGGCTGATGCTGTATATACAGGGGCTGGGGGCCTGGCTTGGCTGATGCTGTATATGCAGGGGGTGGGGGGGCCTGGCTGGGATGATGATGTATATACAGGGACTGGGGAGGCCTGGCTGGGACAATGATGTATATACAGGGGCTGGGGGGCGTGGCTTTGCTAATGCTGCATATACAGGGGCTGGGGGGGCTGACTTGGCTGATGCTGTATATACAGGGGCTGGGGGGCCTGGCTTGGCTGATGCTGTATATACAGGGGCTGGGGGGCCTGGCTGGGATGATGATGCATATACAGGGGCTGGGGGGCCTGGCTTGGCTGATGCTGTATATACAGGGGCTGGGGGGCCTGGCTGGGATGATGATGCATATACAGGGGCTGGGGGGGCTGGTTGGGATGATGATGTATATACAGGGGCTGGGGGCATGGCTTCACTGATGCTGTATATACAGGGGCTGGGGGCCTGGCTTGGCTGATGCTGTATATACAGGGGCTGGGGGGCCTGGCTTGGCTGATGCTGTATATACAGGGGCTGGGGGGTCTGGCTGGGATGATGATGTATATACAGGGGTTGGGGGGGCTGGTTGGGATGGTGATGTACATACAGGGGCTGGGGGGCCTGGCTTCGCTGATGCTGTATATACAGGAGCTGGGGGGCCTGGCTTGGCTGATGCTGTATATACAGGGGCTGGGGGGGCTCTCTGGGATGATGATGTATATACAGGGACTTGGGAGGCCTGGCTGGGACAATGATGTATATACAGGGGCTGGGGGGGCCTGGCTTTGCTGATGCTGTATATACAGGGGCTTGGGGGGCTGACTTGGCTGATGCTGTATATACAGGGGCTGGGGGGCCTGGCTGATGCTGTATATACAGGGGCTGGGGGGCCTGGCTGGGATGATGATGTATATACAGGGGTTGGGGGGGCTGGTCAGGATGATGTATATACAGGGCTGGGGGGGCGTGGCTGATGTGGTGATGTATATAAAGGTGCTGCTGGGCTGGGACTGGTATGGTGATGTATAAACAGGTGCTGTGGGGCTGGGGCTGGTGTGATGTATATACAGGTGCTGTGGGGCTGGAGCAGGTGTGGTGATATATGTACAGGTGCTGCGGGGTTGGTGTGGTGATGTATGTACCAGTTGCAGGGCTGGTGTGCTGCTGGGCTTTTGATACTTGCGGCACTTGCGATTCTTACCTCTTCCCACTCCTCCGTTGCGGTGTCTTCTGACTGTGCTGCTTCAGGTCAGAGGGTGCAGTGATGTCATGTTTGTGCACCTTCTGCCTGAACAGTAACAGTGCAGAGAGCCAGAAGACACTGACTTTGAGGGGTCTGGAGCAGAGCAGCGGCCAGCAAGGAGAGGTCAGAATTTCAGTTTTTTTAATGTTTTGAGCAATATATGAGGCCCATCATATATTGTAGCATCATATGGGGCCCTGTTATGATTGGGCCACCGAGAAGGAAAACAAGACCAAGCCAAGGCACAGAAAAAAACAGAGAGGTTGGTAACTACGCGGATTGCAGACCCCTGATCCTAACCACACAGCTAACAGTAGCCGTGGAGCGTACTTACGATGATTCTAGACGCCTCGTCACAGCCAGAGGACTAAATAAGCTTAAAGCAAGAAAAGGGGAAAACTAACTGCCCAGAGCAGACCCCAAAGGAATAGACAGCCCCACACATGTATTGACGGTGAGACAAGATGAAAGCACAAACACAGGTAGGAAAATAGGCTGAGCAAACGATGGGGCCCACACTAACTAGAAAGGACAGGAAAGGAAAGATACTGTCTGCAATCATGCCAAAAAACCCTGCAAAAATGTCAAACACTTCTGATAGCAAAAAACCCCTGAAGTCACTAGACTTCTCCCATTATATCAGCACTCTGACATATTATGAGAACAGAGCAAAAAGAGGCCAATCTAATAAGGGACAAAAAGCAAACTGGCACATACAGTGACATAAGAATGGAAATTCAGCACAGCCCCAGGCGGGGCAGGCTGACCACACAAAAATCTGAATAGATCAAACCAAATCAAATGTGAACATTAGCAGAGAACACTTAGCTTGAGAAGGCAGGAACTGAACTGGAAACTAAGACATCAGAAGGCAGGAAAAAATCACCAGCATGGGAATAGGGAGTCGGCTGTCTTAAATCCAGTCTGAGACTCCAGATGTCCAATCCTCATCCACATTATCAGGTGGCAGGTCTCTGTTAATCAGATCAGCTTCATTACCTCCTGCCACCACCAGAGGGAGCCCAGAAAGAGAACTCACAACTCCTCTGTCAGCACAGCCAGCTCCCTCACCAGAAACAGAGGCAGACCATAAAATGAGTTCACAACAGGGCCCATCATACACTGGAGCATTATATGGAGACTAAAATGGGGCCTATTATTTATGGTTCATTATATGGGGCCCATTTTGTTTGGAGAAATATAAGAGGCCCATCCTATTCTGTTTGGAGCATTATATGGGGCTCAATATACTGCAAGGAGCAACATATGAGGATCATTATTCTGTATGGAGCATTATGTGGTGCTCATTATACTGTATGGAGCACTATGTGGTACCCATAATACTGTATGGAACATTATATGGGGCTCATTATTCTGTATGGAGTATTATATGGGGCTCATAATTCTGTATGGAGCACTATGTGATACCCATAATGCTGTATGAAGCAATATATGGGGCTCAGTGTACTGTATGCAGCACTATGCGGTACCAATAATACTGTATGGAGCATTATATGGGGCTCATTTTTCTGTATGGAGCAATATATGGGGCTCATTTTTCTGAATGGAGCAATATATGGGGCTCATTTTTCTGAATGGAGCAATATAAGGAACTCATTTTTCTGAATGGAGCAATATATGGGGCTCATTATTCTGTATGGAGCATTATATGGGGCTCATTTTTCTGAATAGAGCACTATATGGAGCTCATTACAGTGTATGGAGCAATATATGGTGCCTCATTATTCTGAATGGAGCAATACATGGGGCTCATTATTGTGTATGGAGCATTATATGGGGCTCATTATTCTGCATGGAGCACTATGTGGTACTCATAATGCTGTATGAAGCAATATATGGGGCTCAGTATACTGTATGGAGCACTATGCGGTACCCATAATACTGTATGGAGCATTACATGGGGCTCATTTTTCTGAATGGAGCAATATATGGGGCTCATTATTCTGTATGGAGCATTATATAGGGCTCATTATTCTGAATGGAGCACTATATGGGGCTCATTACAGTGTATGGAGCAATATATGGGGGCTCATTATTCTGAATGGAGCAATATATGGGACTCATTATTCTGTATGGAGCATTATATGGGGCTTATTATACTGTATGGAGCATTATATAGGGCTCATTATTCTATATGGAGCATTATATGGGGCTCATTACAGTGTATGGAGCAATATGTGGGGCTCATTATTCTGAATGGAGCAATATATGGGGCTCATTATTCCTTATGGAGCATTATATAGGGCTCATTTTTCTGAATGGAGCAATATATGGGGCTCATTATTCTGTATGGAGCATTATACGGGTTCATTATTCTGTATGGAGTAATATATGGGGCTCCTTATTCTGTATGGAGCATTATATGGGGCTCATTATTATGAATGGAGCATTATATGGGGATCATTATTATGAATGGAGCAATATATGGGGCCATTATACTGTATGGAGCACTATATGGGGCTCATTATTCTGAATGGAGGACTATGTGGTGCCCATAATACTGTATGGAGGACAATACTGTCTGGTTTCTGACCTATTATAGAATAGATATCAGTTATGTAATGTAACAAGTGAAATCTTTGGCATTGTATGCCTATATTTCTTTGCTGTATCTGTGCGTTATGAATTGTGGTACATGTTAAAGAGGCCCACTGAAACTTTCACCCGGGGCCCACAAAAACCTGGAGCCGGCCCTGTATGAACTACACAGTACCACTTCTCCTGCCAATATTGGACTTTGGGAGGGTCAATATTGGTTTAGTGTTTTTAACATTACTATGGCCAAATAAAATAAAATATTGAAAAATTTGTTTAAATGGATTATCCCAAGTAATCTCCTTTCCTCTGGATAGGGGATAACTTTCCAATTGCTGGAGATCCGACTGCTGGGACCTTCAAGATCCTGAAAATTGGAGCTCTGTAGAGCACCATGTAAATGCAGCTGTGGTCGATCATACACACTGTGGCGCCATTCACATGTGGCTCTTCAAATATCTCCTTTTAGGAGAGTGAGGGTCCTATCATCTCATATTGTAAATCCAGGGTGGCAAGCATAAAACCCAATTACGGTATATAACTTTTTATTAAAAAAAATAATCCCCACATGTTGACGATGAATATATATATGATAAAGAGTCAAATAGAAGAAAATATAAACAGCTAGCAGGTGCATATAGATGGTCACATATAGATCCCTGAATGTATACTCAGTCTGGACAAGACCCCCCAAAGGCAGAAAAGGGAATAAAAGAGAAGACATACCAGGGGGTGCATTTTCTTCTTTACATAAGTAATATTTTACCTCCCCCTCTTCTAATTCCCTCTTTCTTTCTGGTTCCCTCTTTGGGGACTTGTCCAGACAAGAGTATTTCTTTTAGAGTTACCTGGGTACATTCAGGGAGCTGTACCCATACGCTGGCCTCTATACATACCCACTATCTGTTTCTATTTTGTTCTTTGTCTTATATATCAGAGCTGTGCAAGTTGTAGCCCACAGACAGGGACAGACAGAGACAAAAATCAAAGGCATGGGAGCTACAATGGGGGCCATTATACAGTGTTAGAGCTAATTCGGGGGTCACTGTACAATGGATGAGCTAATGTGAGAGCCAATATACAGCGTGAGAGCTAATGCAGGGGTCATTATAGAGTATAGGAGCTAATGTGGGGCCAGTGTATGCAGGGTTCATTATACAGTATGGGAGCTAATGCAGGGGTCATTATAGAGTATAGGAGCTAATGTGGGGCCAGTGTATGCAGGAGTCATTATACAGTATGGGAGCTAATGCAGGGGTCATTATAGAGTATAGGAGCTAATGTGGGGCCAGTGTATGCAGGGGTCATTATACAGTATGGGAGCTAATGCAGGGGTCATTATAGAGTATAGGAGCTAATGTGGGGCCAGTGTATGCAGGGGTCATTATACAGTATGGGAGCTAATGTGGGGCCAGTGTATGCAGGGGTCATTATACAGTATGGCAGCTAATGCAGGGGTCATTATAGAGTATAGGAGCTAATGTGGGGCCAGTGTGTGCAGGGGTCATTATACAGTATGGGAGCTAATGTGGGGCCAGTGTATGCAGGGGTCATTATACAGTATGGAAGCTAATGCAGGGGTCATTATACAGTGTTAGAGCTAATTTGGGGGCCATTACACAGCCGATGAGCTAATGCGGGAGACATTGTACAGCATGGGAGCAAATGTAGGGGTCATTATACAGTGCAGTTTAAAGGCTACTGTGGGGGCCATCATACAGTATGGGGGCCTATATACAGTGTGGGAGTTACTGTGGGGTCTGTCAAACTGGGGGTTATATACAGTATGGGAGCTATTGTAAGGGCACAAAAGAGACATTCAGCTATGTATAGGGTACAATGGTCGCATTATTATGTGAGGCAGTTAGAGGAGCTCTGCTTTAGTACCACACAGCAGGTACAATAGTAGGGACACATACGGCAGCAGCGGCTCAGTATTGGGGTATCAGGTACAATAGTAGGGACACATACGGCAGCAGCGGCTCAGTATTGGGGTATCAGGTACAATAGTAGGGACACATACGGCAGCAGCGGCTCAGTATTGGGGTATCAGGTACAATAGAAGGGACACATATGGTAGCAGGGGCTCAGTATTGGGGTATCAGGTACAATAGTAGGGACACATACGGCAGCAGCGGCTCAGTATTGGGGTATCAGGTACAATAGTAGGGACACATACGGCAGCAGCGGCTCAGTATTGGGGTATCAGGTACAATAGAAGGGACACATATGGTAGCAGGGGCTCAGTATTGGGGTATCAGGTACAATAGTAGGGACACATATGGCAGCAGTGGCTCAGTGTTGGGGTGAGTAGTTTGTGCAGGTTGGAGATAGATGTGTACTGGGCTGGAAATGTGAGAAGTCAGATATGTCTTTGTTGTAATCTCTGCAGATGAGTCCTGGCTGGAGGAGTCGTCATGTCGGTCTGAGTAAGATGCAAAAGTGAACGATTATCAGAAAGAACGTCACTTGTAAGTTATCATCTGTAACTGTATAGTAAACTCTTGTATATTCTGCAGGACTGGCATCTACCACTATGAGGTCACCATATGGCGGTAATATCAGTATTGTTTTTTGTATAGAGATTTGTTTCAGTTACAGCGCGGTCATCTGCTGAGGTTCCCCTATACTCATGACTAGAGTGTGCCAATCTGAGTTGTAACCAGGGTTACTGGTTAGGGGCTCACTCAGATTTTTCGCCCCCCCTAAGCTGAAACCCTAGCTACACCTCTGACGTAGATGGAAAAATGTTCACGTCCCTCCAGAGGAAGGCATCATACAACTATGTAAAATAAAAAATTGCTACTAGAGAACATATGATGGCACTCAGGCGAACCATATGGCAACATAAAGCTATTCATTAACGCCTAACTGTTGTTGCCAAAACCAGAATCTATTCCATTTATGAATAAATATGCCCAGTCCAATATATACAGCAAATGCTTCACTAACTTCAGTTTATGTCTAATCCTGTTTTAAAATGTTTTCTTTATTAATTGTGATGTTTAGAAACAAATATTTAATAATTGCACTAGAAAAATAGTCACACCCTGGTCCTTCACATGATGTAACAATCGAGAGCGAAGGAACATTCCTATTATAACCCTTCTGCTAGGTACTTTAAGAGCACAGAATGGTAATGATGTGATTAATGAGCACACATAAGGTTGATGTACAATGTTCAAGTGACAGAAGAAAATAAAAATAGTCTGAAGGGAGGTATTGAGAGCTCCTGGCAGCAGTACAGCAGCATAAATTAATCAACAGTTCCAGTAATAAGGAATCCAAAGTGAGCGCAGTGGGACTCTGTTTACTTAGCATTCAGATGTTCTAACATGTAGCATTCATGCAGTCGATGTTTCCAGAATACAATTTTAAAATAATTGCAAAGGGAAGTAAAGAAATCTGGACAATTATGTTGTAATTATATGATGCAAATATTGATTCTATGCTTGCTCTTCTGTAGATTTTGAATAGTATCTTACCTGGTTAGAGTACTATATTCTTTTTAGAAAGATGACTTGAAAATTCTGTATGTTTCCATTCTAAAATGCAAGCTTTGAACATGCTTAAATTGCACTTGTTATTTGGAGTAAAATGTAATGTAAACTGATGCACAATCCAATACAGCTAGTGATGAGCGAGGGTACTTCTTACTATTCGCTATTCGCACAGATAGTATGGTATTCGGGTTACTCGTTACATTGTGAGTATTTGTGCACTCGCCTCGCTATATTCGGATGTTCCGACCAAACATCTTGGTTGTGGCATTACTGTTATTGGCTGGCCGCCCAGTGTCATAGGGTCTATGCCATTTTGCGCACATTGCATGCACAAGTATAGGGAGAGATTGTGTGGCACCCCTGAGGCTCGGTCGCCACAGAGGTACTGCACCTCCACCTGAGGTGTGGTGCCCCACCATCCAGGTAAGTTGGAGGCTCCTGACCACGCTCCAACACTCGCACCCCCCCACACAACAGAGTAGTTCAGCAGAGCCACATTGCGGCTCCCTGCTTGGAGTGTAGCATAGCACCTTTGGTGGCTCCCTGCTTGGAACACTAAACGTGCTGGGATGCGAGTGGAGTTGAGAATACATAAAAGAGCGGGAAGGATTACAGGTCAGTCTGGAGAGGAAGTCACTCAGAGAGGAGTGAGGGAAGAAGATCCCTGAGAGAGAGATAGAGGAAGGAGTGCTGCAGCTGCCTCAGTGACCTGGGTCTGCTGGCACGGGAAAGGAAAGAAGGAGAAAGACATTGAACTGAAACCTGATCTTCCAAAAGAAGGAGAGATTAGTACGGAACGAAGGAGTAAAAGGGAACAGAGGACGTGGGTTAGAGGAGAACCCTGCCTAGAAGTTCTAAGCGCAAGGCCGGGGCCCGTTCCCCGAGGTTGTATGGATGCTAATGGTCCTACAGCAGACACCGGTGGAGTAGTGGGCTGTAAATGCACTACTCCCATCTAAAACTTGGGGGCACAACAGCAACTTGGATAGTGAGCCGGGGCTCAGGAGTAAGGAGTCCCCAAAGCAGGCTACAGCTGTCTGCCGTACAAGTAGAGTTCTTGGGAACATCTGTCAGGAGGCACTCCAGTGTAACTCAGTACTAGGAGATCTTCACACTTAAAGGCGCTAAAAGAGGAGACGTTCAGAAAAGGCACATGTTGGCGGAGCGTTGGAAGGGAGCATTCCATCTGGCCTGGAGGTTGATTGAGTCCCTGACCCGGAGGACACAGCACGGAGGCAGGCACCTGTTTGTACTACAGACTGTGAGTAAAGCTTTGGAACTACAAGGCCTGGTGTCCTCCATTGATTCTTGCGCCCACACACCCAGCACTGCTACATCCGAGTACCAGCTTCTACACTGCCTGCGCCTCTCAGCTACCCCCTCACATCTACACTGCCCTGGGACTACAGCTCCACATGTGGGGAGCTTCACCATCTTGGCTGCAACACACCACCAGTCCCAGAGGATCTGCATGTAGCGTTGGCTTAACATCTCACTTGCCGAACACCACAGCTGGCGTCACGAACTATTCCATTAACTACATTCCACCATTCAAACTTCTCCTATTAATTGGGCGCCCAGGGCCACGGACCGGGTCACCGCTGCTGTGACACATCCCGCCGACACCGGCCCGGTACGAGTACCCCACGGCCCTGGGAGGGCGACCCAACTGCTCAGCTGCTAGGTTGAGTCTTTAGGCTGCTTGATAACCCAAAAGCCCTTTCCAGGTCTACCTGCAGTGTATACTAGGTCAGTGTATAGTAGGAAGAGAGAAATACTCGAGCAGAGACAGTTTAAGGCTGTGTGCCCACGTAAGCATTTTTTTCGCATTTTTTAAGCGTTTTTACCAGCACAAACGCTTAAAAATCACTTAAAAGAAGCATTCCATTCATTTTAATGCATTCTCCACTTTTTGTGCATATTGATGCGTTTTTTTCCGCAAAAAAACCACATCATGATAAAAAATGCAGCATGCGCATTAATTTTGCGGAAAAGTCCGCATTTTTAGCTATTTTCTATGAGACGGGATGAGCGGAAAAAGACGCATAAAAACGCACGTTTTTTGCACAAAAATGCGGAAAACGCGCAAAAAAACACGTGGAAAGAAAAGACGCGTTTTCTGGGAAGGAGTCCGGTTTTCATGCAGAAATTTTCTGCATACGTGGGGACATAGCCTAAAGCAGCCGGTCACTAGCTCCATAATACCACTAAAAAATAGCTATTTTCATAGCAGAAGACACACAATAAAGTCAGAGTACAGGGAGGGAGAGATTATGTATGGTAATGGTAGGGAGAGGATAAAGTGTTCTTCCAGTGTCCATCTTAAAACAGCTCTTGTTAGAGGCAAAGCAATATTTTTCCAGCAAACAGGGTACTAGCATTAAGTGCTGCCTTTTTTTTTTTTTAAAGCACCGATCTATTTTCCCCACTGTTTTTGAGTTAGGGCCCTATGCAAAGCAGTAGTCCAAACATTTGCTACTGCCTGCTACCAAGCACGAACCAGGCCATTTTCCCCACTGTTTTTGTGGTCACAGCCTGCCTTCTGCTGTCCACATTAGTCCACTGAAAAAGGCATTTAGTCCCCTACGCAAAGCAGGAATCCAAACATCAGAGCTGTGGCAAGCTTTAAAACAATAGACCAATCAGTGGCTCTCCTCACTGCACCTCCACCTGGGCATAACCTGCTGGCAGCTTTAAAGGTCAGCATGCTGGTACACATGCCATGCATGGCTCAAAAAAAAGTTACCCTGCCTTGCTGTACCTACTTGAGAAGGTGCGCCGTATTAGTGCCCATGTCCGCCATTCCGCTACCGCTTTTGCTGGTCTTACAGCGCTGCAAAAGCGCTTGAATTTACCAAGCCATCGCCTCATTTGCGACCTGCCCACGTGGTGGAACGCAACCTATCATATGTTGGCAAGGATTAGTGAGCAGCAGAGGCCAGCAGCTGAATACCAGCTTCAACATGCCCGTCAGACTGAGAGTCAGCCACCACACATAACAACTGTCGAATAGATGTGGATTTCTGACATTTGTGAGGTTCTTGAAAACTTTGAGTACAGCACCAACCTCATCGGCGGTGATCAGGCTGTTATCAGTGTAACCATTCCACTACTGTGTCTCTTGAAACAATCACTGCATAATCTCAAAGAGGAAGCTTTGAGTGCCTAGCATGTTGGTATGGAGCCAGATTTCACAATGGGTGATACTACCGAGCCCAGCCAAAATTCTGAGGCAGCATAGGGTGATGAGGAGGAAGATGAGGAGGATGAGGAGGGAGAGGACTTGTTTTTCTGTGCTACCGAGGGGACTCCTAATGCTACAGAGGGGACACCCAACCCAAGTTTCATGTCTGTGCCCTGGATGGGCTGGAAAGGAGGAAGTGGATGAGGAGGCGAGTCATCATTAGGAGAGGATGGGTACTGTTCCTACTGTTGGGGACACAGAACATTTGCCTTTTTGCAGCTTGGCTCACATGGCACAGTTCATGTGTAAGTGTCTGTGGCAAGACCCTCACATGAAACACATTTTATCCAACAACCAATACTGGTTGGCCACCTTTCTCGATCAAGGGTAATTTCCTTTTCTCCTTTTGGAGTCACCAAAGAGTTTTAAAATGGAATCATTGAAGAGGGCAGTTGTAGATCAGCTGCTGAAATCATCACCCTCCTCAGACAATGCTGGTGGCAGAGTTGGCATCTGTTTTCAACACCAAGTGACAATGGGGAGAGAACCGAACACCAGGTCCAAAAGAGGTGGGGGAATGTGCACAAATTGGGCAATTTTCAATAAACCAGCACAACAACAAGGGCTATCTGTGCCAGTAATAATGCCTAGGAGTGAAAAGTTGCAGAACATGGTCAAGGATTACTTAAATGACCATATGTGTGTCCTTTCTGACACTTCAGTTCCCATTAATTATTGGGTGTCCAAGCTGAACACTTGGCCCGACCTCTCTTTATACTCCTTGGAGGTGCTGGCCTGCCCGGCTTCTAGTGTGATATGAGAGCGTGTTTTCCGTTCTGCTGGGTCAATTATCACTGATAGGAGCACATGCCTCTCCACGGAAAATGCAGACAGACTTACTCTGATTAAATTCAGCAAGGACTGGATATCTCCACAGTTTGCAATCCCTCCAGATGACAGCAATCCAACCTAAATTTACCAAAAATGCTGATTCATGCTACTGCTGTTAACGTCATCCCTTTCCCATAAAAACCCGTTTTGTTCCTTCGTCAACCATGACTCAGCTCATTGGGCTAATTTTTCCAAACCCTATGCACATTGTGCAGTGGACAAACCAGGACAGTATCCCTACTCCAGCCTAACTACTATTTGTGATTGGAGGCCCTGGGTGTTAGGTGTCGGATTCCTGCAGCAACACAACAGGAATCCAGAGCCTCACATGCTGCTATGCAGCAAGTCATTCCTGAGGCTAAGTCCCTCTGCCGCTCTACTGAGCATGCTCATGAGACGATCTCCCATTGGAGGTCGGGAGTCACGTGCTCAGGTCCTTCTCCAGATCTGATTGTTCCATCTCAGAGATCTGGAAGGTCCCGACAGCGCACGGCTATAAAAGGCCCACATGGCCACTCGGCCATGCGCTAGTATAGACTCTTCTTGCTAGATGTGTGAATGGTGATGGATGTATGACTCTGATGACTGACTTATTAAGATTCCCCTCCCTCTGATATTACGCATGTGGATAGGGAACTAGGAAAAGAGTCAGCGCCAGTCAGTGGCAAGCCACAGGCCACTATGCACACCGCACCTCTACACTAGCTTCCGGTGGTGTCACGTCTCGGCACTATCGCATAGCGGCTGTGTCTGCCGCCGCGCTGCATCCAGCAGCACTTACCGGCGTCCGCAGTAGCGGCGCCGCACGCACGGTAGGTCTAGACGGACACCGACCCCAGTCTTGTGCCCGTGTCCTGTGACCGGATACCGTACGTGCAATTTCGCTGAGACCTGTGATTCTAACAGGCTCGACGCTTATGTTTATGTTACAGCGCCTCTGTGAGCTAACTGAGTCCGCTCTGCACACATCGGGTGACGCTGAACCTGTGCGCATTATACCGCCATATAGCACGTCTGCCATTAATTAGCAGCAGTGTTAACACCTTCTGCACGGTGGACCCCGAGCTGCGAACGCACTTTATTATTTATTTATTTATTTAGTGCGTTCCGCCGTTCCTAACATTATACTAGCGCCAGTGTCTGGCTAATAATGGTGGACCAGCAGCAGCTACAGTGGTACATTCGGCAGCTGGAGGGCAGGTTGGCAGCCCTTGAGAGTTCCACCTCGGCTGCAGATGCTGGTGCAGTCACTGCTCAGACAATTGCAGAGGCTGTCTCCCGGTCGTCCATGTCCACGCCCATGCCGACAATTTCCCACCTCCCGTTGCCCGATAAATTTTTTGGTGACAGCGCCACCTGTAGGGGTTTCGTGAGCCAGTGCTCTATCCAGCTCGAGTTACTGGCCGCACAATTCCATACAGAGTGGGCTAAGGTGGGGTTTATCGTCTCCCTCCTGTTGGGCAGGGCGTTGGAATGGGCTACGCCACTATGGGAGCATGATGACCCTGTGGTACTGAGCACTGCTCAGTTTCTAAAATCACTAAAGCAGGTCTTTTTGGGGCCCCGGGTCACTCGTGACACCTCACTCCAGTTACTTGCGTTAATGCAGGGACCCCTGTCGGTCAGTCAGTACGCTGTCCGTTTTCGGACACTGGCTTCCGAACTGGAGTGGCCTGATAAAGCATTCATCTCAGTGTTATGGAGAGGGTTGGCTGAGCATGTCAAAGATGCTTTATCTACCAGAGAGGTCCCCATAAGTCTGGAGGAGTTGATTGCAATCTCCACCCGTATTGATCTCCGTTTTACGGAGCGCGGGCTGGAGCGTACTCAATCCAGAAAGAAGCTTAGGTTGGCACCTGACTTCTCTGAATTTCTTGAACCCCCTGATCTGGAAGTTTTACCTCCTGAGCCCGTGGATGTGTCCGTACCGGTCCTAAACCGCGTCCGGCACAGGGCTCCACATGCTGCTACCTGTGTCAACAGTTTGGCCACCTGGCTAACAGGTGTCCGCAGCGATCGAAAAAACGTTCACCTCCAGTAATAGTTGGTGGGGATCTACCTAATATGAAAACTTTCTCCTCCAAACCGGTATTCCGAGGGACGTTAGACAGTGGAACTTCCACCTGGGAGGTAGAGGTCACGGTGGACTCTGGGGCAGAAGGAAATTTTATGTCTTCAGCCTTCGCCCAAAAGCACGCTATTCCACTGGTGCCACTTCCTCACCCCGTGACCATCAGGGTGGTCAGCGGATCTACCTTACCATCTCAGATTACCCACCAGACAGCACCCCTGGGGTTCTCAATCTCCCTGTCTCATCGCGAGACGTTGTCCCTGCTCATTATGCCAAAGGGCATCGACCAGGTGCATCTCGGATTCCCCTGGCTCCGTTGCCATTCCCATCATATAGAGTGGTCCTCGGGGAGTATACTGGGCTGGAGCAAGGACTGTGTGGGAAGGTGCATGGGGGGCAGTGTCCAAGTAGCCTCTGTGGAGGTGCCCACAGATCATTCCACGCTCCTCACTGGGAATCTGAGGTCCATGGTTTCGGTCGTCCCTGAGCCAGTGCCGCCAGGCAAGACCTTTGTCCCACCTCACCTGCGGACCCAAAAAATACATTCAAGCATGCGCCTCTTGTGCTCGGAGTAGCTCCTCTAAACAGAGGCCGGCTGGGTTACTGTATCCCTTGCCGGTGGCAGACCGGGCAATGGAGATCCGTGACAGTCTGGGCCGCACCCCACATGTCACTCAAATCTCTAAAATGAGTATGAAGACGCCCGCCGACACACATCGGCGTCCCGCTCCAACTTCTGCCCCTGGTGACCAAGCCATCCCTGACGCCTTCCACGTGTCCCTTCTCAAACTTGTTCACATGTCCCGGTTTTTCAAGTCATCTGCCGGGGCATCATACTTGTCTTCGGATGAGCCTGAGGCCTACGCCTCTGTGGGACACAAGGTGTTACCTGGCAAAAAACTTTATTTGGTGGATTGGAAGGCTCAGGAGGGAGGGGGACCCAGGTGGGGGGGTAATGTTAGGCGTTGGATTCCTGCAGTGACACAACAGGAATCCAGAGCCTCACATGCTGCTATGCAGCAAGTCATTCCTGAGGCTAAGTCCCTCTGCCGCTCTACTGAACATGCTCACGAGACAATCTCCAATTGGAGGTCGGGAGTCACGTGCTCAGGTCCTTCTCCAGATCTGATTGGTCCATCTCAGAGATCTGGAAGGTCCCGGCAGCGCACCGTTATAAAAGGCCCACATGGCCGTTCGGCCATGCGCTAGTATAGAGTCTTCTTGCTAGATGTGTGAATGGTGATGGATGTATGACTCTGGTGACTGACTTATTAAGATTCCCCTCCCTCTGGTATTACGCATGTGGATAGGGAACTAGGGAAAGAGTCAGCGCCAGTCAGTGTCAAGCCACAGGCCACTGTGCACACCGCACCTCTACACTTGCGCCCGGTGGTGTCACGTCTCGGCACTATCGCATAGCGGCTGTGTCTGCCGCCACACTGCATTCAGCAGCACTTACCGGCGTCCGCAGTAGCGATGCCGCACGCACGGTAGGTCTAGACGGACACCGACCCCAGTCTTGGGCCCTAGTCCTGTGACCGGATACCGTGCGTGCAATTTCGCTGAGACCTGTGATTCTAACAGGCTCGGCATTTATGTTTATGTTACAGCACCTCTGTGAGCTAACAGAGTTCGCTCTGCGCACATCGGGTGACGTTGAACCCGTGCGCATTATACCGCCATATAGTGCATCTGCCATTAATTAGCAGCAGTGTTAACACCTTCTGCACGGTGGACCCCGAGCTGCGAACGCACTTTATTATTTATTTATTTAGTGCGTTCCGCCGTTCCTAACATTTGGCATGGTGGCTTCCTGCGTCAGCACATAGAGCTAATTTTTACAAACCCTATGCACATTGTGCAGTGGGCAAACCAGGGCAGTATTCCTACTCCAGCCTAACTACTATTTGTGATTTTAGGCCCTTGGGATGGTGGCTTCCTGCGTCAACTATGACTCAGCCCATAGACCTAATTTTTACAAACCGTATGCCCATTGTGCAGTGGACAAACCAGGACAGTATTTCTACTCCAGCCTAACTACTATTTGTGATTATAGGCCCTTGGGATGGTGACTACCTGTGTCAACCATAACTCAGCCCATAGGGATAATTTTTACAAACCCTATGCACATTGTGCAGTGGACAAATCTTGAATGTAAGCTAATATTTGTCATTGGAGGCCCTTGTGACAGGTTGTCCCACATTGTGACTCAGATAGGGGATACATATTCAATAGAAATCTAGGTTTATTCTTATGTATCTGTAAAAGTTTTGTAATACTACAACAAACTTATTCCCAGAAACCATATGTGAGTCAGAAATGCATGCAGGCATATTCTCCAGGCTCTTACCATGCTGTTTCATCACTTTCCCATCCACTTCAGCCTTTTCCTCAGGCCCCCAGACCCCTTTGTAGGGTCCAGTAGAAAATTACTTGTATTTCCCATTGACTTGCCTTGTACCCGCTATTCGAAGCGAATACACAATTTTTACAAAGTACTCGCTATGAGTATAGCGATTATGAATATTAAGGTACTTGCTCATCACTTATCCTTACCCATATGGATCCCAGTGTGACTCCAGACTCACAGCCCCTTCAGCCATGCATTTAATTTTATTCTATGTGATACGCTCTGCTGAGACATGTATCAAATCTAGTGATGAGCGAGCACTAAAATGCTTGTGTGTTCGTTGCTCGGGTCGAGCAAATTGGAAGGCTCGTGTGCTCAACCCGGTTAATGAGCCCAATGTAAGTCTATGGGAAACCCTAGGTTTTTTGCCGCGACCTTCCCACCGGAGGTTTTTTGAGGGTCTAAAAACTGCATAAATCTATGGGAAAAGTGCTCAAATGACATAGGAACAGCATGGGGAAGACCCCTGGAAGCATTTCTGACTCCCAGGTCACTGCTGTGAACAATGTTGCATTTCAAATTTAGCGGAGAATAAGTGTGGCTGTCTGTGTGTGTGTTTGTGCGGTTATCTGTGTGTGTGTGTGTGTGCGGTTGTCTGTGTGTGGGTGTGTGTGTGTCTGCAGGTGTGTGTGGGTGTCTGTGTGTGCGATAACGCTACCACCAATACTGTCGGTCACAGCGCTGTGGAATCATGCTGTCAGATGGCCCAATGAGACTACTGCTCCCATTGGGCTATCTCTGGTGTCACTGATAACAGTGACAATAGGTGCCGCTGATGGGAGAGTAGAATCATCTGCCGGCACCTGTGCTCACTGTTAAAAAAAGCAAAATTACATACATATTCATTATTCACATAATACATACATATTGATACATAATATATACATACATACATATATACATATTCACTTAGAAATAAAAACACATTATACTCACCGCACACCAAATACCCGACACCCTAGTTTCCTAGAAATAACGTAAAATAATAAACCAATATATACTCCCTGTCCGCGTCCCTTGCCATGCACCTTGCCCATTTTTAATGGAGGACAATATTTTCCACCTTCACTGCAAATGGCTGAATTTGGAGCGAACTTACATGTGATCCGTGTGACGGACAAACCACACTTTTAAATAGCTGGCCTGTAGGTAACTATTTTTTTTACAGCAAACTGGTGTCAATAACTTCACTAATAATAATAAAGTAACTTGGCACTCAACTGAATTGTCCTTTTTAAGTGAAGTTTTTATTTATGTGCAGTCCTACAAAAAGACGTTTCGGCCTACACTTGGCCGTTGTCAGTCCGACTGCTGTCTATATAGTATGAACAAATATATGTCCACGAGCAAAATAATTTTTTTGTAACTTCCTGCTTCCAAATATGGTGTAGGCATATAGCAGGCTTCCAGCTACCCTTAAGGTGTGCGGTGCTGGTAATTCAATTAGATGCAATATATTCCATAAGGAAATGAGGAGAGGTTCCCGTTGGATTGCTGAAGCAATTTGCCTGTGGAAGATGTCTGTACTGAGACCGGTGTAAAAATATACCTGTAGAAAATGTCTGTACTGAGACCGGTAGCAAAAGGCCCGTATGGGGCATATAATAGTAGCTTGTAGGTGAGACCGGCAGCCTATGGCTAATATGGGGCTTATAGAAGTAGGTTGCAAGTGTGCAGGGCTGAACGCAGTATCCACCGAAGCTTCCAAACGGATACACATGGATATGTGTATAATATATTGTAGTACACCTACAGTAGGAAACAAGCAAATCTCTCTCTAGCTCAGCAGCACCTCTCCCTACACTGCCTGATTCCGGAGTAGACTGTGACGAGCATGGCGGTTCCAGGTCTGATATAGACCTGATGACGCTGTGTGGCCAGCCAATCACTGTAATACCACACCCAACATGGCTGCGGCCTTACAGTGTGTGGCAGACAATCCCTGCATGTTCATTGGCCTCTAAAGAGTGTCAAATATGCAGGGAGGGGACCCGACCTTCCGCCAAGCAACCCCGGAAATACTCAGCGAGCTCTGAGCATCTCGAGCAGTGAGATGCTCGGGCAAGCATTGAGTAGTGGCAAGTATGCTGATGTCTCGCTATGTCATCAGAGGTCATTCGCGCAATGCATCCCTGGGAATGGAAGTTGCTGGCAGCGCCATGAGGACCGAGAGGAGTCCGGGGGCCGACGGAGTGTAAGTATATCCCTATTTCTTATTTTTTTATTATTTTTAACATTCTATCTTTTACTATGATGCTGCATAGGCAGCATCAATAGTAAAAAGTTGGTCACACTTGTCAAGCACTATGCTTGACAAGTGTGACCAACCTGTCAATCACTTTTCCATGCAATGCTTCAAATCGCTTGGAAAAGTGCAATCATTCTGCAAGCTAAAAACACTTGCAAAACGCTTGTGTTTTGTGGGAAAAAGCATGCGAATTCTGAATCTGTTTTACCCGCGTCGGGGAGTTGCGGAAATGCTGCGGACATTTCTGCAGCATTTCTGCAATGTGGGAACATAGCCTAACAGTTGATGACTGGAACATTATATTGTCTTTGAAAAAAAAACCAATGCAAAATGTGTGCCAGAACTGAAATCATAACAATAATTGATTTAAAATATTTAAACTTTAAGGAATACAAAATACTAAAAAGGACATGCAAAAATTCCCAACATACAGATAAAAAAACAAATTGCTGGGTGAGCCACATGGAGAGCCCTAGTAGTAAAAGTCCCCAATAACATATAATATATACAAGTGCTTCTCACAAAATTAGAATATCATCAAAAGTTAATTTATTTCAGATCTTCAATACAAAAAGTTAAACTTATATATTATATAGAGTCATTACAGAGTGATCTATTTCAAATGTTTATTTCTGTTTATGTTGATGATTATGGTTTACAGCCCATAAAATAACCTAAAAGTCATTATCTTAGTAAATTAGAATAATTAACAAAAAAACACCTGCAAAAGCTTCCTAAGCATTTAAAAAGTCTGTTTCAGTATGCTCCACAGTCATGGGGAAGACTGCTGACTTGACAGATGTCCAGAAAGCAGTCATTGACACATTCCACAGGGAGGGTAAGCCACAAAAGCTCATTGATAAAGAAGCTGGTGGTTTACAGAGTGCTGTATCCAAACATATTAATGGAAAGTTGAGTGGAAGGAAAAAGTGTCGTAGAAAAAGGTGCACAAGCACTTGTATATCAAATAAATTGTAAGCAATATCACACAAGTATGATGATGATTAAAATGTAATCATCCAATGTTTATGAAATTATGACCATATAACAATGGACAATGGGAATCCAGTCAATGTCTATCCCACAGGAAAAAGTCCAAGACAGTAAAATTAAAACTTGATATATACAATATATATAGTGTATGATGTCGTGTATGTGTTGTACTATTCTTGAAGGATAATATTGGCAATTGTTGATGAATGATTTTACATGTCCTTTGACTATTTATTTATGGGGTTAACATTCATCTCAGCCATTCATTGCTACGTTATTGTTTCTGTTACTCTTATAGAGGTGAATGGTAGTCATGATAACAGTGTAGCATAGCAAGTTATTATCTTTCCATAATTCTAGAATTACATTTTAGTCACATTTAAAAAAACCTTATAATTATTAGGGTTTTTTTTTATAAGGTTCTATATACAATGGTAGAGTCATCATACATCTAGACATGGACTTCATATCATGTGATAAAACCCATCCATTCAGCTACATTTTATAAGAAGAAGGACAGAGCACTATATATGAGCAGTGTTATGAAATACAGTTGTGCTCAAAAGTTTACATACCTTGGCAAAATTTTTGCTTTCTTGGCCTTTTTTCAGAGAATATGAATGATAACACCAAAACTTTTTCTCCACTTATGGTTAGCGGTTGTGTGAAGCCATTTATTGTCAAACTACTGTGTTTTCTCTTTTTAAAATCATAATGACAACCCAAAACATCCAGATGACCCTGATCAAAAGTTTACATACCCTGGTGATTTTGGCCTGATAATATGCACAGAGGTTGACACAAATGTGTTTGACTGGCTACTAAAGGTAACATCCTCAACTGTGACCTGTTTGCTTGTAATCATTGTGTGTGCATAAAAGCTGAGTGAGTTTCTGAGATCCAGACAGACTCTTGCATCTTTCTTCCAGTCACTGACCTTTCTGGATTATGAGTCATGGGAAAAGCAAAAGAATTGTCAGCGGATCTATGGGAAAAGGTAGTTGAACTGTATAAAACAGGAATGGGATACAAAAGGATATCCAAGGAATAGATAATGCCAGTCAGAAGCGTTCAAACTGTGATTAACAAATGGAAAATCAGGGGATCTGTAAAAACAAAACCACAGTCAGGTAGACCAACAAAAATTTTGTCCACAACTGCCAGGAAAATTGTTTGGGATGCAATGAAAACCCCACAAATAACATCAGCTGAAATACTGGACTATCTGAAAACTGTGTGCCTGTTTCAAGATGCACAATAAGGAGGCACTTGAAGAAAAATGAGCTGCATGGTCGATTTGCCAGAAGAAAGCCATTACTGTGCAAATGCCACAAAGTATCTAACCTAAATTATGCAAAACAGCACAGAGACAAGCCTCAAAACCTCTGGAACAAGGTAATTTGGAGTTATGAGACCAAAATTTAACTTTTTGGCCACAACCATAAACGTTACATTTGGAGAGAGGTCAACAAGGCCTATGATGACATGAACACCATTCCTACTGTAAAGCACGGAGGTGGATCCCTGATGTTTTGTGGATGTGTGAGCTACAAAGGCACAGGAAACTTGGTCAAAGTTGAAGAAAATATGAATGCAGCACATGATCAGCAAATACAGCTGTGCATGAGATGTACTTGGATGTTCCAACGTGACAACAATCCAAAACACAAGGCCAAGTCAACCTGTCATTGGCTACAGCAGAACAAAGTGAAGGTTCTGGAGTGGCCATCTCAGTCTCCTGACCTCAATATCACTGAGCCACTCTGGGGAGAGCTCAAGCGCGCAGTTCATGCTAGACAGCCCAGTAATTTACAGGAACTGGAGGCTTTTTGCCAAGGAGAATGGGAAGCTTTACCATCTGAGAAAATAAAGAACCCCATTCACTGTTGCAGAGTGTATCTTTTGAGAATCCACCGGTACACAGGAGAACTTCTCTGAGCAAGTTATCTTGAGTAAACAGCATTTACTTATTATGGGTAAACATGAGATAAGAATTCAGAAGCACACAGCCATGCTGCTGGAATAATACAGTCAAAAGCAAAGTAAAACTAACATCAACAAGAAAGCTTCCCTCCCCACAATACAGCAAACATTTAGCTTCACACTATTGCCGTCTGCTGTCAGGCTAGTGTAAAGTCCTCCTTTACACAAACAATAAGTCCATTTCTGTGGCATAGGCCAACACCCTTTCTCAACAGTAAGGACTTATTCAGTCAAACCCAACTTTTTTATTAGTCTCTGGTGTTTATCAGCATTCAACGCCTTCGTGAAGATGTCTGCTGTCATTTCTTCAGTAGGATAATCCTTCAAAAAATGATACTTCACATTTCCCAAGTCTTTGATATCGAAATGTTGCTTCAGGATTTTTAGAATGTTTTCTTTATCCCTTTCTTGTTCAGAACAAATCAAAATGTCATCTACATATATGAGTACATAAATCCATCTATTCATCAGTCTTTTTGTGTACAAGCATGGATCAGCTTTGCTTCTTTGAAATTTTTCATTTGTAAGCACTTCCATGATTTTGTCATTCCACGCTTTAGCTGCTTGCTTTAAACCATATATGCTTTTCTGTAGTTTACAAACTTTGTTTGGGTTTCTTTCATCTTTGAATCCTGGAGGTCGTTCCATGTAAATGTTGTCTGTTAAATCTCCATTCAAAAATGCTGTCTTTACATCCAGATGTATCAGTTCCATCTGTTTCATTGCTGCAACTGTAAGTAAAGTTCTTATTGTAGTATGTTTGACAACTGGAGCAAATGTCTCATCATAGTCTTCTCCATATTTTTGAGAATATCCTTTAGCTACAAGTCTTGCTCGGTATCTTTCAGGTGTGCCATCTGTTTGGTATTTTACTTTAAAAATCCATTTACATCCTATGGCTTTTCTTCCTTATGGTAAATCTGTAAGTGTCCATGTATTTGAGTCATGCATGGATTTCATTTCTGTTTCTGTTGCTGCTATCCATTTATTAGCTGCTTCTTTAGGTAGTTTAGATATGTCTTCCCAAGAGGTAGGTTCATAAATTTTATGTTAGGGATGGCGGAACGCGCTAAATATTAAATAATAGAAAGTGCGTTCGCCGCCCGGGGTCCACCGTGCAGTAGGTGTGAAAACCACTGCTAGACAATGGCAGACGTGCTATATGGCGGTAAAATGCACATGGGTTCAACGTCACCCAATGTACGCAGAGTGGACTCTTAACTCACAGAGGCGCTGTAACATAGACATAAACACAGAGCCTGTTAGACTCACAGATCTCAGCGAAATTGCACACATGGTATCAGGTCACAGGACAGGGTCCAAGACAGGGGACGGTGTCCGTCTAGACCAATGATGCGTGGGGCATCGCAACTGCAGACGCCGGTAAGTGCTGATGAATGCAGCGCGGCGGCAGACACAGCCGCTATGTGATAGTGCCGTGAGAGACGTGACACCACCGGACGCTAGTGTAGAGGTGCGGTGTGCACAGTGGCCTAAGGTTTGCCACTGACTGGCGCTGACTCTTTCTATAGTTCCCTATCCACATGCTTAATATCAGAGGGAAGGGAATCTTAATAAGTCAGTCACCAGAATCATACATTCATCACCATTCATACATCGAGCAAGAAGAGTCTATACTAACGCATGGCCGAGCAGCCAAAGCAAACCTTTTATAGCCAGGACCTTCCGGAAGCTTCCAGATCCCTGAGATGGATCAATCAGATCTGGAGAAGGACCTGGACATGTGGCTCCCGATCTCCAATGGGAGATCGTCTCGTGAGCATGCTCAGTAGAGCTATGGAGGGACTTAGCCTCTGGAGTGATTTGCTGCTGAGCAGCCTGCATTGCCATTGCTGACCCAAAGGTGACAGCAATAGTCAACCCCACAGAGCAGGTCTGGGCAGAGTGTCTGGGAAGCCGGGATTGCTAAGCAATGTCCTCTGTGGTCGAAAGATAATGGGAGACAACAGAATGTGAGGCTCTGGATTCCTGTTGAACTGCTGCAAGAACCCAACGCCCAACATTGCCCCCCCCCTCCTGAGCCATCCAATCCACCAAATAAAGTTTTTTGCCACGTACCACCTTGTGTCCCACAGAGGAATAGGCCTCAGGCTCGTCCGAAGACAAGTCTGATGTCCCGGCAGACGACTCGGAAAACCGGATCATGTGAACAGGTTTGAGAGGGGACACGTGGAAGGCGTCAGGGATAGCTAAGTCGCCAGGAGCAGAAGTTGGAGCGGGAGGCCGTTGTGTGTCAGCGGGCATCATCACTCTCACTTTAGAGGATAGAGTGACATGCAGGGTGTGACCCAGACTGTCGTGAACCTCCCTTGCCAGGACTGCCACCGGCAAGGGATTCAGTAACCCAGCCGGCCTCAGTTTAGAGGAGCTGCTCCGAGCACAAGAGGCGCATGCATGAAAGTATTTTTTAGTGTCCCAAGCCCTGTGCGGCCCCAATATCACCTTGCCAGGAGTTTTGTAGTCTGCTTGTAGCCAAAGTGACCATCCACCCTGGACGCGTGTGCCCACGCGAGAACCTTGGACCGCAGGTGAGGCGGGACAAAGGTCTTGCCTGGCGGCACTGACTCGAGGACGACCGGGGCCACGGTCTTCAGATCCCCAGTAGGGGGCATGGAAAGATCCGCAGGCACCTCCACAGAGGCTACCTGGACGCTGCTCCCCATGCACCTTCCCACATAGTCCTTGCTCCATCCCAATATTTTCCCCGAGGACCACTCTATATGAGGGGAATGGCAACGGAGCCAGGGAACCCCGAGGAGCACCTGATCGATACCCTCTGGCATAATGAGCAGGGACAGCATCTCCTGATGAGATGGTGGAATTGAGAGCCTAAGGGGTGCTGTTTGGTGGGTAACCTGGGATGACAAGGTCAACCCATTTACCACCCTGATGGGCACTAGTTGAGGAAGTGGTACCAACGGGATAGCGTGCTGTTGGGCGAAGGACGAGGACATAAAGTTCCCTTCTGCCCCGGAATCCACTGTGACCTGTACCACCCAGGAGGAATCACCGCTATCTAACGTCCCTTGGAGTGCAGGTTTGGGGGAGAAGGTTTCCATAGCGAATAGACTCCCACCAATTACCAGTGGACGCGTTCGTTTTTTCGGCCGCTGCAAACACCTGTTAGCCAGGTGACCAGACTATCGACACTGGTAACAGCGTGTGGAGCTTTGTGGCAGACACGTCTTGAGACCGGCGTGAGACACCTCCATGGGCTCTGGAGGTAAACTCTCTTGCTCGAGAGGTTCTAGATGTTCAAAGAGGTTGGGAGCCAAGTTAACCTTCCATCTGGATTGAGCACGCTCCAGCCCGCACTCTGAAAAACGGAGATCGATGCGGGTGGAAATAGCAATCAGCTCTTCCAGATTTACGGGAACCTCCCTTGTAGATAAAGCATCCTTAACATGCTCCGCCAAACCTCTCCAGAACACAGGGATGAGGGTTTTATCAGGCCATTCCAGCTCGGAAGCCAGTGACTGGAAACGGACAGCCTACTGGCTGACCGAGAGGGATCCCTGTGTTAATGCTAGTAACTGGAGAGAGGTGTCGTGAGTGACCCATGGCCCCAAAAAGACCTGCTTCAGAGATGTTAGGAACGGAGCAGCGGTCCGAACCACAGGGTCACCACGCTCCCACAGTGGCGTGGCCCACTCCAGCGCCCTGCTCGACAGAAGGGAAATGATAAACCCCACCTTAGCCCGCTCTGTAGGGAATCGTGCGGCCAGTAACTCAAGCTGGATAGAGCACTGGCTCACGAAACCCCTGCAGGAGGCGCTGTCACCAGAAAATTTATTGGGAAACGGGAGGTGGGAAACTGTCGGCGCAGGCGTGGACGTGGACACACGCGAGACAGCGTCTGCGACTGCCTGTGCAGAAGCCTCAGTAACCTTCGCAGCTGAGGCGGAACTCTCGAGAGTCGCTAACCTGCCCTCCAGCTGCTGAATGTACTACAATAGCTGCTGCTGGTCTGCCATTACTAGACAGACACTGGCGCTAGTATAATGTTAGGGACGGCGGAACGCACTAAATATTAAATAATAGAAAGTGCGTTCGCAGCTCGGGGTCCACCATGCAGTAGGTGTTAAAACCGCTGCTAGACAATGGCAGACGCGCTATATGGCGGTATAGTGCGCACGGGTTTAACTTCACCCGATGTGCGCAGAGCGGACTCTGTTAACTCACAGAGGCGCTGTAACATAAACATAAACACCGAGCCTGTTAGACTCACAGGTCTCAGCGAAATAGCACGCACGGTATCAGGTCACAGGACAGGGTCCGTCTGGACCTACCATGCATGCGGCGTCGCAACTGCTGACACCAGTAAGTGCTGCTGAATGCAGCGCGGCAGCAGACACAGCCGCTATGCGATAGTGCCGTGAGAGACGTGACACCACCGGACGCTAGTATAGAGGTGCAGTGTGCACAGTAGCCTAAAGTTTGCCACTGACTGGCGCTGACTCTTTCTTTAGTTCCCTATCCACATGCGTAATATCAGAGGGAAGGGAATCTTAATAAGTCACCAGAATCATACATCCATCACCATTCACACATCTAGCAAGAAGAGTCTATACTAGCGCATGACCGAGCGGCCATGCGAACCTTTTATAGCCAGGACCTTCCGGAAGCTTCCAGATCCCTGAGATGGACCAATCAGATCTGGAGAAGGACCTGGACATGTGGCTCCCGATCTCCAATGGGAGATCGTCTCGTGAGCATGCTCAGTAGAGCTACGGAGGGACTTAGCCTCTGGAGTGATTTGCTGCTGAGCAGCCTGCATTGCCATTGCTGACCCAAAGGTAACAGCAATAGTCAACCCCACAGAGCAGGTCTGGGCACAGTGTCTGGGAAGCCAGGATTGCTGAGCAATGTCCTCTGTGGTCGAAAGATAATGGGAGCCCGCAGAATGTGAGGCTCTGGATTCCTGTTGAACCGCTGCAGGAACCCAACACCTAACATTTTGCTTGTATGAGAGACATTTTGTTCTCTCTGATTGACCGTCTTGGTTCTGTGTCTGTTTGTAGTTGCATTTCTTCATTTTCAGTATTCTATTCTTCATCAATTTCAACTACTTTCTCATCAGATACCTCTTCAGTTATGTCACTGCTGTTTTTCTCATTTTTTGTGTCAATTGAAATCATAGTGTCTTCATTTAGATCCTCAATGAATGTCACACTGTCACTCACCGTGACTCTGTCTGTTTTGGGATCTAGGATTCTGTATCCTTTGCAGTTTTCACTATATCCAACTAATATTCCCTCCATGGATTTGTTTTGAAGTTTGGAACGTTTTTCTGTTGGAATGAATATAAAAACTTTACATCCAAAAACTTTTAAATGAATGACACTTGGTTTCATGCCTTACCACAGTTCATATGGAGTTTTCTTCAATTTTCTGGAAAAAAAAAGTCTGTTCTGTAGATATATAGCTGTCATTGCTGCCTCACCCCAATATTTCTCTGGTAGTTTGGAATCTGTCAGCATACTTCTCATCATTTCTGTCAAGAGTTCTATTTTTCCTTTCTGCTACTCCATTTTGTTCAGGTGTATACGGAACAGTTTTCTGGTGTTCTATACTATTCTGAAGTAAGTAGTTTTCTATTTTGTGACCTGTAAATTCACCTCTATTATCACTTCTGATGACAATTGGCTTCCTTTGAAATTTGTTACTCGACCTTGTTACATAGTCTACAAGTTTATCAAAAACTTCACTTTTGTTCTTAATTAAGTATGTGACTGTGTATCTTGAGTAGTCATCTATGAAAGTCACCATGTATCTATTTCCTCCTGATGTAGTCACTTTCATGGGTCCACATATGTCAGTATGCACCAAATCAAGTGGTCTTTTGCTTTTCATCTCACTTTCTTTTGGAATAGATATTCTTGTGGCTGTAGATTTTATACAACATTCACATCTTACGGTAATTGAGCAATCTGATATCTTTAGATCTTTTGTCAATTCTTTTCTTTGTAGTTCCCTTATACTGTCAGGGTGTCTGTGTCCTAGACGTCTATGCCACACGTGAATACAGTTCTTGTGATCATGTGTACATACCTTCATCTGTTCCTTTGGTGTGTCAAGATGATATAATTGTCCATCTGCCTTGACATTGGTTATCACCTTGTTTCCTGCTAGAATTGCACACTCATTGTCTTTGAATTTTACAGTGAGTTCATTTGCTGTTAAATGCTTCACAGATAACAATCCACCTTCCAATTTTGGAACATACAACACGTTCTGTACAAGTATCTTTGAATCTTGTCCAAACTTGCTTGAACAGTTTAGCATACCTTGTCCGATACTATCTGCAGTTATTTTGCTTCCATCTGCAAGATAAATGGCTTCTTTCTTAGGCCTCTTTCACACTTCAGTTTTTTTCATCAGTCAAAATCCGCCAAAAGGACGGATGGCGGATCCGTTTTAGTACTGATGACAACGGATGCCACCCGTCCGTTTTTGTGACGGATCCGACAAATGAAGAATTTTAAAGGAATCGCAGCCTGGAAAAGGAGAGAGAGAGAGAGAGAGAGAATTTTTTTTCCGGCACCCAGAAAGAATTTCGGGTTAAATGAGTGTCTGGAGGATCCGCCAGAGAAAAAAACGTTGCAAGCTCCGTTTTGAAATCTTTGAGGATGGTGACGGACAGCAACATTTGGCGGATCCTCAAAAAAAACGGATGCAACGGACGGCAATCCATCACAATCCACCAATAATGGAAGTCAATGGGGGAAAAAAACGGATCCTCAAAAGAAAATTGAGGATCCGTTTTTTTCAAAACCTGGCAGATTGTGACTGATTGTAAAAAACTGAAGTGTGAAAGAGGCCTTATCTAAATCAAGATCAGTGAAGAAATTCTTGTCACTTGTCATATGACTCATTGCTCCTGAATCAATAAACCAACCAAGTGATGATTTCTTGTCTGTTACTTTAAATGTGCCATTCCAATTAGTCTTACATGAATCAGAAATTGTGTTTTTCACTTTCTGTGTATGCTCTTTATGTTGTAATTTTTGTTGTTCTGCTTTCCATATGGTACAGTCTTTCTTTAAATGACCTTTTATTCTCACATCTGAAACATTCTCTTGTCTCTTTATTATAGGGTTTTTTAAATTCTGTAGCCTTAAGAGCGCTTCCACTGTCCTTTTCAGTAGAAGAATCATTTTTCTGTTCTTTTCTTCTCTGATATTCATCTATTAGTCTGGTTTTCACATAATCTAATGTGATGTCTTTTTCTGGTCTTGTCTCTAGGGCATTTATTAAGGCTGTATACGAATCTGGTAAACTGTACAATAATATTGCTGCTACATGACTTTCTTTAATGTCTTCACCAATAGACCTTAGCTGTGATATTACTTCCATCATTGAGAATATGTGCTTCTGCATGTCGTCATTTGCATTCAATCTCATACTGTAAAGCTTTCTTAATAGAAATAACTTGTGATTTAAACTAGATCTTTCATATAGCTTTTTCAATGCGCCCCACATTCCTTTCGCTGTTTCTTCATTCCTTATGTGTAGTAATTGAGCATCATCCACTAATAAGCTAATGGTGGCTCTAGCTTCTCTATTCTTTATATCCCATGTCTGATTATCTTCATCAGGTCTATCTGTAGTAATTACTTCCCATAAATCATCTTTAGATAACAACATCTCTACTTTGAATTTCCATAACTGATCATGTTCACTGTTCAACTTAGCTACTGTGAGTTTCAGCTCAGTGCTGCACATCATTTTTATATAGTCTTACTTGTTTTATGAAGATATTCTTCTTACTTCTTTCGAGTACTTGTATATCCTGTGTGTGGTGATTCTCTGTAATTATCTCCAGTGTGTGGCCCTCCAGTTCCTGGGACATAAATTCCTTTCATTCGCCATTCACTGGGTTTTATCTCCTTCTGTTAACAGAGCTTATCTGCTTTTCCTGTGTCTGGATTTATTGCTTGGAGTTATCTTCTGGGTGTCTCTGTCCTGGGTGTCTGGGCCCATAACCTGTTGCAGAGTGTATCTTTTGAGAATCCACCAGTACACAGGAGAACTTCACTGAGCAAGTTATCTTGAATAAACAGCATTTACTTCTTATGGGTAAACATGAGATAAGAATTCAGAAGCACACAGCCCGTGCTGCTGGCATAATACAGTCAAAAGCAAAAGTAAAACTAACATCAACAAGAAAGCTTCCCTCCCCACAATACAGCAAACATTTGACTTCACACTATCGCCATCTGCTGTCAGGCTAGGGTAAAGTCCTCCTTTACATAAACAATAAGTCCATTTCTGTTGCATATGCCAACATCCACAACTACAACAAAAGACTTCAAGCTGTCATTGATGTTAGAGGGAGCAATACACAGTATTAAGAAATGAGGTATGTAAACTTTTGATCAGGGTCATTTGGATGTTTTGCGTTATCATTTTGATTTAAAAAGAGAAAACGCAGTAGTTTGGCAATAATTGGCTTCACCCAACCACTAACCATGAGTGGAGAAAAAGATTTGGTGTTATCATTCATATTGTCTGAAAAAGGGCCAAGAAAGCAAAAATTCTGCAGGGTATATAAACTTTTGAGCACAACTGTATGTGCACATTGTGCTAATAGTCAGATACACTATTGCGCACATCATTTGTAGGAAGGAAGTTTAACAATATGACTAAGGCATTAATGTTCAATTACTCTGAGTCTTTAGAAATATCTACATTCTTTCCATTGTACTTCTGCTTTAGAGAGTAACAGATTTAAAATTTCAGGCTATTGCAATGTTTCCATTAATATCTGTTTCCTAATGTGATGTAAGTCATAGCTCAGAAATATCTGCACAGATAGCATTCCACTGATCTGGAAACACCTGAGACATCTCATGCCTCTAGATACAGTAAACCAATTTTGAAGACTCCAGTATCTACGTATAAAACGTGAGTATTAAATTCTGTTTGACTGGTGCCAATGTTATTTAATTAGTCTGTTTTGGGCATTCTTTTCCTATGAAGCCTGGGCCTAGATTCCTTTCTAGAAAATGTTAATATTATTATTACAAAAGTTGGCTGACTGTCGCATAAACAAATTTATTATAGAAGTGGATAAATAATGACATAAGAGGCTAAAAGGAAACCAAGGTCTAAACAATGTTGTGGTCTAAATAGTTTGATTTTTCATTGGGTGAGACCTAAAACAAGTTCTTGGAGCATACCAAGTGTTTAAACTTGCACCTAGTGGAATGCACAGCAAATTCTATATGTATATATACTTTTAACAAATTTTGCAAATCATTCGCTTACCAGGAATCAACTGTTCAGTACCTGTGATTGGAAATCCCAAACAGTAAAGTTTGAGGTCCGTACCAAACACCTAGTGGCCATGCATGGACCCCGAAACACGGGCTTCTCCAGGAAGTCCATGTTACGGTTCGGGTTCAGCAGCTGAATATCGGCTGTTTCCCATGCTGTCATCTGTGTGGCAGCATGAGAAAACCGGCGACTCTGATCGGTGACAAGTTCATTACCTGTCACGATATGTGACTGGCCCTGTGTGGCGCGACCCGACGATCGGTCGGTCACCAAACAACAAGACAAACAAGGGAACACCGAGGACACAATTACAACGGTGGGCCCTTCGATAGGGAATGTGGAAATGGACACCTCCTGAACTCTCCTGAGGATGTGCCCTGCTCTTACTAGCATCCCTATACAGGTTCTTTCAACCTGTCGCCGAGCAGGATACCTTAACCCTCACTTGCCCTGCACCTATCCATCACTAGGGAATTGGTAAGTGTGGACACTGGTCCCACCACTGCACTAATAAAACACCAAGGGGAGATGCGACAAATGTCAGCTAACTTTGCAAAGTAGATACGGTAATAGAAAAAGAAGGAAAAAGGAAATGTGTAAGTAAAATTTAACTTTTATCCCATAAAAATTTAGATTATTTTTTAAAAAGTATTAATTGGTCTTATTTCATAAGGGACAATAGTCAAGAATCCCATTTGATTCAAATTAATTACTCTACATCTATCACTAACCGGGAGCTAATGGGTCGCAGTGATTATAACGTCACATTGTGATTAGTGTTGAGCATTCCGATACCGCAAGTATCGGGTATCGGCCGATACTTGCTGTATCGGAATTCCGATACCGACTTCCGATATTTTTTCAATATCGGAAGTCGGCATCGGAATCGGAAGTTCAAAGTTGATTGACAGCCGAAATGACGTCATCATGATGCGCGGTGTGTGCGCATCATGATGCGCCGTCATTTCGGGCCTTCCGGGGGTCTCTGCTGGCCTGCCGGTGGTCTGTGCACCCTGTGGGGGTCTGTACCGGCCTGCCGGGGGGCTGTGCCGGCCTGCCGGGGGGCTGTGCTGATGTCCGGGGGTCTGTGCAAGCAAAAAGTCCCTAGTCTCACTTTATGCCATTGCTGCGTGGGAAATTCCCACACAGCTTTTACCATAAAGTGAGACTAGGGACTTTTTTTTTTTAAGTGGCGGAGGAATACAGTGCGGAAGGATACCTACCTTCCGTCATTGGATTCCTGCAGCCCGTAGAGAACGGCAGCATCAGCTGATGCTGCAGTTCTCTACCCAAGATCGTCATGGGACACACTCGTGGACTGCTTCGGATCATGGGTGAGTATTTTTGTGGTTTGTTATGTTAATATTTATTCCGTAAAAGACAATGGCTTCGGGGAACAATGTGACAAGTATTGGTAAGTATGTTACTCTATGTTATATGTACTGTATGTCTATGTATGTATTGTATGAATGTATTGTATGTAGCATGTATGTAGTATGTATGTAGCATGCATGTAGTATGTATGTAGCATGCATGTAGTATGTATGTAGTATGTATGTAGCATGCATGTAGCATGCATGTAGTATGTATGTAGCATGCATGTAGCATGCATGTAGTATGTAGCATGTATGTAGTATGCATGTAGTATATATGTAGTATGTATGTTACATGAAGTATATATGTTGTATGTATGTTGCATGTAGTATATATGTAGTATGAATGTAGCATGTATGTAGTATGCATGTTGCATGTAGTATATATGTAGTATGCATGTTGTATGTATGTAGCATGTAGTATATATGTAGTATGTATGTAGTATGTATGTAGTATGTATATATGTAGTATGTATGTAGCATGTAATTTTTTTTTTTTTTTCTTACATTCAACACATTAGCCGGATGATGGGACTACTACTGTCCCATCATTGGCTAATGTGTCAATCACTGTCATGGTAGCAGGCATCGCCCGATGGGACTTGTAGTCCCATCGGACGATGCCTGCACAGACCCCCGAAGCCTGCACAGCCCCCCCGGCAGGCCGGCACAGCCCCCCGGCAGGCCGGCACAGCCCCCCGGCAGGCCGGCACAGCCCCCCGGCAGGCCGGCACAGCCCCCCGGAGCCTGCACAGACCACCGGCAGGCCGGCACAGCCCCCCAGCAGGCCGGCACAGCCCACCGGAGCCTGCACAGACCCCCTGGCAGGCCGGCACAGCCCCCCGAAAGGCCCGTACAGACCCCAGAGAGGCTGTACAAGGCAAAAACAGGGTTTTTCTTATTCCGATACCGGAAGTCCCATAGACTTGAATGGGACTTCCGGTATCGGAATCGGCGATACCGATACTTTTTTCTAAGATCGGCCGATCCATTCCGATCCGATACTTTGAAGTATCGGACGGTATCGCTCAACTCTAATTGTGATGCAATGTACATCCTTATTGGATAAACATGACATAACGAAGTAGACATCAACACAAATATTACCACAGTTGCCACCACACCATGGCAAGTGGAAAGATCTGGGTAAAGCACCACGGCTGTCGGCTGCTTTGGCTGGTAATAAAATGTGGAGGAGACCCAATCTGTTTTTTAAATTATTTATTTAAATAATTTTAAAAACACTGCGTAGGACCCCTCTACTTTTGATAACTGGCTAAGATAAAGCTGACACCCACCATCTCGATCCTGCACCGGAACACCGCCAGGAGGCCCCAGGTACATCTGTTGTCCCTGCACCTGAGAAGGCCCTGGGGTGTACGGCCGTGGCAGCATTAGGACAGGTCGTGCTGGACTTTGTCTGGGACCGGGATGCTGAACCCTGGGGAGAAACACCCAAACCTCCGGCAGAGGTACCCTTGTCAACAGTGGGTGAAAGCAGGTCCCAGGAGGAAGAGGGGACGGAGTCCTATTGCCAGCAGAGCCTTCGCCAACTGGCAGCGGAGCAGAGGAAGAGGGAGCAGCGGAGATTGGCTGTATTGGGTCCTGATCTGGATCGGAAGGAGAAGGTCCGGGCTGGTCATTATGGTCCCCGGGATGCAGCTGGTTGGGGGCAAGTCCTAAATGTGAACCACAAGAGAGGCTTCGGGTTCATTGCAGACCCCAAAAGAATTAGTGACCTTTTCTTTAATCGGCGGGATGTGGAGACGCACATGAGGAAGGGACACCCTGCTAGAGATCTGCAGCCAGGGGAGTATGTCACTTTCACCCGGTATGAAGGGTTGAGAGGGTGGTATGTCATGAACATACGGCAGATCCCTGAAGAGTTACTAGCATCCTATACAGAAAAGAAGATATATGCACCCCAGGTGCCACTACTTCATCTTATATGAATCCAGCAGCAGGAAGAGATCGTCAAGAAGTTCTTCCCCGGAAGCAGCCCAAGTCAACAGCTTCCAGAACCCCAGGAGGGGACAACTAGCCATAACCAATAATTTACACTAACTTTGTTGCCCAGGAGGGTATTTGCACTGTTGTGCCTTTTTCTACTTAGTTCATCATGTTTTTCTGTTTCCAGTTTTGTTGCCCAGTTTGATTGGCAGCGCCTCTTCATTTGGAACTGTGGAGATCATGGACGCTGAATGATCCAGAACTGTGTTTGTAAATAGTTGCACCTCTTTAGGTGCCCTTTCTTGGTTTTACATAGACACTTTGTAGGGCTGTTGTCCCAGGGCAGAGTGGATGTAGCGACACTTAGATGGTGTAGTGTCAGGCGCAGGGGATGCAGCAATACCAGGCAGGTTGGCACAGGAATGAGTGGAGGACACCAGAGCATGTAGTTCCAAAGCATTACTCACAGTCTGTTGTACAAACAGGTGCCTGCTTCTGTGCCGTGTCCTCCGGGTCTGGGACTCAGTCAACCCCCAGGCCAGATGGAATACTCCTTTCCAACACTTCGCAAACTTGTGCCTTTCTGAACGTCTCCTCTTATAGCGCCTTTAGATGAAGTACTCCTAGTACTGAGTTACACTGGAGTTCCTCTCGTCTGATGTTCCTATGAACTCTACTTGTACAGCAGACAGCTGTAGCCTGCTTCGGGGACTCTCTGCTACTGAGTCCCGGCTCACTATCCAGTTGCTGTTGTGCCCCCAAGTCTTGTGTGGGAATAAAGTGGTCACTACTTCTATTCCTCCGGTGTCTGCTGCAGGACCATTAGTATCCATACAACCTCGGGGACTGGGCCCCGGCCTTGCGCTTAGAACTTCTAGGAATGGTTCTCTTCTCACCCTCGCCCTCTGTTCTCTTTTACTCCTCATGTTCCATACTAATCCTTTCTTTCTATGGAGTGTCAGGTTTTCAGTCTATGTTGCTCTCTCTCCCGTTCCCGTGCCAGCAGACCCAGGTCACTGGGATCGGCTGCAGCACTTCCATCCATCTATCCCTCTCTCTAGGGATCTTCTTCTCTGTCTCTCCAACTACTGACTGACTAACTTAAACTCTTTCCGCTCCTTGAAACGTAATCTAACTCCACCCACCTCCCAGCACGTTTTGTGTTCCAAGCAGGGAGCCACCAATGGGTGCTTTTCTATACTCCAAGCAGGGAGCTGCCGAAGGTGCTTTGCTACACTACTTTGTGGTGTGGAGTGCAGGTGTTGGAGCATGGTCGGGAGTCTCCACCTTACCTGGATGGTGGGATACCACACCTCAGGAGGTGCAGTACCTCTGTGGCGACTGAGCATCAGAGGCACCACACATGCTTATAGAAACTAGTACAGAACAGTATGTTTTTATGCTCACTTAATACTAATTTTTTCACTAAATCTGGCATATTTGTCAGGAAATATATACATACACCAAATATATAGAAAAGTTGGAATCTGCTTAATCATTGTCACGCTGCAGCTTTGCAGGTAAATGCAAACTCCTCAAGATGGCAGCAGAGTAGAGAGAGCCAGCAGCACTGCAGCGAGGTTACTACCCAGTTGCAGCAGAATATTCAAACAAGCCGGGCCGATACCAGAGAGTAGCTCATTGCCAAGGGAAATACTAAACACAGAGTCAGAGGAATGCCAAAAAGGTAAATACCAGTCAGAACCAGAAATACCAGAATCAAGAGATGGGATCAGGTCAGAGCACAGCAGAGTCGGGTACTAGGGAGTCCAAACACGAAGGGAAACACTGGGTCAGGACGGGAAGCGAGGAATGAACAGACACGGGCACAGTGAACAAAACACAGCAGGACAAATCAGGGTATAACCAGAGCCAGCTACTCAAGCAGTAGCCAAAAATTATAACTGACACTGCCTGCTGGATGCAGCACAGAGAAATAGCCGACCTGACACCAGAAGAAGGCAGAGAAAAGTTAACCCCTGACATGGCCAGACCAGGGAAAACCCGGTCTGGATCATGACAGTCATATTTTATGGTACTAAAAGGAACCATAAAAAGCTAAAAAAATTGTAATAAAAAGTAATCTACAACTGAAAACAAGATGAACCATTTATATATACAAGGTGCAGGTCAGCCATACTTTGTTTAACAAAGTTATTTTTTGTAACAATTGAACAAAAAAATAGATGCATAGCTTCATTAACCTAGCTGGCATTGAAATAAAAAAGCTAGATTATTATATTAGTGCTGTCTTAAGTTTAACCATTAACATCTTCCTCATTTCAGAAGACTTGCTTTTAATACATTTCTTGATTGATTTGAGGTCAAATATTTGGGCCAACATGGATTTTACATGAATGAAAAAGTTTATTAAGGATGGCATAAGAACATAGGAGGGCAAATAGTATTCTTATTTTGTTTTCTTACTGGCTAGCTTTCTTTTGTATTTTAACCCCTTAATGACCGCCGATAGCCTTTTAACGGTGGCAGTTAAGGGTACTTATGCCTCAGCGCCGCTTTTTAACGGTGCTGAAAAATAAGTGTATGGCACCCCCCAGAGTCAGAATTTTTCCGAGGTCTCGGCTCCCAGGGGTAGTTGAGACCCAAGAGAACATGATTCGGGTCGATTTTTACTTACCCTGGTGTTGTGATCACCATTATTAATGGAACAGCAGCGACCGCAAAAAAGAAAAAAAATCCGATTTCCCATTTAATTTCTCTTTCCTCTGATGTGATCGCACACCAGAGGAGAGAAATGGCATCTCCTGACTCCTCCTGGTACCTCAATTGTCCCTGCATCCCCTAGTGAAGTCCCCCTGCTGCCGGCATCTTCCGGGAAGAAAATGGCGGGCACTTGCGTAGTGCACCCGCCGAGATCTGGGCCAGCACACAGCAACAATAGGAAATTTTTCCTATTAGTTCATTTTGATCACTGTGATAGATCCTATCACAGTGATCAAAATAACAAAAAAGAAAATCAAACCCGCTTTTATCACACCCTTAGTTAGGCAAAAATAATAAAATAAAAAATGTGTTTATTTCCATTTTTCCATTAGGGTTAGAGTAGGGCTAAAGTTAGGGTTGGGCTAAATTTAGGGTTGGGCAAAAGTTAGGGTTGTAGCTATGGTTGCGATTACAGTTGGGATTAGGGTTAGCAGTGTGTTAGAGTTAGGTTTGTAGTTAGGGTTATGGTTAGGGTTGAGAATAGGGTTAGGGGTGTGTTGGAGTAAGGATTGTGAATAGGGTTATGTTTAGGGTTGTGATTAGGGTTAGAGGTGTGTTGGGGTTAGGGTTGGAGTTAGAATTGGGGGGTTCCACTTTTTAGGTACATCAGGGGGTCCCCAAACACGATTTGGCGCCACCATTGATTCCAGTCAATTTTGCGTTCAAAAAGTAAAACGGTGTTCTCTCCCTTCTGAGCCCTGCCATGTGCCCAAATAGTGGCTTTCCCCAACATATGGGGTATTGGCGTACTCAGGAGAAATTGCACAATACATTTTTGGTCCATTTTCTCCTGATACCCTTGTGAAAATCAAAAAAAATGGCTCCAAATTAAATTTTTTGTGAAAAAAGTAAAATGTTAATTTTTTCCTTCCACATTTCTTTAGTTCTCGTGAAGCAGCTGAAGGGTTAATAAACTTCTTAAATGTGGTTTTGGGAACCTTGAGGAATGCAGTTTTTAGAATGGTGACAGTTTTGGGTATTTTCTGCTATATTGATTCCCCAAACTCACTTCAAATGTGAGGTGATCCTTAAAAAAATGGTTTTGAAAATTATAGAGAAATTGCTGGTCAAAATTTAACCCTCATAACGTCCTAACAAAGAAAATTATGTTTCCAAAATTGTGCTGATGTAAAGTTGACATGTGGGAAATGTTATTTATTAACTGTTTTGTGTGATACCACACTTTGATTTAAGGGTACAAAAATTAAAAGTTAGAAAATTGCAAAATTTTCAAAATTTTTGCCAAATTTTTGTTTTTTCATAAATAAAAGCAAGTTATATCAAAGAAATTTTACCACTAACATGAAGTACAATATGTCATGAAAAAGCAGTCTCAGAATCAGTGGTATACATTGAAGCGTTCTAGTGCTATAACCTCATAAAATGATAATGGTCAGAATTGTAAAAATTGATTGGTCATTAAGTACCAAATTGGCTCTTTCACTAAGGGGTTAATTACTTGGTGAGATCAGAACTTTAAAATGCAGAGAAGTTGACTCTACAGCTCATGACTGCCTTTACTTGCCACATGACAAGTAATTATTGCTTGACTCAAAAAGTTAAAAAAACAAAAATAGTGTAGGGCGGCCAGAGTGGTAGTAGTGGCAACGGGCTGTAGTGTTCCTACACCCTGGCACCCCACAGATGAAGTACAATGTCCTGTCTGCTGCATGTTCAGCAGTACACTCACATTTACACCCTCAGCTTCTGTCACTCCGGCTACGTATCCTTGAGCCCCACAAACCGTTTCAGATACAATGTCCTTTTTCAACAGTTCAAGTTTACTTGGCAGTAGGGTATCCTTCACAAATGCAGCACAATGTACACAGAGTGGCATCTCTCACACTTTCCCTGCCTTCCTGGCAACTTCAGTTCCTTCTGGCAATCCCTGCCTCACTTCTGGCAATCCCTGCCTCACTTCTGGCAATCCCTGCCTCGTTTTTGGCAATCCCTTCCTTTCCTGAACAATCTCTGTCCCATTCGTGCCTTTAGGCCCACCAGATTTCTGCCACTCCCCTGGTCCATCTTTGAATTAAATGGTAAGAGGCTCGCCGTCTCAGCTGCCCCTAGTCTGTGCTGTAAGCTTTGGATCCTCTTCAGAACGGTTCTGTCTAAACTGGTGACCGCCTGCACGACACTCAGCCTGGGGTCCCTTCCTGCCTTAGCAGCTTCATCCCCACAGCTGTCAGACTGTCTCTACTCACTGGTGCCTCTCCTCTGCACACTTCTTACCATGGGCAAGGGTGCCCGGGCTCTCCTGTCTAACCAAAAAGTGTCTTCACTATATCCCCACTGTTCTGCACTACACTAATCTGTATCTTCTCCCAGTCTGGAAAACCCCTATGCTGTCTATTCCTAAGCTAATACTACTATACTAACATTTATAAATGTTATGGAACCGCATGTAATAAATGTGAACAATGTCCAGACAGGTGGAAGAACATGATCTTCTCCGTCACCTCCTTACAATAGGAAAACACTATTTCATTATAAAAATGCCATTGTTGTTTACCATACAGGAAAATTCTAAAAAATGAGCATACTTGTAATAAAAAAAATCCAGTGGCATAAACTGGGATATAGACTGGTGTGCATGCAGTGTGTTCACACTTGGCCACTGAACAGAAAAAAATAAAGACAGAAGCATAATGATTAAATACAGTAAATAAATAAATAGCATAGTGCATGAAAATAATATACTGTACTTTGATAACAAAAAATGCGAACACCATCCTACCTCTTCACAGTGACCATAATTGGGATAGTCTTAACTTAAATATTAAAAGCCTTACTGTTTGTTAAGTGACATGCATGTGGATAAGGGCTGAGATGGACTGGGCGCAACTAATGGACACACAGACATGAGAGACCACATCAATATAATGCCCCGTTCAAAGAAAAGTCAGGCCACACTTTTATGTGCACATGATGCAAACAGACAGAAAAAAAAATCCAAAGGTATGACCTGGCCAGCGAACAGAAAAAAATAAAGACAAAAACATAATGATTAAATAAACTGCAGTAAATAAATAAATAGCATATTGCATGATAATAATATAAGGTACCTAGTTAACATGTTTTTTGAATAAAAAAAATGTAAAAGCCATCTTCACAATGACCATAATTGTAATTTAAAAAAAATAGTAGCAGCTACTGAGAAAATATTTTTACTGCGGTTCATTTTATGAATGTGTACTATTACTTCTGTGTGCTTTTTTATTTATCATACATCTGTATTTTAAAATTCCAACTGTATTCTAATTTTTTTTTTTGCCATATAGCTACGAAAGTTATTTACAATTAAATTTAACCATAGAAGCAATATAAGTATTGTCAAAATGACTTCTGACTAGTGATGAGCGAGCACTAAAATGCTCGGGTGCTCGTTGCTTGGGTCGAGCAAATTGGAATGCTCGGATGCTCGACCCGAGCAACAAGCCCAATGTAAATCTATTTGAAAACTGAGCATTTTTGCCGTGACCCCCCGGGAGTCCTTTTAGGGTCTAAAAACATCTGAAATCAATGGGAACAGTGCTCAAATGACATGGGAACATCATGGGGAAGACCCCTGGAAGCATTTCTGACTCCCAGGTCACAGCTGTGAACAATGTTGTCAGAGTATTAGGGTATGTGCAGACAGACCTGCGGATTATCTGCGGTTTTGCCTGCGGTTTGGTCCTGCAGATTCACTATCTCCACAATGGTGGAGATAGGAACCCGCAGCGGTTTCCGCAGAAAGAATTGACATGTCAATTCTTTCTGCGGATTCAAAACCGCAGCAAATCCGCGCTGATTTTTCCGCAACGTCTACACAGCGTTTTTTTTATACCATTTATTTGAATGGTACTGTACACCGCAGCTAAAACTGCTGCGGGTCCGCAGCGGCCAAAACCACCGCGGAAACGCAGCGGAATCCGCAGCGTGTTCACATACCCTTAAGTCACTTTTACAGGTGCACAATAAAACATACAAAACAGAAACCAAAATGGATTTTCCTGGGAAATATGTTAAGGAACATCCTTTACAAGGGTAGTGATTTGTATGTAAGGCAAAATAAATAACCCAAAGCAAAAATGTTCCTCCACCACTTGGGCTATGTTCAAACGTAGCGTTTTTTATGTGTTTTTCAACTTTACCATTGCTTTCAACCAAGACAAATGCATTCACTGGGAAATGTCAATTTAACATTTTACAACCTTATTTGGACATGTGGTGTGTGACACATCATCAGACACTTCCTGTTTCATTTATGAAGGAGGGACCCTGAAAGTCACAAAGCCTATTTTTATAGGGCCAGCAGTGGGCCCTCATTTTTCTTAGAGAGCCATCAGCCGGCTATGCTTTGTTGTTCCCATTATTAAATAGTGGGTCCCTTATTCTATTATTGCATATGCTGTGAGTGGCAGGGCTGCACAAAATTTGGATGCACCCCAACAACCCATTGAACAGACGTCATGAATGACCACATGCAACCAAAGTTCCCAGTATTCATTTGGTATGCCCATACTGTTTGCTTATGCATTGATTGCAAGACCTGCCCTGCACCAAAGTTACAAGCACCCCAATAAGCCTTTGAACACAAGTACTGGATGGCCACAGGAACACCAAGTTCACATTATTCATTTGGTCCTCCCATACTGTCTGCTTATGCATTGAATGCAAGACCTGCCCTGCACCAAAGTTACACGCACCCCAATAAGTGTATGTGCTGCCAAACATTTCCCCCTAGGGGGGGGTACACCTCAATATACTGTGTGCACATTTTTGGAACGGGCATCATAAACACCCTTGAAAAAAATTACCTGGCTGTTGCATCATGGAATACGTTTACCCTGGTCATCCTAGTGATCTAATGGTGGTGTCAGAAGAGACGTGAAGAATGGCCTCCAAAAAATGTTTTGCCAGTTTAAAGGAGCGGGTCTCCCATTCTTGTAATGCCCATACACTAAGTGTATGGGCTGCCAAACATTTCTCCTTGGGGGGTACACCTCAATAAACTGTGTAAACATTTTTGGAATAGTCATCATAAACACCCTTGAAAAAAATTACCTGGTGATAGAGTGGTGATGTCGGAAGAGATGTGAAGGATGGCCTCCTAAAAATGTTTTCCCAGTTGAAAGGAGGGGGTCTCCTATACTTGTAATGACCATACCCAAACATTTCCCCATGGGGGTACGCATTAACATAATGTGTAAACATTTTTGGAACGGGCATCAAAAACACCCTTTAACACAATAACATGGCTGTTGCATCACGGATCATGGTCATCATGGTGATCTAGTGATGGTGGCTGATGAGGATGAGGAGAAGGAGGAGGAAACAGCAAATAGGCAACATCAGGAAGTGTATTCCTATGTGTGGGTGTGAAGAGGTGCATGGGAATATACCTCCCAAAAAATGACACTGGATTTGAGGTTATGTTTCGCTGTTATCATTCGGTGGTGTAGAGAAGTCTGGCCCAATCCAGCCCTTGTTCATGTTTATAAGAGTCAGCCTGTCAGCATTTTCAGTTGACAGGCGGAAGTGCTTATCAGTTATAATTCCACCAGAGGCACTAAAAACCCACTCTGACAAAACGCTTAGTGGCAGAACAGGCCAGAACCTGCAAGGCGTAGAGAGCCAGTTCATGCCACGTATCCAGCTTGGATACCCAGTAATTAAAAGGCACACAGGAATCACGGAGGACATTGGTATGGTCAGCAAGGTACTCCCTCAGCATCTTCCAAAACTTTTCACTCCTTGTGACAGTACCCCGCGCCTCAGGGCCAGTGCGATGGGAGGGTCTGAGAAAACTCTCCCAGAACTTTGCCAGTGTTCCCCTGGCCTCTGCTGGATTGGAGTTGTATCTCTCTTGCCTGTACTCCTTGGTTGTACAACGAACTGTGACCTCTGCCGCCAGAGTTTTCAGATGGGAATTTTTTTAATAATACCACAACAATGGCCTTCTGGTACTGCACCATTTTAGTACACCTGTCTGCCTCTGGATGAAGAGATTGAAAGTTCTCCTTGAAGCATGGGTCTAGAAATGTCACCAACCATTTATGATTGTCACTCAAAATTTGGAGAATACGAGGGTCACGGGAAAGGCAGCGTGCCAGACTACTAACAGACAAGACTTCCGTGTCCTCACTGACCATGTTCTCCTCCTCATCATCCTCCTCCCTGTCCTCAGACCATCCACGCTGAACAGACGGTATGACAGTTGTAGTACCATCTATAATGCATGAAAGTAGCTCCTGTTCTTCCTCCTCCTCCACATTGTCAACCAATACATGCTGGGATGACATGAGGCTGGGCTGTGTGTAATCACCCTGTATGGTCCCTTGCTCCATCTCATCGTGCTCCACAATGCATCCTCTTTCATTGTGAACAGAGAGCTTTTCAGAATACAGAGAAGCGGGATGGTGACGCTAATTATGGCGTCACCCCGCTCACCATTTTGGTGGAATCCTGAAAGTTTTGTAGGATGGTACATATGTCTGACATCCATGTCCACTCCTAAGGTCTTATGTGTGGAATCTGAACTGAACACTAATGGCCTTGTTGATTCTGGTAGTCAACAACTGCCCTCTTTTGCACACAAATCCTTTTCAACATATGCAGTGTAGAGTTCCAACATGTGGGGACATCACACATGAGTCGGAAAGCCCAAAGCTGCAAACACTGCTGAAGCATGGTAAGGGTGGCAGACGCTGTAGTTGACTTTCTAAAATGGGCACACAGGCGGCGTACTTTCACAATCAGATCCGGCAGCTCCAGGTAGCTTTTGATAAACCATTGATCAATGAGGTTAAGCACATGGGCCAGGCATGGTACGTGTGTGAGCTCACCTCAGAGCCGCCACCAGGTCCTGGCCATGGTCGCACACGACCATGCCTGGCTGTAGGTTCAGCAGTGTCAGCCACAGATCTACCTGCTCTTTCAGAGCTGTCCACAACTCTTCAGCATTCTGTGGTTTGTCACCTAAGCATAATAGCTTCAGCACAGCCTGTTGGCGCTTGGCTGAGGCAGTGCTGCAGTGCTTCCAGCTTGTGACTGATGTGGTCATTTTGGAGATGGAGGCTGAAGAGGAGGAGGAAGAGGTGCAGGTACTGTAGACTGTGGGGGAAACCCTGATTGACATAGGGCCCGCAATCCTCAGTGTCGGGAGAGCATGTTCCATCCCAAGGTGCAACTGGGTCCTGGCTTCTACTAAGCTAACCCAGTGTGCCGTCAGCAAGATGTACAATTCCTGTCCACAAGCACTTGTCCACGTGTCCATGGTTAGGTGGACTTTCCCAGTAATAGCATTGTTGAGGGCACGGGTAATGTTGTGGGATACGTGCTTGTGTAATGCCGGGACAGCACACCCTGAGAAATAGTGGCAGCTGGGGACCGAGTACCTTGGGATGGCCGCCGCCAACAGGGCGCGGAAAAATTCCATCTCCATGAGCCTAAAAGGCAACATTTTGAGCGCAAGCAGATGTGAAATGTGTGAATTTAGTACTGTGGCCTGTGGGGCATTGGCTGCATATTTTTGCTTGCGTTCCAAGGACTCAACTGAACGCTGCGCTGGGACAAGGAGGTGTACGTGCTTGATGATGGTGGTGTGTGCAACAACAGGTGCAGGGCAGGAGGAATCTTCGCAGGCACCTTGGACAAGCGATTGGCTTCCACGGACAACAGCGGAAGAAGCAGTGGTGGCACCCGCAGACAGTGTTCCTGGACCGTGGTGTTCAGCCCACAAAGATGGGTGCTTTGCTGCCATGTGCCTGATCATGCTGGTGGTGGTCAGGCTGGTAGTTTTGCTACCCCTGCTGATGCGGGGATGGCAGGTGGTGCAAATGGCTTGTTTGGGGTTATCGGCAGTCTGTAAAAACAACCAGGCTCGGGAAGACCTAACAGTTGTACTGCCAACTTCTGTCATATTGGTGTTACGAGGAATGGTTGCCCGCCTTCTGTCTGCAGCCACCACACTGCTTCTTCCTGCCTGTTGGGAAGCTACGCCTCCCTCCCCTTGTGTGCTGCTGTCCTCGCCCTGCATGGCCTCCTGCCAGGTTGGGTCAGTTATGATATCATCCAGCACCTTATCTTCCACTTCCGCACCCTGGTCTTCCTCCTGATTTTCTGGCATTTGTGTCTCATCATCATGCACCTCTTGTGGCACGTTCTCACCGTCGCATTCGTGTGATAGTGGCTGCTCAAATATTTGAGCATCGCTACATGCGATCTCATCTTGCCCCGCTTCAAGTGGACCGGGCGAGAGGCCTGAATCTATAAGTGGAAAAGTGAACAGCTCTTCGAAGTGTCCAAGTGTAGGATCAGTTGTCTCCAAGAACTCGGCATGGTGGGTGGAAGGAAGTTCAGGGTGAGGAATATGCGGTCCAGACTCACGGCTACTCAGACTTGACCGTGTGGAAGACAGGGTGGTGGTGATGATGGCAAAGTGACTGGAAGCATTATCCGCTATCCAACCAACAACCTTTTGATGCTGCTTGGGTTCAATAGTGGTGTTCTGTGTTCCCCTAGTAATCCAGACAAGAAGGTCGGGCGAGAAGATGTGGGTATTTGTTGTGCCACAATTTCATCTTGCCCACAGCCTCGACATGCATCATCACATCACGTCCACTTCCCCTCTCTTGCCATGCACCTTGCACATTTTAAATGGACTACAATATTTTCCACGTTCACTACAATTGGCTGAATTTGAAGCGAACTTATATGTGATCTGTATGAGGGAAAATCACAGTTTAAAATATCTGGCCTGTAGGTACCAATTTTTTTTTTCTGCAAACTGGTGTCAATAACTAAGCTAAGACACAGGAAAAAAGTTGGAATGGAGGCCTCAAATGCCACAATTTGTAGCCCCCAGATAGATGAGGTGTGTGACGGAGAAACCACACTGTAAAATATGTAGCCTGTTTTTTTAATTTAAATTCCGAATTTGGCAAAACAATTAGATTTGCATGGAGTCCTTGAAGGGAGTGAGCTAAACCTGGCAGACTATAAACATATTCCATATTTGTAGCGAAGAAAGTTGAATATGTGGGTGTAAAATAAGTGTGCAATCACTGAACACGTTAGGACAGTGACATGTGCGGTGAACTTACTGCAGTTTTCGATTCATTCTATTCCTTTGTTGATTTAGAAATGAGCTATTCTGACACATCAAGTCTTTTTTAGGCTGAATATGTATCTGAGATGAGACACAGACCAGCAAAGAGAAATGTTTTACAAAACTGATGCGTTGCAGAAACCTGAATCACAATGTTTATGGTTTCCTGTATGTAGCAAAATGTCAGCAGAGATTATACTGCTCATATAGGGTTTTATTTAGTTGACACAGGTTGGAAAATAAGCATAAGTGCCGTATCACTTTTACCCTTGAATAGCAGAAAGGCTGCAGCTGTAGTCTTGAAGACTAATTTCTTTTACTTACATTTTTGGAATGAACATGACTTCCGTACATTATGTACAGATAGCAATTGATTGAATCAAACTAGCTTGTCTCATTTGCTAGTAAAACAAGAAACTCTTTATAGCTGTCAAAGCACACATACCAAGGCGATATTTGAAGTTAATGCTACTCTAGGCACTTTAAATGGTCATCCCTAATAGTAAGTCAGACTAAAAGTGTCCATATCATTTAGATAGTTGTTAAGGTCCCCATATACATTAGATTATAGTCAGCTGAACCAGCCAGAACTGACGGATTTCATGGACAGTCTAATGTGTATGAGGGCCCAAAAAAAAAAGATAGACAGGGGAGGTAAAGATCTGGAATGTCTGATCTAGGACTTCAAATCATTTTGTTCTCTACAGATAAGTTTCCATCGGAGATGTCTGGCCATGGCTTTCTCAAAGAGAAAACAGAATTGATCAGCAGAACCTGTGCTTCTGTGTATGGGAGAGTTGGGCCAAATGATCAGCATAACAATCATTCAGAGAGCATAGCTAGCAAAAGTGTATGGGAGCTTTGGTGAAATACTTGTTTAGCTGATATATATGGCTTTGTTCACACAACTGTATTTTAAGTTATTTGTGCTGTCCATATATGCAACAGAGAGTACACTGACGCTGTATGGATCTATTGTTAAGACTAGTGATGGGCGGACCCATGGATGTTCGGATTCGTCGGGATTGGCCAAACTTTAAAAAAAAAGTTTGGTTCGGGTACCTGAACCCAGACCTCATTCAAGTGAATGGGAAACCCAAACATCAGGAGTTTCTCACATTGTCATCTGTATGACAACACAGTAAACACCGGCAGCTCTGACCGGTGATGAAAAAGTTACCGCCGGTCAGCAGTCGGCTGATGAGACTATTACTCTCATCAGCAATTGCCTGGTCTTGCTGACAGTAGCGAGAGCAGGCGAGGCTGATGAGACTATTCACCATTCGGCGCCTGTCCATAGTAATAAATTTGTCACTGAGGTAATTAGGGTGGTGCGTGTATCTTACTGTACATGTATTTATTGAATAAAATGACATCATCTTCGCCATGGCAATGTTGTAGCTGCTTTTTGTCCTGACCAACAGTCAGGTATGCCAGATCACCAGTAAGTCCGGACTATGAGATTTTCGTCCTTCTGATGACAAGTGCTTGGAGACAAAGAGATTCAACACACACGAGCCGTGGTCAAATCACTTTATCTGACATAATGAAATACAAGGCAATCTTTTATACCATTTACAGCAATATGTAATTCGATGGAGCTCATGTGGCCCCCACCATCACCTTCAGGGTTACAACATGTTTACAATGTACCCAGAACATGTTGTTGAGAACAAATATGATAACAAGTATAGTTTCCTTGAAACTAGAGACTAATAGTCTTCATAAGAATAATTCTAGCAATATTAGCAAAAGGCAATTGAAGTCTTAAAGGCATTTAAAGGGATATAAAAGCAAACCATTAACTCTTCTATATCAGCAACCTATTATGACATCAATGTCACCATGGCAACCATTATGACATAACCATCACCAATGCAACCTATTATGACATTATCGTCACCAAGGCAACCATTATGACATCATAATGTGGGATGGGGCTTGATACACACACATACACATATACGCCCACACATACACACACATACACACGTACACTAGTTTTTTTTTTATATATAGATTGATAGATAGATAGATAGATAGATAGATAATTGGGACCCTATGTCAATTGTTGGGGGGTTTCCACATTTTAATAACCAGTAAAGACTATGCAGACATCTGTGAGCTGTTATTAATGGGCTGGGAACGTTTAAGGATATTGGCCACACACATACACATATACGCCCACATATACACACGTACACTAGGTTTTTTTTATATATATATATATATATATATATATAATTGGGACCCTATGTCAATTGTTGGGGGGTTTCCACATTTTAATAACCAGTAAAGACTATGCAGACATCTGTGAGCTGTTATTAATAGGCTGGGAACGTTTAAGGATATTGGCCACTTCCCAGAATAATAACATCAGCTTGCAGCTGTTGGCACTCCCTTGGAGTTTTTTTCATTTATTTATTGATTTAGACATTAATACATTTATCTAAAAAAAGGCTTAGGTTCCCCTCTATTTTTAATAACCAGCTAAGGAAAAGTAGAGAGCTGAGGGATACAGCCCCCAGCTGTCTGTTTTTCCATACATAGTTACATAGGTACCTAGATTAAAAAAACACCTAGGTCCATCAAGATCAACCAATTGTACATTTTGTCACTAAATAAACTATAACCCACAATGTTATGTGTATCAAGGAAATCGTCCAGCCCTTTTTTAAAAGCGGTTATAGTTTCTGCCATTACTACCTATTGTGGTGGCTGGTTATTAAAAATGGGGGGTAACTCACACTTTGTTTTTATTTATTTAGATTAATTTTAAAAAACAGCACAGGGTTCAACCTTTTTTAATAACCAGCTAAGGGAAAGTAGACAGCTGAGGGCTGAAGCCACTAGCTGTCCGCTTTCTCTTGGCTGGTTATGAAAAATGGGGGGGATCCAACGTGGTCTTTTTTAATTATTTTTTTATATATAGCTAATAAAAAAAATAGAAGTGTAGACCCAAATTTCCATCCTTTAAAATTGCTCTAAAATTGTGGTATCAAAGGGTAGGAGGCTGCAAAAGGCAGAAAAAGTGGACTAAGAGCAGGACAAATTACCCTGCAAACAAATGGGAATAGGGAAATGATTTAAAATAACAGAGGAAAAAAGTAGAGGGGTGGAGGTGGACATGATGGTGGACGTGGAAGGGGAGGAGGGGGCAACTTTTTTTATTATTTAGGCAAATGACGTACAATAACAGAGACAAAAAAATAAATTAAAACAAAAGTAAAAAAAACTAAACCATGAAGCAGAGGTTCAAGTGAGAGATGGGGTGGAGGTGAACGTGGAAGAGGGGGAGGGAGCCAACACTGTTTAATTGGGGGTATTTTGCTTTAACTTGGGGAGGCAACAAAATGAAATGTAAGCAAAATAGAGTGTAACCATGGCTGGATGCATATAGTAATATATACAGTATATGGTAAGCTCAGGCCATTAGGGATGAGCGGACATGCTCAGTGATATTCGGTTAGCAATGAGCGGTGCTCAAAGTAAAACTGTTCCTTTAAGTCGCTGTGTGCTTTCTAGTAGTCTGGGAAATAAATAATTGGCACCAGCCATCTTATTGCTATTTGTAGTCCAAATAAAGAAAAATGTGGAATGCTTTGTGTTTTCTATAAGTGTCGTCACCATTTATAGGCCAAATAAATGTTTTTTCTGGACCAGTGCATGCGATTTAGAAGACTGGGAAGTAAATAATTGCATCTGCTGTCTCGCTGCCATTTGTAGGCCTAAGAAATACATTTTCTGGACTGGTGTGTATTTTCTAGCAGTCTGGGAAATAAATAATAGCCATCTCATTGCCATTTGTAGGCAAAAAAAATAATTTTTCTGGACCGGTGTGTGTTTTCCTAGTTGTCTGGGAAATAAATACTTGACATCAGCCATCTCTTTGCCAAATAATTATTTTTTCTGGACCGGTGCATGTTATCTAGAAGACTGGGAAATAAATAACTGCATCAGCCATCTCATTGCCATTTGTAGGCCAGAGAAATAAATTTTATTAACTGGTCTGTGTTTTCTAGTAGTCTGGGAAATAAATAATTGACATCAGCCATCTTGTTGCTATTTGTAGGCCAAATGAAAACATTTTCAGGACCTCTGTGTGTTTTCTAGTACTTTTGCAAATAGATAATTGGCATCAGCCATCTCTTTGCCATTTGTGGGACAAAAAAATAATTTCTCTGGACCGGTATGTGTTTTCCAGAAGTTTGGGAAATAATGAATTGGTATCAGCCATCTCGTTTCCATTTATAGACCAAAGAAATCATTTGTTTGGACCTCTGTGTGTTTTCTAGTACTGCTGCAAAAAAATAATTGGCATCAGCCATCTTGTTGCCATTTGTAAGTCAAAGAAATCATTTTTATGGTCAGCTATGTCTTTTTCAGTAGTCTGGGAAAATAATAATTGTCATCAGCCATCTCTATGCCACTTCTAGGCCAGAGAAATAGTTTTTCTGGACCAGTGTGTGTTTCCTAGCAGACTTGGAAATAAATATTTGGCGTCAGCAATCTTCTTGCCATTTGTAGGCCAAATAAATACATGATCTAGACCGATGTGTGTTATCTAGTAGACTGAAAAATTAATAATTGGCATAAGCAGTTTTGTTGACTTTTGTAGGCCAAATAAATAATTTTTCTGGACCACTGTGTGTTTTCTAGTTCTGTTGCAAATAAATAAATCTAATCTTCCAACATCTATTTGTAAGTAGTGTTTACAAAAACAACTTCTGAAAATGAGGCCATATTGGTGTAGCTGCTGCTGATGGTGGTGGTGTAACTGCTGCTGGGAGAGGATGTGGTTATTCTGTACCTGCTTTGTGCCCAAATACAACATCTTCCTCTGGTGCACATAGGTGACACTAACTTATCTTTTCTATTCCTAGAGCCGAATATCGCTGTGCGAATGGTGAGTCTACAAGATTTTGAAAAGGCGTTATATTGAATGGCTAAGAGTGCCTCCAGTTTCTTCGTAGTGCAGAGTTGGCACCTAAGGACCATTGTCACTCGGTTTCCACATCACCCTTTTGCTATTGTTTTGATAACTCTGCTGTTTGGGGTTCTGTGGCCCATCCATCTGGCCTTACCAGAGAAGTGAAAGAGACTAAGTGCACTGACATCAAACCACCTGTTATGTTGGAGGATGAGTACGTGGGAGGGCTAGTGCACACAGTCAGTGGACCACCGCAGCACATATCAGATGATGACGAAGCTCAGTTGCCAACTTCAGTGTCTTTCTGCAGTGTGTAGACTGGCAAGGAGGGCAGGGCTAAGGAGTTGGTGGAAGATAATATGGGGAATGATAATGTCCTAAATCCCACATGGAGCGGAGGTCATCCTAGTGACATGCGCGGTTCAGAGGAAGCGGAGGTGGTCATGTTGCACCAACAGCACAGCAAAAGAGGGAGCATTGTGCAAAGGCCCAGCAGGCAGTACATTGACTGCTACTGTCCACCATACCACTGAAATCAGCACAGCAAAGACAGTTCCAAAGAGCTCCTTTGCTTGGCATTTCTTCAGGGAATTTGTTGCCGACAAGCGTCAGGTGGTTTGCACACTGTGCCGTCAAACCTTGAAGTAAGTCACAAATGTTCTGAACCTGAGCACCACATGTATTGCAAGGCATCTGAATTCCAACCACAAGGTGCAGTGGAGTACATACCTTAAAAAGAATGACAGATCTGAGCCTCCTCCTGCTCTCTCTTCTGCTGCGGCCTTGTCCTCTTCCTTCCATTCACAATCAACAGGGCCATCTTCCTCTCTGCAAAGAGAGGATGTGACTCCACCACCAACATCAATGAGCATCTCCATGGAAGTGTTTAGTTTTCCATCCCCCAAACTCTCGAGAGAAAGAGGAGATACCCTCTAGCCATCCACAAGCCATGGTCCTGAATAACCACGCTACCATATTACTGGCCTTTGAAATGCTGCCATTCCGGCTGGTGCAGATGGATAGTTTTAAAAAACTGATTTTGATGGCTGTTCCACACTACGTTATACCCAGCCACCACTACTTTTCCCGATGTGTCATCCCTGTCTTGCATAAACATGTTGCTGACCAAATCAGGTGTGCACTGCTCAACACCATCAGCAACAACGGCCACATAACCATCAATAAATGGACCAGTAAGCAGGGCCAGGCATATTACATCTCCCTAACTGCCCGCTGGGTAAATTTAGTGACAGAGGCGGAAGGCATTCTAGCTGATGTCATAACACCACCTAGGATTGCTGGATGTTTATCTGCTCAGGTTGCCTCCTCCTCCTACACCACCTCGTCATCCAGTCACAGAAAGACTTCCACCACCAACTTCAGCACAGCCAGGGGGATTCGACAGCAGGCTGTTCTTAATCTCCTCTCTTTAGGGGACAAATTCCACAACATGCTGTAGCTGTGGACTCGGATAAAACAACACACAGATATGTGGTTGGTGCCGGTGAACCTCAAGCCTGGCCTGGTGGTGTGCGATAACAGGCAAAATCTATTAGCAGCACTGGCCCTAGCTAGTTTGATACACAACCCTTGCATGGTGTATGTGATTAACTTGCAGTGCTTCCTTAAAAAATTCCACCCATATGCTAGAGCTGCTGCTGAAAATGTGGGCAGTGTGTGCACACTTTCGGCGTTCTCACCCTGCTACTGCTCTCCTGTCTGCGCTGCAGCATCTCTGCTGCTTTCCCACTCACTGTCTGATAAGTGACGTACCAACAAGGTGGAACTCCATCTTGCTTATGCAAGAGAGGCTGTATGAGTAGAGTTGAGCGAAACGGGTCGGTCAAATTCAAAAGTTGCCGACTTTCACTAAAGTCGGGTTTCGCCGATCGAAACCCGACCATAGCGTGAGGTTGGCCATGCGGTCGCCGACCCGAGCGCCAAAGTCGCATTGCCCATAATGCTTCCAGTGCCTTTTCTCAGCCAATGATCAAGGACGCACACTGTGGACAACGCGATGACATGGGCAACGGCCACCACCATCTTAGAGAAGGGCATTCAAGTGATTGGCTTGCTTTGTGTGGCGTCACAGTGGCTATAAAAGCCCTGACCGCCAACCGCCATTTTACTTCTGCGATGTTAGCATAGGGAGAGGTTGCTGTCGCTCATTCTCAATAGGGAGAGTGTTAGGCAGGAAAGAAAAAAAATCTGTGCTTCTGCTGATAGCGATTTTCACTGCACAGCTAGTGTGCAGTGACAGGGGAGGATTTTTTTGTGTGCAGCAGCACTGGTGGTTATTAGGCTACCTGATAGCTGCATTGCTGTGTGCACACTGCTGTGCAGACTGCTTTTTTCAAAGCACTCCTACTTTTATTCTTTTTTTCTGCACAGTTACCGAGCGTTCATTTTTTCACACACCTTATAGAGGTGTACGCTCCTCACATACTACCGTGTACGGGCTGGTATCACGGACAAATACATGCTATCTGTGTGTGACCAAGGTAGCAACAGAAAAAATGATCCCTAAAACTTCACTTTTAATCAATGTTTAAAATCTGGACAATCCCAGTGCATAAGGACTAGGGTAATATTTAAACAGACACCAGACAAAAATAGTAATAGATACTCCAGGTCACTAAACTCGCCCTAATGGGCCCTGGCAATCCCTGCCTAGCCGCGGAGGTTGGCACCCTAGTTGTAGACGATAGTGGCGCCCCCGCTCAACGTCGGTGACCCTAATACACCCTACAAGACCCTAGTCCACGACGAGGACACACAAAAAAAACACAAACACACAGTAACCACCCGAAAAAAAACCCTGGTGGAGAGACTGTATAACGTCTCTGAAGATGTTTTACTTATCTCGTACTAAAATCATGGGTAAATAAACCCATCCCAGATAATATCTCGTAGTAAAAAATACTGATATATAGCAGCTTATAATGACTTATCTCGCAATAAAAAAGGCTTATGCTGCAAAATGACAGACCTGATATAGCCCCCCCCCAAAAAAAAAAGGGAAAAAGAAAAAACGTATACAGTAAGAGGTGCAGCCACAGGGATGCACAATCCAAGCACCTCAGGTTACATAACTGCCAGAATTATCCACCAGATAAAGATTAGTGGCATAAAAATAATATACACAACGCTTAAATAATGGACATAATAGTCCTACATATAAACAGTGGTGGCAACAAAAAACAATCCCTGATTGCCAGGTTGCCCTAATACAGAAACATTTTGCCAACCATCAAACAATAGGTCTGTCAGCGTTATGAAAATACTTATCAGCCATCAGAAGATATGAGGCCCAGCCCGACGCGTTTCCCCCTCCTAGATACTGAGGGTTCATCAGGGGCAAAGAAGGAAAGGGGATTCCATCCCCTCTGGCCGAAAGATCAGTGCAGTGTGCGGCGTCTTTTCCGTGTCTCTGAGGCTCGTATTTACCGCGTTCTAGTTGTGACGTCACTTCCGGCGACGCGACGCAATCACGTGTGGTGTAAACAATACTCTCATTGGAGGGATTCAGAAGCATGAGACACCGGCAACGTCACTTCCGCAGTGCTCACACATAGTGGGGAAGAATTATGATGGACACCATCCTGCTTCCTATCTAAACATGCGGCGTCACCTCCAGATCCACACCCCGGAACTTGCGTTTCCTATACATCACGTCCTGCATCACCCAAATTATATCACAACATAAGATAGATCCAAGTAGCAGCTCATAATAATAGATAATCGCCGCAGGATATAATGTTGTAATCATACGTCATTACGAACAATAATAACTCAATAAGGAAATTCCAGGGCATCTCCAATAACATGGAAAAATATATAAAGATATTCCTTATGGGTAGAGCATTAGTCATCCTAACAGAGCACTCAAAAGACCTCTATGTATCCAAAAAAGAAATAAATGAAAAATAAAGTAACACAATAAGCACACAAGAAAAATAGCATGCTGGATTCATCAAGTACCATCTTATAGAAAGCTAGTAAAATTCAACTGCTCATTTAAGCCATTAGGGCTTTGTGATTCAAGCCAGAAAATCCAACGTGTCTCACGTTGTAGGATTTTCTTGTCCCAATCCCCCTGTCTTGCCAGGATCTGAACTCTCTCAATAACACAGAAACCAATCTGCTTCTCGTCCCCACCATGAACCAAGTTGACATGGCGTGCTAATGGTGTATCTCTCTTATGTCTGATATCACCCAAATGTTCACCAATACGCATGCGGAGCTCACGTTTGGTTTTGCCCACATAGTCTCGGGGACAGGAACATTTGCATAAGTAAACAACCCCTGCAGTTTTGCAATTCGCAAATGAATTCATCTTGTATGCACTGGTAAAGGTTTTCGAAGGTATAACAAACTTGCAAAAACTACAGTGTCCGCATCTGAACGTTCCAACCTGCCTGTTTGTTAACCATGTTCCCTCCTTCTTCTGAGGTTCAAGATGACTCTTAACCACCATGTCTCTAATGGATTTGCCCCTCCTATAGGTCACTGAAGGTCTAGAAGGAATTATCTCTCTAATATCCCGATCGGTCCTGAGAATAGCCCAGCGTTTCTTCAAAATCTCCTTTACTCTCCCTGACTGATCATCAAACGTACCTATCAACCTAACAAGGCTGTCAGAATTTTTCTTCTCTCTCGGGACCAATAAAGATGATCTCCTTGTCCGTCTTGCCAGATTGTAAGCTGGCTGAATAGTATTGATGGGGTAACCCCTGTCCCTGAACCTACCCCATAGATCACCTGATTGTTCCTCAAAATCACTCCAGTCGGAGCAGTTCCTCCTGAGTCTGAGAAACTGCCCCCTGGGAATACCGCGTTTCAGGGGGGGGGGTGAAGACTCTCCCATCTTAAAAGACTGTTCGTTGATGTGGGTTTACGATACAAAGATGTTTTTAGGGATCCATCCCTTTCAATGGATATTGTAGTATCCAAGAAAGTGATGCTATCCCCCCCAATCTCATGTGTAAAGAACAGACCCATCTCATTCTTATTCAAATAGTCCACGAAGGACTTGAAGGACTCCCGGTCTCCTGTCCATAGGACGAGAATGTCGTCAATGTAGCGTCCCCAAAACACAATGTTAGGGGACCAGACGACATCCTCGTCCCTGAACACCACAGTGTCCTCCCACCAGCCCAGGAGCAAATTAGCATACGTGGGGGCACAAGGGCTCCCCATCGCAGTGCCCCTGAGCTGGTGGAAGTATCTGCCATTAAACAAAAAATAATTATGGCAGAGTACAAACTCCAGAAGCTGTAACAAAAATGTATTATGCGCCCCCAGATGGACCCCCCTACCTTTAAGGAAATAGTCGACTGCCTTCAGGCCTTCAGTATGTCCAATACTACTGTACAGAGCTTCTACATCAATTGATGCTAGGATAGTGCCTGGGTCAACTATGATCCCCTCTAATTTATTTAGGAGATCCATAGTATCTCTAAGGTAGGAGGGAAGGGCCAGTACAAATGGTCTCAACAATTTATCCAGATAGACACTGGAGTTTTGACACAGGGCGCCAATCCCAGAGACAATTGGTCTCCGTTTTAGTGGGTCAATACCCTTGTGAATTTTTGGCAACGCGTAAAATGTTGCAATGACTGGCCATTTTGGCAAAAAAAGTCAAATTCATTTTTTGAAACTAACTTTGTTTCAAGGGCTTGCATCAGGATCTTAGACAGTCCAAAACTAAACTCCCTCGTGGGATCTACTTTCAGAGTCTCATAAGTCGATTGATCAGACAGAATAGAGAGACACATCTCAATATATTTATCCCTTTCCAGGATAACTGTATTGCCTCCCTTGTCTGACGGCTTCAATATAATCTGCTTATTGTTCATCAACCCTTCCAGGGCCTTTCTTTCACAATAAGAAAGATTGGGTTGAGTCTGTTCAGTCCTAGGAATGATACTACGAATCTCATCAGAAACTAGTTGCAAAAAGATGTCAATACACCCAGTCTCCCCCATCGGGGGTGTCTTTTTACTCTTTAATTTCAAATCAGAGAACGGTCCAGCCCCAATTTCCCGTTGTCCTTCCTCTGCCAAACTGGTTAGAAGAAGAACATCAGGAAATTCCTCCAATGTTATACCTAATTGCTGACACTTAACCTTGTCACCCATAGAAAAAATTTTTTTCCATTTCAATTTCCGTATAAACAAATTAATGTCTTTTATCCATTCAAAAGGATCAAATTTAGTAGTTGGTAAAAAGGAGAGTCCTCTACTCAGGACATCAATCTCCACCTTAGTAGGAGCATAGGAGGACAGATTAATAATCTGGTTATCAAACCCCCTCTTCATCCCTACTTGGTACGTTCCCTTAGTTTGTAGGGGGCCAAACCCTTCGTTTCTAAAAAAGAGGAGGAGGGGGATGATGAACCACCAGCCGTAGAGGAGGGCTGATTTATATGCCCCGAAGTAGTATTCATTTGTGCTCTCCCATACAACCTGTCTGTTTCCTGCCATCTTCTACCACTACCTCTACGACTGCGTCCCCTACTTCTGTAGTTATTTTTTCTACCGTGATAACCCAGATTTCCCTCAGCGTCTGATGACTCAACCTCTGAGGATGATATATCTGTCGGACAATTTTTCTTATCCGAGAGAGCAAGATATGCCATCTTTTCCTTAAATTCTGTTGTATCCCTTATAAACCTCCTATGTTTCCTCTCTTTAATATACAGTTGGTACTTCTCAACCGCAGTTTTAAGATTCTCCTCCTTTATTGCAAAATCAGTCGTAGTTTTAAATTTCAACACATTCTCTGTCAATTCCTTCACCTTCAGGGAGGTTTTTTCAAGAGTGACTTTCTCTTCATCAAGCAACACCTGCATTAAACTTAGGGATGAGGCAGTTAGTTCCTCCTCCCACCTGTTTAGCAATATTGGGGTTCTACATCTAGGGGCAGGTGTCAAATGAATCCTCAGACCACATGGAACAATTTTTTGTTTAATATAGTTTTCTAATGATTGTACTTCCCACCAGGATTTAATATTATCTTTAAATGCCTCAAGCAGATCGGAAAACAGTGTCCTGAGAGAGGGACCCGTAGCAGACAAGGAATCAGTTTCTAATTCTGAAAATACCTCTTTAGCATCATCTAGCCATCTTTTAGTATCAATAGGACCCGACAAAAAACCAGCCATGCTAGTCAAGCAAAAAACCTCCAAAAAATATTTTGGGATCAAAGACAAGAAAGAAACCAAGGTAGCAACAGAAAAAATGATCCCTAAAACTTCACTTTTAATCAATGTTTAAAATCTGGACAATCCCAGTGCATAAGGACTAGGGTAATATTTAAACAGGCACCAGACAAAAATAGTAATAGATACTCCAGGTCACTAAACTCGCCCTAATGGGCCCTGGCAATCCCTGCCTAGCCGCAGAGGTTGGCACCCTAGTTGTAGACGATAGTGGCGCCCCCGCTCAACGTCGGTGACCCTAATACACCCTACAAGACCCTAGTCCACGACGAGGATACACAAAAAAAACACAAACACACAGTAACCACCCGAAAAAAAACCCTGGTGGAGAGACTGTATAACGTCTCTGAAGATGTTTTACTTATCTCGTACTAAAATCATGGGTAAATAAACCCATCCCAGATAATATCTCGTAGTAAAAAATACTGATATATAGCAGCTTATAATGACTTATCTTGCAATAAAAAAGGCTTATGCTGCAAAATGACAGACCTGATATAGCCCCCCCCCCAAAAAAAAAGGGAAAAAGAAAAAACGTATACAGTAAGAGGTGCAGCCACAGGGATGCACAATCCAAGCACCTCAGGTTACATAACCGCCAGAATTATCCACCAGATAAAGATTAGTGGCATAAAAATAATATACACAACGCTTAAATAATGGACATAATAGTCCTACATATAAACAGTGGTGGCAACAAAAAACAATCCCTGATTGCCAGGTTGCCCTAATACAGAAACATTTTGCCAACCATCAAACAATAGGTCTGTCAGCGTTATGAAAATACTTATCAGCCATCAGAAGATATGAGGCCCTGCCCGACGCGTTTCCCCCTCCTAGATACTGAGGGTTCATCAGGGGCAAAGAAGGAAAGGGGATTCCATCCCCTCTGGCCGAAAGATCAGTGCAGTGTGCGGCGTCTTTTCCGTGTCTCTGAGGCTCGTATTTACCGCGTTCTAGTTGTGACGTCACTTCCGGCAACGTGCCGCAATCACTTGTGGTGTAAACAATACTCTCATTGGAGGGATTCAGAAGCATGAGACACCGGCAACGTCACTTCCGCAGTGCTCACACATAGTGGGGAAGACACGTTGGATTTTCTGGCTTGAATCACAAAGCCCTAATGGCTTAAATGAGCAGTTGAATTTTACTAGCTTTCTATAAGATGGTACTTGATGAATCCAGCATGCTATTTTTCTTGTGTGCTTATTGTGTTACTTTATTTTTCATTTATTTCTTTTTTGGATACATAGAGGTCTTTTGAGTGCTCTGTTAGGATGACTAATGCTCTACCCATAAGGAATATCTTTATATATTTTTCCATGTTATTGGAGATGCCCTGGAATTTCCTTATTGAGTTATTATTGTTCGTAATGACGTATCATTACAACATTATATCCTGCGGCGATTATCTATTATTATGAGCTGCTACTTGGATCTATCTTATGTTGTGATATAATTTGGGTGATGCAGGACGTGATGTATAGGAAACGCAAGTTCCGGGGTGTGGGTCTGGAGGTGACGCCGCATGTTTAGATAGGAAGCAGGATGGTGTCCATCATAATTCTTCCCCACTATGTGTGAGCACTGCGGAAGTGACATTGCCGGTGTCTCATGCTTCTGAATCCCTCCAATGAGAGTATTGTTTACACCACACGTGATTGCGGCGCGTCGCCGGAAGTGACGTCACAACTAGAACGCGGTAAATACGAGCCTCAGAGACACGGAAAAGACGCCGCACACTGCACTGATCTTTATGCCAGACGGGATGGAATCCCCTTTCCTTCTTTGCCCCTGATGAACCCTCAGTATCTAGGAGGGGGAAACGCGTCGGGCTGGGCCTCATATCTTCTGATGGTTGATAAGTATTTTCATAACGCTGACAGACCTATTGTTTGATGGTTGGCAAAATGTTTCTGTATTAGGGCAACCTGGCAATCAGGGATTGTTTTTTGTTGCCACCACTGTTTATATGTAGGACTATTATGTCCATTATTTAAGCGTTGTGTATATTATTTTTATGCCACTAATCTTTATCTGGTGGATAATTCTGGCGGTTATGTAACCTGAGGTGCTTGGATTGTGCATCCCTGTGGCTGCACCTCTTACTGTATATGTTTTTTCTTTTTCCCTTTTTTTTTGGGGGGGAGCTATATCAGGTCTGTCATTTTGCAGCATAAGCCTTTTTTATTGCGAGATAAGTCATTATAAGCTGCTATATATCAGTATTTTTTACTACGAGATATTATCTGAGATGGGTTTATTTACCCATGATTTTAGTACGAGATAAGTAAAACATCTTCAGAGACGTTATACAGTCTCTCCACCAGGGGTTTTTTCGGGTGGTTACTGTGTGTTTGTGTTTTTTTTGTGTATCCTCGTCGTGGACTAGTGTCTTGTAGGGTGTATTAGGGTCACCGACGTTGAGCGGGGGCGCCACTATCGTCTACAACTAGGGTGCCAACCTCCGCGGCTAGGCAGGGATTGCCAGGGCCCATTAGGGCGAGTTTAGTGACCTGGAGTATCTATTACTATTTTTGTCTGGTGTCTGTTTAAATATTACCCTAGTCCTTATGCACTGGGATTGTCCAGATTTTAAACATTGATTAAAAGTGAAGTTTTAGGGATCATTTTTTCTGTTGCTACCTTGGTTTCTTTCTTGTCTTTGATCCCAAAATATGTTTTGGAGGATTTTTGCTATCTGTGTGTGACTCCAGAAAAAAATAGACGGAGATTTACATTTTTCCATGCATACACCGTATAGAGCTGTCCGCTTCTCAAACAGTATCGTATATCTGCTGTTTGGATTACGGTCAAATCTATACAGAGACAGCGTGTGTGGGTGAGTCCGTAAATGCATATACGGACATTTCCATTTTTCCATACACCGTATAGAGCTGTCCGCTTCTCAAACAGAATCGTATATCTGTTGTTGACTCCGGAAAAAAATAGACGGAGATTTAAAATTTTCCATACATACAGCGTATAGAGCTGTCTGCTTTTCAAACAGTATCGTATATCTGCTGTTTGAATAACGGTCAAATCTATACAGAGACAGCATGTGTGTGTGTGACTCCAGAAAAAATAGGTGGAGATTTAAAATTTTCCATACATACACCGTATAGAGCTGTCTGCTTTTCAAACAGTATCGTATATCTGCTGTTTGGATCACGGTCAAATCTATACAGAGACAGCGTGTGTGTGTGTGACTCTGGAAAAAATAGACGGAGATTTAAAATTTTCCATACATACACCGTATAGAGCTGTCCGCTTCTCAAACAGTATCGTATATCTGTTGTTGACTCCGGAAAAAAATAGACGGAGATTTAAAATTTTCCATACATACAGCGTATAGAGCTGTCTGCTTTTCAAACAGTATCATATATCTGCTGTTTGAATAACGGTCAAATCTATACAGAGACAGCATGTGTGTGACTCCGGAAAAAATAGACGGAGATTTAAAATTTTCCATACATACACCGTATAGAGCTGTCCGCTTCTCAAACAGTATCGTATATCTGCTGTTTGGATTATGGTCACATCTATACAGAGACAGCGTGTGTGTGTGAGACTCCGGAAATACATATATGGACATTTCCATTTTTCCATACACCATATAGAGCTGTTCGCTTCTCAAACAGTATCGTATATCTGTTGTTGACTCCAGAAAAAAACAGACGGAGATTTAAAATTTTCCATACATACACCGTATAGAGCTGTCTGCTTTTCAAACAGTATCGTATATCTGTTGTTTGGATTACGGTGAAATCTATACAGAGACAGCGTGTGTGTCTGAGACTCCGGAAATACATATACGGACATTTCCATTTTTCCAAACACCGTATAGAGCTGTCCACTTCTCAAACAGTATTGTATATCTGCTGTTTGGATCACGGTCAAATCTATACAGAGACAGTGTGTGTGTGTATATGACTCCGGAAAAAAATAGACGGAGATTTAAAATTTTCCATACATACACCGTATAGAGTTGTCCACTTCTCAAACAGTATCGTATCTCTGCTGTTTGGATTACGGTCACATCTATACAGAGACAGCGTGTGTGTGTGAGACTCCAGAAATACATATACGGACATTTCCATTTTTACATACACTGTATAGAGCTGTGCGCTTCTCAAACAGTATCGTATATCTGCTGCTCGGATTACGGTCATATCTATATAGAGGCAGTGTGTGTGTGTGAGTCCGTAAATACATATACGGACATTTCCATTTTTCCATACACCATGTAGAGCTGTTCGCTTCTCAAACAGTATCGTATATTTACTGTTGACTCCGGAAAAAAATAGATGGAGATTTAAAATTTTCCATACATACACCTTATAGAGCTGTCCGCTTCTCAAACAGTATCGTATATCTGCTGTTTGGATCACGGTCAAATCTATACAGAGACAGCATGTGTGTGTGAGACTCCGGAAATACATACACGGACATTTCCATTTTTCTATACACCGTATAGAGCTGTCCGCTTCTCAAACAGTATCGTATATCTGCTGTTTGGATAACGGTCAAATCTATACAGAGACAGCGTGTGTGTGACTCCGGAAAAAAATAGATGGAGATTTAAAATTTAACATACATACACCATATACACCATATACGGACATTTCCATTTTTCCATACACTGTATAGAGCTGTGCGCTTCTCAAACAGTATGGTATATCTGCTGTTCGGATTACGGTCATATCTATACAGAGGCAGTGTGTGTGTGTGAGTCCGTAAATACATATATGGACATTTCCATTTTTCCATACACCGTATAGAGCTGTTCGCTTCTCAAACAGTATTGTATATCTGCTATTGACTCCGGAAAAAAATAGATGGAGATTTAAAATTTTCCATACATACACCTTATAGAGCTGTCCGCTTCTCAAACAGTATCGTATATCTGCTGTTTGGATCACGGTGAAATCTATACAGAGACAGCGTGTGTGTGAGACTCCGGAAATACATACACGGATATTTCCATTTTTCTAGACACCGTATAGAGCTGTCCGCTTCTCAAACAGTATCGTATATCTGCTGTTTGGATTACGGTCAAATCTATACAGAGACTGTGACTAAGGAAATGTATACGGAGATTTAAATTTTTCCATATATCTGCTGGTATTTTGGGCACATTTTCCCAAACATGAGGAAGTATGGTGGAAGAGGCTGCGTACGTGGGTGTGGGGCGCAGCTGGTACTCACGGTGGTGGTGGTGCATCTGCTGGTTATGCCAAAAGCACAATAGCAGCTAAGGCAGGAGGTGTTGAGCCTTCGGCATCGTCTGGCACAAGAAGGCCTGAAAGGTTCCCTTTTCTGGGAGTAGGTAAACCACTTTTAAAGCCGGAGCATCAGGAACAGGTTTTGGCTTACATTGCCGAAACAGCCTCCAGCTCTATGGCCTCCTCTTCTGAAGTTTCAAAAACTGCAAGCACTGAGTCGTCAGTGCAGGCTTCTGGTCAGGAACAACACCTTTCCTTGTGTCACCCACACCAAAAGTGAAGGATGCGGCAGCCCACACTTCAGATTACTCCATGGAGCTCTTTTCACATTGCATGCCTGGGTTATCCAGTCAAATCCTGAATTCCCCAGTCCAAGATGAATCTGACATGGAGTGCACTGATGCACAGCCACTGCTAGATGATTCTGCTGGTACATTGACCCAGAGCAATACATTTCCCTCACAGAATCAGACCCTGATGAAACTCAGGTGCCCCTTCATGCATACTATACCACCTTACACGGTGACACAGAGGAAGGTGCAGATGAAATTGAAGAGGAGGTGATGGATGACCCAGTTGTTGACCCGGATTGGCATCCATTGGGGGAAGAGGGTGCCACTAGCAATAGCTCAGAAGAGGAGAAGGATCCGCAGCAGGCATCGACATCGCAGCAGCGGTTATCTAGCAGGCCCGTAGCTGTCCAAAAACGTAGTAAAAAAACAAAAGAGTTGCAGGACAGCTTGGCCAGACGGTCAAATTACCACAGCGTGCAAGCCCTGAAAATTTATACCATAGTAGGAAGAGTGCAGTGTGGCACTTTTTTGTCCAAAATCCTATTGATGAGGCAAAGGTTATCTGTAAGAAGTGTGGAAGGACCTTTAGCCGAGGGAAAAATCTCCGAAATTTGAATACCAATTGCATGCTTAGACATTTAAACACCATGCACTTGCAAGCATGGACGGACTACAAAACCTCAGGTAGCACATGTGCACCTGTTCCGACTGATGGTAGCCAGCAACGCTCCATCGCCCCACTGTAAGCCCACCGGTAAGCACACCACCAACAACAAATGTTGAGGTGTTGTCGCAAGGACCAAACAGTCACGAAATCACAATGGTTTTGCAACGAAAGACTGAATCTAGGCCATCACCACCATCACCATCACCAACCCCCTCTCAATCCATCAGGTCCACCGCTAGTTCCCCCATATGCAGCTCCCAAGTCCAGCTCACCCTACCAGACACTCTGAGTAGGACAAGAAAGTACTCATCCTCTCATCCGCGTACACTGGCTTTGATCGCCTACATTGCCAAACTGATCTCATTAGAGCTGATGCCCTTCCGTTTGGTTGAAAGCAAAGCGTTCCGAGAGCTCATGGCCTATGCTGTCCCATGCTATGACCTACCCAGTCAGCACTTATTTTCTCGAAAAGCCATCCCTGCCCTCCACCTGCATGTGAAAGACCGCATTGTCCATGCACTCAAACAATCAGTGAGTGGAAAGGTGCACCTCACAACAGATGCATGGGCCAGTAGGCATGGCCAGGGCATCACTGCGCACTGGGTTAATGTGGTGGATGCAGGCTGTGGAACAGTGCTGCCTAGCCCACGGTATAGGAAACAGTTGGCTGTAGGTGTTCGACCCTCCTCCTCCAGAAGCGAAAGCTCGTTGACAGAGCGCAGCCGGAATTTTGTGGCAGCCATAGCCAGTGCAAAACTCATACACATACCTTGCCTGGCTAACACCTTGAACCTGGTGGTGCAGTGCTTCCTACATAATTATCCAGAGTTAACAGCCCTGCTCCTTAAGTTGCGAAGACTGTGCTCGCACATCCGTCGCTCGCCCGTACACTCCAGTCGTATGCAGAAGCTGCAGCGATTGCTCCACCTCCCCAAGCACCGCCTAATCATAGACATTGCAACAAGGTGGAACTCCACCATGCACATGGTTGAGAGGCTGTGTGGACAGAGGCAGGCTGTAATGCATTTGTGGGAGGATACACGGGCAGGCAGTTTGAGGGGAGACATGGAGTTGTCGGGTGTGCAGTGGTCAAAGCTGAAAGACCTCTGTAAAGTCCTTCATTGTTTTGAGGAATGCACACGGCTGGTAAGCGCAGATGTCGCCATCATAAGCATGAGCATCCCACTTATGCGTCTGCTCATGCAAACTTTGACGCACATTAAGGATCAGGCATCTGCAGCAGAGGAGGAGGAAGAGGAGGAGGGAAGCCTTGATGACAGTCAGCCATTGTCAGCGAGGGCAACTGACCTGGACGAGGTGGAGGAAGAAGAGGAAGAGGAGGAGGATGAGGGGGGTGATTATTTTGGGGAGGAGGATGCTTCTCAGGGGGCAAGAGAAAATGTTGGCATGCCAAGGTCAGGTACAGGGTTTGTGCGTGACTGGAGGGATGTGGATTTGCCAGAAAATGCTCCTCCACCCACCACTGGCAGTGCATCATTGACACCTGGAACATTGGCCCGCATGTGTGATTGTGCCTTGCGGATCCTAAAAAGGGACCCCCGCATTGCCAAAATGATGAAGGATGACGACTATTGGTTGGCCAGCTTCCTCGATCAATGCTATAAAGGCAAATTACAGAACATCATGCCACAGGAGAACCTAGAGATAATATTGGCTAACAAACAAGCAACTCTGGTAAACCATTTGTTTGAGGCACTCCCAGCACACAGCAACAGTGCTGGTTCTCCCACGAGCCGTAGTGGGCAAAATGGAAGAGGTGTTCGTGGTGCACACAGCCGAAGTGGCGTTGGAGACAGGGGTTTCATGACCATGTTGTGGACTGATTTCTCAAGTACCGCTCACACGATTGGTAATACTGAATCGATTGCAAGTGACAGGAGACAGCAGTTGTCAACTATGGTTACAAACTACTTCTCCCATATCGATGTTCTCCCTCACAGGTCATTCCCCTTTGACTATTGGGCCTGTAAACTGGACACCTGGCCTGAATTGGCACAATATGCCTTACAGGAGCTCGCTTGCCCTGCTGGTAGTGTGTTATCTGAGAGTCTTCAGTGCTGCTGGATCAATCCTGACAGAAAAAAAGGACCTGTCTGTCGACCCAAAATGTTGATGATCTAACCTTCATTAAAATGAACCATGCATGGGTTTCAAAGGATTTTGTCCCACCTTCCCCTGATGACACATAGGTTGCCAGAAAAATGTCTCGATTTTATCCTCCTCTTCCTCGGACTTCTCCAATTCCTCCATTTGCAGCATCTGAATGTCCAGCCTACACATCAACATATGCCATTTTCCCTTACTGGGCTGCCCCCCCAGGGTCGGGATCACCACCTGGCGCACCCAGGCAAGTACCATTGCCCTGAACAGGTGGGTGGGCCCACTCTTGGGCAACGGCACTGGCACAGGGCCCCTCATAGTACAATAAAGTGTCTCTGATGGTGGGGGGGCCCACTCGCCATCAGACACACCGGCGTACTATGAGGGGCCCTGTGCCAGTACCGCCACCCACGAGTGGGCCCCCCTGCTTGCTCAGGGCCCTAGCACTTGCAATACTTACCTCTCCCTGCTCCACCGCTGTGTAGTCTGGGCAGTTAAATCCTTCACAGGGACGGCCACTACAAATTTGGTGAACTGATCGATGATGGTTAAGATATAGCTATGGCCTGTCCTGCTGGGCTCTACCTTCAGATGATCAATGGCTACCATTTGTAATGGACGTCGACTCACAATCGGATGCAGTGGTGCTTTATGATCAGCTTTCACAGTTTTCCTAGTCACAGACGTGTGACATTTCTACCACCATTTTTCAATGTCTCCTCTCATGCCACTCCAATAGAATTCACTACGGCTTGTGGCTTCTGTCTTTTGCACTCCAACGTGACCAGACAGATCATGATAGGCAGTGAGGACCATGTCTACATCTCTCCCTGTGATCACAATTTGATGGAGACGAGTAACGGTGATGGGATCCACGCTACTGCGATACAGCAACCCTTTCTTCACAAAGAACCGTTTTCGCTGTCTCCACAGACAAAGTAATTGAGGGTCAGCATCGCCTCTGCGAATTCGCCTGGGAGGTTTTCCCGTGATTAGTAATTCCCAAATTTCTGCAATCACTCAACTTTCTGTCTGTACTTGTATCCATCTGATTTCCTGTAGCGGAGAGTCTGGACTGGCTTACTGAGACTGAAATATATACGAAGATTTTAAAGTATCCCAACACTGTATACTGGTGTACGCTTCAAATACATTTCCCTTTTTCTACTTTTTATATTCTGGTGTAATCCATACTGAGCCTGTGAGAGTTTGTGTCTGACTCTGGTAAAATATAAGATTTAAAATGACCCCAACACTGTATGCAGCTGTCCGTTTGTAATACATTACTCTTTTTTGACTTTTTATATTCTTGTCTAATCCAAACTGAGCCTGTGAGTGTCTTTGTCTGACTCTCGAAATATAGACGGAGATTTACAATTACCCCTAGACTGGATACACCTGGTATCTGCTGATACAGTACCTTTTTTTCAACATTTTAGATTACGGTTAAATCCATACAAACTGAGTGATCATCTGAGGGTGACTCCTGAAATACAGTATATACGGAGTGTGTGTAAAAGCCCTCACCGCTGACTGCTATTTTTCTTCTGCCCATCTTTACAGTAGGGAGAGGTTGCTGACGCTGTTTATCATTAGGGAGACACTTAGGCCTCTAAACAGAAGTTCTTATGTGCTTCTGCTGAATGCAATTGTTGTGTACAGTTAGTGTGAAGTGACAGGGGAGGATTTTCTTGTGTACAGCAGCGCTAGTTATTAGGCTGCCTGCCAGTGACAGGGAGGATTTTCTTGTGTGCAGCAGTGTTGATTATTAGCCTGCCTTATAGCAGTATTGCTGTGTGTACACTGCTGTGCAGACTGCTTTTTACACAGCACTCCTACTTTTATCCTTTTTTCTGCACAGTGAACGAACGTTCATTATTTCCCACACCGTATAGAGCTGTATGCTCCTCACACACTACCGTGTACCGGCTGGTATCACGGAGAAATACATGCTGACTATCTGTATGTGACTCCGGAAATATATAGGGAGATTTACATTTTCACTTTTACTATATACACCGGGTTTCTGCTGATACAGTACCTTTGTTCTAAATTTTTTATTACAGAATAATCCATACTGAGTGAGCGTGCGTGGTTTACTCCTTCAATATATACGGAGATAAAAATTTTACCCTATACTATATACACCTCCTATCTTGTGATACAGTACCTTTGTTAGACATTTTGTATTATGGTCAAATCCATACTGAGTGAGCGTCTGAGGGTGACTACAGAAATATATACGGAGATTTAAATTGTACCCTATAATATATATACTTGCTATCTTGTTATCCAGTACCTTTATTCAACATTTTGTATTATGGTCAAATCCAGACTGAGTGAGCATCTGAGGGTGACTACGGGACTACGAGATTTAAAATTACCCAACACTGTATACAGCTATACGCTTCTGATACAGTACCCTTTTTTGCTATTTAGATTCTGGTGTAATCCATACTGAGCCTGTGAACGTCTGTCTGTTACTCCGGAAATATATTTGGAGATTTACGATTACCCCAACATTGTATACAGCTGTATGCTTGTGATACATTACCCATTTACTGCTTTTTATAATCTGGTCTAATCCATACTGGGCCTGAGAGCATCTGTCTGCCTCCTGAAATATATATGGAGATTTAGAATGTTTAAAATATATTATATATACCTGGTATCTGGGGATACTGTACCCTTTTTCTACTTTTATATTCTTGTCTAATCCTTACTGGGCCTGAGAGCGTCTGTGTCTGCCTCTTGAAGTATATACGGAGATTAGAATGTTTAAACTATATTATACATAACTTGTATCTGGTGACACTGTACCCTTTTTCAACTTTTTATATTCTTGTCTAATCCATACTGAGCCTGAGAGCGTCTGTGTCTGCCTCCTGAAATATATACGGAGATTTAGAATGTTTAAACTATACTATATATACCTGGTATCTGGTGATACGGTACCCTTTTTCAACTTTTTATGTTATTGTCTAATCCATACTGAGCCTGTGAACGTCTGTGTCTGACTCATGAAATATATACGGAGATTTACAATTATCCCTAGACTGTATACAGCTGTATGCTTCTGATACAGTACCATATATCTGCTGGTATTTTGGGTCCATTTTCACAAAAATTAGGATGTATGGTGGAAGAGGCCGCGGATGTGGGCGTGGGGGGCCAGCTGGTACTGATGGTGGTGGTGGTGTTCCCATTTTTCCTACCTCTGTGTGCCGCCACGTGAGTCAACTGCCACAATGGCCAGCACTAATGATGCAATCATCAGCAATACTATACCACTGATATGCCTGCTGGAAAAAACAATTCAGGCCATAATAAATGTAGTGGTGTCACAAGACGAGGAGGAGTAGGAGAAGCAGGGCCAACTCACACAGTTATCATGCCTATCGTCCACATATGGATTGGAGGGTGGTTTACTGTCCCAACATCAGCCAGGTACCCAACTGTACAGCCATGGGACAGTTTTGGAGGATGATGATGAAGAGAAGGAACAACTGTGTTCACAGCAGGGTGACACTCAGATCAGCTCACGGGCATCACTGGAGCGTGGCTGGGGGAATACAGATTATCTAGACCAGTGGTCCCCAACCTTTTTTGCACCAGGGACCGGCTTGAACCAAGACCATTCTTCCATGGCCCGGCAGGGCGGGGATGGAGGTGTGACAGGGGCGGGGCTTTGGTCATAAGGGGGCGGGGCTATGGACGCGGTTGTAGTTTAGCAGTGCATATTTATCATTTAATTATAACATTTTTAATGTGACTCAACTCACCATAGGTTTTGAATGAGTGGGAGCACCTGGCTTGTTTCTCTGTTTCAGTGGGAGCACTGGGCTACTTCTACTGATGACCGTCACTGCTAATGATGATTGGAACCTACAAGGAAATGGAGCATTGAGCACTTAAGAACAATTGTACTGGAGTACTGTACATGCTGATTATTTTCTAATCATCAGAAAATGTATGTGTGGTCCCCCCCATCCAGCTCTGTGTGGCTCCCCCTGTTGTATGCATGGCTCCCCTGTCCCATCCTGTATACATGGCTCTGCTCCCACTCTCCCTCCCTTGTATATATGGCTCCGTTCCCACTCTCCCTCCCCTGTATATATGGCTCCGCTCCCACTCTCCCTCCCTTGTATATATGGCTCCGCTCCCACTCTCCCTCCCTTGTATATATGGCTCCGCTCCCACTCTCCCTCCCTTGTATATATGGCTCTGCTCCCACTCTCCCTCCCCTGTATATATGGCTCCGCTCCCACTCTCCCTCCCCTGTGTATATGGCTCCGCTCCCACTCTCCCTCCCCTGTATATATGGCTCTGCTCCCACTCTCCCTCCCCTGTATATATGGCTCCGCTCCCACCCTCCCTCCCTTGTATATATGGCTCCGCTCCCACTCTCCCTCCCTTGTATATATGGCTCCGCTCCCACTCTCCCTCCCCTGTGTATATGGCTCCGCTCCCACTCTCCCTCCCCTGTATATATGGCTCTGCTCCCACTCTCCCTCCCCTGTATATATGGCTCCGCTCCCACCCTCCCTCCCTTGTATATATGGCTCCGCTCCCACTCTCCCTCCCTTGTATATATGGCTCCGCTCCCACTCTCCCTCCCCTGTGTATATGGCTCCGCTCCCACTCTCCCTCCCCTGTGTATATGGCTCCGCTCCCACTCTCCCTCCCCTGTATATATGGCTCTGCTCCCACTCTCCCTCCCCTGTATATATGGCTCCGCTCCCACTCTCCCTCCCCTGTGTATATGGCTCCGCACCCACTCTCCCTCCCCTGTATATATGGCTCCGCTCCCACTCTCCCTCCCCTGTATATATGGCTCCGCTCCCATTCTCCCTCCTGTGTATATGGCTCCGCTCCCATTCTCCCTCCCTTGTATATATGGCTCCGCTCCCACTCTCCCTCCCCTGTATATATGGCTCCGCTCCCACTCTCCCTCCCCTGTGTATATGGCTCCGCTCCCACTCTCCCTCCCCTGTATATATGGCTCTGCTCCCACTCTCCCTCCCCTGTATATATGGCTCCGCTCCCACTCTCCCTCCCCTGTATATATGGCTCCGCTCCCACTCTCCCTCCCCTGTGTATATGGCTCCGCTCCCACTCTCCCTCCCTTGTATATATGGCTCCGCTCCCACTCTCCCTCCCCTGTGTATATGGCTCCACTCCCACTCTCCCTCCCTTGTATATATGGCTCCGCTCCCACTCTCCCTCCCCTGTGTATATGACTCCGCTCCCACTCTCCCTCCCCTGTATATATGGCTCTGCTCCCACTCTCCCTCCCCTGTATATATGGCTCCGCTCCCACTCTCCCTCCCCTGTATATATGGCTCCGCTCCCACTCTCCCTCCCCTGTGTACATGGCTCCGCTCCCACTCTCCCTCCCCTGTATATATGGCTCTGCTCCCACTCTCCCTCCCCTGTATATATGGCTCCGCTCCCACTCTCCCTCCCCTGTATATATGGCTCCGCTCCCATTCTCCCTCCCTTGTATATATGGCTCCGCTCCCACTCTCCCTCCCCTGTATATATGGCTCCGCTCCCATTCTCCCTCCCCTGTGTATATGGCTCCGCTCCCATTCTCCCTCCCTTATGGCTCCGCTCGGCTCCCCCATCCTCCCCATCATACTTACCCTCACGTCGCTGAACTTCCTTCCCGTCGCTGCACGTCCCTGCATCTCGCGGCGCTTCAGCTTCTTCCTGTGCGGAGCGGTCACGTGATACCGCTCATTAAGGTCATTGAATATGGACGCCACGCCTATGGGAGATGAGTGGCGTCCATATTCATGACCTTAAATGAGCGGTAGCACGTGACCGCTCAGCGCTGGATGAAGCCGCCGCTGGATGAAGCCGCCGCGGGATGCAGGGTGAGTATCAGCTGCTGCACCGCCCCCCGGCTCCCCTTGTGTCCGCGGACCGGCAAGGGCACTGCAACGGCCCGGTGCTGGGCCGCGGACCGGCGGTTGGGGACCCCTGATCTAGACGATACACCTCCCACTGAGGACAGCTTGTCATTCCCTCTGGGCAGCCTGGCACACATGAGTCAATACATGCTGCAGTGCGTACACAATGACCACCGTGTTTTCCGTATTGTTACCAGTGCAAATTACTGGGTGGCCACATTGCTGGAGCCTCGCTACAAAGACCAAGGAACAGCATTACTTCGGTCACTGGAGTGGGATCGCACAATGTGCAAAGACAAGCAGACACTGATAGAGAAGCAACTGATGGCTTTCCCACCTGACAAAGGGGCTCAGTGGGTTAACATGGCAGAGGCGGAGGAGGAAGTCACAAACTCAGCTGGGGCACCACCAGCACTTTGGAAGACAGGGTTAGCATGGCCGAAAAGTGTCAAAACTTTACGAACACTCCACAACATCCTGCACCACCATCTGACATGGTCCAAATTAGCAGGAAGCAGCGTTACAACAACATGGAGGGCGAGTACTTGTCCACATGTCTCCACGTACTAACTGATGAGTCTACCCCATTTAACTTCTGGGTCTTCAAATTAGACACATGGTCTGAACTTGCCCTTTTTGCCTTTGTAGATTCTGGACTGCCATGCAGCAAGTGTACTGTCAGAACCACCTGTGTTTAGTACAGCAGGTGCTGTCATCATAGACAGGCACATTTGCCTGTCCACATCCAACATGGGGAAGCTGAAAAAATGTGCTGGGGAGAGAAGATGGCGCAAAAATAGGGTTTTATTCACATAAAAGTAGGGGTATAAGCATTAGATTGTGCTAACCTGATTAGACTTCTTTTTCGCTTGTAGTATGTAACAGCTGCTACAGATCCACGGGTTACAATGTAACCTGAAAGACTATTATCCAGAAGAATTGTTTAGTGAAAATCCTCTGTGCTGCTGAACGATAGAAGAGACGTCAGTCCATGTATGGTTTAATGATAAATAGTGGCCTTATTCTATGCGTTTCGAAGTTACAGGAACTTCTTCCTCAGGAGAAATGTGGTCCTTCATTTTCCTGAGGAAGAAGTTCCTGTAACTTCGAAACTTATAGAATAAAGCCACTATTTATCATTAAACCATACATGGATTGATGTCTCTTCAATCGTTCAGCAGCGCAGAGGATTTCCACTAAACATTTCGTCTGGATAAGAACATGGGGAAGCTAAGATTCCTTAAAATGAACCAGATGTGAATCCCACAGGACCCACAGGACTTGTCCATACCTTTGGATGACTAGAAAAACATAACAGCTGGACCCAGCCAGTCTTCAACTCTATTTGCCTCCTCCCCAAATAAAAATCCACAAAAACTGTGTTGGCTACCTCCTCCTCTGCCTCTTCCGCCTACAGTGCCACATCCACTACTTCCTCGAGTTCAATATCCGCTCCCTGGTTGTAGCTTGTTAGTTTATTTTGGGTTCATTCTATGTTCTTTGAAGTCAGTTCCCTAAAAACCACAAAAACGGTGTTGGATTAATCCTCCCTTGCCTCTTGGTTCTAGATAGGTAGTTTTAATTTTGTGAAATCTAGGTTGTTTTAAATCAGTTCCATTAAAAAAATAAAATGCAAAAATAACAAAAACAAGAAAAAATGTTGGACTACTCGTCTCTTGACTCTTCCACTCATACAGCCATGTACACTTCTTCTTCCACTTGGACGTACACCTTGTAGTTTGCTAGGTTTAGTTTTGTTAATAATAGTTTGTTTTAAGAAAGTTCCATAAAAATAATTTTAAAAATATAGAAATAATTAAAAAAAAATTGAAAAAAGATAAAAAAAAGTGTTTGATTATTCCTACCTTGCCTCTTCCTCCTATATTGCCATGTCCACCTCCCCTTCCATTTGTACTTGTTCAAGATTATTATTTTTTATTTCTGCTCTGCTTAGCGTAGGGACAAGACATAGCTGTAGTGAGGAACAGAATTATGTTTTGTGCGTGCACAGTTTTCCAAAAAACACGCTATATGTGTACTTTGCACTCGTGTCTGTGACTACTGAACGTACCCAAAAGTTTATTTAATCTGCAGCTGTGTCGGTGGGAGTTATGTGAGACAGAACAAATTTTCCTACTCTTATGCACCCCTGTCTGTGATAAACAAAAGATTAATTAAAAAATGATGGGTAGCACTTCATTTTTAACCGCACCCTCTACATAGTTACATAGGTTGAAAAAAGATCTAGGTCCATCAATTTCAACCTTCCTCCACCAATTGTACATTTTGTCACTAATTTATCTATAACCCACAATGTTATGTCTATCAAGGAAATCGTCGAGCCCTTTTTTAAAAGCTGTTATGTTATCTGCCATTACTACCTCTTGTGGTAGGGCATGACTGCTCTTATTGTAAAGAACCCTTTCCTATTTAGCTGTCAGAATCACCTTTTTTCCACAAGAAATGAGTTCCTCCTGGTCCTTAGTATGATCTTTGGAAGGAATAAGTCATATGTCAGTGTTTTGAACTATCCACACATTTATTTATACATGTAAATGAGATCTTCTCTGAGGCGTCTTTTTTCTAAGTATAACAGCCAAACAAGCCCACATTTACCAACCATCATAAGATAGGCCTTCTATCCCTAGTATTAACTAATTGCCCGACTTTTAACTGATTCTAACTTCTGAATATGGCATGGAGGCGATCAGCCTGTGGCACTGCTGAGATTCTCTATGGGGTTAAGGTCAGGCGAATTTGATACTGTTGTTGGTAAACCAGGTATTGGTACTTTTGGCAGTTTGGACAGGTGCCAAGTCCTACTGGAGAATGAAATTTCCATCTGTGAAGTTTCCACAATCAGTGATGGTTTGGGGAGCCATGTCATCTGCTGGTGTAGGTCCACAGTGTTTTATCAAGAACAAAGTCTACCAGGAAATTTTAAAGCGCTTCAGGCTTCCCTCTGCTGACAAGTTTTTTGGAAATAGAAATGTCATTCTCCAGTAGGACTTGGCACCTGTCCACACCGACAAAAGTACCAATACCTGGTTTACAAACAACAGTACCACTGTGCTTGATTGACCAGCAAACTCGCCTGACCTTAACTCTATAGAGAATCTATGTGATATTGTCAAGAGGAAGATGAGAGAAACCAACCCCAACAATGCAGACGAGCTGAATGCTGCTATCAAAGCATAAGTGAAGCATTGATTTCTACAAGAACTTACTCCAAGCCATTGGTGGGTAACACAATTTTGAATGCAAAGAATAGCCATCCCAAGCACACTGTGAGATCTATTCCTGTGGGAGAATTTACCAGACTTTAAAGAAATTGTAACAACAATAATAATTTGAATCATGATTTAATGAAATCCTGTAATAAATTAAAAAACAGGGGCTACCCTAACTGGATGCTTCATCGAGCCTTTAACATTGTTTCAACCAAAAATCAAGATGAACTTATTTCTTCATGTGTCAATCATGGCAAGAAAAAACAACAGTCTTTAATTGGCCATTTGTATGTTTGCAATACAGTGCCCAGTTTTACAATATCAGAAACATTATCAATAGATTTATACCCATATTATATGACGACCCCATTTTGGCCACGGTGCTGGAGCTAGGCTGCAACATTGTGGCAAGGAGAGCTCCAACTTTTGTTGTTCCCCAGCTTGTTTCGCTCTAATATACAACAAAGAACTTGGCTCAGCTGTGTAGGAAGTTATAAATGTGGAGCAAGGGACTGTAGAACTTGCAAACAAATGATTACTTTTAAAACTTTTAATATTCATGATAACACTAATACATTTAAAATGAAGGATTTAATTAATTGTAATACACATTTTGTAGTGTATAAAATTGACGGTCATCTGTATAACAAAGCATACGTTGGATGTACGTCCAGAAAATTAAAACCACTTATAGGTGAACATTTACATAATATCTCTAATATAGGAAAGTGGAAACCGCAACATATCCTCTGCAGCCCGACACTTTCTAGATTATCATTCATGCAACATTACCTCATTAAGAGTAACAGATTTAGGGCTCATCCTTACTTTGGAGAGACTCGCACGATTCTCATGCAAGTCTCTCGCATGAAAACCTTTGCACTGCCGCCGACACACTCGAACCAAAGCGTGCGGGTACATGTATTTCTATGCAACCGCACGCTCCGGTCCCAGTGCCGGCAGCTGTGCCAGGTTTTCATGCAAGAGACTTGCATGAGGATCGTGCAAGTCTCTCGCAAGTGAGTATGAGCCCTTAGAGTTAAAAAACCCTCACGGGGAGGCAACATTAGGAGAGTTTTACTCACACGTCAGGCTAACTGGATTTTCAACCTCGGGACTAGATTCCCTAATGGTGTGAATAAGAAAAATGAGATCATGTTTCATTATTAAGTTATATTGAAGAATTATTTATTTTATTTGATATGTAACAATGTGAAATGAGAAGGTTTTCTGTTATTTTTTCTTGATATTGTCAAGTTTATTGATTTTAATCACATTTGCACCACGACCTTTAATCATGTGATGTGATTCTGACATTTGATTGGTGTTGGGTCCTTTTTATTGTTTGTGGATACAATGGAGTGTTAGGCTGGGTTCATACTGTGCTATGACAGTCCGTTTAATGGACTGCGTTACACTGCAGTATAACGCGGTGTAACGCAGTCCGTTAACGCTGCCATAGCCTCCTATTAACTAGCGCATCGTGACGTATGCTGTAAAGCGGCACACGTTAGCGATGTGCCGTTAAGCACTGATGGAGCCTCGGATGCATCCTGCAGCGTCTGAGGCTCCGTCACAGCTAGCGCTGATGAATCATCAGCACTAGTGGTCGTAGCATGTCACCGCTAGCGATGATGAATCATCAGCGCTAGTGGTATAGCATAACGCATATCGCGTTATGCTATAGCGTTAACGCAGCCCGTCAACACTATGCGTTGATAGGGCTGATTAACGCTATGTGAACCCGGCCTTAGCCTTGATAAAGATCGCAGCAGCATTCGAAACGCGTCGCTTGTCCTCACGTGCAATATTATGATGTCCGAGGAGCCATTTGTATTTTAACTTTTATGGAATAAAGGAATATTTCATAAGAGCTGGAACATTTTTGAAATTTTTTTGTTATCAAAGTAACCTGGGCTTCCATAACACCTCAGCAGTGCCACAGGCTGATAACCTCATTGATGCAGTAACTGATGCAAAAGGAGACCAGTACTGAGTAAAGTACCTAAACTGAACACACATTTCAGTAGGAAAACATTTCAGATTTTACAATCATTTTTCAAGCTGGTGTTATAAAGTATTTTAATTTACTGAGATAATGACTTTTGGGTTTTCATTGGCTGTAAGCCATAATCATCAACATTAACACGCAAAATGACTCTATATAATATATGGGTTTCAGTTTTTGTATTGTAGAACTGAAATAAATTCACTTTTTGATGATATTTTAATTTTGTGAGATGCACCAGTATGTTAGTTCCAGTTAGTATCCAAATAGCATAAATAGTTGTGGAGGCTATGTCTGTTTAGCACAGATTAGTAGCAAACAGACAGAGGTTAGTTCCAATTGATGTCCATAAATGTGGGGAATTCACCTATAAAGTGCACTTGTGCCTGCTAGGATATGCACTGCCTGTTATGGCAATATACAGGTTAACAATATTCTAATCCAAAGTATTAGAATCAATGTGGATAGATGAGGGGGAATTTACCTGTTGTCCAGTGTACAGGATACCCAGGTGGAGGACGCTCCCATGGTGATTTTTGTATAATCCAAGTCAAGGTCTTCTTTCCCTTCACGACCCACGATCACTGCGGCCTCACGCTGAGTGCCACGGTGATTTGGTATGGGTGTCAGCTGTATATGACAGCTGACACCCCAGCAGCAACGCCCACGATAGGTGCTAGCACCGATCATGGGCATTTAACCCCTCTGATGCTGCTGTTAGTACTGACAGCAGCATAGAGAAGCATCGCACAGGGGGTGGGTGCGAAAGGGGCTCCCTGTGCGCATCCATCAGAATAACGTGATGCGATCGCGTTATTCTGATGGTCTCCATGGAGACACCCAGCACCAAGATGGCCGCAGGGTCCTTCCAGGTCCTGCACGGAGGTGGCTTCTCAGCGCCTGCTGAGAGCATGGCCTGATAAGCCTTCTCCCCTGCCTGTCAGATCGCTGATCTGATAATCAGCAGTGGTAAGTGTCTTATCAGCGATCTGACATTATATAGTAATGTCCCATACTGAAACAATGTAATAAAGTTTAAAAAATATATATTATAATGTGTAAAAATATTTTTTTTTAAAATCCCCATAAAGAAAACAAAATTAAATAAATATTATACCACAAAATTAAATAAATATTATACCAATAAATACATTTATTTATGTAAATAAAAAAAATAAACATACACATCCAGTTGTGGCCAAAAGTATTGACACCCCTGCAATTCTGTCAGATAATACTCAGTTTCTTCCTGAAAATGATTGCAAACACAAATTCTTTGTTATTATCTTCATTTAATTTGTCTTAAATGAAAAAACACAAAAAGAATTGTCCTGAAGCCAAATTAGATATAATTCCACACCAAACATAAAAAAGAGGGTGGACAAAAGTATTGGCACTGTTCGAAAAATCATGTGATGCTTCTCTAATTTGTGTAATTAACAGCACCTGTAACTTACCTGTGGCACCTAACAGGTGTTGGCAATAACTAAATCACACTTGCAGCCAGTTGACATGGATTAAAGTTGACTCAACCTCTGTCCTGTGTCCTTGTGTGTACCACATTGAGCATGGAGAAAAGAAAGAAGACCAAAGAACTGTCTGAGGACTTGAGAAACCAAATTGTGAGGAAGCATGAGCAATCTCAAGGCTACAAGTCCATCTCCAAAGACCTGAATGTTCCTGTGTCTACCATGCGCAGTGTCATCAAGAAGTTTAAAGCCAATGTCACTGTGGCTAACCTCCCTAGATGTGGACGGAAAAGAAAAATTGACAAGAGATTTCAACGCAAGATTATGCGGATGTTGGATAAAGAACCTCGACTAACATCCAAACAAGTTCAAGCTGCCCTGCAGTCCGAGGGTACATCAGTGTCAACCCATACTATCCGTCGGCGTCTGAATGAAAAGGGACTGTATGGTAAGAGACCCAGGAAGACCCCACTTCTTACCCCGAGACATAAAAAAGCCAGGCTAGAGTTTGCCAAAACTTACCTGAAAAAGTCTAAAACGTTTTGGAAGAATGTTCTCTGGTAAGATGATACAAAAGTAGAGCTTTTTGGGCAAAGGCATCAACATAGAGTTTACAGGAGAAAAAAAAAGAGGCATTCAAAGAAAAGAACACGGTCCCTACAGTCAAACATGGTGGAGGTTCCCTGATGTTTTGGTGTTGCTTTGCTGCCTCTGGCACTGGACTGCTTGACCGTGTGCATGGCATATGAAGTCTGAAGACTACCAACAAATTTTGCAGCATAATGTAGGGCCCAGTGTGAGAAAGCTGGGTCTCCCTCAGAGGTCATGGGTCTTCCAGCAGGACAATGACCCAAAGCACACTTCAAAAAGCACTAGAAAATGGTTTGAGAGAAAGCACTGAAGACTTCTAAGGTGGCCAGCAACGAGTCCAGACCTGAATCCCATAGAACACCTGTGGAGAGATCTAAAAATGGCAGTTTGGAGAAGGCACCCTTCAAATATCAGGGACCTGGAGCAGTTTGCCAAAGAAGAATGATCTAAAATTCCAGCAGAGCATTGTAAGAAACTCATTGATGGTTACCATAAGCGGTTGGTTGCAGTTATTTTGGCTAAAGGTTGTGCAACCAAGTATTAAGCTGAGGGTGCCAATACTTTTGTCTGGACTATTTTTGGAGTTTTGTGTGAAATGATCAATGTATTGCTTTTTGCTTCATTCTCTTTTGTGTTTTTTCATTTAAGACAAATTAAATGAAGATAATAATACCAAAGAATTTGTGTTTGCAATCATTTTCAGGAAGAAACTGAGTATTATCTGACAAAATTGCAGGGGTATCAATGCTTTTGGCTACAACTGTATTTGGTATCGCCGCTTTCGTAACGACCAGCTCTATAAAGCTGTCCCACTAGTTAACCCCTTCAGTGAACACCGTAAAAAAATAAATAAAAAATAAGGCAAAAAACAATGCTTTATCATACCGCCGAACAAAAAGTGCAATAACACACGATCAAAAAGACAGATGGAAATAAAAATGGCACCGCTGAAAACATCATCTTGCAAAAAACAAGCCGCCATACAGCTCCATCAGCGGAAAAATAAAAATGTTTTAGCTCTCAGAATAAAGTGATGGAAAAATAATAATTTTTTCTATAAAATAGTTTTTACTTTGTAAAAGTATCAAAACATAAAAAAATTATATAAATGAGGTATCACTGTAATCGTACTGACACGAAGAATAAAACCTCCTTACCAATTTTAAAGTCATGTGCCTGAAAATGGTACCAATAAAAACGTCAGCTCGTCCCGCAAAAAACAAGCCCTCACATGATTCTGTCAGCCGAAATATGTAAAAAATATAGCTCTCATATTATGATGATGCAAAAACTAGTCTTTGCAATAAAACGCCCTGCCGTGCGTCGAAACAGTGGTTTTCCCCCACATATGGGGTATCGGCGTACTCAGGAGAAATCGCAGAACAAATATTCTGAAGCAATTTCTCCTGTTACCCTTACAAAAATGCAAAATATGAAGCTAAAAAAGATTTATTTGGGAAAAATGTGATTTTTTTTATTTCCACGGCTCTACGCTATAAACTTCTATGAAGCACCTGTGAGTTCAAGGTGCTTAATACACATAAGTTCCATAAAGGGTCTAGTTTTCAAAATGGTGATACTTTTGGGGTGATTTCAACTGTTTAGGCACATCAGGGGCTCTTCAAACGCGACATGGCGTCCGCTAATTATTACATCAAATTTTACATTCAAAAAGTCAAATAGCTCTCCTTCCTTTCCGAGCCCTGCCGTGTGCCCAAACAGTTGATTGCCCCCACATATGGGGTATCGACATGGTTAGGAGAAATTGCACAACGAATTGTATGGTCCATTTTCTCCTGTTACCTTTGCAAAAGTAAAAAAAAAAAATAAGGTCTAAATGAAAATTTTTGTGAAAGAAATGTAAATGTTTATTTTTTCCTTCCACATTCCAAAAATTCCTGTGAAGCACCTGAAGGGTTAATAAACTTCTTCAATGTGGTTTTGAGCACCTCAAGGGGTGCAGTTTTTATAATGGTGTCTCTTTTGGGTATTTTCTGTCATATACATCCCTCAAAGTCACTTCAAATGTGAGGTTGTCTCTAAAAAAAATGGTTTTGTAAAATTTGTTGAAAAAATGAGAAATTGCTGGTCAATGTTTAACCCTTATAACTTCCTAAAAGAAAAATTGGTTCCAAAATTGTGCTGATGTAAAGTAGACATGTGGGAAATGTCATTTCTTAACTATTTTGTGCGATATGACTCTGATTTAAGGGAATAAAAATTAAATGTGGAAATTTGCAAAATTTTCACCAAATTTCCATTTTGTTTTTTGTTTTTTTTACAAATAAATGCAATTCATATCGAAGAAATTTTGCTGCTATCATAAAGTACAATATGTCATGAGAAAACAATCTCAGAATCAGTGGGATCCGTTGAAGCGTTCTAGAGTTTTTACCTCATAAAGGGACAGACATCAGAATTGTAAAAATTGGCTGGGTCAGAAAGGTGAAAACACTACGCGTATGTGTGCGCTTCTGGTCGGTGCAGGACCTGTGTGATGTCACGGCACGTGACTGAGGCTGCTAGGGAGCGTTCAAAGGACCAATTTTCCTACGCGTTTCAGAAACAATGGTATCCTTTTTCAGGGATTGTCCTTATGGTTCTGAAAAGGCTATAATGAGATGATCATAGTGATAGCACACAGTTTGAAGAATAATTTAGTAGAAACAGAACAGTTCAACACCGCTATTGAGCCCCTTTGGGATCAAAGTATCCAGAGTAAAAAATCTATCGGGACTCGTAAAAAATCCATCGGGACTCAGAGCGTGACATTTATTTAACAAAATTCCCCTTTCGCCTGTGTGGATGCACAATTTCCAAACCTACTACCGCCATATTGTGCACACTTTCATGATACTCCTCAAAGTGTTTGGATAATGGATGACCCAGAAACTTTTTCTTAATGTTTCTGATATGTTCATTAATCCTCACATTTAATGGACATTTAGTACGCCCCACATAAATCTTATTTAATTTTATATATATATAACCCCCCGAGGGGTACAGGTGATAAAATCCTTTATCTCATATTCTTTGTTTCCCGTTATTAATGCCATTTGTTTTTTAGAATTGGTTTGTGAACACATAGCACATTTTCGATAGGGAAAAAAACTGTCATGTTATATATGAGGGGGGTTTTTTAGGGGATTTTTCATGGTAGGGGCAATAATACTCCTCAGGTTTAATGCTTTTTTTGTATATAAATCTCGGAACAATTCACACTCGGAACAACTGTTTGAAGTACTGGAGAGGTAAATGGTAGCTCTTCAGAAAAACTCCATCAGAGGACAGATTTTCTATCTATCCCACCTCCGATAGGGAAGATTACACCTCCCCAAATCCCCAAGGACAGAACATTGTATCAAGACCCACTAATACGCCTGTTATCACTAGAAGGAAACAAAATTAAGCAGAGCTCTAAATCGAATTCACAGCTATCTAAAAAACAAAGCACCAAATCGTTTTTTCAGGTAGGCCCAAAAAGACACATAGGAAGGGCTGTGGGGGGGGGACTCTCCCAAAAGAAAAAGAAATTAAATGCAAATAACCAAAATGTACAATCTATTTTCAATTTAAGGAAACAAAATTTGGACCAGAAGAAAATGGCTTTGTTGAGTAAAGGCCTTAAATATGCCCTGGCCTGTAAATTTAATAAATTTCAAGCATTCATTGGAATAAAATTATTTATGCTTAAGTTGGCTATTAGAAAACATTTTTTAAAACAATCCTATCACAGAAGATTATGCACCAACCTCAGGTAACTCCTACAGTCATACCTACCATCTACCATCTGCCAAAGATTCATAAAAGTTTGGTGGATCCACCAGGCCGTCCTATAATATCAGGTATTCAATGCCTTTCAGCTAATATGTCCAAATTTGTTGACTGCCAACTGCAAAAACTGCTGCCTTTACTGCCTGCCCTTTTAAAAGACAGTGCTCATTTATTACAACTAATTAAAACTATTCAATGGTAAGAACACTATATCCTCGGGACTTTAGAAAATTACATCTCTTTATGCAATGACTGAACACAATAGATGTTGCAGAGTGGCTACTTATTTTTTAAATAAGTCCTCATTAATGCCTTCTGAACAAATTGATTTTATAAGGGAATGTAGGTTTTTTTTTTTAACTCATAACAATTTTATGTTCGAATCGGACTACTAAACCCAGCAGAGGGGTACTGCCATAGGGATTAGGTTCACGCCCAGTTATACAAATCTGTACTCTCCGCTGGGAGGAAGAGCTCATTTTCCCTGATGGCAAGCTGTGCATGAACCTAGTCCTCTGGCGACATTTTATCGATGATATTATTTTATCTAGTCAGGGGCCTAGAAGCACTGAACCAGTTTTTAATTGACATCAATAAAAATGACTACTTCTTAAAATTTACTTCTACTATGAGCATGGTCACTATTAATTTTTTAGATTTAAACATTTTTATAGAGGATCATACTATACATACCTGAACATTCCAAAAACCCACAGATGCAAATAGCTGGCTAGTAAATGTTCCTAAAAGTCATTATATGAGGATCTACCGTAATTGCTCTAGAAATAAAGATTTCAATAAAGAAGCGGAAATGTTAACGAAAAAGTTTGTGGAAAAAGGGAATGACATACACATACTAGACAATGTTAGGAAGCTTGTCGGAAATAAACCTAGCCTAGAACTGCTAAATGGCAACAATAAAACACATAATCTTACTAAAGACTTTATCCCTATTATTATTGAACATAACTCTAATTCCCATGTCCTATAGAAGATAGTAAAAAAACTATTGGAGGATTTTAAAAGAGGATAAAGTCTTGGGTGAACATATCCCAGAAGCTCCAAGATTTGCATACAAAAAAAGCATTAAACCTGAGGAGTATTATTTTACCTACCGTGAAAAATCCCCTAAAAAAAACAATCATATACAGCATGACAGTTTTTTCCCCTGTCAAAAATGTACCTATTTGTTTACAAACCAATACTAAAAAATAAATGGCATTAATAACCGAAAAAAAAGAATATGAGATAAAGGATTTTATCACCTGTACCACTCGGGGGGTTATATATAGGATTAAATGTCCATGCAATAAGATTTATTTACCCTGCATGTATTCACTCCATTCACTGCTAGCAAGCAGCCTGAATGGTACCACTTCCACCTCGCTGGCTGTCATTTCTGCTGCAAATATATCCACATGGTAATCAACTGATCCACCCTGCATGTATTCACTCCATTCACTGTCAGCAAGCAGCCTGAATGGTACAACTTCCCACCTCTGCTGCCTGTCATTTCTGCTGCAATATATCCAAATGATAATCAACTGAGCCACTCTGCATGTATTCACTCCATTCACTGTTAGCAAGCAGCCTGAATGGCACAACTTCCCACCTCTGCTGCCTGTCATTTCTGCTGAAATATATCCAAATGGTACAACTCCATACTTCAGCTTGCTGTCTGTCTTCTGCTGCTTTACCATTTTGCTGCATATTTTAATGTGCCTGCTAAAGCTTTGGTATAATTCATTTGTTGTACTGTATTTAATACTTACTGCTTTATAGCCATGACTGGGGCCTCTCTAGATCTTATCAGGTGGAAGGTGCTGTAACATATAGATGCAGCCTGGTCTCCTGCCTTTGATCATCTAACTACCCCCTGGTGTGCTGGCCCCAGCTGCCAAATTATACCAAACCAGCTCCCACAATCCCTTTCTCAAGACCCTGTAGTGCGGCCTATATATTTAGTAGTTCCTAAGGGGAAGTAAGCAGAGAGGGGTGCACGCAAGCATCCCATAAGCAAAGCATTACAGAAGCTAAGCATCAAGAAAACAACAGTTATCCAAGGCAGTTAATCAGGGCAGGAATCAGGTAACCCACACATTGCATTCCCTTTTAGCCATTTGCTTTATTTCGATCCTTCTGTGCTCCCTTGCCATCCACATTCACCACCACATCCCCTCTTCATCAAGACTCATACACATCAGCCCCTCTATACTTCCCTCTCCCATGTACAGCTCCCATGCACTCCTCACCTTCCTGAGAAACCTCAGCCCACCTTGCCCAAACACATTGCAAAAAAAACTACTTACAATTCCAACAACTATTTGCTCTTTATCTTCCTACTCCTACTGATTTCAGGGGACATCTCCCCCAAACCTGGTCCACCATCCCCCCACCTCAACCCCTACCCTACCTCATATCGAAACCATAATAATCTTATTAATATTACTTGCACTCCCTCATCTCCATCTTTTAATTGTGCACTCTGGAATCCACGGTCTGTTTGTAACAAGCTTCCTTTCCTGCACAACTACTTTATGAACAACTCTCTTAATCTGTTGGCCCTCACTGAAACCTGGATTCAGGATTCTGACACTGTCTCTCCTGCTGCCATTTTCTATGGTGGCTTACAATTCTCTCATTCCCCGAGACCCACAAACAGACTTGGTGGTGGAGTCGGTATACTCCTGTCCCCACAATGCACTTTCCAGTTCATCACCCCAGTTCCATCACTCTCATTCGCTTCTTTTGAGGTCCACACCATCAGGCTCTTCCGTCCCCTCTCCCTCAGAGTAGCGGTCATATACCGGCCCCCAGGCTCACCCACCCTCTTCCTTGACCACTTTTCTGCCTGGCTGCCGCACTTCATGTCCTCAGAGCTACCAACTCTTATCCTGGGAGACTTCAACATCCCCATTAACAGCCCTACTTCCACATCTGCATCCCAGCTTCTATCACTAACCACCTCTCTAGGCCTCTCGCAGCTATCAACCTCTGACACACACACGGACGGTAACACCCTTGATCTCGTCTTTGTCCAGCTCTGTTCAGTCTCCCACCTAAATAACTCACCGCTTCCGCTCTCTGACCACAACATACTCTCCTTCATGCTCACAAATCCTCGCCCACCCCAGCTCACTCCTACCTACCACACAATCAGAAATCTACAAGCCATTAACCCTCAGACACTTTCAGACTCCCTACACTCATCACTGTCCCCAATCTCCTCTTTTTCCTGTCCTTATCTGGCTGTTCATCACTACAATGACACTCTTAGAAGCACCCTTGACCTAGTAGCTCCGATCACCCTCAGAACCTCCAAGCACAGAGTAAAACAGCCCTGGCTCACATCGCAAACTCAATTTCTCCAGCAATGCTCAAGGAGTGCTGAATGCCTATGGAGAAAAACCCACACACCAGAAGATTTCATCCACTTCAAATTTCTGTTAAGAACCTATAACGCTGCCCTTCACCTCGCCAAACAGACCTACTTCACCACCTTGATCTCCTCACTAGCCAACAACCCCAAGAAACTTTTCAACACTTTTCACTCCCTTCTCAGGCCAAAAGCACAAGCCCCTATCACAGACATTTGTGCTGATGACCTGGCCTCCCACTTCACAGAAAAAATAGAAAATATCCATCAGGAAATCTGCTCCCAACCACCAAGTGCTGTGACTCCCATCCCTTCCTGCATCTCACCTGGCTCACTTTCCAAATTTGATCCCATCACAGAAGAAGAAGTCTCCAGACTCCTCTCTTCTTCTTGTCCGACCACATGCACTACCGACCCCATTCCCTCACATCTCCTCCAGTCTCTCTCTCCAGTCGTCACAACTCACCTAACAGCAATCTTTAATCTCTCCCCGGGCATTTTCCCATCCTCCTTCAAACATGCCATCGTTACTCCATTACTAAAGAAACCCACTCTCGACCCATCCTGCACAAACTACAGACCAGTCTCCAAATCTCCCCTTCATCTCTAAACTTTTGGAGCGTCTACTTTACTCCCGCCTTACCCGTTACCTCTCCACTCACTCTCTTCTAGACCCTTCACAGTACGGCTTCCGCCCCCTACATTCAACTGAAACTGCACTCATCAAAGTGACCAATGACCTTCTGACAGCAAAACGTAACGGTGACCACTCTCTGCTCATTCTTCTTGAGCTATCTGCAGCTTTCGACACTGTTGACCACCATCTCCTCCTCTCTAGGCTCCAGTCACTAGGCATTAAGGACACTCCTCTCTCCTGGTTCTCTTCCTATCTTTCTGACCACTCCTTCAGTGTTTTGTTCTCTCGCTCCACGTCATCTCCTCTTCCTCTCGCTGTCGGGGTACCTCAGGGCTCAGTCCTTGGCCCCCTTCTCTTCTCTCTCTACATGGCCCTAATTGGACAGACCATCAGCAGATTTGGCTTTCAGTACCATCTTTATGCTGATGACACACAACTATACATGTCATTCCCTGACCCTACCCCAGCTGTACTACAGAACGCCAGTGACTGTCTGTCCACAGTCTCCAACATCATGTCCGCTCTCTATCTGAAACTCAATCTCTCTAAAACTGAACTTCTTCTGCTCCCGCCATCTACTAACCTCCCTAAATCTGACATTTTCCTCTCTGTGGGTGGCACTATAATAACACCCCGGCAGCAGGCGCACTGTCTGGGTGTTATATTTGACACCAATCTCTCCTTCACATCCCATATACAATCTCTTGCCCGCTCTTGCCGCTTACACCTAAAGAACATCTCTAGAATCCACCCTTCTGTCACCATGGAAGCAAGAAAAACCCTCAATGTAGCATTGATCCAATCCCGCCTGGATTACTGCAATGCTCTATTAATTGGCCTCCCCATTACTCGACTATCCCCTCTCCAGTCCATACTTAATGCAGCAGCCAGGGTCATCTATCTGGCTAATCGGTACTCAGATGCATCCGCTTTTGGCCAGTCCTTACACTGGCTGCCCATTCATTATGGGATCCATTTCAAAGTACTTGTTCTCACCCACAAAGCTCTCCACAGTGCAGAACCCCCCTATATCTCCTCCCTCATTTCTGTCTATTGGCCTACCCAACCTCTGCGCTCTGCAAATCACTTTAGACTAACCTCTGCACTAATCCGTACCTCCCACTCCCGACTCCAAGACTTCTCCCACGCTGCACCAATCCTCTGGAATGCTCTACCCCGAGAAATTAGGACTATCCACAATTTGCATAGTTTTAGGCGCTCCCTCAAAGCACATTTGTCCAGAGCGGCCTATCACTTTCACTAATAAAAATCATTCTATGTGTAAGTGTGCATGAGTAGCCCATTCAGTATCTCCATCCATCCCTCACTCCCTCAAGATGACTGGACCTTTATTGTAAATACACCATTGTAAATACACACCTGTACTTTGTATCTCCCCCACCTCGTTGTAGATTGTAAGCTCTCACGAGCAGGGTCGTCTTATTTTGCTTTAATTATTGTATTGTTAACGTTGTTACTTATGACTTGTGTTTTGAAACTGTTAAACTGTAAAGTGCTGTGGAATATGTTGGCGCTATATAAATAAAGATTATTATTATTATTATTATTATTATTATTATTATTAAATGTGAGTATTAATAAACATATCAGAAACATTAAGAAAAAGTTTCTGGGTCATCTATTATCCAAACACTTTGTGGAGTATCATGAAAGTATTATGCACAACATGGCGGTAGTAGGTTTGGAAATTGTGCATCCACACAGGTGAAAGGGGAATTTTATTAAACAAATGTCACGCTCTGAGTCCCGATGGATTTTTACTCTGGATACTTTGATCCCAAAGGGGCTCAATAGCGGTGTTGAACTGTTCTGTTTCTACTAAATTATTCTTCAAACTGTGTGCTATTACTATGATCATCTCATTAAGCTGGCTATATATAGCCTTTTCGGTACCATAAGGATCATCCCTGAAGAAGGATACCATTACATGCGAGTAGTGTGACCGGAGTATCCAGAGCCGCCGGAGCAGATTCCGAAGCAGCTGTCACCGGCCGCGACAGCGCCTCCTCTGCTTTTTTCAGTCCTGCCAGACTGCAACGTCTATTAAAAAAGTCCTTGACTTGGATTATAGAAAAATCACCATGGGAACGTCCTCCTGATCTATCCACAGTGATTCTAATACTTAGGATTAGAATATTGTTCACCTTTATATTGCCATAACAGGCAGTACATATCCTTGCAGGCACAAGTGCACTTTAAAGGTGGATTCCTCACATTTATGGACAGGAGATCAATTGGAAACTAACCTATGTCTGTTTGCTAAAATCTGTGCTAGACAGACATAGCCTCCACAACTACTTATGCTATTTGGACACTAACTGGAACTGACATATGTCTGTGTGCTACTAATTTTTGTTAGACAGACAGCGCATAGCTCAGCAGGCACTAGTGCACTTTAAAGGTGGACTCTTCATATTTACTTATGCTATATGTACAATAACTGATATTAACAACTGTTTAATCCAAATGTTTGTTTGCCACTGATATGTACCTCATAAAAATGTGATCTAGAGGTCTAAACGCGAAATTTGTAACTGGACTGCTGTGGTCGGCGGCATTTGTAATGTACACTACTGGAGCTGAAATTTTTAAGCTTTGGGGGATATGTGAAAACAAGCTCTATGAATGAAATTCATAATCAGCTCCTTTGGGGGTACTGTGCCCCATGCTCTGTGGGTGAAGTTTTAACTGGACTCAGTCTTTGTGAGGGCACTGTTAAATGTTTATTACATTCTCCTTATTTTACCATGATTGCTATGGTGATGGAACCCCTGTAAGTCCTTTTCCTATCCACATTTTTTTTGCAGGGCAATTATCCTGCTCTTACCCTTTTTTTGCTTTCTTTTTTTTAGCCCTCTAGCTCTTACTTTGATCATTTTACAGCCATTTTACAGCACTAAAGTTCGGGTCCCCATTGACTTTTAAGGGTTCAGGGTCCGATGTCAAGTTCAGGACAAAATTTGGGTCCCGAAACAAAAGTCCATCTGAATCCTGCAAACCTGAACAACCACTGGTTCGCACATCACTACTTGTGAACAAGCTATTTCTTCTTCACTTTAAAAACATCTTTATGTTCCTGTTCCCTAAATAAAGGGATAATTTATGAAAGCCTTAATAAAAGCGCTTAAAACTAATTAATCAATTTCAAAATAAGAAACATGTTGTGGATCCCAAAAAAGGGAATTTTTTTCTCCTCTTCTTAAAAAACTAGAGATGAGTGACTTTGCCTTTTTTCGGGTCAAGTCGGGTTTCATGAAACCAAGTCGGGTGGAACGAAATCGGCCAATTATCGTGAAAAGTCGAAGGCTGACTGAAACATGAAACCCAATGCAAGTCAATGGGGAACCAAGGTCGGCAGGGAGTGGAGGACAGGAAACACACCTACAGTGCCCATTTTAATGCCAAAAACATAAATTCTTATTACTTAAGCTTGTCAACCTTAATTTAATTTATAATAATAGTTAGGCATTGAAAACTGGGGGTTATTTGGCTAAAGTTGTGGGGGGGATAGGGCTGGCTCCAGATTTTCGTGGGCCCTGGGCCAAAGAGTGTCACTGGGCTCTTTTAACACATGCCACAATTCACGATCCACTGATATGGCAGAGAAATAGCAGCATAGTACAATGAAAAATACTTCACTTCTTACATCTCATGGCTGATATCCATTTTAAATTCTCCAATAGCTCCAAAAACGGACAGTATATTACTCCATACAGTATTATGGCCACCGCATAGTGCGCTATACAGAGTAATGAGGCCCATATATTTCTCTATACAGAATCATTGGTCCCACATAATGTTTGAAACAGTATATGATGAGCTCCACATAATGCTACAGTATATGTTGGTCCCCATGGATGAAGCTCCACTGTGTTATGGGCCCAAATAATGCTCCATATATAATGGGCCCCATTTCTAATGCTCCAGTGCATAATGGGCCCTGTAAATGCTGCTCCAGTGTCTGATGTCTACCTTTGGAATGCTCCAGTGTATGGTGGGCCTCATATATCTTTCTCCAGAGTATAGTGCTCCCCAAAAATAGCTGTCCCAACCTTTAAAACAATTAAATAAGTCTCCTCGCTAGGGAATCCCTGTACTAGTCTGGACTCCTCCTCGTCCCCATCTTCCATCTCACTGCACTTGGACTGTTTAGGCAGAGGGCGTACAGACGTGATGTCATCGCGCTCTCTGACCAGAATGTCACTGTCAGGAAATGCGGAAGACGTCACGGCGGTGGAGCAGGGAGAGGTAAGTATTTCAACTTTGCAAGTGCTGTGATCCTGAGCAAGCAGGGGGGACCCACTCGTTGGCAACAGCACTGGTACAGGGCCCCTCATAGTACGGCGGTGTGTCTGACGGCGAGTGGACCCTCCCACCGGCAGAGACACTTTTGCGTACTATAAGGGGCCCTGTGTCAGTGCCGTCGCCCATGAGTATGCCCCCCACCTGCTCAAGGAACCTGCACTTTCATCTGCACCTTCCTCTTTGTCACCGTGTAAGGTGGTATAGTATGCGGGAAGGGGAACCTGAGTTTCATCAGGGTCAGATTCTGGCTGTGTAGAGTGCGAGGGGAATGTAGTGGTCTGGGTCAATGTACCAGCAGAATCATCTAGCAGTGGCTGGGCATCAATGCACTTGTGGCGCCCCCAGGAGTACGGTCGCCACAGTGGCATTACCTTCCTCCTAGGGAGTGTGATATCATGCTTGGGAGCAACGAAGGATCTCTAGCAGTTAAACCAACACACAACACAGTTCCCACTCCAGGCCAGCAGGGAGACCTCTGTACCTGACTGCTGAGGAGCTGCTCTCTGTGGTCGGGAGGAGGTAAGTTAGGGCAGTCTGTGAAGGGAAGGGGAAGTGTGTGGACGTGAGAAGGGGAGCTGGAGGATGAGCAGAGTTAAGGCTCACTCCTAGCTGGAGCGCGTGGTCGGGATTCCGGTCGCCGAGTTTGAAGGGACACTGACGGTCCTGCAGCAGAAACCGGAGGAAGTAGCAGCTGTAAATGCTCTGTTCCCAACTAAGGCTCGGAGGCCCCAGCAGCGACGTGTGTGAGCCAGAAGGAAGAGGTTATGGCTGCCTGCCATAAGAGAAAGTTCCAAAAGAGAGTCAACAGGGGGAACTTCAGTGAACTCAGTACTGCGAGTACCTCAGATAAGCGCTAGAACGGAGGCCACACTACCTATCTGCAGAAAGAGAATTCCAAATTTGCTTCCAGGCTGACCAACTCCTTTTCCATCTGTACTCTGGGTCCTGGACGGCACTTACCAAGTACAGGTAAAGGAACTGCACGACTGTGTCTGTCATCTTTCTCCTGTGCCTGGCGCACGGCTCTGCTACATCCTGCACTGCACACCATCTACCAACTCTTTCATCTGCCCTGCGGCTACGGCCCTACCTGTGCAGGGCTTCTACATCTTAGCTGCACCACAACATCTGTCCCAGAGAAGCGACACTGCAGCGCGGGTCAATTTGATCAGAAACCACAGGTGGCATCACGTATCATTCACCAATAAACGTTATTCACCCCTTTGCATGGACGCCCAGGGCCATGGAACGGGTCATCACCACCAACGTGACACATCCCTCTGAGACACCGGCCCGGTACTGAGATTACACCTCAATGTAACAGGCTGAAATTGGATGGTGTATGATAAGGTGGAGGGTGTCTATAGGATTGGTGAGAATTTTGATCTCACTAGAGATTTGAGGACGGTGAACTATTGTCTCAGGCCCTGGAGAGATTGCACCTCAATGTAACAGGTTGAAATTGAATGGTGTATGACAAGGTGGAGGGTGTCTAGAGGATTGGTGAGAATTTGGATCTCACTAGAGGTTTGAGGACGCTGAACTATTGTCTCAGGCCCTGGAGAGATTACACCTCAACGTAACAGGCTGAAATTGGATGGTGTATGACAAGGTGGAGGGTGTCTATAGGATTGGTGAGAATTTTGATCTCACTAGAGATTTGAGGACGGTGAACTATTGTCTCAGGCCCTGGAGAGATTGCACCTCAATGTAACAGGTTGAAATTGAATGGTGTATGACAAGGTGGAGGGTGTCTAGAGGATTGGTGAGAATTTGGATCTCACTAGAGATTTGAGGATGCTAAACTATTGTCTCAGGCCCTGGAGAGATTACACCTCAATGTAACAGGCTGAAATTGGATGGTGTATGACAAGGTGGAGGGTGTCTATAGGATTGGTGAGAATTTGGATCTCACTAGGGATTTGATGATGCTGAACTATTGTCTCAGGCCCTGGAGAGATTACACCTCAATGTAACAGGCTGAAATTGGATGGTGTATGACAAGGTGGAGAGTGTCTATAGGATTGGTGAGAATTTGGATCTCACTAGAGATTTGAGGACGCTGAACTATTGTCTCAGGCACAGGAGAGATTACACCTCAATGTAACAGGCTGAAATTGGATGGTGTATGACAAGGTGGAGGGTGTCTATAGGATTGGTGAGAATTTGGATCTCACTAGAGATTTGAGGACGCTGAACTATTGTCTCAGGCACAGGAGAGATTACACCTCAATGTAACAGGCTGAAATTGGATGGTGTATGACAAGGTGGAGGGTGTCTATAGGATTGGTGAGAATTTGGATCTCACTAGAGATTTGAGAACGCTGACAATGATGCTCTCAGTCCAAGTATGAATGCAGGCAGCCTAATAAGCAGGACTGCTGCCCACACAAAAGGGTGGAAAAATGAACGCTTGGTAACTGTGCAGAAAAGAGGAAGAAAAGTATTTTTGCTTTTAAAAAAGCAGTTTGCACAACAGCAATGCAGCTATCAGGGAGCCTTATAAGGCAGCCTAATAACCAACAGAGCTGATGCACAAAAATATAGCCTCCCCTGTCACTGCACACAAAGTGTTGTGTTGTAAGTGGAAATCGCTAACAGCAGAAGCAGTTTTTTGGTTCTTCGTCCCTGCCTAACACTTTCCCTTATTCTAAATCAGCAGCAGCAAACTCTCCCTAATGCTAAGATCGGCAGAAGTAAGATGGCGGTTGGTGTGCACGCCCTTGTGACGCCACACAAAGCCAGCCAATCACTTGCATACCCTTCTCAAAGATGGTGGTGACCGATGCCTATGTCATCGCGTTGCCCACAGTGTGCGACCTCCATCATTGGCTGAAAAAGGGCGCTGGAAGCATCTTTTGAAACGCGACTTTGGCGCTTTGGTCACCGACCTCGTGGCCAACCTCACGCTATGGTCAGGCTTCGTTTCATGAAACCCGACTTCAGCGAAAGTCGCCGACTTTTGAATATGACCGACCCGTTTCGTTCAACTCTATAAAAAGCAAATAAAATTTCACTTTCAAAATAACTTACCTGTTCCTGCTCACTAAATAAATTGAAAGCTTTTTCACAAGCCATCCAAAAATTATCGCTTCTTCATTTAACAAATAAAAAAATTCTGAATCTTCATACTCCCTAAACAAAGATCATTTTTGCACTACTCCATGAGAACTAGCCATAGCTTATTTTCTTTGCATTGTCTCTTATGATGACACAGCATTTCTTCTTAATTATGCCAGACATAAATTGAGAAGGCCCAGTATCATAAACCATTGTCTGAAGTATTGATTCTTCTTGTAGGTGTAATATTTACCTCTAATATATTATTTCTACAGTTTATCTTCTGTTATCTTTGGAAAACAGTAAGGCATGCCCACTGAACAATGATGTGTGCTGATATGCTGATTGCCAGGTACTGTCACACTTAGCGATGTACCAGCGATCCTGACCAGCGATATGACGCGGTCAGGATCGCTGGTGCATCGCTAAGTGGTCGCTAGTGAGCTGCCACATAGGCAGATCTCACTAGCGACATCGCTGGGGACGGGGATCGCTACTTACCTGTCACACCAGGCGATCCTGCGTCCTCCCGTCCGGCTCCACGCGTCGCTCGTCGTCACAGCAGGAAGCGCCGCAGGAAGCTGACGACGAGAAACAGTCCTGAACGTTCTCACGCGATCAGCGATAACCAGCAGGGGAGCGGGTCGCTGGTAAGTATCAGACACAGAGATATCGCTAGCAATATCGCTATAACGTCACTAGTTATAGCGATATTGCTAGCGATATCTCTTAGTGTGACATGCCCTTACATTACTTATGCCAGTCAGTTTCTAGGCATTCTCAAACAGAGGAGGGAAAACTATGAAAATATCTTACAATTGAACAATGCAGGTTGACCTTATTCACATCTCTCTTTGACCTCTGGATGCTGGTTGAAGGCCAGTTGAGAACTATATAAAGAGACTTTTTCTTCTGGTCTGGCTGACTCTTCAGGATCTCAGCTTAGGGTACTACAGACCTGGCTGGAAGGACACACAACTGCTTCATTGACCATCACTGAAACCCCAGAGACGTCTTAAATATTCCAGGATAGGACAATTGGTTCACCTGGCCTCATACCTCACTGTTCTTGGCTAGCTTCCTAGGCTTCCTACCTCTCTGTGGGGGCCCGCCAAAAGTGGGGAGTAACTGGTGGGGGTATGCAACACTGAGAGCAGCTCTAATCCCGGCGAGTCAGTGGAAGGGTGAGACTCTGTAATTTGCACCATCTAGGGTATTTGCTGGGACTGTTATGTATGCTATTGTGTGTTGGGGGTTCAAAAAAGTTTGCCACAATGATTTACCCTCACCCTGTGTTGTCTGAGGTATGAGCCCTGGTCCATGCAGACTTTCTAAAGACAGCCAGGCCAGTGGACAAGAGCACCCACTGACCCCCATGTCTCCACATCTCTGTAAACACCAGCAAGGTTAACATCTGCCTCCAAAAAGGGATTATTTTTCTAATGTTTTTACAATTTAAAGTAGTCCAACAAGTCTAATGCTGCAGTCTTGTTAAATAAGCTGTAGGTTACCATCAGTTTTGCCTTTTGAATTTTCACTATATATCTCAAAAGGTTCAATACAGTCCTAGGATACTGTTGTGAACTCTCTTGATCTGACTTCAGAGTCGGGGCTCCCTCTGGTGGTTGATGCGGGTAGCGGAGCTGGTCGCATTGACAGAAGTCTATCACCTGAAGACGATGATTGGAAGTCAGGGGTTACAGACTGGGAGGATTTAAGTGAGCAAGCTTCCTTTGTGGAGGTTTGTGGAGCCAGTAGTTCCCATGGCTGCGCCCCCTGATCCTGTATTGGTTAAGGGTAATCTGGAGTATGAGGTAGAGAAGATATTGGATTCTCGTATGGCTAGACAGAGACTCCAGTACTTGGTCAAGTGTAAAGGTTATGGCCAGGAGGGTAATTCTTGGGTCTCTGCTTCTGACATTCATGCCGAGAGATTGGTTTGTGCTTTTCACCGGGCCCATCCTGATCGACCTGGTGGCATGGATGAGGGTTCGGTGACCCCTCCTCAACGGGGGGTGCTGTTGTGAACTCTCTTGATCTGACTTTTGAGTCAGGGTGTCCTCTGGTGGTTGATGCGGGTAGTGGAGCTGGTCGCGTCGACAGAAGTCTATCACCTGAAGATGATGATTGGAAGTAAGGGGTTACAGACTGGGAGGAGTTAAGTGAGCAAGCTTCCTTCAGTTGCTGCTGGTGATTTGGTTTCTCTTCCTGTGCATTGTGAAGTCTGCTTTTTCCCCTTCTTGGTCTTGCATCATTCAGATAAGTTATTTGTTTGCTGGAATTTTTTGCTTTTGATATAGTTTTTGCCTTTCTCTGCTTTCTGCTTTACTGTGTGTGTTCAGCATTATTCTCTGCTGGGATTTGTGCTGGACCCCGCTCATATGTCACAGCTTATGTCATTCTGTTCAGTATTGCTAATTCCCTGTTATATTAGTATCTTTTGCTTTGCTTCCAGTTCACACCAGAATGCAGATCTAGTGGGGGAGAGGTTGTGTGGCCTCAGTGTTTTTGTATATCAGACGTGTTGGAATTTTTAGGGTTTTTGCATGATTGCAGACAGTATCTTTTCTGTTCTGTCCTATCTAGACAGTTTGGGCCCCATCATTTGCTCATTCTATCTTCTGCCTGCGTTTGTGCCTCATCTTGTCTCACCGACAATATATATTTGGGGGCTATCTATTCCTTTGGGGTTCTACTCCAGGGCAGTTTAGCTTTCCCCTTTCTTGCTTTAGGCTTAGTTAACTCTTTGACTGTGCCGAGGCGTCTAGGGCATCGTAGGCACATCCCACGGCTAATGCTAGTTGTGTTGTTAGGTTAAGGGGTCTGCAATCCGCTAAGTTGCCAACCTTTCTGGTTTCCTGGTTGCTTAGCTGATTCCCCGGTAATCCTCCTCGGTGACCGAATCATAACAGGATACCTCCAAGTGTTATGCACATCTTTTCAATTAATTAAAGGCTTTGCAGTATTGAGATTCACAGCAAATTCCCCAGAACTCAAATTTATGATGAAAATTTGCTGAAGCTGGAGGATTTGAGTTTCAAAAAATCCACTCGTCTCTAGTCTCCACTAATTCAACTCAGCTGTTTCAGATCTTTTGTGTCTGGTCTCTACTACAATAACTTTGCAGTTTCAAATCTGTTACTAGCTCTGCAGTACACTGAATCTTATATCATTCTGCACCAGTGCCGCATGATATAAGAAAATGCAAAGTACTACATCTGGGCAATAAAAATTAAAAAAGCATATACAGAATGGGAGGAATAGGGCTAAGCAACAGCACATGGTCTCTACTACAAAAACTTTGCTGTGAACAGCTCTGCTGTACACCGAATCTTATATCATGCTACACTGAATGAGAGGAATAGGGCTAAGCAACAGCACATGTGAAAAAGACTTGGGTATACTAATAGATCACAGACTGAACATGAGCCAACAGTGTGATGCAGCAGCAAAAAAGGCAAATACAATTCTAGGATGTATTAACAGAAGCATACAGTCTAGATCACGTGAAGTCATTATTGCCCTCAACTCCTCTTTGGTCAGACCTCATCTGGAATACTGTGTCCTATTTTGGGCACCACATTTTAAAAATGACATCAACAAACTGGAGCAAGTTCAGAGAAGAGCGACCGGAATGGTGACAGGTCTGCCAACCATGTCCTATGAAGAACGGTCGCAGGATTTGGAAATGTTTAGCTTGCAAAAGAGAAGATAGAGAGGAGACTTAGCTGTCTACAAATATCTTAAGGGCTGTCACATTGTAGAAGGATCATCTTTATTCTCATTTGCACAAGGAAAGACTAGAAGCAATGGGATGAAAGTGAATGGGAGAGGACAGATTAGATATTAGAAAAAACTTTTTGACAGTTAGGGTGATCAATGAACAGGGGCCACGAGAGATGGTGAGTTCTCCTTCAATAGAAATCTTCAAACAGAGGCTGGACAGACATCTGTCTGGGATGATTTATTGAATCCTGCTTTGAGCAAGGGGTTGGACCAGATGGCCCAGGAGGTCCCTTCCAACTCTACCATTCTATGATTCTATGTCTGTGCTTCTTAATATCTGCTTATCCAGACTAGAGACCTGGAGGATCCGCCTTGCCGGGTGAGACATAACAGCAATGCATACCTGGCTGTGGGGAGAGTGTCTGAGTAAAAGTGATCACCATCAACACTCATTAGATGGACCTCCACACTGCTGTACACTTTAAATACCAGGTGGCGCCGTACAATGTAAGCAAGTTTGCACATAATCCTTTTAGTAACAAAATAAATAATATAAATTGCACATATTTCTCACTTTTTATTATCTATAAAGTGAATGGGATTTGTAACAGTGAGACAATATTTCTACTGTGGCTAATATAGATTAAACACTTGTAAAACTAAAGGTCTACTTTGAATGTTTCTTTTGCCTTTTCTCTACTCCCAACAAGTAATGATAGATCGTTTATGGCTTAGGCTAGTTTCACACTAGCGTTCTTGGGCGCAGCGCAGGGCCGCCACTAAGCCCCGCCCCAGCCTCGCCCCCTCCGGTCAGTTTCTCCTCTGATCGCATGAGGCTGCATGCGATCAGCGTATCCTATGTTTAGCGTTGGATACGCTGATCGTGTGCTGAGTGCTGACTGAGGGGAAGTGTAAGGTGGTGTACTGTGTGTCTATTTATATTATTCCTCCTGCCTAGGTGCTGATAGTGGACACTTCACAGTCTATGCGGCGCATGGGGGACAGGTATCTGGCCGTGTCCGCGTCACTTTTAGCCATCCGATAACGGTGCAGGTCAAGGAAAAGTTGTCTGTGACATCAGTGACCTGCATCACATCATTTGGATGCCTTCAGAGACACGAGCAGAAGAGGAACCTGGTACGCATATTGGAGAAGGGCACATGGAGTGGGCAGCAATCCGTAGATGCTGGTTATCTTATCTTGTCAGCGTCAAACCAAAAGAGTGGTATGTGAATGGAGGAACAGAAGAAGGGAAGGGAAAAGGGTATGGGAGAAAAGGAAAAATGGAAGGCAAGGAAAGGAAAATAAAGGGAGAGAAAAAAAGATTGCAGAAGAGAAGGAGCAGGTACACATAAATACATGCAGATATAGATTCAACCAGACGAGCTTTGCAATGAACAATAAATATTGCATTGTTGTGGATCGTAGTCATCTATAAGGTCATGAGGGTATCTCTATGTCCAGTCTCCTCAGATGGTGAAAGTGGTGCTCCTTCCATTGTTCAGTTGGGGAAAATGAATGAATTGCTCACTTATGCTCCTGTGTGGCCCTTCATGAACAAGCAGAGGAGGTAACAAGTGTTTGACATGAATCCCAATTGCTACATTAAGAATAAAAAAGGTAAGTGAATAAAATGATGCACAGTTAAAATCCAGAGAGAGGAGGAGTAATAGCAAGCCACCCATTATAAAAAGGGACTGAAGGACAATTTCTCATACAGTCCATAGGGAGACATAGCCCCCAATGTGATGATCCACTGACAGTCAAGCGGCGCCAAAATTTGTTTTTGATAGCCACCTTTAATGCCACAGTGTACTATATCAATGCTTCTGCATTTCAGGTCGGTAGAGTTGCAATTATGGCGCAGCTTGAAATTTAGGGGAATAATTTTTAAAGTTTAAGTCTTCAACCTCCCTGGCAGCCCTGATGTCCCGTACATATTCCCTGACCCTGATGCGGAACTCACATGATGTCAGCCCCACATAACTAAGATTGCACAAACATGTAGCATAATACATTATGTATCTGGCGCTACAGGATATATAGTTGGTAATCTGGTAGTCCCTACTCCCATCACCTGAAACATACATACAATGTAAGCAACTTTTCACATAATCTTTTTTGTAACAATATAAATAATATAAATTGCAAATATTTTTAACTTTTTATTATCTATAAAGTTAATGGGATTTGTAACTGTGAGACAATATTTCTGCTGTGGCTAAAATAGATTAAACACTTGCAGAACTAAAGGTCAACTTTGAGTGTTTCTTTTGTCTTTTCTTTGCTCCTACCAAGTAATGATAGATCATTTATGGCTTAGTTTGCAAGTTTTCCTCTTAATAATTATTAATAAAGTATGACCCTTAGTATTATGCATCAGAAAAAGTCCAATCTGTCAAAATAGATTATTTAAACCATAAGTCAAATGCTGAAAAAGGAAAAAAATAATTATTACATCAGAATTGCTGCTTTTCGTTTATCACCATAAACAAATGCAATACAAAGTGATCAAGATGTCTTATACAGCCCAAAATGGTATCTATGAAAAAAAGACCTCACCGCACAAAAAATAAGCTTAAATACAGCACCATCAAGAGAAAACTAAAATATTTATGGGTTTGTGTAAAAAAAAAAAAAAAATGTGACCACTAGTGATGAGCGCGCGTGCTCATCACTACTCGTAACTTGCTCGAGCATCAGTGTGTGAGGGATGCTCATTACTCAGCAAGTATTTTTTTAATGCTCGACAGTGAGCTCAAGTCCCCGCCTCGCTTGTTTGGCGCTTTTTGGACAGCCAATGAACATGTGGGGATTGCCTGCCAGTCACTGTAATGCGGCAGCCATTTTAGTTGTGGCATCACTGAGATTGGCTGGCCGCATAGCATCATCAGGTCTATAGAAAACCGGTAACACCATGCTCAACATACTGCTGTACAGGCAACATAGGGAGAGATGCTGGTGAGAGAGGGACAGAAATGTACCTGCGTATTAGCTATGGATTCAACCAAATTTATATTTCTTTTATTTACAAGAGTCATTCTTAGAGATTGTGCTGAAGGAATTGTGTAGGACAGGATAGGGTGAATTGCAAGTGCTTTATGCTGCAGCCTGCAACTCATACCAAAACTCTTTCTCAGGGCTAATAATATTCATTTTGCTCTTAATCCTGCAAATTGTTGTGAGCAGGGAAATATCATTTTTGCTGTGGCAGCTGTGCGTCAAAAGCATACAGCCAACCTTGATTGGATCTCAATAGCATTGCTATATTGATACTGTAGTCTCATACATCCATCTCAATTGGGAAATTTGCCTGGCATTGTAATACTGCAATTTTTTGAGCAGTGAAATTTTATACGGCATTTAGTGTGCTACAGTTGTGCCTCAAAACTCCCAAAAAAAGAAATTGTTTGATAAAAAAATCACATTGCTATATTTATACTACAGCCTGATACATCCATCTAAGGTGTGTAAATTTGCCTGGCATTGTAATACTGCCTTTTTTTTGGAGCTGTTTTTAGCATGCCACAGTTGGGCCTCAAACCCCTCCAAAAAGAAATTGTTAAAAAAATCGCATTGCTATATTTATATTGCAGTCTCATACGTCCATTTGAGGTGTGCAAATTTGGCTGCCAGTGTAATACAGCCTTCTTTTTGAGCTGTGACATTTTACTTGGCATTTATCATGCTAGAGTGGACCTCAAAAGACCCATAAAAAAAAACCTTTGCTAAAAAAATCACATTGCAATATTGATACTGCAGTCTTATACTGTACGTCCTTCTGAAGTCGGCACATTTTGCTGCATTGCAATACTGCAATTTTTTTCAGCAGTGACATTTTATATGGCATTTTTCATAAAAGAGTGGATCCTCAAAACACACAAAAAATTGGTTTCAAATAGCATTGCTATATTGATACTGCAGTCATAGAATCATAGAATGTTAGAGTTGGAAGGGACCTCCAGGGTCATCGTAACCAACCCCCTGCTCAATGCAGGATTCACTAAACCATCTCAGATAGATGTCTGTGCAACCTCTGTTTGAAGACTCTCACGCTCACCTGTTGTAGCTGTCAGGAGTGGCGTGACAGGTGAGCGTTAGCGGGCCCTGAAAATGCTGAGACTCCAGGGGAAGGTAACTCTTGGTGGCCGGGCAGGGGCGCAGTATCTAAGATCAGGAAAACGGTCACAGGACCTGTGAGAGGGGAGGAGCGATGGAGAGGCACTCAGTACCCGCAGGACCTTCCACCATGTGACCGCTTGTCAGAGGAGGGGGCGGGGTTTACCCCCGGGATGCAGCGGTGACAGGCAGGAGACTAAGTCACACAGGGGCTGAGCAGCGGCGATAGTCAGATAAAGCAGGGGGTCATACACAAATCTAGCAGTGCAGTACAGACTCAATGGCAGAGGATCGTCAGGTGCAGCAGAGGGTCAGACACGGGTCGGGCAACGCAATACAGAATTAGGATGATAGAGAGCAGTCAGGGGAAGCAGAGGGTCATACCCAGGTCGAGCAGTACAGTACCAAATCAGAAACCAAGAGACGTAAACCAAGTCCAGAACAGATCATACACCAAACAACGTACGAAAACAGGCGAGAGGCACTAGCGATGCAGGGTCGGGCACACTCTAATTAGGAGTATAAACGACAGGGAAGGGTGCTCACCTAAGGCTATAAAAACCCTCCCTGGCATCAAAGAGAGGCTCTCCCTATAAACCCCTGCACCATCTGTCCAGAATCGTGAATAACTCATGACAAAGACTTTCATTGAAGGAGAACTTGCCATTTCTCATGACAACCTGTTACACTCATTGATCATCCTCACTGTCAAAACCTTTTTTCTAATATCTAATCTGTATCTTTTCCCTTTCAGTTTCTTTTTATTGCTTCTCGTATTTCCAAATGAGAATAAGGATGATCCCTCTATACTGTGACATCCCTTTGGATATTTGTAGACAGCTATTAAGTCTCCTAGGACATACTTTTCAGTCCACTCACCACCCTGGTAACTCTTCTCTGTACTTGCTCCAGTTTTTCAAGGTCTTTTTTAAAATGTGGTGCCCGGAATTGTGCACAGTATTCCAGATGAGGCCTGACCAAAGGAGGAGAAGAAGGTGATAATTAGTTCATATGATCTAGACTCATTGCTTCTCTTAATATATATTACAACTGTATTTTCCTTTTTTACTGCTGCAAGACACTGTTGACTCATGTCTGTGATGTATTAGTATTCCAAAGTCTTGTTCACACATGCTGTTACTTAGTTCTATTCCTCCCATTCTGCAGATGTAATTTTCGTTTTTTTTGCCTGGATGTAGAATCTTGCATTTCACCCTGTGAAATACCATTCTATTAGTTGATATCCATTGTTCAAGCTTACCTAGAATCATAGAATCGTAGAATCGTGGAGTTGGAAGGGACCTCCTGGGCCATCTGGTCCAACCCTCTGCTCAAAGCAGGATTCGCTAAATCATCCCAGACAGATGTCTGTTCAGCCTCTGTTTGAAGACTTCTATTGAAGGAGAACTCACCACCTCTTGTGGCAGCCTGTTCCGCTCATTGATCACTCTAACTGTCAAAAAGTTTTTCTAATATCTAATCTGTGTTTCCTCCCATTCAGTTTCATCCCATTGCTTCTAGTCTTTCCTTGTGTAAATAAGAATAAAGATAATCCTTCTACAATGTGACAGCCCTTGAGATATTTGTAGACAGCTATTAAGTCTCCTCTCAGTCTTCTCTTCTGCAAGCTAAACATTCCCAAATCCTGCAACCTTTCTCATAAGACAGGGTTTGCAGATCAGTCACCATTCTGGTCACTCTTTTCTGAACTTGCTCCAGTTTGTTGATGTCATTTTTAAAATGTGGTGCCCAAAATATGACACAGTATTCCAGATGAGGTCTGACCAAAGAGGAGTAGAGGGCAATAATGACTTCACGTGATCTAGACTGTATGCTTCTGTTAATACATCCTAGAATTGCATTTGCCTTTTTTGCTGATCTTTCTCGGTCTTCTCTTGTGTTAGCTGTCTCTCCTAGCTTTGCATCATCTGCAAATTTGATAAGTTTACCTTCAATTCCCTTATCCAGATCATTTATAAAAATGTTGAACAATATTGGGGCCAGGATAGAACCTTTTGGTATCTAACTTCCCCACTTAAAACACTCTTCCAATTGGATGTGCAACCATTTATTACCACTTTATGAGTATGATCACTGATCCAGTTATGAATCCACCTAAACATAGCCCTGTCAATCCCATACTTGGTCATTTTTTCAATAACGATATTATGAGATACTTTATCAAAGGGGTTGCTGAAGTTGAGTTTTACTATATATACTGCATTTCCCTGATACACTCATTTAGTGATTCCATCATAGAAGGAAATTAGTTTAGTCTGGCATGACTTTTTGCTGCAAACCCATGCTGGCTCTGATTAATTACCGTATTCTTATTCAAGTACTTACATTCGTGTTCAAAAATCTTTACTGATATAGAAGTAAGGCTCACTGGTCTGTAAATTCCTGGCTCCATCTTTTTTCCATTTTTGAAGATATTGACAACATTTTCCCTTCTCCAATCTTCTGGGACTTCTCTTGTTTTCCAGGGGTTTTCAAACATTCTGGCTAGTGGTTCTGCAATTTCCTTTGCTAACACTTTCAGTACCCTAGGATGTAATTCATCTAGACCAGGATAATTACTTTAAATTCATTTAAATTAGCTAAGTGTTTCCTCACCATCTCTCTGTTTATATATAGTGTGGATTCTTTTATTTCTTCGATGGCATTGTGAAGATCAGTTGATGTTACAATTGCTTTCTTAGAGAACACAGTTACAAAATAGGAATTTAAATGTTCAGCCTTCTCAACGTCATTTTTGACCACTTCACCATTTTCATCCTGTAAAAAATCCTATAGCATCTTTGACTTTTCTTTTGCTTTTGATAAACCCCCAAAATCCTTTTTATCTGCTTTTGGTGTCCCTTGCAAAGCTTACTTCATTACTGGCTTTAGCTCTGCATTCCCTGCAAACAGCATTATATTCTTCTTTAGATTTGCTCCCCTCTTTGCATTTGACATACATTTCTTTTTTCCTTTTTAACAAGTGAATAAGTTCTGCATTCACCCTCCCTTGTCTCTTTAAATGCTTCCAATTCTTCATTCTTTTTGGGTTTGTTACTGATTGTGTGGTGAGAATTTCATTTAGCAAAATCTCCCATCCTTCTTGGACATTTCTGTCCTTTAGAACATCCAGCCATTGGACCTTTCCTATCCTCTTTCTGAGTCCATTCAAATCTGCCTTTCTGAAGTCCAACTTTAACGTCTGAGTACTCGCTGGTCTTCCTCCTCTTGTAATCCAAAATTGGAGGATATCATGATCGCTGCTTCCTAAATTAGCAGCCACCATTCCTCAACCATTTCCTCCCTGTTGGTAAGAATTAGGTCAAATATTGCAGATCCTCTGGTTCTCTCTTCTACATTTTGAAAGATAAAGTTGTCAGCAAGTGAAGATAAGAATTTTCTGTAACCATTACTTTTGCCTTACAAAGATTCCCAACAAATATCTGGATAGGTAAAATCTTTCATAATCACTATGTCGTACTTTTTTGTGTACAGAGACATCTCATGTAAAAAGAGTTCATCAGTCTTATACGTCCATCTGTAGTGAGCAAATTTTGCTGGCATTCTATTAGGGTCTTCAATCTTTTCTCAACAGGGATATATCATACGTAATTTAAAATTTGTATGGCGAGGGATGGGGAAGTGGATGTGATGCTGATGGTAAGTGCAAAGGCTGAGGCAACAAACACACATCATGTGTCCACCAACACGGGTGAAGTTGCCAAGCCAAGGTTTAGGTGTTCACGAGTCTGGCACTTTTTTAAAGACAGTCCAGTTAACCTAAAAAAAAGCCTTTTGAAACATCTGCCATGCCAGCATCAGCAGGGCAGCACAACCATTAGCCTGACCACCACCAGCATGCTCAGGCACATGTAAACAGATTACTCGACTACTTGGGCCAAATGCCAGGGTCCATAAACAGTGTCTGTGGGTGACACCACTGCCTCCTCCCTGGTTCTAAGGGCTTGTAGACAAAGATGCCTCCCACTCAGCACATGTTGTTGCACACTTGCAACCACCATTAGCAGCCATGTCCACGTCAAGGTCCCAGCACAGCATTCAGCGCTCCCTACCTCAGTCTTTGCAATGCAAGCGTAAATACACAGCCACCTACCCACAGGCTTCAATGCTAAATGGCCACATTTACAGACTGCCTGCCCTGGAAATGTTGCCGATTAGATTAGGCTTGTGGAGATGGAACCTATCCATAACCTCATGGCAGTGGCCATCCCTCGGTACTCGGTCCTCAGCCACCACTATTTTTCCTGGTGTGCCATCCCCGCCTTACACAAGCATGTGTCCCATAACATCAGTCATGCCCTGACCTATGCTTTGACTGAGAACGTCTATTTAATCACGGACACCTGGACAAGTGTTTGTGGCCAGGAATGCTACATTTCCCTGACGGCACACTGGGTGAACATTGTGGAAGTCGGGACTCTGGTTCAAGCAGGGTTGCCTCCACCTTCTACAGCAGTTCCTGCACCTCTTCCACCTACTCCTCACCCTCTATCTCACAAATGTCAATATTATTCACAATCTGGAAGCACTGCAGCACTGCCTTGGTCAAGCGGCAATGAGCTGTGCTGAAGCTAATCTGCTTAGGTGACAAACCGCACATTGCTGCGGAGTTGTTGAAAGGTCTAACAGACCGAACTGTGGCTATCACCCTTGAACCTACAACCAGGCATGGTCCTGTGTGATAAAGGCCATAATCTGGTGGCAGTTCTAAAGTTTGGCAGCCTCGCACACGTACCATGCCTGGCCCATGTGCTCAGCTTAGTGGTTTAGCGGTTTCTTAAAACATATCCAGATCTGCCTGAGATACTTGTTAAAGTACATATGTGCCCATTACTACAAGTCAGCTACAGGTGCCGTCACCCTGGCAGTGCTGCAGCAGCAGCGTTTACATCTTCCATCTCACCGACTAGTATGTGATGTTACCACACGTTGGAACTCAACGTTACATATGTTGCCAAGAGCTAATGAGTGGACATGAATGTCTGACATCCGTGCTATTCTCTAAAACTTTGAGAACTCGACCAAGATGGTGAGCGCCAATGACGCCATAATCAGGGTCACCATCCTACTTCTCTGTCTACTGAAATGCTCACTGCTCACAATTAAAGAGGGGACTTTGCAGGAAGAGCAAGTTGAGATGGAGCAAGAAACCATACGGGGTGATGCTCCACAACCCAGCCTTGTCTAATCATCTCAATGCGGCTTTGGTGATAATGAGAAGGAGGAGAAGGAACAGGAGCTGGTTGCCTACACTACTGATGGAAGTACCCACATCACCTTCATCTCGTCTGTTCAGTGTTAATGGCCAGAAGATGAGGAGGAGAGGGAGCACAAAGAGGAAGAAAAGGATGACAACATGGACAGCCACCCTTGAGGGGGATACGGAAGTCTTGGCAGTTGGAACTCTAGCATACATGGCTGAGTTTATGTTTTGCTGCTTTCCCATGACCTTCACGTTGTACGCATTTTGGCCAACACCAATTACTGGTTGGTCACCCTTCTAGTCTCGTGCTACAAGGAGGACTTTACATCTCTTCTTCCCATGGTGGAGAGGTCTAATGTAATATATCAGTACCAAAAGGCCCTAGTTTAAGAATTATTTTAAAAAATCCCATCTGACAGCACTGGCAGCAGAGGTCACAGTTCCTTGGACAACAAAGGAGTGTAGACTAGGGAGACACTCACCAGATGCAGCAGAGGCAGGGGAACACTCTCAAAGACAGTGGTGTACATACAGTGGGTACAGAAAGTATTCAGACCCCTTTAAATTTTTCACTCTTTGTTTCATTGAACCACCCATTTGGTAAATTCAAAAAGTTCATTTTTTTTTCATTAGTGTATACTCTGCACCCCATCTTGACTGAAAAGAAAAAAATGTAGAAATTTTTGCAAATTAATTAAAAAAGAAAAACTGAAATATCACATGGTCATAAGTATTAAGACCCTTTGCTCAGACACTCATATTTAAGTCACATGCTGTCCATTTCCTTGTGATCCTCCTTGAGATGGTTCTTCTCCTTCATTGGAGTCCAGCTGTGTTAAATTAAACGCATAGGACTTGATTTGTAAAGACACACACCTATCTATATAAGACCTCAAAGCTCACAGTGTCAGACCAAATGAGAATCATGAGGTCAAAGGAACTGGCCAGGGAGCTCAGAGACAAAATTGTGGCAAGGCACACATCTGGCCAAAAAGTTACAAGTTACAAAAGAATTTCTGCAGTACTCAAGGTTCCAAAGAGCACAGTGGCCTCTATAATCCTTAAATGGATGAAGTTTGGGACCACTTGAAGTCTTCCTAGACCTGGCCGTCCAACCAAACTGAGTATTTGTGGGAGAAGAGCCTTGGTGAGAGAGGTAACGAAGAATCCCAAGATCACTGTGGCTGAGCTCCACAGATGCAGTAGGGAGATGCGAGAAAGTTCCACAAAATCAACTATCATTGCAGCACACCAGTCAGGCCTTTATGGCAGAGTGGCCCGACAGAAGCCTCTCCTCAGTGCAAGACATATAATAGCCCGAATAAAGTTTGCTGAAAAAATACAAAAAACACTATGAAAAATAAGATTCTCTGGTCTGATAAGACAAAGATAGAACTTTTTGGTGATTATTCTAAGTGGTATGTGTGGAGAAAACCAGGCACTGCTCATCACCTGCCCAATACAATCCCAACAGTGAAATATGGTGGCGGCAGCATTATGCTGTGGGGGTGTTTTTCAGCTGCAGGGACAGGATAACTGGTTGCAGTTGAAGGAAACATGAAAGCGGCAAAGTACAGAGATATCCTGAATAAAAGCCTTTTCTAGAGTGCTCTGGACGGTGGACCTCAGACTTGGCCGAAGGTTCACCTTCCAACAAGACAATGACCCTAAGCACAGAGCTAAAATAACAAAGGAGTGGCTTTAGAACAACTCTGTGACCATTCTTGACTTACACCCAATTAAACAGCTTTGGAGAGACCTGAAAATGGCTGCCCACCAATGTTCAGCATCCAACCTGACGGAACTGGAGAGGATCTGCAAGGAACAGGGGCGTAACTACCACGGTTTCAGCAGTCGCCACTGCGACCGAGCCCAGGGGGATTCAGGGGCCTGGCTGGCCAGATCATGTTATCTCCCAACCATGCCGAGTCTCATGGGATAGTCCTGTTTTTGACCACCCCGCATCCCGCACTGAGCCGCCACGCCCCCCATGCACCCCATCCTCGCCCTCCCAGATAGACCCACCGCAGCCCCCACAGCCTGCAATGAAGTCCTAGGCTGTTCTGTGGCTGTGCGCACAGGACCTGTGATGAGGTCACAGGAGGGGAGGAGTCAGGGGTCACATGATCAGAAGCCTCCGTGTCTGCAGGACTCTGCTGTGCTGGTTGTCATGATGCTGGATGAGGTAAAGTTTCTGTGTGGGGTCAGGAAGGGTTTATAGGGTGGATGTAGCAGAGCTGTGTGTGTACAAGGTGTACGGAGCGAAGATGTGTGTGTATGGGGTGTGCAGAGCGACGCTGTGTGTATGGGGTATGCAGGGCGGAGCTGTGTGTGTACAGAGCAGAGCTATGTGTGTATGGGGTGTGCAGAGCAGAGCTGTGTGTGTATGAGGTGTACGGAGCGGAGTCGTGTGTGTACGAGGTGTGTGGAGCTATGTGTGTATGAGGTGTACGGAGCAGAGCTGTGTGTGTTCAAGGTGTATGGATCAGAGCTGTGTCTGTACAAGGTGTACGGAGCAGAGCCATGTGTGTACGAGGTGTATGAAGCAGAGCCGTGTGTGTACGAGGTGTATGGAGCGGAGCCGTGTGTGTACGAGGGGTACGGAGCAGAGCCGTGTGTGTATGAGGTGTACGAAGCGGAGCTGTGTGTGTATGAGGTGAATGGAGCCGTGTGTGTACGAGGTGTACGGAGTCGAGCCGTTTGTGTATGAGGTGTACGGAGCCGTGTGTGTACGAGGTGTACGGAGCGAAGCCATGTGTGTACGAGGCGTATGGAGCCGTGTGTGTACGAGGTGTACGGAGAGGAGCCGTGTGTGTGCGAGGTGTACGGAGCCGTGTGTATACGAGGAGTATGGAGTGAAGCCGTGTGTGTACGAGGTGTATGGAGCCGTGTGTGTACGAGGTGTAGGGAGCAAAGCCGTGTGTGTACGAGGTGTACGGAGCAGAGCCGTGTGTGTATGAGGTGTACAGAGCGGAGCCGTGTGTGTATGAGGTGTATGGAGCAGAGCCGTGTGTGTACGAGGTGTATGGAGCAGAGCCGTGTGTGTATGGAGTGGAGCCGTGTGTGTACGAGGTGAGTGGAGCCGTGTGTGTATAAGGTGTACGGAGCAGAGCCGTGTGTGTACGAGGTGTACGGAGCGAAGCCGCGTGTGTACGAGGTGTACGGAGCGGAGCCGTGTGTGTACAAAGTGGACGGAGCGGAGCCGCATGTGTACGAGGTGGATGGAGTGGAGCCGAGATGTGCATGTATTTTGGCATGGGGGGCCCCATTTGAAAGTTCGCATCGGGTCCCATAACTTTGTAGTTACGCCACTGGCAAGGAGGAATGGCAGAGGATCCCCAAATCCAGGTGTGCAAATCTTGTTGCATCATTCCCAAGAAGACTCATGGCTGTACTAGCTAAAAAGGATGCTTCAACTCAATACTGAGCAAAAGATCTGAATACCATATGATATTTCAGTTTTTATTTTTTATTAAATTTGGAAAAATGCCTACATTTCTTTTTTTTCCAGTCAAGATGGGGTGCAGAGTGTACATTAATGGGAAAAAATGAACATTTTTGAATTTACCAAATGGCTGCAATGAAACAAAGAGTGAAAAATTTAAAGGGGTCTGAATACTTTCCGTACCCACTGTATATATGTACAGTCCATTGTAATCCAGCATGTGAAAAAAAAAATTAGATGATTGCTAAGCAGTGTAAGACTAAAATATTGGATGAAGAGCTGTTGAAGGAGCATAAACAAAATCTGAAATTTAATTATCCAAAGGACAGAAATTGCAACTTTTTGACCATCCAATAAGAATTAAAACTTCACTTTTGTTAATTCACTATTATTACTGATAGTCTACTTTGCATAAGCATGATTTTTTTAACCCCTTCACCCCCAAGGGTGGTTTGCACGTTCATGACAGGGCCAATTTTTACAATTCTGACCACTGTACCTTTATGAGGTCATAACTCTGGAATGCTTCCATGGATCCCGGTGATTCTGACATTGTTTTCTCGTGACATATTGTTCTTCATGTTAGTGGTAAAATTTCATTCAAATAACTGGCGCTTATTTGTGAGAAAAACAGAAATTTGGTGAAAATTTTGAAAATTTTGCAATTTTCCAACTTTGAATTTTTATGCCCTTAAATCACAGAGATACGGCACACAAAAAACTGGATAACTAACATTTCCCACATGTTTACTTTACATCAGCACAATTTTGGAACCAAAATTTTTTTTTGTTAGGAAGTTATAAGGGTTAAAAGTTGACCAGCGATTTCTCATTTTTACAACACCATTTTATATTTAGGACCACATCACATTTGAAGCCACTTTGAGGGGTCTATATGATAGAAAATACCCAAAAGTGACTCCATTCTAAAAACTGCACCCCTTAAGGTGCTCAAAACCACATTCAAGAAGTTTATTAACCCTTTAGGTGCGTCACAGGAATTTTTTTGAATATTTAAAAAAAAATGAACATCTAACTTTTTTTCACAAAAAAAATATTTCAGGTTCAATTTTTTTTATTTTACCAAGGGTAACAGGAGAAATTGGACTGCAAAAGTTATTGTGCAATTTGTCCTGAGTACGCTGATACCTGATATGTGGGGGGGAACGACTGTTTCGGCGCATGGCAGAGCTCAGAATGGAAGGAGCGCCGTTTGACTTTTTCAATGCAAAATTGGCTGGAATTCAGATCGGACGCCATGTCACGTTTGGAGAGTCCCTGATGTACCAAAACAGTGGAAACCCCCCACAAATGACACCATTTTGGAAACTAGACCCCATAAGGAACTTATCTAGATGTGTGGAGAGAACTTTGAACCCCCAAGGGCTTCACAGAAGTTTATAACATACAGCCGTACAATTAAAAAATCATATTTTTTCCACAAAAATGATCTTTTCACCCTCAATTCTTATTTTTCCAAGGGTAACAGGACCCTAAAAGTTATTGTGCAATTTGTCCTGAGTACGCTGATACCCCACATGTGGGGGTAAACCACTATTTAGGCGCATGGCAGAGCTCGGAAGGGAAGCAGCGCCATTTGACGTTTTTGGCTGGAATTGAGATTGGACACCATGTCGCGATTGGAAAACCCCTGATGTACCTAAACAGTGGAAACCCCCCACAAATGACACCATTTTGTAAACTAGAGCCCCCAAGGAACTTATCTAGATGTGTGGTGAGCACTTTGAACCCCCAAGGGCTTCATAGAAGTTTATAATGCCCGGGCGTGAAAATAAAAAAATTGTATTTTTTCTACAAACATGATCAATCCCCAATTTTTTCATTTTCCCAAGGGTAGCAGGAGAAATTGGACACCAAAAGTTGTTGTCCAATTTGTCATGAGTACGCTGACACCCCATATGTGGGAGAAAACTACTGTATGGACACACGTCGGGGCTCGGAAGGGAAGCAGTGACGTTTTGGAATGCAGACTTTGATGGAATGGTCTGCGGGTGTCATGTGCGTTTGGAGAGCCCCTGATGTACCTAAACTATTGAAACTCCCCACAAGTGACCCCATTTTGGACACTAGACCCCCCACGGAACTTATCTAGATGTGTGGTGAGCACTTTGAACCCCCAAGTGCTTCACAGAAGTTTATAACGCTCGGACGTGAAAATAAAAAAATCATTTTTTTCCACAAAAATGATATTTTTGCCCCCAATTTTTTATTTTCCTAAGGGTAACAGGAGAAATTGGACCCCAAAAATGGTTTTGCAATTTGTCCTGAGTAGGCTGATACCCTACATGGGGGGGTAAAACACTCTTTGGGCGCATGGCAGAGCTTGGAATGGAAGGAGCACCATTTGACTTTTTCAACTCAGAATTGGCTGGAATTGAGATCAGACGCCATGTTGCATTTGGAGAGCCCCTGATGTGCCCAAACAGTGGAAACCCCCAATTCTAACTCCAACCCAAACCCCAAAACACCCCTAACCCTAATCTCAGCCCTAACCTTAACCCTAGCCCTAACCCTAGCTCTAACCCTAACCCTAACCCTAATGGAAAAATGGAAATAAATACATTTTTTTTATTTTATTATTTTTCCCTAACTAAGGGGGTGATAACGGGGGGTTTGATTTACTATTTATGGCGGTTTTTATATTTGGCAACTGTCGCACGCTAAAAGACGCTTTTTATTGTAAAAATAGTTTTTGCATCACCTCATATTGAGAGCTATAATTTTTCCGTATTTTGACCCACCGAGTCATGTGAGGTCTTATTTTTTGCGGGACGAGTTGACATTTTTATTGGTACCATTTTCGGGCACGTGACATATTTTGATCGCTTTTTATTCCGATTTTTGGGACGCAGAATGAACAAAAACCAGCGTTTCATGAATTTCTTTTGGGGGGGTGCGTTTACACCGTTCCGCGTGCGGTAAAATTGATAAAGCGGTTTTATTCTTCGGGTCAGTACAGTTACAGCGATACCTCATTTAGGTCGTTTTTTTATGTTTTGTCGGTTTTATGCAATGAAAACTATTTTATATAAAAAATAATTATTTTTGCATCGCTTTATTCTGTGAGCTATAACTTTTTTATTTTTTCGCTGATGATGCTGTGTGGTGGCTCGTATTTTGTGGGACAAGATGACATTTTCAGTGGTACCATGGATATTTATATGCGTCTTTTTGACCGCGCGTTATTACACTTTTTGTCTGGTGGTATGATAATAAATCATTATTTTTTGCTTCGTTTTTTATTTTTTTTTTTAAGGGGTTCGCTAAAGGGGTTAACTAATGGGACAGTTTTATAGGGCGGGTCGTTACGGACGCGGCGATACCTAATATGTGTACTTTTATTGTTTTTTTTTTTTTTATTTCCAAAAAATGGATTTATTTGGGGGAATATTTTTTTTTTTTTCTAATTTATTTGGCGATTTTTTTTTTTTTATTATTTTAACACTTTTTTTTTTTTTTTTAACTTTATTAAATAGTCCCAGGTGGGACATCACTGTCCTGTGACAAATCGCTGATCTGTCACATCACAGATCACTGTGACAAATCAGCGATCTGTCACAGGCAGTGCAGAAGGCTTCCTCATGCCTGCGCTTTGCAGGCACTGAGGAAGCCAGCTTCCTGCAGGCCCCCGAAGGCCCCTGTCGCCATCTTGGATTCGGGGGCCTGCAGGAAAGGAGCCCCCCGCAGCAGCGCTGCACATTGCGCTGCCGTGGAGGGCTCAGGGAAGCACGGAGGGAGCCCCCTCCCTGCCGATGCTTCCCTTTAACCCCCGGTACACCGCGATCATGTTTGATCGCGGTGTGCAAGGGGTTAACATGTCCGTGACCGCCCCTGACACATTGTGCCGGGTGTCAGCTGTGATAATCAGCTGACACCCGGCCGCGATCAGCAGCGCTCACCACGTGGGCGCCGCTGATCGTGGTAGACGTACTATCCCGTCCATGGGCATAGGGGCCCGGGTCCCATGGACAGGATAGTACGTCGGATGTCAGGAAGGGGTTAAACATTTTTTTTGTTAGGAAGTTATAAGGTTAAAAGTTAACCAGCGATTTCTCATTTTTACAACAAAATTTGCAAAACCATTTTTTTAGGGACCACATTACATTTGAAGTGACTTTGAGGGATCTATATGACAGCAAATACCAAAAAGTGACACCATTCTAAAAACTGCACCCCTCAAGTTGCTCAAAACCACATTCAAGAAGTTTATTCAACCTTTACGTGCTTCACAGGAATTTTTGGAATGTGTAAAGAGAAAATAAACACTTACTTTTCTTTCACAAAAAATTCCTTTAGACCTAATTTTTAAGCCTAGGTCCCATCCCCTGATGACACCGTTAGCATGGTGAAACATGTTGGGGGGACGCTAGTGCTAAAATTTATTGTCCTTTTCTGCCAATATGTATTAATATACTGGGTGATATAAACTTCCTAAATATAAATTAGCAGGAATACTGCATAAAATAACTGCAGACTTCTGAGACCAATTAGGGACAAAACGTTTTATAACCTTTCTATATTCTTTATTTTAATTAAGAGAAATAAAGGTTACATTTTATGGTCTTCTAGTGAGGGTTTATTTTGGGTCTCCCCAATTTGGAAATTATATACAGCTCTGGCAAAAATTAAGAGACCACTGCACAGTTTTATAAAAATCCGCTTCTCTACATGTCTGACAGCCATTCCATTCCAGTGTCAGTTGAATTCCAACCTGAGTACACCTCATTCTACTTAATGTGCTTCTGAATAGGTAATCACCTGAACCAAATATTATTTTATGAAGGAAAGTATAAAAAACCCTGCTGTGGTGTTCACAATCCTCTTGCAATAGGACAAGCTGGATGGCAAAACAAGTGCTAGTAATATCCCAAAAGTAATAGGAATGAAAAAATAACTTAGAACCATGCCAAAGGAGTTGAAAAGAAAAGTCTTGAGTGAGGAAAAGAAGGGCTCAATTCTGGCTTTGCTAGCAGAGGGATACAATGAGCGTCATGTTGCCTTCATCCTTAAAATTGCTAAGACGGCAGCCTATTACAACAAGGTCAAGCAGCAGACATTAGGGACAGAAAAGCTCCAGACCGGCAGAGGGCAAAAACGACTATCCACTGACCAGGATGACCATCATCTTATTCGAATGTCACTCAGCAACCGCAGAATGATATCAAATGACCTACACGAGGAATGGCAAATGGCAGCTGGGGTGATGTGCATGGCAAGAACAGTTTGTAACAGGCTCCTAGAGGTAAGGCTCAAGTCATGTAAAGCTAGAAAAAGCCTTTAATCAATGAGAAGCAAAGGAGAGCCATTCTGAAGTTTGCCAAAGACCATAAGGATTGGACCATAGAGGACTGGAGTAAGGTAATCTTCTCTGATGAGTCTAATTTCAGCTTTGCCCAACACCTGGTCATCTAATGGTTAGACACAGAGCTGGAAAGGCGTACAAAGCACAGTGTCTTGCACCCACTGTGAAATTTGGTTGAGGAGCGGTGATGATCTGGGGATGCTTCAGCAAGGCTGGAATTGGGCAGTATGAATCAAGCCGCATACATGGTTATCCTAGGAAAACAGTTGATTCCTTCTGCTCAGGCAATATTCCCCAACTCTGAGGACTGTTTTTCCAGCAGGACAATGCGCCAATGTCACACAGCTAGGTCAATCAATGTGTGGGTGAAGGACCACCACATCAAATTCCTGTCATGGCCAGTCCAATCTCCAGACCTGAACCCCATTGAAAACCTCTGGAATGTAATCAAGAGGAAGATGGATAGTCACAAGCCATCAAACAAAGAGGAACTGCTTAAATTTTTATACCAGGAGTTGCATAAGGTAACCCAAAAGCAGCATGAAAGACTGGTGGAAAGCATGCCAAGACGCATGAAAGCTGTGATTTTATTCCACAAAATATTGATTTCTGAACTCCTCCTGCGTTAAAACATTAGTATTGTTGTTTCTAAATGATTATGAACTTGTTTTCTTCGCATTATTTGAGGTCTGCAAACACTGCATATTTTTGTTATTTTGACCATTTCTCATTTTCTGAAAATAAATACAAAATTTAGTGCTTGGAAATTAGAAGACATGTTGTCAGTAGTTTATAGAATAAAAAAGCAATTTACATTTTACTCAAAAATTAACCTATAAAGAGAAAAATGAGACAAACTGTAAAATTCGCAGTGGTCTCTTAATTTTTGCCAGAGCTGTATATACCGTATATATATATATCCCTCCAAAGACCATCTTAATTCCTCCATTATTTTTGTTATATTTCTTTTCAGAAATGCACAAAACTGTGGCCGATGGCACTTTTATGCAATCCTAAAAAGACAGACACCGCCGGATCATAGGTCCTATGGTGTCCACAGTGCCTCCATCTGCCTCATTATAGGGAATCTTCTGCTGGGGGTTCTGTCTGAATCACATATTTCAGAGATTTACATGGAAACCCCGATGTTAGCGATCAGGGCAGTGTGGGATAAATATGCGACGAGCCTTACTGAGATCTTTGGGAGGCAGAATGCACAAATCAACAGCAGGTGAAGAATTGGTTTTATTTATTTTTTATGCTGTTCAACTTGCGATATAAGTGATTAGGCAACTCTATTCTCTGGTTTGATGTGATTACAGCGATGCCAGATTTATATTGGGTTTTTGTTTGGCCGCTGTTACACACTAAAAGACGCCTTTTATTTATTTTCGCATCCTCATATTTTGAGAGCTATAATTTTTCCATATTTCAGCTGACAGTCATGCTATAGCTTGCTTTTTTGCAGGATGAGTTGATGTTTTTATTGGTACCATTATTGGGCATATGACATTTTTTGAACCCTTTCTATTCTGATTTTTGGGAAGCAGAATAAACAAAAACCATACATTTAGGAAATGTTGTTTTTTTTTTTATGTCATTCCACGTGTGGTAAAATTGATAAGGAAGCTTTATTCTTCAAGTCAGTATGATTACAGCGATGCCCCATTTATATTTTTCTTTTGTTTGGCGCTTTTACATAATAAAAACTATTTTATAGAAAAAAGAATTATTTTTGCATTGCTTTATTCTGAGAGCTATAACTTTTTTATTTTTCTGCTGATAGAGCTGTATGGTGGCTTGTTTTTTGTAGGAAAAGCTGACATTTTCAGCGGTACCATTTTTTTTACATCCATCTATTTTGATTGCATTTTATTCCACTTTTTGTTCAGCGGTATGATGATAAAGCATTGATTTTTGCCTTTTTTTCAGTGTTCACTGAAGGGGTTAACTAGTAGGACAGTTTTATAGAGCAGGTTTTTATGGACATGGCAATACCAAATAAGTGTACTTTTTCTGTTTATTTTTTTTACATAAATAAATGTATTGGAAAAATATTGGTTTCTTTTTCTGTTCCTTAGGGATTTTTAAAAAATATTTTTACACTTTTTAATTTTTTTTGTTTTTTTTACATTGACCCAGGATGGGACATCATTATACAGTATTAGATCGCTGATCTGATCCTCTGCAACGTTTCTGCACTGCAGAGCATTGGAGCAACATCTGACAGGCAGGAGAAGAGGTGTGTCGGCATCTGCTCTCAGCAGGCGCTCACAAGCCACCTTCCCTGCAGGACCCTGAAGGACCCATCTTGGGGCCAGGGTTCTCCATGGAGACCATCAGAACAACTCGATGCGAGCACCTTTCCTGCATGCAATCTCCTCGATGTCACTGTGACTATTGACAGCGGCATCAGTGGGGTTAAGCGCCCGCGATCTGTGCTAGCATTGATCATGGGCGTTGCTGCAGGGTGTCAGTTCTCACACAGAGCTGACACCTGCACCCGATCACGCGGCACTCACTGTGAGCCTGCACGATCGCTGTACCGTACCTATACTGCTGTTTGCGGGAACGCAGTATATGTGCGGCGCATGTTGGGATGGGTTTAAACATTTTTGAAATTGTTATAATTCTTCTTCAGTAACCATAGAAACATCTGACTAAAATACCTAAAAACAATGAAACAGCAAACTTTATGAAAACTAAAATTTGTGTCAGTCTCAAAACTTGTGGCCACGTCTGTTTATCCTTATAGTGAGAATGCAACTTCCAAATGTTCTGTCTCCTAACATCCTGTCTAGTACATAGTAGATGCATTAGACATGCACCGTAATGCCAAAGGAAGCCGCAGTTCAGTATGTTCAGCAATGAGCATGCTTTCCAGGCGGGTTAAATCTTTCACCACTTTGATGAGTGGCGGATTTTCATCTGAAATATTTGCACAGGCTGTTCCAGGTGCAGGTAACGTGGGCTGATCCGTGTTGATTTAAAATAGTTATAAACAAGGAATAAATAAAACCAGTGATTCTTTTTGCATGTGTCATGATTCAAGACAAAAATTGGGTAGGGTAAGAATTTCTAATATTTCACTGCACTAGTCAGAGCTTGAGATGAAGATGTCTGGCAAGGACTACCTTATCAACGAAATCGTAAAAGTCAAACTGCATACTTATGAAAGGGCTTAAAAAGAGTTACCTAAGACTACAAACAAGGGTTTCATTTCTCCCTTCGCTGGAATGGGGCTGAGTTGTAGCATGAAATGTAGCCCATAGACGAGGGTGACACTATTTCGCGAGAAAATAGCCGTTTTTGTAATCCTGAAGAAACTAAGCAAAGTGCTAGCATAGAGTAAGTTTAACTAAAAGTGATAATCCATGAATATTTTTCTTAGTAATATATCATATAGATAAATGAAATATTAAACATGAAGATGAAAAAAAAACATGAAAATAATGCAATGGTTTTATTGTATCTTTAAATGAGTTGTATAATGCTATATGCTGATGGTTCTTCTTTATGCTCTTTTTGCAATAGCAACTCAGCTGCCATTTAGCTGTGTCCAGTAAATGGCTATACACAGATTTAGGCCTCATTCAGACATCCGTGATTTGTATCATATGGAAAACGGATCATTGTTCCTCAGTGTTTTGGACCCAAGTTTCATTAGTGTTGGTCAGTTTTTAATCCTTCAGGGTCATTTTGCTGAGGGAAAACATTTTACTAGTGACTTGTTTTCTGCTAAGAAGAAAAGTATTAACGATTGTCTCTTATTATGCTCCTTTGGGTTTCAACGTTAATCTCTCAGTAGTGATGAGCGAGTATACGCGTTGCTCAGGTGTCCTCCGAGTATTTTGGCGTGCTCGGAGATTTAGTTTCTGTCGACGCAGCTGCATGATTTGCGGCTGCTGGACGGGTTGTGTCATTGGCTGCTGAAATCACATGTCCCTCTCCATATAAATAGCGAACATCTTGTTTTAGCGCCATTTTGACACTGTAACAGTACAGAGAGGCTGCTCCTGACGCTTCCACTGTTAATAGCTAGGATTTTAGCTCATTACCTAGTCAGTTGTATATCAGTCAGATAGTGTAGCTAGCTAGTGTCCAGTGTGGCTGTTACATTTACCTTCCAGCACTCTTTTTTTTGCCATTACTGAGGTCCACAGCCAAAGCAAGCAGGGCACATGTCCTACAAGTGTGTTGTGCACTGCTTCTATTGTGCTCCATGCACAAGTATAGCATTCTAAATGATATTTTTTCACTAGCTAAATGTGAAGCAGCCTGTTGTATCCCACCTTGTCATTTAGTGCTGTGGTGATATGCATATGTCTGCAGAACTAACGTACATTAAAAAAATGATAACTTTTTCTGTTGCTGAATGTGATACAGACTGCCATATCCCACATTGTCATTTAGTGCTATGGTGGTATGAACATGTCTGCAGACCTAAAGCGCATTCAAAAAATAATTTTTTCTGTTGTTGAATATGATACAGCCATCTGTATCCCACGTTGTCATGTTGTGGCGGTGATACGAACTTGTCTGCAGACCTAACGCACATTAAAAAAAAATTATAATTTTTTTCTGTTGCTGAATGTGATACAGCCCGCCGTATCCCACATTGTCATGTTGTGGTTATGATACGAACCTGTCTGCAGACCTAATGCACATTAAAAAATTATGATTTTTTTATGTTGCTGAATGTGATACAGCCTGCCGTATCCCACATTGTCATTTTGTAGTGGTGATATGACGCTGTCTGCAGGCCTCAAGCACATTAAAATATTTAGTTTTTTCTGTTGATAAACGTGATACAACCCGCTATATCCAACCTTTTCATTTAGTGACGTTGAAATTGTTCTGTTTGCAGAGCTGTTGCACATTAAAGATAATTTTTTTTTTTTTTACAAACGTAATACAGCAGTAGAGATCTGAGTTTGAAATTGTTTTGAGCCTATCTTCTAGATCAGGGGTCCCCAACCGCCGGTCCGCGGCCCAGCACCGGGCCGCCGCAGTGCCCTTGCCGGTCCTCGGACACAAGGGGAGCCAGGGGCGGTCAGTGGCGTAGCGGGGGCTGGGGCGGCGCGCAGCAATTCTTAAACTGCGTGTAGCGGCGGCCAGGGAGCGATCAAGCAGCTCCGCTGCCTGCAAGAGGGAATAGCAGGAGCGGAGCTGCAAGGACCCATCCAGCTTCCTGCCCGCCGCCCGCGCTTCCTGTCTCTGACTGACACAGAGAGGAGCGCGCCGCTGCTGTGTCAGAGCGAGGAAGCGCGGGCGATGCTGCGGACAGGTGAGAGGTGGTGTGTGTATATATAATGTGTGTGTATGTATGTCTGTCTGTGTGTGTGTGTGTGTGTGTGTGTGTGTTTGTCTGTGTTTGTGTAGGTGGAGCCTGGCCCTGGAGGAGACCATGATGAGGAGAGAAGGCCATGAGGGGGTAATGGGAGAAGGCCATGATGCCTGGGGTGATGGGAGAAGGCCATGAGGGGGGTAATGGGAGAAGGCCATGAGGGGGTAATGGGAGAAGGCCATGATGCCTGGGGTGATGGGAGAAGACCATGAGGGGGGTAATGGGAGAAGGCCATGAGGGGGTAATGGGAGAAGGCCATGATGCCTGGGGTGATGGGAGAAGGCCATGAGGGGGGTAATGGGAGAAGGCCATGAGGGGGTAATGGGAGAAGGCCATGATGCCTGGGGTGATGGGAGAAGGCCATGAGGGGGTAATGGGAGAAGGCCATGATGGGGGTGATGGAGAGACGTCAGTGATGGGGTGAAGGCAATGATGGGGAGAAGGGAGTGATGAGGAGAAGGGAGTGATGGGGTGAAGGCAATGATGGAGAGATGGCAGTGATGGGGAGAAGGGAGAGATGGGGTGAAGGCAATGATGGAGAGATGGCAGTGATGGGGAGAAGGGAGTGATGGGGTGATGGAGCAGGCAAGAATGGGGTGATGGAGCACTCATTCAAAACCTATGGTGAGTTGAGTCACATTATAAATGTTATTTAATTATAAGTATGCACTGCTACACTACAACCGCGTCCACAGCCCCGTCCCCTTATGACCAAAGCCCCGCCCCTGCCACACCTCCATCCCCGCCTTGCCGGGCCATGGAAGAATGGTCTTGCTTGAAACCGGTCCCTGGTGCAAAAAAGGTTGGGGACCACTGTTCTAGATTATGTGCATTTTTGGCATCCATTTTTCACGGGCATCTTTTATGCCTAGATTGAGAAGTGCATCTTTGACACCTATCTTCTGACAAGCATCAAACGCTCTCTGGTAATACTGTAGGTGTTGGGCAAATGAGTAATCCTTGTAGTCTGGATCCTCGATCTCGTACTTCCAATAGCCGCCCTGTTATTGATTATATTGTACATTCCCATTCCCGCCGTCGTCATACCCGTTTTCGGGATCAGTTCATCTAATGACACATCGGCCATATATCTCCAGCAAACCTGCACCTTACCAGCAGCAACTGTAGGAAAAAGGGTCTTACAATGCCACGGACAATCTTCTAGATAATATTAACTTTGAATTTACTGTTGCTAAAATTCAGCTCTGTGCAGAGGGTTGTGCAGAGTAAAAAATCTATTTTTAGTTGCTAATAGTGTGCTCTTAGCAAACTATCTGAGCAAAATGACTGGGAAAAAGCGAGGTCGTAAAGGAAGGGGGATTAGGCTTGATGTTTGAAGGGTATGTGGGGTAGCTGTTAATGTTTCTGAAAGCACTAGTGATCCACTAACGTGACATCCTATCCAAAGACAACTGACATCTTCTGTTACTGGATGTTGTAGTGTTTAGTGTGCTGCATTGTTCTTGCGTAGTTGCAGTTTCTGATATCTTTAGTGGGGCTTATGTGCCTGCTGTTGCTGCTGCTGCTGCTGTTGGTGATGTTAACACTAATTTGTGGAAATGTGAACAGTCCTGTTTCAGTGTCCATCTGTGGGGTTGTGTGTACTGGAAGACCTGTCAGTCCCTATTATACTATTTCTACTGTGGTAAAATTGATGCCACTTTGTTAGTGTCTGACACTAATTTTTGGAAATGTGAACACTCTTGGTTGGGTGTCCATCTGCTGGATTTGGTGCTGTGGAAGAACTGTCGGTCCCTATTAGACTATTTCTACTGTGGTGAAATTGATGTCACTTTGTTGGTGTGTTCAAATAAATTTTTGTAAATATGTAGAATTCGCATTAGATCTCCTTCATGTGTGTTGCCGGTCCCGGCAGTCCTCCACTGTCTTTGAGTTACTATCCTAATATTTTTTTGACAATAGTAATCTACGAAACTGATATGTGTGCCACCAGAGTGTGGCTGAACATCACTTTAAATTTTTTTGGGGGGTTTATCACTTATATAGTGCCAATAATTCAACATTCACTTTACAGACATTACTGGCACTGTCATCATTGGGACTCACAATCTAAATTTATTATTTCTATGTCTTTGTAGTGTGGGTAGAAAAATAATTACTGGGAGTAAACCCTCGCAAACACAAGTAGAACACACAAACTCTTTGCAGATGCTGTCCTTGGTGGGGTTGTAACCAGTGCTGTGGAGTCGGAGTCGGAGTCGTGGAGTCGGTGCTCATTTTGGTGGAGTCGGAGTCGGAGTTGGAGTCGGTATAAAATGGACCGACTCCGACTCCTAAAATATATAATAAATTCGGTACAGTAATTCAATGCAGGATGTGCTGAATATTTTTTCATAGGAGTTTGGTAAAGTTATGAAATGTCCTATAAATGACTGTTATATTCCTGATCTAAGGCCACATTCACACACAGCGTTTTTCCTGTGTTTTTTGAGGATATGTTTTTCAGCTGCAAAAGCAGATCAGCTTTTTAAAAAACTGCATCACCTGCAAGGTTTTTGAGCTCATAGATAATGTTTTCAATAGCAAAAGCAGATTAGAAATCTGCTCTATCTATATATCCATTTATCCATATCTGTCTATCCATATCATATCTGTACCAAAAAGAATGAAAGCCGGGTAGTACACCAATATATATTCTGTTCTATCTAAATATCTTGATTATTGGATCATAAAAATGATTAAATGTCTGAGGTTCACATTGTACTACAATAAATTTTTCACTTAAATATAAGCAATATGTGTGGGAGTCGGAGTCGTGGAGTCGGAGTCGGAGTTGGAGTCGGTGTAAGGGAAATTGAGGAGTCGGAGTCACAGGTTTGGCTTACCGACTCCACAGCCCTGGTTGTAACACAGGATTACAGTGCTGCCAGACTGCTAATGTTTTTGTGTTGACAACTGAAAGTTTCTACGGTTGAAAGGTTATCACTTCGATTCAAACTGTGTGCCTCACTGCTTTGTTGGGGAAAACCACTGTCAAGATGGTCTTCCAGCATGTTTTGATACTGCAGCATGGGTGAGTCCCTTTCCAGGGAGGGAAGCAACAGGCAAAATGTACTTTTGTATTGTGGATAGAACACACTGGCAACCCAGTAGTCAGCACTATTTGGAATCTTAACTGCACAAGTAGCAATCATGTTGCAGATAATGCTGCAAGAAGGCGCTCATGGGTCAGTCTCTTTCATGAAGTCCAACTCCACAGTGTGTTGGTGGTGGTATAACACTCAAGCTTTCTTCCTCCATCCCCTCCTGACAACCACAGACAACATAAAGGGAATCATTATGGACTTCATCTTCTAACTGTTGCGCGTCCATCACCTCTTCCTTATCGTCCTTTTCATGGTCCTTCTCCATTTGTTCCTTCCATGGCAAACGTCTGTGGGACGAAAGACCTGAACTTATAGATACTGTTAACCCTAAAGGTATCCTCCTCTGCTTCCTCCTCTTCCCCCAAGACCACCACAACCACCTGCCCACCCACACTAATTAAAGTGTGCTCCAGCATGTAGATGACAGTAATAGGGATGCTGATGACGGCATCATCACTGCTAACCATCTTAGTAGCCATTAAGAAAACGTACAGAAGGGTGCAGAGGTCCTTGATCTATATCAACTACACAAGTGTGAATTGCACCATGTCCATACTGTGTTGTGCCAGGCTATGAAAAATGTCATCCTGCATCAGGTCTAGGTGCTGCTGTCACAGTGGCTGCAACATGTGCAGAGTTTAATTTCACGGTGTGGTAATATCGCATATCAACCAGTTAACAGGTAGTCCAAAAGATAGCTATGCCAAATGAAGTGAAATGGTAGAAGTCAGCATGACAGTGGTTTCTGCAGCAGTGGTGGAGTAATTGATGCACCATCAGGTTGAGGATGCGAACTATGCAAGGCACATGTGTAATGTTGGCCTGGTGTAGGAGCGCTACCAGGTTTGCACCGTTAATGCACATGGCCCTACTTGGCACCAGGTTGAGTGTAGACAGCCATTGCTCAAACTCAGCATGGATAGCTGTCATAGAATCATAGAATTGGAGGGGACCTCCTGGGCCATCTGGTCCAACCCCTTGCTCAAAGCAGGATTCGCTAAATCATCCCAGACAGATGTCTGTCCAGCCTCTGTTTGAAGACTTCTATTGAAGGAAAACTCACCACCTCTTGTGGCAGCCTGTTCCACTCATTGATCACTCTGTCAAAAAGTTTTTTCTAATGTCTAATCTATGTCTCCTCCCATTCAGTTTCATCCCATTGCTTCTAGTCTTTCCTTGCGCAAATGAGAATAAAGATGACCCTTCTACAATGTGACAGCCCTTGAGATATTTGTAGACAGCTATTAAGTCTCCCCTCAGTCTTCTCTTCTGCATGCTAAACATTCCCAAATCCTGCAACCTTTCCTCATAAGACAGTTTGCAGACCGGTCACCATTCTGGTCGCTCTTTTCTGAACTTGCTCTAGTTTGTTGATGTCTTTTTTAAAATGTGGTGCCCAAAACTGGACACAGTATTCCAGATGAGGTCTGACCAAAGAGGAGTAGAGGGCAATAATAACTTCACGTGATCTAGACTGTATGCTTCTGTTAATACATCCTAGAATTGCATTTGCCTTTTTTGCTGCTGCATCACACTGTTGACTCGTATTCAGTCTGTGATCTATTAGTATACCCAAGTCTTTTTCACATGTGCTGTTGCTTAGCCCTATTCCTCCCATTCTGTATATGTTTTTTTCATTTTTATTGCCCAGATGTAGTACTTTGCATTTTTTCCCTGTTAAAAACCCTTCTGTTAGTTGCTACCCACTGCTCCAGTTCATTTATGTCTTTCTGAATCCTCTCTCTCACTTCTCTAGTATTAGCTATCCCTCCTAGCTTTGTGTCATCAGCAAATTTAATCAGTTTACCCTCAATTCCTTCATCTAAATCGTTGATAAAGATGTTGAACAATACAGGACCCAGGACAGAGCCCTGTGGTACCCCACTTGAGACATTCTTCCAACTGGATGTGCAGCCATTTATGACCACTCTTTGGGTCCGATCACTAAGCCAGTTATGAATCCACCTAACAGTTGCCTTGTCCATTCCATACTTAGTCATTTTTTCAATAAGGATTGTGTGAGATACTTTGTTAAATGCTTTGCTGAAGTCAAGATATACTATATCAACAGCATTTCCCTGATCCACCCAATCAGTGACTCTGTCATAGAAGGAAATTAAGTTAGTCTGACATGACTTATTAGTTACAAACCCAACAACTGTTGAGCTGTATGACTGCAATCTCAAAGGCATATTATTGTAAATACTGCTTGATTACGGTGAGCCCTGGTTGCACAGTACGGAGGTGGGGTAGGGATTCTCTCTGCAATGTTGGAACATGTGTTTAATTAAGGCAGAGTTGGAGGCTCTAGAAGAGGTGGAGGAGGCAGAAGCACTGCAGATACTGTTACATACAGAGGTTTGTTCTGCAAGCCCTGGGGATTACAAAACTTGGTGTCTAGTGACACCTTGGTGTCTACTGCCTTAGTTCTCCATCCCCTGGTGACTGGGCAACTGGTACTCGGGGTACTGCGACAGCCATCAGCTTTTGGAAACCATCTGTATCCATAAGGCAGAAAGACTGCATTACCGTGGCCAACAGATTGGAGTGGCCATGCAATAAACACAGAAACAAGCGCTGTGATCTTTGTAGCGAATAGCTCTCATCTGGCCCCTATCATCCAAACAACGACATGATTAGGAGACGAATCATCCGAGGAGGCCGCAGGCTGTTTACAATAATTAGTTCTCAGAAAAGTACCGTATATACCGGAGTATAAGCCAAGATTTTCAGTTCATTTTTAAGGCTGAAAGTGCCCCCTCTCGGCTTATACTCGAGTCATAGACCAGGGGGTCGGCGGGGGAGTGGGAGCACGGCTTTCAGATCATACTCACCCCCCTCCTGGCGCTGTCTCTGCAGTCAATGCTTCTCTTAGTGCATGCCCTCTGCCTGAACAGTCACTGCAGAGACCCTGGAAGACAGAGCAGCGCACCGCAGTAGAACAAGGACAGGTGAATATCGCAGCCCTGAGCCAGCGGCAACACCGGCACCTGGCCCCCATAGCGCGCCGGTGTCCCCGCCTGCTCAGGACACCGGAAACTGGGCTCCAGTGACGAGAAGTGAATATGCAATTTTTTTTTTTATTCGCAGGAGCTGAAGCATATGGGGCATATTCTATGGAGCATCTTATGGGGCTATAACCTTTATGGAGCAGCATATGGGACACATTCTATGGAGCATCTTATGGGGCCATAACCTTTATGGAGCAGCATATGGGGCATATTCTATGGAGCATCTTTTGGGCCATAACCTTTATGGAGCAGCATATGGGGTATATTCTATGGAGCATCTTATGGGGTCTTAACCTTTATGGAGCAGCATATGGGGCATATTCTATGGAGCATCTTATGGGGCCATCAGGATATATGGAGCAGCATATGGGGCATATTATATGGAGCATCTTATGGGACCATAACCTTTATGGAGCAGCATATAGTGCATATTCAATGGAGCATATAATGGGGCCATTAAAATATATGGAGCATCTTATGGTGCCATAATCTTTATGCATTATATGGGGCATCTTATGGGGCCATCAACCTTTAGAGAGCAGCATATGGGGCAAATATATCTATGGAGCATCTTATGGGCCCAACCTTTATGGATCAGCATATAGGGCATATTATTCTATGGAGCATCTTATGGGGCCATTATTAACCTTTGTGCAGCATTATATGGGGCATATTTTGTATGGAGCATCTTATGGGGCCCATCATGAACTTTATGGAGCATTATATGGGGCATATTTTGTATGGAGCATCTTATGGGCACATCATGAACTGTATGGAGCATTATATGGGGCTCCTGATTCAATATGAATATTCAAAAACATTTAACCTACTGATGTTTCAATTAATTTTACTTTTATTGGTATCTATTTTTAATTTGGAAATTTACCAGAAGCTGCTGCATTTCCCACCCTAGGCTTATACTCAATAAGTTTTCCCAGTTTTTTGTGGCAAAATTAGGGGCCTCGGCTTATACTCGAGTATATATGGTAATAGTGATCGTACGGCTTATCCATGTCCAGATTAGAACACATGTAATATGTGTTAATCCCGCCGTACGATCACTACTAATTCCATGATAACCCTACATTCCTCGCTGCCAACAAAAATCCTGTTTTTAATCCAAAAAATAAATATAGGGCGATTGCACACCATTTTTCTTTTGAGTTTCAAACTATCAGGGTATTCCATCCCCTCTCCCTCAGAGTAACAGTCATATACCGGCCCAGAGGCTCACCCACCCACTTCCTTGGCCACTTTTATGCGTTGCTGCCACACTTCATTGTCTTCAGAATTGACAACCCTTATCCTGGGAGACTTCAACAGCTCCACCTCCCCTACTGCATCCAATCTTCTCTCTCTAGCCAATTCTCGTGGCCTCTCACAACTTTCAAACTCACAGTGACAGTAACACCCTTGATATGGACTTTGTCCGGCTCAGTTCAATCTCCTACCTACATGAATCACTTCTTACCCTTTGTCCCCCATGAAATTAGAACTATAACCACAACTTAGACATTTCCAGGTGCTCCCTAAAAACACATCTGTTTAGGGGGGCCTATCACTTTCCCTAATCAAAGTCCTTTTTTTATATAGCTTATTCCTTACTTCTCTGAATATAATTCGCCATCAAACTCAACCATACACAAAAGGCTCATGCAGCCTTTATCTACCCCACATTTCCTCAAGATGGTTGTACTATCATTGTAAATAAGCAACTGTAATTTGTGTCACCCTCACCTCATTGTAAGCTCTATAGAGTAGGGTCGTCGTTATTTTTGCTTTAATTGTTTGATTATTAAACTTGGCAACTTTTGACTGTTTTATATGAACTGTTGACTTGTAAAGCTATGCGGAATGTGCTTGCGATATATAAATAAAGGTTATTATTATTAGTAGATTGAAGACTGTGAAGTTCAAGCTGTTAACTTTGCCATGAAGTAAATAATCTTTTACGTGAACACAACTGCATAAATGAGGGTTTGCTGTTGAGGGTGGAGTAGGGTGAACACGACGAGCTGCTGGACTGTGAGAGAGGTGCAGGAGGAGATGTTACGGTGGTTTGAGAAAGATGGGGTGTGCTTGGTATGTAAGATCAGTCAAAAACAGCAGGCATGTCCAATTCCTTATCAACTGACAGGCTCTCAGTCACCCCAACTGTGGGGGGTAAACAAGTGGAGGTTCTTCGGCCAGAGACCTGTGTGACAAACTTGCCACGGTGAGGGAGGAGGAAGAAACAGAAGATTCAGTTGATGTGGTGGACGATGGTTGGCGAGACCCGCTAGTCTGCATTTTAGCACAGTGACCTTCCCAGATTAATGCATGTTGACCGTGCATGTGCCAAGCCATGCATATAGTACTGAAATTTTTTTTTTTTTTTACTCCACTAGGTTGTTTTTAAAAAAGTTGACAGATAACATGATTTTTTTGATTTTTCCTGGTCTGAAAAAAGACCCAAGAAAGTCAACTGCAGAACTGCAAACGCTGCTGTCCACTGCCAGAGTTGGGCCTGAGGACGCATTGGTTGTCGTGGTTGCATAACTCTGTGTCTAAGTAACCTCCTCATCTTCCTCCTCCTCTGCTGAGCTACTCAGCTGCATGCCTCTGGGGTTACACCAAGTGTGATCTACTACCTTATCATCATTCTCTCTGTTCTCCCACTCCTCGCCCTGAGAGTCATCTTCCTCCTCTTCCTGCCTTGACAGCACAATACAGTCCGCGGGTGCCTCAAATATCTGAGTCTCATCACAAATGGATCTCCTTCACCCAACGGGGTTAACACCTGTTGACGAGGGTTTGATTTACGATCGGACCATACTTCGTCCAGCCAAGGATCAAAGTAAGAAAAAATGTGGCCATCGGTGCAGATGATTTCCTCCTCTTGACTCTGTGAATCTTTAGTGTACACTTCCTATGCCCATGGCATAGAATGTGTGAAGAGATCTGCAGACTCAGCAATGTGTGGTTACCAACAGTCAGTTAGGAGTTTGGAGAGTTGTGATGTGAGGGAAAAAAAAAGTGTAACTGGGGTGCCACCACTGAGGACTGTACTGTGTGTGATGTTAAGGTGGAGGAAGAGGAGCAGAGGCCACTTGATGCAGTGCTTGCCATTTACTGGAGCACATGTTCTTTCTGGCCCTCATCTACAAAGCATACCGTTGTACGGCTGCAAAGAAAGGGAGCGGAGTTACCCATCCAGTATGAGAAGTTGTAAAAATGCTGCACAAATTCCGAGTGCAGCAAAACAAACCGACTTCTCATCTTTCAAATCATACCTGTCTCACAACCCTAAACAGCTATTCAGTACTTTCAATTCTTTCCTGCATCCTCCAGCTCCCCTTCCCTCTCCTCTCATTTCATCTGAGCTGAATACTTTACCTCACCACCTGTGAACTTGACACAATAATGTCCCACCTTATTCCAAACTTTACCTGTCTTCATCACAAGCCTAACCCACCTCTTCAGCCTGCCATTAACAACTAGTGTCTTCCATCTTGATTGAAACATACCTCAATCACACCCATGCTCAAAAAAACCCACCCTTGACCCATCCTCTGTCTCTGCCTATCGCTCCTTATCATTTCTCCCCTATGCCTCCAAACTACTGGAGCAACATGTCCATTTTGAACTGTCCTCCCACCTGTCCTGTTGCTCCCTCTTTGACCGCTTACAATCTGGCTTCAGACCACACCATTCCACTGAAACTGCCCTGACTAAAGTCACCAACGACCTACTAACCGCCAAATGAAAGCGATGCAAGTTTGTCCTCTTCCTTCTCTTGGGCCTGGCATCTGTCTTTGATACAGTGGATCATTCCTTCTTACTACAGATTTTCTGATCTGTTGACATTACAGACTTGGCACTTTGATGGATCTCCTCATATCTAACAGACAGGACATTCAGTGTCTCCCACTCACACACCACCTCCAAACCTCGCACCCTATGTATCGGTGTCCACCAAGGTTCAGTTGTAGGATCGGGAACTATGCTTAGAGGGCACACGTGCATGCGCTCCCTCCCTCTTAAAGGGACCACCCGCATCAACCTAAGATATTCCCAAACTATAGATGGGCGACACCTATTTAAGGCTTATCCTCCAATATGGAGGTGCCTGAGCTATGTTGTTAGTTTGCCTTGCATGCTTGCTAGTTGTCAAGTTCCCCAGGTCTACCTGTCTGCTTGTCGACCCTGTACCTGTCTGCACTTACCTGTCTGTGCCCATCTGCTCGGACCTGTCAGTTCTCTTCTGTCCATCAGCCAGCCCAGATCACAGCTGACAGTGCCCATCTAAGGCTGGTTTCACATTTGCGTTTTTTAGCGCTGGAAAAAAACGCATACCTGCGCATGCGTTTTTTCCCCTATATTTAACATGGGTGCGCATACCTGCGCACTGGTAAGCGCATGTATGCGATTTTCATGCGCTGCGTTTTTTTGGGGTGTGCGTTGGTATTTTCCAGACGCAGCATGTTGCATTTTTTGGCCCTTGAAAAAAGCGCATGCGCACGTATGCGCACGTTTTGCGCTAAAAATGGCCATTATAGCCTATGGATGCGCATACGTGCGCACTGGCATGCGCAGGTATGCGTTTTTTTAGCGCTGCGTTTTTTTGGTGGTGTCCACTTGTTGTCCTAGTTATAATCTTCTAAAGTCAAAAAAAAAAGTCTATATAAAGGAGGTGCCTGCCAAAACTCTGCCACTACTACACTGACAGATTGAAGAGCAGACAGTCAACCAAGAACCCATTATATCAGCGAAGAATGTGAGTATATTACATTATATGCCTGTCCTTTTAAATTATGTATGTACTAATGATTTTTATTATTTTTACATGCAGTATGTCTTCAGAATCAGAGTATTCCCCATCGCGGCAGGAATTGGCGCAAGCAGACCGTGAGGTGATTATTTTTGTGCATCTGGTAAGTATATCTGCTGCTTCTCCAAATCTCTTACGTTTTTTTCAACTTTTTTAAGACATCGTCATCATCCTCTTCTGTGGACGGGACTAGTGAGGGCGAAGAGCAGGAGCAGCGAAGCCAAGTCCCGGTGGTGATACGGAATGTAAGTATCAAATGATTTGTAATGTTCTTTATTTTTTATCTTCTATTTTTACTCTTTTTTATGTTTCTTTTTTTGTAACTTTTTATTCAATTTAAATTGGATTATTCTAATGAATGTGTTTTGTCTAGGTTCCACAACGAGATGAAGACGTGTACCTGGATAATGAGCAGCTCATCAGCCTGGTCCAGGAGCGTTCGCCGTTGTGGGACAGCCGTGACCGGCTGCACAAGGACATTGTGGTGACCCGGCGGCTATGGAATGAGGTGGCCGCAGCGTTGATGGATGGCTGGGACAGCGCCACAGCATCCTCCAAAAAGGCGTTTAGTGAGTATTTCCCTGCTCTGTATTGTGCAGCAGTGACTGTTGTCCTTGACGGCACTGTTGGGTTTCGTGCTAGGTGTATTCTAGCAGGAAACCCAACAGTGTCATCGGGGTCTACAGTGACTGCTTTGAGTATTGTATTGCTACATTGTGCCGCAGTGACTGTTGTCCTTGACGGCACTGTTGGGTTTCGTGCTAGGTGTATTCTAGCAGGAAACCCAACAGTGTCATCGTGGTCTACAGTGACTGCTTTGAGTATTGTATTGCTACATTGTGCCGCAGTGACTGTTGTCCTTGACGGCACTGTTGGGTTTCGTGCTAGGTGTATTCTAGCAGGAAACCCAACAGTGTCATCGGGGTCTACAGTGACTGCTTTGAGTATTGTATTGCTACATTGTGCCGCAGTGACTGTTGTCCTTGACGGCACTGTTGGGTTTCGTGCTAGGTGTATTCTAGCAGGAAACCCAACAGTGTCATCGGGGTCTACAGTGACTGCTTTGAGTATTGTATTGCTACATTGTGCCGCAGTGACTGTTGTCCTTGACGGCACTGTTGGGTTTCGTGCTAGGTGTATTCTAGCAGGAAACCCAACAGTGTCATCGGGGTCTACAGTGACTGCTTTGAGTATTGTATTGCTACATTGTGCCGCAGTGACTGTTGTCCTTGACGGCACTGTTGGGTTTCGTGCTAGGTGTATTCTAGCAGGAAACCCAACAGTGTCATCGTGGTCTACAGTGACTGCTTTGAGTATTGTATTGCTACATTGTGCCGCAGTGACTGTTGTCCTTGACGGCACTGTTGGGTTTCGTGCTAGGTGTATTCTAGCAGGAAACCCAACAGTGTCATCGGGGTCTACAGTGACTGCTTTGAGTATTGTATTGCTACATTGTGCCGCAGTGACTGTTGTCCTTGACGGCACTGTTGGGTTTCGTGCTAGGTGTATTCTAGCAGGAAACCCAACAGTGTCATCGGGGTCTACAGTGACTGCTTTGAGTATTGTATTGCTACATTGTGCCGCAGTGACTGTTGTCCTTGATGGCACTGTTTTTTTTTTATCAACAGTGGACAAAGTCCGAACACGTTGGCGTTCGATCAAGGACCGCTTCAACAGTGATGTTCGTGCTGAGGGCCAGGTTCGCAGTGGATCTGCGTCAAGGACCAGAACTAGATACCGTCACTATAACGCGTTGCAGTTCCTAAGACCGGTCCTTGCCACGAGATCGTAAGTATTATAAATTTTGGGTTTTTATTTTTATTAATCTGTGTTTTTCTAATCCACAGCTGATGCTTCTTGTAAAGGCATGGTAGTAATGATTTTCCTTTCTTCAACAGCACCTGGAGCAGCACCCTGCAACCTGGCCCTGGAGCGGTCCTTCCTCGGACGTCCTCTGACCCGTCCCAGCCATCCGACAGCCAGGAAGCACCTTGCAGGTCAACCACACACACAGCTGGTGACCAGGAAGCTGGGCCATCAGGTGTTCCCCTGTCCCAGGTCTCTGCCACTGGTTATGCGTGCACTACCCGCCAGCGGCAGAGGGCCTTGGACAGGAATGTCTTGCCCGAGTTTATGCATTTGAGCGAGACATTTAATTCCAGCCTCAAGTCACTGTCCGACAGAGTTGAAAGCGGTTTTGCACTCATGGAACGTGGTTTTAACCACTTTGAACACCGCTTCAATTCTGTAGAACAGCGCCTTGACCGTCTGGAGGCCGACCTCAACAGACCAGCACACCATTTTTTTAGTAAGATTGAAAAGGGCATGGCGGAACACCTTAGTCCTGATCAACAGCTGAATGTGCTGCAGGCCTGCAACAATGCTTTCTTGCAGGCTATGCAGCATAATCGGTACGGTCAGCAGTCAGTGGTGTCCTTTCCACCTGTGCCACCATTGACTCGCTTCACCTCACTACCGACTTGTGCTGCATACCACTGCACGGACACCTCTATTCAAAGCCAGGACACCCACCGTTACACCACCACAAGTCTGAGTGCAGCTGGTCACTTCACCGACACCACCATGGCAAGCGCTGCTCCTGTCTGGAGCACCACCGCCACTCCCATGCATGCGTGGAGCTCAGCCACCACTAGGCAAACATGGAACAGCCCTGCCGCTACAACAACGTGTAGTAGCCCTGCCACCACCACTCTGCAAACCTGGACCATCACTGCCGCCACCAGTCCTCCTGCAAGGACGAGCACTGACAACGAAGAGCAGCAGCAGCAGCCACCTCAGCAGCAGCTCCAGCCACCTCATCAGCAGCCACCTCAGCAGCAGCAGCAGCCACCTCAGCAGCAGCAGCCACCTCAGCAGCAGCTGCAACCACCTCAGCAGCAGCTGCAACCACCTCAGCAGCAGCTGCAACCACCTCAGCAGCAGCAGCCACCTCAGCAGCAGCCGCCACCTCAGCAGCAGCAGCCGCCACCTCAGCAGCAGCAGCCGCCACCTCAGCAGCAGCAGCAGCCACACCTGCAGACGGGGGACCTACACTCAATATTTGCCCCTACTTCAAGGCGAAATCCATCAAGGCGGGCATTGGGCCAAAGTCGGTCCAGGCACACAAGCCTACGGCGACATGCCATTATAACTAATGTACCTGAACAGATTTCCTCTCCTCCAAGTGTTCCTAGTTTGATTCCCTTAACTGGACTACCTTCCCCCACAAGTTTTGTTGCCCCTTCCCCTCAAACACCGTCTTCAACAGCAAGTGTTGCATATTCCCTGCACACCCCCAAATTGAAACCATCTGCCCCCAAACGCCGGAAAAAATAATTTTTTGGTTTATTTTTGTGATAAAAAATAAATTTACATTTGTGGTTCACCATTACTAAGTTTCATTAATGTTGTTTGCGCCGCTCACACACACTGATGGGTAAATACATGTTAAAAACCAACCCAAGGCCTAGTATAGTCATATGTGAAATAACACGGACTAGTATAGTCATACCAAGGCCTAGTGTAATAACTCGAGTTTTACCAACTTGGATCTGGTTTCATGAAAAACAAACTGTTGAAACTTGTCTTAAAAATAATTTTCTTTCTAGTTTCACCAGTTTGTTTTTTGTGAAACAAGATGCTAGTTGTTAAAAATCGAGTTATTACAGTAGGCCTTGGTATGACTATACTAGGCCGTGGTATTTCACATATTACTATACTACTAGCCCCAAGGCCTACTATACTCATATTTGAAATACCACGGCCTAGTATAGTCATTCCAAGGCCTAGTGTAATAACTCTAGTTTTACCAACTAGAATCCGATTTCATGAAAAACAAACTGTTGAAACTTATAAGTTTCTTTCTAGTTTCACCAGTTTGTTTTTTGTGAAACAAGATGCTAGTTGTTAAAAATCGAGTTATTACAGTAGGCCTTGGTATGACTATACTAGGCCGTGGTATTTCACATATTACTATACTACTAGCCCCAAGGCCTACTATACTCATATTTGAAATACCACGGCCTAGTATAGTCATTCCAAGGCCTAGTGTAATAACTCTAGTTTTACCAACTAGAATCCGATTTCATGAAAAACAAACTGTTGAAACTTATAAGTTTCTTTCTAGTTTCACCAGTTTGTTTTTTGTGAAACAAGATGCTAGTTGTTAAAAATCGAGTTATTACAGTAGGCCTTGGTATGACTATACTAGGCCGTGGTATTTCACATATTACTATACTACTAGCCCCAAGGCCTACTATACTCATATTTGAAATACCACGGCCTAGTATAGTCATTCCAAGGCCTAGTGTAATAACTCTAGTTTTACCAACTAGAATCCGGTTTCATGAAAAACAAACTGTTGAAACTTATAAGTTTCTTTCTAGTTTCACCAGTTTGTTTTTTGTGAAACAAGATGCTAGTTGTTAAAAATCGAGTTATTACAGTAGGCCTTGGTATGACTATACTAGGCCGTGGTATTTCACATATGACTATACTAGTAGGCCCAAGGCCTACTATACTCATATTTGAAATACCACGGCCTAGTGTAGTCATTCCAAGGCCTACTGTAATAACTCTAGTTTTACCAACTAGAATCTGGTTTCATGAAAAACAAACTGTTGAAACTTATAAGTTTCTTTCTAGTTTCACCAGTTTGTTTTTTGTGAAACAAGATGCTAGTTGTTAAAAATCGAGTTATTACAGTAGGCCTTGGTATGACTATACTAGGCCGTGGTATTTCACATATGACTATACTAGTAGGCCCAAGGCCTACTATACTCATATTTGAAATACCACGGCCTAGTATAGTCATTCCAAGGCCTAGTGTAATAACTCTAGTTTTACCAACTAGAATCTGGTTTCATGAAAAACAAACTGTTGAAACTTATAAGTTTCTTTCTAGTTTCACCAGTTTGTTTTTTGTGAAACAAGATGCTAGTTGTTAAAAATCGAGTTATTACAGTAGGCCTTGGTATGACTATACTAGGCCGTGGTATTTCACATATGACTATACTAGTAGGCCCAAGGCCTACTATACTCATATTTGAAATACCACGGCCTAGTATAGTCATTCAAAGGCCTAGTGTAATAACTTGTAAGTTGGAATGGAGCAGATTACATTCATCCACTCAATGCTGACTTGTATTCCCCATGGACTTTCATTGGGGTTGGGTTTTGAGGGTTGTGTTTTGAGAAAATCACATACTTTGTTTTCAACTAGTTGCACAATTTTCTCTTGAAAAAAAATGGTTTCCTGATTCATGGCCTGCAGCTTTGCTCGTTCCAATATATTTCACGCAGACTAGCAATGCTGCATTTTAACTCATATGTGTATTTACCTGCCCAGGTGTGTGAACATCAAAAAATTCAGTTATACATGGGAAGTTTTTTATTAAATTGGAGTTTCAAAAATATAGTGCACTCAGTAATGGTATCAAATAAGGTTTTTTATTACCATAAACAAACAAAAACATTACACCATTTCATCTTGCCAGTGCACCCGTCCTACATCAGAAATAAAGTAGGCCGCAAATTGGTCCCTCATTTGGCCAACTTCAACGTATGACCTGAGAGTGTGCTGAGTGAATTCAGGCAATGGGTTAGGAGCATCATCGTCCAGTTCAAAGGTCGGGTGCTCTTTAGCCATCACAAAGTTATGTAGAACCACACAGGCCTTCACCACCTCATCGACTGTTTCAAGTTTAAGATTAATGGCCGTGCCCAGAATTCGCCTTCTGGAAACAAGAATCCCAAAAGCACACTCGACAGTTCTTCTGGCCCTTGTCAGCCTGTAATTAAATATTTTTTTGGTGTGGTCCAAGTCCCGGCTGGAGTAGGGTTTCAGTAAGTTTCCGCACATTTGAAAAGCCTCATCGCCAACCATTACAAAGGGCAGTGGCGGAGCTTCGGTGTGAGGAAGAGGCCGTGGCATAGGGAAATTAAATTGGTTGCCATACAACCTCCGGCCCATGTCTGAGTTTTTAAAAGCCTGTGAGTCATTACCACGGCCAAATGCTCCAATGTCCACTGCTACAAACATACATCCGGCATCCGCAATCGCAATGAGTACTATTGAAAAGTACTTTTTGTAATTATAGTACTCAGATCCCGTTCTTTGGGGTTTGATGATCCGTATGTGTTTACCATCAACAGCTCCCAAACAGTTGGGAAAATTGCATACTGTCCAGAATTTGTCAGCAATTTCCATCCACTTTTCAGCGGTGGGCAGGGGCATAAATTCTGGGCAAAGAACATTCCAGAGAGCCCGGCAGGTGTCAGCAACAATTCCAGACAAGGTAGAGATTCCAATACGGTACTGGAAGTGTAGTGAAGATAGGGTTTCTCCAGTCGCCAGGAATCTGTGAACAGACAAAGAAGTAAAATTAATATTTATGTATATTATTTTAAAACACTATAAAATAAAATATTAGTACATTCACGAAAACTAATTACCCACGGTTTTGAATACTAAATTTAAAAAAAAACCATCAGACCGCACCCCTTGGTTTTTAAAACATACCGTAATGTCACCAGTAGCCGTTCCTCAGGAGGAATCGCACGACGGAGCTGTGTGTCCTGTCTCCGGATGGATTGTTGGACACGAGCAAGCAAATCCATGAAACTTTCGTGGGACATCCTGATATAATCTGTAAATTTCTCCGGGTTTGCCTGTAGCTCGCTGTAGAGGGTGTGGTATGCCCCACGGCTCTCCCGGAGTTCAACAATCGGATGTATCCACATACGCCGCCGTCTTCGCTGCCTCTCTCTCTTCCTTTGTTCATGGCAAGCAACTGCATACGCCTGAGCCATCGCGATGTCCAAATCCAAGTTGAAGTGAAAACTCTTCCAGCGCAGATCCATGGTCACGAGAAGAATCAAGCAAATGTGAAGAATACTGTAGACAGGGTCTATATATTAACATACCACACCCACAATGAAGTCCCATTGGTCTTGTGTGTTGTTGAATGGTTGTTTTTTCATTTTTGTGGGGTTTTTCCAAAATCTGTAAAAAAACGCAAACGCACAAAAAACGCATACAAACGCGCAAAAACGCTGCGTTTTTTTCCTGCATGCGCACAAAAATGCTTGAAAAAAACGCAGCGTTTGTATGCATTTGTATGCTTTTTTTAATGCGTTTTTTTGCGGGAAAAACGCGCTGCAAAAAAAAAGCAAGTGTGAAACTAGCCTAACACCTGCTCCAGCCCACACCTGCCAGTGCATTTCTGTTTCTCAGCCTGTCCCATCTGCACTTGTGGTTCCAGAGTCCCTACAGTGCCTGCCTACATTTTTCATTCCTCCTTCAGGCCGTAGCAGCTTACCTACTGTAGGGGGTCAGCTGCCACCTTCTGTAGGTCAGCCATGGAGTAGCACCTAGTGCCACCTCTTTGCCCCTCCTTGAGTAGCAGTTTTTGACAGCTACCACTTGTTCGAGTAGGGATTTGGTAGGCCACCTAGTTAAACCCCTTCCAGACTTTCAGTGGGACACTAAACAGTGATTCCACCAGCATGCCTGTTACAGTCTTCATCTGCTGGGTTGGCTGTAGTAGAAGAGGTGTCAGTCCCCACTATACAAGTTTTTCTCTATTGCAATTTATGCCACTTTGTTGGTGCCTGCCATTAATTTTTGTAAATGTGTAGGCTCTTGATTGGGTCTCCTTCATGCGGGCTTCTGTAGCAGTAGGCCTCCAAAACTATCAGGCATCCACTTCCTTGGAGTCAACTACCTGTGTTACTATCAATAAAATTTCTGACATTGGTAGTCTACAAAACTGATATTTGTGCCACCTGATCGTGGCTCAGCATGAAAGCAGGTAGAGGTGTTTCATGTGATATCAGGGCTCCCAGCAAAGGAGACCTACACTGTTCCCTCACCCACCTCGTCTTACTGGGACGTTCAATTGAAATCTGTAAGTGCTGTCCCAGACCTCGATACCTCATGCCTGGCTGATTGCTGCAGTGTCATGCTAAAATTTGTACTGTGGGTGAATTGAGGCCACTTTGCTGGTGTATGTCCCTTAATTCATGTGTTTTCGCAGCATTTGAGGCCGTCATAAGGTGTTGTGCAAGTGTTTATTTTTTTGTTTTTGCCTCCCATTGACCTGAATGGCGTTCGGTTATGTTCAGCGAATATTTGACAAATTAATAGGCGAATATTGCAAATTCGGCGATTGTAATCCAAACCGAACAGTGAATTATTCGCTCATCTCTATTCCTAACGTCATACAGTAGGACACCTGACTTTAAAATAGTTTGTAGTAGAATCTACTGTTTGTAGTATAATCTGTGTTATAGAGGCCTGATCCAGAGGCCACAAAAATTATTCTGTTCCTAGTGTCAAACAATAGGGGACCTGACTTTAAAACAGTTTGTAGCACCTAGTGTGTTACAGAGGCCTGATCCAGAGGCCATCAAAAAACCCTTCTGTTCCTCGTGTCATACAGTAGGGGACCTGACTTTCAAATAGTTTGCAGCATCTAGTGTGTTATAGAGGCCTTATCCAGAGGCCACCAAAAAAGTCATGTGTTCCTAACGTCATACAGTGTCATACAGTAGGGGACATCTGACTTTCAAATTGTTTGTAGCATATCTCCTTTGTCATACAGGCATCATCCACACTCAAACAATTTTTTTTTGTGACTAACACGATACAGCAAGTTAGTCTTATCAGGATCACTCCCTCCCCCAGTGGTTAACATCTGACGACGAGAGTCAGGATGCTGTTCGGGTCCTACTTTGGGCATCGGTGCACATTTCCTCCTCTTGACTATGTGAAGCTTTTGAGTACACTTCTGATGACCATGGCAAAGAATGTGTGAACAGCTCTTCAGACTCACCTATCTGTGGTTCCGTACATTCAGTTGTTCTGTCGCAAATTTTGGACGCAGGGTGAAGTAAGGGGAATTTGGGTGCCACCTCTGTGGACTGTACTGGGTGTGATGTTGAGGTGGAGGAAGAGGAAACTAGACCCTTCAGGGAACTTATCTAGATGTGTATTGAGCACCTTGAACCCACAGTTGCTTCACAGGAGTTTATAACGTTGAGCCGTGAAAATAAAAAAAATCACATTTTTCCCACAAAAATGTTTTTTAGCCCCCACTTTTTTATTTTTACAATGGTAAGAGTAGAAATTGGACAACACAATTTGTTGTGCAATTTCTCCTGAGTTCACTTATACCTCATATGTGGTCGAAAACTACTTTTGAGGCAGAGTGCAAAGCTCAAAAGTGAAGGAGCGCCATATTACAGTGCATATTTTGCTGCACTGGTTTGAGGGTGCCATGTCACTTTGTCATAGCAGCAGAACCCCCCACTCGAGCACGTGCTCTTTCTTGCCATCATCGACAAGGCTTACTGCTGTGCATTTGCCAAAGAAAGGTAGTGGAGCAGTCTGACCAGTAACAGAAATTGTCAGTTGTCTTTGCATAGGAAGTGACATTGGTTCACTAGTGCTTTAACAAACATTTCCATCTACACCACATACACCTTGAACACCAAGCCTAATGCCCCTTCCACCATGGCCTTGCTTTTTTCCAGTCATGTTGCTGAGATAGGGTGGCAGGAGCACAGTATTTAAAAAAAAAAATTTTGATTTTAAACTCTGCACCACCTCTGCAAACAGCTGGATTTCAGTGACAGTAAATTCCAAGATGAAATATGGCACGCTGTATCGTGTTAGTCACAGAAAAAAGAACTGCTTGAGTGTGGATGAGGCCTGTATGACAAAGAAGTTATGCTACAACAATTCGAAAGCCAGGTCCCCTACTGTATGACACTAGGAACAGAAGATTTTTTGTGGTTTCTATATAAGGCCTATGTAACACACTAGATGCTGCAAACTATTTGAAAGTCAGGTCCCCAACTGTATGACGCTATGCACAGAAGTATTTTTGGTGGCCTCTGGATCAGGCCTCTATAGCACACTAGATGCTGCAAAAAAATGACATAGTGGTTGTGGGAGATTTCAACTATCCACAAATTTGTGGGGAATCTCTCTCAGGCAAAATTAACAGGTCAAGGAAATTCTTATCCTCTCTTGCTGTAGGGAGCATGCTGATACCCCATATGTGGGTGAAAAATACTGTTTATTTAGCAAATTGTCTCTTCAGAGAGGAAGAGAAGAGGACTAGAACTCTAGTGCCACCTATTGGAAGTAGCAATCCTAAAAGTCAATGTCGACCCTTTAACGAGCCTTGTTACATGACTTAGGAAAAAAGCCAAGCCAGAATCTCAATTTGCAGACACTGTGTTCCAGGGTACTGCCCCTCGTCATTGCAAAGTGTGAGATCTGGTTTGGCTGTGAGAAAGGCGTCTGACTGATATCCAAGAAGTATCGTTTAGGGCATGTGCACACGCTGCGGATTCCGCTGCGGATCCACAGCAGTTTTTGCTGCGGTGTACAGTAGCATTCAAACCTATGGAAAAAAAAAAAAAAACGCTGTGCAGACGCTGCGGAATTTTCCGAGTGGATTTGCTGCGGTTTCAAAACCGCAGAAAGAATTCTTTCAATTCTTTTTGTGGATCCCGCTGCGGTTTGCCATCTCCTCCATTGTGGAGATGAAAAACCGCAGGGCAAAAGCACAGGCTAATCCGCAGGTCTTTTGACCTGCAGATTTATTTACCTGCGGATTTTACAAAATCCGCGCTGCCAAATCCGCAGAGCATTCCGCAGCGTGTGCACATACCCTTAGTCACACGGAAGAGCTTGGAAGTCAAGGAGCGCCATTTCACTTTTTGAACTTAAAATTTGCTGGCATAATTAGCGAATGCTATGTCATGTTTGGAGTGTCCCTGTTGTGCCTATACAGTGGAAACCCCCCCCACAAGTGACACCATTTTGGAATCTAGACCCCTCAAGGAACTTATCTAGATGTGTATTGAGCACCTTGAGCCCCGACATGCTTCATAGAAGTTTATAACCTTGATCTGTGAAAATAAAAAAAATAAAATTTTTCCCACAAAAATGTTTTTTTTAGCTCCAAACTTTGCATTTTCATAAGGGTAACACGTGAAATTGAACTATAAAATTTGCTGAACAATTTCTCCTGGGCATGCCAATACCTCATATGTGACAGAAAACCACTGTTTGGGTGCACGGCAGGGCTCAGAAGGAAAGGAGCACCATTTGACTTTTTAAATGTAAAATTTGAGGGAATAATTAGCGGATGCCATGTCGCGTTTGTAGAGCCCCTGGTGTGCCTAAACAGTGAAACCGACCCAAAATTTACAGAATTTTAGAAATTAGAACCTTCAGGGAACTTATCTAGATGTGTATTGAGCACCTTGAACCCCCAGTTGCTTCACAGGAGTTTATAACGTTGAGCCGTGAAAACAAAAAAAATCACATCTTTCCCACAAAAATGTTTTTTAGCCCCCACTTTTTTATTTTTACAATGATAAGAGTAGAAATTGGACAACAAAATTTGTTGTGCAATTTCTCCTGAGTTCACCTTTACCTCATATGTGGTCGAAAACTACTTTTGAGGCACAGTGCAAAGCTCAAAAGGGAAGGAGCCATATTACAGTGCATATTTTGCTGCACTGGTTTGAGGGTGCCATGTTACATTGTCAGAGCAGCAGAACCCCCCCATAAGTTTCCCCATTTTACAAAGTACACCTCTCAACAAATTCATCTAGTGGTGCAGTGATTATATTGACACCACAGATGTCCCACAAACTTTTCTACCATTTTGCTGTGAAGAACGAATAATTACATTTTTACCATCAAAATTTTGTTTTAGCCCCAGATGTTACATTTTTACTAAAAATGGCACCACAATTTGTCCCACAATTTCTACTGAACATGGCAATACCCCATATGTGGCTGTACTTAGCCACACGGCAAGACTCTGGAGGAACGGAGTGCTATTTGTCTACTGGAGCGCAGAATTTCTTAGAATAGTTTGTGGACCCAGTATACAGAGCCGCTAAGTGCTCTGCTAAGCAGAATCCTCCCTCAAGTGACCTTTTTGGAATTGTTCCATTTTGGGAATATATAGGTATAGTGATGATTTTGACTCCATGTGTTTTACAGAAACAAGCAGTAGTAGATGTTGCTGAGTGAAAATTGCAAACTGACATTGCAGTGACCAGTATATTGAAGTGACCAGTACTTATAGTGACCAGTACGTTATACACAGCTCATACTTCTGGAGACACGCACCCATAAATTAGGTGGGCTCTCATCGCCACAGAAATGCCAAACATGTGAATGTTAAATGTGGTATAGACACACTGGGGCTCAGAAGGTAGTGGGACATTTGAATTTGGTAGGGCAGAATTTGCTGAATTTCTTTTGAGGGGTGTGTTGACTCTGTTTAATCACTTCATTCTTATCTAGGTACTTACATACATGTTTTTTAATAATTTGTTCAAAGATCTTTCCTGGTGCAGAAGTCAGACTCACCGGGCTATTGTTCCCTGGGTTCACCTTCTTCCATTTTTGAAGACAGGAACAACATTTGCTCTTCTCCAGTCTTCTGGGACTTCTCCTGTTCGCCAAGACTTTTCAAAGATTATGGAGAGTGGTTTAAAAATTTCTTCTGCTATCTCTTTCAGTATTCTGGGGTGTAATTCATCTGGACCTGGAGACTTGAATTCATTTATGTTTGCTAAGTATTCCCTCACTATCTTTCTGTTTATAGAAAGCCTGGACTCTTCTATTCCATTAATAGGACAGTGAAGATCAGTTGATGTTACATTTCCTTTCTGAGAGAAAACAGATGCAAAATAAGAATTTAAAAGTTCGGCCTTCTCTACATCCTTTCTTACCATTTCATCATTTTCATCTTGTAAAAATCCTATAGCATCTTTGACTTTTCTTTTACTTTTGACATATCCCCAAAATCCTTTTTTATTGCTTTTGACGTCTCTTGCATGCCTTAATTCATTGTCAGTTTTAGATAATCTGATTCGTGCCCTGCAGGTTCTGCAGACAGCATTATATTCTTCTTTAGATATGCCTCCCTCTTTCCATTTGATAAACATTTATTTCTTCCTTTTTAGCATGTGTTTAAGTTCTGTGTTTATCAGTCCGGGTTTCCTTAAATGCTTCCTATTCTTCCCTCTTTTTGGGATTGTTAACGATTGTGCTTGGAGAATCTCATTTTTCAAAATTTCCCATCCTTCCTGGACATTTTTGTCCTTAAGGATATCCAGCCATTGGATCCCTCCGATTCTCTTTCTGAGCCTTAAAATCTGCCTTTTTGAAATCTAACCTTGAAATTTGAGTCTTCACAGGTCTTCCTCCTCTAGTTATCCAAAATTCTAAAATAGCATGGGTTTATGGTACTGATTCAGACAATACTGGTACTGGCAGTTAATCATTTCCATCATCCTTTTATTCATACCTCCAATCTTTATTCATTTTATCCATTAAGCACATAACGAGTGACTGGGATTTGCGAGCTGGTGCGCTTCTTCAGGCTATGCAGACATTCAGCACCGCGGTCTGTTGATCAGAATGTGGTCACCACCTCCCCCGCCCCGTTAGTGAGTGCAGTGGTGAGGTTGTGTCCCAGAGGATCGCTGCTGTCGGGCTAATTTTAAAACGAATGTGTATTGCAGCCTGCACATGCGCCATGGGACCTAACAACATCCTATGTCACTTTCAAGGTATTTTTCTATAAGTGGATTTTTTATGCCATCGCGCACACGCACTATACTCACAGCAACTAATGATGCCACATCAGGGAATTTTTCTATTAGAGGGACTTCGTATTTATGCACACACATCCCCTCATTAAGGACACGCCCTGGAAGAAGCAGGGTGAAACGTGCGCGTTGGGGCTGGAGGTTGTGAGTCCTGATGGCAGCACCACATATTGCACCGCAGCACCAAGGTATATATTCAACACTTTATGCGCTCATTCATGCGTACCACAAGTTTCACTATTGTTTTATCTATCTATACTTAACAGGCACTTTGCAATACCACTTAGGTAATAAGATGCCACACAAATTGTGTCCGCTGGTTCATTGCTTGCTTTTGGCAATATAATGAAAATTATTAAGTGTACGAGGCATTTTCTATAATTAATGATAAAAGACTCGGTTGTCATCTGAATATTATTATGATGCACTATCACCATCTAGTGGTCATGTAAGGTTGTAGCAATCACTATACTTATTGTCACAGTGATATAATAGTAGCACCTTCTTTTGCATTAAGCACTTTATAAAATATGAATATTATAGGAGAACTCCACCCAAGGTAAAAGCTTGGCCGAGTCATCATGATGCGCATTCGTGAAATGCGATAAGAAGTTAGACAGAACCTGGTTGACTCTCTCCACCTGGCCTTTGGACTGAGGATGATAAGCAGAAGAGCAGTCCAGAGCCACCATTCAGATGTTTTCACAAAGATCTCCAGAATCTGTAAGTGAATTGGACTCCCTTGCTGGACGTGATGTGAAGAGGAAGGCCATGAACGTGGAAGATGAGCTGAATAAATTTCTCGGCAAGCATGGGAGCAGACGGAAGACGAGGTAATGTAGTAAAGAGCCATTTTCGAGAAACAGTCAACCACTACCCAGATGATGGATCATCCTGAAGACATAAGGAGGTCCATAATGAAGTCCATGGCAATGTGTTGCCAGGAAGCCAAAGTCACAGGGAGTAGTAACAGTTGTCCATACAGGAGTTAACTAGGAAGCTTACTATGAGCACAGGAAGGACAGGTTGAAATGAAATCCATAATATCCTTTTGCAATGTTGGCCACTAATAATGATGAGAGATAGATTGCAAAGTCTTTCTCTGCCCACTATGACCAGCCACCTTAGAAGACTACCCTCACAGCAGGACATTCTTCCTCTCAGATTCAGAAACTAACGTCTGAGACAAGTTTACAGGAGCCACTGTAAGCATCTTGGAAAACAGTGATAAGTTGGGGTTCCTCCTCTTGGTCGGTGAGCAGAAATGTCCTAGAAAATGCAATCGCCTTGACGATCTTGTCAGCCAGCCTGAAATGCAAGACAATGTCAAAACAGGCAAAGAACAGTGAACACTTAGCTTGACTGGATTGAGCCTTTGTGCAGACTGCAGGTAAGCTAAGTTCTTTTGGTTGGTATATATCAAGACCAGATGAACTGTTCCTTCAAGAAGGTAATGCAGCTCTTCTAGAGCCATCTTAATCGCTAGTGACTCTCGATCAATTGAATAGTTGCATTCAGGAGCGGAGACGGCCTTGGAGAAGAAACTGCAGGTGACAATTTGACCACAGGAAGACTTCTGCATGAGAACTGTCCTTGCCCCAGAGGATGAAGCATACACTTCCAGGGAAAACTGTTTATTGATTTCAGGCCCATGTAGCACAGGAGCAGAGGCAAAGGTCTTGGTTTACGTCCAGAAATGCGTTTTCAGCCTCCGGAGTCCATATCTTTGGATTGGCGCCCTACAGATTAGCATCAAAATAGAGGTGGTTAGAGAAGAGAAATGGGGAATTAACTGGTGGTAGTAGTTGACAAAGCCTAGGAACATCTGAATTGCCTTAACACCATCAGGACATGGCCATTTGGGAATTGAAGACACCTTCTCCAGATCCATCTTCAACCGCATGTCTGAGATAATATATCATAGGAAAGACAGAGAAGTCTGCTCGAAGATGCATTTCTCATACCTAGCATACAGGTGATTGTCTTGGAGTCTTTGCAATACTTGGCAAACATATCTTCTATGAAAAGGCAGGTCAGAAGAAAAACCAGGATATCGTCCTTGTACACCACCATGCAGTAGTAAAGGAGATCTCGGAAGATTCACAAAATCTTTGAAAACTGCTGGGGCATTACTGAGCCCAAATGGCATAACACAGTACTCATAGTAACCATCCTGGATGTTGAATGCAGTCTTCCACTCATCTCTTCTCAGATCTAGCTTGATAAAGATCCTGGTACCTCTTAGGTGATCAAACAATTCCAGGATAAGAGGCAGCGGATACTTGTTTTTAATCCTTATCTGGTTCAGACCACTGTAGTCTATGCAAGGTTGGAGAGTACCATTCTTCTTTTTAACAAAAAAGAAGCCAGCTCCTGCTGGTGAAGACGACTGTTAGGCATCGGATTCCTGGCACTGCACAGCGGGAATCCAGAGCCAGACATCCTGCGGTCTCCCATTCTCCTCCAACCGCTCGAACTCCTGCTCAGCAATCACGGCGAGCCAGGCATTCTCCTCAGACTCGTTCTGTGAGCCTGGATGTTGCTGCCACCTCCGGTGCAGCAATGGTAGCGCAACCTGCTTTGCAGGGAACCGCTCCAGAGGCTAAGTCCTCGTGCCGTGCTACTGGGCATGCCCGCAACGTGCCCTCTCAGTGGAGAGCAGGGGTCACATGTGCAGGTCCTGTGTCGGATCTGATTGGTCCTTCCTAAAGTATTGGAAGGTCCCGGAAGCGCATGGCTATAAAAACCCCGCATGGCGGCTCGGCCATGCGCTAGTGTAGCATATTATTCTGTGTGTGTATGGTGATGGATGCATGGACTGGTGTCTGACTCATTATGAAACCCCTACCCTCTGATATTACGAGTGGTGACTGAGTGTGTATAGTCAGCTCCAGGGTTGTGGCAAGCTACACGCCACTTGCTCCACGCCTACACTAGCGTCCGTCGGCGCCCGGTTCTCGGCGCCGCCGCTTGTGGCCTTAGCTGCCGCTGCGCTGCAATACCAGCAGCTATTGGTGTTCGCGGCTGCGACGCCACACGCCGGCTCCTGTGACGTTAACAGGGCCAGCGCCTTTGAATATATTTTTCCAAGCGACTCTGTGTCTGAACAGAGCCGCTCCTAGCGTTCGGGTGACGTTAACCCGTGCGCACTACGGCACCTTCTGGTGCATCTGCCATTGTCCAGCAGCGGTCTAGTCACCTACCGCACGGTGGACCCCGGGCGGCGAACGCACCTCTTATTATTTATATTTGGTGCGTTCCGCCGTCCCTAACATTACACTAGCGCCAGGGTCTGGCTGGCAATGGCAGACGTGCAGCAGTTGCAGCGCTATATTCGGCAGCTGGAGAGCAGGTTGGCGGCTATTGAGAGCGCCAACTCAGCAGCGAATACCGCGCTAGCTGCTGCCCAGACAGTCGCCGAGGCTGTCTCACGTGCACCCGCTCTTTTGCCCATGCCGACATTTTCTCGCCTCCCGCTTCCCGACAAATTTTCGGGTGACAGCGCCACCTGTAGGGGATTCGTCAGTCAGTGCTCAATTCAGCTTGAGTTACTGACTGCACGGTTTCCTACAGAGCGGGCTAAGGTGGGGTTTATTGTGTCACTTTTGTCTGGCAGAGCATTACAGTGGGCCACGCCATTGTGGGAACGTGATGATTCCGTGGTTAAGGGTGCTGCGCAGTTCCTCGCGGCCCTGAAGCAGGTCTTTTTGGGACCACGGATCACGCACGACACCTCTTTACAATTACTCTCCCTAACACAGGGGTCACACTCGGTCAGCCATTATGCCGTCCGGTTCCGGACATTGGTTTCCGAGTTAAAGTGGCCGGACAAAGCCTTAGTCCCGGTGTTTTGGAGAGGGTTGGCTGAGCACGTTAAAGACGCTCTAGCTACCAGAGAGGTTCCCACAAGTCTGGAGGATTTGATTGCCGTTTCCACCCGCATTGACCTCCGGTTTACGGAGCGCGGGCTGGAACGGGCACAATCCAGACGTAGGGTTAACTTGGCTCCCACATTCACCGAACCACTAATATACCCCGCACAGGAGCTTTCACCCTCTGAACCTATGGAGGTGTCTCGCACCGGCTCTAAGCCACGACCGATGCGAAGCTCTGCACGTTGCTATCAGTGCCGACAGTTTGGTCACCCGGCTAGCACGTGTCCTCTGCGGGCGAAAAGGCGTCCACGCCCAGTGGCCGTAGGTAGTGGGCAGTCCAATATGAAACCCTTCTTACCCAAACCGGTATTCCGGGGCATCTTAGACAGTGGGTCCTCCACCTGGGAGGCAGAGGTTACCGTGGACTCTGGGGCCGAGGGGAACTTTATGTCTTCTACCTTCACCCAGAAACACGCCATTCCCCTGGTATTATTACCTCAGCCTCTGACCATCAGGGTGGTTAACGGAGCACCGTTACCCTCTCAGGTGACCCATCAGACAGCTCCACTAGGGCTCACTATCTCACCCTCTCATCATGAGACTCTGTCCCTGCTAATCCTGCCAGACGGCATCAATGAGGTGCTGCTCGGGGTTCCCTGGCTTCGGTGCCACTCTCCTCATATCGAGTGGGCGACAGGGAAGATACTGGCCTGAAGCAAGGACTGCGAGGGGAGATGTCTGCGGGGCAGTCTTCAGGTGGCTTCCACCGAAGTGCCTCCGGATCTCTCCGCACTACCTAAACCCTACCACCAATACGCAGACGTCTTCTCCAAAAAATCTGCAGAGACGCTCCCGCCGCACCGTCCTTACGACTGCCCGATAGACCTCATGCCAGGCACAGAACCTCCTAGAGGCTGTGTGTATCCACTATCTCTCCCTGAGACTGAAGCTATGTCACAATACATCCGGGAGAACTTGGCTAGAGGCTTTATCAGAAAGTCGGTGTCACCGGCTGGTGCATGGTTCTTCTTCGTTCAGAAGAAGAGCGGAGAGTTACGCCCCTGCATTGACTACAGAGGTCTCAATGCGATCACGGTTAAAAACAAATACCCTCTACCGTTGATCTCTGAGTTGTTTGACAGGTTGCGAGGGGCCCAGATCTTTACTAAGTTGGATCTGCGAGGGGCATACAACCTGATCCGCATTCGCGAAGGAGACGAATGGAAGACAGCTTTTAATACCAGGGATGGCCATTACGAATATCTGGTTATGCCTTTTGGCCTTTGTAATGTGCCAGCTGTCTTCCAGGATTTTGTCAACGACGTCTTCCGCGACATGCTTTCTACCTCGGTGGTGGTATATCTGGATGATATACTCATCTTTTCGCCAGATTTGACTACCCACCGGAGGGACGTCTGCAGGGTCTTCGACCGTCTGCGGGCAAATTCCCTCTTTGCCAAGCTGGAGAAGTGCCAGTTTGAGCAGGAGTCCTTGCCGTTCCTGGGCTATATTATCTCGGCCCAGGGGCTGGCCATGGATCCTGCCAAACTGCAAGCGGTAATGGACTGGCAAGAACCTCATTCACTCAAAGCGGTGCAGCGCTTTCTGGGGTTTGTGAACTATTACCGCCAGTTTATACCACACTTTTCCACCCTGATAGCTCCTTTGGTTGCTCTCACCAAAAAAGGAGCTAACCCCAACGCTTGGTCTGAACAGGTCTCCAAGGCCTTCTCGGCTATAAAGTCTCATTTTGCTGGCGCTCCCATCCTACATCGTCCCGATGTGAACAAGCCATTTATACTAGAGGTAGATGCCTCCTCTGTCGGTGCAGGAGCAGTTCTTTTCCAAAAGGACGCTCAAGGTCAGAAGGATCCCTGCTTCTTCTTCTCAAAGACCTTCTCACCGGCAGAGAAGAATTACTCCATCGGTGACAGGGAGCTGCTAGCCATGAAGTTGGCCTTTTCAGAATGGAGACATCTCCTGGAGGGGGCTCGGTTTCCCTTCCAGGTATATACGGACCATAAAAATCTGGTCTATTTACAGACTGCCCAGCGCCTGAACTCCCGTCAGGCTAGGTGGTCGCTCTTCTTTTCCCGCTTCCGCTTCACCCTGCACTACCTTTCTGGAGAGAAGAACGTCCGTGCGGATGCTCTCTCACGCTCGGTGGTCTCGGCGGAAGAAGGAGAGGCTGAGCCTCGGTTAATTCTCCCGCCGGAGAGTTTTACAACCGTGGCTCCAGTCGCTCTCGAGTCAGTGCCACCAGGCAAGACCTTGGTGCCTCCTCAGCTACGGCCGGAGGTCCTCGCCTGGGCACATGCCTCCAGGGTGGGTGGTCATTTTGGCAATAAACGGACCACCGAACTCCTGGCAAGGTCATATTGGCGGCCACATATGACTCGAGATGTCAAGGAATATGTGCAAGCATGCGTCTTGTGTGCTCGAAACAGACCCTCTAGACAGAGGCCGGCGGGGCTGTTGTATCCCCTGCCAGTGGCGGATAGACCGTGGGAGATGGTTGGCATGGATTTCATAGTTGGCCTGCCCAAGTCTGGTGGCAGTACGGTCATCTGGGTGGTCACCGACCATTTTTCCAAAATGGTACACCTGGTGCCACTCGCACGCCTGCCTTCCGCTCGAGGTCTGGCCACTTTGTTTATTAAGCACGTATTCCGTTTGCATGGCATGCCAGACAAAATCGTGAGTGACCGAGGTCCCCAGTTTGCGTCTCGGTTTTGGAGGGAGCTCTGCAGCCTACTCAGCATCGAGCTAAATCTGTCCTCCGCCTACCATCCCGAGACGAATGGCTTGGTCGAGAGAGCCAATCAAACCTTGGTCACCTCTTTATCTTTTGTCTCTGCCAGGCAGGATGACTGGTCATCCTTGCTACCTTGGGCTGAATTTGCCCTAAACAATGCGGTGGCTGATTCCACTGGACAGATGCCCTTCCTCTTAAACTACGGTCAAAATCCACGCGTCCCTGTCCCGATGCCAGTGTCCTCCACTGACTCCAGGGTGGCAGACTGGGCAGTGGAGGCCCGGGACATTTGGGATCGCACTCAGGATGCTATCCGGGCATCTAAAGAAAGGATGAGGGCGTCCGCCGACACGCATCGGCGGCCCGCGCCAAGCTTCTCCCCTGGCGACATGGTATGGCTCTCTACCCGAAATATTAAACTGCGGGTCGAGTCTCCTAAGTTCGCACTGCAATACATTGGACCATTCAAGGTCCTCGAGCAACTTAGCTCGGTGGTCTACCGCCTGGCTCTTCCTCCACATTTGGCCATTTCGGACGTGTTCCATGTGTCCCTCCTCAAACCAGTTCACATGATCCGGTTTTCTGAGTCGGGTCATCAGACTTATCGTCTGACAAGTTTGAGGTTAACGCCATCGTGGGGCGCAGGTTTGTCCGTGGCAAAAAAATTTTATTTAGTGGACTGGAAGGGTCATGGTCCCGAGGCTCGGACCTGGGAGCCGGTGGAAAACATTCATGCACCGCTCCTGATCATGGCCTTTGAGCGCAGTGAGGCTCAGAGGGGGAGGGGCCCTAGGAGGGGGGGTGATGTTAGGCATCGGATTCCTGGCACTGCACAGCGGGAATCCAGAGCCAGACATCCTGCGGTCTCCCATTCTCCTCCGACTGCTCGAACTCCTGCTCAGCAATCACGGCGAGCCAGGCATTCTCCTCAGACTCGTTCTGTGAGCCTGGATGTTGCTGCCACCTCCGGTGCAGCAATGGTAGCGCAACCTGCTTTGCAGGGAACCGCTCCAGAGGCTAAGTCCTCGTGCCGTGCTACTGGGCATGCCCGCAACGTGCCCTCTCAGTGAAGAGCAGGGGTCACATGTGCAGGTCCTGTGTCGGATCTAATTGGTCCTTCCTAAAGTATTGGAAGGTCCCGGAAGCGCATGGCTATAAAAACCCCGCATGGTGGCTCGGCCATGCGCTAGTGTAGCATATTATTCTGTGTGTGTATGGTGATGGATGCATGGACTGGTGTCTGACTCATTATGAAACCCCTACCCTCTGATATTACGAGTGGTGACTGAGTGTGTATAGTCAGCTCCAGGGTTGTGGCAAGCTACACGCCACTTGCTCCACGCCTACACTAGCGTCCGTCAGCGCCCGGTTCTCGGCGCCGCCGCTTGCGGCCTTAGCTGCCGCTGCGCTGCAATACCAGCAGCTATTGGTGTTCGCGGCTGCGATGCCACACGCCGGCTCCTGTGACGTTAACAGGGCCAGCGCCTTTGAATATATTTTTGGCAAGCGACTCTGTGTCTGAACAGAGCCGCTCCTAGCGTTCGGGTGACGTTAACCCGTGCGCACTACGGCACCTTCTGGTGCATCTGCCATTGTCCAGCAGCAGTCTAGTCACCTACCGCACGGTGGACCCCGGGCGGCGAACGCACCTCCTATTATTTATATTTGGTGCGTTCCGCCGTCCCTAACAGCGACTTCTGGATGGACGCCCTAGTCAGATTCTTCTTTACATACTCAGATATGGCTAGGGTCTCCACTTGCGGCAGAGGATAGATATGGCCTCGAGAAGGTGAGGATCCCATGAGCAGGTCAATGGAACAATCGTATGGCCTATGAGGAGGTAACTGTGCTTTTTTCTGATTGAAGAAATCAGCTAATGACCAGTAAGCCGATGTTAGACCCAGCAGATTAGATGACTTCACCAGTGGATGGATTGGACACGCAAGAACAAGACAACTTTCGGGGCAAGACTGTCACCATCAGAGAGTAACACCACATCTCCATTTTAAAATAGGTTCATGAACACATAGCCACGAAAGGCCCAGAAGAAGTGGATGCATCAGCCCATTGAAAGCAATCTTCTAGGTATGCAGAATTCCCACCCGATGCTCTACCTGCTCAGTTACAACATGAATGACTTCAGATAGGGATCTTCCATCAACAAACAACCCTAACAAGGGACTCTGAAGGCATAGAACAGGAATCTGAAAGTCGTAGTTACTCACCGGTTAACGGTATTTTTCGGAGTCCATGACAGCACCACGTGAGAGAGGGGATCCGCCCTTTAGGAACAGGAAACCTACAGATACAAAAGGGCGGCACCTCTCCCACGCATCAGTTGGATTACAGAGCACAAGAGGACCACAATGGTTAATAGCATAATTTATATACAATACTTTACACGACTATTTAAATTACCCGTGTACATATAAGAGGAAGAAGTGCACACCCAAATTTTAAAGTAAAGGGAGGGAATATACGGTGCTGTCATGGACTCCGAAAAATACCGTTAACCGGTGAGTAACTACGACTTTATTCGGTCGTCCATGACAGCACCACCCGAGTAAATTACAGAGAGTAATAACTATTTAGGGAGGGACTACAGCCTGCAGTACCCTTATACCAAAAGAGAGGTCTGTGGAAGCACCCAAGTCTAACCTATAATGACTATAAAAGGTGCTCGGAGAGGACCAAGTAGCCGCCTTACATATCTGGTCGATGGAGACTTCTGATCTCTCGGCCCACGAGGTCGCCATGGCTCTGGTGGAATGCGCCCTCAGCTTCCCGGGTTTTGAGGTGCATGCTATTGAAATCGCCTCTCTAATCCACCTAGCTAGTGTGTTTTTTGATACCCCCAAGGATTCTTTGATGTACTAAAACCTCGCCCTGTAGTGTTATGAATGAGCCACCGAAGGAGGAAAAAACAAAAATACAAGCTAAGTCCAGAAAACTGGAGAGGTTGGTAGCTATCGGATTGCAGACCCCTGATCCTATTCACCACAACTAACAGTAGCCATGGGGGGTTTCCTACGGTGCCCTAGACCCCTCGTTCACAGCCGGAGAACTAAATAAGCCCAAAGAAAGAAAGGGGAAATCTAAACTGCCCCAGAGCAGACCCCAAAGCAATAGACAGCCCCCAACGTGTATTGTCGGTGAAACGCAGACGAAAACACAAACACAGACAGAAAGACAGGCTGAGCAAACGATGGGGCCCAACTAACTAAACAGGAAAGGACAGAAAAGATGCTGGCTGCAATCCGCAAAAAACCCTACCCAAAATGTCCCAACCGTCTGATAGGGAAAAAGGCTCTGAAGTCGCTAGACTTCAAAATCACTATATCAGCACTCAGGTATATTCTGAAAACAGAGCAAAGAGATAAACTGATTAGAGACAAAAATGGAGCTCAGCCTGTCCCAATAAAGGCAGGCTGAACACAAAACACGAAGCAAACAGACAAAATCTCATGGAAAAATAAGACAGCAAAAACTTAGCCTTCAGTAGACAGGACTAACTGGTTGCAAGAGCTCAGAGCAGAAAGGATCACCAGCACCCCTGTAGGGCGTCGGCTGCCTTATATCCACTCAGTGATTCCGGGTGTCCAATCAGGCTCCACCTGCTCAGATGACAGGTTCTTCTCAACCCAATCAATTTCACTACCTCTCTTCACCAGCAGAGGGAGTTCATCAGACATCAACGGTGAAGGGGAAAATGAACTCACAACACTGTAGTGTTCTTGAATGGAACTGGGCCCACTGGACCGCCGGGACACAGGATGAAAGAGAACCCAGAAGGGACATCGCTCTCCTGAGGGACATGGTAGGGTTATTGGAAGCGTTCAGGACCTGATAGTGTAGGCGAACAGGAGGCAGACGGCATTCCTGTTTCTCAGAATCTAGGATCAAGCCCAAGAATTGTTGGACTCTCACCGGTTGTAACCGAGATTTTTTAATGTTAAGCAGCCAACCTAACCGCTCTAAGGCAGACATTGCCCTTTGTAGCTGTTGCATACAATGTTTCGCCGTTTTTCCTACAATTAGGAAGTCATCTAAGTAGGGAACTACTAGAATGTCTGATTCACATAGATGGGCCATAACTTCCGCTACCACTTTAGTAAATACTCGGGGAGCGACTGCCACCCCAAAGGGGAGGGCTGCATATAGGAAATGTTGAACTGACCCATCTAACTGAACCGCCACTGTGAGGAACCGCTGATGAGCTGCATGAATGGGTATATGGTAGTAGGCATCTTTTAAATCTAACACTACCATAAAGCAATTTTTAAACAGCAATTTTATTGATGAATTAACTGACTCCATTTTGAACGGGCGTATGACCAGGAATTCGTTGAGGGACTTAAGATTTATTATAGTCCTAAAGGAGCTGTCTGGCTTGCGGACCAGGAACAGAGGGGAGTAGAAACCTTTCCCCCTTTCTCCTTCTGGAACCATAGTTAGGACCTTCTTGCGGCAAAGATCATGAACCTCGGCCTCCAGGGCAGCTTGTTCTGATGTGGAAGTCCTGAGCGGGGTGACCTTAAATCCATCTTGGGGAACCCGGGTGAATTCTAGTCGTAGACCCGCAGCTATCACCCCCAGTATCCAGCTACTACTAGAAATCATAGACCAGGCTGGGTAGAAGGCAGCTAGTCTCCCCCCTACTGGAGCAGCTAGTCATTGGGGCTGCTTTTTAGTGTCACGGGCTGGACCTTCCTGGCGCCCCCCACCTCCGAACATGAAACCTGTACCTCTCCTTCTCTTGTCATCCCATCTGCCCTGATCCCTGGATGGCCTTCTATGGAAATATCCTTTCCTAGTAAAGGGACGTCTATAAGAAGGGTTCGGCAGACTGGGGAACTTCTTTTTATCATCCCCGGCTTTCTCTAAAAGTTCATCCAAAACGGGGCCAAACAGATATTCCCCCTCACATGGAATGCAGCAGAGTCGTGACCTGGCCTGGATATCTCCTGGCCAGCATTTTAACCAGAGAGCCCTTCGTGCTGCGTTAGATAAACCCGCGGTCCTAGCCGCCATTCTCGCAGAGTCTGCTGAGGCATCAGCCAAAAAAGCAGCAGCACTTTGGATGATTGGTAGAGTTTTTCGAATGGATGCTCTTAAGGCTCCGTCCTTCAGTTGGGAATCCAGTTGATCTAGCCAGACCATCATGGATCTGGCCGTACATGTGGCAGCTATCGCTGGTCTTAAAGCGCCTGCTGACATCTCCCATGTTCCCTTTAGAAAGGGATCCACTTTTTTATCCAGCGGGTCTTTTAAGGAGGCCATGTCATCGAATGGTATGGAGGATTTTTTGGAGGCTTTGGCTACTGCCGCGTCCAGCTTAGGGGCCTTATCCCATCTTTTTACCACTGGGTCATCAAACGGTTACCTCCGCTTGAAGGCAGGTGGCAAGGAGCCCCTTTTTTCAGGTCTTTTCCATTCCCTATCTATCAGGCTCTGGACTCATTTAATGGAAAGGCCCTGCGCTTTCTGGGATCTAGACCCCTGAACATCACGTCCTGTGGCGAAAGTTCTGGTTTTGCGTCTGCTACCCCCATGGTGGACCTTATTGCTTTAACCAGCCTATCCATTTGGTCTAAGGGGAAGCAGAATCGGCTCAAGTCTTCCTCTGAAAAAGACGAAGTGGAGGCCGGGGAATCTGAGAAGTCATCGATCCTAGGGGCGGCCGAGGACTCCGAACCTGAGAGACTAAATTCTCTTCCCCTAGAAGAATCCCTTTTAGATAGGGCCTTCATCTTCAACCTGATTATCTCCCTCAGGCTTGTGGTGAAGTCCGGCGTTTCTTCCGTTACCTGTATGGACGAGGAGAGTGTAAGGGCCTGTCAATCTACCCCTGGGCCCCCGTCCCTTTCCAACCCCTACTGTTTGTCGCACGCATGGCTGACACAACTTTTTAGGGTGGCCGTCTGGCAAGGGGCAACTACAGAGGGCACATTCCCTCCACGTTCATCAGGGGTTTGGAACGAGTCCCGCCTTGGTGGCCCTGGACCAGAATCTCACCCATATGAGCCCCCCAACCGGAAGGGCTAGCATCCGTGGTGATTATGCGGGATATCCACTCTAGGGACTCCCTTGTGTTCCGGGACAAGGTTAGCTGGCCCTCTAAGTAACCAGCGACTATTCCGGAGTTCTGAAGGAATTTCTTCCAAATCCTGACATAGATTCCTGGATCTACCTGCTGCCTTAATGAATCTACTGATCCAGTAATTACCTGCGATGTTGCAGCTAAAGAGGGCCCCCAAGGCTGATACCTGTACTTTAAGGGTACTAGTGGAAAGCCCCATATCCAGACCTTTCTGAAGAAACTCTAAGATCTGGTTTATAGGTGCTGTCTGCTGGCCACTCGCATGAGGCTTTACTGTGGCCTGTTTCTGTGGGCGCTCCTGCACCTCGTCCTGCTGCTCTATGGGGGCTTCTGTCATATCCATTGCTTGGTCTTCAGAAGCACCCCAGCAGCGTCACCTCCTGCCTTTTAAGGCCTCCCAGTGTCCGGGTCAGCAGGGTTCTGGTGCGGCACCTCCCACCCGGGACCCCCCCCGCATGTACCGGCCACCCCCCATCGCCGTGCACACGCGGCGCACACTGGAAAGCCGGCCGGCACCCGACTTCCGGTTTCGGCGTTCCCGGCCCCGCCCCTTCCACCGCGTCACTTCCGCCGCTCATCCGAGACCGCGGGAGCGCGCGGAAGTAGCCGGCACTGCGCCCCCGGCTCCGGTATGCCCGCAGCCCCACGTGCGCTGACCTGCGCCCGCCGACCGGGCGCAACCACCACCCGGACAGGAGAGGGAGTCCGGACCCCGGAGGGAATGCACCAGGAGGGGCCCAGGACATACATACCTCCTGGTGCCGGCACTCTGGAGGCGGCTGTCCACCGGACCCTCTGCTCCACCTGCTCCGACCACTACTGTGGCGACCTACCCGGCCCCACCGTGGCGCTTCCAGGGACCCGAGCATGACCGAGGTAGGAGATCCCCCCGCTACCTGGGTCGGTCAGCCGGCCTGGGAATCCCTCGACGACTCCATGACGGACGATCTGAAGGAAGTCCCGTCCTCTAGGAACAGGAAACCAACTGATGCGTGGGAGAGGTGCCGCCCTTTTGTATCTGTAGGTTTCCTGTTCCTAAAGGGCGGATCCCCTCTCTCAGGTGGTGCTGTCATGGACGACCGAATAAACAGATCTACCATGGCTTGTTGTATGAAGCTTCCCGCCAAACCGTAATCTAGGTAGGTCGTCTCTACAAACCGGGAACCTCCACATGATATGGAAATCTGCATGGATTTTCCCGCAGCATGTGCACAGCGTTTTTTATTTTACATTGAAAATAATGGTACTGTACACTGCAGGAGAATCTTATGCGGATCCGCAGGGCCAAATCCACTGCGGCTCCGCAGCAGAATCCGCAACATGTGCACATACCCTTAGATAAATTTGCTCATCAGTTGTAGAGAACTGCAAGAGACGAACAAGAGTTATGAGGTCTCGCTGTACACCCCATGTCTTTCACGCAAATGTAGGAAACTTATTACATATCCTGAACATGTTTTTTTTGTGTTCTTGAGTTTTACCACATGCTTCATACTTAATTTTTGAATGATAAAGATTACAATTTCCTACGTCTCACAGATTGTGAGGCCTGGTATTTGTATTGTACTGTACAATCATCTTTAGGCCCAGAGGTGTATCTAGGCTTTCTGGCACCCGGGGCAAGAATTCGGTCCAGCGCCCCCCCTCCATCAGCGCACATGTGATTTTCACACTTAGTCATGTACCCATGAGCTGCTCTCCCTATTGCTCTCAATGTTCAATGAAAAACTGAAAGAAGCAGGAAGAGGAGCTCATTGTCACAGGACCATAAGCATGAATATCACATAGTGAGTGAAGTGTTCATGTGATGACTACTGGAACCTGCAGAGCTGAGGCTTCTGAATTCTAACAACGAATGCACTGCACACTTTTAGGATTCTCCCTTGCCGGTGGACAGTCATGTCAGCACAAGTATGTGATTTATTTACTTCTGGCCACATTCTGTCTAGACGCGCCTGGCCTCGCTCAGTTCATGTTCATAGAGTGAGGCCACACATGTCTAGTCAGCATGTGACCGCATGTATGTAAATTACCGGCATGAGAGAATCCTAACAGCGTTCAGTGAGCACTGTGAGAATGCAGAAGTCTGCAGTCACATAGAATGACTGCAGACTCAGCACAAACCTGGACAACCCCTTTAATGTTCCTAACATAAATAAAATCATGAGAATTAGTCAGTATCACAAATAATATTTACATCCAGGTACCTTGTAGATGTCATCGTCTGAGTAGTTCTCCTTCTTTTCTATATCTTGTCCAGACCCCATGATGAGTTTTCTCACCCACATCTCGTCTCTGCAGATATCCATCTTCTCCGGTCTTCTGCACTAACTCTCCACGCAATGCCCTTAAAGATAGAAGTGTCATTATAATGCTCCTGAATAAAAATATCTGCAGTACACTGAGCCCCTGAATAAATAATTGCCCCTCACTATATTGTCTGCACAAAATATGACCCTACACTGTCCCTCTTATGGTACATGCTCTTTACATTGACCTCTCCTTTCCATACTGGCCCCCTCTACACACTGTCCTCCCTATAGGGCCCAGTCTCTCTACTGTACTCTGTCATCACACTTGCCCTCCTTGGTATACTGTCCCCTCCTGGCTGTACCCATACACTGTCTCACCATGCTACGCCGCCACTACTCAGTCTGTATTCTGTGCCCACTCACTTTTCTCCCCCCGATACTGTTGCCTCCTACTATTCCCCTCCCTCATCATACTGTCTCACATCCTCCTGTTCACCATACTGTCTCCTCGTATATTTATCCCCTACTTCCTATACTGTCTGCTCACACATACCCCTCACACATCCATCACTCTCACTCCCCGTACTCTGTCTGTGGTGCCCCCAGCAGTATGGTCGCCACAGTGGCATTACCTTCCTCCTAGGGAGTGTGATGCCATGCTTGGAAGCAATAGAGGGTCTCTCCATCAGTTAATCATAACATACAACACAGCTCCCACTCGAGGCCAGCAGAGGGCGCTCCTAACCCAAAACTGGGGGAAGAGATGCTCTCTGAGGGCCAGGAAGGGGAAATTAGGAGTTCGTGTTAGGAGGGCAACAAGTGTGGACGTGAGGAGAAGAGCTGGGAGTTTGAGCAGGGAGTTCAGGCTCATTCCCAGCGATAGCGCATGATCTGGAGCCCGGTCTCCAAGGCTGTACGGACACTGATGTTCCTACAACAGAAACCGGAGGAATAGGAAGCTGTAAATGCTCTATTCCCACTTAAGACTCGGAGGCACAACAGCCATGTGTGAGCCAGGAGAGAAAGGCTACAGCTGTCTGCCATACGAGGGAGTTCTAAAGAGAATAAGCAAGTGGAACTTCAGTGTAACACAGTACTGCAAGTACCTAAAATTAAGCGCTAGGAAGGAGACTACACAACCCATCTGCATAGAGAGATTCCTAAGTTGCTTCCAGGCTAGCCAGCTCCTGTGCCATCTGTAATCTGGACCCTGGACTGCATTTGCCAAGCAAAGTAAAGGTAAAGAAACTGCACCCTGTTGCGTCATTGCCTTCTTCCTGCAACCTCTCCAGCACTGCTACATCTCTGTGCCAAACAATACACTCTCTTCCTCAACACCTACGCTCTTCATCTTCTCTGCCCTGGGACTACGGCCCTGCCTGTGGAGGGCTACATCATCATTGCTGCACCCCACCGTCTGTCCCAGAGGATCTGTCCACAGCGTCGGCTTAACATCTTCATTGCCGAACACCACAGGTGGCGTCACGAATCATTCACTCATAAACTTTATTCCACCACTTAACTCCCTTTTACATGGGCGCCCAGGGCCACGGACCGGGTCACCGCTGCTGTGAAATTCCCCTCTGAGAGACCGGCCCGGTACCGAGTACCCCACAGCCCTGAGAGGGCGACCCATTTTTGGCATCACAAACAGGATTTACGGAGCCCGGTGTCCCCGGGTCCTGTGTGCCAGAGACTGTATTGTGTGCCATAGACTGTCGGTGCCATCGCCACCATTACCCCGCTGCTTGGCGCGCGCGGGAAATCAGAGGGGCGGACCGTCGTGGGCGGAGCCAGCCGAAAAGCGAGGAAGAAGTGGAGAATATGTATGATGGGTATATGGGCATGGGACTATGGGATGGAGGATATGTATGATGGGTATATGGGCACGGGACTATGGGATGGATGATAATTATAATTTGTTGTAACTTACCACAGTTTTTCCCATATATATATATATATATATATATATATATATATATATATATATATATATATATACACACACACACACACTAGCTGAAGAGCCCGGCGCTGCCCGGGCATAGTAAAGACATGGAATATTAGTGCCAAATATAAAGACCCATATTGTCATAATTCTGCAGCCCAGATATGTACTGAGATTATGTGAAAAGCCCGGACAACCCCTTTAATGAGATTCTCATGTCCAAAGGCGGGGTTCATGCATGTGTGCTCTGGTTAGATATTCATAATGCAGACTGCTGACAGGTCACTGCTCCCTCACTGACCTGAGGTGGTACTGTGCACTCGGTTGTTGTACACCCAGACCAACTCAGCTACATACTCAGGCCAACAAACTTTTCTGTCTTCCTCCAAAGTTCTCAACATCTGAATCAATGTCCGGTTGAAATGTTCACAGGCTCCATTCCCCCGCGGATCGTAAGGTGTCGTCCTGGACTTTTCAATCTGATACAAGCGGTGAAGCTCCTCCATCACTCGACCCTGAAAGCAGGCACCTTGATCAGAATGGGTCCTTTTCAGGCATCCATACACCTGGATGAAATCTCGACAGATGGCCTGTGCAGCTGACTCAACCGTCTGATCCCGGTTCGGAGTCACCACAGCGAACTTAGTGAAATGATCGTTCATCACAAGACAATGTTCATATCTGAGATGGGCAGGACCCATGGTCAAGAGGTCGATCATTAACAGTTCCAAGGGAGCGGAGGTCACAATGTTCTGCATAGGTGCTCTCTGTTCTGGAGGTTTAGCCAATTCACAGCTTCGGCATTGTTGACAGGCCTTTTCCACCGCAGTCTTCAACCCAGCTTCTGCAACCACTGAAACGTCTTCTCCGTACAGAAGTGAGCCCCTCTTACATGAGCTTCCATGGCCACCTCATTGATCACTTTTTCAGGGAGCACCACCTGCCAGATGACACCCAACTCTTGAGCCAACTGCACCTTCCGATACAGTAAACCATCTACCAGTTGAAGCCTCTCCCATTGTTGGAGAATCTGCAGCATCCCCCCAGGACAGGACATCTCGCTCACTCTGGCTGATGAGTTGTTTTAGGACCACCCATTGTCTCAACTGAGTGAGTTCCCTGTCTTCCTGCTGAAGCCGCACCCAGTCATCTTGAGGTCGTTCCAACAGGTGCTTTCCCAACGCCTCTTCGACCTGTTCCCATGATGTCACCAATGCCTTGGCAAGGTCCGGAACCCAGGGATTTCTTCTGCCTCCAACTATTCATCTCAGTCCCAGCCAGGTCGCTAGTGAGTCACCCTGGACAGGGCATTGGAATGTGTATTCTCAGCTCCTGATCTGTATGCGAATTTGTATCCATATTTTGCCATATGGGCCACCCACCTTTGCTCCAAGGCCCCCAGTTTTGCATTTTCTAGGTGAACTAGAGCAGTGGTCCCCAACCTTTTTTGCACCAGGGACCGGTTTCAAGCAAGACCATTCTTCCATGGCCCGGCAGGGCGGGGATGGAGGTGTGGCAGGGGTGGGGCTTTGGTCATAAGGGGGCGGGGCTATGGACACGGTTGTAGTGTAGCAGTGCATACTTATAATTAAATAACATTTATAATGTGACTCAACTCACCATAGGTTTTGAATGAGTGCTCCATCACCCCCTTCTCCCCATCATTGCCTTCACCCCATCACTCCCCTCTCCCATCATTGCCTTCACCCCATCACTCCCTTCTCCCCATCATTGCCTTCAGCCCATCACTCCCCTCTCCCCATCATTGCCTTCACCCCATCACTCCCTTCTCCCCATCATTGCCTTCAGCCCATCACTCCCCTCTCCCCATCATTGCCTTCACCCCATCACTCCCTTCTCCCCATCACTCCCTCTCCCCATCATTGCCTTCACCTCATCACTCCCTCTCCCCATCATTGCCTTCACCCCATCATTGCCTTCACCCCATCACTCCCTTCTCCCCATCACTCCCTCTCCCCATCATTGCCTTCAGCCCATCACTCCCCTCTCCCCATCATTGCCTTCACCCCATCACTCCCTTCTCCCCATCACTCCCTCTCCCCATCATTGCCTTCACCCCATCACTCCCTCTCCCCATCATTGCCTTCACCCCATCATTGCCTTCACCCCATCACTCCCTTCTCCCCATCACTCCCTTCTCCCCATCATTGCCTTCACCCCATCATTGCCTTCAGCCCATCACTCCCCTCTCCCCATCATTGCCTTCACCCCATCACTCCCCTCTCCCCATCATTGCCTTCACCCCATCACTACTGTCTCCCCATCATTGCCTTCAGCCCATCACTCCCCTCTCCCCATCATTGCCTTCACCCCATCACTCCCTTCTCCCCATCATTGCCTTCACCCCATCACTCCCTTCTCCCCATCATTGCCTTCACCCCATCAATGATGTCATCCAGATAAATGAGAGTAGCTTCAAAGTTCATGTCTCCCAAACACCATTCCATCATCCGCTTAAAGGTTCCAGGCACGTTGGTAAGACCGAAGGGCATACGATTGAATTAGAACAGCCCCATAGGCAGTATGAATGCTGTCTTTGGCCGGCCTTTCTCAGCCATGGGCACTTGCCAATGTAAGAGAATGGTCAGTCATAATATACTGAGCGGCCATGTTGTCTCTAGCAGCCATTTTGTTGAAAGTTAGAGAAGATTCAACTTTTACAAAAGAGCTGATAAAATGTATTAAATGGAGGATGGAAAATGAGATCATGTCTCCTAGCAACCTCAGCCGATGTGCGTAGAGGAAGATTGGATCAATCAATAGGGTCACAGGTTACCAAATATATGGTCAGTATGCTTATACGTGATAGTGTGGTAGCGAAGAGTAGAGTAGTTAAAATGTCAGGATGTAAGAATTTAGGGACCTAGACTGGAGACAATGATAAGATTTTAGGACAGTAGCCATAGATACCAATGACTTATGGGTTTTAGTGTTGCTTGAAGAAATGTTAATTAATATCTTCGTATTATGTCATTATATTCTCTTTTCTAAACCACGTTTCTGTAGATTACCATGAAAACGCCTTAGAATTATAATGTTAACGCCCTCTGCGGCAAAATGCAGCTTTCTTTGTTCTGATAATGTATAAGAAGCCCCTGTTACTGTCGATCGGGGCCATTACATCGCCATCATGCCACTGTGCCTCACCATGGCCAGGGCACAGAGCCTTATCATCGCCAGACTTCCTAGCGAATCTCTGCCTGTCTGCATTCCTGTTTTTGCCCGCATATTCCAACTCCTCTGTTATTCTGTATCTGTTTTGCCGTGTATCTCCGAATAAACTTCGACCTCAGCTTGATAAGAGATCGTCTGTGGAACTTCTTCCCGACTCTTCCAGCTCTCAGTAGAACTTTTTCTTACAAGTGGCGAGCCAGCCAGGAGGAGCGGCTCCGGAGGGCTGCCTCCAGAAGAACCACCGGAAGAAGCCGCAGATGAGGGCTTGGAGGTGGGAAGAGGAAGAGAAAAAATAAAAGAAACGCGTATGGCCATACGTTAAACCGGTCAAAGGAAGCCAGCCTGAAGGAGAACCTCTCGTGATCGCTCTGAAACCGCCTGCCCGATTTTTTTATAATAAAACCACGGACAAAGAAAAAGACTATAAAAAGATGAGTAACTAAGAAGAAGCTATCTACAAGGACGTGAGAATTTGTTGTGCCGGGTAGCAAGAAGCTTTAAAAGGGCGTGGGGAGACGCTTGGCAAGCGTAACGAGTGAGGCTGGAATCACGGCTGCACCTCTTTTGATATCTGGTCGACCCCAAACAGCTGCAGCGAGGTCTTCCATCTGAGAGGTGTGAGTATCTAACTTTGCTTAAATTGCATTTGTTGATACTAGGACAGAGTAAAACTCGTCCTTGTAGACCACTGTAAATATGGAGTGGTTACGGAAGCAGACAGAGAAATATGCTGGCACACCCCAGCTGGAGGGGGTTAATGTGGAAACCACGTGGTTAAATTGTATGCGATGGTTTACCACAGAGAACAGGGAACTAGATAGAAAGAATTCGCTAGGTAAAAGTAACAGTAACAGCCGGGTATCGGCTTTGTGTAAGACAGTCATAACCTTTGATCAGGCTCTTGATAAATAGTCTACACAACAATATGTTAACATGATCACCTGGGGAGGGGCAGCGTATAGGGAGAGATCAGAAAAGCTCAGTGAGATGCTGGAGCTAGCACGGAAGCACAGAGAGGAGGGGTGCGAGCAGCAGCAGCAGCTGAGAGCAGTTATGTCACAGATGGACACTGCAGCTTCAAGACACAGTGCTGATGTAAATACAGTTGTAGACAGGGGTAGAGAGTTAGGAGAATGGGTGAAGTAGTACATAAGATATAGTGTCCCAACAGCTCCAGCTTATGCAGACACAGTTGAGGAAAGATATATTGTCCCGACAGCTCCAGCACATGCAGACCCTAGGTTAGGTGTGATGCTGCTTCAACCCCGAGAGAAAAAAATCCCAGGCCAAATGTTCCTGGTCCATCTTAAATTTATTAAAAAAATGTTGCCTAATTGGGAGGAAAGTAAGTGAGTGTTTTGTTAGGACGATGCAATCCGAGGTGAGGGGTGATGAGTCTAATGTTTTTGCATACCATTCACCTCGGGGTGTATCTGCTGATTCGGGGAGGCCAGGGGTTCCGGGGGGGTATGGCCAGGTACCGAGAATGGGCAGGTCCCGTTCGGCAGAGCCCCCAAGGGATCCCATGAGAGCCCCCCCCTTGTGTTATTTTTGTGGACATCTGGGACATGTTAGACGTTTTTGTCCCAACCTTGTGCCAGGGATTGTTCCCCGAGAACCCCGGGCACCATTTAACCCCCAACAGACCCGGGAGTTTTCTAGACCACCTTTCGGAGTTAGACCTCCGTATCCAGCAGTGAATGACCCTAGGCAGTATCAGCAGTACAATGGTCTTCAAATGGTTAACCCAGTCTCACAGGAGCCTTCTGCTCCTGCTCCCTTCCCCAATAGCTTTCACTCATCCGCGCCCAGAGGTCCATGCTATTCAGGGAGGGGTCACTCCTCCTCGTCCCTACGCTCCGCTGATTAAGGAGCTACGGGAACATGAGGACCGGACCCTGACTAAGGATCTCTTTGGGTCGGAGGTGGCAGCTGTTGGACGGAAGCTGTGTCCAGATGGGGATGATGGATTTTTCGGGCTTCCCACGGCAGGTAACACTGATTGATGGAGTGCTCCCCCTGTTCCCCTTACCCTCCTTGCCCCCCTTTCCCTGGGCAGGGACGGTAGACCTTATGTCAGAGGGAGAATAGAGGGGCTGCCTTGGGAAGACATCCTCATCGATACAGGAGCCTCAGTTTCAGTAAAAAAGACACAAATTGCAGTCACCCCCTTGACTGCCTGAGACTACCATTTTGGGTAGAATTTGGGGGCTCCTGTATTCAAGCAGTAAAAAGTCGTCCAGTAAACCTGAGATTTCAGGACACAGGGGGATCGAAGCAAAGGGGTCTTCAATGCGCTTTTTGGGTAAACCCACAGTTACGGTACACTATTTTGGGAACTGATGTTTTAGGAGCAATGGGAATTTTTGTTGATTTATGTAACAAAGTCTTGTGGCGGAAGAAAGAAGCCACTATCTGTTCTGTAATTGTCCCTGTAGAGGAGCAGGAGAGTCATAAATTACCCATTGCTAGCTTCGGATTAGGTGCTAATGAAAATGTTGAAAACACTGACAATGATGCTTTAAAGAATGAATTGAAGCAAAAGTTCCCTGAATTGTGGATCTCAAAGAAAACTGATTGTGGGTTAATGCAAACTCAGGTTAAAATTGATGGTGAAAAACTGCCACCTTTCCAGCGTCAGTACCGTATTCCGGAGGACGCAATCCCTTACATAAGGGTAGCAGTCAGTGAATTGGAGAAACAAGGTGTTGTTGTGAAAGGTAATTCTCCATGTAACAGTCCTATTCTACCTGTAAAAAAGGAAGATGGCAGTTTTCGAATGGTAGTAGACCTGAGACTTGTAAATAAGTACACTCCCTCAGCTGCTCACCTTGTTGCATCTGTCCCTGAAGTTATGTCACAGCTGAGGAGTGATTGTAAGGTATTTTCTTGTTTGGATATTGCAAATGGCTTTTTCTCAGTACCCCTAACACCTGAATCTGCACTCCGCTTCGCACGCGGTTGCCCATGGGATTTCACAGTTCTCCTGTGAATTTCCATCAGGCATTAGCTCAGATGTTAGAATTCCTTGGTTACGGAGACAAAGTCTTACAGAATGTGGATGATTTATTGATTCAAACTGTCAATGAATGTGAACACAGAGAAACCCTTGAAAATGTTTGTCAGGCTTTACAAGAGGCAGGACTCAAAATGAGTCTAGATAAAGTACAATTGATGAAATCAGGTTAAATTTCTGGGTGTGTCTGTCTCAGCAGAAGGAAAGAAGCCCATGCATGATAGGGTTAAAGCTATTCAGGCTGTCCCCATACCAACTAATATTACTGAACTCAGAAAATTTTTGTGTCTTATTAATTTTTCCAGAGAATTCATTGAAGATTTTGCTTATTTGGCCAAACCACTGGATGATTTATTGAAAAATGCTGATGATGACTTTACCCCTGTAACTGTAGAAGGAGAAGCCTTACAGGCTTTTGAGGGATTGAAGCGCGCCCTTACGGCAGCTGCTGCATTGGTTAACCCTGACCCTTCCCAGCCTTTCTACATTCAGACTCACACTGGTGATATCTCTATTTCTTCTGTGCTCCTACAAAAATGGCCCAAAGAAAGCCCAGAAGTGTCTAGTCAGTTGTATGCCCTAGGTTATTACTCCAGGTTGCTGACCCCCGTGGAAAAAGGATTCACTCAGTGCATGAAGCACCTACTGGGCGTGCACTGGACTATGAATCAAGTGAAGCATATAGTGGGATTTGCTCCTTTAATTCTACAAACCCTGCATGTCACTTTAAAAACTTTGCTGAAGGGAAAAGCTTCAGGTATTAATCCACAGAGAATGGCCCAATGGATCATTGATTTTGAGACTAGAGACTTACAAATCGAAGTGGGTGAGAAATATCACTTAGCCCGGATGATGCAATATGCAGGAAAAAGTCACGATTGTCAAATTGAACAGGCTAATGTTACTCCCTCTCCCTTCCGAGCAGATTTTCAAGAGGGAATCCCCTGTGCCTATATTGACGGAGCTCACTATTGGCATGAGGGGCATTACGTCACAGGCTTCGCTGTGTGGTTTCCAGCTAAGCCATTGCTGCTGCAGTACAAACTCCCTGGTCATTGCTCCGCTCAAAGAGCTGAGTTGGAAGCAGCTCTACAGGTCATTCTCGTGTGTCCAGAACCAATGAATATCTTCAGTGATAGCGCATATGTCGTGTCGTCACTCACTCTATATCTTAATGTATGAGCCCTTAGGGGGATGGTTGATTCTCAGAACAAGCCCTTGCAGCATGCAGACATTCTAAAACAAATTGAGCAACTGGGTAAAGAATTTCCAAAATTATGGTCCTTCTGCAAAATTAAAGGACACCAGAGGCTAATTCCTGACCCTCACATCCTTGGCAATGCATATGTAGATCACGCAGCCAGGGAAGCTGCACTCACAGGCGAGGACAAATATCCCCAAGAAGTCATCGCTGCAGTTACTAAAAAAACCCCGAGAGCCCCCCTTGTTTATTCTTCTCTTCAAGATCTCGTAAAAGCACAGGTGAAGGATGGAGACTCATCTCTGTTCAATTCCCTTGAGTCCCTGCCCATTGAGGAGGAGTGCTTGTACTACAAATGGGTTAATGATAGACTAGTGCTTTACATCCCAACAACAATGATTAAGTCTTTGCTCAAATTTTCAAGCTAAAAAGGTGATTAAAATGGTTCATATCAATCAGTGCAGACTTCTTAATTATTTTGCTGAAATTTCTGGTAAGGACTGATACTCCACTCTTTTTTTTTCTATTTTCTCCAGGTCCGCTGAAGATTTTCATATTCGACTCCTGGGACCATGAACCTATTGGATGATCAGGAGAAGATGTTTCACACTATACAGTGGGACTCTGATAGTGTGAGAGGGGGAGAAGATAAGGAAAATCCAGAAGACAAAGAATGAGAAGAAAAAGACCAAAAGAATTGACTATTGTGCAACTTATTTTTTCGGGACTATTTGTGCAACTTAATTTTTTCGGGGACTATTTGAATTATTTTTTTACTATGTGTTTGTTCTATTTTTAGGGACATTTGCCTTACACACACATGTGCATAAAGTGCTGAATTACCTCAATATTCTTATTTTCAGTAATTAACCCATGAATATTACAGTACTGTATGTTGTACTCTGGATAGAGTACAAGAGGGGGACTTGTAAGAGAATGGTCAGTCATAATATACTGAGCGGCCATGTTGTCTCTAGCAGCCATTTTGTTGAAAGTTAGAGAAGATTCAACTTTTACAAAAGAGCTGATAAAATGTATTAAATGGAGGATGGAAAATGAGATCATGTCTCCTAGCAACCTCAGCCGATGTGCGTAGAGGAAGATTGAATCAATCAATAGGGTCACAGGTTACCAAATATATGGTCAGTATGCTTATACGTGATAGTGTGGTAGCGAAGAGTAGAGTAGTTAAAATGTCAGGATGTAAGAATTTAGGGACCTAGACTGGAAACAATGATAAGATTTTAGGACAGTAGCCATAGATACCAATGACTTATGGGTTTTAGTGTTGCTTGAAGAAATGTTAATTAATATCTTCGTATTATGTCATTATATTCTCTTTTCTAAACCACGTTTCTGTAGATTACCATGAAAACGCCTTAGAATTATAATGTTAACGCCCTCTGCGGCAAAATGCAGCTTTCTTTGTTCTGATAATGTATAAGAAGCCCCTGTTACTGTCGATCGGGGCCATTCCATCGCCATCATGCCACTGTGCCTCACCATGGCCAGGGCACAGAGCCTTATCATCGCCAGACTACCTAGCGAATCTCTGCCTGTCTGCATTCCTGTTTTTGCCCGCATATTCCAACTCCTCTGTTATTCTGTATCTGCTTTGCCGTGTATCTCCGAATAAACTTCGACCTCAGCTTGATAAGAGATCGTCTGTGGAACTTCTTCCCGACTCTTCCAGCTCTCAGTAGAACTTTTTCTTACAGCCAATATCCATTGGCCAGAGCTAATGAGGAGAAGGACTTAGCCTTTCCCAGGGCAGGCAACAAATCCTCACTTCTCAGTAGGGGATAAGAGTCCCAAACTGTACAGTCATTTAGTCGCCAGTAGTCAACACAGAAATGCAGGGTTCTGTCCTTTTTCCGAACTAGAATGATAGGGGCTGCCCACGGGCTCTGACTCTCCCGTATGACCCCATTCTACAGCATGTGTGCAATTTCATTCACCTCCTGGTACTTTTGTGGCGGGATCTGTCGATAGCGCTCCCGAACTGGTGTGGCATTTCCTGTGGGGATCTCGTGAGTTATGACTGTGGGGCACCCGAAATCATCGTCATGACGGGCAAAGACATCTTGGTACCGCCCCAGCATAGCTTACTTTTGTTGCACCTGTTGCGTCGAGAGTCCCATCAGGTCAGCCCGCATCTGTTCCAGGATCCGGCGTCCTTTTCTCATGATACTGGACAAAGGTTCGGAGGGCTACAGTCCAGGGATCTCCTTGTTTCACCGCTAACTGAACGACCTCTGGTTGTGTCAGTTCCTCTGGCATACCCAGTACTTGGGCCACTTTTGGGTGAGAGCATGACATCATCCTCCCCTAGGTTAACACATCGCACCACTACATTACCGCCGAGGACGGTAGTCAATGTCCAAGCAATGAGGAATCCCAAAGGCATTTGATCTACTAGGGTGGGCTCTATCTGGACTACCACTCCTTCGAAGGGGTGTACAGGCTTGCACGGGCAGCCTGAGCAGTCTGGCCAGGTGGTAAAACCAGCTTGACAGCAGCCGGAACAACCACCTTCCCCAGGATTTTTCCTTCTCTAGACGATTCTTGAGCCTGGGCTACCCTTATTAGTTGCTGGAACACCTTTCTTTGGTGGGTGCGGGGGCTCCATTGATTGAGAAAGCATCTGGTGACTCATTAACTAGGATGGTCCCGAGTTCGTTCAGCACATTTATTCCTAGCTTCACTGTAGGGCCATTACCAGGTTCTCCGGCAGTCAACACTACTCCTTTTCGGCCCACATCTTTGCCACACACGGTAATTTGCATCCAGACCACCCCTGCAACCAGGATGGGTAACTGGTTGGACACTGTCAACTTGATCACTGGGCCCCATTCAGGCCGCATTGCCCCAGAAAAGTGAAGTTGGAAATAAGTTTCTGGCATGATAGTCCACTTGGGAACCGGTATCAGCTAAGCAATGGGAAATTAAACTTCGGAGACTTTCTTCTCTCCTTCTAGGCTGCCCAGGCTCCGGGCAGTGACCACCAGCCATGGAATCCACTAGTTTAAGGGCCAATGGGCAAGTGGTCTCCCCCGTCGTGCGCATCCTCGAGCAATATGTCCAGTGTCTCCACACCTAAAACAAATCTGCTGTCTCTCTGTGCGAGATTGTCCCTTTGCCTGATGAGGCTCGGGGTCGGTTATGCCTCCGGAGGAGCTTGGGATCACTAGGGGTTTCTTTCTTAAGTCGGACCACTCTTCCTGCATGTCCTAAATTTCCTCTCTCTCACTCAACCTGGTTCAGCTGCGGGTGAAGCAGATGCCTCCCTACTCTGGACCTTCCCTGTCGAGGCTGCCATCCCCTGCTCTTGTTCGCGCTTCCATCCTAACTTCTAGAAAAGACATACGCGGATTGACTCGCAAGTGTTCCACCACAGGGCATGCTTGAGCAGCGCATCCCTGAGGCCTGCCACTAGTTGGTCCCTAAAAATTACATCAGGGGGCAACACACCCACATCATCCCGCTTAGCGATCACGGAGTGGATCTCTTGCAGCGCATTCATGTATTGAGTCACAGACACCCCCTCCCTTTGGACCCAGCCAAACAAGTGTATCCACAATTAATCGATATCTGTAGGGTCCCCATGCATCTCCTCCAAGATCTGTAACACTTTGGTGAAAGTGTTCCGCTCGTGTGGGGGCCGGAACATAACAGAACAGGTCTTCCCCCATCTAGGGCCATCACAGCAATCTCCGCCTGCATAGCGGGGGTCTTGGGGTGCATTCTTAGCATGCCTTTAACCCGCTCGAACCAGTCCCATAACAGTGAATTGCTCCCTGTAAACTCTGGGAGATTGCTGAGCGTGGCCCCCAATGGTAAGCTGGCCCTAGGGACCCCCAAGACCGCTTGGTCTGCCACCTCAGTGCTTGTGGACTGCATCCTGCCGACTACACCAAGTGTAAGCAGGTTGCAGTGACAGACAGGAGGTAGAGCAACGGTTAACAAAATATAACAATTTAATAGGACAAAGTATACACTCCTAGCAGGGAGGTTAATGGTTAAAGGAGGGATAATGGGGATAACAAATGTAAGTAGTAACAGTTCAATGAAGGAACTTATCGTGTCCATGATGCTCCTCTGCAGCAGATGGTCCCGCGGGGGAAATTGTAGAGCTGGCAGCAGCCGGGTGATGTCCTCAGATGGGGTCCTTAAAACGTTGATCCATCTTCTGGCGGCAGCGGTCGGTCTCCGGTACCTTCTGCTGAGCCCCTAGTCCATAAGCGCTTGCAGCCAGAGCAAACAAGGCCACAGCTCTTTCCAAGTACAACTTGGATTGGTCATTGTTCACTGGCAAGGAAGGCCGCTGGTAGACGCCCGGTACCTGGCATTCTCTACTCTGCACGTGTGCAGTACTCAGAGTCACAGAGCACCCGGAACCTCGGTCTCTCACAGTCACTCTGGTGGTGGCAGGAGCCGGCAGGCACAGACCATCGCAGTGCTGGAGTTCGGGGGACGGAGCACGCCACTCAGCCTGCTGTGCGCTGCTTGTTCACGCCAAACTGCCTGCGGCTGCGAGCGCTTTTCTCGTTAAGCTTCCCCTCCTGCCCGGGTCATGAGGTTGTTCCGGCTCCTCATTCCTTCGTCCAGGCAACAAGGGAGGCAACTGCAACAGTTCTGGACCTGGCTCAGGACAGGTACCCACAGCCCGATCTTCCTCCTTACACTTCTATTTAGATTTAGGGAAGTATAATTTTATATTTTATATGAGTATTAGTCACAAATTACCATAACATGAATTCACATCATTATGTTATTGAGTACGTATAACTATCTTATGTTGATATTATTATTATGGACATTAAAGAAGATCTTCTTATGATGAACCAGGGGCAGACAAACCGCATGTGAAGCCAATGCGGCTGCACCGAGACCCAGAGGTGGAAAGAGGGCCCCTGCAGGGAAACTGACACTGAGGGCAATCTGGCCTGTTTCTCTGGCCCCAAGGCTCCTGGGGGTCCGAGGCCAGATTGCCCCCATGTGCGGCCGGCAGGGGGCGATACCTGCAGCTCCGCTGCCTACAGGAGACAATAGCAGCGGAGTGCAGCCGTAGGGATCCGTCCTGCTGCTTCCTGTCTGATACAGCAGTGCAGCTGGATAACATCAGCATTCAGTGCGCGGCTGTTTCAGAGAACGGAAGCTGACGGCAACGATGATGCTACGGTTTGCGGGGAACATGTGGAGAGATGAGTGGTGTGGGGGGGGTGTGTGTGAACGTGCGGAAAGTTGAGTGGTGTGTGTGTACGTGCGGAAAGGTGAGTGGTGTGCGTGTGTAGGTGGTGGAGAGGGCAGTGATGTGGGTGGTGGGGGAGAAGGCAATGATGGTGGTGGTGGAAAGGGAAATGATGTGGGTGGTGGGGGAGAAGGCAATGATGGTGGTGGTGAAAAGGAAAGTGATGGTGGTGGAAAGGCCAATGATGGCAGTGGTGGGGAAAAAGCAATGACAGAGGTGGTGAAAAGGTCAATGATGGTGGTGGTGGGGGAAAGGCAATGATGGAGGTGGTGGAAAGGGAAATGATGGGGGTGCTGAGTGAAAAGGCAATGATGGGGTGGAGGGAGGGAACAATGATGGAGGTGGTGGAGAGGCAATGATGGGGGTGGTGAAGGTGATGATGGGGTAGTGGAGAAGGCAATGATGAGGTGATGGAGAGGGCAATGATGAGGTGATGGAGAGGGCAATGAGGGAGGTGGGGAGAGAACAATGATGGAATGTGGGGGATTGGGGTGGGAGGAAGGGGGACTTATAATGAAATTACAAACAGGGGGAGGTGGAGGAAGACATTAGATATGGATGTAAAATTAATTAGGTGGTGGAGTAGGGTGCTAAGCCCCTGATAGTATCACAATGAATTGTGAGATGGGGAGGACTTAAAATTTATTGGGGAGTGGGAAAAGAGGCAATAAGGTGCATAGGAGACTTTATAATAAACTGAAAGGTGGGAGAAGACGCTGTCAGGGACTTATAATGAATTAGGAGGTGGCGGAGGATGCTCAGTACCTGATCGCATCTTCTCCCACCCCCAAATTCATTATGATGCTTGTCACGATAATACACTGCTCAAAAAAATAAAGGGAACACTTAAACAACAGAATATAACTCCAAGCACATCAAACTGTCCACTTAGGAAGCAACACTGATTGACATTTAATTTCACATGCTGTTGTGCAAATGGAATAGACAACAGATGGAAATTAATGTTAATTATCAAGACACCCTCAATAAAAGAGTGGTTCTGCAAGTGGGGACCACAGACCACATCTCATTATCAAAGCTTTCTGGCTGATATTTTGGTCACTTTTGAATGTTGGTTGTGCTCTCACACTAGTGGTAGCATGAGACGGACTCTACAGTTGTGGCCAAAAGTATTGACACCCCTGCAATTCTGTCAGATAACTCTTCCTGAAAATGATTGCAAACACAAATTCTTTGGTATTATCTTCATTTAATTTGTCTTAAATGAAAAAACACAAAAAGAATTGTCCTAAAGCCAAATTGGATATAATTCCACACCAAACATAAAAAAGAGGGTGGACAAAATTATTGGCACTGTTCGAAAAATCGTGGTGCTTCTCTAACTTGTGTAATTAACAGCACCTGTAACTTACCGGTGGCACCTAACAGGTGCTGGCAATGACTAAATCACACTTGCAGCCAGTTGACATGGATTAAAGTTGACTCAACCTCTGTCCTGTGTCCTTGTGTGTACCACATTGAGCATGGAGAAAAGAAAGAAGACCAAAGAACTGTCTGAGGACTTGAGAAACCAAATTGTGAGGAAGCATGAGCAATCTCAAGGCTACAAGACCTGAATGTTCCTGTGTCTACAGTGCGCAGAGTCATCAAGAAGTTTAAAGCCCATGGCACTGTGGATAACCTCCCTAGATGTGGACGGAAAAGAAAAATTGACAAGAGATTTCAACGCAAGATTGTGCGGATGTTGGATAAAGAACCTCGACTAACATCCAAACAAGTTCAAGCTGCCCTGCAGTCTGAGGGTACAACAGTGTCAACCCGTACTATCCGTCGGCGTCTGAATGAAAAGGGACTGTATGGTAGGAGACCCAGGAAGACCCCACTTCTTACCCAGAGACATAAAAATGCCAGGCTGGAGTTTGCCAAAACTTACCTGAAAAAGCCTAAAACGTTTTGGAAGAATGTTCTCTGGTCAGATGAGACAAAAGTAGAGCTGTTTGGGCAAAGGCATCAACATAGAGTTTACAGGAGAAAAAAAAAAGAGGCATTCAAAGAAAAGAACACGGTCCCTACAGTCAAACATGGCGGAGGTTCCCTGATGTTTTGGGGTTGCTTTGCTGCCTCTGCCACTGGACTGCTTGACCATGTGCATGGCATTATGAAGTCTGAAGACTACCAACAAATTTTGCAGCATAATGTAGGGCCCAGTGTGAGAAAGCTGGGTCTACCTCAGAGGTCATGGGTCTTCCAGCAGGACAATGACCCAAAACACACTTCAAAAAGCACTAGAAAATGGTTTGAGAGAAAGCATTGGAGAATTCTAAGGTGGCCAGCAATGAGTCCAGACCTGAATCCCATAGAACACCTGTGGAGAGATCTAAAAATGGCAGTTTGGAGAAGGCACCCTTAAAATATCAGGGACCTGGGGCAGTTTGCCACAGAAGAATGGTCTAAAATTCCAGCAGAGCATTGTAAGAAACTCATTGATGGTTACAGGAAGCGGTTGGTCGCAGTTATTTTGGCTAAAGGTTGTGCAACCAAGTATTAGGCTGAGGGTGCCAATACTTTTGTCTGGCCCATTTTTGGAGTTTTGTGTGAAATGATCAATGTTTTGCTTTTTGCTTCATTCTCTTTTGTGTTTTTTCATTTAAGACAAATTAAATGAATACCAAAGAATTTGTGTTTGCAATTATTTTCAGGAAGAAACCGAGTATTATCTGACAGAATTGCAGGGGTGTCAATACTTTTGGCCACAACTGTACAACCCACACAAGTGGCTCAGGTAGTGCAGTTCATCCAGGATGGCACATCAATGCGAGCTTTGGAAAGGTTTGCTGTGTCTATCAGCGTAGTGTACAGAGGTTGGAGGCGCTACTAGGAGACAGGCCAGTACACCATGAGACATGGAGGAGGCTGTAGGAGAGCAACCCAGCAGCAGGACCGCTACCTCAGCCTTTGTCCAAATGACCTCCAGAAGGCCACAAATGTGCATGTGTCTGCACAAACAGTTAGAAACCGACTCCATGAGGATGGTCTGATTGCCTGACGTCCACTGATGGGGGTTGTGCCCACCCGCAGAACCACTCCTTTACTGAGGTTGTTTTGATAATTGCCAATAATTTCCATCTGTTGTCTATTCCATTTGCACAACAGCATGTGAAATTGATTGTCAATCAGTGTTGCTTCCTAAGTGGACAGTTTGATTTCACAGAAGTTTGATTCACTTGGAGCTATATTCTGTTGTTTAAGTGTTCCCTTTATTTTTTTTGAGCAGTGTTTAAATATGCCATATTCTGAGTATACTTCCAGAGCTTTCCACTGCTTTACTGGGACACATGCTGCCCTACCCCCATTAGGTTTGTGTAGAATACACACAAAGCCCCTTGCAGACATGCAGCTGCATGTCCCTCTCAGTGTGCCTGTGTAATTCTATACCACTCTTCCCCTCTCCCTTAAGAATGTGTTGTGAGCAGCTCCCTCTGCCATGTGCAAAAAGCACCTGGCCATTTCTTTGTCTTAGTTCGGTGTACATGTAAGATCAAAAAATACCGGCACAGAAGAGCCATAACACGAAACTTACCTTTCTGGCATCTACAACAGTAGAACCACCACCCAGCGAGTTTTCTAGATTCCAGCATCAGCAGAATCCAAGAAATGGATTTCTGCTTAACATGGTCATACTTCCACTCCATGTTTAGATTTAATGGAAAGCGGAATTCAAAACAAGATCGATGATAGTCCCACCGTCACTCTATGAGGTATCGAGCCCGAGATATGAAATTAATAAGGTGTTAGTAAGTCTTCAGTCCTTGTGAAAAGGGGAGAGCATTCCATAGCTCCGCCCATCCAGTGGGGGAGACCCTTAGTTTTGGGCAAGTATATAAAACTCAGAGGCCCAGACAAGGGGGGTGTCTTTTGCCCTCAAAGTCAGCTACCAGAGGCTGAGCAACCTGACCTGATGCATTGGGACATCTCACCTCCCCCACACCACATGGCTTGCCAGTAACTGAAATATGTAAGTCTTCACTTTAATCCGTTTTGTTTTATAATTGTCTGTACATATTGTAATTGTCTCATTTTCTAACATCTTTATACTTTTGTAAACACTGCCTATTCTTTTTGGAGTAAAATCTAAAACATTACTGGCTTTGTTCTCCTTGCTCTAAACGTACCTCCACGACCTCCGAACTAAGTCAACGCTACTGATTGGGTTGGCTCCAGACCCATTATTAATCATAAAATAAGGAGCTGGTGACAGCAAAGTGTTCTGGACTTTTGGGAGACTCTGGAAGTGATGGACGGAGGTTCATAAGCGCATTTTCCTGGCGGTGACGGGGCATAGTTATACCGCCCTCCCTGCAGAGTGCTAAATAGCCAGTACACAACCAGGCGGCCCTGCTGGCGACTACTTATCCTAGGTGCAGTTTCCTGGCTGACCTGAGGGTAAGGGGGGCACCAGAGAGCAGCAAGTTCCAAACCAGAACTGGAATGTGGGATATACTAAAATAACTCCTGAAGAACTGGGAGCAACCCAACACCCCCAGTTCATGACAATGCTATCAAGGACTTACAATGAATGGGGGGGACACAGGACAGGGACAAAGGCTATGTGGACACGCTCAGGATTTGCAAGAGAAAATTCTGCTGCATATTAAATCCTAATATGTTGGCAGGAAGAAGGTTGCATAAAATATGTTGCTATGCTTTTGTTACGTATTTCCCAATTAGTACAGGTAAAATACGCTGCAAGAGTTGACATGCAGATTTTACTCTGCTGCAAATCTGTAAGGAAAAAAATTAGTAGTGTGTGTATGAGACTTCAAGAATCTCATTTACTTTTCCTGTTCTGCAGCCTTTTGGTAAAATCAAAAAAGTTCATTTTTTTCTCATTAATGTACACTCATCACCCCATATTGACTGAAAAAAAAAACAAATATAGAAATTTTTGCAAATTTCAGACACTCATATTTAAGTCACACGCTATCTATTTCCTTGTCATCCTCCTTGAGATGGGACTACTCCTTCATTGGAGTCCAGCTGTGTTTAATTAAACTGATAGGACTTGATTTATAAAAGGCACACACCTGTCTATGCAAGACCTCACAGTGCATGTCAGACCAAATGAGAATCATGAGGTCAAAGGAACTGACCCAGGAGCTCAGAGACAGAATTGTGGCAAGGCACAAATCTGGCCAAGGTTACAAAAGTGTTTCTGCAGTACTCAAGGTTCCTAAGAGCACAGTGGCCTCCATAATCCTTAAATGGAAGAAGTTTGGGACCACCAGAAGTCTTCCTAGACCTGGCTGTCCAGCCAAACTGAGCAATAGTGGGAGCCTTGGTGAGAGAGGTAAAGAAGAACCCCAAGATCACTGTGGCTGAGCTCCACAGATGCAGTAGGGAGATGGGAGAAAGTTCCACAAAGTCAACTATCATTGCAGACCTCCATGGCCTTTATGGAAGAGTGGCCTGACACAAGCCTCTCCTCTGTACAAGACAATCTCTATATATATATATATAAAGCTGAGAGTATGTATGTATGTGTATATGTATCAAGCCACACCCACTCCACACTCTGTGGCTGCTGGTGCTCCCATCCCCAGGGTGTGCTGCTGAACTCTGAGCTGCACGATCAGTGACAGAGGCGGCGGCAGCAGCAGGAGCTCAGTATCCGCAACAGGAACGCTGACGTCACGGCTGTACTCCAGGGCGGCACTGCGGCCAGAGTCTGCTGACAAACCGACGGAGAACAGTGGGACCCGGAGAGGAGGTAATTAGAGAGGGGAACCGGGAGGAGGGGGGACGGGAGGTCACCAGGGGAGGGTGGAGGAAATACGTGACATCTGTACACACCACCTCATCTGACCCAATACACCGACCGTGTAAACAGTGAGACGGAGCCACCGCTGTGTTCTCCACCCGCTGTGTGTGTGTGTGTATGTTCCGTCAGCTGAAGACCGCTGTAATGGCAACTGCAGCATTGTGTTCAGGAGGGGAAACATGAGACCCGGGGCATTCACATACCCAGCAGTGCCGAACACAGTAACGAAACGGGGGCACCACCATGTACAGACAGTGTACTGAGGAGTCACCACAAAAGGGGCCAGGGTTTGGAGGGATTACCACTGGTGGGGGCTGGAGTTTGAGGGATCACCACAGTCGGGGGCAGAGTAACGGCACCAATCAAAATACTATCACTACGTTGGTAATCCTTTAGTTAATTTGGGTTGCAAATCTGTAGTGCTGAATATATGTGAAATGTTTTTATGTGCAATATCATAATTTCTTATAGCTAACCACAGTTAGGTACTATGCCCGGGCAATGCCAGGCTCTTCAGCTAGTGAAGTATATTTCCTCTTCAAGGATGAGGTCAAAAAGGCATACCTATCTGGTCTCTTCCACTGTTGCCTAACAAGCTTTTAAATCTTCCTGTTTACCGGGAATGTACGCTTCATTCCGTGTTCCAGGTCCCCAAACATAATATCCTCAATCAATTTAGGTTCTTGTCTCTACAATCCCCATGGTGGTTTTTATTACTTGAATTAACCTGCTCGTGTCTTTCAAGGGGAAGCATGGTCTACAACCATCATCGTCAGAGGAGGAAGATGATCCCGAATCAGTATCATCCACTACGCTAGGGGATTCATCTGAATCAGACGGCAATGGTCTAGGCTGCCATTTTTCTGTCTTTGCACCTCTCTGCATCAGGGTTTGAGGGAATCTTTAACCTTTGCTTTAATGATCGATTTTAGATTTAATGTAAAATCAGGGGACTCCCTCAGATTGTTTTCTGAATGCAAAACATACACATACTTTTCTGACAGTCGGATGGTAATGAGGATTTACAAAGCGCACATTAAGCGGGAGTCACACATAGCAATCTCGCTAGCGATATCGCTGCTGAGTCACGACTTTTGTGACAACAGCAATCTCACCAGCGAGATTGCTGTGTGTGACAGCGATCAGCGAGCGGCTCCCCCTGCCGGTATCGCTGATTGCTGTAAGAAACCTCTGGACATTTTTTTGGTCGCTGGTTTCCCGCTGGCCAGCACGCATCGCTGCGTGTGACAGGCGGGAGACCAGCGATCAGCTGTAAAAAATAGAATTAAAATAAAAAATATTGTTATTCTCACCTTCCGACGTCCCGTGCAGCATTCCCGCCTCTCTCCACGCTCCGGTCCCAGTGATTCTTTGCACGAATGACAGCGAGACTTCACGCTCCCGCGAGACCGTGACGTCTCGTGGTCATTCTCGCAAAGGATTACTGGGACCGGAGCGTGGAGAGAGGCAGGATGGCTGCGCGGGACGTCGGAAGGTGAGAATAACAATATTTTTTATTTTAATTCTATTGTTTACAGGGATGGCAAGCGATGCCAGGCGCTCGGCATCGCTGTGCTGATCGCTGGTGAAGCTGTGTGACAGCTCACCAGCGATCACATAGCATAGCGACTTACCAGCGATCCTGACACCTTGATATCGGTGTCGGTATCGCTTGTAAGTCGCTATGTGTGACTCCAGTTTTACTTTTCCTAGGCCTCTGCTATCACAGTGAACTTTCTCAAAGATCACTTACCACCTGCTGTTACTCAAGGATACCAGATCTGGAGGCTGAACCTCTGGCTGGTCTTAAGCCCCCGTTAAGGGCCTGTCACACTAAGCGATATCGCTAGCAATATCGCTATAACGTCACTGGTTTTTGTGACGCTATAGCGATATTGCTAGCGATATCGCTATGCCTGATACTTACCTCCGACCGCTCCCCCCGCTGGTTATCGCTGATCGCGCGAGAACGTCCTGGACCGTTTCTCGTAGTCAGCTTCCTGCTGTGGAGACGAGCGACGCGTGGACGCGGGCGGGAGGACGTCAGGATCGCCTCGTCTGACAGGTAAGTAGCGACTCCCGACCCCTGCGATGTCGCTGGTGAGATCTGCCTTTGTGGCAGCTCACTAGCGATGCACCAGCGATCCTGACCGCGTCATATCGCTGGTCGGGTTTGCTGGTGCATCGCTAAGTGTGACAGTACCTTTACACATAATGATGTCCCAGCGATCCCACCAACGATCCGACATGATGGGATCGCTGGGACATCGTTAGGCTGATCGCTGGTGAGCTGTCACAAGACAGCCTCTCCAGCGATCAGGACCAGCGAGCAAGCTGGTTTCTAATGTAAATATCGGGTATCCAGGAGCCGCTGCTCCTGGATACCCGCTGTTTATCTTGGAAACCGGTGGACATGCTGGTTTCCAAGGTAAACATCGGGTATCTAAGAGCAGCGCGACTCCTGGATACCCGATCTTTACATTAGAAACCAGCGTCGCTGATCGCTGGTCCCTCGCTGCCACATGCAGCGATGGGAGCTGGCCAGCGGGAGACCAGCGATTGAAAAATGGCCCAGGCCGATCGAGCACGATCAGCAATAACCGGCAGGGGGGCCGGTCGCTGATCCCCGTCACACACAGCGCTGTAGCGCTTACTGCCGCTGTAGCCTTTACTGCCGCTCTTACTCGGGTGACTGCGATCGCTGTGTTCGCTACTCTGACGATGCATCTGCTGCTGAGTTTCTTGCTGCTGATGTTCCTCCATCATAGAGGAGGGCTGGAAGCATCACCACCTCCACCCTCAACATCCACTGCTCTTTTAAACATGGTGTCTACAGCGTCTTCCTGCCTCCATCGGCCCCCAGAAGTGAAATCACTTCCTGTAGGTCACCTGACCACAACACACGCATCAATACTGCTGTACCTAGCGTGCTGGGTGACGTACTTTTGGAGGGCTGTGCACATGCGTTGGGCAGTTAACAGCTTACTAAGCACCATCATCATCAGGGCGCGCCATGCAATGCACTGGGCTGACTTCATATATTCACCCAGCTTGCAGGCTTACTGGATCTGCCAACTCGTGGATAGCCGTGCGCGCGCATATGCCCGAGCAGGTGCATTAGCAGCGGATCTTGCTATACTCCTTGCTGCCCATGCTCTCCTACCACAGTCATTTAAAGCCCTGGGGTGGTGCTTCCAGATGCTTCCAGATGTGACTCATCAGTGCCATGGACATATAAGCCGATATTCCAGCTACCAGAATAGGCCTGAAACGTTCATCAGCCACACCTTTTTCTTGAGCTCTCCCATCAAGGGCAGGAAAGTATTAAGTTACATACCGGTAACGGTATTTTTCGGAAGCCCATGACAGCACCACGAGAGAGGGGATCCGCCCTTCGGGAACAGGAAACCTACAGATACAAAAGGGCGGCACCTCTCCCACGCATCAGTTGGATTACAGAGCTTGAGAGGCTACCATGGTTAGTACACCGCATATACACAATATATACAACCTATCTATCCTATTTACAATTCTTTAAACCATCTCCCACATAAGGTGAACTCGCGAAAACCATCCTCTAAAGGGGTGCACCCTTATACGTGAACAAGGGAGGGAACTAAGGGCGCTGTCATGGGCTTCCGAAAAATACCGTTACCAGTACGTAACTTAATACTTTATTCGGACTCCCATGACAGCACCACGAGAGAATTACAGAGATGTAAACTAATTTAGGGAGGGACTACAGCCTGCAGCACACGTAGCCCGAAGGTGAGATCTGAGGCGGCACCCATGTCTAACCGATAGTGGTTAAAAAAGGTGGAAGGAGATGACCAGGTGGCCGCCTTACATATCTGGTCAATTGATACTCCCGATCTCTCTGCCCAGGATGATGCCATGGCACGAGTGGAATGCGCCCTCAGGTTCTGTGGAGCCAGACCGCCACCTGCTGTGTAGGCAAGAGATAGCCTCCCTAATCCACCTTGCTAACGTGCGCTTTGACACTCTATACCCTTTCCTGGGACCTTGGAAGGATAAAAATAATGCATTCTCCTTCCTCCAAGGATCTGTGGCTGCTAAATATTTAAGTAGGCATCTCTTAACATCTAGAGCCTGAAGTCTTTGTTCTTTAGGATTGGTTGGATTAGGGAGGAAGGAAGGCAGAACTATCTCTTGTGTCCTATGAAAATGAGATGCTACCTTGGGAAGGTATGCCGGGTCTGGCCTTTGGATTACTCTATCCTGTAAGAATTCTGTGTATGGAGGTAATCTGGAAAGTGCCTGTACGTCGCCTATTCTACGTGCAGATGTTATTGCTACCAAAAAGGCTGTCTTAAGTGATATCATCTTTAGTGAAGCAGAATCCAGAGGTTCAAACGGTTTCTCTGTCATGGCTGTCAGGACTAAATTTAAGTCCCAAGGCATACACCTATCTGAGTATGGGTCTTGATCTGGTAACTGCCTTAATGAATCTCACTACCCAATGGTTACCGGCAATGTCGCATGCAAATAGGGCCCCTAAAGCTGAAACTTGCACTTTCAATGTGCTAGTGGAAAGGCCCAACTCGAGACCCGTCTGGAGGAATTCTAGGATCTGTTTTACAGGTATTCCATCCCTGATATTAAACTCACAGGTGGACAGGAATCGCCTCCAGGTTCTAGCATATATACCTGTGGTGGTTTGTTTCCTACTTTTTAGGAGTGTATCGATTACATTTTCTGAGAACCCTCTATCCCTCAATAGTGTCCTCTCAAACACCATGCCGTCAAACGGAGTCCCGCTACTTGTGGGTGGTTGACTGGCCCGTGGTAGAGGAGATCTGGAAGGTTCGGCAGTACCCAAGGATCGCCTTCTGACATGGTCCTCAACCATGCAAACCAGGTCCTTCTGGGCCAGAAGGGGGCAATCAATATGACTCTTGCCCCGTCTTCCCTGATCTTCCTCACTACCAGAGGTAGAAGGTTCAAAGGCGGAAAGGCGTAAGCCAGCGAGAAGTCCCATTTTATTAGGAGGGCGTCCACTGCCAGTTGATTTTCCCTGGGATTTAGGGAACAGAAAGTGGTTTCCTTCCTGTTTTCCTTGGTGGCAAAGAGGTCCACCTCCGGTCGACCCCATTTGCGAACAATCTGATTGTAGATGTCTGAGTTTAAGGCCCATTCTCCCTGCCTTAGGGCCCTGCGGCTTAGAAAGTCTGCCTTCATGTTGTCTTTTCCGCTGATGTGGAGCGCGGTTAAAGATAGAAAATTTTTCTCTGCTATCTGAAGGAGACGTTCAGTTATCGGCATCAGGGCGTTGGAGCGGGTTCCACCTTGGTGGTTGACATAGGCTACCGCTACCTGGTTGTCCGAGAGTATCCTCACATGATGGCCCTGTAGATACATAATGAGTTTTTTAATGGCCAATTCAATCGCCAGCAGCTCCCTCTGGTTAGATGAGATCTCAGCATCGGAGTCCCACTGTCCCTGTACCACTATGTCCCCCATATGGGCCCCCCCAACCCCAAGGACTAGCGTCTGTGGTTATTACGCGGGTTATCTGTATCACCCAGGGCACTCCCGAGGCTAAATTTCCAACATCGAGCCAACACCTAAGAGATGTAATAGTTGAGGGGCTTAGCAATACCTGACCCTGCAAGAAGCCCTCTAAGGTTCTGCTATTAACCAGGATGTCATTCTGAAGGGCCCTAGTGTGGAATTGTGCCCACTTGACCGCTGGGATACATGAGGTTAGGGAGCCTAACAGGGACATGGCCTGCCTGAGGGTTATGGAGGGTCTATCGATTGCCCGAAGAACCTGCTGCTGTATCTGCTGTAATTTATCTACAGGTAACAGACACTGCTGGGTTTCTGAATTTAACAGCAAGCCTAGAAACTTCTGGACCTTTAAGGGCTGAAATCGGGACTTTTCGTAATTTATAATCCATCCGAGGTTCTCTAATATGGACTTAGCTTTTTTAATCTGAGATAGACAATGGTCCACTGAATTTCCCACAGTCAAAAAATCATCCAAGTATGGGATAACTAAGATGTCAACTTCCCGTAAATGAGCCATAACCTCGGCCACTATTTTTGTAAATACCCGGGGCGCTGCTGAGAGACCAAAGGGAAGGGCTCTATATTGATAATGACGGATTATACCGTCTATTGATACCACCACTCTCAGGAACTGCTGGAAATCTGCGTGGATGGGCACATGATAGCATGCGTCTTTTAAGTCCACTACCGCCATAAAACACCCTTCAAACAGCATCTTTATTGTAGAACTAATGGATTCCATTTTAAAGGTGCGTTTAACCAAAAATTCATTAAGGAAACGTAAATTAATAATAGTTCTGAGTGTTTTATCCGGCTTTTGGATTAGGAATAAGGGAGAGTAGAATCCTCTTCCTCTCTCAGACTCTGGAACCTCTAGCAGAACGTTTTTTAGACAGGTTCAAGACCTCTGCTTCTAAAGCCGCTTGCTCGAAGGGTGAAGACCTTAAGGGTGTTGGTTTAAAGGTATCCCGTGGGACTTGAGTGAACTCCAACCCGAGTCCGGTGGATATCACATTCCGCACCCAGTCACTATTGGTGACCTGTAGCCATGCTGGGAGGAAGGATGACAGTCTAACCCCCACGGGAATTGCTAGTCATTGGTTCTGTCTTTTTCGCTCTCTCGACGAGCGTCTGAACATGAAGCCCGTACCTCTTCTCCTTCTATCCTCCCATCTGGGACGGTCTCTATTAGGTGAAGGGTTACGCCTTCTCCCTTGACCTAATCTCCTTCTATTAAACGGACGTCGGTAAGATGCGGACCAAAGATTTGGGAATTTCTTTTTATCATCCCCGGCCTTCTCCAGTAATTCGTCCAGGACTGCTCCGAATAAATATTCCCCCTCACACGGGATAGTACAGAGTTTCACCCTGGACTGAATATCTCCCGGCCAGCACTTCAGCCACAGGGCTCTCCGAGCCGCATTAGAGAGTCCTGCTGCCCTGGCGGCCATTCTGACTGCATCAGCCGAGGCATCCGCTAGGAAGGCTGCGCCATCCTGGATTATTGGTAGGGCCCCAAGGATTGCCTGTCTAGATGTTCCTTGTTTTAACTGTGTCTCTAACTGGTCCAACCAGACCATCATGGATCTGGCCGTGCAAGTCGATGCTTCTGCTGGTCTTAAGGAACCGGCTGCCATTTCCCAGGTATTTTTAAGGAAGGTATCTGCCTTTCTGTCTAGAGGATCTTTAAGGGACCCCATGTCCTCAAAGGGTAGCGAGGATCTTTTCGATGCTTTCACAATAGCTGCATCTAATTTGGGGGCCTTGTCCCAAGTATTCATTGCTGAATAGTCAAAGGGATATCTCCGCTTGAGGACTGGTGGTAGCGACCCTCTTTTATCTGGTTTTTTCCACTCTCTGCGGATGAGATCCTGGATCTTTTCGTTTAGTGGGAAGACCCTACGCTTCCTCTGCTCCAGCCCCCCAAACATCACATCCTGCATGGATAATTGAGGCTTCGGCTCCTCCACCTCCATTGTTCCTCTGACCGCTTTTACCAATTTGTCTACTCGGTCGAGCGGCAGGAAAACCGACCAGAGTCCTCTTCTTCTGAGGAGGACGAGGGAGATGAAATATGGGAGCCCTTACTTCTCCACTCAGTCGAGGAATCCGACTCCACCAGGTCCTCACCCCTTACACTCTCTGGTTGGGACAGGGATTTTAGGGTTTCCTTCATCTCTGCCCTTACTATATCCCTTAAACACGCCGCTACTGCGGGCGACTCCTCCGCCACTGTCTGCTGGATACAGGGGGGACATAACTTTTTGGGGCATGAATCTGGTAACGGGCATGCACAGAGTGCGCATTCCCTGTGTCTGGTTTTACTCGTAGCTTTCTTCCCCCTAGAATAAAACACAGGAGGCCCCGTCACTGAGTGAACATTCACGAAGATCACTTACCAGTGCCACAATCAAGTACCGGAGAATGTGGGGGATTTTTCTCAGTCGCTGCTCCTGTCCGCCTACAGGAGCTTTTATGACTGGACTGGTCACTTCGTCCCGGACGCTCCTTACTGTCACGGGCCTCCTTCTTCTGTTTGACCTGCCTAAGGTCATCCAGGGGCGGCAGTGAAGATTGTCGCTGTTGCCGCCGTTGCTGCTTTTGCTGCTGCTCCTGATCGCTCTCCATTACTGGCTTGCAATAATGTGGCCAAGGCAAGGCACCCATCTAGGGTCCTGCCTATATACCCCTCCTCCGGACAGATTTCCTCTTGCCGCGCCCTCCCCCCTAATAGGGCCCCCCTCCCCAGCTGGCGCCGCTCTGGGCAGGGGAACCGGCGCTTACCGGCGTCCTACCGATGGGCGCCGCCATCTTGGGTCCCCGCTTGCGCAGTGGCGCCGCCGACCCGGAAGCGCCCCAAGGCTCCGCCCCCTGACATCACCGCGACTCCGACGTGACCGGAAGTCACGCGTGACGCCCGGGCGCTCCACCATGGAGCGCTCCCCGGCCCCAGCGCCCCGCAGCTGCGCCGGCCCCCCTCAATCCATCGCGATCGCGCCGCCGGAGCTGGGAGCCCCGGGGGTATACATACCAGGCGGCGCACATATGGAGACGGACCTCCTCCGGATGCCGCTCCCTGCTGTATCCACCACCGCCGTGCCACCCATCCTGGGCCACCGTGGCGTCCTCCAGGAGCTCCGCACCAGGCCGAGGTAGGAGACCCCCTCGCTACCTGTACCGGCCGGCCTGGGATCCGGTCTGTAGGATCCCGTCCCCTCAGGAACAGGAAACCAACTGATGCGTGGGAGAGGTGCCGCCCTTTTGTATATGTAGGTTTCCTGTTCCCGAAGGGCAGATCCCCTCTCTCGTGGTGCTGTCATGGGAGTCCGAAAAAACCAAATTGATGCGGTGGATAAATGCCACCGTTTAATTTCAGTGAGTTTCTGGTCCTGGATGGGTGGATCCTCTCTCAAGTGGTGCCGTCATGGATGAAGGGAAAATTAATTCTGCTCAATATTAAACATAATATAAATACCGATTATTATGAATCCTTGTTCCTTCCTCCCATATTGTCCCCCCCCCTCCTCCATTCCCTTGGGCCTTCTCTTTGCCCTTGACTTCCTTACCCATTACCCCTCCCTTACCGTACCCCTCATGTCATTTAATTCGATCGATGCTATTTGATATGACTAACTTTGACATGGTTGTATTTTTCCTGTATTCTCTATTACAAAGAATTTAAAAAAAAACAATATAAAAGTATAATCACTTAAAATTTAACAAAAGTAAGCAGACAACCACCTATGCATACAGTATGAGTCACCAATGCAAACATCTCATATTCATATTGGAGTAGAAACAAAACACCACCCTCATTCTCATTCCACCCGGCATTCTGCTCCTGTCTCCAGCGCAACTACTCTCCCATACTGCCTGCATTCCTAAGGTGCAAATAACGGTAACAGTGGGAAGCTGGTTGTGAGGGAAGGCATCAGATGAGAGCATAGTGCTGCCCATGGATCACTGTTTTCAGTCCTTCGGGTGTCTGTGGGCTGGAACAGCCAAAGGGACGGATGTGGCCCGCTGGGCCACACTTTTTCCAGCTCTAAGGTATGGTATTCCTGCCGTATTAGTTATAAACTTCATAGCAACTTGTTTGGGTCCATTTTCTCATATACCTCCTTATGAAAATGAAACATTTTAAATAACGCAGTATTTTAATGGAAAAAACAAATTCCCGATTCATTAAGACTGGTATTACGCATCAGTCTCAATGAGAGGCGTGCAGGAATAAGAGGAGTCAAATTAAAAGGGTTTTACCATGAAGAGAGTACATTTTAATCAATTGATCTTGGAATAATAAGTTACGAAATTGGATGTGTTAAAACATGTTCCTGTGCTGAGATAATCTTATAAATGTGCCCCTGCTGTGTAATGTGCAATGGTCGTGTCTGACAGTGCAAGGACATGGTCAGAACATACCAGACCTTTAAAAATTAAAATTGGCTACAACTGAAGTTACTAGCGTCATCCTTGATCCTCACTTTGTTTTCTAACTAATATATAAGCCTTTAACCCCCTTCACTCCAAAGCCTGTTTTCACCTTCCTAACTAGGCCAATTTTTACAATTTTGACCAGTGCCACTTTGTGAGGTCATAACGCTTCAACGGATCCCGCTGATTCTGAGATTGTTTTCTTGCGACATATTGTACTTCATGATAATGGTAAAATTTCTTTCATATGACTTGTGTTTATTTGTTAAAAACACAGAAATTTGGCAAAAATTTTGCAATTTTCAAACTTTTAATTGTTATGCCTTAAATCAAAGAGTCATATCACACCAAATAGTTAATAAATAACATTTCCTACATGTCTACTTTACCGCAGTACAATTTTGGAAATACATTTTTTGTTAGGAAGTTATAAGGGTTAAAAGTTGAACAGCGATTTCTCATTTTTACAACAAAATTTGTAAAACCATTTTTTTTAGGGACCACCTCACATTTGAAGTGACTGAGGGGCCTTAGACAGAAAATACCCAAGAATGATACCATTCTAAAAACTGCACGCCTCAATGTGCTCAAAACCACAATAAAGAAGTTTATTAACCGTTCAGGACCTTCAAATAAATTTTTGTAATGTGGAAGAAAAAAAACAAACATTTACTTTTCTTTCACAAAAATATTTTCCTTTAGACCTAATTTTTTTTCTACTTCCGCAAGGGAAACAAAAGAAAATGGATCACACATTTTGTTGTGCAATTTCTCCTGAGCATGCGGATACCCCATAGGTGGGGGAAATCTACTGTTTGGGTACACAACAGAGCTTGAAGGGATGGAGCGCTATTTCACTTTTTGAATGTAAAATTTGCTGGCATAATTAGCAGTTGCCATGTCACGTTTGGAGAGCCCCTGATGTGCCTAAACAGGGGAAAAAGCCACTGTTTAGGCTGATCTCAGTGCCGAGATCTCATCTCCCGAGATTTTGGTGCCGAGATATCCATCTGCGCATGCACCGCCCCCGGCAGCCATTTTCCTGGAGTCCACCGCATAGGAAACCATGGAGCTGCAGGGGTTCTGGCCTTTCACAAACTATCGGCAGAGCCCTTGCAGCAGCACGGGACATCCAAACACCCCCACATCCCAGCCTGCAGCAACACTCCACTCTTTCCTCCTCCAGCCGCGACCGGTAAGGTATATCCGCATTATAAAACGCACCCTCATTTTCCCCCCAAATTTGAGGGGGGGGCGTCTTATAATCCGAAAAATATTTCTTTATTTAGGACCCTGCGGCCATCTTGGATCGTATCGCGTTGTCCGGAGGGAAGCATGCAGGGAACGGATTCCTTGCGTGATGCTTCTCTAGGCCGCTGTCACTACTGACAGCGGCAAGAGGGGTTAAATGCCCGCAATTGGTGCTAGCACCGATCGTGGGCATTGCTGCGGGGTGTCAGCTGTCACATACTGCTGACACCGGCACTCAGCGTGAGGCTGCGCCATCGGTGTGCCGTACTAGTACTGCTATTTGCGGGAACACACCTCCCGCAGAACAGTACTAGTACGGCGTATGTCGGGAAGGGGTTAAAGAGAATCTGTCAGCATGATTTTGTAACGTAAAGACATGGCTGTAATGGGGATGTAATACCAGTTAAACTGACCTTTGGTGAAGAAATCTGCTTTGTGGTTCTTTTATAATCACAATTTGAAATTTTCAGCTAATTAGATTTCAGACTGTACACTGGGTCTTCTCCTCCCTGTTTGCGATTCCCTGACCCCTCTGCCTACCTCTGGTCTGTGAATGACCTGCCTCCTCCCTAAGAAATCTCAGCAGTGACCTGTAATTCTCAGACAAGGAGCAGGCAGAGGGGTTGGGGATCACAGACATGGAGAAAACCCTATGTACAGTCCGGCCCCTGTCCACCAAAATCTAATTAGCAGAAACCGAATTTCTTTACCAAAATGTATCAATGTAATCAGTATTACCGCCAAATTAAAGTTATGTATTTACTGTGCATTACAAAGTCATGCTGACAGGTTCTCCAAGTTCTCATCTGAATGACCATGAAGTGATACTCAACATTCATACGTATTTTCTTCTGAACTCAAAACTCTGGCATATAGAATGATTTTCCAGTGACCAGGCATTGAACCTCAACATTCAAAAGCTGCTACATGTTAGCTGGATGTTAGAAAAATGTACAAAAAAAAGAAGTGACCAATAAAGAGACAAGTTTAAAACACCAATTCATAACCATTTCCATATTTTATTGTAGATCATCTTGACACAATTACAGCAGCGTTTCTGGTACCTTTTCTCTGCCCTCTTTAAGGGAATGTGAATAACAAATTTAACACATACAGATTGAAAACTTCAAGAATCACCAAACATGAATCTGGATAGCAGATGTTCTACATGCGGATATATTAGAGGGCAAGGTTGGAGGTCAAAAAACCAAGAAAGTTATATTTGACAAAATTTATTTAATGTATATCTGAGACCAGGAAATACGGTGGGGGAAGACCCAGACATACAACACACCAAAAGCAGTGCAAGTGGGTAAGGGACAAGTAACAGGGAGAATTTCACAAATATATATTATGTGGGCACATAGAAAACCTACACACAAACTGTAGGCTTCAAAAACAGCTACTATAGTGTACAACAGATGACTAAATGTCTCTGGTGTATCCATTCTAGGAAGCTGAATCGTTAATGGGGATCTTCCTTATGACCTGGGAAATATTTTACAGACACGTTCAGAGTTTGATCCTTGTAGACTCGAGTATACAATGCTAAACGTGGCATAAAAATATAACGGTGGCTTCCATGATCCCACCTTATCACTCTTGGTGCAGAGAGCAGGCTTAGTGTTTGTAATGGTGCAATGGCAAGTTGGATTCCTCTTCAGATGCAAAGACTTGCATCATTTTTAGAGGTGCACAACTTGGAGTTAACACCATATATTTCCAGGTTTCTAAGAAAAAGTCTCACAGGACCAAACCTAAGTTACAAGCTGTATGCACAGCATTAAGGAACATTTCTTCATTTTCTATATGTATCATAAATATAATCTATACATGAATAGCGGTACTGTATCTTAATGTTGCAGTCCTTTCCGGTAGAAGAATCATCTGCTCTGACAGTTATACATATTTTTTTATGCACTTGCCTATGTCAGGAAGTTATATTAAGGCACCACCAGTTATTTTCCAAGGTTCTCACATGATTTGTGAGTCATGACACCTATTAATCTTTAGGAATATGTATAGTAGAAGTATGATATATAGATGGTTAAGGTAAAAACAGTTATTGAATCTCCACGTAATCAGACGGGCTGTACAGCACACATTTTGGACCGCGTGTCAGGAGAACTACTGTAGAGTCATAACCAAAATGAGGAGCACACAATAGGGCAAAAAGGAAACAAAAGGACACACAAACACATATAAGACACACTAGATGAACAAAACATGGAATTTCCAGTTTGTTTTTATAGTTTCTGCTCAGGAATGTCTGGCTGGCCCCTCAAAAAAAAAAAAAAAAATATATATATATATATATATATATATATATATATATAGATATGTCTGAAAACATGATTCTATGTGAGACTGATATTAAGCTAAATCAAGAGACGAAGACTGATGTATTTTTCTATTCTGACCGACAGTTCATGCATAATTGCAAACAAGGCGTAAGATTTGGTTTTATCACCCATATGCTAATGCTGGACAGCCATTGTAAGCAACTCAATACTGTTATAATGGCTAGTCCGATAATCTGCTATATAGATACAGTGCAAGCCGCAGCAATAGTTCCAAATAGGATTCTTCATAATGTAACATTGGTGGAGTCAGAGGTAAATAAAACCCAATGGAAGAGGAAATAAATCAAGTGGCAGAAAAATCCAACTAGATTCATCATCTTACTACCCACCACATTGGCAGTATAAATCAATTTGTGATGTCAACTGCTGCACTGGGATCTTGCAAAGTAAAGTTTACAACAAAAAAAAAAAATGAGGCCAGAACTTACCAATAAAATTAAGCATAATAAAAAATGTACAATTCCAGAGGACAGTAAAATTGGGCCTCCTGCGACCATGTCGGACTTGGCCATGCGGTTGTGTACCAGTTTTCACTTTCAGTTCTGTCTGAGTGCACCTTGCAGGAGGAGCAGAGAGGAGGTGGGGTAAAAAGGAGAGGCGTAAGGTTTCCCTCTTCTTGTTCAAGATTCTGACAGTGTTGCTTTGATCTCACTGAGAAGGCTGCTGAGGAGAGCTGCTTCATTGCATTTTCCATCAATAGATATAGACTTGTCACCCTTTGTAATGAAAAAGTTTTAGAAGTTTAATATGTCTGAAACAATGAACATCGCACACGATAACTTAGTATGTTGCCATCTGGATAAAGACAATACAGATTCAGATAAAAGTTAGGATTTGCAGTGGCTCCTCCAAGAGACACAGTCACTAACCATGTTTAAATGGTTTTCTCCTAATTTGTAGGTTTTGGGGAGTAGCGTACTTACCATTTTCACCAGTAGACAAGTGTGGTGTCCCTGGATGGATCGGCTGTACATGGATGCACATGGATCAACTCGCTCAACCACTGGGAAAGAAAGGGACGAGAAATGAGTTTCTGCTCCAATTGGCAAAGTTATTTTGTACACTTTACTACAACGTTTGTGATCACCCACCTGTAAAATGGTGATAAAAGCAAATTTTCGCTAACAGATGATGAAAAGACAGACTTGTATTTTCCACTTTCAAGGAACTCATTTTAAGGTCTCCTGATTCCAACAGCTTAGCGAAAGCATCACTGATGGATAAAGACAATATATTAGTATATGCAATTTGATGAAAACACAGCTTCATTTCTTAGAGCTCATGCAGATGTCCATGGATCTTAGTCCAATCATGGATTGGTCACGGATTTCCAACAGGAGCATGATTGAGTCATTATTTCTTATGAAGCTGCATCTTGGGTCGGGGGGCTCAGAGGGCACTCAGTGAATTGCGGTCTGTGATCGAACAGAGATCCACGGACGTCTGCATGAGCCCTAACAATGAAATGTAGACAATGCTGTGAGCACAATAGAGAAGTGTGATACTGACACAGGCAGTGTGGAGGAAGGGCAGTACAGCAGAGGGGGAAGTGCTATGAGGCTAGGAGAGCTAATAGAAGGGTTTGTAATGTGACACAGCCAAGTTCAGCTATGCTGCCCTTCCCCCCATTTTAGCTGAAAGGTGTTAAGTAGTGATGAGCGAATAGCATTGATGCTCGGGTTTTCCCAAGCATGCTCGGGTATCCTCCGAGTATTTTGGCGTGCTCAGAGATTTAGTTTTCGTCGTCTCAGCTGCATGATTTGCAACTTGTAGACAGGTTGAATACATGTGGGAATTCCCTAACAAACAGGCATTCCACACATGTATTCAAGCTGTCTAGCAGTCGCAAATCATGTAGTTGAGACGACGAAAACGAAATCTCCGAGCACGCCAAAATACTCGGAGGACACCCAAGCATGCTCGGGAAAACCAGAGCATCAATGCTATTCGCTCATCACTAGTGTTAAGTCATCTATGCTCCATGGCCAGGCTTTCTCTACTCATGCAGGAGATCATGGTTATATCCTTACATCTCACACACTGAGAAACCTGCTCTTCCTTACTGAATGTTGGTGCCTGCTTATGATTGGTCAGCATCATACCATGGAGAAAAAGTTAACGCCCTCAGTGAAAACTTTCTAGTAACACCAGATTGGACATAAAGGTTAACACATTAGGTACCAAATACTTTGATTGTTAATAACTCTGCAATGGAGAAGAGAAATAAAAAAAAGTTTTAATTTGCAGTCACTGTTGTGTGTCCATTTCAACATCAAAAATTTGTGAAAGGCCCTCAATAAGGGAAGGTATTTAAAAAGTTAGGTAAAAATTATAAAACATCATACCTGTAGCATGGGGTCATAATTAAATAAGAGGAACAACTGAAATTGATTTTGAAATCTAACTTTTCATGAGACGATCCTTCATCATCCTGAGAAGAATAAAAAAAAGAAATTCAATAGTCAAAAAAAGCAATTCTTTAGACAAGAAATTATAAAAAACTTAATAAATTTAATATACTGATCCCCTTGAAATGTACCAGGGTGCACTGTCTACTCAGTCAGAATGATGGGACTTAAAATACTGATACAGCTCAAAAAAATCTACTACACTAAGGCCACCTGTCGCATATATCTCAAGGTAATGTACTCCAGTCTCTGACTTGAAGTACATTTCTGATGGTTACGTACACAAGTTAAGAAATGTGCCCGACTCACTAAAGGGAGCCTGTCACCAGGTTTTCCCTATATAAAGTACAGCCAGCAACTTTCAGCCCTGTCATTGCATTCCAGAACGCTGTATAAATAACCCATATATGTTAAGCAACTACTGAAACAAAAGCGAGGCTAAAAAGTTCCCTAATGTCTATAGAGGACTATTATTACAGCTGATACTCAATTATAACTTCTCAGACAAATCATAATGCATTTTTTTCCTCCGAGAGTTATTACCTCACACACAAAATGAGTAGCAAAATTTGAATTTTACAAATCTTTTGCTTCAAATGTTGCCAGGAAAGTCATTAGAAATGAACTCCAGAACGATCAGGGCTGGGATACAGTGTCTCCTGTGTGTACCACAATCACAAGTGATGATAGTCTATGGGTCAGATCTGTCAGATCGCTATCGTTTGCAGTTGGTCTGTGATCCTATGCAGTCATCATATACGTGCAAGCTGGTGGTGTATTTAACGCGCGCTGCTGACGACACTCGAGGCAGAGATAAACTCCAAAAAATTTTAAAAATATTACAGGTTTTAAAAGTCAACGCGTATCAAGGTTCTACATGACCTCTTCATCAGGACAAGCGGCAGCTGTACATATACCAGTTTCATGTTGCTAGCTTGCAATCATACCAGGTGAGTGGTTCCACATCTCTTATTTATCTGTACCATCGGATAAGACCCTATTGCGCTTCTTGTCTCCTAGTTTTCTCTCCAATGACATTCAGTCATCATGTCACCCGGTCAAAAATCACCATACAACTAGGTTTTTAAAATCTGAATAACGCTTCAACAAGCAAATGAGTCAAGCAGCAGTTCATATACAAGAGTGATTGCGGTATCGACAAAGCACAGTAAGACAGGGCATATTACCCAATTGCTTAACCTAGTAAAGTAAAAATTCAAAATAAAAAAAAAAAAAAAAAAACAGGATTTTTGGGTTGCTTACCGTAAAATCTGTTTCTCTGAGCCTTCATTGGGGGACACAGAGAACATGGGTGTATGCTGCCGCCACTAGGAGGCTGACACTATGTACAAAAAAAAGGTTAGCTCCTCCTCCGCAGTATACACCCCACCAACCGGCACTAATTTCCTCAGTTAGTGAGAAAGCAGTAGGAGAAGAAACAAAACAGAATAAAAACAGGACAACTCAACCGTAACCAACAAACAAAAGAACAGGAGTTGCAGAATATGGGAGGGTGCTGTGTCCCCCAATGAAGGCTCCGAGAAACAGATTTTACGGTAAGCAACCCAAAAATCCTGTTTTCTCTATCGCTTCATTGGTGGACACAGAGACCATGGGACGTCCCAAAGCAGTCCCTGGGGAGGGAGAAGCAAACTTCCATTAGGTCTGAGGACTCACCACCGCCACCTGCAGGTTCCTTCTGCCTAGGCTGGCGTCCGCCGAAGCGTAGGTGTGGACCTAGTAAAATTTGGCAAACGTGTGGATCGAAGACCAGGTTGCCGCTTTGCAGAGCTACTGAGCGGAAGCTCTGTGGCGCACCGCCCAGGAGGAACCCACTGCCCGGGTAGAGTGAGCTCTAATTCCAGGACGGGGCACTCGATGCTTGACCCGGTAGGCCTCCAAAATTGCTGATCTGATCCAGCAAGCAATGGTAGCCTTGGAAGCCGGCTGACCTTTCCGCGCATCATCTGGAACGATGAAAAGAGAGTGTCTTCCTCAAGGGAGACGTCCTAGCCAGGTAAACCTTCATCGCCCTGACCAGGTCTAGATTGTTCAAGGAGCGCTCCAGAGGGTGGATTGGACCCGGACAAAAGGACAGGAGAACAATGTCCTCATTTAGGTGGAAAGTGGACACCACCTTAGGAAGGAAGGAAGAAAGGCGGGGGCCGCAGGAGCACCAAGAAAGGGCCGCCAATTCCGACACGCGCCGGATGGAGGTGATGGCCACCAGAAAGGCTACTTTCCAGGAGAGAAGGGATAGGGAGACTTCCCTGAGAGTTTCAAAGGGTGACTGTTGAAGAGCCTCCAGAACCAGATTGAGATCCCATGGATCCACGGGAGCGCGGTACGGAGGTGCCGTATGAGCCACTCCCTGAAGAAAGGTTTTGACCTGATGACGGGAGGCCAACGTCTTCTGAAAAAGAACGGAAAGCGCCGAGACTTGACCCTTTAAAGAGCTGAGGGCAAGGCCCGCATCTAGGCATGCCTGGAGGAACGCCAGGATAGAAGGGAGAGAAAAGGACATGGGCGGAACGTCATTGGCCTCGCACCAAGCGAAATAGGCCTTCCACGTACGATAATAAATTCTGGAAGACGATGGTTTCCTAGCCCGGATCATGGTGTGAATAACCCGATCCGAAAAACCTGACCGTTTTAGAACCGCAGTCTCAACAGCCACGCCGTTAAAATGAGCGGCAGAGAATTGGGGTGGCAGATTGGACCTTGAGACAGCAGATCTGCTCTGTCTGGAAGCTTCCAGGGGGCGTCCGCGAGAAGGTTGACGATGTCCGCAAACCAAGCCCTTCTGGGCCAATCCGGAGCGACGAGGATGACTGGCACCCCTTCCGCCTGGATTTTCTTCAACAGCTTGGGAAGAAGAGGAAGAGCAGGGAACAGATAGGGGAGCTTGAACTGAGACAAGGGAATGGTCAGAGCATCGGCACCCACTGCGAGAGGATCTCGGGCCCTGGATACGAACTGTGGGACCTTCTTGTTCAGGCGAGACGCCAGCAGGTCCACCTCCGGAGTCCCCTAATGACAGCAAAGCTGATGAAAGACGTCCGGATGTAAGGACCACTCTACCGCCGCGGCTGAGAAAATCGGCGGCCCAGTTGTCCACGCCGGGAATGTGCACTGCGGATATCGCTGGGACCGATACCTCTGCCCAGTGGAGAATCTTGGACACTTCTGCTAGAGCCGAGGAGCTCCGTGTCCCCCCTTGGTGGTTGACATATGCCACCGCTGTGGCATTGTCTGTCTAAATCCGGACCGGCAGACCCCTGAGAAGTCTTTCCCAGTGAATGAGAGACAGATAAATCGCCCGTATCTCGAGGACGTTGATCGGCAGAGTTGTCTCCTGAGTCGAACACCGACCCGAAACACCGCTCCCCAGCCGAGAAGGCTGGCGTCCGTTGCCACAATTTGCCAGTGAATCGGAAGGAATGACCGGCCCAGGGAAATGAGAGGTGACATCAGCAACCAATTGAGGGACTGTTTGACCCGGGACGAGAGGCGAATTGGACGATCCAGGCAGAGAACGGACCTGTTCCACCGAGACAGGATGGCCTGTTGAAGCGGTCTCATGTGAAATTGAGCAAAGGGGATCGCTTCGGTCGTCGCCACCATCTTTCCCAAGACTTTCATGGCTGACCGGAAGGATGGAAGCTTCGGGCTCTGCAGCGATCGTACATCTCGCCGCAGAGAGATCAACTTCTCTTCCGGGAGAAACACCCTCGATCAACGGGTGTCGAACAATAATCCTAGAAACACAAGACGTTGAGTTGGAACAAGGCAGGACTTTACCTTGTTTACGAGCCACCCGACACTGGACAGGGTGTCGAGAACGATGGTAAGGCTTTGGAGAGTCTGGTGAAAAGACGGAGCTTTGATTAGAATGTCGTCGAGGTAAGGGAAGAGTACAAGACCTCTGATCCCCAACAGGGCCATCAACGCCGCCATGATCTTTGTAACACTGTGGGCACGGTGGCGAGACCGAATGGCAGGGCGACAAACTGGTAGTGGTCCTGATGAATCGCAAAACGCAGGAATTTCTGATGCCCGTGAAAGATGGGGACATGCAGATAGGCATCTTGAATGTCTATTGAGCACATGAATTCCTGCGCCTCCATGGAAGCGATAACTGAACGAAGGGACTCCATCCTGAAATGTCGCAGGTGAACCCTTCTGGTTCAGCAGTTTGAGGTCCAGAACGGGCCGAACCGTGCCGCCTTTTTCCGGCACTACAAACAAGTTTGAGTAAAACCCTGCGAATTGTTCTGTTCCGGGAACGGGCACAATTACCCCGGAACTGAGAAGAGAGTTGATGGATGCAAAGAAACCCAGAACTAAGGCGGGGTTTTTTGGAGGTCGGGACTCGAAGAAGCGATCCTGGGGCCGAGAAACTAACTCTATTTTGTATCCTGAGGATACAACTTGCTTGACCCAAGCGTCTTCCACCAAGGCAAGCCAGATGTCTCTGAAGAAAAGGAGTCGACCGCCCAGTTGGAAAGGCGCCTCGGGACTTTGCAGATTAGTCATGCCGATGTGGACCTTCCAGTTCTGGACCTGGAGGACCTGCCCTGGTAAGAGTGAGATCGCCAGGATGGAGTGGGCCTAAAGGAGACCTTCTTCCTATCCTGGCGTGCTTGTGGCCTTTGTTGGTTGGAAAAAAGGTTCTGCCGTCGCGACGCGGTGGAAAGACCGAAAGGGCCGAAACTGACGTCTTGGAGGGGGTCTTCGAGGCTTGGACCGAGGAAGAAGAGAGCTTGTGCCCCAAGTGGCGTCTTTGATAATGTGGTCCAGCTGGGATCCGAAGAGATGCGCACTCTGAAAGGGCAGATTGGTAAGGGACTTTTTTGAAGACAAATCCGCCTGCCAGGCCTTGAGCCAAATTGTACGCCGGATTGCAACCAAGTTGCTGGACGCTTGAGCTGCGCAAGAGGCGGCATCTAAGGAGGCGGAGACCAAATGTTCCCCTGCATGGGAAATCTGGTTGGCTAGCTCGGCCAGTCACTCTGGTTGGGCTCCATCAAGAATGCCTTGGCGGAGATCCTCTGCCCAAGTAGCTATGGCCTACCCAAGTGGAAGCAAAGGCTGGGCTTAGCACCGTCGCAGCCGCTTTGAATGCTGACTTTGCTAAGGATTCTATGATCCTGTCGTTAGAATCCTTCAGAGACGCCACAACTGAAATCGGAAGAACCATGTTGTTAGATAGTCTAGACACAGGAGAGTCTACAGAGGGGGAAGCCGACCAGTTGTCTGTGAGCTCTTGAGAAAAAGGATACAGCACGCCGAAACACTTCCCTCTTTGAAAGAGCCTGGTCGGATATTCTCTTTCCCTGGTGAGGAGCTTGCCAAACTCAGAGTGAGAAGCGAAAACTCTGGAAGGTGCTTCTGCCCTTCTGAACGAAACCTCCTGATCTGAGGGTTTCGCAGGCGAGTCTGATTTCGAAAGTGTGGTTAATCGCTGCAATGAGGTTCTGAACCGTAACCTTCATGTCCTCGGCATGGTCCGAATCCAGCTCTAAAATCTCTTCGGATGGCGCATCCGAGAATGCTTCGCCTGACTCGGGTGAGGAAGGACGGGAAGGAGACTGCTGGGAAGGACTATGTGGTGAGATGGTGCGAGGAGAGGATTCCAGCCGGAGATCCTGCCTGGGTCTTTGGCAGCTCATGCCGTGCACGCTTTCCTGCAGAGACCGAGGAGAAGATGGGCAGGGTTAACCGCCGATGCTAAAGATGGCACCGCCCGCTGAAAATAGCCAGGGTGGGGGTGGGTGGAGACAGCGCCGCCTCAGGGACACCTAACATGAGGGGAGAAGGAGGTGGGCGGACTTAGAGCAGGCGGAAGAGAAGCCCGCCCGAGAAAGAAGGCGGGGGGGCGTGGCCGCAATGCAGGACAAGGCCCAAAATGAAGCGGGGCCTGGATTAAACATGGCGGCCGCCTGTCAGCGCAGGGCGGCAGATGCCCCGCAGCACTGCCGCGGCGACCGCTCCCGAGGATCGCTGTGGCCGGGCGGGTGAGAAGCCCACCTAAGAATGAAAGTGCACTGCAGAACAGGCCCAAAAGAAGCCGGGCCCTGGATTAAATGTGGCGGCCGCCGGGAGGCTCGGGGCGGCGCGGAGGCCTCGCAGCACTGCCGCAGCGACCGCTCCCGAAGGATCCATGCCTGAAGCTGCTGAGGAGGATGCGACTCGGGGGGCCTCATACTTACCCTGCCTGATCCGTCTTCTCATGTAAACCTGTGGGAATAAAGGTAGCTTCATCATCCAGCGTGTCTGTGTGATTCTTGTAGAAGAGTGTCCGCGCCTCGTCCAAACTGACAGGCTCGGGTAGGCGAGTGGGTGGGAGACGGGAGACGAGGACCATCTGGATTGCTGACACGCATCCGTGTTCGGAGCTCCTGGTCCTGCTGTAGAGAGGTATGAGGATACGGGGTGGCAGTACATGCCGTACTCATAGTCTCTTTGTGGGACTACAGATGTGACTATTCACTCTGTATCCCTCCGGAAAACCTAAAAGAAAAAAACGACGCACACTGAGGTAGATATGGGTCTAAGAAAGACCCGTGTCCACCTCCTACTGACACTAAGCTAAACTGAGGAAATTAGTGCCGGTTGGTGGGGTGTATACTGCGGAGGAGGAGCTAACCTTTTTTTGTACATCGTGTCAGCCTCCTAGTGGCAGCAGCATACACCCATGGTCTCTGTGTCCCCCAATGAAGCGATAGAGAAAATAACTTTTCACCAGTTTTCAGAAACTGATTAGCTATAGCAGGCTAGCATGTATGGTATGCAAAATTGAGTCTCATCTCCAATTGTAGGTTTAATGTCATCTATGTGGTAATAATCACTTTTTTAGGGCATCTTAAAAAGTTTCATTGTTAAAATGGTTGTTTAGAGAACTAGTTTCTCCTCAAAATATTAATCTGTGGTGTTGCCTTTAGTAAAACATAGCAAATGTTATTGAAAATTCACGTAGAGCTTACCTTTACTATGAATGCCAGCGTTCCTTTCAGTTTCTGGGGCATTACAATACTTTGGACAGTGAACACAAACTGAGCTTCATTAGAAATGCCTGGATAAAACATGAAAAATGGATATTTGTACTATGTTAGCCTGTAGATAAAAACATTGTAAATACTGAGGGAGACCTCAGTAGATTATATCATTGAGGATAAATCAAGCGCCACCTCTCCAGCTAATGACCAAGGCTCCTTTCTCAACGTTGGAATTGGTGGTGGTGGATCCCCACTGTCCACAGAAGGGAGACAACTCGAAGACCCTCATTTTGAAAAATAATAAAAGCAGTTGGTGTCAAAAGTATTAACTGCCTATTGTCACAAGACGCAAACTTACCTGGAGGCAACTGGAATGGAATCGGTATCCCATCATGTACAGAAGATCCTTCAGGCCTCTGCATTTTGGTATTTAAGGAGTCTAAAACATTCAGCTCCATATTTTTAAGAAAGCTTTGACTCTGGTTTTCTAAGATGATGGAGACTGTGACCTGACTCTCCTTCTGTAAATCCCCTTGAATGTCATACATCTGTTAAAAAGAATATGTTCAAAATGTGAATAGAAAACACCAGCGCACCCTTTGTCCCAAATAATGAGGATGCACAAGTATAATTTTACAATATTTGATAAAGGTAAATATTAGTGACAGCATTCACAGGAATGAAAAGTGTTCATTGCTCGGATTTGATACCTGACAATAAATGCTAGTATACTTTCAGTACTACATATACTAGACACTGCTATAATATGTATTGGGGAACACTGCTGTGCCATATTAGCTTTGGCTCTTTGATATTGGGGACATTGTTATTGGTAACATGCCATACTCGCATAGATCCATGTGTTGGATACATGAAAGGTAACATACAAAAATCATTCATTAAGTTAACTACAAATTTCATGACTATTTACTCACCATCTTGATAAATTTGTTTTCAGACAAAAGCTGGTAACTGGACATTGGCTATGAAAAAAGCAAAAATAAAAGTTTAAAAAAGCACTACCCAAAAGCACTGTAACCCCTGCAATATTGTGAAAGCAACAGCTATATTTTAAAGGTCCGTGCACAAAAAGTTAACAAGTTTTCTGGTGGAATCTGCTTCAGGCAACAGTCATTTGTGGAATTTTTGTGTTTCCTGAAGCGTTCTTTGCAGCCTTCCGATTGAACTCGCTCTGAAATAGGCTTTGTCCATTCAGGAGGCAATTCAAAGAAGTGACATAACCTTTGAAAAACACCTGGTTGGAAAAAAAAAAAAAAAAAAAAAAATGTGAAGCAGAAAAAGGAAAAAAATAAAAAATAAAAAAAATAAACATGGAGCAAAGTGGTTTTATAATAAAAATGAGTTTCTAAAGCGAATTTTCAAGTCAACCTGCTTCAAAAATACTGTGTTCACATTCCCTAATAAGTAGAATACCATTTTAAGTTACTCTATTTGTCCTTATTTTCTTACTGGAAGAGGCTCTTCTTCATCTAATGTCCCATTATGAACAGATTCGGAATGATCGCCCACATGAGATTCGTTGTGATGATGGTGACGGTGATGTTTCTTCTTCCGAGATTTCTTATCCTCCTTTGGCTCATCTTTTTCCTTCTTGTGTTTTTTCTTGTGTCGATGAGATTTCTACCAAAACAGGAAAACTAGAGTATAGCAATGTTATCATATCACACTATATCCAACATCAGCAATGGATTTTTACAATATGGGACAGTCTGGTTTGTTACATATGTCAGTGAATAAGGGTCAGCACACACGCAGCAGATTTGAGGTGCAGATTTAGCACTGCAAAATGACAGTGTAATGTACAATGTAGACAGAGGTTTGACAGGAGTTTAACAGCAGCCCATTCTGTTGTCATTTTTTTGGTGTCTTTCTCCTGCCACAAGAATCACGGAATTGTCAAGGCTTTCCCTTTACCTAGTAACTCAAGTAAATAATTGCTTTTTTTGTGGTCAGTAAAAGTTGAATTGAATTTGCGCATAAATGTAAATCTGTTGTTTGGGGAAAAGTTTAGGATACTTCAACCAAACTTACAAGATTCGACATCCAGAGTGTCAATTTATGCTGCGGATATTAAAACAGCAGTCTTATTTGGTATTCTATAATTTTTTCTACAGTATGTAACATAGTGCCGGTGCATTAAAATACTTGAGATCTCAATTTTCATCGGTTTCCAGCACTTTTCTGCTCTTTCTGAATCTCGTGGCTAATTCCAACTCTCCGGAATTACACTCAGGTTAGCTTGGGAACCAGAAGTCGCTTTCACATTGTAATGCAAGGTCAGCCTATGGGGCTTAGTTCTGATGCTCCATAGCCTTACACTGTGAAAGAAACTTCTAGCTCAAAGCCTTGAGTGACCCGGCGAGTCAGAAGTGGACAACTGCAGCACTGGAGAAGGCAATCGGTAAGTATTTTAATGCACCAGCACTACGTTACATATACATTTAGAGGGGATTATGAAATAACAATTTTGCTACGCTTCTGTAAGAGGAAACAGCAGAAGCCAATCGCCAAATGCAGCAAGGTCCAGACTATTAGCATGGATTATGCCACATTGAAAGTGCTACAAAATTCTGCAGCATATCCAACTCGCATGCACACACCAATACAGTATTCTAAATGTTTTTCCGTAACTCCCAGTTATAATCTTAGTCAAAACAGATGTTCAGTAATAAAAATTAGAATGTGACAATAATGACCTTCTCTGGTTCTTCCTCAATTCTTTCCTCTGGTTCTTCTGCTTTCGTAAGCTCTTCTGGCTCTTCCACAGGTGTAATTACTTCTGGAAGGCTCTGAGTGGAACGGTTCTGTTAGAATGAAAGGTTGCTCATTAAAAAAAATGGTGCAGGAATAGACATCAGAAAAAAAAGTACAAGAAAAAGGAAAATGGTGCTCACTGCAGGCTTTTATTTCAAAGCCTCTACAAGGAAGTTCAGGTTTGACTAGTTAAAAGGGTATTCTCACCTCATACATGTATGGCATATCCATAGGACGAGGCATACATATAAAGTAGATGTAGCAGAGGCAGGTTCCACCAGGACCAGCATCTATCTTGCATATGAGGCCCAGATGTTCGCTGCTGTCAGTGGAGCGGTGGTATGGATCCCTTTCATTTGTACAGAAGTTACAACTAGTGATGGGCTAGTATATTCGTTGCTCGGGTGTCCTCCGAGTATTTTGGCATGCTCAGAGATTGTTTTCCTCGCCTCAGCTGCATGATTTGCGGCTGCTGGACAGCCTGAATACATGTGGGAATTCCCTAACGAACAGGCAACCCCCACATGTATTCAGCCTGTCCAGCGGCCGCAAATCATGCAGCTGAGGCAAGGAAAACAATCTCTGAGCACGCCAAAATACTCGGAGGACACCCAAGCAACGAATATACTCGCCCATCACTAGTTAAAACCACTCAACATTACTCGACGCGGACCCACACCTGCAATACTTCTAGTATAATCTGTGGTTATGTCATAAGTGTACAACTTGAGAAGACCCCTTTAACTCTAATATATCCGAGCCCCCATGTCACATATAAAAAGAACAGAGATTTCTATTCAATAAATGGCACTATAGCAATTTTAAGACTCCAAGATGCACTGTTCATCCATTTTATTTCTTTTGTTGATGAAAGACCCTGCACATCTTAATGATAGGAAGAGATAGAGAACTTAAAAAGCGATCTGCCTGATCACTGACAGGACCGGGTGGTAGTTCATAGCTGCACAGTTTGATCAACCTGTCATGTACTAATAATTTTGGCAAGTCCAGGACAGTGGGAAAACCTAACATATAAAAGCTTACAACAGCGTACAACGAGATGGTGAAAACAGTGAGCCATAATTTCTTCAGATTAAAAAGCATATCACAAGCAACTCAGCAAATGTTAGGCCGTTTGCAAAATATCTAATGCGATAAAAGTCAAAGTCATTGTGGCTCTTCGTTATTGGCCATAAAGTCAGGTTTGCTTCTAATCTGAATAAAAGTTGGAACAGTAAACCATATCCTGAAAGCTGGCTTCTACAGACCTTTATGTGCAATTACGATACCATGAAGTGCCACAGTTATTGATATGAATTAAAAAAAAAAAAAAAAGCTACTGCCTTCACTGTACACACACCTGTTCCTGTGGTGGCATCTGAGATCCAGCGAGCCAGAAGTCTATGTCCTAAAAAAATGTAAAAAAAAAAAAAAAAAAGTTTTAAAAAAAAAAAGAATAAAAAAAAGTAGTGTAACCATTGTAAGTGCACGAATAGATAAGCTCTAACTAATGAGGGTAGCAAACAAAATCAAGCGATAACTGATGTGACATCTGGCTACAAATGGAGAGACCGAGTCACATCACTCACATCTGCTGGGGTCTTTTCTTGTGACTTTTCCCCTTCATCCTTCAGTTCCAGTTCATCTTCCCGGACTTCCTTGGTTGTTGACTTCTTGCGTTTTGTCTTCTCTTCTTTGCTTTTCTGTCACGAAAATGAAAAAAAAAAAAAACACATACCAACGAATGAAAATTAAAACCAGGGATTCTCTCTCCCCTCCATGGAACAAACAGCTAGTGGTGTTAAGCAGCAGAACAACCTCTTCATTAAATACTAAGGTACAGACAGTTCACAAATTAGAATAGCTAAGCACCTTTTTTTCTTTCTTCTTCACTCGCTCAGACTCTGGTTGCTTTTTCTCCTTCTTGCTTGGCTTTTTAACTTTTGGATCCAACGTGGAGGCCTCATTCTCGGGAGATTTCAGATTGTCTGTATTTCGGTGCCTTTGAACTGGAAGTTTCTCTGTGTCGGCTAAAGGTCTGGAAAACAAAGACTATTTCTGGGACGTGTAATTGTTTTAGCATTGAACTGGTCTCAATCTTTAGCAAAATGATTTGTTATGCATTTGTTAGATCCACAAGAGTGAAAATCCAACAAGTTCTTACTGAAGAAGCCACAAGAAATATTCAAATCTTACAATGGGAACGCTGTCACAAATATTAGTCCTACTGTCTACCTGAAGAACCAAACGTTTTCTGGGAAACTTGCTGATGCATTCCTTAATAGTTGAAACCCCACTTATATGCATGTAGATTGTCATCAGGTCTGATACGTATTTAATGAAATACTACCTGTGTGAGCGGACCGTTAAACCTTCAAAGTAAATGTACGTATATGTACAACAACCTGTGTGAAGGAGGCTCACACATGTGGTGTGAGCTCAGGTACGGAGTCTCCTCTATGCAGGCTGACCACAGCGCTGACGTACATACAAGTCATTTCACGGAAAAAGCTTAAGGGTTTATTCAGAAGTGTAGGACTCCACACTATTTTCAATGATTAAATCTGTGTCTAAGAACAGTAACCGGATCAGAGCTCCGATTTCTGCCATTAAACATTTAGATGCTGCTGTCAAGGTTTGGCATTGGCATTTAAATGGAGCGGTTGCCGATGCACGTGTGCCAATGCGCTCTTCAGCTTCCCCATGACAAAATCCAGGGTACAGATGTGAATCCAAGGCTGAGGGAGGCCTGCTGCCATCTTGGTACTCCTGTGAAGATCAGCCACAGAATATAAGTCATTGTTTTTCTGAAGCCCAGTCTTGGAAGAACATCAATGACACAGCATGCTGTAGTATTGCAATATATAGTATGAATGATCAAACAACCAGTGGCTCAAAACACCTAAGGGAACTTTAAAAAAAAAACAAAAAAAAAAAACACAATGTGGTTTTTGGTCACCAAATCTCCCTAATAAAATCTGGAATAAAAAAATAAAATAAATGTATGTATATATTAATATCAATAGAGCCATCAGCTTGCCAAGCAAGGTCTAGTACAGATTAGTGACAGAAGACTAAAATATCAGATCTCAGAAAGAGGCGACAGAAGTTAAGAGTGAAAGAAAACTTAAAAATAAACAAATAGACAAATCTAAAAATCATAATATGTTGTCATATGGTTACATACTTATCTAAATCAATATCCAGTGCTCTATATGGATCATTTGGGTCCTTGTCATCATCATCACTGGGAAGAGCATTCTAAATGTAAAAAAAAATGACAAGCATTGAGTGCACTGTCTTTCAAAAGATTATACACGATATTTAAAAAAAAAAAATAAAAAATAAACTAGATGTTTTGTAACTTAATGGTACACTGTTGCAGTTTCAATAAAACAGGTGTTTTATCAGAAGATTATTTGAGGACTCTGTAACTCTTTCCCCACCACCGATTAGCAGCTTTTTGGCTACGCACAGTGTATACAAAGCTGCCAATCTGTGTGGTGGGCGGAGCTATACAGAGCTCAGCATTCAGGGAACTGGTAGACCGACAGTAGAGAAAACAGTGATTTTGTCAAAATGATAGGAAGACGACTAGAAAGTGATACATCACTGGAATCAGGCTCTCTAACCCTACATCATGCTGCTCTCAGATGAGGAAGCAAGAACCTGGTGGCAGCTTCCCTTTAAATCACAGGTTCAGTCTTGCTGACATTTGCTGCATGTTGTTGAAAACACAGTCAATCTGTTGCTTTTACAGTAGGGATGGGCAACGCAGTCAGTGATCCCTCATAGTAATAAAGATGGATTGCTGCTGTAATTTGTTGCTAAGGTGGCAAAGAAAGCTAACCACCAAAGCTACACAGGACATCTCTGAACTTCCGCATTCCAAGTTCTCCAATCCGAGCTCTTTAAATTATTACCAACAACTATATCCATATTATAAAATACTATGGTCATCTAACCTGTCTGCAGTGTGTAACGATATGAAAATATGAATTAATCCAGAATGATGCATACAGACTGTGCCCTCTCATCTGCCACCATCGCGCACTCTAACCGGCTTGTTTATCTATTCTCCCTACAGGTACATCACTCAGCTTTCCGCAGAGACTTCCTACCTCTGCACATAGCATTCACTCGGTACGTCACTCAGCTTTCCACAGAGACTTCTTACCTCTGCACATAGCATTCACATGGTATGCCTTTCAGCTAACCCCAGCTTACCCCAGTATTATTTATGACCTTGTTTACTCTGGCTTGATCATATGCATCTGGTCCACTCTTAATTATCTGACCAAGAGGAGCACAGACCACTCCTCTCAGCTTCACACCTGAATGCACTTTGTAGCACATATATTGCATAGCACAAGTCTGCAAAGACTTTAGTCTGCAGTGTGTATCCTAGAAGTGTGAGATGATATGAAAATATTAATTAATCCAGAGCTGAACCAGAAGGGAACAGAAGGTAACTGGAAAGAGTCACTGTAAACAATGTTTTTGTTTGTTTCCACTCTAACCCCTATAATCCTTCACTTTCTGATAACCCCACTAATCCCTACACCTAGAAATGAACTGTTCATCTCTTCTTCAATCCTTCCAATCCGTGTCGCCTCTTCCTCAGATCTGTTCCTCAACATACAATCCTGTCTCCAAACACAGACAGCCCCCTCATGCTCCCACCTGCTAACACTTTCTCTGCTCCTTCTCACTGCTGGCGATATCTCTCCAAATCCTGGTCCTCCTCACCACATTCCCACAGTCATTTCTACCTCCCATCCACACCCAATCACAACTTTCCATAACCACTCCAACCATATACACATTCGCCCAGCCCCAGCTTCCCCAGTCCCACTAACAGGAGCTCTGTGGAACGCTCGCTCTGTCTGCAACAAACTTTCTTACATCCATGATCTTTTTATTACTAACAAACTTTCCTTCCTCGCCATCACCGAAACCTGGCTCACATCCTCTGACACAGCCTCTCCTGCTGCACTCTAATATAGTGGATTCCAGCTGCAGGCATGGTGGAGGAGTTGGTTTTCTCCTGTCAGATAACTGCTCCTTCACCCCAATCCCACTGCCACCCTCTGTTACCCTCCCTCCCTTCGAGGTGCACTCTGTGCGCATCTACTCCCCCTCCAACTAGCTGTCATATACCGCCCTCCAGGGTCAGCCACCACCTTCTTTGACCACTTCACCACCTGGCTATTTCATTTCCTTTCCACTGATATCCCCACTCTCATCCCCACTCTCATCTTGGGCGACTTCAACATCCCCATTGACACTTCCCTCTCAGCTGCCACTAAACTTCAATCTCTCACTTCCTCCTTCGGCCTCACTCAATGGTCTTCTGCAGCCACTCACAAAGATGGCCACACACTAGACCTCATCTTCACCCGCCTCTGCTCCCTATCTAGCCTCTCTAACTCGCCTCTTCCTCTCTCTGACCACAACCTACTTACATTCTCTTCCCTCTCCTCCTCAGGTCCACAATCCCCACCTCAAAAACTCGCACACCCTCGCAGAAATCTTCAACACCTCAATCTACACTCACTGTCTGAATCCCTCCTCCCTCTTACAGACATAAGTTCCTTACACAATGCGGATGCCGCTGCTGTTCTATATAACAGCACAATAGCTGTAGCTTTGGAATCAGTTGACCTTTCAAACATACCAAAGCTCACAAAATCAACAGACAGCCCTGGCACACCAGCCTGACCAAAGAACTGAGGCGGGCTTCCAGGGCTGCTGAGCGGAGATGGAAAAAATCCCACTCCAATGAGGACTTAATCACATTCAAACAGTCCCTCACTACTTTCAAGGCCACACTCGGTGCAGCAAAACAAACCTACTTCTCATCTCATATCCTCCCTGTCTCACAACCCTAAACAGTTATTCAACACCTTCAATTCTCTCCTCCTCCCCCAGCATCTCCTCCCTCTCCACTCATCTCAGCAGAAGACTTTGCCTCATTTTTCAAGGAGAAGATTGATAACATCAGAGACAGTTTCAGTCAACAACCCACAGTGCCCTTCCTCCTACCTGCCCTGCCCTCCTCCCCTAAAACCAACTTCTCCACCATTACCAGTTCTGGTTGCAGTATATATTCCCCCTCAAGCATCTGTTAAAGCTGCTATTGGTGAATTAGCTTGCAAAATATCAGAATGGGAGAAAGGATCTCCAGAAGCATTTGTGATCGTAATGGGGGACTCTAACAAAGGAAAACTCAACCTGGATCTCCCCAAATTTACTCAAAATATAAACTGCTTCACGAGAGAGAACAATACGCTGGATCACTGCTATACAGTCATAAAAGGGGCCTACAGGGCAGTGAGGAGAGCAGCAGTGGGCTTTTCAGATCATTGTCTAATTCATTTAATTCCAGCCTACAGGCAAAGGTTGAAAACATCCAAACCTACAGTTTATACAAAGAAGACATGGTCTGAGGAGGCAAAATTGCAACTACAAGCATGCTTTGAATGCACGGACTGGGAGGTATTCCAGGAAACATGCTCGGGTCTGGATGAATGGGTTGATGCAGGGTCCTCATATATCCGTTTTTGTGAAGACACGTTTATTCCATCCAAATCTGTCCACTTTCGGGGAAACAACAAGCCGTGATTTACAAATAAAGTCAGGTTGATCCGTAAGAGAAAAGAGGAGGCTTATAAAGCAGGCGATATTACTGAATTCAAGAAACTTAGGAACTCGCTATCTAAAGAGATCAAGTTAGCCAAACACGAGTATGCAAAGATTCTGGAGGAAAGGTTCTCATCAAAAGATACTAGATCTGCATGGCGAGGATTAAGAGGTCACCAATTATAAAAGCCACCCCACTATAGTGAACCCCAGCAGAAGTCTGGCAGCAGAGTTAAATGAATTCTACTGCAGATTTGAGGCAAGCTCTACACACAGTGGCTATTCATATCTCAGCTCCTCAGTCTGTTCATATAAAGATCATTCATTGTGAAACACCCAAGTAGTGATATCCGAGGCAGAGGTGATACGCATCCTGAAGGGACTTAAGGTCAAAAAGGCACCTGGCCCTGATGGTGTTATCTCCAATGTGTCTGAAAGTATGTGCTACCCAGCTTGCCCCTATACTGACAAATATATACAATGTGTCACTGAAAGAGGGCGTTGTACCTCAGTGTTGGAAAAGTTCCACAATTATCCCTGTCCCCAAGAAAGTGGGATCCTCTGAGTTGAACGACTATAGACCAGTAGCACTCACATCTGTAGCTATGAAAGTCTTCGAAAGAATTATGATGTCCCACCTGATAAAATTCACGCAGAAGCTATGGGACCCGCTTCAGTTTGCCTATAAGGAGAATCGTTCGGCAAACGACACTGTAATTCTGGCACTGAAGTACATTTTGGATCATACAGATGAACTGCACTCATATGTCCGGATTCTTTTCATGGACTTTAGCTCAGCGTTCAATACCATTGATCCGAATTTACTTCATAAGAAAATGGTAGCTCTTGGAGTCCCTCTCAACTTATGCTTGTGGATTTATAACTTCCTGACAGCCAGGATACTACAGAGTGTAAAAGTTGGACCATTCACGTCGGACACCTTGGTCACAAACATCGGGGCACCTCAAGGGTGTGTTATGTCCTCGTTACTGTTTTCTCTCTATACGAATGATTGCATCTCTTCAGCAGACTCAGTAAAAATCTTGAAATTTGCCGATGATATGACACTGATTGGTCTCATCAGGGGAAATGCTGAAGACTTGTATCGGAGTGAGGTGAAAAGAATATGTGACTGGTGTAAAGCCAATAATCTTGTACTCAACACTAAAAAAACTGCTGAGATGGTTGTGGATTTTAGGAAAGATCAACATGAGATACTTCCAATCTACATCCATGACGAAGTGGTTCTTAGGGTCACAGAGACCAAATTCCTTGGTGTTATCTCTCATGATCTTAAATGGGGGAAAAATGTGGATGCGGTTATAAGAAAAGCACAACAGAGGATGTTCTTCCTGCGTCAGCTGAAAAGATATGGTTTGTCTAAGAATCTGCTGATCTTATTCTTTAATGCTGTCATCAGATCTGTCATTTGTTCCTCTCTGATAGTCTGGTATGGGGGAGCCACTGCGCATGACAAACTCCGCTTACAAAGGACTTTCAGAACAGCAGAGAGAATTATAGGTTCCCCCCTGCCTAAAATCCAGGATCTTTATGATAAGAATATTCGATCCCACGCATTGAAAATTTCATCCGATCCCTCTCACCCGGGACACTCCTCATTCCAACTACTCCCTTCAGGACGTCGCTTCAGAGTCCCCAAATGCAGCACCAACCGCCATATGAACAGCTTCTATCCACTCTCTGTTTAACAATTAAATCGTCATGTGTAGACTATATACTGTATCGGTCTTGTTAGATGTTACTTGTTGTATCTGTTGTTATATATTATGTTGCCTCTTTGCCACAAAGAATTCCTTGTATATATGTAATATGTACTTGGCGATAATAAATTTGATTGATTACAGAAGATCGACTCTCCACTCTACTCTCAAGATCACATCTCACTACCTGTGCACTTGACCCGATCCCATCCCACTTCAACCCAAACCTCACCGCAGTCTTCATCCCAACCCTAACCCATCTCTTCAACCTCTCACTAACAACTGGTGTTTTCCCCTCAAGCTTTAAACATGCCTCAATCACACCTATCCTCAAAAAGCCCTCTCTTGACCCATCCTCTGTATGAAGCTATCGCCCTATATCACTTTTCCCCTATGCCTCAAAACTACTGGAACACCACGTCCATCTTGAACTATCCTCCCACCTCTATTCTTGCTCCCTCCTTGACCACTTGCAATCCGGCTTCTGGCCACACCACTCCACTCCACTGAAACTGCCCTAACTAAGGTCACCAATGACCTACTAGCCGCCAAGGCCAAGCAACACTACTCTGTACTCCTCCTCCTGGACCTGTCCTCTGCCTTTGACACAGTGGACCATTACCTATTACTATAGACCCTCTCATCTCTTGGTATCACAGACTTGGCCCTATCTTGCATTGCGTCATACCTAGCAGACCGGACATTCAGCGTCTCCCATTCGCACACCACCTCCTCACCGCACCCCCTATTCATCGGAGTCCCGCAAGGTTCAATCCTAGGGCCCCTGCTCTTCTCCGTTTACACCTTCGGCCTCTGACAGCTCATAGAATCTCATGGCTTTCAGTATCATCTCTATGCTGATGACACACAGAAGATCTCTGGACCAGATATCACCTCCCTACTAAACAGAATCCCTCAATGTCTGTCAGATATTTCATCCTTCTTCTCCGCTAGATTTCTAAAACTTAATATGGACAAAACAGAATTAATCATCTTCCGCCCATCTCACGTGACCCTCCCAACGGACCTATCCATTAAAGTAAACAGCTGCCCACGCTCTCCAGTCCCACAAGCTCGCTGCCTCGGGGTTATCCTTGACACTGATCTCTCTTTCAAACCACATATCCAAGCCCTTTCCGCTTCCTGCCAACTTCAACTCAAAAATATTTCACAGATCCGTGCATTCCTCAACCAAGAATCTGCAAAAACCCTAGTCCATGCCCTCATCATCTCCCGCCTTGACTACTGCAACCTCCTGCTCTGTGGCCTCCCCTCTAACACTCTCGCACCCCTCCAATCTATTCTTAATTCTGCTGCCCGACTAATCCACCTGTCACCCCGCTATTCCCCGGCCTCTCCCCTCTGTCAATCCCTGCACTGGCTCCCCATTACCCAAAGACTCCAGTTCAGAACCCTAACCATGACATACAAAGCCATCCACAACCTGAGTCCTCCCTACATCTGTGACCTAGTCTCCCGGTACTTACCTGCACGCAACCTCCGATCCTCACAAGATCTCCTTCTCTACTCCCCTCTTATCTCCTTTTCCCACAATCGCATACAAGATTTCTCCCGAGCATCCCCTCTACTCTGGAACTCTCTATCACAACATATCAGACTCTCGCCTACCATGGAAACCTTCAAAAAGAACTTGAAGACCTACCTCTTCCGACAAGCCTACAACTTGCAGTAACCACCGATCCACCAAACCGCTACACGACCAGCTCTACCCTCGCCTACTGTATCCTCACCCATCCCGTTGTAGATTGTGAGCCCTCGCAGGCAGGGTCCTCTCTCATCCTGTACCAGTCGTGACTTGTATTGTTTAAGATTACTGTACTTGTATTATGTATACCACTCCTCACATGTAAAGCGCCATGGAATAAATGGCGCTTAAATAATAATAATAATAATAATAATAATAATAATAATAATAACCTGTTCAATGTCAGATTGTACATGATTATAGCGGCAGATATGTTACCCGGGTCCTACTGTAATGACTGCAGACAAGGCAAACATGCCTGGAGCCATCAATCGGATGAAATGTTACCAGCTCCCACTCACCTCTCGATATGAAACTATGCTAACACATTCCATTTAAGGCTATTTTCCTTGTTAGTTACACATATATAGGACAAATTAATATACTATTAAAGACAAAGCTGTCCCGATAAATAGCTAAGCCAACCCCCTTCTGTCCACAATTGGGCCGTGACAGAAAATATGTTGTCTTAGCTACTCATATGAGCCAGTCTACCCCCCCCCCCCACACACACACACGACATGCCACACAGGAGAAACTTTCCTGTGTCGAGCACACACAGGAAGTAGAGCTGCCAGAACTCGGGTCAATAGCTGAAGAGAGGGACGAATTTTTTCCTACATTTTTATCAAGTTCTACACATTCAGATTGTGGGCAGCACGGTGGCTCAGTGGATAGCACTGCAGCCTTGCAGCACTGAGGTCCTGGGTTCGAATCCCACCAAGGACAACATCTGCAAGGAGTTTGTATGTTCTCCCCGTGTTTGCGTGGATTTCCTCCGGGTTCTCCAGTTTCTTCCTACACTCCAAAGACATACTGATAGGGAATTTAGATTCTGATAATTTGTGCAAACTGTAAAGCGCTGCGGAATATGTTAGCGCTATGTAAAAATAAAGGTGATCATTATTATATAAACAAATCAAAAGATTCTTTTAAACTTGACCCACCCTTTAAGTACTTATGTCACATCCTCGCATAGGTAAAATACAGAAAATGTTATAAATATGTATGCCTGACGTCGAAACCTTCTTCTATGTGATTTTTTTTTGCTTTTTTTTTTTTTATATATATAAGGCAATGTTTACACGTTCATTATTTGGTCAGTATTTTACAACAACATTTGTAAGCCAAAACCAGGAGTAGGATGAGGATAAATTATAGAAACACGTCACCACTTCTGGATTTATCACCCTCTCCTGATTTTCGCTACAAATACTGAGGTAAAATACTGACCAAAAACAGAGTGTGAACAATGCTGAACCTTGATAAAAAAAAAATCCTCGTCTGTGTACAAGATCTAAAAGTGTTGTTTTGTGTATGTCTTCTATAAAGAATAGGTTCCTAATACTAGGTGTTGGTTAATAAATTAGCCAACCTCTGGCATCTCTTCGGTAACGATGTCCACGTGGTGAGCGGGGGCAATGTCCTCATCACTCTCGGTGTGAACAGACTTGTGTCGACGGGTCTTGCCGCTTTTCTTGTCTTTTTCCTTCTTTCTTTTCTTGTCCTTCTCCTGACGCTGTTTGGTTCTTCGCTCCTCCTCCAGCTTCACGTATTGGTCTGAATTGGGTAGACCTAATAAAGTTGACAAATCTCTACTCTTCAGTACAGACTTAAACTTCGCAAAACATGGGAAAAGGTATATAAAAAAAAAAATGATATTACATTGTTCCAAATAAAAAAATTAAAGAGGTTGTCCACTACTTTATCATTGTTGACCTATCCTTAGGATTAGGATAGGTCATCAATGTCTGTTCGGTCAGGGTCCGACACCCCACACCCCTGCCAATCAGCGGTTCACAGTGTCGGCAGCCACCAATGCTGAACTCAGGAGCTGCTTCGTCTTCTGATAGTGGCCACAACCAGGTACTGAACATCCACCTCCTATTCAAATCAATACAGGGAGGATGTGCAGTACCCGACCATAACCAGAAGACAGAGCAGCTCCTCAGTTTAGCATTTCTGGCCACCACCAAGAACGGCTGAACAGCAGCCGTGCCAGGTGTCGGACTCAGACCAAACAAATATTAATAACCTATGCTAAGGCTAGGTCATCAATGATAAAATAGTAGACAACATCTTTAATATGGAGTCACCCTACGGAAAATCTTATAAAGCACTTCTTTCTACTTCCATTAAGCCATAAAAGTTGTCAAGTGTGTGCTAAAAATATATAACGCCCCAACATGCACATTTGTATTACAGATATGGAAGGACATATATTGTGAAGAAAAAGAAGAGAAGTGGGTTTCATACCTGGAACTTTCAGAGGAACAGAAAGATCAATCTGCACTACAGGTATATGGTCGACCCCAGGCGAGTCCTGGTACAGCTGTGGATAGAAAACGCACGCTCCAATGTATGGCAGGGCAACTGTCTGAAAAGTGAGAAATGAGCACGTGGAGACAGCTACATATGAATTAGTGAGACAGCGCAGCAACGCTGACCACCAGTAGGTGCAATGTACCTAACAGCGAGTACTGAAACTGAAGAACAACTTGGTTTTTGCAAGTTAAGTTCCTTGTATTGTGCCAAATAAAGGAACTATTAACCTCCCCTAAGGGTGCAGATAATTTTAATTTTTTTCAGCCCCTTTATAAAAGGGGTATTTTTTTTTTTTTTTAATTTTTCCACAGACATAAGGCTTGTTTTCTTGTAATTTTGAAAGAGAACATTCATTTTACCAGTGTACAGGAAAATAGAAAAAAAAATTGCAAGTGCAGTGAAATTGTGGGAAAAAAAAAAAAAAAAAAAAAACACAAAACATTCCAACTTTTTTTTTTAACCGCATGTTTAATGGCGTAAATATGACCTGGCAACGTCATTTCTCAGGTCAGTACCACTACAGAGATACCAAAATTATATTTTAGAGAGAACCTGTCAGCAGGGTTTTGCTAAGTAAACTACAGCCAATGTCATGTTGCCGCTATTACATTGATTAAAATGACACCTGGGGTGAAGAAATAGGGATTTTTGTGTACTCACCGTAAAATCCTTTTCTCCGAGCCAATCATTGGGGGACACAGAGACCGTGGGTGTTATGCTGCTGGCCACTAGGAGGACACTAAGTAAACCAGAAAAAAGTTAGCTCCTCCCCTGCTGCATACACCCTCTCGCTGGCCGAGATTCTCCAGTTCGGTGAAAAAAGCAGTAGGAGCATAAACAGTTAACCATAACAATATCAACGCCTAAGAATGCTACAGTGAGCCAATATTCTAAAAAGGGTGGGTGCGGTGTCCCCCAATGATTGGCTCGGAGAAAAGGATTTTACGGTGAGAACACAAAAATTTCTATTTCTCCTATGCCTCATTGGGGGACACAGAGACCGTGGGACGACCTAAAGCAGTCCCTGGGTGGGGAGCATACATATGCTAATACCCCATGTACCACTGAGTGAACACCGTGGTACTGCCGATTGCAGGCAGCATCTGCCAAGAGCTACATCCGCAGAAGCCTGAGAATGAATTAGGCAATTTTTGTAAAGGTACGCAAGCTGGACAAGTCGCAGCCTTGCGGAGAGGCCTGAGAATGAATTTGGAAACCTTTTGTAAAAGTATTCAGACTGGACGAAGTCACAGCCTTGCAGACCTGTTCTGCCGAGGCCTGGTGCCAAAAGAGCGAAGAGGCGCTCACTGACCAGGTAGAGCACGCCTTAATCCCCGCTGGGACAGGCGCGTTCCTGACACGGTAGGATACCTGAATCGCCAAGCGAATCAACCTGGCTAGACCCTTCCTATGCCCGTCTGGAAGTATGAACAGGGCATCTGAGTTGTGGAAAGGAGCTATCCGCGAGATGTACCGTCTCAGCGCCTAACCACATACAGGGTGTGGAGGGCCTTCTCAATGCGATGGACTGGTGCCGGAACAAAGGGAAGGCAAAATAATTTCCCCGCTGAGATGGCAAGAGGAGAGGACCTTGTCCAGGAAGGACGGGAACGTCCTGAGAATGACCTTTTCCTGATGAAAATTCAGAAACGGAGAACAGGAAAGGGCTGCCAATTCCAAAACTCGTCTGATTGACGTAGTTGCCACTAGAGAGACCACCTTCCAAGAGAGGACGGTCAGTGACACGTTCTGCACTCCCTGAATGAACGTCTTGAGATGAAGCTTGGTGGCAATTTGTGTTGGAAAAGCACTGACAAGGCCGAAATGTTGCCATTGAGCAAGCTAAGCGCAAAGGCCTGATATTAATCCGGATTGAAGGATTTCCAATATGGCCAGAATGGAAATTACCGGAGGTGATCGACCATGAACCTTGCACCACAAAAAAAGGAAGATTGTCTAGGTGCGTCGATAGATGCGCATGGACACAGGCTTCCTGGTACTAATCATGGTGGAAATCACGTCATGAGGGAAACCAGCCTGAGCTAAAAACCAGGATTCAACGGCCACGCCGTCAAAGACAGGACCCCGGAGTTCTGGTGGTAAATCGGGCCCTGCGAGAGTAGATCCATATGATATGAAAGTCACCAGGAGACGTCAGCAACTAGTTGTATTAGTTCTGCATACCATGCTCGGCACGGCCAGTCTGGCGCGACTAGGATCATTGGCACTACCTCCGCTCTGATCCTCTTGATGACCCTCGGAAACAAGGGAAGGGGGGGGGGGAGAGATGTACAGGAGCCGGAACCAGAGCTATGGAGGTATGGCGGAACTAGAGCGTCCGCTCCGATGGCGCAAGGATCGCGTGATTGGAAAATGAACCGTTCCACATTCGGAGTACTCCAATGATGACAAATCTGCTGAAAGAGTTCCGGATGAAGAGACCACCTCCCCAAGGCAATGCCTTGGTGACCGAGAAAATCTATCTTCTAATTTTCCAAGCCCGGGACGTGGCTTGCTGAGATGGGCGAATGGTTGGTCTCGGCCCTATTGAAGATGAAACTCACTTTGTGCATGGCCATCCTGCCCCGAAAACCTCCCTGACGGTTGATATACGCTACAGCCGTGGCATTGTCGGATTGAGAGCTGATGGGGAGACCTGCTAAGAGATGGTGGAAACTCATTAGAGCCAATCTGATTGTTCTTATCTCCCAAAGTTATTGGGGAGACGTGACTCTCGGTTTGACCAATGACCTTGTGCCGTGAGGTGACGAGGGACCGCACCCCAACTGAGGAGACTTGTGTCGGAGGTTACTACCAACCATCTTACTGTGGGTAAAGACCTCCCTTGATTCAGGGAGGACCTCGGTGTCTACTACCCGAGGGCTTGCCTGTCCCGCAGGGAAGGAGGAATCCGACGGTCCAGGAAGAACGGGTTCTCGTCCCAAGCTAACAGCAATGCATGTTGTAAGGGACGGAGGTGGAACTGTGCAAATGGAACTGCTTCCATCGCTGCCACCATCCTTCCGAGAACTCTCATGCTGAAACGAATGGAGAGAGAAACTGGTCGAGAAAGAGGCCACTCTGCTTGTTGTAAGGCTTGGGTCTCTCCTGGAGGGAGAGTGGTGAATCCGTGGGAAGTGTGAGTCGGTCCTAGGAGAGACTTTTCGCAGTCTATCTTCCGCCCTAGGCGGGAAAGAGTATTTACTGTTATCCACAGATTCCTTGCAGACTAGAAGGGACGGACACTTGATGAGCAGGTCGTCCAGATACGGTAACAGTACCAGTCCCCGAGGGAGAAGAATGGGCATGACAGCCGTCATGACCTTGGTAAAGACCCTGGGAGCGGTGACGAGTCTGAAGGGCAAGGCCACGAACTGGAAGTGTTCCTCATGTGTTTCAAAACGCATGAACTACTGGAAGGACGGGCAGATCGGAATGTGAAGGCAAGCGTTCTTGACGTCGATGGATGATAGGAACTGTCCCTTTTCCATGGAAGCGACAACTGGTCGGAGAGTTTCCATTTGGAATCGCCGTACTGTGACAAGGTGATTAACAATTGAGATCCAGAGATGGGTCGCATGGACTCGTCCTCTTTTAGAACCACAAAAGGAGGACTGAATAAAATCTCCTGAACCCTTCGTGAAGGGGGACCGGAATGATGACTCCGTCCCTTAGAAGAGACTGAACAGCCCGAAGGAAGGCTCGTCTTTCTCTTGGAGGAAGAGGAAAGGAAAACTCAAGTTGGAGGGGGGAGGGGGGGGGGAATTGTATATTATATCCGAAGAATACTAGATTCCTGACCCATTTGTCGTAGATCTATGAGATCTGGCTCCCCTAGATCCAGAAGCCCTAGGCCTGGGTTTCCAAGAACGGTTAGATGTGTATGAGATCTGGGAGCCTCTGTCTCCGCGCGGGGACAGACCAGATCCAAAAGAGAAGGTAGAGGAGGATCAACTGGAATTGTTGCGAGAAAATCGAAACACGTCGGCTGTTGGAGCAAAAATGGCCGAACAGCCCTTTGTTGAGGAAGAAATTCCCTTGTCTTCTCCCCCGGTAGTATCAGAAATGAGCTGGTCCAGTCTCTCTCCAAAAAGAAGACCCGCTTGAAAAGGGGGGAGAAGTCAACAAACTTTTAGATGTGGCATCTGCCCACCAGCCACTGAGCCCTGGGGCTCATCTAATGGAGATCGCATTAGTGGCAGTATGAGCCGCACAATTGGCAGCCTGAAAAGTAGGGTCTACTACAAAGTTCGCTGCGTGAATCATCTGGCTGGTGACAGAGGTTGTCTCCAGAGGAAGATTGGTGCCCTGGAAGACAGTAATCAGGTCTTCTGCCCAAGCGGCCATGCCTTCGTGACCTAAACTGCAGCGAAGGATGGAACAACTGCCGCTCCTGAAGCTTCCAAAAAATTGAACGGGCAAGGTAGTCAATTTAATGATCAGAGGGGTTTCTGACCGAGGAACCCTCAGAAACAGTTAGGAGCGTTGTGGAATCAAGACGCGGTACAGGAGGGTCCACTGGAGGGATCTGTAATCGATCCTTCATTAGGTCTGGATCAAAAGGGTATTTAGCCAAAGTAAACTTTTGACCAGTGAACCACTTATGGCTGATCCCTATGATACTGGACGGCTGGTAAATAACCAGCACACACGCTTATCCCTTAAATGAGGAGTGCTGGAGCGGGAATATTTTCCTCATTCAACCTCAGAATCCTGTTGACTGATTCTATAAGAGAATCAAGCGACCCTTGATGAGTTGGGGGATTCTGAGGGGCTGACGTGACAGATACAAAATCAGAGTTATGCTCGCTGTGAACCTCAGGAGAGGGCGAGCGAGAGACAGGAGTCGCTGATGCTGAGTCGCGAATGCGACTAGGGGACGCGCCATGAGCCCGCTTTGGCAGAGACAGTCTTCCCGGAGGGGGAATATAGCCTTGGTCAGAGGCTCCACCGACCCGGACAGGGGCGCAGCCCACTCGGGAGTACCAGACGCAGGAGGCCTGTCAGCAGCGGCTGTGAGGGGCGTTGGAGCGCAGGTCGGGGCGCAGTTCGGGCATAACGGATTAGCTTGAGCACTGGCGCTGTGGTAATGCAGGTAGTACACACGGTAGAAAAGCGCAGTGTGTTTCTTAGCGGCCCGTTTAGTCTCCTGTGAGAAAGAAAGGGTTAGCGGCAGAGTCTGACTGCAGCTGCAGGGAATATGCCGGGAAGGGGTTAAGATTTAATCTGAGGGCAGATGCAGCTTACCCACGGTCCTGTGTTATGTCTCCCGGGAGGAAAAAGGTGGCCCTGTGGCGTCACCCGGAATTCGGCTGCTCCTGAAAGGGTTAACTGCAGCAGAGTTAACAGACATGGCCCCCGAGATTAGAATTGCGCGTCTCATTTGGAATGAGAGGCGACAAGAGGAGGGGGGTGGTGACGATAGCGCGGGCAGCGCTATTCAAATTGCAGCCTAGTAGGCCAGAAAAGCCAGGGACTAAATTTTTGGCCTACCCGCGGTAGGCGTCGGGGAGGGGGCGGCGCTATCGAGGGCGGCGCTATTTAAATTGCGGCCTAGCAGGCCGAAAAAGCCGGGGGCTAAATTTCTGGCCTCCCCCTCCCCGCGGTAAGCGCCGGGGGGGGGGCCGCGACCTGGCACCAGTGTACCGCCGCTGACGCCAAGTCAGCGCTTCTCCCGGGGACAAGGACCCGACCCCATACCTCCACTCCTGTGCTCAGTCAGGTCTTCGTTGTCCAGGGTCTTTCGGTCTCATCCTCCAGGCGATGTAGCAGAGCTGGAGGAGGTTTTACAGGGGGGCATTGCTCAATCGATCCATCTTCTGTGTAAGGGGACGGAGAGCTCTGGGGCTGATTTAGGGCATCCGAAAAAGCGCTGTTCATGCTCCATGCACTCCTGTGCTACGTCCTGTTGCGCTTGCCCTGGTATCTGTGGAGTACCGACCATAAGGGAACCATCGTCAGAGGAATCAGCCCCATTCGTCGCAGGAAAGTGTATGTGAAGGGTTACTCCACTTGCTTGCCTGTTGTTGGTTCGGGGGAGAGCGGGCCGTAGAAAGGAACAGTCGCCCCCTTCACTCCATTAATTAAAAAAATAAAAATTTACAGAGATTTCAAAAATCAAATAAAAACGGTGGGGTCTGAAACCAGACCCAAGTGCCTCCTATAGACACTAAGTAAGAACTGGAGAATCTCAGCCAGCGAGAGGGTGTATACTGCAGGGGAGGAGCTAACTTTTTTCTGGTTTACTTAGTGTCCTCCTAGTGGCAAGCAGCATAACACCCACTGTCTCTGTGTCCCCCAATGAGGCGTAGGAGAAATGCATCTTGTGGTTATCATGTAGTAATTGTTAGAAGCTTTCAGTTAAAGAGATTCTCATGCTCAGAGGCAGGACTGTAGGCAGAGTCTTATCTTCCTACTCTAAGGGTCCCGTTTCACATAGCGACGCACCAGCGATCCCAACGATACGACCTGGTAAGGATTGCTGGTGCGTTGTCACACAGCAGCTATTCTGAACGATTCCAGCCTGCGTCCTGAGTTCTGAGTCGCCAAGAGGTCGCTCGTCGGCATCAAACACAGCGATGCATGCTGGCCAGCGGGACGCTGACGATGAAAAAATGGCCCAGGACATTCGAGCACGATCAGCAATATCCAGCAGGGGAGCCGGTCGCCGCTATGTCACATGTAGCGAGATCACTGGCGAGGTCGCTGTTGCGTCACAAAATCTGTGACGTTTCAGCGATCTCGCTATGTGAGACGGGGCCTTAAGCCAGAGAAATCAAGATAAGACATGCCCACAGGAGCATATCATTAACTTAAAAACACATTACATAAAACCACTAAACAGATTCCTTCACACCAGGTATAATTTTAATCAGTGTAATTACCCCAGCATGACAATGCCTGTAGTTTACTTAGAAAAATCCTGCTGACATGTTCTCTAACATTTTTAGTGGCTTAAAAAAACTTTTTTCTGCAAAAGATCAAAAAATAAATAAAATTTGAGGGGTTACCATTTTCCCTAACTTATTTTGATGTCATGCAAGGAGTGGGAGAGCTTGTTTTTTGTGTTGCAAGCTAGCATTTTCATGGATACCATCCTGGGCTACACGCTGCACCCATTACTGTATGGGGTAAATAATTTTATAATGGTATAGACTCAATAATACCAACTAAGTACATTTTTTAATTTTCTTACATTTATTTAATTTTCAATTGGGGAAAACAGGCAATTCACATTTGTGTGTTTTTTTTTAATTTGAAACGGAACCTCTTCACCTGATTCATGCTGCCCAAATGCTCTAGCATTTCAGAGAGGATATACTTTGAAGATCTGGGTGAGGATTTTAGCTGGAGATGAGACTAGCTCAGTGTCACCAGTACTGCAGTATATAGTAAAAAAGCACTGCCTATGGCTGAACTTCACACGAGAACGGAAATGTCAACAATGGGGTATTCTGAAGACCCCTGGATGCCAAATGTAACCCTTCAGCACCCTGTGATCATGCCACATGAGAGGCCAATAGGCACATAGTGAACACTTGAGCTGGACTACAGCACTTAAAAGCTACTGTTCGTAATTGACAGTTGCATTCAATGGGGTTGTCTGGTGAAAAGAAGTTACCACCTAATCACAGGATAGGTAATAACTTGCTGATCTTTGGGGATACCAACTAAACAGAAAAAAACCTTAAAAATTAACTTTTAATAGATCTCACTAAAAAGAGATAGGCATGTGAACAGCTCTATAGGGACTACTAGGGTCCGCTAGCTTGTCTACATATATTCTACCCTGATATTACTAATCAAACTCACATCACTCCTTTTTTTAAAGGGTTTTGTCTGAACACATGTATATACACTTTTTAGAGATATCTATTATAAGTTAATTTTAAGGGATTTTTCCTTTTTAGTTGATTCCTTATTATACTTGACCACATTTACTTTATCAATTGTTACGGGTTTCTCTTGATCTTTAGGGGTCCAACCACAGATCTCAGATTTTCCCAGCAACCCCAAAGAAAATGAATGGAGAAGGGAATGGACAGTCGCCCTAATCTAAAGGGAATAAAATAGGATTTTTGGTTGCTTACCGTAAAATCTGTTTCTCGGGCCTTCATTGGATGACACAGGAAACCATTTTTAGCTGTGTCCCCCAATGAAGCGATAGAGAACAGGATTTTTGGTTGCTTACTGTAAAATCTGTTTCTCAGAGCCTTCATTGGGGGACACAGCTAAACATGGTTTCCTGTGTCCCCCCAATGAAGCACAAGAGAAAAGTGTCCTTTCAGAAATAAAAAAAAAAATCATCTCATTCTGCTGATCTATGCCAAGTCCTAGGTGTCGGACGCCCACCAATACTGTGGAAAGGTGATAAAGGAGATAAACTACTTTCACTACACGACAGCTTTAAAGGGTTAACAGCAGATATCAGCTCCATCACTGCCTTGCATGGAGTGGGCTTAGCTCCTGAGCCAAATCCACACACATTGACTCGCTCCATGAAGGATACATCTGTCATGGAGCACTACAGGGTCAAAGACATCCCTTACATTTGCCTTCATTTTATATACCGCATATACTCGAGTATAAGTCGACCCCCCTAAATTTGCCTCAAAAACCTGGGAAAACTTATTGATTTGAGTATAAGTCTAGGGTGGGAATTGCCGAAGATACTGGTAAATTTAATGCTACACAACATACAGTATGCCCCCAAAATGCTGCACAGTGAATGCTGGCCCAAATAATGCTGCACAACATACAGTATGCCCCCAAAATGCTGCACAGTGAATGCTGGCCCAAATAATGCTGCACAACATACAGTATGCCCCCAAAATGCTGCACAGTGAATGGTGGCCCAAATAACGCTGCACAACATATGCCCCCATAAATGCTGCACAGTGAATGGTGGCCCAAATACCGTAATGCTGCCCCCAAAGTGATAGGATTACCGGTAGTCTTATGTTGCTGCCGCTGCCCCTGCTGGAATTTAAAAAAAAAAAAAAAAACACTATATACTCACTTACGTTGATGACAGCTGCTCGTGAGCGTCGCCGGCTCTTCAGCGACTCAGGCAGAGGGCGCGTGCTTTCCATGTCATCGCGCCCCCTGCACGTCAGGAGGACGGGACGGAGCGGCGCTTAGAGATTTTGAACGCCGCCGCGGCCCTATCATCACCCGCCGCCAGGACGCTGCAGGGGACCGCAGACGAACACCGGGGACCGCGGAGACGACTGGGACCGCGGAGATGACGGGGACCAGGTAAGTTGGCACTGTGACCCGAATATAAGTCGAGGGGGGTCTTTTTCAGCCCCAAAAAGGGGCTGAAAAACTCGACTTATACTCGAGTATATACGGTATTTGGCCAACTAAAAAGTCATCCACTCTTTAAGCGTAATTAAATGTAATCTGAGAAGATGTCACATAATTTTGAAACAAACAGTTAAGGCAAAGCCATAGTAGGTACCTTCTGTGGGGATGGAGAGCTTTTAATGTAGAATGGGTTATTGGCCTGTTCTTCTTTCCGTGCAGCCAGTCTCTGTAGAATAGAAACAGCCAGGTAAGTAGAGTCTTTACCTAACTGCTTATGTCACCAATACACGGTGAAGTGTGTCATTGGGCCTCTAGGGCTGTTTATAAGTACATCTTTCAAAATTACTAACCCTGGCCAGCTCCTCTTCACCTATCTCTGGACGGGATGACTTCCCATGTGTCTGTTTTTCATCATGAAAGATAGGTTTCGGCTTTTCATCTTCGGATTCACTGTCTGATGGCGGGTCATTTATCCAGGCATCCAGGTCTAAGCTGAAAGGAAATATTACAAAGTCTATTATTAAGGCTAGCTTCACACTAGCGTTTTGGGCCGCAGCGCACGGCCGCCGCTAAGCCCCGCCCCCTGCCCGACCCCTCCGCCTAGTATCGCACACGGCTGCATGCGATCTGCACACCCTATCTTTAGCATAGGGTGCGCAGACCGTGCGCTAGTAGAATTTTGCGTGCGCTGCGCCCTTTTGACGGTGCGCCGAACGCACCATGTTGCATTTTGGTGCGCTCGGAGCACCGTCAAAAGGGCGCAGCGCACGCAAAATTCTACTAGCGCACGGTCAGCGCACCCTATGCTAAAGATAGGGTGTGCAGATCGCATGTAGCCGTGTGCGATACTAGGCGGAGATGACTCGAGGGGGCGGGGCTTAGCGGCGGCCGTGCGCTGCGGCCCAAAACGCTAGTGTGAAACTGGCCTAACCGCGAAGATGGCACGGACACCAGTTGTGAAAAATCAAACAGTGTTTGTGAACAGATGTCACTAATTGACAAGTGTGTGGATATCACTGGGAGGATTCAGAGCTCTCCACATGTGATCCCTTACAGCACTAGAAAGAGCAGGGAGGCAGCCTTAACATTATTAATAGAAAGGCCATTCCGTACACATTTACACAACATACCCTTCTGGAATAGGGACTTTCTTCTGAGCCTTCGGGGCAACGGGGTTTAGTTCTCCAGCAAATAAGGCCATAACTTCCTCAGCTACGGGGACCTCCTTGGCTTGAAGCTTCTGTATATATTTTATAAGTTGCAATATACAAGAAGCCTGCAACACAAAAAATGGAAAATAAAAAATAAAATTAAAAAAAACCCATAAGGTACAAACTCTCCCATCAAAATATACTCATAAGCTCACTGAACGATTCTTACATAACTCATTATGTAGTCAGTAAAAGATAGGGCAATATTGAGGCTATAGGAAACAAAAAGATCTAAAATTAATAAAACCCAATTACAAAAATTAGTTTTAATTTTATCCAAAAACGCACACACTTGAAGTAAAAGATGAAACACTTGGATAGATGCTGTCCATAAGCTTTAAAGGGAATCCGTCAGTAAGATGAGCCCTCCTAAGCAGTTTACACGGGCATGTAGGCCATAGAACTATGAATAACATGATACCTTGATATCTGCGATCTGACGTCTTATTCCAGAGAAATCCACATTTTTCTTTTATATAAATGAGCTGTTCCAAATCTGTGGGCTGGACATTGATCTGCATGAGAATCTGCCTCCAGGGATTATTATATATGGAAGGGGAACTTATCAGTGTGAGACATGTAATGACCAACAGTCCGCTCTGATCTAACTGCAGAGCTGTGTGAGATTATAACGGACACATCTGCAGGTTACTCTCAGCTTCAACTTCCATCTCACAGTCAGATGGGGTGTAATATTTTTACACTACAGCAGAACTCAGAGCTGCAGCTGTTAATGTGTTTGCTATGAGACAAATTTCAGTTCTCCTGTTCTGTGTTAGTTACTTGTCTCACAATGGTAACTTCCCCTTTTATTTAAAAATAATCTCAATCTCTGGAGACAGATTCTCGTGCAGATCCGTGTCTGGCCAACAGACCTGAACAGCTCGTTTACATACGAGAAGAATGTGGATTTCTCTGGAATAAGACATCGGATTGCAGATATCAAAGTATCCTGTTATTCAACTTCCTATGGCCTACATGCCCATATAGACGGCTTACAAGGGTTCATCTAATCACAGATTCCCTTTAAGCACAAACTTTATCAGCATCCATTAGCAAAATCAGGTCTTGTATATCATTGTTCAAGCATATTCCTTTGTTTACAAAATACACCCTGCCCAGATCTTTAAAAATATAATTCTCCATTTATGAAATGGCCAAAAAAATGTTTTTGTCAAGGATAAAAGATTGGTCTGAATCAAAAAGACTGCTGTGGCGCACAATCGCACTATGCCAGTCTCACAGGAGTAGCTGGTGCCGAATTCATTAAGATGTACATGCCATTTAATCAATGTGGCGCCTCTCCTAAGTAGCTACTTAGAAATGCTTCTCCAGCTACAATCATTTTGGCACAGCTGATTCAACCTGGTGTAAAAATAGAAAAAGTCACAGAATTTTTGAGCAAATACGCGTAGCACAAGCACTTAGCAACTCTTTAAAGCTTTTACTCCACACCAAGAAACAGCCCCCCATTTCCCTTTACACCTTAGCCAATTAGTGGTTGCTCACCCTCTCCTGAACTTCCAAGTCTGCGCTTTGCACAAATTGGGGGAGTCTGTCAATCATAAGCTGAGTAATCTCCTGTGCGGCTTCTTTATCTCCCTCCTGTTCTTTGCGCTGCAGCATACAAGAATATAACTTGACCACATTCTGGACATAAACCGCCTGAATATGGCCAGGCAGAGTAGTGACTTTCGGTCTCAACATAGCCTCCAATGTTTGCTGTGGTTCTGGGAGGTGCCTAAGAGCGGTGGGGGGGGAAATAAACCTATTAAATTAGGCGTTATTTAAAATAAATTATGGCTACAATCAAAAATTATCAAAGACAATAATTTAGATTAAATCTTAAAATTGTATCAATCAAGCATGTATCAGATTGGAAGTAATGATTTGATTCTACTCTATTCTCTTGCTCTTCAGTTTGAGGACAATTAAGTTGTGTCTGAATATTTCAATAAATGGAACTTCTGATTAACGATACCTTCCCAAGTACCAAATAACGTCATAATCATCGATACCTAGCATTAAAGTTGTAGTCTGATCTTCTAATGCTATGTAATATACCTAGGATAAACCAAAACTTGATGATCAATGAGTATCTCACCCTCTAGGTTCCTGAAAACCAGAAATCCTAAGAACAACGGTAGCAAAGTCCCTTCATCAATACTCCTGGAAGCTGAAGCCCTCAGCTACCGGCTGATGCTGGGAACTGCAAAATGGCTGCATGTAATTGAATGGTGCAGCATTATGCACTTGCCTTTGAAATGGCTATTTGTTAACTGTTGACATATAAAGAAACCTGTTGCCATGAATTATTCCCTACTGAAATAATAAAACACCACGAGGAAATTCTCCAATCTAATAAAAATCCTTACTCTGAAAACTCGCCACAAATCCAGGCAGCGGCATAAAGAACTTCACAGATTCCGTTGCGCTGCGTGTTGCTGGCCAGCAGGTGAGCGTTGTCGAGTAGCGTGGCCATCTGTGACACCGCAAACATTCTAATTGCTTTGACTCGGATAGCTACGTCAAGCATTTGTGCGGCTATGAGGTGGCCATGGCGTGTCCCTTCCAGACGAGTGAGTTCTACCAGAATACTGATATACCTACAGGAACAAAGAATTCATGTTAGATTCTGACAATAATATGAATCAAACATGCAATTTACTGTACATCGTTTTAGAAAAAACACGTTAAGCTAGAGTCCTCAGTGGTTGATACCTTTTAATGGCTAATGGAAAAGATGGTAAGAAATTGGGCGGCACGGTGGCTCAGTGGTTAGCACTGCAGCCTTGCAGCGCTGGGGCCCTGGGTTCATATCCCACCAGGACAACATCTGCAAGTAGTTTGTATGTTCTCCCCGTGATGGCGTGGTTTTCCTCTGTGTACTCCTGTTTCCTCCCACATTCCAAAGACATATTGATAGGGAATTTAGATTGTGAGCCCCATCGGGGACAGTGCCAATAATGTCTATAAAGCTCTGTGGAACTAATGGCGCCACATAAATGACTAAACTAAATAAATTGCAAGTTTTCAAGACTTCTCAGCAGAGAAATAATGCAGAGCACAGACCACACCCCAAATCAGAGGACAATAAAACTTTCATTTCTTAACTATGAACTGTTCCAATAATTAGGGCCACAACTGTTTATACCTCTCCCATAATGACAATTCTGCTTCACGTCATTTATCTTATCTATTGCATTATTTCTATGCTGTGTTGTGCATAAAATTGTGATTCTTCAGATTTTGAATTAGTCAGTGCCTGATGAAGAGACCTGAGTAGTCTCGGAAGCTTGCAATTTGTTACCATCTTTTCAGTTAGCCATTAAAAGGTATCAACCACTGAGGACTCTCAATCCTGAATATTCTTTTATTTTAAAAGGGAAATTCAAATCTCAGAGACACAGAAGGTCTGGGAGTATAAATTTATGACAACCTTTGACACTAAGTGCAGGAATGAATGTGTCGCATGGATTTCTGTCTTTTTACATCAATTAAGGAATTTGCTCTTCAGACCTTCTGGGGGCATCACAACACAGAACCAGACCCCATCAGAGGACAATGAAACATACAGACTCCTTATCTATGAACTGTCCATTATTTATGTTTATCCCTCTCTCATAATAATTCTGCTTCATGTCACTTGTCTTATCTATTGCATTATTTCTGTGCTGCTTTGTGCATAAATGTGATTCTTCAGATGTTGTATTAGTCTAGCCTGATGAAGAGTCCTGAGTAGTTTCGAAAGCTTGCAATTTGTTACCATCTTTTCAGTTAGTCATTAAATGGTATCAACCACTGAGGACTCTCAATTCTAAATATTTTTCTATCTACTGGCTAACACGGTACAAATACATCTTTCCCATATAACACTTTAAAAGCTATGACCTATACAATGTATTAATTGTATACATATTAGTCATTAAAACCCAACACCAACTTAGGGTGCATTCCGCAAGGACAAACTAACACTAAATGCCACAAAAAGGAATAAACCAGATGGCACAAGGAATGCAGAGTACAAAATGTAAACAATTTTATTCATATTAGAATTCATGTATCATACAATCACATATAGATGCCTCAAATTATCAAAAAAAAAAAAAATCGCTGGATACATGGACAAAATAAATCACTACATTATTAAAATGGACCAATAGTTGTGCTAAACAATGGCATATAATACCCAAGTAATTATAAATGAGACCGCTATAAAGCAGACTATAATAAGTGCCCAAACTGACAAATTACTCATAATCTTAGTACCTGGACTTTGCTAAAGCGGATCAAATTCTTAACAGTTCAAGGGTAAGCCATAAAAACTACTACCGAATGTAGAATTGATAATACCTGTATACATATGTGTCCACGCTGTCACCGCGATCTACCCCGACGCGCGTTTCGCCTCTTCCTCCGGGGGACTTGTCAATTCTTTCTGCGGATTCCGCTGCGGTTTGCCATCTCCCTCCATTGTGGAGATGAAAAACCACAGGGCAGAACCGCAGGCCAATCCACAGGTAAAACCTCAGGTCTTTTGACCTGCAGATTTACCTGCGGATTTTACAAAATCCGGGCGGCCAAATGCGCACCCCAATCCGCAGCGTGTGCACGTACCCTTAGATCTCAGACTAAATAACAGAATACAATGTTAATTAACGGCTTCCAAGACCAGCAAGATTTTGTCGTTTATTAACAGGGACCAAAATCCTACCACTTTAAATTTAATGTATTAGTGCAGCCTCATCTGGAATATGCACCTTTGGGCACTAGTTCACCGAAATACCACCATGGTTACTTACTGGTAGCCGGTTTTTCCGGAACCCATGACAACACACCTGAGAGAGGGATCCGCCCCGCCAGGACCCTACTGAAATATAAGGGGCGGCAACTCTCCCCCGCTTCAGTTGGTTACAGAGCATTGAGAGGACTTCCCGGTTAGTTACATGTTTATCCAACACCACATCACACAAATACACCCTGCTAACGTACACACCCATACGGTGAAAAGGGGGGGGGATATACAGGTGCTGTCATGGGTTCTGGAAAACCGGCTACCGGTAAGTAACCATGGTGGTTTTCCCTTCACCCATGACAGCACACCTGAGAGATTTTTGGAGACTTCGAACACCTTAGGGAGGGACCACCGCTTGCAGCACCCTTCTACCAAAGGTTAAGTCAGCAGAGGAGGATAGATTTAATCTATAGTGCTTAAAAAAAAAGGTTGAGGGTGAGGCCCAGGTAGCGGCCTTACAGATTTGCTCAATCAATACCTCTGTTTTTTCCAGCCCAGGAGGTCACCACGGCTCTGGTGGAATGAGCCTTGATGCCGTCAGGAATCGGAACACCACTAGCTGGAGTAGGCTACACTAATGGCCTCCCTTATCCATCTGGCAATAGTCCCTTTTGATACTCCATAGCCCTTCCTGGCACCCTGAAAGGCTACAAATAGGGACTGGGACCTCCTCCACTGGCTAGTCACTGATAAGTACTCCAAGAGGGCTCTTTTAACATCTAGTTCATGGAATTTCTCCTCTCCTGGGTTTTTTGGATTCTCACAGAAAGAGGGGAGGATAATCTCCTGGCTACGATGGAAATCTGATACAACTTTCTATAAGCAGGGTCTGTTTTTAAGACAAACCTGTCCTGGTACACCTGGGTATAAGGTGGATTAACTGAGAGGGCTTGCAAGTCACTTACTCTACGGGCCGATGTAAGGGCCACTAAAATAATGGTCTTTAGGGTGAGATATTTTACTGGTAGGTGTTGCACCGGTTCAAATGGCTCTTTTGTGAGAGCTTCTAACACAAGGTTTAAATCCCAGGGAGCTATTTTTGGTAATGGGATTGGTTTAGACCTCTGGCAGGATTTAATGAATCTGGCCACCCATCTGTTTGCTGCTATGTTGCAGCCTGAGGAACTTGCGTCCGTCAGGATCACATCGGACACTGGTCTGTGCCACAATGTTCCTGCTACTAGGTTTGCCCTGTCTAACCACCATCTGAGAGAGTGTTTGACTTTTAAGGAAAGTTCCAGCCTTCCTTCTAAACAACCTCTTCAATTTCTGTGCTGATAGGATCTCTGCCTGCAGTTGACGGGTATGAAATTGTGCCCATCTGACTGCTGGAATACAGGCTGTCAGAGTGCCTAGTAAGGAAAACGCCCCTCTCAGGGTCATGTGAGGCTGGTCTATGGCTGTCAAGGTCATATTCCTCACCTTTTCCACTTTGGCCTCTGGTAAAAGACAAATTTGTTGTTTCGAGTCCAGGATGAATCCTAAAAATATTTGCCTTTTTAGGGGTTGTAGTCTTGACTTTTTGACATTCACCATCCAGCCAAGTCTCTGTAGGGTATCTGTTACCCTTTCCACTTGTTCTGTGCAGTGATGTTCTGAGTTGCCCACTATTAGAAAATCGCCTAAGTAGGGTATTATAATCGTGTTGTGGATTCGGAGGAAGGCTGTCATCTCTGCTACGACCTTGGTAAACACCCTCGGGGCTATGGATATGCCGACTGGAAGGGCTATGAATTGAAAATGCCTGAGGTTGCCCTGGATGTAGAGAGCTACCCTTAAGTATTTTTGGTACTCTGGATGGATCGGGATGTGGTAGTAGGCATCCTTTAGGTCGACTACGGCCATAAAACAATTGTGGTGTAAAAGCATTATGGCTGAAGTCACTGACTCCATTTTGAAGGTCTGGTTTTCTATCCATTGATTGAGGCCTCTGAGGTTTATAATCGTCCTGAATGAATGGTCTGGCTTTTTTATTAGGAAGAGGGGTGAGTAGAAACCCCTTCTCTCCTGTTCGCTTGGAACTTCGGTCAGAACATGTTTGTGCAGTAGACTTAGGATTTCTCCCTCTAGGGCCAATTGCTCTTCTATCCCATTCCTGACGGGGGTCACCACAAACGATGCTCTCGGCCATTGAAAAAAGGGAAATTTGAGGCCTGTTTTTATAATGTTTAGAATCCAGGTATTGGAAGATATACTTTCCCAGGCTCGATAAAAAAGAGCATCAGTCCCTCCCCACTGGGATATCGGCGTCATTGTGGGGATTTCTTTGCGGATGAAGCGGCTCCACCAAACATGAAACCAGACTTTCTTCCTTTTGTCCTCCCATCTTTTCCGATCCCCCGGAAGACGGCCTCTGTTTAATTTTTCCCTCCGAAAGGGCGGTCTTCTTTGATCTCCAGGAAATCTAGGGAAGCCCTTCTTTCTATCACCCACTTTTTCCAGGATGTCGTCCAAATTTTTCCCAAATAGAAATTGTCCATCACACGGAAGAGAGCACACTATAGCTTTTGACTGTAGATCTCCAGGACAGTCTTTAAGCCATAACGCACGCCTTGCGGCGTTTGATAATCCCACCGCCCTCACCGTCAAGTCTCATGGAATCAGCAGAGGTGTTGGCCAAAAAAGCAGCTGCTCCATGTAGAAGACACATGTCTCCCAGAATTTTCTCTCTTTAAACTTTAGATGCGAGTTTTTCTTCAAGCTGCTGTAGCCAGATCATTAAGGATCAAGCTGTGCAGGTGCCGACTATTGCCGGTTTCAGTCCCCCTGCCGCTGCTTCCCATGTATGTCTTAGGTAGGAGTCTGCTTTCTTATCTAGCGGATCTCTTAGTACTCCTGAGTCTTCTAGGGGCAGGGCCGATCTTTTGGATGATCTGGATACTGCTGCATCAATTTTTGGGACATTGTACCATATTTCCGTATCTTTAGGCTCAAAGGAATATCTCCTTTTTGAGGAGGAAGGAAGGCTACCTCATCTTTCAAGCTTCTTCCACTCTCTTTCAATGAGCGCCTGGATTTTCTCATTAACTGCAAAGATGCGCTTTTTCCTTTCCTGTAACCCCCCCAAACATGACGTTTTCTAGGGACTTAGTCGCTTTCTCTTCCTGTAGGCCCATGGTTGTCCTAATGGTCTTAAGGAGCGCATTTGTATCCTCTACCGGAAAACACGGCCTGCCCCCAGTATCACTATCTGAGGAGGAGGACATGTGCTCGGCCTGATATTCAGACGAGGAGGAGTCTGATGAGGAACTTAGGGAGTCTTTCTTTAATAACATTTTAAGTGAGCCTTCTACCTCGGACCTTATGATCTGAGGTTAGTTGCCAGGCTCGGCACCTCCTATGCCATAGTTCGCTGGATACAGATGGCGCAAAGGTCCTTTTGCCAATCTCTCGCTAGGAGGCTCTGGCATATAGCACACTATTATTTTTCTTGCTCCCTGCTTTTTTACCTTTTCCCTAAGGAAAAAATAACACACAAGAAGGACCCTATTAATATTGGTCTAACTTTCACAAAGATCACTCACCACCCACAAAGTCGGATACCGGACTCTGAGGCTGTGTTGGAGCATGTGGTCTGCGCGCTCTCGACCTCGAGGAATCTCTCGATCTGTGGCTCGGGCGGCTACTGCTTTTGCCGCTTGAACAGCTGCCATGCTTACATGCAGAGGTCTGCGATGGGGGCAGAGACGATGAATGCTCCTGCTGTGACCCCATTGTATCACCTGGCCGCCCTGCTCCTCATCCTCCTTTAAGTAGGTGCATCCGGTGAGCGATCTCTTCCCCTCCCCCCTGCGACCGCCATTCTTCTTACTGCAGCCGGCGCCGGACAAGGCGCCATCTTGCCGTCGCGTCTGTGACGTCAGCCGGCGCACTCCTAGGGTGCACCGCGCCGCTGACGTCAGACGGAAACCGCCCCCGGCTTTCCCTGTTGTCCCAGGGAGAAGGATCGGGCGCGCGCAGGGGGAGGAAGGCACGGAGGAGCGCCCCACTGCCGAGGCCTGCCTTACCGCACCAGCACGAACCCGGGCCCTGCAGGAGGATCCCCAGGGACTGCGCTTCCAGGTCACCGACGGCCGGCGCTGCAGGTAAGCAGACCTGCTCTTCCCACGCTGGGACGGCCCTGGGTCCATCTTCTTCCATGACAGGCACCGCCGCTGTCAGACTGGGATCCCGTTCCAGGACAGGAACCCAACTGAAGCGGGGGAGAGGTACCGCCCCTTATATTTCAGTAGGCTCCTGTCCTGGCGGGACGGATCCCTCTCTCAGGTGTGCTGTCATGGGTGAAGGGAAAAAAGCTCTTTAGCTATAAACGGCAGAAAGAAAAGCCACAAAACTGATAATACAAGTGAATTGAGTGAGGCTGTACCCATCTAGTCAGAATGTGGTTGGAAGCATGCATATTGCATACTTGTGGTCACATGACCACCTGTTGACGCTGCTGCTGCCCGAGAATCCTTTAAGAGCGTGCTACACAAGGATTCACAAGTCTTCAAATAGTGACTGCAGACTTTTATGTGAATCCTGAACAACCTCTAAGGCTAGTTTCACATTTGTGTTTGGAGGCGAAGCGTTGGGCTGCGGACGCTCACTGTGAAGCTCCACCCCCTGCCACGCCTCCTATTGTCAGCTCCGCCTATGGGCGCATACCACTGCATGCGGCCTACGTTGCTTATCTTTAGCATTGGGTACACAGGCCGTGGCGCAGGTATGTGTATGTCGCCACATGTGTCGTTTTGACGGGGCAGCGACCTGCACCAAACGTAACATGTTGCAAAAACAACGCATACAGCGGTAAACACATACCTGCACACGGCCTGCGTACCCAATGCTAAAGATAGGCAGAGCAGACCGGAGGAGGCGTGGCAGGGGGTGGAGCTTCACGTCAAGCGTCCACAGCCCAACACTTCGCCTCTAAACATAAATGTGAAACTAGCCTCAAATATCTTATGCGGCTGTCGACATCTAAGCACTTTTTTTTGTTTATTTGCACTGATTGACTATATCTTGATCACCGTGGCTGAGGATCTAGCACCAGGATCCAGGGTATAAGCAGTCACACACCTACTCACCATCTGGCACTACTAAATCAAGTACAGCATCTTGGAGTGAGCCTTAGCTTATAAGCAATCCTACTTCCCGAAACATTAGGTAAGAGCCATTTTCTTTACCCTTCAATTTTATACAATCAATAAATGAATAATTTTACCTTTAGGATGAGCTAGTATGAAAACCGCTAATATGGCACTACTTTTAAACTACTGCAGAAAAGAAATGTTAACATATCTATAACTAAAACTAGACATTTTAATAGGTATCACTTGGCATTTTGGGTGGAAGTCCTCTAAAACATTTGTTGTCACAAAATGTAATGATTTTAGCATAACTCAGTCTTTAATAAATCATCTAATGAAAAAAGCAGGAGGTTAAATCAATTCTACAAAAAGCAGAGAACTGGCCTTCGAGACCGACTCCACCAGTAACTTGTGTTATCGAGATATTTAAAGACTTGTCTTTGTCTGCCTTTTCAGATACTCTTGACACAACCAAATGAGGTCAAATAAGATAAAGAAAAAAAAAATACAAGAGTCGGATTGCTAAATTGTGCGTTTACTCTCACACTCAACCAATGCTTTAAAGATATATTAGAGTTATGGTTAAAAAGTGATGTCATATGGTATGTCAGGTGCTCTACATTCACTATAAGGCTAGGTTTGGCAAGGCAACTCGTGGCCACGCGATAATATGATCACAAATGTCTCACTGCCAGTCGCAACTATTGTGCCTGAATATCGTCACATAGGGTTGGATTTCTGCCAACAGTTCTGTTGCAGCAAAAAAAAGGTTAATTAGAATAAAAAAAATGTAATAGTCAGATACTGCACTTACAAGTCACCATTGAGCCCTAGCAATGAACGAATCCTTTTGTACATTTCGATCACTTCATGCAAATACAACAAACGAAACCATGAGGTTAAGTACTAACCACTCAAAGTTGGTAATGTACTGATAGTTGGACTGGCTACATATATCAATAATTTTGGTCAGTAATTCATCTCTGTAGGCCGTTCCTTCAGCTTTGTCAACATGAATCATTAGCTTCTTAACGATCTCCATCAAATTCTTCTTAGACACCTGTATGGATACAAAAAGACAGTGGAAACTAAACCATTAGTAGAAGCTTCTTGCCTAGTCTGTTAAGAGCAGACAACGTTAAGGTTTGCTTCTTACCATTCCATAGAGAAGATCCAGGGCTCGTAATCTAATGGACTCGTCTTTGTCATCCAGACACTGGAGGATGAGATCTTTGTGGGACTGTACAGACTTTGGGTGAGTTTTCAAAATCTTGGACATAGCAAGCAAGCCTAGGTACTTCACTGTCAAAAGAAGTTCACTGTCAGCAACAACATGGGGTGAAACGTGAGGACAGTTCACCTGAAACATTTCACTTACGATTCTGGTCTGAATCTTCAATAAGTATCCGCAGCTTCTGAACACACAGCTACAAAAGATATAAAGATAGTACTAAAATAAAAACATGCAGCCGTCACATACAAGTCAGAAACACCTTCACAAAGAACACTACCCAAGGCTGGAGTCACACATAGCGACTCACCAGCGATCCTGACAACGATATCAATGTGTCAGGACTGCTGGTGAATCGCTATGTGATCGCTGGCGAGCTGTCAAACAGACAGCTTGACCAGCGATCAGCACAGAGACGCCCAGCGTCACTGTGCACGTTAGTAACCAGCACGCTGATGCAGGAAGCTGGTAACTAACGTACACATCGGTTATCCAAGAGACGTGCGTCCCTAGATACACGATGTGTACGTTAGTTACCAGCTCCCAGCATCAGCGCGCTGGTAACTAACATACACATCGGGTATCTAAGGGACGCACGTCCCTTGGATACCCGATGTGTACATTAGTTACCAGCAGATGGCTGGTCTCCCGCCTGTCACACGCAGCGATGCGTGCTGGCCGGCGGGAGACCAGCGACCAAAAAAAAGTCCTGGCCTTTCCTGCAGCGATCAGCTATACCGGCAGGAGGGCTGATCGCTGATCGCTGTCACACACAGCGATCTCGCTGGTGAGATCGCTGTTGTGTCACAAAAATTGTGACGGGGCCTTAAGTGTCCAATAATTACTGGCACATCACTAGAGAATAACGGTTTGAGTTGCTGCTTTATAGGTCACATCAGGTGTCTATAAACCAGGAGAAGGTCCAAAAGGGACTAAACCCTTATTTCTATGGTATATTGTCTTCTTTTTTTGCTTGTTTGTTTGATTATACTTTTAATACGAGTTTTGTCTTTTAGGAGTTTGGAGAGCACACCTCTTTATACATTGAGTATTGGAGATCCTCCTTTAATTTTATATGCTATTTTATATTAATTACATGTAAATTTAAACCTCAAAATGTTATAACAGAAAGTAGCATCTTTTTTGTATTCCCTTCCAACAACAGTAAACTGCATCATCACTACTGATATGCTCCCTAAAATGGTGCTATTGACAAAGACCACTCGCCCCATAAAAAGTGAACAATCATGCTATATTGACAGATAAAGTTACTGTATGTCTCTTGGGTACAAAATGCTAAATAAAAATTAATTGCTCTTAACGAGAAACTGTCAGCACAAGAGATGAGCTGATCTGGCAAATCTCCTATTCACATGTTTATGCAGTTTTACCCTGGAAAGTCATCAATCAACTGAGAAGTTATTCTTTGTGAATTTAATGTCCCTTATTATGCTTTGGGGTCTCTCCAAACCTCACAGTATAATAAAGTAATATATGTTAAAAAAAAATCCTTATACTCACCCACCTCACCACCACACATCCAGTCCTCGTATTGTCTTTGGCTCGCCGTCAAAGAGGGAATCCCTGGCTGTCACTCACTAGGCTCGGGAGGATACTGCGAATGCACCGGCAAAGGTTGCAACACACGCCATGACGTCTTACCTAGAGAGTGAGGCCCAACGGCAATCCGAGGACAAGAGGGGTGGCGGTGAGAAGCGGAGGCCTTTCATAGTTTAAAAAAAAAAAAAAAAAAAAAAATGGCAGACGCCATCATGCTGACTGTGTGGAAGCAAATTACAAGAATATGATTTCATTCACTAATGTCAAGTTAGCCCGATTTTGTAACCTACAGCGATGTCTGTGCCATTTTAAAAGCACCATTAATTTTAGGGATACAGTACATATACCGAGGCAGCGCACTTGTGAGAAAGCATGATGTAATCTATAGCTGGGGTCCCCAACCGCCGGTCCGCGGCCCAGCACCGGGCCGCTGCAGTGCCCTTGACGGTCCGCGGACACAAGGGGAGCCGGGGGCGATCAGTGGCGTAGCGGGGGCGGCGTGCAGCAATTCTTAGACTGCCCTCATGTGTAGCGGCGGCCAGGGAGCGATCCAAGCAGCTCCGCTGCCTGCAAGAGGGAATAGCAGGAGCGGAGCTGCAAGGACCCGTCCAGCTTCCTGCCCGCGATGCTGCGGACAGGTGAGAGGAGAGAGGTGGTGTGTGTGTATATATTGTGTGTGTGTGTGTGTGTGTGTGTGTGTGTGTGTGTGTGTGTGTGTGTGTGTGTGTGTGTGTGTGTGTGTGTGTGTGCACGCGCGCGCGCACGTGTGTGTGTGTGTGCACGCGCGCGCGCACGTGTGTGTGTGTGTGTGTGTGTGTGTGTGTGTGTGTGTGGAGCATGGCCCTGGAGGAGATGGGGACATGAGGAGAAGACCGTGATGGGGAGAGAAGGCCATGATGCCTGGGGTGATGGGAGAAGGCCATGAGGGGGTAATGGGAGAAGGCCATGATGGGGGTGATGGAGAAGGGAGTGATGGGGTGAAGGCAATGATGGGGAGAAGGGAGTGATGGGGTGAAGGCAATGATGGGGTGATGGAGCAGGCAAGGATGGGGGTGATGGAGCACTCATTCAAAACCTATGGTGAGTTGAGTCACATAAATGTTATCATTTAATTATAAGTCTGCACTGCTACACTACAACCGCGTCCATAGCCCCGCCCCCTTATGACCAAAGCCCCGCCCCTGCCACACCTCCATCCCCGCCCTGCCTGGCCATGGAATAATGGTCTTGCCTGAAACCGGTCCCTGGTGCAAAAAAGGTTGGGGACCACTGATCTATAGTGTTAGTGTAGGCTGGTTGAGAGAGATGAAGGAAAGATGATGAGTTCACGTTTCTCCACATCAAGTTTGATATAATGTGATAAGTAGGAGGTTACGGTTGATAGACACTCTTGGATTCTGAACATAGAGGTAGATTTGAGTATCATCAATGCTAAATTACTTTTTGTAGCCAACATGGAGATCAAGCTCAATATAGATAAACACAGCACTTATACAGTAAGAAGTATTGGTGCTCAATCAAGTAGGGTATCCAGCCCATCTTTATCCACAGAGAGAAAACTTGGCACTCAAAAAAATTTTTTTGCAGTAAAAGATTCCATTTATTAACATCCAGGTGACAATTATGTTAAACGTTTTAGGTCCCAGATTGGATTTTCATCAGAACTGGTTATTCTACTCAATAACTGGAGATGCCAGGGAAGCTGAGCCTCTGAAAAGGTGGCTTACTCCCCATTTTTCTGAATATAGAATGGCAGTACTAGGTGAAGGTCACCTCAGAAGTAGAGTTTCAAACTGAAAGACATAAGACCCGATGCGTCAAAAAAAGCAAAGTGTGAACAAACCCTACAGGTGTCTGTGTGACAAGCCAGTGGTCACTTTATTGTACTATAGAGATTGGCTCCGTAGACAAGACTAGTTTGTTTGTTTTTTTTTAATTAAAGCTATTTAGGAATTTATTGTCACATTTCTCTGCGTTTCTGAGCAACCTCTGAAAGTGTGTGCACAATTTAAGCAAATTTATACGGAGAAAAAAAACAAAACACTTAGGTAGATATGGGTCTAATGAAAGACCCGTGTCCACCTCCTACTGACACTAAACTAAACTGAACATCCTACTTCCGGTCGGTGGGGTGTATACTGCGGAGGAGGAGCTAACTTTTGTTTCTGCATAGTGTCAGCCTCCTAGTAGCAGCAGCATACACCCATGGTTCCTGTGTCCCCCAATGAAGCGATAGAGAAAAGAACATTCTTAACCTACCTGAATGCTAGCACTGTGGTTGGGCATCCCAGATGACAGCGATATCAAAACTGTGAAACAAAAATTACACTTTATCAAGTGGTGCCGTGAAATAAAGTTGTTTTAGTTAAGTTCCTAATACATTTCATCCTAATGCAACATTTCTGAGACCTGCAGGGGTAAAGCACAACACAATTCATACATAAAAGAATTACATAAACTTGGAAAACCTTTTGTAACAAGTAAGAAAGATCATTTTTTGCTGACTTGAACATTGAAACTAAGGTTTCCAACACTGCACCAAACTTCTTTCAAGAGAGACCGCACAGTGTCATTTTTTGGGGGCTTAAAAGAGAAACTTAGTTCCAAAAAGTACACAAAAATAAGCAAGTTTGGCGAATATCTTGGATAAATCTGCTTCTTCCTCCTCCTGGATTGACGTTTCAGTCTCATAATATATTTGGACCAAATGAAGACATTTGGACCTTTTAACATTCCGCAGAGAGGGGAGAGAGACGCGAGAGGCCGACACAGGTATTCTGCTGCAAGTTCCATAGAACTTTATAAGCACAGTGATCTTTTTCTCCCAGTACTGGGAAAATCTGTACTCACTGAAAACAGATTCTACCCAGAAACTTAGAATTTTGAGAATGATTGATTAGTTTAGGAGGAACAAGAAGTGAATTTCTCTGATAAAATTATATAAAAGTTTCTTATTTTCATATTTATTTATAAAAAAAAAATTACTCTTTATTATTATAAGTTATACTAACATTTTAAGGTATTTTAAATTCTGTACATTTAGTAAGGTTTCCAATTATTTTACTTACCCGCTATTACAGTGTTCACACATTCGTACAGGAGAGACATTGCAGATGTACTGTACAGAAGAAAAAGTACCAGTTACAAAAAGGTGTGATAACACATAAGTGAAAGAAACTGGCGGAAAGGGGAGAATAAATCAAGAAGCAGAGCACAGAAGTAACTGGAAGATGAAAACTTGTCGGATATCAATCAGGTGGAGGACAGAACTACAGACAAAGGAGCACACAATGATCTCACCTGTGAATAAGGTTGGTAAGGGGCTCAATCAGTTTTTTTCCCAGCCTTGGTTCCAATGGAGTAAGAGCCCCAAACTACAGATAATGCGGAAAAGCAAAGGAGACAAGTCAATCTATACAAGAACAACCCATATGAATAAAACGAGCTTTACAGACGTATAAGGGGATCATAGTTCATTTAAAATAGAAATGGCTTTTAAGTATCCACAGACAAAGCATCATACACACTGTTGCAAAAGGAACAGCCAAAACTTAGTCTTTAAAAAGGATGTCCACTTTAAACACTGCAGATGTGATTTTGCGTCACTTGCCAAAATACAGTGCCTTGCGAAAGTATTCGACCCCCTGGAACTTTTCAACCTTTTTTCCACATATCATGCTTCACACAAAGATACCAAATGTAAATTTTTGGTGAAGAATTAACAAGTGGGACACAATTGTGAAGTTGAAGGAAATTTATTGGTTATTTTATATTTTTTTCTAAATACAAAAACTGAAAAGTGGGGCGTGCAATAATATTCGGCCCCTTTACTTTCAGTGCAGCAAACTCACTCTAGAAGTTCATTGTGGATCTCTGATTGAACCAATGTTGTCCTAAATGACTAATGATGAGAAATAAAATCCACCTAAGTGTAATCAAGTCTCCATATAAATGCGCCTGCTCTGTGATAGTCCCAGGGTTCTGTTTGATGCACAGAGAGCATCATGAAGACCAAGGAACACAACAGACAGGTCCGTGATACTGTTGTGGAGAAGTTTAAAGCCGGATTTGGATACAAAGTGATTTTCAAAACTTTAAACATCCCAAGGAGCACTGTGCAAGCGATCATATTGAAATGGAAGGAGTATCATACCACTGCAAATCTACCAAGACCCGGCCATCCCTCTAAACTTTCATCTCAAACAAGGAGAAGACTGATCAGAGATGCCGCCAAGAGGCCCATGATCACTCTGGATGAACTGCAGAGACCTACAGCTGAGGTGGGACAGTCTGTCCATAGGACATCAATCAGTCGTACACTGCACAACTCTTGCCTTTATGGAAGAGTGGCAAGAAGAAAGCCATTTCTCAAAGATATCCATAAAAAGTGTCATTTAAAGTTTGCAACAAGCCACCTGGGAGACACACCAAACATGTAGAAGAAGGTGCTCTGGTCAGATGAAACCAAAATCGAACTTTTTGGCAACAATGCCAAACAATATGTTTGGCGTAAAGGCAACACAGCTCATCACCCTGAACACACCATCCCCACTGTCAAACATGGTGGTGGCAGCATCATGGTTTGGGCCTGCTTTTCTTCAGCAGGGTCAGGGAAGATGGTTAAAATTGATGGGAAGATGGATGGAGCCAAATACACGACCATTCTTGAAGAAAACCTGTTGGAGTCTGCAAAAGACCTGAGACTGGGACGGAGATTTGTCTTCCAACAAGACAATGATCCCAAACATAAAGCAAAATCTACAATGGAATGGTTCACAAATAAACATATCCAGGTGTTAGAATGGCCAAGTCAAAGTCCAGACCTGAATCCAGTCGAGAATCTGTGGAAAGAGCTGAAAACTGCTGTTCACAAACGATCTCCATCAAACCTCACTGAGCTCGAGCTGTTTGCAAAGGAAGAATGGGCAAGAATTTCAGTCTCTCGATGTACAAAACTGATAGAGACATACCCCAAGCGACTTGCAGCTGTAATCGCAGCAAAAGGTGGCGCAACAACGTCATACATTTGGTATCTTTATGTCTGATGCATGATATGTGGGAAAAGGTTCAAAAGTTCCAGGGGGCCCGAATACTTTCTCAAGGCACTGTAAATGCATAGGCTCTCCTCATGTACTGGTTAGTGGACCTCTCAGTGCACCGCTCTCCTGTTCTCATAATGGCAGCTGATGGAACAAGCTTGTGATCAGAAGAGCCCATCTCCCTCCTTCAATGGAAATACCGATATGCCACATGCAGTTTGCTTATGCTTATTTTTCAACTGAACATGTCTGATCACATACGCCCTCCTCAGCAGCAATTAAGTGAACAGAAGAATGGTGCAGTAGAAGAACCTGAAATAAGTATTATTAAATGCCACATAATCAAGTGCCAAACAAAAGTGAACAATCCCTTAAAGGGGTTTCTGAGCCAGGGATGGTGATGTATGCGATATGAAGCAGTCTAGCCGGTGCTGTCTCACTCCATACATTTGTACTGAGCGAGGCCCACCAGATGGTATCTGCCCAGGGAGCATGTATAACGTATACAACACCGCCATTCCCGGCTCAGAAACTGCCGAATCCTAGAAGCGCACAGTGCTGGGGGGATTCATAAGTCTCCAGTCACACAGAGTGACTGCAGACTTATTTAAGACTTGACGACCCTTTTATATCTATTCTGTAGTAACCAGAGAGTGTAGTGGATACAGACAGAGAAGAAGGTTATCCAATCGCTTCCTAGTACAAGGCATTGGTCATCAATAAGACCCTTTATATTACTAGTGATGAGCGAGCATTCCCAGGTAAGGTGGTATCCGAGCACACTCGTGCCTTAAGAGTAGATTCTGCGTTCTCGAATACTATGTTCGAGTCACTGAGTCTACAAGTCTCACGGCTGTTCAACAGAAGCAACACATGCAGCGATTGCCTAATAAACAGGCAGTCCCTGGATGTGTTATGGCTGTTAAACAACCACAAGACTGGCATCACTAATTACCTTATATCAATGGGGTGAGGAATGTGCAAAGGGACCAAACAGGATCACGACAGATACAGAGGACAGGGGGACCTGGACATGGCGACTGTTTGGGAATCATTGTGACTTAATTGGTAATTCTAGGCTTAAAAAGATGTATTTAAAAGGTTTGTAGCCGTTTCGCTTGCAGTGAATTGTGTTTCATACTTTGGCTCAAAAGTTTTCTTGGTGGATTCAGTGATTGCTGGTCAGTGCAGAAATGAAACTTGCAGTTTGTCTAACAATCTTCCCCGTGTTTTGTCATTCAGCATGCCTGCAAACAATTTCCTCTGTTTGTCGGAAAAAATAAGTCTAGTCACAACGAGGAGTTAAGACGGTTAAATATAAATGGCAGGCCGGTTCCTTCATGTCTTGTGAAGAGGTGCGAGTTTTAATGCTGTTTAAAGAAGGTGTTAATTACATGGGAAGAGAAAAGGACACGCGATTACGTTCTTACCAATTTAATAATTTTAATTAGGACCCAGTTGTTAGTAGAAGAAGTCATGAGCTTGAAGAATAGTGGAGCCAATGACAGGTAGTTTTTGGGGTTTCTACGAGCTAGTTCACAAATAACATTCACCGCTGCGGACTGAACCCCTGGGAGTGGGAAACAAAAAGGGCACACATAACCAAATGTATCAATGGGTGTGGGATGACAACAATCGGAGCAGTGGGCGCACGCTTACCTGGATCAGGGTCCTCCAGCTTCTCTTTCAGCCTGGGAAACGCTGGGCGCAGAGACTCCGGATACTTAAGAAACACTTTATACATGATCAGAACGGCCTTTTTCCTGATGTATGGCTTTGTGTGAGACATCTACAAGGGATCAAAAAGGATTTCTGCACGTTTGGTAGCAAATACTTTTATGGCCAAAAGTATATTTATCTTGGGCATAAAAGTTTTTACATTGATTTTTCTGGCTAACACGGTACCACAATATTGTTTTTATTGTACATCGTGCTCGTTTGGAAATAATGCGTTGGACTTAGGCGCTGTTCACATTAGAATCAGGAGTTCCATTTTTAACAGAAATAAGAGCTTTTACAAAATGGATCTTAACGGATCCTGAATGATCTCTTTAAAGAAGCCTACAAATGATTTTTTTGGAATCAGTCGGGTAGCTGAGGGCCAATGCACAAGTTCGTTACATTCATGGGTAGCTTTCTTCAACAGGGGTTCATCAGAGATCTTTGTTTGCTATAGATTGCCGTTCACTCTACTATTGTATTAAAGATGGGAGCTTAATGCAGAAACCAGCACCAATGTGATCAATGGCTGCACTGCTGAAAACAATGGTTTCTGTCATCAAACCACAGGGTGATCACTTAGAGGAATTATCTATAAAGCTAATGTAATACTGAAAGGGAAACCATTAACACCAGCTTGGTTCCATGTCCTATACGAAGGGTGCGCTATGCATGACAAGGCCGCTAACCATGCAGCAAACGACGGACATGGCTTACCGCTAACGGTTAGGCTACTTTCAGACTTGCGTTAGGAGGCGCAGTGCAGGGCCGCCGCTAAGCTCCGCCCCGGCCACGTCTCCTCCGGTCAGCTCCTCCTATGGGCGCATGATGCTGCATGCAACCGGCGTACCCTATATTTAGCGCTGGGTATGCTGGTCGCGCGCTGGTCTGCTTTTGGCTCTACGCCGACATGCGCCAAAGGCAACGTGTTGCGTGTCTTGCGCCCATAAAAGGAGCTGACCGGAGGAGGCACGGCCGGAGCTTAGTGGCGGCTCTGCGCTGCGCCTCATAACGCAAGTTTGAAAGTAGCCTTACAAAGGTGAAGCACACGTGGTTCTGCATGGTTTCATCCTGAATTCCAGGGGCATAGAGATGAAAATCAGCTAACTATGAATGATCTACAACGCAAGTGTCTCTCAAATGTAAAAAAATCAAATCAAGAGTTGTAAAGGTGAAAGGTTTTAGATCTCACCAATATACAGAGTGATTGTGTATTCACTAATGAAATGTAAGAGTTAACTCCAGCACCGCTGCCAGGAACTTCACCAAAGCAGCACATCATAATGCCTGGCTAGATCGCAAACTGTTCTGCAGATTCAGCATTCTTGGAGCTTGTTTTAAGTTAAACATACATTCTTGAAAGGAATTTGTCAGCAGGTTTTTGCTATGTAATCCAAGTACAGCATAATGCAGGAGTTAAAACACTGAATTCAGCCTTGTGTCACTTATCAAGCTGTGTGTCACATACTTATAATGAAGGTTTTATCTGCAGGACCTTATTACTGCTGGGACTAAAGCAGCTCCCGAGACCTGGTGTGACTATGCCCCTTTCCTGTGATAAGCAGCTCACTGTCTATAGACTATGTACATAGAAAGCCTGGTGTGGTCAGGGTTAGCTTTCTCAGCTCTGCTACAAGCTACATCTAAGAACGCTGATCGTGTCAGAATGGCTGAAAAACAGGAAACTAAGTACTGATATATCGCTGGAATCAGGGTCTCTTTACCTACATTATTGCTGCTCTCAGATGAGGAAGCAAAAACCTCTTGCAATAACAGCAGGATTTCACTCTCAAACTATTTATATGTGAATGTGGTTCTTTCAAAATCAAATCCATCATTATCTTTACAAGAATTTCTGCACCTAATACCATCATTAAATTTGGTTATATGTGTTTTTTTCATTACGTTTGAGCGCATTTTTATTGCTGCGGTCTTTTTTGGTATGTCATATTTTAAATAAAGCTGCTTCTGTTACTTAGCTTTGATATTGGTAATGCCAATGCTTAGAAGGGTTTTAAGGAGTGATTCCACTGAGGAAATACACTAAAACATGTGGATTTGCCTCATCTCATTCAAGACTATGCGGAAAATTAGCAAATAAAATATCTACCACAAAAGAAATTGACATGTTGCAGATATCAAAATCACACCACAGAATGTGTCTGCAGTATAATATAAAGCACAGTGAGATTTAGAGAAAACTCAATTTGCTAGAACTGAACAACGCTGTGTTTCTTACCCAGCGAAATACAAGTACCATACACTCATCAGAAGAACTTAGCCTTAGGGTTCATACTGCATACATTAAATGTGGTTTTAAATTGTTTTCCAAAATTTAAGTGAAGACATGGGTTGCCACAGCACTGGTGCCCCGCTGATACAGGTTTTTTTTTGGGGGGGGTTTTTTGGAGTGGAAGGCACTCTCAAAGCAGCCTCCCACACAAATAGGGGCATGTGGATAGGGTATGTCTTCATGCGAGAAAACACCAAAAAATACTAAGTTAGTAATAGCTGGTGGTTTTAATGTCTTCATGCGTCAATCCCTTTAAAGAATAGCATATGTTTTCCAAGAGGTCTTCCATGCACTTCACTTACCAGTGTCATGATGTCATTTGCCAAATCTCTGGCCAGGTCGGGAGTGACAAAACAAGAGAGCCCGGTCAGGGCCACACCAGTATCATACTGATTAGGACTGCTCAGATCCTGAGAAGAAAACACTACTTTGTTACAATAAATGCTAAAGAAGATTTGTCACTTTTCTTAAATAAAAGCAGACAGCAATAAATTGACAGCGGTTCTGTCAAACGATATATCTACAGTATAAGAAGAGAAAAGAATACGGACTCCTAAGCCATACCTTCCTTATCTGATTTGTGGTCAGCATAATGACATCTGTGCCCTCATGGAAGCATTGTGAAGCCGCCAAGTATCCAATCCTCTGGACAACACAGAAGTAAACAGATGAAAACAGAAGACACTAATATACAGAGGTGAAAAGCCAAGGCTGTTTTAAATCTTACCTTAAAAGTAAACTTTGAGGCGCTCATCACCTCGATAATATTAAATGCAGCCCAGCTGATGTCATAGCCCAGCATTTGCAACTGTAGACAGAAGGAAAAAGTAATGTCAATGAGAAAAATGACGCCAGCGACACACATGAACTGGAAGGTGCCATTGATATAAACCATGTCTCTGTGAGATCTCAGCCATGCCAAATGGACATCAGTATAACTGCGGTACACAGCTCTCTTTCTGTGCCCTGTTAGGCTCTATGGAGATCACAGAGGGGTGGCCTCCCACTCAGAACAGTCTACAGGTAAGAGCAGCCACATACCACTGGCTTTACACATGCGACGGCCATTTCTACTTCCCAAACTTTAGGCCCGCATAATAATTCAGGAGAATGCCAATAGCAGATGGTGGTGGTTAGCCTTACAGAGATAGGGTGGCCCCATACACATTCTAGTAAGACCAGGTCTGCCATGCATGAATTGTTAATTCATTAAAGGGAACAGGTCATGTTAAAAAAAAAAAAAAACACTAATAACCAGCAGAAGTGGGGATAATCAGCTGTGTACTAGTGTTCTGACACCATGTGGCACTGAGAGCCCCACTGCCAGGAGGAAATTAAATTTATTCCCAGTCTAGCAGTGTTCGGTATTCAGTCATGGGGGTGGAACCGGCACGGGCTCAGTCACTGATCAGTGTATAGAGAACGGCGGCTGTAACCACACCCCCAGCACTGACTGACAGCAGCTCCGGATTAGAGCCGCTGTCAGTCAGTGATGTGGCAGTTACAGCCGCCGTTCTCTATACACTGAGCGGTGACAAACAGTTCCGGCCATAACCCTATGGACTGATAGCCTGAGACTTCCAGGAGGAATAAAGCTATGGTCACATGGTGTCAGAACACTATCACCCTGCAGATTAACCCCATATCTGCCAAGTTTTTTGTTTTTACATGACAGGTTCCCTTTGAGTTCCCCTTAAATGACTGAAGAAGAGTTTGCAGCGATACTCTAAGCATTGTTTTTCGTTTATTCTCACTGCCGTATTGTTTGTCACTTTAGAATTCGAGTCAGTGAGCATGTCAGCATGTTAATATGGGCACTGCAAAAGATTTGAAAACCATCAATCAAAACAAATAACATCCAAAAAGAAGGTAAAATGAGGTGTTCAACATATGTTGTGTTTCACCAAGATTTCATGCCACTTGGTTGTCACATGTCCTCATTCAGCACTGCCGCCAATCACTGGGTAAGGAGCACAACAGATGGGACAACACAGATGCAGGCCATTTACAAAGAATGGAGCACTTGATCTTGTCTTAGCAGGCTGCCAAAATCTAATAATTGAGCAAAGTCAGGGAAAATTATGTTGAGGTTTCTTAAAAATTATCTTCCTCAGCAGCACATTGTCCTGGGCTCCGAAGGACAGTCATTCTGTGTGCATGGAAGTGTGGTCAGCCTGTCTGAACAGGTCATTAAGCAACTGCTGACCAGCTTTCACCTAGCCGATCGGCACGTGTAAACCCACCATTAAAATTTATTTTGCACAACTCTTTCAAGCAAGTTCCCATATTTTCCCTGAACATCTGCCTTTCCTACAATACACATTTTCTGGGATGGCTGCCAGAGACCCAACAAATCAGCCTGAGCTCACTGTTTGGCTATACACACAAGACTTAAGTGGAACACTAGAAAAGGGTCACTTATATAACAAGGGGGAAAAAAATGAAGTCTGGGCTCTCTAGGGTATTGGGGGAGCCAGGTCCCAGGACAGCTGATAATCATCTGTAAGATTCAGATAAAGTGGATACTCATGCCCATTTCTATTACAAGAAGCAGCTGCAAGTGCTTGCTGCAAAACAGATCACAAGACAAGAGAAAATTCGAATTATCAGGAATCTCGTGGTAAAATATCTTCCGGTACTGTCCTATTTCTGCACATAGATGGGCTTCTGAGGTTGTTAAAGGTCAGCAAGATCTCATAAAACTTTTTATATGCACACATAGCTCTTATAAAGACAAATCCAGCAATACCTTTACATGGCCATACTGTTCCTCTGCTACTGATAAATCAGTGTTTGTATTGATATGTAAATGACTATGGTAGATCTGATGCCTCTGTCACTCCAGCTCTATTTCCCGCCCAGTGCCGCCTACCCCTACATAACTTACAGCCTCTATGCTTTGTGACATCAGGCAAAGGAGCCAACAAACAAGAAGGAGATGCCAGCACTGCTCGGTGGGGAATAGTTCTGGAGTGACAGAGGCGTCAGATCTACCATAGCCATTTACATATCAATATAAACATTGATTTCACAGTAATGTAGGAGAAGACTAACCATGTAAAAGTACTGCTGGACTTGTCTTCATAAGAGCTATATGCCCATTTAACCCCTTCATGACTGGAGGTATTTTCGGTTTTATGTTTTCGTTTTTTGCTCCCCTTCTTCCCAGAGCCATAACTTATTTCTTTTTACGTCAAAATGGCCATGTGAGGGCTTGTTTTCTGCGGGACAAGTTCTACTTTTGATCGACATAATTGGTTTTAACATACCATGTCCTGGAAAAACGGGAAAAAAATTCAAACTGCGGTGAAATTGCATAAAAAGTGCAATCCCACAGTTTTTTGTTTTGCCTTTTTACTAGGTTCACTAAATGCTAAAACTGACCTGCCATTATGATTCTCCAGGTCATTACGAGTTCATATGCAAAACACAAGCCGCGGAGACACCATCACGTTTCTCAACGCAAGCAATGACTAGCCAGGTCTTTCCCCGGGAAGGAACAACCACGGGAAGGGCAGTCTCCAATGAAGAAGACCACCTATGCCAAAACATGGTATCCATCCACAGACAGCAGTTTCGGGGTATTGCCCCTCATCAGTGTGGAGTAGGAAACTGGCCAGTAGGAGCAATGCCGGGGAAAGACCTGGCTAGTTATTGCTTGCGTTGAGAAACATGTGATGGTGTCTCCGCGACTTGTGTTTTGCATGTTTTACAGATTTCCCATAAGGAATGGGGGCAGTGCTCTAGAATCACTGCGTTGAGAAACATGTGATGGTGTCTCCGCAGTGTTGGATGTTGATCTCCATGAGTTCATTCATCCTCATTTATTACGAGTTCATAGACATCAAACATGTATAGGTTGTTTTTTTTATCTAAGTGGTGAAAAAATATTCTAAACTTTGTTAAAAAAAAATATAAAAATTGTGCCATTTTCCTATACCCGTATCATCTCTATTTTTCGTGATCTCGGGTTGGGTGCAGGCTTATTTTTTGCACGCCGAGCTGACGTTTTTAATGATACCATATTGGTGCAGATTTGTTCTTTTTATCGCCCATCATTGCATTTTAGTGCAATGTCACGGCAACCAAAAAAGTTAATTCTGGCGTTTTGACTGTTTTTTTTTCTCGCTACGCCGTTTAGAGGTGGATCACACATCCGCTTTTAGACGTCCGTCAAAATCCGACGTTTTGCAAAAAAAAAAAAAAACGGATCCGCCATTTTTTTTTTGGCGGATCCGTTTTTATAACCAGAGAGTTGCATTAGTGGCTAAAGCGGATCCGTCCAAAAAACGGATCCGGAAGCATCCTTTTTTTTTCACACTTTGGCGGACGCCAAAAACAAATGTGTGAAACAGGCCTTAACGATTAAGTTAATCCTTTATTTTTAATAAAAATAGATCGGGTGATTCTGAACGCGGCGATACCAAATGTGTTTATGTTTGATTTTTTTTTTTATTGTTTTATTTTGAGTGGAGTGAAAGGGGGGTGATCTGAACTTTTATATATTTTTGTTCATATTTTTAAAAAACTTTTTTTTTCCAATTTTGGCATGCTTCAATAGCCTCCATGGGAGACTAGAAACTGCCATAACCCGATTGGCTCTGCTACATACAGGCGATGATCAGATCGCCTGCGTGTAGCAGAATTACTGACTTGCTGTGAGCGGCGACTACCGGGTGGTGCTCATCGCAATCTGGCAGTGACAACCATAGAGGTCTCAAGGAGACCTCTGGTTCTCATGCCAACCCAAGATCGCGTGACGGGGGTCACCGGCGCGATGGCTGGAAATGCATGTTAAATACCACTGTCAGCCTTTGACAGCGGCATTTAACGAGTTTACAGCCACAGGAAGATTGTGATTCCTCCCATGGTAGTTAGCAGCACGTCAGCTGCACAAAAACAGCTGACATATGCCAGGAAAGGTCCGGGCTCCTGCAATGAGCAGGGGGAGGCTTCCAATGACGGATAGACCAGTCATTGGTTGTTAAGGGGTTAAATAGTTTTTGGGGTGGAATACTGCAGACAGCTTCCCCTTAAGCCTTTATGTTAAAAGCAAAAATATTGCTGAGAACAGATGCACAGTCATAACTTATATTTGGCTAACAGTTTTTAAAAATCAATGACAAGTTCTGGGTACAGCTTCAGTATGGAGATATAATAGTTTAGTGATGCTTCAGGCAGTAGCTGCTATTTGGGGAGAGTATGATCACTTATACATGACAATGAGTTCTCACTGAAACTTTGACTCGGCACTGCTTAAAGCACCACGCCAGCATTTCAGGGGGGGGGGGTTCAGCGCTGGAGCGGGAGCTTTAAATGTAAGCCCCCTGTCCTTGCTCTTATACTAATCTTTCGGCGGCTTCATCTTTAACCGATGGCGCCACCTTGTGCCCGCAAGTTCTAATTGGCCGGAAGTCAGAAGTTGTGTCACACCAGTTCAATGCAAGTCTATGAGAGCCAGAACGAGGCTCGCAGAGGTGTACTGTGAGAAGGGCCTCTAGCACGCTACGTGAAACACTGGAGCTGCCGGCAGATCACTTTTAGCCGAAGACTGATGCAAGAGATGCTGGAGAAGGATGAAGGTGGTGGTAGGGGAATATGAGACGGGGCAGAGGAATTATATTTAAAGCAACACTTCAGCGGTGCAATGAAGAAGAAAAAACTGGAGAGGTGCTTTACGGCTTCTGTGAAAATCGGTCTGAGAATGGAACGCAATGTACAGACTGGCTGTAGCTCTCCTGACGCATGCATCACAGCCTCATAGGCATATGAAGCTGCCACGCTCAGTCCCTCCATTTGGGTCCATGATCATACCAACTTACACGCACCTGAAGCAGCCATTAGGCCAAGTTCACAAGCTCAGTATTTGATCAGCATTTTACCTCAGTGTCTGTAAGCCAAACCAGGAGAGGAACAATCAGAGGAAAAGTATAATAGAAACTCGTCACCACTTCTGGATTTATCACCCACTCCTGGTTTTGGCTTACACATACTGAGCATGTGATTGTTGCCTTAAGGCAAGTTCACATGCGTAACAGACCACACACGGACATCACTCAAGCCAAGGTGAGCCTATTTGTTAGTGCACACGCACTGCGTTCCCCACACACACGCCTCGGTGAGGGGGAGTGATCGGCAGCATGCGCTTGTGCAGTCCAATTTACTTCCCAGACTGGTGCACTTAGAGAGCAGACAGCTCCTGCAACCCATCTGCTATTCAGAAGACCACATGCAGTTGCACAGGTCAAGGATGCAAATTGTTACCTTGAATACTCAGCAAAATGCAGAGCTCGTCTGAACTTAACTGCACTGTGTGAATATAGGCTCACACGTCGTCAAAAACATGATCGACCAAAACCCCACTGACCAAGAGCATAAAAGCTGCAGTATACCCTATTTTCACTGCAGATTCCATTCATTGCTATGCAAAGAGCACCTGCAAAAGGGCCGAGTGACGTCTATGTGCAAGTTTACAAGAGTGACTTTCCACATGAACGTCAGGGTCTGTGAGGAAGGAGAAGGTGTAGGGTTCAGGGGGGATAGAACGCACGATTCGGTGCAAGTAACAGCAGCACACAGCTCCTGCACTTGTTTGCAGTACAGACAGGCAGACTATATGGCAGACCGGCCTTAGAAGGTGCCATTCTGTGACGCAAAGCCCACATACAGAAAGAACACACACGAGTGAATTTTTAATTATAAGTTATAACCCATATAAAGTCCTGAGGTTAACAACGGTGTAAATGGCAAACAATTTTTTAATCTGTACTTTAAAAATTCATGCATCATAAGGACAATTACTCACATAGGTTAGCTTGCAAACGGCATTCGCTTTCACAGCAATGTTGTCTTGCTTAAGTTCTTGTTTGATCTCATCGATACAGTGGGAGATGTATTTTGCCTAGAAGGGGAAACAAAACAGTAATGTAAATGGCATCGAAAGGAGCTGTCCTTAATATACCACACAGGGTCCGCACACATGGAGGCAAAGCAGGTTTCAAAAGCCCTTTAAAATCATTCCCATGCATTGCAAAGCTCGACAATCCTGCCGTGACCGGCTGCCTACCTGTATGTGTGACAGTATCTGGAGGGAAACTGAACACATGAAAGTGAAGCTACACCATGGATGTCAAATTGAACATGAAGTAATGGACTTCTGAGCTCTGAAAGCTGAAATCAAAATTGGCCACAAACACAGATGCTGCCCTGCCAGTGGGAGATTGCACCACAACATCATAGCATGACACAAGTGGATGCAGCCACGCTGTCTTTGGCTTTGTAGTCACATCTGTAGCCTAGCTTACACTGCAGTAGTCGCACAATGCCTAGCACTGGCTGCCTAAATGTCAAAGCAACAGAATTTTGACAGAATTAATTTAACCCCTTCATCCCCCCCCCCCCCCCCCAAGCCGGTTTTCACCTTCATGACCAGGCCACATCTTAAAATTCTGACCACTGTCACTTTATGGAACACTTCAACGGATCCCGCTGATTCTGAGATTCTTTTCTCGTGGCATATTGTACTTCATGATTGCGGTAAAATTTGTTCGCTATAAGGCTATGTGCACACGCTGCGGATTCACCAGCGGATTTTTCCGTGCAGATCCGCAGGTAAAACCGCAGACCTGCGGTTTTACCTGTGGATTGGCCAGCAGTTTTTCCCCTGCGGTTTGACACCTAGACAATGGAATAGGTGGCAAACGGCAGCGGAATCCACAGAAAAAGAATTGACAAGTCAATTCTTTCTGCGGATTTAAAACCGCATCTTTTCCGCAGTGAAAAAACCGCAGCATGTGCACAGCGGATTGTAAATCCCATAGACTTACATTGTACTGTACACTGTCTGCAGAACTGCTGCGGATCCGCAGAGGCAAAATCCGCAGCGGATCCGCAGTAGAATCCGCAGCGTGTGCACACACTCTAACTTGCGTTTATTTGTGAAAAGAAATCGGAAATTTGGAAAACTTCACGATTTTTAAACTTTTAATTTTTGTGCCCTTAAACCAGAGAGATATGTCACAAAAAATATTTAATAAATAACATTTTCTCATAGGTCTACTTTACATCAGCACAATTTTGGAAACTTTTTTTTGCTAGGAAGTTACCTAGATTAAAAATTGACCAGAGATTCATCAATTTTCCAACTAAGTTTACAAAACTGTTTATTTAGGGACCACATCTCATTTGAAGTGACTTTGAGGGGTCTGTATGATAGAAAATACCCCAAAGTAAAACCATTCTAAAAACAGCACCTCAAAGTACACAAAACTACATTCAAGAAGTTTATTAACCCTTCAGGTGCTTCACAGGAACTGAAGCAATGTGGAAGGAAAAAATAAACATTTAACTTGTTTCACAAAAATGTTAGTTAAATTTTTTTATTTTCACAAGGGTAACAGGAGAAAATGACCTGAAAATTTGTGTGCACTTTCTACTGAGTACTCAGATACCCCATATATGGGGGAAAACTACTAACTGGGCGCATGGCAGAGCTCGGAAAGGAAGGAGTGACTTTTGGAACACAGACTTTGATAGGATGATCAGTGGGTGTCATGTTGCATTTGCAAAGCCCTTTATGTGCATAAACAGTAGAAACCCCCCTACAAGTGATCTTTTTTTTTTATAATTCTTTATTTAAAGACTCACAACGAAATCCAGGTTAACATAATAATTGAAACCAGACAAGTAGACGAATACAAGCAATACAACTTAACTCCCGACCAAGACAATCGTCCACGAGTCCTTAACATCCGGGGACCCGGTAGTAGAGTTCAATTTGGAGGGTCTTTCATTTTTGTAACTTTTAGCAAACAGTATAGGAAAGAAAAGATAGAACAGAGGAAGAAGAAGGAGAGCGGCTGAAGCGAAAAATGAGAGTGGGGGAAATAAGTAACGGAGCCAAGAGAGGCAAAAAAAAAAAAAAAAGGAGAGGGAAGGAAAAAACGAGGGGGTAAGGGAAGGAGTACGCAACCAACCAAAGTCCACCACTCAGCTTCATGTTTTCAGTTAAACACAGGGGGGTTTGCCTCCAGCATTAGATCAAAATACTCACTAGAGCTTCGAAAATTCATCCATCCAATCCAAGTAGCCCAAAATTTTGGGTATGATTCATGTATGGATGAGGTGAGGTCCTCCATATACATCGCTAGTTTTTCCGTGGGAAATAGGCGGAAATTAAAATGCGATGTTCTCGCATATTTCCCACGGAATGGAGTTCAGGAATTCCCACGGAAATTTCCGCGGGAATTCTGCAACATGTGGACATAGTCTTACTCCTAAATATTTCAGGTGTTGGGTAGCCCATTTGAAACTGAAGCACATCTGTAAAGATCTTACAAGTTCTGGGGAAGAAGTAATGTTAAGCGCCTCGGATTTTGAAAAATTAATCTTGAAATTAGACAATTGAGCATATGTTCTGAATTCATTCATTAGGTTAGGCAGGGAGATCTTAGACGAGGTAACGAAGAAAAGGAGGTCATCAGCGTATGCTGCTACTTTATAAGTGTTTTGAAGTACATGAATACCCGAGATATTGGGGTTGGCTCTAACATGTCTAAGAAAGGGTTCAAGGGTGAGAATGAAAATGAGGGGGGACAGAGGGCTACAAGTGATCTTACAATTGGAACTGATCTAGTGTTTTCCTGGTATGTAAATTTTACAATGTGGTGGCATATGTAAATTGTGTTGAGTGCATCAGGTTGGCTTATGTGAGCTGTGCAAGTCAGAAATTCATTTAGTAGTCCATGGATGTGTAGTACAGTTTGAAGCATTCTTACATGCACAGGCCAGGTTTGCTGTGGCAGATGTCGCATTGCCAAATGGTGTCCTTGCTTAACCCCATTCTGTAACATACTCGGCACTTTTTTTAACGACCTTCTTTTCTTTGAAGCTTGAGGAACCTCATTGGGGAAATGATGCCCTGGTATAATATGAGCACCTTCAATTCCGGAAGTATTGGGGCAGTCAACAGTACAATACTGCCAAAGTCGTGTCTTCTCCACTAACCCCATGTGAAGGACAAGTCCCCAAAACATCTTTATTTCTTCTGTGTCTACATAGGTTCAGTTAGAAAATGAAGTAGTGGAGTTTTGGGCCAAAAATTGCTGGGAGTACAAATATTTCTCGGCCATGAGATTTACAAAAATCTTCAGAAAAAGACTGAAAAAGTCTGTGAGGCCGGTGGTGTCAAATTAGATTCCTAATTGCACCACAAAGTTAATAATCTGTGCCTCAATCTTCAGGGGGGGTTAGGTCCATACGGGGTCAGTAACAGTGGGCGCTGGTTCATTTTCTTTCCTGGGGTGTCTGCGTGGCAGTTCGGTATCTGTTAGCGCTATATAAGAATAAAGATTATTATTTGAAGAAAAGGAGGTGGAAAAATTAAGTAAGGTGAGATCCTCTCCCTCAGTATTAGTGTCGGAGGCAAGGAAGGCGTATGCCTCCACCGCTGAATACCGTGATTTGAGACGAGTGGGACATTTTTCATGAATGTGGTTTGTGCGAGTACCAAATATTAGTCGTGTTAGAGTGTGTGTGTGTGTGTGTGTGTGTGTGTGTGTGTGTGTGTGTGTGTGTGTGTGTGTGTGTGTGTGTGTGTGTGTAGCTTTTTTTTTTTTTATTTAGAAGAAAAAAGTAAGAAGAATTTATAAGAAAAAGATAAATGAAAAAATTTGGCAAAATAAAAAACAAACCTACTAAACGGACACATGTAAAAAAAAATAAATACTGAAGGTCCGCAACCGACACTAACCTTGAATATATTTAGTAAAAAAAAAAAAATACTGTACTAGATGCGGATTACTACAGAATATTATTAATGTCCCTAATATAGTCCTATCAACTAATCTAAAGATTGTTCTTTTTCTTTCAACAATCGAAAGCCGATCAAATATGTATCGCTGATCTGCGCTCAAAGGCTGTAGGACGCATGCAGTGATTTCTTTTTTTCCCCCCCTCTTTGCTATTTAAAACTAACCTTAACTAAATTCAGTAAAAAAAAAAAAAAAAAATACTGTAGTAGACGTCAGTTACAACAGTATATTTTCACTATGCATAATCTAGTCCTATCAACTGATCTAGTTATTTTATTCTATCTTATTTTTACAAAAATAAACCCCAAAAAAACAGATCAATGAAGTTAGTCACTGACCAGCGGATAGACAGGGATGGCAAAAAAAAAAAAAAAAAAAAAGGGAAACAGTGAGAGCACGGGACAACATGACCTGCTGTTGAAAACTGTACTTAACAACCATGACATCCAAGGTAATTAAGTGGTTAAAGAGTAACCATCATTTTAATTTTTATTTCATAAATCATTGGTACACATGAAAATAAGAAACTTTGTAATATATCATCACAGAAATGTGTTTCTTTCACCTCTGGGACTGATCATCTTCAAAATTCTCAATTCCTGGGTAAAATCTGTATTCTGTGAAGACAGATTATTACGGTACATTACTGAGAGGAGATGGCTGTTGCTTCTGATTAGATTCCATGCATATGGGACAGGGAAGGGGCTCTGTTTCCACCTCTTCCTTTCTCTTTCCCTACTATCTTCTATCTTATAATTGGTACAATCTGTCTTCACTGAATACAGATTTACCCATGAATTTCGGATTGGCTGTGGCTCTCGCTGGCCTAGTCAGCCGTTTGTCACGGATGCTTTTGTGGAGGAGTCACATCACTTGGAAATGACTTCAGCTCAAGGACACTACTGACCATTTGCCAAATTCGATGTCAAAGAGGTGGGTCCCATCAGAAGTCACTGGAGGAGGCCAAAGTGATGCTGTGTGTGAGCAGTAGGAAATTAGACCTGCCAGCGCAATATAGAATAACATTTGTTCTCTAAAGAATAGCAGGCAGTCATGAAATATTTAATCTAGTCTCGTGTCTATTTAACTAAGTGCAGGGAGAAAGCAGAAAGCCAAAGCTGCCAATATGCTAAGAAAGGCTCGGAAAGGAAGGAGTTTTAAAACTGTGGATTATTACCAAAGTAAAGAAAAAAAAATCACTGGATGGGGAAAAAACTGGAGCCACATTGGATCCTATAAAACATATGAAGGGGCAGATAAATGAAGACTGGAAGACATGCTACTTCTACTATAGTCATTTACGCCACTTTTTTTGTATAATTTATGATGAATTTATTATGTTGCTCTCATCCAGGCCACTGCACACTGAGCACAAACTTTTTCTTTTGCAATGAAATGCGAAAAGCTGCAACACTTACTACTACTAGTGCTGATATTTCTAACAGATAAAAAAAAATGTCTTTTTTTCTGGATGGAAAATCAGACAATTTTTTCATATGCTCATGTGAACCTAGCATTACTCCAAAATCCAGCCGCTACACAACATTGTGGCATGGTGGATTTATAAATGTGGGATGTGAGACAAACCCACAATGCTCACTGACAGTATTAGAAACTGATGAAAGTACATTTTCAATTAAAATTTACTGAATATCATCTAATGAAAATCGGAAATTGCGTTCTAATTGTGAAAAAGGCCAATACACATTATACTGTACATATGGTGGCAAGTACAAGTTTGGACACCCATGGGCAAAATTACTGTTATTGTGAAGAGTTAAGCAAGTTGACACATTTCCTTTGTATTTTAGGTTAAAGGATAGATTATATCTACACACATACAGGGATTGGACAAAATAATGGAAACATCAACAAAAGTTAGTTTAATATGGTGTATTTCCACCTTTTGTGGCGATTACAGCCTCAATTCTCCGAGGTATGGATTCATACAAGGTGTGAATTGTTTCCAAAGGAATTGTAGCCCATTCTTCAGTTAAAACACCCTCCAGTTCTTTGAGTGACGATGGCGGCGGAAATCGATGTCCAACTTGAATCTCTAAAATCGACCATAAATGCTCAATAATGTTGAGGTCTGGGGATTGTGGGGCCCAGATGAGATGCTCAACCTCATTACAATGTTCCTCGTGCCATGCTTTAACGATTCTAGCTGTATGAATTGGTGCATTATCATCCTGAAAGATGGCGTTCCCCTCCGGGAACAGTGCTTGAACCATAGGATGCACTTGGTCGCCCAAAATGACTAAATAATTGCGGCTGTAAATTTTTCCATGAAGGGATATCATTGGCCTGGCGGATCTCCACGAAATAGCACCCCAGATCATCTCAGAACCTCCGCCATACTTTACGGTTGGGAGAAGGCAGTCTGGATGGAATGCTCATTTCGGCTGTCTCCAAACATACACTCGGCCGGAGGTCGGAAATAGGGTAAACGATGATTCGTCCGAGAATATCACATGTTTACACTGCTCGAGGGACCAATTCTGGAGGTTTCTACACCACTCTAAACGCTTGGAAACATTTGTCATTGAGAGCAGCATTTTCTAATTGCAGCTCTTCCGTGGAATCCAGATTTGTGCAGCTCCCGACGAACAGTTTTCGTGGAACCTGGGTTCTGTAGGTGTTCATTGAGCTCAGCAGTGATTTTCGGAGCCGTGGTCTTGCGATCCTCTCTCACAATTCGCTTTAGAGTCAGACGGTCTCTCTCAGTCAACTTCGACTTTCGGCCGGACCTGTGCTTTGCTGCGGACGTTTTTCCTTCTCTTTCAAACGCAGTCATTACTTTAGAGACAGTACCTCTTGACACGCCAAGCATTCGGGCACTTTCTGTAACACTAGCGCCTGTCATACGAGCACCAACTATTTGGCCTCTTTGAAAATCCGAGAGGTCTGCCATTGGTATCACGTTTTCATCAATGTTCTTACAATTCGGCGAAACAGTTAATTTACATACACATCACACAAATAATCAACTACAAAACATTACCATATGTCACGGTTTGCATGTTTATAACATGTTCAAAGATTATGATGCCAAAACGTTAGGCGTTTCCATTATTTTGTCCAACCCCTGTATATTCACACCTTATATACTCGCGTATAAGTTGAGATTTTCAGCCCATTCTTTGGGGCCGAAAGTCCCCACTCTCTGATTATACGCGAGTCATATCTCTGCAGCCCCCCCCCCCTGCTTCTCCCACGGTCTCAGGCTCCGTCCTTCAACGGTCACATGGTACCGCTCATTAAAGTCATGAATATGCGCATATTCATGACTTTAATAAGCAGTACCACATGACTGCTGAAGGAAGAGCTTCCAGAGAAGCAAGGGAGCTGCAGAGACCACGCCAGGAGGGGGTAAGTATATGCGATATTCACCTGTCCCCGGTCCACCGCTGCACGCCGCTCTGTCCTCCGCGTCCTCTGTCAGTGATGTTCAGGTCTGAGGGTGCGGTGACGTAGTTAGTGCGCGCCGCGCCCTCTGCCTGAACAGTCACTGACAGAGGCACCCAGAAGCCAGAGCGGCGCACAGTAATTGCCCTGTGTGGCAGGGCTAAGGGTCGTGTAATTGATGGGAGATATGTGTCTCATAAATGGCTTATCTCCATAATGTAAGGCAGAAGTAAAGCATACCAGATATTGTTATTGTTTTTGTTTGAAGGACCTGTGGTGAGGTCACAGTCATGTGACCAGTCAGCTGCTGGGAACGTGGGTGTGGCTACAGCCTTATAATGTGACCTGCTCCTGAACCAGGGAGTTGTGTGTGGGGAGGACTAAACCTCCCATGTGTGCTGAGACTCCTGCTCTGAGTCTACAACTACAGACATTGTTATTTTGCCTGAGCTAAAAGGCTATTTGTTTGGTGTTACGTTGCCTTGTGCTTTTATGCCGTGAATAAACTGCAAGCACTGTGGAAGAACCTGTCTCACATTTGTCTCCCGCTGCACCTAAGCGAGCCACATCCCCACAATTGGTGGAGAATGCGGGCAGCGGTCCCAGCAGAGACTTGAGACAGTTGCTGCATGTCCTGGGTGAAGTTTGCAGCGGGGCAACAAGCATTGCCTGGAATCATGGAGGACCTCATGAAACACGTGGTCCAGTCCCAGGCACTGCAGCAGGAAACCAACAAGCTGCTGTTACAGCAGATCCAGCAAGGCCAGCAGGAGCAGCGGCAGCAGTTCCAGCAGAGCCAGCAGGAACAACGGCAGCAGATGCAGCTTCTGGCAACCGCCATCCAGGAGGGCAGGACGAGCGCCCCAACCCCAGGTCGGGCTGATGCCACCGACGTCGAGAAGGCGGTAAGACGCGTATTACAAAAAATGACCCCTGAGGATGATGTGGAGGCCTTCCTGACGGTGTTTGAGAGGGTGGCTGAGGGAAAAACTTCAGCCAGAGCGGTGGGCGGAGGTACTGGCCCCTTACCTAACGGGGGAGCCCCAGAAGGCGTACTTTGACCTGACGGTACAAGATGCCAGAGAGTATCCCAAATTAAAAGCGGAAATTCTCGCCCGCTTGGGGGTAACAATGACTACCAGGGCACAGAGAGTGCATCGTTGGGCCTATCACCGGGACAAACCCCCGCGCTCCCAAATGTTTGACCTGTTGCACCTGGTCCAGAAATGGCTGCAGCCAGAGTCGGCTTCCCCTGCACAGATGGTAGAGCGAGTTGTGATGGATCGGTTTGTGCATTCTCTGCCGAGACCTCTACAGACTTGGGTTGCCCAGGGTGATCCCCAAAATGCTGATGAACTGGTTGGGCTGGTCGAGAGATACCAGGGGATGGAAGGTTCCTTGGGGAAGCAGCCCATTCCATATTGGGGGTCCCAGCAGGGGGCGAAGTCACAAAAAGGGGTGGTGCGTCCAAGGTCAAAAGGGGCGGGGGAGGCGGTGCCCAAGGTCCCCTCGGGTGTTATTTGCTGGAAGTGTCATGGGCCAGGACATATAGCGGCCCGTTGTCCCCAGACCACCGAGCAGATGGACTGCAGCATGGGACGCTGTAGTTCATACTATGCATATCCAGCTTGCAGTGTGAACTCGCTACCTAACAAGGGGCCACAAGCGTGTCCCGTGAAGGTGAACGGTCGAGCAGTAATGGCGCTTCTGGACTCTGGGAGCTTGGTGACCCTTGTGAGGGCCAGTTTTCCTCTAAACATACTCCCGGGTAAAAAGATTGGTGTTCGGTGCATACATGGCGATGCAAAGGACTACCCTATGGCTAGGGTGAAGATTGAAACGGCGCATGGCACCGAGTCGCATGAAGTTGGCGTTGTTCGAGACTTGTTGCATCCCATAATTATTGGCCGGGATTTCTGTCTGTTTTGGGATCTGTGGGGGATGGGTTCTGAGTGTGCTAGCAAGAGCAGGGAACCAATCCACCCCACTGAGGTATCGCCACCACCAGAGGCAGACGAGTTCCCTTTATGTGTCCTTGTTGGGGATGAATAGGAAGGGTCCCCTGTACCTGACATCCCGGAGTTGGGGGTGGCCGGGGAGAATTTTGGGACTGCCCAACATAGGGACCCCACACTAAGGGAAGCCTTTAACAATGTCACCGTCATTAATGGGGTTGCACAAGAGCCAGGAGCAGACACAAGGTTTCCCCATTTTAATGTTGAGTGGGGAATTGTTGTACCGGGTCACGAAAATAAGGGAGGAGGTGGCAGAGCAGTTAATAGTACCAGGCCCCTATAGACGAAAAGTGTTGGACATGGCCCATTCACACATCTTGGGGGACACCTGGGGGTGGAAAAAACCCAGGAACGGATTGTACAGAGGTTCTATTGGCCTGGGTGTCACCGGGAAATAGTAAACTATTGCAGGTCCTGCCCGACATGTCAGTTAACTGCCCCCACATCTCATTTTCGGAACCCTCTTGTGCCACTGCCCATTATTGAGGTGCCATTTGAGAGAATTGCCATGGATTTGGTCGGTCCCTTAGTTAAATCAGCTCGGGGCCATCAGTATATATTAGTCATCCTGGACTATGCCACACGCTATCCTGAGGCCATTCCCCTGAGAAACTCCTCTGCGAAGAGTATAGCCCGTGAGCTGGTCCATGTGTTTTCCCGGACGGGTTTGCCGAAGGAGATCCTGACCGACCAGGGGACACCTTTTATGAGCAAGGTGATGAGAGAATTGTGCAGAGTCTTGCAAATTTCCCAGCTGAGGACTTCAGTGTACCATCCACAGTCAGATGGCCTTGTTGAGAGGTTTAACAAGACCCTGAAGAGCATGCTGAGAAAAGTCATAGAGGAAGATGGTAGAGACTGGGATTGTCTCTTACCGTATTTACTGTTTTCTATCCGTGAAGTTCCCCAGGCCTCCACGGGGTTCTCCCCCTTCGAGCTTCTGTACGGCCGGCATCCACGAGGTCTCCTAGATATAGCCAAGGAAACCTGGGAAGCCGAAGTCACGCCCCACAGAAGCGTCATTGAGCATGTGGAACTGATGCAGCAGAGGGTTGCGAAGGTGATGCCCATTGTTAAAGAACATCTCCGCCAGGCACAAGAGGCTCAGGCCAGGGTCTACAACCGGTCAGCCAGAGTGAGGCAGTTCAATCCGGGAGACCGAGTTCTCGTGCTAATCCCGACGGTGGAAAGTAAGTTCTTGGCCAAGTGGCAAGGGCCATATGAGGTGGTGGAGAAACTGGGAGACGTAAACTACAAGATCCACCAACCCGGAAGACGGAAGCCATACCAGGTTTACCATGTTAACCTTATCAAGCCGTGGCAAGATAGAGAGCCAGCGGTAACTCCGTGCTTGCTGGGCAACCTAGAAGGGGAGGTTGGAGCCGTTACCATAGCGGAGACTATCGAAGGCCCAGAAGCAGCAGTGCCGGGAGTTACTCCAGAAAAACCGCGACCTGTTCTCAGAGTTGCCGGGGTGCACGAAGGTGGTGGAGCACGAAATTCTGACCGAGCCACATGTGCGGGTGAACGTGAAACCATATCGTATTCCTGAGGCCCGGCAAGAGGTAATCTCCAAGGAGGTGCAGCATATGTTGAAGCTCGGGGTCATTGAGGAATCCAAGAGCGGCTGGTCGAGCCCGATTGTCCTGGTCCCAAAACCTGATGGTGAATGGAGGTTCTGCAACGATTACCGGAAGCTGAATGAGGTCTCCAAGTTCGACGCTTATCCCATGCCACGCGTTGATGAGCTCATCGAGAGACTTGGACCTGCCAGGTACATAACCACTTTGGATCTGACCAAGGGATATTGGCAGATCCCCATGGCACAGGAAGCCAAGGAGAAGACGGCATTCTCCACACCAGACGGGTGCTTCCAGTATGTCCGGATGCCGTTTGGCCTACAGGGAGCTCCAGCAACCTTCCAGAGGGCGATGGATAGAATCCTTGCACCTCATAAGCTATACGCTGCCGCATACCTGGATGATATCGTCATCTTTACCCCGGACTGGGAGACTCACCTGGAAAAGGTCCAAGCAGTGTTTGACGCTCTAAGAGAGGCGGGGTTTACAATAAACCCGAAGAAGTGTGCCTTGGGGAGAGAAGAAGCCAAGTACCTCGGATATGTAGTGGGGCGTGGCGAGATCAAACCCCAAATCAATAAAGTGGAGGCAATTCAAACATGGCCGAGACCTCTGTCAAAGAAGCAAGTTAAAGCCTTCCTGGGGATTGTGGGATATTACAGGAGGTTTATCCCAAACTTCGCCACAATGGCTGCACCTCTAACTGATCTGCTTAAAGGGACAAAGTCAGTGATGGTCAGCTGGTCCGAAGAAGCAGAGTCAGCCTTCCAAGAAATGAAGGGAGCTCTTTGTAAGCAGCCCGTTTTGGTGGCCCCAGACTTTAAACGTGAATTTATCCTCCAGACAGATGCCTCAGATGTCGGGGTAGGAGCTGTCCTTTCCCAAGAGATACGTGGGGAGGAGCATCCTGTTCTCTACTTGAGTAGGAAGTTGACTTCTTGTGAGAGAAATTACTCAGTTGTAGAGAAGGAGTGTTTGGCCATAAAATGGGCAGTGGACACATTACGGTACTACCTGGTGGGACGGAAGTTTAGGTTAATATCCGACCATGCCCCACTCAGGTGGATGAGGGAAACCAAGGGCAAGAATGCTAGGGTCACCCGCTGGTTCTTAGCCCTACAAGACTTCAGCTTCCATGTAGAGCATAGGGCCGGGAAGCTACATGGGAATGCTGATGCCCTCTCCAGAATCCCTTGCCTGGTAGGTGAAAGTGCCAAGCCCCACGGCTTTAGGCAGAGGGGGGAGGTATGTGGCAGGGCTAAGGGTCGTGTAATTGATGGGAGATGTGTCTCATAAATGGCTTATCTCCATAATGTAAGGCAGAAGTAAAGCATACCAGATATTGTTAATGTTTTTGTTTGAAGGACCTGTGGTGAGGTCACAGTCATGTGACCAGTCAGCTGCTGGGAACGTGGGTGTGGCTACAGCCTTATAATGTGACCTGCTCCTGAACCAGGGAGTTGTGTGTGGGGAGGACTAAACCTCCCATGTGTGCTGAGACTCCTGCTCTGAGTCTACAACTACGGACATTGTGTTATTTTGCCTGAGCTAAAAGGCTATTTGTTTGGTGTTACGTTGCCTTGTGCGTTTATGCCGTAAATAAACTGCAAGCACTGTGGAAGAACCTGTCTCACATTTGTCTCCTGCTGCACCTAAGCGAGCCACATCCCCACACCTGGGACAGATGAATATCTCAGGTGCCGGGGCCCTGAGCCAGTGGTGACGCCGACACCTGTCCCCCATAGCGCGCCAGTGTCCCCGCCTGCTCAGGACACCGGCACCTGGCCCCCAGCGACAAGAGGTGAGTATGGCATTTTTTTTTTTTTTTTGCAGCACAAGCATATGTGGCCTATTCTATGGAGCAGCATATGGGGCATAATCTATGGAGCAGCATATGGGGTTTATTCTATGGAACATCTTATGGGGCCGATTCTATGGAGTATCTAACGGGTTAGCATATGGAGGCCTAATCTATGGAGCATCTTATGAGGGGGCATAATCTATGGAGCATCTTATAGGGGGGCATAATCTATGGAGCATCTTATGGGACAGCATATGAGGGCGTAATCCATGGAGCACCTTATGGGGCAGCATATGGGGCCTATTCTATGGAGCATCATATGGGGCAGCATATGGGGGCTTAATCCATGGAGCATCTTATGGGGGCATAATCTATGGTGCATTTTATGGGGCATAATCTATGGAGCATCTTATGGGGCCATAACATTTATGGAGTAGCATATGGGGCATATTATTCGGCCATTATCAACCTTTGTGCAACATTTTATGGGGCATATTTTGTATGGAGCATCTTATGTGACCATCATGAAATGTATGAAGCATTATATGGGGTTCCTGACTCAATATGGATATTCAAATCATTTAACCTACTGATGTCTCAATTAATTTAACTTTTATTGGTATCTATTTTTATTTTTGAAATTTACCAGTAGCTGTTGCATTTTCCACCCTAGGCTTATACGCAAGTCAATAAGTTTAACCAGTTTTTTGTGGCAAAGGGGGGGGGGGGGGTCGGCTTATACACGGGTCGGCTCATACACGAGTATATACAGTATATATTTTCATTTTTGTCACATACACAATTCTCAGCATGTGACGTGGGGTGCGCCTGTCTGCATGAGTTAATTTAGCTCCTCTCACTCAATCCAGCACGCCTCTGTTTTAGGCTATAAAGCAGGGCTGTGGAGTCGGAGTCGTGGAGTAGGAGTCGGTGCTCATTTTGGTGGAGTCGGAGTCAGTATAAAATGGACCGACTCCTAAAATATATAATAAATTGGAACAACGACAAAGCAAAGTCCAGCAATAACGTGAGCAATCCAGGATGCTGTTAAAAAATTTTTTCTTTTTATTCATAAATCCATTAAAATGCAATGGTCCAAGCAGTTCAAAACAGCAATAACGCAGGAAAGTCGTGCAGATAGGACTACGCGTTTCAGCGTTAGAACCCGCCTTCTTCACGGTCCAGAATCTGATTTTTTTTTAAATTTCAAGAAATTTCAGTTTCATATATCTAATAATTGATGGACTCAGTTATATTTCTGGATTCAAATGAGGTTTATTGTACTAACAGAAAATGTGCAATCTGCATTTAAACAAAATTTGACCGGTGCAAAAGTATGGGCACCTCAACATAAAAGTGACATTAATATTTTGTAGATCCTCCTTTTGCAAAAATAACAGCCTCTAGTCGCTTCCTGTAGCTATTAATGAGTTCCTGGATCCTGGATGAAGGTATTTGTGACCATTCCTGTTTACAAAACAATTCCAGTTCAGTTAAGTTTGATGGTCGCCGAGCATGGACAGCCTGCTTCAAATCATCCCACAGATGTTCAATGATATTCAGGTCTGGGGACTGGGATGGCCATTCCAGAACATTGCAATTGTTCCTCTGTATGAATGCCTGAGTAGATTTAGAGCGGTGTTTTGGATCATTGCCTTGCTGAAATATCCATCCCCTGCGTAACTTCAACTTCGTCACTGATTCTTGCACATTATTGTCAAGAATCTGCTGATACTGAGTTGAATCCATGCGACCCTCAACTTTAACAAGATTCCCGGTGCCGGCATTGGCCACACAGCCCCAAAGCATGATGGAACCTTCACCAAATTTTACTGTGGGTAGCAAGTGTTTTTCTTGGAATGCTGTGTTTTTTAGCCTCCATGCATAATACCTTTTTGTATGACCAAACAACTCAGTCTTTGTTTCATCAGTCCACAGGACCTTCTTCCAAAATGTAACTGGCTTGTCCAAATGTGCTTTTGCATACCTCAGGCGACTCTGTTTGTGGCGTGCTTGCAGAAACTGCTTCTTTCGCATCACTCTCCCATACAGCTTCTCCTTGTGCAAAGTGCGCTGTATTGTTGACCGATGCACAGTGACACCATCTGCAGCAAGATGTTGCTGCAGGTCTTTGGAGGTGGTCTGTGGATTGTCCTTGACTGTTCTCACCATTCTTCTTCTCTGCCTTTCTGATATTTTTTCTTGACCTGCCACTTCTGGGCTTAACAAGAACTGTACCTGTGTTCTTCCATTTCCTTACTATGTTCCTCACAGTGGAAATTAACAGGTCAAATCTCTGAGACAACTTTTTGTATCCTTCCCCTGAAAAGCTATGTTGAATAATCTTTGTTTTCAGATCATTTGAGAGTTGTTTTGAGGAGCCCATGATGCCACTCTTCATAAGAGAATCAAATAGGGGAACTACTTGCAAGTGGCCACCTTAAATACCTTTTCTCATGATTTGATACACCAGGCTATGAAGTTCAAAGCTCAATGAGGTTACAAAACCAATTTAGTGCTTCAGGAAGTCAGTAAAAAGTAGTTAGGAGTGTTCAAATCAAGAAAATGATAAGGGTGCCCATACTTTTGCACCGGTCAAATTTTGTTTAAATGCAGATTGCACATTTTCTGTTAGTACAATAAACCTCATTTGAATCCAGAAATATAAACGAGCCCATCAGTTATTAAATATATGAAACTGAAAAAGCTGTTGCAAAAAACAAAATTGTTATAAAGTAAAAAGGTTAACATTAATAGGGGTGCCCAAACTTTAACATATGACTATTATATAATATATATATATATATATATATATATATATATATATATATATATATATATATATATATATATATATATACACACCCAGTGTTTCCCCGAAAGTAGGACCCCCCCGAAAGTAAGACAGGGTGGGGGTTACGGGGGGGGTCCTTCAATGTAAGGCCTCCCCCGAATGTAAGACAGGGTTGGGGGCCGCTGTGAAATGTAAGGCCCTTACCTTTGGGCCGCCGCTGTCCCCCATTGGGTCCCCAGGCTCCAGAGGTGTCCTCAGGTGCAGCTGGGCGGGTCCAGCGCTCATGGGGTTAACTCGCCGTGTTAACCCCGCAATCCGCCCAGCTCAACAGCTCATTGGCCGCCCCTGTTCCCCACGTCACCGCCGGCCCCCGGCTCGAGCACTGATTGGTCCAGCAGCTCGGGCTGTAATTGGCCGCCCCAGCCCCACGTCACCGCTGTTTCCCTGCTAATTGGCACAGCGTTCCCTGCAGCACAGGCCTTCCGCACCCACAGCCGCACCGCAGAGGAAAACGTCCAGCATTTAAAAACCAAGTAGGGAAACATGTACTGTATAGGGTATGGGGCTGTGTGCAGTGGGATACGGCACTGTTATGGGGTGTGGGGCTGTGTGCAGTGGGATACGGCACTGTTATGGGGTGTGGGGCTGTGTGCAGTGGGATACGGCACTGTTATGGGGTGTGGGGCTGTGTGCAGTGGGATACGGCACTGTTATGGGGTGTGGGGCTGTGTGCAGTGGGATACGGCACTGTTATGGGGTATAACAGCATGTTAATAAATGTTAATTTATTGGTTAAAAAGAAATTGTCATTTTTTTTCGGCTAATGTAAGACCTCCCCCGAAAGTAAGACAGGGTGGGACTTTTTGGGGTAAAATTAATGTAAGACAGGGTCTTACTTTCGGGGAAACACGGTATATATATATACATACATACACACATATACACACACACATATATATATATATATATATATATATATATATATATATATATATTATATATACACACACACACACACACACACACACACAGTACGGACCAAAAGTTTGGACACACCTCAATCAAAGCGTTTTCTTTATTTTCATGACTATGAAAATTGTAGATTCACTCTGAAGGCATCAAAACTATGAATTAACACATGTGGAATTATATAATTAACAAAAAAGTGTGAAACAACTGAAAATACTGTGTCTTATATTCTAGGTTCTTCAAAGTAGCCACATTTTACTTTGATTTCTGCTTTGCACACTCTTGGCATTCTCTTGATGAGCTTCAAGAGGTAGTCACCGGAAATGGTTTTCACTTCACAGGTGTGCCCTGTCAGGTTTAATAAGTGGGATTTCTTGCCTTATAAATGAGGTTGGGACCATCAGTTGTGTTGTGCAGAAGTCTGGTGGATGCACAGGTGATAGTCCTACTGAACAGACTGTTAGAATTTGTATTATGGCAAGAAAAAAGCAGCTGAGTAAAGAAAAACGAGTGTCCATCATTACTTAAATGAAAAATTGGGAAAACTTTGAAAGTGTCCCCAAGTGCACTGGCAAAAACCATCAAGCGCTACAAAGAATCTGGCTCACACGAGGACCGCCCCAGGAAAGGAAGACTAAGAGTCACCTCTGCTGCGGAGAATAAGTTCATCCTAGTCACCAGCCTCAGAAATCGCAGGTTAACAGCAGCTCAGAATAGAGACCAGGTCAATGCCACACAGTTCTAGCAGCAGACACATCTCTACAACAACTGTTAAGAGGAGACTTTGTGCAGCAGGCCTTCATGGTAAAATAGCTGCTAGGAAACCACTGCTAAGGACAGGCCACAAGCAGAAGAGACTTGTTTGGGCTAGAGAACACAAGGAATGGACATTAGACCAGTGGAAATCTGTGCTTTGGTCTGATGAGTCGAAATTTGAGATCTTTGGTTCCAACCACCATGTCTTTGTGCGACGCAGAAAAGGTGAACGGATGGACTCTACATGCCTGGTTCCCACCGTGAAGCATGGAGGAGGAGGTGTGATGGTGCTTTGCTGGTGACACTGTTGAGGATTTATTCAAAATTGAAGGCATACTGAACCAGCATGGCTACCACAGCATCTTGCAGCGGTTTGTGTTTAGTTGGACCATCATTTAATTTTTTCAACAGGACAATGGCCTCAAACACACCTCCAGGCTGTGTAAGGGCTATTTGACCAAGAAGGAGAGTGATGGGGTGCTACGCCAGATGACCTGGCCTCCAGAGTCACGAGACCTGAACCCAATCGAGATGGTTTGGGGTGAGCTGGACCGCAGAGTGAAGGCAAAAGGGCCAACAAGTGCTAAGCATCTCTGGGAACTCCTTCAAGACTGTTGGAAGACCATTTCTGGTGACTACCACTTGAAGCTCATCAAGAGAATGCCAAGAGTGTGCAAAGCAGTAATCAAAGCAAAAGGTGGCAACTTTATTATTATTATAGCGCCATTTATTCCATGGCGCTTTACATGTAAGGAGGGGTATACATAAAAACAAGTACAATAATGTTAAACAATACAAGTCATAACTGGTACAGGAGGAGAGAGGACCCTGCCCGCGAAGGCTCACAATCTACAAGGGATGAGTGAAAATACAGTAGGCGAGGGTAGAGCTGGTCATGCAGCGGTTTGGTCGATCGGTGGTTACTGCAAGTTATAGGCTTGTCGGAAGAGGTGGGTCTTCAGACTCTTTTTGAAGGTTTCGATGGTAGGCGAGAGTCTGATATGTTGTGGTAGAGAGTTCCAGAGTAGGGGGGATGCGCGAGAGAAATCTTGTATGCGATTATGGGAAGAGGAGATAAGAGGGGAGTAGAGAAGGAGATCTTGTGAGGATCGGAGGTTGCGCGCAGGAAAGTACCGGGAGACGAGGTCACAGATGTATGGAGGAGACAGGTTGTGGATGGCTTTGTATGTCATGGTTAGGGTTTTGTACTGGAGTCTCTGGGCAATGGGGAGCCAGTGAAGGGATTGACAGAGGGGAGAAGCTGGGGAATAGCGGGGGAACAGGTGGATTAGTCAGGCACCAGAGTTTAGAATAGATTGTAGGGGTGCGAGACTGTTCGAGGGGAGGCCACAGAGCAGGAGGTTGCAGTAGTCAAGGCGAGAGATTATGAGGGCATGGACTAGGGGTTTTGCAGATTTTTGGTTGCGGAATGAACGGATTCGTGAAACATTTTTGAGTTGAAGTCAGCAGGAAGTAGAAAGGGCTTGGATATGTGGTTTGAAGGAGAGATCAGCGTCAAGGATTACCCCGAGGCAGCGAGCTTGTGGGACTGGGGAGAGTGGGCAGCCATTTACTGTAATGGATAGGTTTGTTGGGGGGGGGGGGGGTCACATGAGATGGGGGAAAGATGATGAATTCTGTTTTGTCCATGTTAAGTTTCAGAAATCTAGAGGAGAAGGAGGATGAAATATTGGACAGACATTGAGGGATTCTGGTTAGTAGGGAGGTGATATCTGGTCCAGAGATGTAGATCTATGTGTCATCAGCATAGAGATGATACTGAAATCCATGAGATTCTATGAGCTGTCCCAGGCCAAAGGTGTAAATGGAGAAGAGCAGGGGTCCTAGGACTGAACCTTGTGGGACTCCGACAAATAGGGGGCGAGGTGAGGAGGTGGTGTGTGAGTGGGAGACGCTGAATGTCCGGTCTGTTAGGTATGATGAGATCCAGGATAGGGCCAAGTCTGTGATGCCAAGGGATGAGAGGGTCTGTAATAATAGGGAATGGTCCACTGTGTCAAAGGCAGTCGACAGGTCCAGGAGGACAGAGTAGTGTCGCTTGCCCTTGGCGGTTAAGAGGTCATTGGTGACATTAGTAAGGGCAGTTTCAGTGGAGTGGTGTGACCGGAAGCCAGATTGCAAGCGGTCGAAGAGGGAGCAAGAAGAGAGATGGGAGGACAGTTCAAGGTAGATGTGTTGTTCCAGTAGCTTGGAGGCATAGGGGAGAAGTGATATAGGGTGATAGCTAGATACAGAGGATGGGTCAAGAGAGGGCTTTTTGAGGATAGGTGTGATGGAGGCATGTTTAAAGCTTGAGGGGAAAACACCAGTTGTTAGTGATAGGTTGAAGAGATGGGTTAGGGTTGGGATGAAGACTGTGGTGAGGTTTGGGATGAAGTGGGAAGGGATCGGGTCAAGTGCACAGGTAGTGAGATGTGATCTTGAGAGTAGAGTGGAGAGTCGATCTTCTGTAATGGTGGAGAAGTTGGTTTTGGAGGTGGAGGGCTTGGAAGTCGGGAGGAGGGGCTCTGGGGGTTGTTGACCAAAACTATCTCTGATGTTATCAATCTTCTGCTTGAAAAATGAGGCAAAGTCTTCAGCTGAGATGAGTGGGGAGGGAGGAGGTGCTGGGGGACAGGGGAGAGAATTGAAGGTGTTGAATAACTGTTTAGGGTTGTGAGACAGGGAGGATATGAGAGATGAGAAGTAGGTTTGTTTAGCTGTGGCGAGTGTGGTCTTGAAAGTAGTGAGGGACTGTTTGAAAGCGATGAAGTGCTCGTTGGAGTGGGATCTCTTCCATCTGCGCTCAGCAGCCCTGGAAGCTCGCCTCAGTTCTTTGGTCAGGCTGGTGTGCCAGGGCTGTCTGTTGATTTTGCGAGCTTTGGTATGTGTAAGTGGGGCAGCAGATTCCAAAGCTACAGCTATTGTGGTGTTATATAGAGCAGCAGCGTCATCCGCATTGTGTAAGGAACTTATATCTGTGAGAGGGAGGAGGGATTCAGAGAATGAGCGTAGGTCAAGGTGTTTAAGATTTCTGCGAGGGTGTGAAAGTTTGTGGGGTGGGGATTGTAGACATGGAGTGGAGAGGGAAGAGAATGTGAGAAGGTTGTGGTCAGAGAGAGGAAGAGGTGAGTTAGAGAGGTTAGATAGGGAGCAGAGGCGGGTGAAGATGAGGTCCAGTGTGTGGCCATCTTTGTGAGTGGCTGCAGAAGACCATTGAGTGAGGCCGAAGGAGGAAGTGAGAGATAGAAGTTTAGTGGCAGCTGAGAGGGAAGTGTCAATGGGGATGTTGAAGTCGCCCATGATGATAGTAGGGATGTCCGCGGAAAGGAAATGAAGCAGCCAGGTGGTGAAGTGGTCAAAGAAGGTGGTGGCTGGCCCTGGGAGGCGGTAGATGACAGCCAGTTGGAGGTTGGAGGGGGAGTAGATGCGCACAGAGTGCACCTCAAAGGAAGGGAGGGCGACAGAGGGTGGCAGTGGGATTGGGATGAAGGAGCAGGTATCTGACAGGAGAAAACCAACTCCTCCGCCATGTTTTCTGCTGGGGCGGGGGATGTGAGAAAGGTAGAAGCCACCATATGAAAGTGCAGCAGGAGAGGCTGTGTCAGAAGGGGTGAGCCAGGTTTAGGTGACGGCGAGGAAGGAAAGTTTGGTAGTAACAAAAAGATCATGGATGTAGTCATGGCCAAAAGTTTTGAGAATGACACAAATATTATATTTTCACATGATCTGCTGGCCTCTGGTTTTTATGTGTGTTTGTCAGATGTTTTTATCACATACAGAAATATAATTGCAATCATATTATGAGTAAAGAAAGGTTATATTGACAGTTAGAATGAGTTAATGCAGCAAGTCAATATTTGCAGTGTTGACCCTTCTTCAGGACCTCAGCAATTCTCTCTCGCATGCTCTCAATCAACTTCTGGATCAAATCCTGACTGATAGCTGTCCATTCTTGCAAAATCAATGCTTTTATTTTGTCTGAATTTGAAGGTTTTTGTTTGTCCACCCGTCTCTTGATGATTGACCACAAGTTCTCAATGGGATTAAGATCTGGGAAGTTTCCAGGTCATGGTGCCAAAATCTCTATGTTTTGTTCCCTGAGCCATTTAGTTATGACCTTTGCTTTATGGCAAGGTGCTCCATCATGTTGAAAAAGGCATTGTTGATCGCCAAACTGCTCTTGGACGGTTGGGAGAAGTTGCTCTTGGAGGACATTCTGGTACCATTCTTTATTCATGGCTGTGTTGTGTTTTTAGGCAAGACAGAGAGAGCCCATTCCCTTGGCGGAGAAGCAACCCCACACATGAATGGTTTCAGGATGCTTGACAGTTGGCATGAGACAAGACTGGTGGTAGCGCTCACCTGGTCTTCTCCGAATAAGCCGTTTTCCAGATGTCCCAAACAATTGAAAAGGAGATTCATCAGAGAAAATGACTTTACCCCAGTCCTCAGCAGTCCACTCCCTGTACCTCTTGCAGAATATCAGTCTGTCCATGATGTTTTTCCTGGAGAGAAGTGGCTTCTTTGCTGCCCTCCTTGAGACCAGGCCTTGCTCCAAGAGTCTCCGCCTCACAGTGCGTGCAGATGCACTCACACCTGCCTGCTGCCATTCCTGAGCAAGCTCTGCACTGCTGGTAGCCCGATCCACAGCTGAAATACTTTTAAGAGACGGTCCTGGCGCTTGCTGGTCTTTCTTGGGCGCCCTGGAGCCTTTTTGGCAACAAGGGAACCTCTCTCCTTGAAGTTCTTGATGATGCGATAGATTGTTGACTGAGGTGAAATCTTTCTAGCTGCAATACTCTTCCCTGTTAGGCCATTTTTGTGCAGTGCAATGATGACTGCACGTGTTTCTTTAGAGATAACCATGGTTAACAGAAGAGAAACAATGATGCCAAGCACCAGCCTCCTTTTAATGTGTCCAGTGGTGTCATTCTTACTTAATCATGACAGATTGATCTCCAGCCCTGTCCTCATCAACACCCACACCTGTGTTAATGGAGCAATCACTGAAACGATGTTAGCTGGTCCTTTTAAAGCAGGGCTGCAATGATGTTGAAATGTGTTTTGGGGGATAAAGTTCATTTTCTAGGCAAATATTGACTTTGCAAGTAATTGCTGTTAAGCTGATCACTCTTTATAACATTCTGGAGTATATGCAAATTGCCATTAGAAAAAATGAAGCAGTAGACTTTGTAAAAAATAATATTTGTGTCATTCTCAAAACTTTTGGCCATGACTGTAGGAAAGCTTGTTGCAGACAGAGCGAGCGCTCCACAGAGCTCCTGTTAGTGGGACTGGGGAAGCGGGGGCTGGGTGAATGGGTATAAGGTTGGAGTGGTTATGGAAGGTTGTGATAGAGCGTGGATGGGAGGTAGAAATGACTGTGGGAATGTGGTGAGGAGGACCAGGATTTGGAGAGATATCACCAGCCGTGAGAAGGAGCAGAGAAAGTGTTAGCAGGTGGGAGCAGGAGAGGGCATGAGGGGGCTGTCTGTGTTTGGAGACAGAGGATTGTATGTTAATTAACAGATTTGAGGAGGACGTGAGGTGAATGGGGAGGATTGAAGAAGAGATGAACAGTTCCTTACTAGGAGGGATTAGGGGAATTAGCAGAAAGTGAAGGATTATTGGGGTGAAAGTGAAAACAAACAGAAACATTGTTTACAGTGACTGTGTACAGTTACCTTCAGTTCCCTTATGGTTCAATTCTGGTTTTAATTCTAAAATTTATCTTCACACTTCTAGGACACACTTATAGGAATCACACTGCAGACTGAAGTCTATGCAGACTTGAGCTATGCAATATATGTACAACTAAGTGCAGTCAGGTGTGAAGCAGAGAGGAGTGGTCTCTGCTCATCTTGGTCACACAATTAAGAGTGGACCAGATGCATATGATCAAGCCAGAGTAAACAAGGTCATAAATAACTCTATGGTAAGCTGGGGTTAGCTGAAAGGCATACCATGTGAATGCTAGGTGCAGAGGCAAGTCTATGTGCAAACCTGGGTGATGGACTATGTGCACTTCATAGACAGACAGCAGGAAAGCAGGGTGGATGAACATACCATGTGAATGCTAGGTGCAGAGGCAAGTCTATGTGCAAAGCTTGGTGATGGACTATGTGCACTTCATAGACAGACAGCAGGAGAGCTGGGTGGATGAACATACCATGTGAATGCTAGGTGCAGAGGCAAGTCTATGTGCAAAGCTGGGTGATGGACTATGTGCACTTCATAGACAGACAGCAGGCGAGCAGGAGAGCTGGGTGGATGAACATACCATGTGAATGCTAGGTGCAGAGGCAAGTCTATGTGCAAAGCAACTTTGAAGAATCTAGAATATAAGACATTTTCAGTTGTTTCACACTTTAATTATATAATTCCACATGTTGTTAATTCATTGTTTTGATGCCTTCAGAATGAATCTACAATTTTCATAGTCATGAAAAGAAAACTCTTTGAATGAGAAAGTGTGTCCAATCTTTGGTCTGTACCGTATACATGTACATGTATACAGTGTATTACAAATTTACAATTTATTACAGTTTTTTGTGTTCTAAAGTTGTATTCCAATAAATAGATATTATGTTCTATCTAAATATCTTGATTATTGGATCATAGAAATGATTAAATGTCTGATGTTCACATTGTACTTCAATAAATTTTTCACTTAAATATAAGCAATATATGTGGGAGTCGGAGTCGTGGAGTCGGAGTAAGGGAAATTGAGGAGTCGGAGTCACAGGTTTGGCTTATCGACTCCACAGCCCTGCTATAAAGTGAGCATAAATCACACCGGGACACATTCAGCACAACCCGATTACTTACTGTAACTCGCTGCCACCACTCAAACGGGATGATGAGTCCCAAATATGTTACTGTCAGACAATCAAAACGTCACACATTCGCTTTGTCACACACACAAGGGCTATTGATTTCTTTTAAAGTAAAACTTAAAGATTTTAAGCTTTAATATAAAAATATACAGTGCTTATGATAAATATATAAAAAGGTAACAATAAAACGACAAGTATCCAAATGTTTCCGTCTACAGTTATTATTGTCTGTTGTCCTGAGGGAAGGAGAAGTGAATCATCAATCACATCACCCCTTAGGCAGCCCCACATGTGAACACTTCTCTGTGTCACCCAGCATTTTATAGTCCTGATGAAACGCTCATCTTTCCAGAAAGACCCGGATTGGCCCTTTTAAAGGATGCTGATTTTAAGTGGACGACTGGCTAAGCTGTGGCATTTAAAATCTCCTATAGCTCCCTATACAGACAATAGGAAATATTCTACCTAGTACAAACCATTTGCAAACTGTCCTTTAAGCTCAGAATCCAGGAGCCAAGGTGCCAGGTTTGACACCTCCAGCAAAAGCTCCTTAGTGCTTACAATATTGGTACAGCGTTTAACCCTTTTGTCAACTAAATGTAACACTACTGCTGTTATTCTTTTCCCTTATGAATTATGCTTCCTCCACAATCTTTTAAATTTCAAAAATTACAATAAGGAAAAGGGCTGATCTAAAAGTTTGGGTACCCTTGGAGATGTGTGTGCTCAAATAACTTTGACCAAGGTTTAAGACCTTAATTAGCCTTTTAGTGAACAAGCCAAGCCGTAGCCCTATCATCGATAAAAGCCAGGTGATGCAAATGCCCCAGTTTTCTAAAAAAAAAACTCAGCCTCCTCTAACAAAGTGCAAAAAAAACAGCAGAAATGAGTTCTTCTAAGCAGCTGCCTAGCCCTCTGAAAATGAAAATGGTTGAGGCCCACAAAGCGGGAGAAGGTAATAAGAAGATAGCAAAGCATTTTCAAGTTGCCTTTTCCTCAATTCGAAATGTAATTAAGAAATAGCAATTAACAGCAACAGTGGAGGTCAAGATAAGGTCTGGAAGACCAAGCAAAATTTCAGTGAGAGCTTCTTGTAGGATTGCTAGAGAAGCAAATCAGAAACCCCACTGGACTGCAAGAGATTTTCAGAAAGATCTAGGAGACTGTGGAGCTGTGGTACATTGTTCTACCGTTCAGAGACACCTGGACAAATATTGCCTTCATGGAAAAGTCATCGGAAGAAAACCTCTACTGCATCGTCACCATAAAATTCAGCATCAGAATTATGCAAATAAACATTTAAAAAAAAAAAAAAAGTCTGATGCATTTTAGAAACGAGTCCAGTGGACTGGTGAGGTAAAAATACAGCTCTTTGGCCACAAGGATCAAAAGGTATGTGTGGAGAAAAAGGGCACAGAATTTCAGAAAAACAACATCTCACCAACCATTAAGCATGGGGGTGGATCAATCATGCTTTGGGGTTGTGTTGCAGCCAATGGCATGGGGAACATTTCACAGGTAGAGGGAAGAATTGATTCAATGAGTTTTCAACAAATTCTTGATGCAAACATAACGCCATATATAAAATGTCTGAAGTAGAATAGAGGATGACTTCTACAAATGGATAATGATCTTACACACGTGTCAAAATCACAATAGACTAAGGCTATGTGCACACGCTGCGGTTTTTGCTGCGGATCCGCTGTGGTTTTGGCCGTTGCGGATCTGCAGCAGTTCTGCAGACAGTGTACAGTAGCATGTAAATCTATGTGTATTTACAATCTGCTGTGCACATGCTGCAGATTTTTAACTGCGGAAAAGCTGCGGTTTTGAATCCGCAGAAAGAAATGACATGTCACTTCTCTGCGGATTCTGCTGCAGTTTACCATCTCCTCCATTGTAGAGGTGATAAACCGCAGGCCACTCCGCAGGTCATTTTACCTGCGGCTTTACCTGCGGTTCCGCAGATACAAATCCGCAGACCAATCCGCAGCGTGTGCACATAAACTAACTCAAAAAGCGCAAGCTGAATGTTTTACAACGGCCCTGACTTGATCATTGTAAGTATGTGGCTAGACCTCAAAATAGCAGGTCATGCAAGACGACCCAGGAATCTCACAGAACTGGAAGAATTTTCCAAGGAAGAATGGATGAAAATCACTCAAACAAGAATTGAAAGACTTATGGCTGGCTACAAAAATCATTCACAAGCCGTGATACTTGTAAAAGGGGATGCTACCATGTACTAACCATGCAAGGCGCCCAAACTTTTGCATCGGCCCATTTTTCTTTTCGTAATTTTTAAGATGTAAAAGATATATATATATATATAAATGAGAGAGAGAGAGAGAGAGAGAGAGAATATATATATATATATATATTATATATATATATATATATATATATATATATATATATATATATATATATATATATATATATATATATACACACATACATACATACACACACATATATATATACGCACACACAAACACACACACGAACAAGGCAAGAGAACCTGGATCTGATGAAATGCTACTATAACAGCAGAGAGGATATATGAAGCGTATGAGGAAACTCTGGATAGATAAGACCTGCATGTCCACTGACTGAGAAACAACTAGTCACCCAATGTTTCAATATCATAAAGAGTAAGCTATTATCACAATTGCACACATGCAGATCCACCCCACATGTAGACCTGGAAGAACAACATGTGCAACCCCCTGAAGATCCTGATCCAATCCTGCAACTAGACAACACCGCAGCTGGTCTAAAACAGAAGATCTTAGATAAACTAAATACCATCAATACCAGAGATCGACTGCCAAGGCTCAGAAAAGAAACACCACCAGACAGTATGCTAGAAGATGCCAATAGAGCACTTGCATCAATACCTACCTCCACTATAACTCAAACTAATAAACTGATCTATTCTACTGCCTCAGCAATCATAGAATTATAGAGTTGGAAGGGACCTCCTGGGCCATCAGGTCCAACCCCCTGCTCAAAGCAGGACTCGCTAAATCATCCCAGTCAGATGTCTGTCCAGCCTCTGTTTGAAGACTTCCATTGAAGGAGAACTCACCACTTCTCGTGGCAGCCTGTTCCACTCATTGATCACTCTGTCAAAAAGTTTTTTCTAATATCTAATCTGTGTCTCCTCCCATTCAGTTTCATCCCATTGCTTCTAGTCTTACCTTGTGCAAATGAGAATAAAGTATGGAAATGCTTGGTTATACTACCAGCAAGAACAACAGAAGTATGTGCCCCCCTTGGAAAAGAAGGCTGGAGACAAAAAAATCAAGGTGACACGAAGGGAAGTCAGCCAACTAACAAATACAGAAAGGTGTAAAAATCAAGAATAAGACCAAGCTGGACAAGTACAAAGGCCTGACCCTAACTGAAGCCATAGAGACTGCTACGCAATGGCTCACAGCACTCGTTGCAAGACTAGGGAGATACACTAGAGAAGCTGAGGCCAAGAAGATAAATGCCATGTTCTCCAAAGAACCATGCAAAATGTACTCCCAACTACAGAACAACAGCACAAAGTCAGCAACTCCACCAATAGTAGAGACTGAAAAATACTGGAGGGCCATATGGGAGAAGGAAAAAAAACACAATACCAGTGCAATGTGGCTGCAAGATCTGAGAATGAAACACAGCAACCACCTAGAGCAAGAACCAGTCACCATTACAGAAGCAGACATCCAACATCGGGTCAAAAACATGAAGAGCTGGACAGCACCTGGCCCAGACATGATCCACACCTACTGGCTAAAGAAATTAACAGCGGTACATTAAAGCATGGCAAAGTAGATGAAACAACTGCTAGAAGAAGGCCACCACCCAGCTTGGCTAACACAAGGTAGAACAGTGCCGATCTTGAAGGATCCTCATAAAGGAACAGTTCCATCCAACTACCGCCCAATAACCTGCCTCACAACAACATGGAAATTCCTGTAAGGCATCATAGCCACCAAGCTACAGAACCATATGAACCAGTACATGAATCCAGCTTAGAAAGGCATGGGGACCGACACCAGAGGCTCTAAGCACCAGCTCCTAGTAGATACAGCAGTTGCTCAAGACTCAAGATCCTGACAGACCAATCTCAGCACAGCCTTGGTTGACTATAGGAAAGCCTATGACTCAGTGCCACACACATGGATCTGTGAATGCTTGGTTGTCTTCAATGTCAACAGGAAATTAACAAGCTTCCTTGGAAACTCAATGGGGCTATGGAGAACAACATTGGAAGTCAACTCAAGACAACTAGCACAAGTGACCATCAAAAGCGGCATATACCAAGGTGATGCACTGTCCACATTGCTGTTCTGCATAGGCTTGAACCCCCTCAGTCAGATAATTACAGTCTGGCTATGGATACAATTTCAAGGGTGGAAGCACCAATAGTCACCTCCTCTACATGGATGATATCAAGCTGTATGCGAAAAACAAACGAGACATCAATTCACTGATCCACCTGACAAGGATCTACAGTGAAGACATCGGGATGTCCTTTGGACTGGAGAAGTGCGGCCAGTTAGTAATAAAGAGAGGCAAGTTAATCAGGACCGATGGAGTGGAATTACCAGCAGGGCATATAGCAGATGTACAGACATACAAGTATCTCGGCACCCCACAGGGATACGGGAACCATGTAACCATGATGAGGAGGCAAGGAAAGCAGCAACATCCAAATACCATCAAAGGGTAAGACAGGTCCTGAAGAGCCAGCTCAATGGGAAGAATAAAATCCGCACCATCAATACATATGCCTTGCCAGTTATCAGATACCCTGCTGGCATAGTGTGCTGGCCAAAAGAAGAGATGGAAGATGCAGATGTGAAGACATAAAAGCACCACACAATGCATGGAGGTCTCCACCCCAAGTCTAGCACCCAAAGATTGTACACCAACAGAAAGGAGGGTGGTCGAGGCTTGATAAGCATCCAAGCCAACATCATGGATGAAACAACGAGTATCCAGGAATACATCAGAAGAATGGCGCCAGAAGATGAGATGCTGAGAGAAAGCCTAAGGCAGCAACAGCAGCAGATCGGGAAGGAAGAACAGGAACATGAAGCGCCATGGCAAGACAAGCCGCTGTACCACCGACAGATAATGGAAGTGGCTGACATGGAGAAATCCTACCAATGGTTGGAGAAAGCTGGACTCCGACACAGCACAGAGGCACTAATCATAGCTGTACAAGAGCAAGCACTATGTACAAGATCCATAGAAGTAGGAATCTACCACATAAGACAAGACACAAGCTGCAGACTATGCCATGAAACCTCAGAAACAGTCCAACACATAGTGGCAGGATGCAAAATGCAAGGAGGAACAGCGTATACTGAACGCCACAACCAAGTAACGGGAATTGTATACAGGAACATCTGTGCAGCATATGGGCTAAGCCCCCTTAAGTCCAGGTTGGAGACCCCAGAAAAAGTAGTGGAAAATCCTGTGGGACTTCAAGATCCAGACAGATAACCAGGTGTCGGCTAACCAACTAGACATTGTCATAGTAGACAAGGATCAGAAGACAGCAATGATAATAGATGTGGCAGTGCCAAGTGACATCAACATCAGAAAGAATGAATATGAGAAGCTGGAGAAATACCAGGGCCTCAGAAGAGAACTGGAGAAGATGTGGAAGGTGAAGGCAACAGTGATTCCAGTGGTGATAGGAGCACTTGGAGCAGTGACCCCTAAGTTGGAAGAATGGCTACAACAGAACCCAGGAGCAACATCTGAGCTCTCTGTCCAGAAAAGAGCAATTCTGGGAACAACTAAGATCCTGCGCCGAACCCTCAAACTCCCAGGCTTCTGGGAGAGGACCCGAGAATGAGAAAGGACAACAAAGACCACCTTCATTGAGGGGTGAGAAATATATATATTATACACACACACACTGCTTAAAAAAATAAAGGGAGCACTTAAAAATAAATATATATATATATATATATATATATATATATATATATATATATATATATATATATATATATATAAATTATATACACAGTGCCTACAAGTAGTATTCAACCCCCTGCAGATTTAGCAGGTTTGATAAGATGCAAATAAGTTAGAGCCTTCAAAATTCACACAAGAGCAGGATTTATTAACAGATGCATAAATCTTACAAACCAAAAAGTTATGTTGCTCAGTTAAATTTTAATAAATTTTAAACATAAAAGTGTGGGTCAATTATTATTCAACCCCTAGGTTTAATATTTTGTGGAATAAATTATTATTCAACCCCTAGGTTTAATATTTTGTGGAATAACCCGTTTGCAATTACAGCTAATAATCGTCTTTTATAAGACCTGATCAGGCCGGCACAGGTCTCTGGAGTTATCTTGGCCCACTCCTCCATGCAGATCTTCTCCAAGTTATCTAGGTTCTTTGGGTGTCTCATGTGGACTTTAATCTTGAGCTCCTTCCACAAGTTTTCAATTGGGTTAAGGTCAGGAGACTGACTAGGCCACTCCAACACCTTGATTTTTTGCCTCTTGAACCAGGCCTTGGTTTTCTTGGCTGTGTGCTTTGGGTCGTTGTCTTGTTGAAAGATGAAATGACGACCCATCTTAAGATCCTTGATGGAGGAGCGGAGGTTCTTGGCCAAAATCTCCAGGTAGGCCGTGCTATCCATCTTCCCATGGATGCGGACCAGATGGTCAGGCCCCTTGGCTGAGAAACAGCCCCACAGCATGATGCTGCCACCACCATGCTTGACTGTACGGATGGTATTCTTGGGGTCGTATGCAGTGCCATCCAGTCTCCAAACGTCACGTGTGTGGTTGGCACCAAAGATCTCGATCGATCTCGATCTTTAATAGGGGATTTTTACTGTACGAGCAGTGAGACTATGGAACGCACTGCCTCATGATGTTCTTCCGTTGGTAGATTCATTACTAAAGTGCAAGCAGGGCCTGGATGCCTTTCATAATTATAAAATTACAGGTTACAGGCACTAGATTCTGTGATGGGACATAGATCCAGGGAACTAGCCTGATTGCCATATGTGAGATCGGGAAGGAATTTTCCCCTAATATGGAGCAATTAATGGCTGCCCCATGGGGTTTTTGTCTAACTCTGGTTGAACTCAATGGACTTAAGTCTACCTTAAGCCTTAAAGGGAACCGGAAACCTGTTTTGGCCACTACAAGATGCGGCCACCACCTTTCAGGGCTTATCTACAGCCTTCTATGATATCAAGAAGGGGCTATTCAAATTTTTAACCCCTTTACCCCCAAGGGTGGTTTGCACGTTCATGACCGGGCCAATTTTTACAATTCTGACAACTGTCCCTTTATGAGGTAATAACTCTGGTGATTCTGACATTGTTTTCTCGTGACATATTGTACTTCATGTTAGTGGTAACATTTCATTCAAATAACGTGCGTTTATTTGTGAAAAAAATGGAAATTTGGCGAAAATTTTGAAAATGTCGCAATTTTCCAACTTTGAATTTTTATGCCCTTAAATCACAGAGATATAGCACACAAAAAACTTAATAAGTAACATTTCCCACATGTTTACTTTACATCAGCACAATTTTGGAACCAAAATTATTTTTTGTTAGGAAGTTATAAGGGTTAAAAGATAACCAGCGATTTCTCATTTTTGCAACACCATTTTATTTTTATGGACCACATCACATTTGAAGCCATGACGAAGGTTAATCACAGTTTTCATGCATGTTGGCATGCTTTCCGCCAGTCTTTCACACTGCTTTTGGGTGACTTTATGCCACTCCTAGTACAAAAATGTAAGCAGTTCTTTATTTGATGGCTTGTGACTATCCATCTTCCTCTTGATTACATTCCAGAGGTTTTCAATGGGGTTCAGGTCTGGAGATTGGGCTGCCCATGACAGGGATTTGATGTGGTGGTCCTTCGTCCACACATTGATTGTCCTAGCTGTGTGGCATGGCGCATTGTCCTGCTGGAAAAAACAGTCCTCAGAGTTGGGAAACATTGCCTGAGCAGAAGAAATCAACTGTTTATCCAGGATAACCTTGTATGCAGCTCGATTCATACATCCTTCGCAAAGATTAACCTGCCCAATTCCAGCCTTGCTGAAGCAACCTCAGATCATCACCGATCCTCCACCAAATTTCACACTGTGGCTTGTACGCCTCTCCAGATCTCCGTCTAACCATAGAGGACCAGGTGTGAGTTCATTTTCTGGAATACCAGTTGTGAGTTCTCCTTCCAGGCTCCCTCTGGTGGTAACAGGAGGTAGTGAGGCTGATTTAATCAGTGGAGATCTACCACCTGATAAGGATGACGATTGGACCTCAGGAATCTCAGACTGGATTTAAGAGACAGCCGACACCCTATTCTGGTGTTGGTGATTCCTTCTGGCTTGTCAGGTCTTGGTTCTCAGCTCTGTTCCAGTCAGCTCAAGCTAAGTTTTTCTGCTAATGTTCACACTTGATTTTGTTGGTCTATTCAGATTTTTTTGTGTGGTCAGCCAGCCCCAGCCTCTGCTGAATTTCCACTCTTATTTATCTGTATTTGCCAATATGCTTTTTGTCCCTTATTAGATTGGCCTCTTGTTGCTCTGTCTCAGAATATTTCAGAGTGCTGATATAGTGGGAGAAGTCTAGTGACTTCAGGGTTAATTTTGTTATCAGAAGTGTTGGACTTTATTTTTGTAGGGTTTTTGGCAGATTGCAGACAGTGTCATTCCTTTCCTATCCTTTCTAGTTAGTTTGGGCCCCATCGTTTGCTCAGCCTATTTTCCTGCCTGTTTTCATCTTGTTTCACCGTCAATACATGTGTGGGGGCTGTCTTTCCTTTGGGGTGTGCTCTGGGGCAGTTAGTTTTCCCCTTTTCTTGCTTTAGGCTTATTTAGTCCTCCGGCTGTGACAAAGCGTCTAGGTTCATTGTAGGAACGCTCCACGGCTACTGCTAGTTGTTGTGGTTAGGATCAGGGATCTGCAATCTGCATAGTTACCAACCTCTCTGGTTTTCTGTGACTTAGCTTGTTTTGTTTTTTCCTCCTCGGTGACCCATTCATAACAACCAGGTGTTGGGCAAACCTGAAATTTAGACTCATCAGAGAAGATTACCTTACTCCTGTCCTCTGTGGTCCAATCCTTATGGTCTTTGGCAAACTTCAGCCAGGCTCTCTTTTGCGTCTCAGTAATGAAAGGCTATTTTCTAGCTTTACATGACTTGAGCCCTGCCTCTAGGAGCCTGTTATGAACTGTTCTTGCCATGCACTTCACCCCAGTTGCCATTTGCCTTTTGTTTTGTAGGTCACTTGATGTCATCCTGTGGTCGCTGAGTGACATTCGAATAAGATGACGGTCATCCGGTCAGTTGAGCTGAGCGACATTCGAATAAAGATGACGGTCATCCCGGTCAGTGGAGAGTCGTTTTCGCCCTCTGTTGGTCTGTAGCTTTCTTGTCCCCAATGTCTGCTGCTTGACCTTGCTGTAGTGATCTGCCGTCTTAGCAATTTTAAGGATGGAGGCAACATGACATTCACTGTATCCCTCTCTTGCAAAGCCAGAATTGAGCCCTTTTCCTCACTCAAGACTTTTCAACTACTTCAGCATGGATAAGAGTTAATTTTTTCATTCCTATTACTTTTGGGATATTACTAGCACTTGTTTTGTCATCCAGCTTGTCCTTTTGCAAGAGGATTGTGAACACGACAGCAGGTTTTTTATACTTTCCTTCGTTAAATAAGATTTGGTTCAGGTGATCACCTAATCAGAAGCACATTAAGTAGAATGAGATGTACTCTGGTTGGCATTCAACTGACACTGGAATGGAATGGCTGTCAGATACGTAGAGAAGCTGATTTTTATAAAACAGTGCAGTGGTCTCTGAATTTTTTCCAGAGCTGTATATAACTGCCAAAGTGGACAGGAAAGGTGCCTATTAACTGCTATGCCAGCAGTTGAGGAAGGTAAGTGAAAACATGAATGCCATAATAGGCATAAAACAGTGGATATAACCGCTAAGAGCAAATAAATATTAAGGCATATTAAGACGAGCCGTTACTCATGGTAGAAGTAGTATGGCCACACAGGGAACAAATAGCCCCAACGCGCGTTTCACGTGTTATCTGTACTGGCTTACTCGGGGGATATAACAAATAGGACCTTCCACTAGCTATTTATCAACCATGACCTGTGGTCACATCGATTTGAGCCATTCTGAGCCCAACTTAAGGCCCCGTCACACTAAGCGACTTACCAGCGATCCCGACACCGATATGAAGGTGTCAGGATCGCTGGTAAGTCGCTATGTGATCGCTGGTGAGCTGTCACACAGACAGCTTCACCAGCGATCAGCACAGCGACGCCGAGCGCCCGGCATCGCTGGCTATCGCTGTAGAAAATAGTATCACTGGGACCGGAGCGTGGAGAGAGGCAGGATGGCTGAACAGGACGTCGGAAGGTGAGAATAACTATATTTTTTTTTTATTATTTTTTTTTTACACCTGATCGCTGGTCTCCCGCCTGTCACACACAGCGATGCGTGCTGGCCAGCGGGAGACCAACCACCAAAGAAATGTCCAGAGGTTTCTTACAGCGATCAGCGATACCGGCAGGGGAGCCGCTCGCTGATCGCTGTCACACACAGCAATCTCGCTGGTGAGATCGCTGTTAAGTCACAAAAGTTGTGACTCAGCAGCGATCTCGCTACCGAGATTGCTTAGTGAGACGGGGCCTTTAGAAGCACATGTGTGCCCACCCAAGAGAGCTACCCGCACTGGTCCCAGCAATCACAGGGGAATGCGCACAGCAAGGTAACAATGTCTCCAAGGGATACGCGGACACCCTATAGATGCCGGGGACAGAGGGGGAGTGCAAGACAGCAGAGCACACCGTTACTTAGTATAAGATAGTAAATGAGATGAACGTACAGAAAATAACCGAGGGTATATGATGGACACATATCAGTAAATGCACGAAAATAATGCATCTTCTGCAGTTCAATGTTGCATTATGAATAAGATTGAAGTCCAAACGTGGAACAGTTTCAATGTCCAATCATCAATTAGTTATTGTGACGGTAAGTATGAGACAAAGAGCTGTGTAAGGAAAAATTAAATAAAAAAAAAAAAAAAAAAAGAATTTAATAGAAAATGTAAAAACTAAATTGAAAAATTGCCATCAGCGCAAAAGGAAGGCGGTGAAACTAATGGACTCATTAAGGCCAACAGGGGTCATAGTGCCCAATTCAATGATTAATTTCATCTTTATGGGCCAAGGTTTTGTTTTTGTTTTTTAAGGTTACCACCACGTATACCACCATGTGCTACATCAATCCCAAGTGCCATAATGCTCTCTGGATTATAATTACGATGCAGTTTGAGATGGCGTGGTATCGTTTTTAACGTACAAACTTCATCCACTGTCCTTGCTGTACATGTTCTCCAATTCATACATGCAATTCCCTGAACGTCAGTCCTACGTATACTTTACGGCAGCCACACGTGGCATAGTAAATGACATATGAACTGCCACATGAAATGTAATGATTGTGAACTGTTGTTCACCAGAGGCAGATTTAACTGCTGTACTGCGAAAGACATTGGTGCAGGCCAAACGGAAAGTACCCATTGGTTAGACCCCTTGATCTGAAGGGGTTTACTTTCGGAGGAACATAGTGACTCAACCAATATATCTTCAAGATTTTTGCTACGTTGTTGTGTCATTAAGGGGGATGCCTAAAAATCAGGCTGAATGGAGGGTACAGTTACGGTAATAACACCGACCATCGTTTTTGAAGAATGCGTCTCGTACTTCGAGTTATTTTAAGTGGAGATGAATCTTAACAGACCACAGCCGTAGTATCCTTAGGGGTCTTGAATGTGATATTGTCTCATAACTGTATTGCAATATGAACACAAAATGACGTTCTCCTATAAAGTACACCCAAAGGTTGGGCTTCAAAAAAATGACGACTATGGGAGCCTACAGCAAGCTCTGACTGCCACGAGAACACAACGGATCCTGCATCTGCAGTACATATGCCTGGGTAGGATGCGGGATCAGCTTCTTAGCTTGATCAATACACGGGGACCAGACAATTGATGTACTAATATGTCGTATGTCAGGAAGTGATTAAACTGTGAAAAATATAAGCACTAGGATGATGCACAAATGTCTGTCTAAAAAGAAAAAAAAAAAAAACACATGCAACCCCCGACAGGTGAACATACCTATAGACTACAATGAAACACAAGCATAAAACATGTACATGAAAAATGGCTGTGGGATTAAGGCTAAAAAGTGAAATCGTTCCCGGCTTCTACGCCAACTTCACTTTGGTGACTCATTTTCTTTTTCATTGTGATTGTCCCAGCAGATCACCAATATATAGATGTACCGTATGTAGAATGTATGTAGACCACGATCATCCAGACATGGCTAGGATTACATATCACTATCTCTCAAAGTTCCTCTCTTCCAAAAAATAAGAATCAATCTAAAATACAAGAGGGATCAATCTTAATAAATCTTTGCTCCTAATATTTCGTAAAGAACCCTTGTAGCAGGGCCAACAGTGCCATTCATTCTAACTTCCTCTCGTGGAGAAGAAAACACGAAGTGAAAGGCAGGAGAAACATACCGCAGTTATCTGTTAGGGAGCTTACAGGAAACGCAAGTATGAATGGTATTGATGGTTGACTAACATGTTATAGGGCAGTGGCGGCGACCTTATGGCACGCGTGCCGGGAGGGGGGCGCAGAGTCCTCCCAGAGGGCAAGCACACTATTTCCTAGGACTAGAAGACAGCGGGGGAGGGGGGTACGGCAGAGTAGCGGGGCACAAGAGGCGGGAGCCGGCTGCTGCGGCTGACTCCTATGCCCGCTGCTAAAGAGAAATTAATTTTCACTGCACTAGCATTACGGGTGCCTGCTCATTAAGGTAATGAATATTCACCTCTCTCCACTCCCATATGCGTGGAGAGAGGTGAATATATTCATTACCTTAATGAGCGGGGACACTCTGATCACTGTCACAGATGCTGCTGGCACAGGACCAAGATACCGCAAGGGCACGCAGGGACGGTAAGTGGGATGTTTGTGTTTTGTTTTAATGCTTTTCTCATGGGGGCCATACATACAAGGATAGAGATGAGGAGCAATGCATAACAGGACAGGGATGAGGAGCCATGCACACAAGGACGGGGATAAGGAGCCATGCATATTAGAATAATAATAATAATAATAATAATAATAATAAATTTTATTTTTATAGCGCCGACATATTCCGCAGCACTTTACATTTCAGAGGGGATTTGTACAGACAATAGACATTACAGCATAACAATAATCACATACAGTAGATTATAACAAATACCAAGAGGAGTGAGGGCCCTGCTCGCAAGCTTACAGTCTATGAGGAAAGAGGTAGACACGAAAGGTGGGTGGTAACAGTTGCCCTGATTGTATGGACCAGCCATAATGTTAAGTGTGTAACAGTACAGACACAGAGGGCTAATGGATGCATAAAGCATGTGGGAGAATGATGCGGGGAACCTGGTTATGGTAAAACTTTTGGCTCTGCCACACAGGGATAGATTAGGTTAATGTGTTGAGGTGGTAGGCCAGTCTGAATAAATGCGTTTTCAGGACACGCTTAAAATTGTGGGGATTGGGGACTAATCGTAATGACCTGGGACGTGCATTCCAAAGAATTGGCGCGGCACGTGTAAAGTCTTGGAGACGGGAGTGGGAGGTTCTGACTATTGAGGATGCTAACCTCAGGTCATCAGCAGAACGGAGGGCGCGGGTAGGGTGGTATACTGAAACAAGGGAGGAGATGTAGGGTGGTGCTGAGCCATGGAGGGCTTTGTGAGTGAGGGTAATAAGTTTATACTGAATTCTGGAGTGGATGGGTAGCCAGTGTAATGACTGGCACAAGGTAGAGGCATCGGTGTAACGATTGGTGAGGAATATGATCCTGGCTGCAGCATTCAAGACAGATTGGAGAGGGGAGAGTTTGGTAAGAGGGAGACCGATTAGAAGAGAGTTACAATAGTCGAGACGAGAATGAATAAGAGAAACAGTGAGAGTTTTTGCAGAGTCAAAGGTAAGAAAAGGTCGAATTCTAGAAATGTTTTTGAGGTGCAGATGACAAGAGCGAGCCAGTGATCGAATGTGGGGGGCAAAGGAAAGCTCGGAATCAAGTATGACCCCAAGACAGCGGGCCTGTTGCTGGGGAGTAATAATGGAACCACACACAGAAATGGCAATGTCGGGTATAGGTACATTAGTAGAGGGAGGAAACACCAGGAGTTCAGTCTTTGACAGGTTCAGTTTCAGATATAGTGAGGACATGATATTAGACACAGCGTTTAGACAATCGCCGGTGTTTTCTAGAAAGGCTGGCGTGATGTCAGGAGAAGAAGCATATAATTGGGTGTCATCAGCATAGAGATGGTACTGGAAACCAAATCTACTGATTGTTTGACCAACAGGGGCAGTGTACAAGGAGAAGAGGAGGGGGCCTAGAACCGATCCTTGGGGGACCCCAACAGTAAGGGGAAGATGAGAGGAGGAGGAACTGGCAAAAGATACAGTAAAGGAGCGGTTGGAGAGATAGGAGGAGAACCAGGAGAGAACGGTATCCTTGAGGCCAATGGAACGGAGCATAGTGAGGAGGAGCTGATGATCCACAGTGTCGAATGCTGCAGAGAGATCCAAGAGAATTAGCATGGAGTAGTGACCATTTGATTTAGCGGTTAGCAGATCATTAGAGACTTTAGTGAGGGCAGTTTCAGTGGAGTGTAAAGAGCGGAAACCGGATTGGAGAGGGTCGAGAAGAGAGTTTTCTGAGAGATAGCGTATAAGACGCGAGTGGACCAGGCGTTCCAGGAGTTTAGAGATGAAGGGAAGATTAGAGACAGGTCTATAGTTAGCGGCACAGTTTTGGTCGAGGGATGGTTTTTTAAGTAGTGGATGTATGATGGCATGCTTAAATGAGGAGGGAAAAATACCAGAAGAGAGAGAGAGGTTAAATATTTTAGTTAGGTGAGGGGTGACAGCAGGGGAAAGGGACTGGAGGAGCTGTGACGGAAATGGGTCACTGGTGCAAGTAGTTGGGCGAGAAGATGCAAGGAGCCTGCTTACTTCTTCTTCTGTGACTGGTTCAAAATCAGAGAGTGAGTTAGATGCAGTGGGGGAGGGAGGACAGTGCATGGTATGAGGTGATTGGGAGATAATTTCCTGTCGGATCTGGTCAATTTTTTCTTTGAAGTAATTGGCCAGATCGTCAGCTCGGAGCTCCGTGGTTGGGGCCTGTACTCTTGGATTGAGTAGAGAATGAAAAGTGTCAAAGAGACGTTTCGGATTATTGGACAGTGAGGTGATGAGGGTGTTGAAATAGGTTTGTTTGGAGAGGTGAAGGGCACTGTTGTATGTTCTAAGCATAAACTTAAAATGGATGAAATCCTCGGGTAGATTGGATTTTCTCCACAGACGTTCGGCGCACCTGGAGCACCGCTGCAGGAAACGTGTTTGCACCGTGTGCCAGGGTTGTCGCCGTCTGCGTTGTGGTGTTCTATTTATAGGGGGTGCAAATTCATCCAGGGCAGTTTGAAGTGTTTCATTGTAATGCTTCAATGCAGAATCAGGACATGAGAGGGAGGAGATAGGGGCCAATGAAGACTGCAAGTTCTTCATAAGTTTCTGGGTGTTAATGGCCCGTATGTTTCTATAAGTCTGGACAGTGGGGGTGACCTGAGCAGCCTGGCAGTTCTTGATAGAGAATGAAAGAAGATTGTGGTCAGAGAGCGGGAGAGGGGAGTTTGCAAAATCATCCACTGCACAAAGCCGAGAGAAGACCAAGTCGAGGGAGTTTCCGTCTTCATGCGTTGGAGAATAGGGATTAGGGGACAATGCAAACCTGGCTTATACTCGAGTCAATACAATTTCCCAGTTTTTCTGGCCAAAATTAGGTGCCTGGGCTTACACACGAGTATATACGGTATTTTTTTTTTATATATGAGGCCATTATACTGTATGGAGCACTATGTGAGGCCATTACACAGTAAGGAGCACTATGTGAGGCCATTTTATAGCATGGAGCACTATGTGAGGCCATAATACAGTATGGAGCACTATGTTGGGCCATTTTATAGTATGGAGCATTTATTATCTGTTTTATTCAAGGTTTTTTTTATCCTTTATTATTACATTTAAAATAGGCCATTGTTATGCTTTTTACCGCTGTTCCATAACAAAATATTATTCCACTATAATTCCAAAAGTTAATAGTTTTATTTGGTCAGGGAAAAACTTCCTTAACTGTAGACTTTTTTTTTTTTCTTTTTTTTTTTTTTAACATATCAAGGTTGGCCCTGACTTTATGCAAGCTTTTAACTTTGGCCCTCTGTGTATTTGTTTGATAAGGGGTTGTTTTCATCATGATAAAGGGTTACAGTTGCAAAAAGGTTGTAAAAACAATTAAAAATCCTCTCCATTCTCAAGAACACACTTTCACTACATTTAGTGGCTAGAATCTTAGGGTACCGTTACACTTAGCGATGCACCAGCGATCCCGACAACGATATGGATCGCTGGTGCATCGCTAGGTGGTCGCTAGTGAGCTGCCACACAGGCTGATCTCACCAGCGACATCGCTGGGGTCGGGAGTCGCTACTTACCTGTCAGACGCGGCGATCCAGACGTCCTCCCGCCCGCCTCCACGCGTCGCTCGTCGGCGCCACAGGAAGCGCCCGACGAGAAATGATCCAGGACCTTCTCGCGCGATCAGCGATGAGCAGCGGGGGAGCGGTAGGAGGTAAGTATCACATGTAGCGATATCGCTAGCAATATCGCTATAACGTCACAAAATCGGTGATGTTACAGCGATATTGCCAGCGATATCGCTATGTGTAACGGGGGCTTTAGACTTGGCTCTTTGATATTGACCCTATAGCGTGCTAATGTACGAGTTGTCCATCTAATCTATAACCTCAGTATTCAGGGCACTTTGCGAAAAATTGGTCACTGCGACATTCCATTAAAATGCAATAACAAGCGATCAAAAGATTGTATCTGCACACAAATGGTATTCTTAAAAATGTGTAAAAAAGTAAAGCCCTCTCCTAACCCCAGATCATGAAAAATGGAGACGCTACGGGCCTCGGAAAATTGCGCCATTTTTTTTTTTAGCAAATTTTTGGAATTTTTTTTTCACCACTTAGATAAAAAAGAACCTAGACATGTTTGGTGTCTATGAACTCATAATGACATGGAGAATCATAATGGCAGGTCAGTTTTAGCATTTAGTGAACCTAGCAAAAAAGCCAAACAAAAAACTTGTGTCCACGTTTTTTGCAATTTCACCGCACTTGGAAATTTTTTCCTGTCTTCGAGTACACAACATGCCAAAACCAATGAAGCCTTTCAAAAGTACAACTCATCTCGCAAAAAATAAGCCCTCACATGGCCATATTGATGGAAAAATAAATAAGTTATGGCTCTGGGAAGAAGGGGAGTGAAAAATGAAAACGCAAAACCGAAAACAGCTGGGGTCATTAAGGGGTTAATTTACTTTTTTTTTATATAATAAGCAGGAAATTATACTGCTCTTGTTATTCAGCTGGGCCCCCACAGCTCCCCAAAAGCAGCATGGTGTGCCCCCACAGATCCCCTCACACAACAGGGTGAGTCACCACAAGCACAATGAGAACAACATGTGCCGTACATATACTGCTCTGCAGAAGGGGCATTCCCACAAAGAGAAGTATATATATGGCGCCATGGTCACGCGGGCTCACGCTGAGCGTCGCCATGATCAAATGCGGGTGTCAGCTCTATTTGAGAGCTGACACCCTGTAGCAACGTCCACGGTCGATGCTAGCACCAATCGTCGTCGTTTAACCCCTGTGATGCCTGTCAATCGTGACTATGACATCACAGGCTTTGCAGAGGGAGGGAGCTCCCTCTGTGCTCCCATCGACACATTCGATCACGTTATGCCGATGGTCCACATGGTGACCCCGGGCCGAAAGATGGCTGCGGGTTCACCCAGGGACAGTGGCCTGTTAGCTCCTGCTCAGAGCACGAGCTGACACGCCTACTCCCTGCATGTCAGATGCGGATTTAATGCTCTGCAATGCAGTAGAACAAAATGGAATAAAACACGATAAAAAAAGTATGTAAATAAAAATGGTATCTCTGGAAACGTCATCTTGTCCCACAGAAAACATGCCATCATACAGCTCCGTCAGTGGAAAAATTTAAAGTTATAGCTCTCAGAATAAAAGGAATGCAAAAATGTTTCTAGAAAAAAGTGTTACTGTATAAAAGTGCCAAAACATTAAAAAAAACTGTATATATATGAGGTATCGCTGACATCGCACTGAACCGAAGAATAAAGCTGCCTTATCAATTTCACCACATGTGAAACGACATTAAAAAAAAAAAAAAAAAAGACAATTCGTGAATTGTTGGTTTCTGCTCATTCTGCCTCCTAAAACTTGGAATTAAAAGTGGTCAAAAAACGTCATGTGCCCGAAAATGGTACCAATAAAAACGTCAGCTCGTCCCACAAAAAAAACAAGTCCTCACATGACAGTCAGCTGAAAAATTTTAGCTACCAATATATGGCGATGCTTTTGCAATAACGTGTTTAAGTGTGTGACAGCAGCTAAATATAAAAAACCTGATATACATCCGGTATCACTAATCGCACAAACCCAAAGAAAAAAGTCGTCTAATCACTTATACCGCACGAGGAACGGCGCAAAAAGCGTATAGAACAATTCTTTACCTGCCGTTTTGTTCATTCTGCCTCCCAAAGATCACAGTAAGGCTCGGCTCATATTGATCCTGTGCTCTACGCCGAATGCTTATACCGTGGTTTCCGTGTAATTCTATGAAATACAGTGGGGAAAAAAAGTATTTAGTCAGTCAGCAATAGTGCAAGTTCCACCACTTAAAAAGATGAGAGGCGTCTGTAATTTACATCATAGGTAGACCTCAACTATGGGAGACAAGCTGAGAAAAAAAAATCCAGAAAATCATATTGTCTGTTTTTTTTTCATTTTATTTGCATATTATGGTGGAAAATAAGTATTTGGTCAGAAACAAGCAATCAAGATTTCTGGCTCTCACAGACCTGTAACTTCTTCTTTAAGAGTCTCCTCTTTCCTCCACTCATTACCTGTAGTAATGGCACCTGTTTAAACTTGTTATCAGTATAAAGAGACACCTGTGCACACCCTCCAACAGTCTGCCTCCAAACTCCACTATAGTGAAGACCAAAGAGCTGTCAAAGGACACCAGAAACAAAATTGTAGCCCTGCACCAGGCTGGGAAGACTGAATCTGCAATAGTCAACCAGCTTGGAGTGAAGAAATCAACTGTGGGAGCAATAATTAGAAAATGGAAGACATACAAGACCACTGATAATCTCCCTCGATCTGGTGCTCCACGCAAAATCCCACCCCGTGGGGTCAGAATGATCACAAGAACGGTGAGCAAAAATCCCAGAACCACGCGGGGGGACCTAGTGAATGAACTGCAGAGAGCTGAGACCAATGTAACAAGGCCTACCATAAGTAACACACTACGCCACCATGGACTCAGATCCTGCAGTGCCAGACGTGTCCCACTGCTTAAGCCTGTACATGTCCGGGCCCGTCTGAAGTTTGCTAGAGAGCATTTGGATGATCCAGGGGAGTTTTGGGAGAATGTCCTATGGTCTGATGAAACCAAACTGGAACTGTATGGTAGAAACACAACTTGTCGTGTTTGGAGGAAAAAGAATACTGAGTTGCATCCATCAAACACCATACCTACTGTAAAGCATGGTGGTGGAAACATCATGCTTTGGGGCTGTTTCTCTGCAAAGGGGCCAGGACGACTGATCCGGGTACATGAAAGAATGAATGGGGCCATGTATCGTGAGATTTTGAGTGTAAACCTCCTTCCATCAGCAAGGGCATTGAAGATGAAACGTGGCTTGGTCTTTCAACACGACAATGATCCAAAGCACACCGCCAGGGAAACGAAGGAGTGGCTTCGTAAGAAGCATTTCAAGGTCCTGGAGTGGCCTAGCCAGTCTCCAGATCTCAACCCTATAGAAAACCTTTGGAGGGAGTTGAAAGTCCGTGTTGCCAAGCGAAAAGCCAAAAACATTACTGCTCTAGAGGAGATCTGCATGGAGGAATGGGCCAACATACCAACAACAGTGTGTGGCAACCTTGTGAAGACTTACAGAAAACGTTTGACCTCTGTCATTGCCAACAAAGGATATATCACAAAGTATTGAGATGAAATTTTGTTTCTGACCAAATACTTATTTTCCACCATAATATGCAAATAAAATGAAAAAAAAAACAGACAATGTGATTTTCTGGATTTTTTTTTCTCAGTTTGTCTCCCATAGTTGAGGTCTACCTATGATGTAAATTACAGACGCCTCTCATCTTTTTAAGTGGTGGAACTTGCACTATTGCTGACTGACTAAATACTTTTTTTCCCCACTGTACGTGATACAGATGGAACCCCCGGTGGAAGATTCCTTATGAAGCAGATGGAGGCACTGTGGACGCCATCCAACTTGTGATCCAGTGCTCTCCGCCTTTTTACACGTGCATAAAAGCGACATCTGCCACAGTTTTGTGCACCTCTGAAAAGAAGGACACCACTGAACAGAGGCCAGATGGAGTCCAGAGTGACTCTGCTGCCTTATTATAGTGAATGGGTCTATCGGGGGTCTCATCTGTATCAAATCACTAAGAGATTTGCGTGTAAAACCTGATCTAAATGATCAGCATAGAGCGCCGGATAAATGTGATCCCAAATGACACACAAAATGTTCCCAACAAAAGCTTCAACTCAAATGACAAAAAAAAAAAAAGCAAGTCCTCACTCAGGTCTGTCACCTGTCAATGAAAATGTAAAGGGCTTCCACAGTGGTAATACAAAGGCTCTGGAAAAGCACTTTCTCAACAAATTCAGCATTTCCAAATCCAAATGCCCCCCCCTTCTGAGTCCCAATGTGCCTAAGCCACGTTTAGCAACCACATGTTTGGCATTTCTGTAGCAATGAGAGCCCACCTAATTTACAGGTGCGTGTCTCCAGAAGCATGAGCTGGGAACCGCAACATACTGGTCACTACAACGGCAGTTTGCAGTTTTCACTCCGCAACATCCACCGCTGCTTATATCTGGAAAACACCCAAGGAAGTCAAAATCATCACTACATCTGTAGATAAATTCCCATCGGTATGATTACTAAAATGGGATCACTTGAGGGGGATTCTGCTCTTCTAGCACTTACGGGCTCTGTATATGGAATCCGCAATCTATTCTAGAAATACCTGCGCTCCAGGAGGCAAATAGTGCTCCTTCCCTCCCGAGTCTCGCTGTAATGCTAAGCAGTACTGTACAGTCAAATGTTATGGAGTATTTGTACATTCAGCAAAAGTTGTGGGACAAATATTGGTGCCCTTTTTTTACCCATTTCCCAGTGTGAAAATGTAAAGTCTGGGGCTAAAAGAAAATTTTGGTGGTACAAATTAAAATTATTTTTTCTTCACTGCCCAATGGTATAAAATTTTGTGACCCACCCATGCTGTGGTGTCAATATGATCACTGCACATGTAGATGACATCATTGAGAGGTGTATTTTGTAAAATGGGGTCACTTATAGGAAAGGGGGGGGGGGTTAAAAAATATTTTTGTGGGGAAAATGTGATTTTATTTTATATTCACAGCTCAACGTTATAAACTTCTATGAAGCACCTGGGGGTTCAAGGTCCTCACCACACATCTTGGTAAGTCTTCTGAGGGGTTTAGTTTCCAAAATGGTGTTACTTGTGATTAGTTTCCACTGTTTAGGCACATCATGAGCTCTTCAAACGCGACATGGCGTCCATTAATTATTCCAGCAAATTTTACATTACAAAAGTCAAATGGCGCTACTTTCATTTAGAGCCCTGCCGTGCACCCAAACAGTAGTTTTCCCCCACATATGGGGTATCTGCGTGCTTAGGAGAAAAATGCCCAATAAATTTGGGGGTCCATTTTTACCCGTTACCCTATTTAAAAAAAATGGGTATAAAATCATTTTTTTGTGAAAAAAAAGTGAAAGTCTTAGTTACTCACCGGTTAACGGTGTTTTTCGGAGTCCATGACAGCACCACCTGAGAGAGGGGATCCGCCCTTCAGGAACAGGAAACCTACAGATACAAAAGGGCGGCACCTCTCCCACGCATCAGTTGGATTACAGAGCACAAGAGGACCACAATGGTTAATAGCAAAATTTATACACAGTGTTTTTTATACAACTATTCCTTACTAGTGTACATATAAGAGAAAGAAGTGCATATCCAAAATTAAACTACAAAAAGGGAGGGAATATACGGGTGCTGTCATGGACTCCGAAAAACACCGTTAACCGGTGAGTAACTAAGACTTTATCGGTCGTCCATGACAGCACCACCTGAGAGAATTACAGAGAGTAATAACTATTTAGGGAGGGACTACAGCCTGCAGTACCCTTATACCAAAAGAGAGGTCTGTGGAAGCACCCAAGTCTAGCCTATAATGATTATAAAAGGTGCTCGGAGAGGACCAAGTAGCCGCCTTACATATCTGGTCAATGGAGACTTCTGATCTCTCGGCCCACAAGGACGCCATGGCTCTGGTGGAATGCGCCCTCAGGTTTGCAGGTGCCGGTCTGCCCTTTGAGGTGTATGCAATTGAAATAGCCTCTCTAATCCACCTAGCTAGTGTATTTTTTGACACTCTACAGCCTTTCCTGGGACCCTGATGGGAGATAAATAGGGCATTTTCCTTTTTCCAGGGGTCAGTAACCGCCAGATATTCTTTAAGGCATTCTCTAACATCTAAGGTGTGTAATTTCTCTTCCTTCTCATTAGCTGGATTAGGGAGGAAGGACGGAAGGACTATTTCCTGTGTTCTATGAAAGCTAGAAACTACTTTCGGTAAGTACGCCGGGTCAGGTCTGAGTATTACCCTATCGTCCATAAACTGTAAATAAGGAGGACGCCTAGATAATGCCTGGATGTCGCTTACTCTACGAGCTGAGGTTAGAGCTACCAGGAAGGCTACCTTGAGGGACAGGTTTTTTATAGAGGCTGATGAGATGGGTTCGAATGGAGCTTCTGTCATGGCCGTAAGGACTAGGTTCAAGTCCCAAGGCATGAATCTATCCTTCACCACTGGCCTGGATCTACCTGCTGCTTTGATGAATCTACTGACCCAGTAATTACCCGCGATGTTGCAGCTAAAGAGGGCCCCCAAGGCTGAAGCTTGTACTTTGAGGGTACTAATGGAGAGCCCCATTTCTAGACCTTTCTGAAGAAATTCTAAGATTTGATTTATAGGAGCCGAACCCCCAGCAACTACTCTAGAGTTCTTTAGGAATCTCTTCCAAATTCTGACATAGATCTTGGTAGTAGTGATCTTTCTACTTTTAAGTAGAGTGTCAACCAGGTCTGGGGAGAAGCCTTTATCTTTCAGCAGTGTCCGTTCAAACTCCACGCCGTCAGATGTAGGCCAGCCACCTGAGGATGAAAGACTGGGCCCTGGGATAGGAGATCCGGGATCTCCGGGAGGACCCAAGGATCGGACACTGACATGGTCCTTAGGCATGAGAACCAAGCCCTCCTGGGCCAAAACGGAGCGATCACTATAACTTTCGCTCTGTCTCTCCTGATTTTCCTCACCACTAGAGGTAATAGCGATAGGGGAGGGAAGGCGTAGGCTAGCCCGAAATCCCACTTTATCAGCAAGGAGTCTACCGCCAGGGGGTCTTCTCTGGGATTTAGTGAGCAAAATTGTCTTACTTTCTTGTTTTCTCTGGTGGCGAAGAGATCTATCTCTGGCAGTCCCCACCTCTGAACAATCAGGTCGAAGATAGAGTTTTTTAGGGACCATTCTCCTTGCCTTAAGAGATTGCGGCTCAGGAAATCTGCCGTGGTATTGTCTTTCCCCTTTATATGTAGAGCTGTTAATGATAGGAAATGCTGCTCTGCTAGCTGGAACAGCCGTTCTGCTACATTCATCAGGGATTTGGAACGGGTCCCGCCTTGGTGGTTGATATACGCTACGGTGACCAGATTGTCGGAAAACACTCGCACATGATGGCCCTGTAGATACACAAGCAGTTCTTTAGCCGCCAGCTCTACTGCTGTCAATTCTTTCAAGTTGGATGACATCTCTATCTGATGATGCTCCCATAGGCCCTGGACCAGAAATTCCCCCATATGAGCCCCCCAACCGGAAGGGCTAGCATCCGTGGTGATTATGCGGGATATGTCATATTCCCAGGGAACCCCTCTGGATAAATTATTCTCATCTAGCCACCATTCTAGGGACTCCCTTGTGTTTCGGGACAAGGTTAGCTGGCCCTCTAAGTAACCCCCAAGGATTTTTTGATGCCTTAAGACCTCGCCCTGTAGAGTTCTTGAATGAAACTGGGCCCACTGGACCGCCGGGATACAGGAGGAAAGTGAACCTAGAAGGGACATGGCTTTCCTGAGGGACATGGTTGGGTTTTTGGAAGCGTTCAGGACCTGACAGTGTAGGCGAACTAGCTTCTCCGGGGGCAGACGGCATTCCTGTTTTACGGAATCTAGGATGAGGCCCAAGAATTGTTGGATTCTCATCGGCTGTAATCGAGATTTTTTAATGTTAAGCAGCCATCCTAACCGTTCTAGGGCAGACATTGCCCTTTGTAGCTGTTCCAAACAATGGTTAGCCGTTTTCCCTACAATCAAGAAGTCATCTAAGTAGGGGACTACTAAAATGTCTGATTCACGTAGATGGGCCATAACTTCCGCTACTACTTTCGTAAACACACGGGGAGCGACTGCTACCCCAAAGGGGAGGGCCGCATACTGGAAATGTTGAACTGACCCATCTAACTGCACTGCCACTCTGAGAAAACTCTGATGATCTGCATGAATGGGTATATGGTAGTAAGCATCTTTCAAATCTAACACCACCATGAAGCAGTTTTGAAACAGTAATTTTATTGTTGAATTAATTGTTTCCATCTTAAATGGACGTGTGACCAGGAAATCATTGAGGGATTTAAGATTTATTATGGTCCTAAAGGAACTGTCTGGCTTGCGGACCAGGAACAAAGGGGAGTAGAAACCTTTCCCCCTTTCTTCAACTGGAACTGTAGTTAAGACCTTTTTACGGCAAAGATCCCGAACTTCAGCTTCCAGGGCAGACTGTTCTGATGAGGATGACCTAAGAGGAGTGACCTTAAAACGATCTTGGGGAACCCGGGAGAATTCTAGTCGTAGGCCCGCAGTTACCACCCCAAGTATCCAGTTGCTATTAGAGATTAATGCCCAGGCCGGGTAGAAGGCAGCTAGTCTCCCCCCTACCGGAGCAACTAGTCATTGGGGCGGCTTTTTAGTGTCCCGTGCTGGACCTTCCTGGCGCCCCCCGCCTCCGAACATGAATCCAGTACCTTTCCTTCTTTTGTCGTCCCATCTGCCCTGATCCCTGGACGGCCTCCTACGGAAATATCCTTTCCTAGTAAAGGGGCGTCTAAAAGAGGGGTTCGGCAGACTGGGGAACTTCTTTTTATCGTCCCCGGCCTTTTCTAAAAGTTCATCCAGGACGGGCAAAAACAGGTATTCGCCCTCACAAGGAATGGAACAGAGTCGAGATCTGGCCTGGATGTCTCCTGGCCAGCATTTTAACCAGAGAGCCCTTCGAGCTGCGTTGGATAAACCTGCGGTTCTAGCCGCCATCCTCGCAGAATCTGCTGACGCATCAGCCAGAAAAGCAGCAGCACTTTGGATAACTGGTAAGGCTTTTCGAATGTATGCTCTTGAAGTTCCATCTTTCAACTGGGAATCCAGCTGATCCAGCCAGACCATCAAGGATCTGGCCGTACATGTGGCCGCTACCGCTGGTCTCAATGCACCCGCTGACGTCTCCCATGTTCCTTTCAGAAAAGAATCCGCTTTTTTGTCTAGCGGGTCTTTTAAGGAGGCCATATCATCGAAAGGTATGGAGGATTTTTTGGAGGCTTTGGCCACTGCCGCGTCCAGCTTAGGGGCCTTGTCCCATTTGGTTACCACTGGGTCATCAAACGGGTACCTTCGTTTGAAGGCAGGTGGCAAGGAACCTCTTTTTTCAGGCTTTTTCCATTCCCTATTTATTAGGTTCTGGACTTTATCATTCAACGGGAAGGATCTACGCTTTCTGGGATCTAGGCCTCCGAACATCACATCCTGTACTGAAAGTTCCGGTTTTGTGTCTGCTACCCCCATAGTAGACCTTACTGCTTTAACTAACTTATCCATCTGGTCTAAGGGAAAGCAGAAACAGCTCGAGTCTTCCTCTGAAGATGATGAAGTGGAGGCCGGGGAATCTGAGGAGATATCGATTCTAGGTGCGGCCGAGGACTCTGAACCAGAGAGGTTAACATCTCTTCCCTTAGAGGAGTCTTTTTTAGATAGGGCCTTCATTTCTGTCCTGATTATCTCCCTCAGGCTTGTGGTGAAGTCCGGTGTTTCTTCCGCCACCTGTATGGACGGGGAAGAGTGTAAGGGCCTGTCAATCTACCCCTAGGGTACCCCTATCCAACCCCTACCGTTTGTCGCACGCATGGCTGACACAACTTTTTAGGGTGGCCGTCTGGCAAAGGGCAATTACAGAGGGCACATTCCCTGTGCTTCTGCTTCCCCGTAGCTTTCCTTGCCTGCGAAGGAACAAAAATAAAACACTGCATCAGGGTACATTCACGGAGATCTCTTACTCATGCAGATGAGGCAGGTACCGGGTCACGGAGGGAGGCAGGAGGGTCCTTTAGCCTGGAGGAACTTCTGTGGCTCTGTTCGCCCGTCCGTCTCTTCTTCTGCTGGCCACTCGCCTGTGAAATCACAGTGGCCTGTTTCTCTGGGCGCTCCTGCGCCTCGTCCTGCTGCTCTGTGGGGGCTTCTGTCGAATCCATTGCTGGGCCTTCAGAAGCACCCCAGCAGCGTCACCTTCTGTCTTTTAATGCCTCCCATCAGTGTCCAGATTAGCAGGGCTGTGGCGCGGCACCTCCCCCCCGGGTCCTCCCCCCCCCCCGCGACTCCCCCCCCCCCCCCCCATGCTCCGTCCCTCCCCGGGTACCGCGCGCCGCCCCAGACCGCCGAGCAGCGGCGGCGCCACCTGGAAAGCCGGCCGGCATCCGACTAACGGTTTCGGCGTTCCCGGCCCCGCCCCTTCCGCTGCGTCACTTCCGCAGCGCGATCAAGAGCGCGGGAGCGCGCGGAAAGGAGCCGGCACGGCGCCCCCGGCTCCGGAATGCCCGCCGCCCCCCATGCGCCGACCCGCGCCCGCCGCACAGGCGCGACCGCCAGCCCCCCGGAGAGAGAGAGGACCAAGCGGAGACCGGGTGGATGTAACAGGAGGGGTTCCAGGGGTCATACATACCTCGTGCCGGCCCTATGGAGACGGTTGTCCACCGGACCCTCTGCTCCGCCTGCTCCAACCACTGTCGTGGAGACCTACCCGGCCCCACCGTGGCGCATCCAGGGACCCGAGCTTGACCGAGGTAGGAGACCCCCCCGCTACCTGGGTCGGTCAGCCGGCCTGGGAATCCCTCGACGACTCCATGATGGACCATCTGTAGGAAGTCCCGTCCTATAGGAACAGGAAACCAACTGATGCGTGGGAGAGGTGCCGCCCTTTTGTATCTGTAGGTTTCCTGTTCCTGAAGGGCGGATCCCCTCTCTCAGGTGGTGCTGTCATGGACGACCGATAAATGTTCTTTTTCCCTTCACATTCCATTAATTCCTGTGTAGCACCTCAAGGGCTAATTCTGCTTGAATGCGGCTTTGAACACTTTGAAGAGTGTAGTTTTCAGAATGGTGTCACTTTGGGGTATTTCCTGTCATATAGGCCCCTCAGTCATTTCAAATGTGATGTGGTCCCTAAAAAAATGAAACGGTTTTGTACATTTTGTTGGAAAAATGAGAAATCGATGGTCAACTTTAAAAAAAAAAAATTATGTTTCAAAAATTGTGTTGATGTAAAGTAGACATGTGGGAAAGGTTATATATTTATTAGCTATTTTGTGCGACAACTCTCTGGTTTAAGAGCATAATAAGTAAAAGTTTGAAAATTTCAACATTTTCACCCAATTTTTCCATATTTTCGCAAATAACTGCAAGTCATTACGAGCAAATTTTACCACTATCAAGAAGCACAATATGGCATGAGAAAGTCTCAGAATCAGCAGGATCCGTTGAAGCGTTCCAGAGTTATTACTTCATAAAGTGACAGTGGTCAGAATTGTAAAATTTGGCCTGGTCAGGAAGGTGAAAACAGGCTGCGGGATGAAGTTGGAAAGTTGGCAGCAAAACCTTTGATAGTTGGTAGCTTGCTGATTGCTAGGGTTCTGAAAATGGGACTAGCTGCATATTGCACTAATTTTTCTTGGGCATGCACAGTTAGCGCTGCCCGTTCTCACATCACTTCATGGCCTGGCAATCGCGCCTGCGTGGACGCGCAGAGATCCCGCCCCACAGTGTGAATAAATCATAAGCGACTGCGGGGCGGGATCTCAGGCAGCACGTCCAGGCAGGCGCGATAGCCAGGCCATGAAGTGATGTGAGAGAACGGGCACGTCGGGCAGCGCTAACTGCACATGCCCAAGAAAATATATGACAGCGCAGGCACCAGCATTTGATTTGAACACAGAGGAGGCGGAGCACAGACATGAGGAAATGAATGATGGATGCGAGGCGTCGGTGTCAGATGGTGAAAGACCTGCCCCCCAGTCAAAATTATGGTATGTCTGACCAATTTTAAAACCGATTATTTCGGCAGTGGAAGGGACACTAAATAAAAGAGCCACCTTGACAGAATGCAGCATTAGTGCTGCACAAGGTGGCTCTTTTACTTAAAAACGCCTGGGGGGGTGACAGGTTCCCTTTAAGCTTCAGATGGGGGACTAGGTAAAGCTATTAACTGTACATTCCAATCGCAGAATTAAAAACCTACGGTACTTAGTGGAAAAGAAAAAATGGAAAAAAAATTACTGTACATATATTACAAGTGAAATATTTGGAATAGATATAAATTCCTTGCAATCTACGCATTAAGCTAAGGCTAGAAATTTGTTACTGGCTTGGTTAACAATGGTTTTTATAGCAACCACTAAATCTAAATCCACGCTGAGTGTAGTAACTGATAAGTTTATAGCAGCATGGATAATTTAACTGACCCTATACACCGGTTTCTACATAGAAGCTGCACTTTAAGCCAGAAAATTAAAATGAGAGTTAGAAATTTTACTTTTGAACTATAGTTACTTGCACCCCTTAACTATAATGAGAGGCCATTAGATTATTCAATGATTAGTGAAGAACAGCTCTTGTTCAAAGTCATCTTTTAAGTTTCCTCATAATTCCTGCATGAACGGAGGAGAGTTTACATAATTACAGGTCTCCACATAACTATCAGTAATGCCTACAGGTATAAATGCAGCATTGTTTAAAAGTATGGGTCCTACCAACAAGCACACATTGCATGTGCTTAGGCTTCAGACATTACTCCCTAAGAACGCAATAGGCCCATGTAGAGGACTGATTGGTTAACGATGCCAGTTCCCAATAATAGCCGATCATATGAAATTGGAGATAAAGTTTATGGAAATATCTTTGTCGGCAGCACATCACCCACTGTAAATGGGGATGCACCGCAAACAGGGTCACTGAACCAAAGAGCTTCTCTGTCCGTCTGAATGAGCCAGTAAGGCTAAGTTCACACTTGCTTTGGGTAGAGCGCGTAGGGCTGTGTACTTCTTCCCTTAAGCTCCGCCTACTCACAGGCAAAATGAGCAATTTTAAGTAGAATTGCCATGGGAATTCCATTCCGCGGGAAATATGAGATTAAACCACATTTTATTTCCTGCCTATTTCCCGCGGAAAAACTAGCGATTTGCAAGAGTAATTAGGTTGCAGAATGCTAGCGTTTTCTAAGGGATCTGTAGCATCGCTTGGAAAACTGATTGACAGGTTGGTCACACTCATCAAAGTGTTTGACGAGTGTGACCAACTTTCTACTATTGAGACCGCCTATGCAGCATCAGTAATAAAAAAGATATGTTAAAAATAAAAAAATTGTATTTTTCGCACATTCCAGCGTCCCGCGCAGCGTTCCCGATCATCGCGATGCTCCCAGCAGGTCCCGTTCCCAGTAATGCCTTGCGACAATGACCTTTGATGACGTCGCGGTTTGACACTGCTACGGTATCGCGAGACCGCGATTTCATCAAAGGTCATTGTCGCAACGCATCACTGGGAACGGGACCTGCCGGGAGCATCGCGGAGGCCTGGTGACGCTGCGAGGGACATCGGAAGGTGAGAACAACAATATTTTTTATTTTAATTCTATTTTTTACAGGGATATGGTACCCAGAGCCCAGAGGACAGTCTCCTCTCCTCCGGACCGTGGGTACCATCCGCAAATGTTCTGCTTACTTTTCGCATGGTGGCCATAGCCATATGCAGAAAGTAAACAGAACAATGCAATTCCTATGTGCGTGGATTTTCCCGCAATTGCGCACAAATAATGAGAATGCTGCGTATTTTTCCGCGATGCAATTCCGCAGCGGAAAAATCCGCAGCATTAGCACAGCATGTGCGGAATGCCATAGGATTGCATGGGATGCTTTTTTTTTTTTTTGCTTCTTCTCGGCAAAATCACACGTTTAAAATCGCCGCGAAAACACAAAAAAAACGCTACGTGTGAACACAGCCTAAATCTGCACATCAGAAATCAGCGGCGTGTGCATGAGATGTCAAGATTCTCATTCACTCTGTTGGAATAAGGAAACCCTTCAGGTTTGATAACTAATCTGCACAGCGAAAATGTGCACAGGCCCAGTGTCGGACTGGGGTGCCAAGTGCCCACCAGTAACCATCTCCACGGCCTCACTTTTCAGCTACATGCAAATGTGACTTCATCCTCAATCACAATTTTATATAACAATGAGCTGGGTAGATTTTTACATGAATAAGATGCCGCCTTTTGTCTGTACATAGTAATTCAAGCATATTGTACCAAGTCCTGCTCATGTAAGAGGGTGGTGGCCCATTCTTGCACAGGGGCCCACCAGAGGATTCTCCTGCTCTACTGTGGGTCAGTCCAAGCCTGCACAGGTCCTTAGGGTATATATGCAAATAAGGGCTTTAAAAACAGTTACCAGCTTAAAAGCGACCAGTTTTGCACTAATTTCATTTCCGCTGCTCCTGAGTATTCTGTTCTTAGTTATTTTTAAAACCGCAGAACGGTTCGGGTATGTGCACACGAGGCGGATTCTGCTGCGGTTCCGCAGCGTTTTTGGCCCTGCGGATCCACAGCAGTTCTGCAGACATGGTACAGTACCATGTTATCCTATGGGTTTTCAAAACCTCTGTGCCCACGCCGCGATTTTTTTCCACGCGGTTTTGCTGCGGTTTACAAACCGCAGCATGTCAATTCTTTCTGCGGGTTCCACAGCGGTTTGGCACCTGTTCCATTGTCCAGGTGTCAAACCGCAGGTCACTTTACCTGCGAATGACCGCGAGACGTCGCGCTGCCGCAAGACCGTGACATTCTCGTGGTCATTCTCGCAAAGGATTACTGGGACCGGAGCGTGGAGAGAGGCAGGATGGCTACGCGGGACATCGGAAGGTGAGAATAACAATATTTATTTTAATTCTATTTTTTTTTTACAGGGATATGGCATCAGCGCTAACGAACACAGCTATGCCGGGCGCTCAGCATCGCTGTGCTGATTTCTGGTGAAGCTGTCTGTTTGGCAGCTCACCAGCGATCACATAGCGACTTACCAGCGATCCTGACACGTTGATATCGTTGTCAGGATCGCTGGTAAGTCGTTATGTGAGACTCCAGCTTTACACTATTCATATTAGCATATTCTGCTTCTTTTCACAAATATTTTATTCTGCGTTTCCATTTTAAAGACATTGAGCCCAATTCAAGGCTTTTCTGCAAATTTTCAAAGCTTTTTTGCTTCGTTTTGGTGCAATTCAAGGCTGTGCAAAAATTATGCAACTTGACATTTTGCCCAGATGTGGCAAAGTTGGCAGAACAGGAGCATTCGCTACACCATTAACCTTACTCCAGCAAGGACTGGAGTAGAATCTCTGTTGAGGCACACTCCTGATTCATGAATACGCTCAGTGCCTCTTCATGAATCAGGAGCGTCTGAGTCCAGCACAGCTCAAGACCGATGTGAACAACACAGGCCTTTATGAACCAGGCGAAATAAAATAAAGTTTTTCCCCCACTTTAAAAAAGTTAGTGTAAAGGTACTGTAACACTAAGATATCGCTAGCAATATCACTATAACCTGTGACGTTGCAGCGATATTGCTAGCGATATCGCTATGTCTGATACTTACCTACAACCGGCTCCCCCGCTGGTTATCGCTGATCGCGCGAGAACGTCCAGGACTGTTTCTCGTCGTCAGCTTCCTGCTGTGACGACGAGTGATGCGTGAAGCCAGGCAGGAGGACGCAGGATCACCTGGTGTGACAGGTAAGTAGCGACCCCCATCCCCAGCGATGTCGCTAGTGAGATCTGCCTGTGTGGCAGCTCACTAGCGACCACTTAGCGATGTACCAGCGATCCTGACCGCGTCATATCACTGGTACATCGCTAAGGCTACTTTCACACATCAGTTTTTTGCCGTCAGGCAGGATCCGGCTATTTTTAGAAAAAACGGATCCGGCATAAATTTTGGAGAACTGTAGAAACGGATCCGTTTTTCTGCTGGATCCGTCTAGCAGGTTATATCTGTTTCCTGGGTGCTGGCCAATTGGATCTGAGCATGCGCAGACTTAAAAAAACGGATCCGGTGGCTGGATCCGTCTTTTTCTGGATCCGGCACATTCCGGCGCCCATAGACTTTCATTGTGGCAAAAAGCCGGAAGCGTCGGATCCGGCGCTTGCGGCTTTTTCGCCGGAGACAAAAAACGTTACAGTAGCCGTTTTTTCCAGACGCCGGAATGGGTCAAGTAGCCGGATCCGGCAAAAAACGGATGAAACGCAATGCGATCCGGCGCTAATGCAAGTCAATGGGGAAAAACTGGATCCGGCATTGCATTTCGCCGGATCCGGTTTTACAAAAAAAAAGCCGGATCGCGCCTGATGGCAAAAAACTGATGTGTGAAAGAGGCCTAAGTGTGACAGTACCTTAAGTTTACACTGGCAGATTGAACGCCTGTTTCCCAATGATCAGGTAGGTATCTGACAAGCTAACAAATTACTCATTCATCAGGTGAAAAGATATTGCTTAAAAAGATCATTCTCAGCAGCATATCAATCTGTGTAAACAGGACATGTGCTTCTGAGAACACTGGCAGCCTACACATAGTGAAAGATGTATTACTGATCATTCTGAGCACATATGAAGTGCGCACTGCCTGACTGAATCGTCTAATGCTGGGGGTCAGATGGTGTAAAACCGGACATATTTTTACTGGGATCTGGGTGCGACAGCGACCCAGTAATCAGCGGCAGCCTTCACATTCCGTCCATGCAGAAGACGACAGCTCGGATGGGATGTGAAGGCTGCACCAGAACTGCATCCCATGTAGCTACTTCCAGATGTGTTTTGTGGGGTTCGTTTAAGTACCCCAACAAGTCATTTAAGAACAGTGGATTAAGAAAAGATCCCTTTGATCCGTGCAGTGCACTCTTTTAGGGCTTATATAGACATCAGGTTTTTTATTTTTATTTTTTTGTGTGGATACTGGTTTTTCACTGTCTAGTATTGTGATTGCAGGAGTCTGCATGCAGCAGAGTGAGGTATGGTAAAAGAAATTATCTTTATTCAAATACTAGCTGAAGAGCCCGGGCATAGTAACCAACTGTGGTTAGTGATAACAAATTATAATGATTATATTGCACATAAAAACATTTCACATCATATATTCAACACTACAGATTTGCAACACAAATTAACTAAACGATTACCCAAGTATTGATAGTATTTTATTTTCAACTCATTCAAGAGCCTTTAGATACACAACATGTGTATCTGTGTATCTAGCCCTATCCTGTGTGATAGTGACTGCTGAGCCTTGTATCTAATCCTATCCTGTGTGATACTGACTGCTGAGCCGTGTATCTAATTCTATCCTGTGTGATACTGACTGCTGAGCTGTGTATCTAATCCTATCCTGTGTGATACTGTGTGCTGAGCTGCGTATCTAATCCTATCCTGTGTGATACTGACTGCTGAGCCGTGTATCTAATACTCTCCTGTGTGATACTGACTGCTGAGCCATGTGTCTAATCCTCTCCTGTGTGATACTGACTGCTGAGCTGTGTGCCTAATCCTATCCTGTGTGATACTGACTGCTGAGCCATGTGTCTAATCCTCTCCTGTGTGATACTGACTGCTGAGCTGTGTATCTAATCCTATCCTGTGTGATACTGACTGCTGAGCCGTGTATCTAATCCTATCCTGTGTGATACTGGGCTCCCCCTGCAGTCTGTCAGAGGGTGGTCTGTGTTGGCACGGTAATAAATTGTGTTATTTCCAGCTTTACAGAAGGATGCTAACACCATAGAAATGATAAGAATAATAGGCAAAAATTGTTTGGTGAATTGGAACACGCGGGGTTAAAATTTCGCCTCACAACATAGCCTATGACGCTCTCGGGGTCCAGATGTGTGACTGTGCAAAATTTTGTGGCTGTAGCTGCGACGGTGCAGATGCCAATCCCGGACATACACACATTCAGCTTTATATATTAGACTAGCTGAAGAGCCCGGCGTTGCCTGGGCATAGTAACCAACTGTGATTAGTTATAACAAATTATAATGATTATATTGCATATAAAAACATTTCACATCATATATTCAACACTACAGATTTGCAACACAAATTAACTAAACGATTACCCAAGTATTGATAGTATTTTATTTTCAACTCATACAAGAGCCTTTTGATAAACATTTTTGGTTTTTCCTTTCGGTGCAAAGATGAACAGATTTTTGGCAGTTCCAACTCTTGAACAGACCACGTAAAGCTGACCATGAGAAAAGCATGGAGATTGCAAATCGATCCCTACTATTTTCAAGGACTGTCCCCGAGCATTGTTAATGGACATTGCAAATAGCAGTTGAACTGGAAACTGGAGGCGTTTAAAATCAAAAAACAAATCAGATGGAATGAGTAGAATTCTTGGAATGAAAATGTCCTCTCCTTTGGCACATCCTGTTTCTGAGCCGTGTATCTAACCCTATCCTGTGTGATACTGACTGCCGAGCCGTGTATCTAATCCTATCCTGTGTGATACTGACTGCTGAGCCGTGTATCTAATCCTATCCTGTGTGATACTGACTGCTGAGCCGTGTATCTAATCCTATCCTGTGTGATACTGACTGCTGAGCCGTGTATCTAATCCTATGCTGTGTGATACTGACTGCTGAGCAGTGTATCTAATCCTCTCCTGTGATACTGACTGCTGAGCCGTGTATCTAATCCTATCCTGTGTGATACTGACTGCTGAGCCGTGTACTTAATCCTATCCTGTGTGATACTGACTGCTGAGCCGTGTACCTAATCCTATCATGTGTTACTGACTGCTCAGCCGTGTATCCTATCCTGTGTGATACTGGGCTCCCCCTGCAATCTGTGTCTGTGCCCCTTTCCCAGCACGTCTCTTCAAGATGGAATCAATTTTAGGTGTTCTGGCGGCAATAACCAATGTCCTCACTTTTCCAATCAGATTTCCAGCATGTCCCTCTTGCAGACTATCTCTTATTGCCAGCTGCAGCGTGTGCACAACACAGCGCATGTGATGAATAGGAAAGTGTTTTGAAGCAGCTTCAACAAGATCATCTATTTCTACAGTATAACTTTGCTGTTCTTCTGTAGTAATATCTGTTTGTTCCTCAGTTACTCTGTTGTTCCTCTAGCTGTTGTTCATTACTCTCATTCATCAGTTTAATTGTACTTATCGGGTTTGAAGCATTGTCCGTTACAACAGCAAGAACCTGTTCTTTTTTGAGAACTTTTTCCACTAAGGCCTGGAGAAACTGGCTGCTGTGAGGAGCTTTAGTAACTTTTACTGCCAGCGTGTTGGTAACAATTTCTTTGTCACAAACATATCGAACATTGATGGCAAAATAGTTCACTCTGTGACGTGTGCAGGCATCCATTTTAAGAAACATGAAGCGTCTTTTGAGAGTCTTTTTTAAGATCTTCCTTTTGGTTAAGGACTTCTTCAATGACTAATTTTCTAATACTTTCTCTTTCCAGAGAAACACCTGGATGGATAGATAGCAAAAGCAGATTAGAAATCTGCTCTATTGAAAACATTATCTATGCGCTCAAAAACCTTTCAGGTGATGCGGTTTTTTAAAAAGCTGATCTGCTTTTGCAGCTAAAAAACGTATCCTCAAAAAACGCAGCAAAAACGCTGTGTGTGATTGTAGCCTTAGATCAGGAATAGAACAGCCATTTATAAGACACTAGATTATGGCCCGATGCTATCGCATTGGGAGGATGCGATAGCATCACACCTCTTGCCATGTTAACCCTCAACACACACACTCCTCTCACCTTTCACCATCTCCACTCACTCTTTCACTCCACATACGACCCCTTCTCTCACTCCGTCTCTCATACTCACGCCGTCATCGCCGCTGCTCCACGATCCCCGACATCTTCCGCCGGCGCCATCCTGGATCCAGACGTTGTCCACGCCGGCGTCATGTTCTTGCGGCGACGCCATCTTGAGTATCGTGAAATCCCGCGATACTAAAGATGGCGTCGCCGGAAGAACATGTCGCCGGCGTGGACGTCGGGATCCAAAATGGCGTCGGCGAAATCTCGCGAGTTTTCGCCGACGCCATTTTGGATCCCAACGTCGTCCTCACCAGCGACATGTTCTTACGGCGACGCCATCTTGAGTATCGCGGGATTTCTCCGATCCAAAATAGCATCGCCGCAGGAATATGTCGCCGGCGTGGATGCCGTCGGGATCCAAAATGGCGTCGGCAAAATCTCGCGAGATTTCGCCGACGCCATTTTGGATCCCGACGGCATCCACGCCGGCGACATGTTCTTGCGGCGACGCCATCTTGACTATCGCAGGATTTCGCCGATCCAAAATGGCGTCGCCACAAGAACATGTCGCCGGCCTGGAGGACGTCTGGATCCAGGATGGCGCCGGCGGAAGAAGATGTCGGGGATCGTGGATCAGCGGCGATGACGGCGTGAGTATGAGAGACGGAGTGAGAGAAGGGGTCGTATGTGGAGTGAAAGAGTGAGTGGAGATGGTGAAAGGTGAGAGGAGTGTGTGTTGAGGGTTAACATGGAAAGAGGTGTGTGGTGACGTCACCCGTTACAACCGGAAGCTGCTTAGGGCATTATTATAGATTCCATAACTTTCCCAAATTCCTATGAAAAAATATTCAGCACATTCTGCATTGAACTACTGTACCCAATTTATTATATATTTTAGGAGTCGGAGTCGGTCCATTTTATACCGACTCAACCAAAATGAGCAACGACTCCGACTCCACAGCCCTATACACACACACATTCAGCTTTATAAGATTTTAAAAATAATTAAAAATGGGACACACAGTTTGGTCCTCTGGCATCCGCTTATAGCAGGGTAACAATATTTCTACTTGCATTTACTATTTCCTACCTCATCTTTACTATGCTGCTATATGAAACTTCACTTGTTTGAGTCATTATCTTGAGTGCCCATGGTTAATACTTACTGTTATTACATTGCTTTCAGGGCCATTTGAGCATTTATTTAGTACTATTTTGGAATATTAGAGGTTATACGTACTGTGTCTTTTATGCATATAGCTATAGCCTTTGCTGGAGTGTGATGCCATCCATCTTTTTGGCTAAACTGTATGTCCTGGATTAAAATATTTCAATTAACATTTATTTCTTTTACGATACCTTTGTCTATTTGGTTGTAACTGCATCTCCTTTCTATCTGGTTCTTTGATGAATCTGGTGCATCTACCGTTATTAGTCCCACTTTTCAAATATTAATGGGCTAAAATAGAGCTTATTTAACCCCTTAATGACCGTCAAAACGTCTTAACTGACCTGAGATAAGAGAATCTCATCCCCATACAGGTGACAATCCAGCAACTGTCAACTGTCCACTATAGCTGACAACTTGCTGCATCAGCCACAATCTGTGTTGCCACTGTCCATATCCATTTAACCCCTTAGATGTTGCTGTCAATAATGACTATCATATAAATGGTTATAAGAGTGTGGCTGCTCCCTCTTTATCCCCATCAGAACCCCGAGATCATGATTGTGTGGTCCTGATGTTTGCCATCGCAATTCACGAGCAAATAGCGGCCTTTGAGTCTGCCGGATACACCAACCTGTTCAAAAGTCAGCGACATTTAGGTGGTAAAAATCAACTTTTTCATTCCTGTCATGTCACTTTGTATTAAAGGGAATCTGTCACCCTTTTTTTCGAATACGAGCTGCCCGCGCACTGCAGGACTCCGCTCTGCCTTCAACAGGGCAGAGCAGTGCGCATGTGCAGGAGCCATGACAGGAAGGAAAGAAGAGGACGACATCATATGAAGACGGGAGGCGCCGGACCGGACTGCGACACCGATCGGACCGGACGCCGGGGTGAGTATAATCTAACTCTTTTTTCTTCTCTTTCAGGTTACATCGGGGGCTTATCTATAGCATTATAGAATGCTGTAGATAAGACCCTGATGACGGTGCCAGCACCTCATATTCGAAAAAAGGGGTGACAGATTCCCTTTAATTCCTTAACAACCTTAATTTGCCATTATCATAAACAATAATGTGTCACGTAAAAAAAAAATCTCAAAATCACTGGAATTTGTCAAAGCGTTCCAGAGTTATTATCACATAAAGTGACACTTATATTGTTCAAACTATAGGTAAAACAAGAGCGCAATAGGGTCTTATCCGAGTAACTTATGCAGAATGTTAAAGAAATATACTCACCCTTTCTAGGAGAGAGTTAAGCATGTAAAATCAATATGTCAGCCTGCTGCACGTCCAACGGTCCACACACAGTGATCGCCACGTAAAACTCTTTGGATTAAAATTCTTGGACTTAAGTGCGCTGCCAGACAAATTATCAGATCCAAATCAGGTAGATGAATTAGCCTTTTAATTCCCAACGCGTTTCGAAGTCCATAATACTTCTTCCTCAGGGGATATCATCCCCTGAGGAAGAAGTACCATGGACTTCGAAACGCGTTGGGAATTAAAAGGCTAATTCATCTACCTGATTTGGATGTGATAATTTGTCTGGCAGCGCACTTAAGTCCAGGAATTTTAATCCAAAGAGTTTTATAAAGTGACACTGGTAAGATTTAAAAAATTTGGCTCCGTCATTAAGGGATTCAGAACACATGACACATGCACAAAAAATGAACAGGTCAATAAGACCCTGTTCACACCACCAAGAACTAAGACAGAAACAAAACACAGTATAGCAAACGTGCATAAATACTCTGTTGTAAAATATATGTAACTGTAAGCAGCAAGTGCTAGTAAAAGATGTTAACAAACCCAGGGTATTTTGTTGATACCTTTTTTTTTTTCTGAACCCTGCTCATGAAGGTATTATTCACATGTTAAGGTTTTAAATATATTAGATAGGACTGCTCCGAGAAGGGTATGCCTTGACGTGGCGGAGTGGCTTAGTGTACATTTTTTTGCAAAAAAAAAAAAAAACTTATCAACAAAATACCCTGGTTTTGGTAACATCTTTTACTAGCACTTGCTGCTTACTGTTACATATATTTTACAACAGAGTATTTATGCACGTTTGCTATACTGTGTTTTGTTTCTGTGTCTCCGTCATTAAGGGGTTAATACAGTCACTCTTCTGTGTACCTTACAAATTGCTGGTATTTGGTTCTACTAAAATAAACGGAGACATTCTTGCCTTCTAGTGCTCACGGGAAGTGATATCTGCCTGGCTTGGAAGTCACAGGACCGCTTCAGACTATCATTGGTCGTGACATCTGAATACCTCCAGAGCCGGTGCAGACCCCTAAAGCAGCCAGCGCTTAATCAGCAGGGGCACTGGAAGGCAACTATGTCTCCTATGCTTTCAAACAATCACTGCCTTAAAATAAATCTGTTTCTGTGTTAGGCTACGTTCACATTTGCAGTTAAGTACGCAGCGTATCGTCCGCAACCACAAACGCATGCAAAAACGCATACAAACGCATGAAGGCGTTTGCGGACGATTGGCAAGTGCCATTTTCCCGGCTAATTTTTGAATGTACACAAGCCACGCCCAAAGGGCGCGTCTTATGTAAATTCTTGCGCATGCAAACGCAAAGCGTACGCATGTGTTCCCATAGACTGTAATGCGCTGTTTAGACACATTACTTCCGCAAGCGTCCGCAGGCGTTTGGAGGCGGCAAGTTGCAACATGTTGTGTTAGCTGCGCCCCGCTGCACAAGCCGAAACAACGCTTGCGTAAGCAAACGCGGTCGAACGCATACAAACGCATGTACCTGCGTCCACAACGTTAAAGATAGAAAAACAACGCATGCGGATGTATGCGTCAGAAACGCTGCAGACACAACCGCAAATGTGAACCCAGCCTTAGACAACACCTTTTTCAGTTTTTCACAAAAAAGCTTAAAGGGGTTGCTCACTTTTTGTGGTTAGTGCTGGTTTCGCCACAGACTGCACAGCTATCCTGTCCATACAATGGCTGCTGGTGGAGGAGCATGTGACCAGACCTGCCCATCAGCCTCCAATAGAAAAGCAGCTTTCCCATGTGATACGTATGACAATCGGGAGGAGGCTGATGGTCAGATGCGGCCCCTCTATCAGCAGCCGTTGTATGGACAGAAGTGCTGTGCAGTCTGTGAGGAAACTCGCACTAACAGGTTTTGCAATTTTCTAATATACATTGTATTTAAGTAATTGTAACATTAATACTTCAATGCCTTAAAAAACATTAATGAAAAAAAAAAAATAAAACCGAGGCATAGAAGCCTATAACCTCCGCAGATCCATAGGTCTGTGGTGTCGCTGCAATCAATGTCTCCGCTGGTCAGATGTGGACAGTAGCGCAGAAGCCTATGATTCACTACAGGTGAATAGAACATACAATGATGGATTCTTCTAGTCACCTGACCACTGCAGCCAATCGCAGACTTCAGCTGTCCCAATGCCACATGTGGACGGCACAGGAATTCTGGATACAGCGCAGACCACCGGAGTGACCAGTTGGGGATCCGATACAGGGGAGATAATTTTTTTTCACTTAGAAAACATCTATGCAATGCTTTAAAATATATAAAGTTTAGCGTTTCAGACAACGCTTCCATCTGTTTCCATTCAGACGCTGCAATCCTTTCAGACGTAACCTGCTTGTTACTACGTAAGGGCTAATGTCCCACCTAGCGAAAACGTCACAAGTCGCACCCTGCACTGGTCGGCCTCTCCTCGGATTCACAAGGAGAACAGAATATGGCACGTGAAGCGTCCGTGCACACTGGCTCAGTTACACAGATGTTTGCGCAAGGCCTTAGCATATGTCCCAATGTACCAGAAATGCAAATGTGGAGGAAGGCACGAAGAAACGTGTAGAAGTAAAGCCGAGCCAAACCTTGGGGTTCAGCTGCAAACTTGACAACAGATTTATAGCAGATCACATGAAATTAATCGCCTTCCACCGTCCACCAGTGAGGCTGTGTGGTCACACACGACCATGGCAGCCTGCTCTATATCAGGGTTCAGGCTTCAGACTAAAACTGATCATCAAGGTCTTTTATATTGAAACCAGCAGGCAATCTTCATCAGGTCCACATTTACCACTATCAGTAGCCACTATGGCAAATGTATTGTTAGATACTGACCAATCACAGAGGAAGATCCGCACAGTACAGAGAGGGATTTGGTCACAGAGAATAGCGCTTTAGTAGGCAGTATGGAAAGCTAAGAAAGTAAAAAAGAAAAAGTGAAGCCACTAGCCAGGAGCAGCCCACCAGCTGTGCGGCAGCTGGGAAGCTAGCCAGGAGCAGCCCACCAGCTGTGCGGCAGCTGGGAAGCTAGCCAGGAGCAGCCCACCAGCTGTGCGGCAGCTGGGAAGCTAGCCAGGAGCAGCCCACCAGCTGTGCGGCAGCTGGGAAGCTAGCCAGGAGCAGCCCACCAGCTGTGCGGCAGCTGGGAAGCTAGCCAGGAGCAGCCCACCAGCTGTGCGGCAGCTGGGAAGCTAGCCAGGAGCAGCCCACCAGCTGTGCGGCAGCTGGGAAGCTAGCCAGGAGCAGCCCACCAGCTGTGCGGCAGCTAGGAAGCTAGCCAGGAGCAGCCCACCAGCTGTGCGGCAGCTAGGAAGCTAGCCAGGAAGCAGCCCACCAGCTGTGCGGCAGCTAGGAAGCTAGCCAGGAAGCAGCCCACCAGCTGTGCGGCAGCTAGGAAGCTAGCCAGGAGCAGCCCACCAGCTGTGCGGCAGCTAGGAAGCTAGCCAGGAGCAGCCCACCAGCTGTGCGGCAGCTAGGAAGCTAGCCAGGAGCAGCCCACCAGCTGTGCGGCAGCTAGGAAGATAGCCAGCTGGCAAAACCTAGACCTCACCAGAGACAGCTCACAATTTTAACTCTTTCTATACAGGGGGCCATCTGTTGATTTTGTTGCTTAAGAAGGGTATAGCTATGCAGTGACTTTGATCAATCGCCCAAACATTACATCGCAGTGCAACACGAGTGAGTGGGGACATATTCTCAGAGTGCTACAACCTGCAAGCTAGACCCAAAAATATTGGACCTGGTAGAAATTTTCTCTACTACCTTGTCGCAGTCAGAGGACTCAAGTCACTTCTACTGTATTACACTGCAATATAGCACACTCCTAGCAATAATTGTCCATTAGTGAGTATTTTGGCGTGCTTGGAGATTTAGTTTCTGTCGATGCAGCTGCATGATTTGCGACTGCTAGACAGCTTGAATACATGTGAGGAATGCCTGTTTGTTAGGAAATTCCCACATGTATTCAGCCTGTCTACAAGTCACAAATCACGCAGCTGAGACGACGAAAACTAAATCTCTGAGCACGCCAAAATACTCGGAGGACACCCGAGCATGCTTGGGAAAACCCGAGCAACGAGTATACTCGCTCATCACTATTGTCCACACAGACGAAAAAAAAAAAATTATAAAAACCATGCGTTTTACCAGGAAGCGGGCTTCGTACACCTCTGTGGATTTCCCTAGTGAAACTTGTTAATGTTTCTTCTGAAGAACTGACAAGAAAGGCAGCGAATTCTGTAGCACATCACGCAGTATACCGAGAGCAGAACCGCCAGGCGCCGAGCGGGCAGACTGCGGAGCGCAGAACCGCCGGGCGCCGAGCGGGCAGACTGCGGAGCCCAGAACCGCCGGGCGCCGAGCGGGCAGACTGCGGAGCCCAGAACCGCCGGGCGCCGAGCGGGCAGACTGCGGAGCCCAGAACCGCCGGGCGCCGAGCGGGCAGACTGCGGAGCCCAGAACCGCCGGGCGCCGAGCGGGCAGACTGCGGAGCCCAGAACCGCCGGGCGCCGAGCGGGCAGACTGCGGAGCCCAGAACCGCCGGGCGCCGAGCGGGCAGACTGCGGAGCCCAGAACCGCCGGGCGCCGAGCGGGCAGACTGCGGAGCCCAGAACCGCCGGGCGCCGAGCGGGCAGACTGCGGAGCCCAGAACCGCCGGGCGCCGAGCGGGCAGACTGCGGAGCCCAGAACCTCCGGGCGCCGAGCGGGCAGACTGCGGAGCCCAGAACCTCCGGGCGCCGAGCGGGCAGACTGCGGAGCCCAGAACCTCCGGGCGCCGAGCGGGCAGACTGCGGAGCCCAGAACCTCCGGGCGCCGAGCGGGCAGACTGCGGAGCCCAGAACCTCCGGGCGCCGAGCGGGCAGACTGCGGAGCCCAGAACCTCCGGGCGCCGAGCGGGCAGACTGCGGAGCCCAGAACCTCCGGGCGCCGAGCGGGCAGACTGCGGAGCCCAGAACCTCCGGGCGCCGAGCGGGCAGACTGCGGAGCCCAGAACCTCCGGGCGCCGAGCGGGCAGACTGCGGAGCCCAGAACCTCCGGGCACCGAGCGGGCAGACTGCGGAGCCCAGAACCTCCGGGCACCGAGCGGGCAGACTGCGGAGCCCAGAACCTCCGGGCACCGAGCGGGCAGACTGCGGAGCCCAGAACCTCCAGGCACCGAGCGGGCAGACTGCGGAGCCCAGAACCTCCAGGCACCGAGCGGGCAGACTGCGGAGCCCAGAACCTCCAGGCACCGAGCGGGCAGACTGCGGAGCCCAGAACCTCCAGGCACCGAGCGGGCAGACTGCGGAGCCCAGAACCTCCAGGCACCGAGCGGGCAGACTGCGGAGCCCAGAACCTCCAGGCACCGAGCGGGCAGACTGCGGAGCCCAGAACCTCCAGGCACCGAGCGGGCAGACTGCGGAGCCCAGAACCTCCGGGCACCGAGCGGGCAGACTGCGGAGCCCAGAACCTCCGGGCGCCGAGCGGGCAGACTGCGGAGCCCAGAACCGCCGGGCGCCGAGCGGGCAGACTGCGGAGCCCAGAACCGCCGGGCGCCGAGCGGGCAGACTGCGGAGCCCAGAACCGCCGGGCGCCGAGCGGGCAGACTGCGGAGCCCAGAACCGCCGGGCGCCGAGCGGGCAGACTGCGGAGCCCAGAACCGCCGGGCGCCGAGCGGGCAGACTGCGGAGCCCAGAACCGCCGGGCGCCGAGCGGGCAGACTGCGGAGCCCAGAACCGCCGGGCGCCGAGCGGGCAGACTGCGGAGCCCAGAACCGCCGGGCGCCGAGCGGGCAGACTGCGGAGCCCAGAACCGCCGGGCGCCGAGCGGGCAGACTGCGGAGCCCAGAACCGCCGGGCGCCGAGCGGGCAGACTGCGGAGCCCAGAACCGCCGGGCGCCGAGCGGGCAGACTGCGGAGCCCAGAACCGCCGAGCGGGCAGACTGCGGAGCCCAGAACCGCCGAGCGGGCAGACTGCGGAGCCCAGAACCGCCGAGCGGGCAGACTGCGGAGCCCAGAACCGCCGAGCGGGCAGACTGCGGAGCCCAGAACCGCCGAGCGGGCAGACTGCGGAGCCCAGAACCGCCGGGCGCCGAGCGGGCAGACTGCGGAGCCCAGAACCGCCGGGCGCCGAGCGGGCAGACTGCGGAGCCCAGAACCTCCAGGCACCGAGCGGGCAGACTGCGGAGCCCAGAACCTCCAGGCACCGAGCGGGCAGACTGCGGAGCCCAGAACCTCCAGGCACCGAGCGGGCAGACTGCGGAGCCCAGAACCTCCAGGCACCGAGCGGGCAGACTGCGGAGCCCAGAACCTCCAGGCACCGAGCGGGCAGACTGCGGAGCCCAGAACCTCCAGGCACCGAGCGGGCAGACTGCGGCGCGCAGAACCTCCAGGCACCGAGCGGGCAGACTGCGGAGCGCAGAACCGCAGGGCACCGAGCGGGCAGACTGCGGAGCGCAGAACCGCAGGGCACCGAGCGGGCAGACAGCAGACACTCTGGCCTCTGCCTACACAGTACAGGGGCAGTGAGACCCCGGCCCACCAGCCTCCTCACAGTTGGGCTGTGTTCACACCAACAGTTGACAATGCACTGCAGATTCCACACCAATCACCAGAAAAGCCGCATCTTGTGCAGGAAGAGGCCGGGCAGCCGATGAGACGCTGTCAGGCCCAGCATGTGACAGATGCCCAGTGTGACCACAGCCTGAGGGAGACCATTCATTCCGCTGCATACAGGATGCCACATCACACACCAGCAGCCGCCACTAGCCATGTCTCCCCCATGGCACCAGGCAGTGACGCGCTCTGGGCCAGGTGAGAGGCAGCCCTGCTGTCGCCCCCCGCTCACGCCCCAGTCCTGGAGCCCCCCACCACCGCTGCCCCGTGCAGCGCCTCACCTCATCCTCTTTGTGATTGCGGATTCCCCTGACCAGATCCTGCAGGTTCTTGTCGAACATGCGGTCAATACTTCCCTTCACCATACGGAGCGCCATGTCCGTGCACGGGATCGGCCGCACCGGACTCTCCTGTCACCGGACACAGAAACACAAAATGGCCGCGACTCAGCTGACTCTATTCCCCGCCCATAGCAACCACGTGACTTGAAAGTGAAGGAGGGAATTGCTGGGAAAGACGGCAGTGTAATCCCGCCCATAGCTTGGTGTTCCCGGAGAGTGACGCACGTCAGCTGTGTGGCTCCGCCTGTCAGAGAGGTGGCGCTACCGAGCCCGACTACTACCGAGCGTGCCATCCACTGTAATGGTGGTGCCCTCTAGTGGTGGTGGAGGAGGGTACGGAGAGGTAGTGCTGATGGCTATAGGTGAGGGAGGGGGGTGCAGAGTAGTAGTGCTGATGGCTATAGGTGAGGGAGGAGGGTGCAGAGTAGTAGTGCTGATGGCTATAGGTGAGGGAGGAGGGTGCAGAGTAGTAGTGCTGATGGCTATAGGTGAGGGAGGAGGGTGCAGAGTAGTAGTGCTGATGGCTATAGGTGAGGGAGGAGGGTGCAGAGTAGTAGTGCTGATGGCTATAGGTGAGGGATGAGGGCGCAGAGAGGTAGTGCTGATGGCTATAGGTGAGGGAGGAGGGTGCAGAGTAGTAGTGCTGATGGCTATAGGTGAGGGAGGAGGTGCAGAGTAGTAGTGCTGATGGCTATAGGTGAGGGAGGAGGTGCAGAGTAGTAGTGCTGATGGCTATAGGTGAGAGAGGAGGTGCAGAGTAGTGCTGATGGCTATAGGTGAGGGAGGGGGACGCAGAGTAGTAGTGCTGATGGCTATACGTGAGGGAGGAGGTGCAGAGTAGTAGTGCTGATGGCTATAGGTGAGGGAGGGGGGTGCAGAGTAGTAGTGCTGATGGCTATAGGTGAGGGAGGAGGGTGCAGAGTAGTAGTGCTGATGGCTATAGGTGAGGGAGGAGGGTGCAGAGTAGTAGTGCTGATGGCTATAGGTGAGGGAGGAGGGTGCAGAGTAGTAGTGCTGATGGCTATAGGTGAGGGAGGAGGGTGCAGAGTAGTAGTGCTGATGGCTATAGGTGAGGGATGAGGGCGCAGAGAGGTAGTGCTGATGGCTATAGGTGAGGGAGGAGGGTGCAGAGTAGTAGTGCTGATGGCTATACGTGAGGGAGGAGGTGCAGAGTAGTAGTGCTGATGGCTATAGGTGAGGGAGGAGGTGCAGAGTAGTAGTGCTGATGGCTATAGGTGAGAGAGGAGGTGCAGAGTAGTGCTGATGGCTATAGGTGAGGGAGGGGGACGCAGAGTAGTAGTGCTGATGGCTATACGTGAGGGAGGAGGTGCAGAGTAGTAGTGCTGATGGCTATAGGTGAGGGAGGAGGTGCAGAGTAGTAGTGCTGATGGCTATAGGTGAGGGAGGAGGTGCAGAGTAGTGCTGATGGCTATAGGTGAGGGAGGAGGTGCAGAGTAGTAGTGCTGATGGCTATACGTGAGGGAGGAGGTGCAGAGTAGTAGTGCTGATGGCTATAGGTGAGGGAGGAGGCTGCAGAGTAGTAGTGCTGATGGCTATAGGTGAAGGAGGAGGGTGCAGAGTACTAGTGCTGATGGCTATAGGTGAGGGAGGAGGGTGCAGAGTAGTAGTGCTGATGGCTATAGGTGAGGGAGGAGGGTGCAGAGTAGTAGTGCTGATGGCTATAGGTGAGGGAGGAGGGTGCAGAGTAGTGATGGCTATAGGTGAGGGAGGAGGGTGCAGAGTAGTGCTGATGGCTATAGGTGAGGGAAGAGGGTGCAGAGTAGTGCTGATGGCTATAGATGAGGAAGGAGGTACAGAGTAGTAGTGCTTATGGCTATAGGTGAGGGAGGAGGGTGCAGAGAAGTGCTGATGGCTATAGATGAGGAAGGAGGTGCAGAGTAGTAGTGCTGATGGCTATAGGTGAGGGAGGAGGGTGCAGAGTAGTAGTGCTGATGGCTATAGGTGAGGGAGGAGGGTGCAGAGTAGTGCTGATGGCTATAGGTATAGGTGAGGGAGGAGGGTGCAGAGTAGTAGTTCTGATGGCTATAGGTGAGGGAGGAGGGTGCAGAGTAGTGCTGATGGCTATAGGTGAGGGAGGAGGGTGCAGAGTGGTGCTGATGGCTATAGATGAGGAAGGAGGTGCAGATTAGTAGTGCTGATGGCTATAGGTGAGGGAGGAGGGTGCAGAGTAGTAGTGCTGATGGCTATAGGTGAGGGAGGAGGGTGCAGAGAAGTGCTGATGGCTATAGATGAGGAAGGAGGTGCAGAGTAGTGCTGATGGCTATAGGAGAGGGAGGAGGGTGCAGAGTAGTGCTGATGGCTATAGGTGAGGGAGGAGGTGCAGAGTAGTAGTGCTGATGGCTATAGGTGAGGGAGGAGGCTGCAGAGTAGTAGTGCTGATGGCTATAGGTGAGGGAGGGGGACGCAGAGTAGTAGTGCTGATGGCTATAGGTGAGGAAGGAGGTGCAGAGTAGTAGTGCTGATGGCTATAGGTGAGGGAGGAGGGTGCAGAGTAGTAGTGCTGATGGCTATAGGTGAGGGAGGAGGTGCAGAGTTGTAGTGCTGGTGGCTTTAGGTGAGGGAGGAGGTAGCAGAGAGGTAGTGCTGATGGCTATAGGTGAAGGAGGAGGGCGCAGAGAGGTAGTGCTGATGGCTATAGGTGAGGGAGGAGGTGCAGAGTAGTAGTGCTGATGGCTATAGGTGAGGGAGGGGGACGCAGAGTAGTAGTGCTGATGGCTATAGGTGAGGAAGGAGGTGCAGAGTTGTAGTGCTGATGGCTATAGGTGAGGGAGGAGGGTGCAGAGAGGTAGTGCTGATGGATATAGGTGAAGGAGTAGGGCGCAGAGAGGTAGTGCTGATGGCTATAGGTGAGGGAGGAGGTGCAGAGTAGTAGTGCTGATGGCTATAGGTGAGGGAGGAGGTGCAGAGTAGTAGTGCTGATGGCTATAGGTGAGGGAGGAGGGTGCAGAGTGGTAGTGCTGATGACTATAGGAGAGGGAGGAGGTGCAGAATAGTAGTGCTGATGGCTATAGGTTAGGGAGGAGGGTGCAGAGTAGTAGTGCTGATGGCTATAGGTGAGGGAGGAGGGTGCAGAGTGGTAGTGCTGATGGCTATAGGTGAAGGAGGAGGGTGCAGAGTAGTAGTGCTGATGGCTATAGGTGAAGGAGGAGGGTGCAGAGTAGTAGTGCTGATGGCTATAGGTGAGGAAGGAGGTGCAGAGTAGTAGTGCTGATGGCTATAGGTGAGGGAGGAGGGTGCAGAGTAGAAGTGCTGATGGCTATAGGTGAGGGAGGAGGGTGCAGAGTAGTAGTGCTGATGGCTATAGATGAGGAAGGAGGTGCATAGTAATAGTGCTGATGGCTATAGGTGAGGGAGGAGGATGCAGAGTAGTAGTGCTGATGGCTATTGGTGAGGGAGGAGGGCGCAGAGAGGTAGTGCTGATGGCTATAGGTGAGGGAGGAGGTTCAGAGTAGTAGTGCTGATGGCTATAGGTGAGGGAGGAGGGCGCAGAGAGGTAGTGCTGATGGCTATAGGTGAGGGAGGAGGGTGAGAGTAGTGCTGATGGCTATAGGTGAGGGAGGAGGTGCAGAGTAGTAGTGCTGATGGCTATAGGTGAGGGAGGAGGGTGTAGAGTAGTAGTGCTGATGGCTATAGGTGAGGGAGGAGGGTGCAGAGAAGTGCTGATGGCTATAGGTGAGGGAAGAGGGTGCAGATTAGTAGTGCTGATGGCTTTAGGTGAGGGAGGAGGGTGAGAGTAGTAGTACTGATGGCTATAAGTGAGGGAGGAGGTGCAGAGTAGTAGTGCTGATGGCTATAGGTGAGGGAGGAGGGTGCAAAGTAGAAGTGCTGATGGCTATAGGTGAGGGAGGAGGGTGCAGAGTAGTAGTACTGATGGCTATAGATGAGGAAGGAGGAGCAGAGTAATAGTGCTGATGGCTATAGGTGAGGGAGGAGGGTACAGAGTAGTAGTGCTGATGCTATAGGTGAGGGAGGAGGGAGCAGAGAGGTAGTGCTGATGGCTATAGGTGAGGGAGGAGGTGCAGAGTAGTAGTGCTGATGGCTATAGGTGAGGGAGGAGGGTGCAGAGTACTAGTGCTGATGGCTATAGGTGAGGGAGGAGGGCGCAGAGAGGTAGTGCTGATGGCTATAGGTGAGGGAGGAGGGTGAGAGTAGTAGTGCTGATGGCTGTAGGTGAGGGAGGAGGTGCAGAGTAGTAGTGCTGATGGCTGTAGGTAAGGGAGGAGGGTACAGAGTAGTAGTGCTGATAGCTATAGGTGAGGGAGGAGGGTGCAGAGAAGTGCTGATGGCTATAGGTAAGGGAAGAGGGTGCAGATTAGTAGTGATGGCTTTGGTGAGGGAGGAGGGTGAGAGTAGTAGTACTGATGGCTATAGGTGAGGGAGGAGGTGCAGAGTAGTAGTGCTGATGGCTATAGATGAGGGAGAAGGGTGCAGAGTAGTAGTGCTGATAGCTGTAGGTGAGGGAGGAGGGTGCAGAGAAGTGCTGATGGCTATAGGTGAGGGAGGAGGGTGCAGAGTAGTAGTGCTGATGGCTATAGGTGAGGGAGGAGGTGCAGAGTAGTAGTGCTGATGGCTATAGGTGAGTGAGGAGAGTGCAGAGTAGTAGTGCTGATGGCTATAGGTGAAGGAGGAGGGTGCAGAAAGGTAGTGCTGATGGCTATAGGTGAGGGAGGAGGTGCAGAGTAGTAGTGCTGATGGCTATAGGTGAAGGAGGAGGGTGCAGAGAGGTAGTGCTGATGGCTATAGCTGAGGGAGGAGGGTGAGTAGTAGTAGTGCTGATGGCTATAGGTGAGGGAGGAGGTGCAGAGTAGTAGTGCTGATGGCTATAGGTGAGGGAGGAGGGTGCAGAGAAGTGCTGATGGCTATAGGCGAGGGAGGAGGTGCAGAGTAGTAGTGCTGATGGTTATAGGTGAGGGAGGAGGGTGTAGAGTAGTAGTGCTGATGGCTATAGGTGAGGGAGGAGGGTGCAGAGAAGTGCTGATGGCTATAGGTGAGGGAAGAGGGTGCAGATTAGTAGTGCTGATGGCTTTAGGTGAGGGAGGAGGGTGAGAGTAGTAGTACTGATGGCTATAAGTGAGGGAGGAGGTGCAGAGTAGTAGTGCTGATGGCTATAGGTGAGGGAGGAGGGTGCAGAGTAGAAGTGTTGATGGCTATAGGTGAGGGAGGAGGGTGCAGAGTAGTAGTACTGATGGCTATAGATGAGGAAGGAGGAGCAGAGTAATAGTGCTGATGGCTATAGGTGAGGGAGGAGGGTGCAGAGTAGTAGTGCTGATGCTATAGGTGAGGGAGGTGGGCGCAGAGAGGTAGTGCTGATGGCTATAGGTGAGGGAGGAGGTGCAGAGTAGTAGTACTGATGGCTATAGGTGAGGGAGGAGGGTGCAGAGTACTAGTGCTGATGGCTATAGGTGAGGGAGGAGGGTGCAGAGAGGTAGTGCTGATGGCTATAGGTGAGGGAGGAGGGTGAGAGTAGTAGTGCTGATGGCTGTAGGTGAGGGAGGAGGTGCAGAGTAGTAGTGCTGATGGCTGTAGGTAAGGGAGGAGGGTACAGAGTAGTAGTGCTGATAGCTATAGGTGAGGGAGGAGGGTGCAGAGAAGTGCTGATGGCTATAGGTAAGGGAAGAGGGTGCAGATTAGTAGTGCTGATGGCTTTGGTGAGGGAGGAGGGTGAGAGTAGTAGTACTGATGGCTATAGGTGAGGGTGGAGGTGCAGAGTAGTAGTGCTGATGGCTATAGATGAGGGAGAAGGGTGCAGAGTAGTAGTGCTGATAGCTGTAGGTGAGGGAGGAGGGTGCAGAGAAGTGCTGATGGCTATAGGTAAGGGAAGAGGGTGCAGATTAGTAGTGCTGATGGCTTTGGTGAGGGAGGAGGATGAGAGTAGTAGTACTGATGGCTATAGGTGAGGGAGGAGGTGCAGAGTAGTAGTGCTGATGGCTATAGATGAGGTAGAAGGGTGCAGAGTAGTAGTGCTGATAGCTGTAGGTGAGGGAGGAGGGTGCAGAGAAGTGCTGATGGCTATAGGTGAGGGAGGAGGGTGCAGAGTAGTAGTGCTGATGGCTATAGGTGAGGGAGAAGGTGCAGAGTAGTAGTGCTGATGGCTATAGGTGAGTGAGGAGGGTGCAGAGTAGTGGTGCTGATGGCTATAGGTGAAGGAGGAGGGTGCAGAAAGGTAGTGCTGATGCCTATAGGTGAGGGAGGAGGTGCAGAGTAGTAGTGCTGATGGCTATAGGTGAAGGAGGAGGGTGCAGAGAGGTAGTGCTGATGGCTATAGCTGAGGGAGGAGGGTGAGTAGTAGTAGTGCTGATGGCTATAGGTGAGGGAGGAGGTGCAGAGTAGTAGTGCTGATGGCTATAGGTGAGGGAAGAGGGTGCAGAGAAGTGCTGATGGCTATAGGCGAGGGAGGAGTGTTATGAATGAGTCACCGAGGAGGAAAAAACAAGGTAAACCCAGAAAACCGGAGAGGTTGGTACCTAGCGGATTGCAGACCCCTGATCCTATCCACAACAACTAGCAGTAGCTGTGGACCGTGCCTACGGTGGTCCTAGACGCCTCGTCGCGGCTGGAGAGCTAAATAAGCCTAAAGAAAGGGAAAATCTAAACTGCCCCAGAGCAGACCCCAAAGCAATACACAACATGTATTGTCGGTGAAACAAGATGAAAACACAGACACAGATAGGCTGAGCAAACGATGGGGACCTCACTAACTAGAAAGGACAGGAAAGAAAAGCTGCTGTCTGCAATCACGCAAAAAACCCTGCCAAAAAAAATGTCCAACATGTCTGATAGAAAAAGGCCCTGAAGTCGCTAGACTTCAAATCACTATATCAGCACTCAGGTATATTCTGAAGACAGAGCAAAAGAGATCAACTGATCAGAGACAAAATGGGGATTCAGCCCAGTCCCAGCCAGGGCTGGCTGAACACAAAAACTAAGTAAACCAGACAAAAACTCATATGAACAATAGCAGAGAAAACTTAGCTTTAGGAAGGCAGGAACCAAACTGGAAACCAGAAGCCACAGTCAGGAAAAATCACCAGCAAGAAACTAGGGAGTCGGATGCCTTAAATCCAATCAGAAACTCCTGATGTCCAATCGCAGTCCTCTTCCTCAGGTGGCCGGTCTCTGCCATTTAGATCATCTTCATTACCTCCCTTCACCAACAGAGGGAGTCCAGATAGAGAACTCACCACTCCTCTGTCAGCACAGCCAGCTCCATAACCGTCACCAGAAGCCAGAGGCAAACCCGAAAAGGAGCTCACAACAGTACCCCCCCCTTGAGGAGGGGTCACCGAACCCTCATCCACGCCACCGGGCTGATCAGGATGGGTCCGATATGAAAAGCACGAACCAATCTATCGGCATGAATATCAGAGGCAGAGACCCAAGAATTGTCCTCCTGGCCATAACCCTTCCACTTGACCAAATACTGGAGTCTCCTTCTAGCCAGACGAGAATCCAGTGTTTTCTCTACCTCATATTACCTTCAACCAATACAGGGTCAGGAGGTGCAGCCATAGGAACTACTGGCTCAACATATCTCTTCAACAGCGACTTATGAAACACATTATGGATCTTAAACGTAACAGGAAGAGCCAATCGAAAAGAAACCGGATTAGGAATCTCCAAAATCTTGTAAGGTCCAATAAATCTTGGCTTGAACTTTGGAGAAGCCACCTTCATAGAGATATCCTTTGATGACAACCAAACCATATCACCCACTTTAAACCGGGGACCAATGGTCCTATTCCGGTTAGAAAACCGCTGGGCCTTTTCCTGGGAGAGAGACAACTTATCCACTACTTGGTCCCAAATCTGCTGCATTCTCTCTACCACAGTGTTTACACCTGAGCAGGCTGAAGATTCCACTTGCCCTGAAGAAAATCGAGGATGAAACCCAAAGTTACAGAAAAAGGGCGACATCAAGGTGGCAGAACTAGCTCTATTATTTAAAGCGAATTCGGCCAAGGGCAAAAATGAAACCCAATCATCCTGATCAGCAAATATAAAACATCTCAAATAGGACTCCAAAGTCTGGTTTGTTCTCTCCGTCTGCCCATTGGTCTGAGGGTGAAACGCAGAAGAGAAGGACAACTGAATTCCCAGCTTGGAACAAAAGGCTTTCCAGAATCTGGAAACAAACTGAACTCTTCTGTCCGATACAATGTTCTCAGGAATCCCATGCAACCGAACCACCTGTTGTAAAAACAAGGGTACCAACTCTGAGGAAGATGGCAACTTTGAGAGTGGTACAAGATGGACCATCTTAGAGAATCTATCACAAATCACCCAGATAAGTCATTCTCTGAGAGACAGGAAGATCAGAAATAAAATCCATTGAAATATGGGTCCATGGCCTCTTAGGCACCGGCAAGGGCATCAACAACCCACTAGAGCGAGAACAGGGTTTAGACCGGGAACAAGTCCCACAGGACTGTACAAAATTCATAGAATCGTAGAGTTGGAAGGGACCTCCTGGGCCATCTGGTCCAACCCCCTGCTCAAAGCAGGATTCGCTAAATCATCCCAGTCAGATGTCTGTCCAGCCTCTGTTTGAAAACTTCCATTGAAGTAGAACTCACCACTTCTCGTGGCAGCTTGTTCCACTCATTGATCACTCTAACTGTCAAAAGTTTTTTCTAATATCTAATCTGTGTCTCCTCCCATTCAGTTTCATCTCATTGCTTCTAGTCTTTCCTTGTGCAAATGAGAATAAAGTTGATCCTTCTACAATGTGACAGCCCTTTAGATATTTGTAGACAGCTATTAAGTCTCCTCTCAGTCTTCTCTTTTGCAAACTAAACATTCCCAAATCCTGCAACCTTTCCTCATAAGACAGGGTTTGCAGACCGATCACCATTCTTGTTGCTCTTTTCTGAACTTTCTCCAGTTTGTTGATGTCTTTTTTAAAATGTGGTGCCCAAAACTGGACACAATATTCCAGATGAGGTCTGACCAAAGAGGAGTAGAGGGAAATAATGACTTCACGTCATCTAGACTGTATGCTTCTGTTAATACATCCTAGAATTGCATTTGCCTTTTTTGCTGCTGCATCACACTGTTGACTCATATTCAGTCTGTGATCTATTAGTATACCCAAGTCTTTTTCACATGTGCTGTTGCTTAGCCCTATTCCTCCCATTCTGTATATGCTCTTTTCATTTTTATTGCCCAGATGTAGTACTTTGCATTTTTTCCTGTTGGGTCCGATCACTAAGCCAGTTATGAATCCACCTAACAGTTGCCTTGTCCATTCCATACTTAGTCATTTTTTCAATAAGGATTGTATGAGATACTTTGTCAAATGCTTTGCTGAAGTCAAGATATACTATATCTACAGCATTTCCTTGATCCACCCAATCAATGATTCCGTCATAGAAGGCAATTAAGTTAGTCTGACATGACTTATTAGTTACAAACCCATGCTGACTCTGTTTAATCACTTCATTCTTATCCAGGTACTGACATACATGTTGTTTAATAATTTGTTCAAAGATCTTTCCTGGTATAGAAGTCAGACTCACCGGCCTATAGTTGCCTGGGTCCACCTTCTTCCCCTTTTTGAAGATAGGAACAACATTTGCTCTTCTCCAGTCTTCTGGGACTTCTCCTGTTCTCCAAGAATTTTCAAAGATTATGGAGAGGGGTTCAAAAATTTCGTCTGCTATCTCCTTCAGTACTCTGGGGTGTAATTCATCTGGACCTGGAGACTTGAATTCATTTAGGTTAGCTGACATCACGAGATAAGGCGGGCCACCAAAAAGACCGACTCACCAAATCTCTGATACCAAAAATACCTGGATGACCAGCCAATGCGGAGCAATGAACTTCAGACATCACTCTCTTCCTCCACTGGTCAGGAACTTACAATTTTCCCATAGGACAACGCTCAGGTTTGTCCTCCTGGAATTCTTCCAGAGCACGTCTCAAATCAGGCGAGATGGCAGAAAGAACTACCCCCTCACCTAGGATGGTAGTAGGCTTGGTCACAACAGGAGAATCAGCAAAGAAACTCCTAGAAAGGGCATCTACCTTAACATTCTTAGTGCCTGGAAGAAAAGAGACCACAAAATCAAAACGCGTAAAAAACAAGGCCCACCTAGCCTGTCTAGGATTCAAGCGTTTGGCTGACTCAAGGTAAATCAAATTCTTGTGGTCAGTGAGGACCACAACTTGATGTCTAGCTCCCTCCAACCAATGTCTCCACTCCTCAAATGCCCATTTCATGGCTAACAATTCCCGATTCCCCACATCATAGTTGCGTTCAGATGGGGAGAACTTTTGAGAAAAGAAGGCACAGGGATTCATTTTAGACGTTACCGGATCTTTTTGGGACAAAACAGCTCCTGCACCAATCTCTGAAGCGTCTACCTCCACCTGAAAAGGAAGTGAGACATCAGGTTGCCACAAAACCGGAGCAGAAGTGAACCTCCGCTTCAGCTCCTGAAAGGCCTCTGAAGACCAATTCAGCACCCTTCTTAGTTAAATCAGTCAGTGGTTTAGCAATACCAGAAAAATTCGCTATAAATTTACGATAAAAATTAGCAAAACCCAAAAACTTCTGGAGAGCTTTCAAAGAAGTGGGTTGAACCCAATCATAAATGGCCTGTACCTTGGCCGGGTCCATTTCAATAGTTGACGGAGACAAAATAAATCCCAAAAATGAAATCCTCTGTACACCAAAAAGGCACTTCGATCCCTTAACATACAAGGAATTCTCCCTCAAAATCTGGAACACAGTCCGAATATGTTCCACATGAGAATCCCAATCCCTGGAAAAGATCAAAATATCATCCAGATAGATGATCAAAAACGTATCCACAAAGTCCCGGAAAATATCATTCATGAAGAATTGGAAGACAGAAGGGGTATTAGTGAGCCCAAAAGGCATCACCAGGTACTCAAAATGTCCCTCCGCAGTATTAAACGCCGTCTTCCATTCATCCCCATGCTTGATGCGAATAAGATTATACGCCCCCCTGAGGTCAAGCTTGGTAAACCAGAAAGCACCTTTAACTCTGGAGAATAAAATCAGAAATCAGGGGTAACGGATACTGAAATTTAACCGTAATTTTGTTGAGGGAACGATAGTCAAAACAAGGCCTTAATGAACCATCTTTCTTGGCCACGAAAAAAAACCCAGCACCTAAGGGCGAAGAGGATGGTCTAATATGACCCTTCTCCAACGACTCCTTAATATAAGATCGCATAGCCTCGTGTTCGGGTACAGATAAATTGAAAAGTCGACCCTTTGGAAATTTACACCCAGGTCTCAACTCAATTGCACAGTCATAACTCCTATGAGGAGGCAAAGACGCAGACTTGCTCTCACTAAATACATCATAAAAATCAGCCAAATAGTCAGGAACATCATGCGACTCGGGAGAGGTGGAGAAAAAAGGAGTGTCGCCAAGAGCACACCGACAACCCCAACTCACCACAGACACAGATTTCCAATCCAAAACCGGATTATGGATTTGCAACCAGGGAAAACCCAGAACAATGGTATCATGTAAATTATGCAACACCAAAAATCTGCAATTTTCTTGGTGGTCTGGGGCGACCCGCATTATCACCTGGGTCCAAAACTGAGGTTTATTCTTCGCCAAAGGAGTAGCATGAATACCCCTTAAAGGAATAGGCATCCGCAGAGGTGTCATAGGAAAACCACAACGTTTAGCAAAATCCAAGTCCATTAGATTCAAAGCCGCTCCTGAATCCACAAAAGCCTTTGCGGAAAATGTGGATAAGGAGCAGATCAGAGTAATTTCCAAAAAGAAACTTAGGTTGTACACCACCCACAGCAAATGTGTGTGCCAAACGTTTCTCTCGTTTAGGGCAGACAGAAATAACATGAGAGGCATCTCCACAGAAAAAACACAGCGTATTACGCCTTCTAAACTCCTGATGTTGCGCCCTAGACAAAACTCCATCACATTGCATAGGTTCAGACATTTGTTCAAAATGTGGCAGCGCCTCCCGTGTAGTCTTGTGTTCACGTAAACGCCGATCAACTTGAATGGCTAATGACATAGAATCGTCAAGACCAGAGGGAACAGGAAATCCCACCATAGTATCTTTTAAAGTCTCAGACAAACCCTTCCGAAAGAGAGCTGCCAATGCACTATCATTCCATGTAGGAAGGACCGCCCACTTTCGGAATTTCTGACAGTATAACTCTGCAGGATCCTGACCCTGGTTCAATGCCAATAGGGCTCTCTCAGCTTGATCAATAGCATTAGGTTCATCATATAACAACCTCAAGGCTTGAAAAAAATGCATCCACATTAGTCAAAACAGGATCTTCAGGTGTCAAAGAAAACGCCCAATCCTGGGGATCGCCGCGCAGCAAGGAGATGACAATTTTAACCTGCTGTGCAGAGCTCCCCGATGAGTTAGGCTTCAAGGCAAGAAATAATTTACGATTATTCTTAAAATTCAAAAATTTAGACCGATCCCCAGAAAACACATCAGGAGCAGGGATCCTTGGTTCAACAGCATGTGAATGAGTGAGATAGGCGGAAATTCCCCGCACTTCAGCGAGCTGCTCCACACGATCAGACAATTGCTTAATCTCCATCAAGAAAAAAAAAAAAGAATCCTCCTACGGCCCCAGAAAAAAAAGAGGAGAAAATATACATACAAAAAAAAAAAATTCTGACTTTTTTTTTTTTTTTTACAATTCTCTCCTGCTTTTGAGTACCCTAGAATCTGCGGTATGGCTGGTGATTCTGTTATGAATGAGTCACCGAGGAGGAAAAAGCAAGCTAAGCCCAGAAAACCGGAGAGGTTGGTAACTAGAGGTTAAAGACCCCTGATCCTATCCACAACAACTAGCAGTAGCCATGGAGCGTGCCTACGATGGTCCTAGACGCCTCGTCACAGCCGGAGAACTAAATAAGCCTAAAGAAAGAAAGGGAAAATCTAAACTGCCCCAGAGCAGACCCCAAAGCAATAGACAGCCCCCAACATGTATTGTCGGTGAAACAAGATGAAAACACAGACACAGATAGAAAGATAGGCTGAGCAAACGATGGGGCCCTCACTAACTAGAAAGGACAGGAAAGAAAAGCTGCTGTCTGCAATCACGCAAAAAACCCTGCCAAAAAAAATGTCCAACACGTCTGATAGAAAAAGGCCCTGAAGTCGGCACTCAGGTATATTCTGAAGACAGAGCAAAAGAGATCAACTGATCAGAGACAAAATGGGGATTCAGCCCAGTCCCAGCCAGGGCTGGCTGAACACAAAAGCTAAGTAAACCAGACAAAAACTCATATGAACAATAGCAGAGAAAACTTAGCTTTAGGAAGGCAGGATCCAAACTGGAAACCAGAAGCCACAGTCAGGAAAAATCACCAGCAAGAAACTAGGGAGTCTGCTGCCTTAAATCCAATCAGAAACTCCTGATGTCCAATCGCAGTCCTCTTCCTCAGGTGGAAGGCTGCCATTTAGATCATCTTCATTACCTCCCTTCACCAACAGAGGGAGTCCAGATAGAGAACTCACTACTCCTCTGTCAGCACAGCCAGCTCCATAACCCTCACCAGAAGCCAGAGGCAAACCCGAAAATGAGCTCACAACAGAGGAGGGTGCAGAGAAGTGCTGATGGCTATAGGTGAGGGAGGAGGGTGCAGAGTAGTAATGCTGATGGCTTTAGGTGAGGGAGGAGGGTGCAGAGTAATAGTGCTGATAGCTATAGGTGAGGTAGGAGGGCGCAGAGTACGTGCTGATGGCTATAGGTGAGGGAGAAGGGTGCAGAGAGGTGGTGCTGATGGCTATAGGTGAGGGAGGCAGGTGCAGAGTAGTAGTGCTGATGGCTATAGGTGAGGGAGGAGGGTGCAGAGGTTGTGCTGATGGCTATAGATGAGGGACGAGGTGCAGAAAGGTAGTGCTGATGGCTATAGGTGAGGGAGGCGGGTGCAGAGTAGTAGTGCTGATGGCTATAGGAGAGGGAGGAGGGTGCAGAGATAGTGCTGATGGCTATAGGTTAGGGAGGAGGGTGCAGAGTAGGAGTCCTGATGGCTATAGGTGAGGGAGGAGGGTGCCGAGGTAGTGCTCATGGCTATAGGTGAGGGAGGAGGTGCAGAGTAGTAGTGCTGATGGCTATAGGTGAGGGAGGAGGGTGCAGAGAGGTAGTGCTGATGGCTATAGGTGAGGGAGGAGGGTGCAGAGAAGTGCTGATGGCTATAGGTGAGGGAGGAGGGTGCAGAGTAGTAATGCTGATGGCTATAGGTGAGGGAGGAGGGTGCAGAGTAATAGTGCTGATGGCTAGAGGTGAGGTAGGAGGGCGCAGAGTAGTTGTGCTGATGGCTATAGGTGAGGGAGAAGGGTGCAGAGAGGTGGTGCTGATGGCTATAGGTGAGGGAGGCGGGTGCAGAGTAGTAGTGCTGATGGCTGTAGGTGAGGGAGGAGGGTGCAGAGGTTGTGCTGATGGCTATAGGTGAGGGAGGAGGTGCAGAGAGGTAGTGCTGATGGCTATAGGTGAGGGAGGCGGGTGCAGAGTAGTAGTGCTGATGGCTATAGGTTAGGGAGGAGGGTGCAGAGATAGTGCTGATGGCTATAGGTTAGGGAGGAGGTGCAGAGTAGTAGTGCTGATGGCTATAGGTGAGGGAGGAGGGTGCAGAGAGGTAGTGCTCATGGCTATAGGTGAGGGAGGAGGTGCAGAGTAGTAGTGCTGATGGCTATAGGTGAGGGAGGAGGGTGCAGAGAAGTGCTGATGGCTATAGGCGAGGGAGGAGGGTGCAGAGAAGTTCTGATGGCTATAGGTGAGGGAGGAGGGTGCAGAGTAGTAGTGCTGATGGCTATAGGTGAAGGAGGAGGGTGCAGAGTAGTAGTGCTGATGGCTATAGGTGAGGGAGGAGGGTGCAGAGAAGTAGTGCTCATCGCTATAGGTGAGGGAGGAGGGTGCAGAGAAGTGCTGATGGCTATAGGTGAGGGAGGAGGGTGCAGAGTAGTAGTGCTGTTGGCTATAGGTGAGGGAGGAGGTGCAGAGTAGTAGTGCTGATGGCTATAGGTGAGGGATGAGGGTGCAGAGAGGTAGTGCTGATGGCTATAGGTGAGGGAGGAGGGTGCAGAGAGGTAGTGCTGATGGCTATAGGTGAGGGAGGAGGTGCAGAGTAGTAGTCCTGATGGCTATAGGTGAGGGATGAGGGTGCAGAGAGGTAGTGCTGATGGCTATAGGTGAGGGAGGAGGTGCAGAGAGGTAGTGCTGATGGCTATAGGTGAGGGAGGAGGGTGCAGAGGTAGTGCTGATGGCTACAGGTGAGGGAGGAGGTGCAGAGTAGTAGTGCTGATGGCTATAGGTGAGGGAGGAGGGTGCAGATAGGTAGTGCTGATGGCTATAGGTGAGGGAGGAGGGTGCAGAGTAGTAGTGCTAATGGCTATAGGTGTGGGAGGAGGGTGCAGAGAGGTAGTGCTCATCGCTATAGGTGAGGGAGGAGGGTGCAGAGAAGTGCTGATGGCTATAGGTGAGGGAGGAGGGTGCAGAGTAGTAGTGCTGATGGCTATAGGTGAGGGAGGAGGTGCAGAGAGGTAGTGCTGATGGCTATAGGTGAGGGAGGAGGGTGCAGAGAGGTAGTGCTGATGGCTATAGGTGAGGGAGGAGGTGCAGAGTAGTAGTGCTGATGGCTATAGGTGAGGTAGGAGGGTGTAGAGAGGTAGTGCTGATGGCTATAGGTAAGGGAGAAGGGTGCAGAGTAGTAGTGAGTAGTGCTAATGGCTATCGGTGAGGGAGGAGGTGCAGAGTAGTAGTGCTGATGGCTTTAGGTGAGGGAGGAGGGTGCAGAGAAGTGCTGATGGCTATAGTTGAGGGACAAGAATACAGAGTAGAAGTACAATAGAGTATAGAGTTAGAACGATAGTGACATTACCTAGAACTGGACTAGAAGAAAATGGTTCTGGTATGCTGCCAAGATGCCTAAAGCAATATTAATAGGAAGTGTACAATTTTTTGTCAAGTACTGGTTGTGTGCTGCATCTTCATATGTCTGGCCTGCGGGATAGGGTGTCAAGACTGAAGCCTTTTCTTACATAAAAATTCATCCAAGCCCAGTTATGTTTTCCCAAAATCTACAACAAGTCAGCCAAAATCATGTGGAAAAACATGTTGTTATTATATGATGAGCCGAAAGTTGAACTCTTTGGCCTTAGTTTTAAAAGGTATGTTTGGCGGAAAGCCAACACTGTGAATCTCCAACAGAACACCATACACACAGTGAAGTATGATGTAATAGTATTATGCTTTGGGACTGTTTTTCCACAGTTGGAGCTAGATCGAATTATGGATAGTTTAAAATATCTATCAATTTTGCAACAAAAAAAAACATGAGAAAGCTGCTTTGCAGTTGGAGGAGGCTGATGGACTGCTCTTGTCACATTCCTCTCTACTTGCAGAAGAGTTGTGTAGTTAGTGAGAAAGACCATGCTAACAAGTGCAGAAGAACTTGTAACGTCACAGTCCAACGGCCATATAGATCGAACTGCAATGCTCGGATTGGCTGCCACTCTCCCGACCCAACGAGATAGCTGTATAGAAATATATGAAGCCGTCATGTTCAGGTCCTGAAGAGTCCTGGCCAGTCTGAGAATTGCTGTATGATCTTGTCCAATTTATACAGCCGTCTGCATCCTAATATTTATTAGTCGCGGCTACAACATAATGTCCCCAATACATATAGGAAAATAGGGATAAAGTGTGAATCAACTATAAATGTCTTCAAATGGCCGATTCCACACGTGAGCAAACTTTGGTCTGCGAGTCACATTTAATACTTTGGCTGTTGCTGTCCAGCCTACAGGAATACGGGCACTGGCACCTGAGAACTAACAACAATGTTAGGAACAAACTTACAATGTTGCACAAGCTCCCCCTACCAGGTGAAGGTGCTTCAATAATAAGTGTTCCCCAGCCATTGGCTGCAGAAACTTTAGGATGACGAGCACTGTCTCTTTAAGATACCGGAACCTTACTCACGCCCTAAGTACAGTACCCGGGGATCTGCGAGCAGTACGCAGACCGGGCAGCCAAAGGAGGATGAGGACTGAGCGCAGTACAGCGGCAGTGAGTTTGTCTGCGTCTCTGCTAGGGGAGGGAGGCAGAGTGCAGAGAAGCCGGTATCATGACTGAGACAGCAGGAGGGGGAGGAGCAGGACTGTGGCGGTGAGTGCATTGGTGTCTTGCTAGGGAAGAGGGTGCAGAGACATCGGCATTACAGTACCCTTCCTTTATAGCCCCTCTTTCTCAAGCCAGCAACAAACCTCTCCAGGAAGACAGGTGCGTGGATATTCTCCCTGGGCTCTGAAGACCTCTCCTCAGAACCAAACCCCTTCCAATCTACAATAAAAAAGGTTTTACTGTCATGAACAACACGTCTACCTTGAACTGTCCTCCCATCTCTCTTCTTGCTCCCTCTTCGACCGCTTACAATCTGGCTTCCGGTCACACCACTCCACTGAAACTGCCCTTACTAAGGTCACCAATGACCTCTTAACCGCCAAGAGCAAGCGACACTACTCTGTCCTCCTCCTCCTGGACCTGTCGGCTGCCTTTGACACAGTGGACCATTCCCTATTATTACAGACCCTCTCATCCCTCGGCATCACAGACTTGGCCCTATCCTGGATCTCATCATACCTAACAGACCGGACATTCAGCGTCTCCCAATCACACACCACCTCCTCACCTCGCCCCTTATCTGTCGGAGTCCCACAAGGTTCAGTCCTTGGGCCCCTGCTGTTCTCTATTTACACCTTTGGCCTGGGACAGCTCATAGAATCTCATGGCTTTCAGTATCATCTTTACGCTGATGACACACAGATCTACATCTCTGGACCAGATATCACCTCCCTACTAAACAGAATCCCTCAATGTCTGTCCACTATTTCATCCTTCTTCTCTGCTAGATTTCTGAAACTCAACATGGACAAAACAGAATTCATCATCTTTCCCCCATCTCACGTGACCCCCCCTACGAACCTATCAATTACAGTAAATGACTGCCCACTCTCCCCAGTCCCACAAGCTCGCTGCCTCGGAGTAATCCTTGACGCTGATCTCTCCTTCAAACCACATATCCAAGCCCTTTCCACTTCCTGCCGACTTCAACTCAAAAATATTTCACGAATCCGTTCATTCCTCACCCAAGAATCTGCAAAAACCCTAGTCCATGCCCTCATCATCTCTCGCCTTGACTACTGCAACCTCATGCTCTGTGGCCTCCCCTCAAACACTCTCACACCCCTCCAATCTATTCTAAACTCTGCTGCCCGACTAATCCACCTGTCCCCCCGCTATTCCCCAGCTTCTCCCCTCTGTCAATCCCTTCACTGGCTCCCAATTGCCCAGAGACTCCATTACAAAACCCTAACCATGACATACAAAGCCATCCACAACCTGTCTCCTCCATACATCTGTGACCTCGTCTCCCGGTACTTTCCCGCACGCAACCTCCGATCCTCACAAGATCTCCTTCTCTACTCCCCTCTTATCTCCTCTTCCCACAATCGCATACAAGATTTCTCTCGCGCATCACCCCTACTCTGGAACTCTCTACCACAACATATCAGACTCTCACCTACCATCGAAACCTTCAAAAAGAGCCTGAAGACCCACCTCTTCCGACAAGCCTACAACCTGCAGTAACCACCGATCGACCAAACCGCTGCACGACCAGCTCTACCCTCGCCTACTGTATTATCACCCATCCCTTGAAGATTGTGAGCCCTCGCGGGCAGGGTCCTCTCTCCTCCTGTACCAGTTATGACTTGTATTGTTTAAGATTATTGTACTTGTTTTTATGTATACTCCTCCTTACATGTAAAACGCCATGGAATAAATGGCGCTATAACAATAATAATAATAATAATGAACTGGGGGTGTTTGGTTGCACCCAGTTCATCGGGGGATTTAGTATATCCCACTTTCCAGTTCTGGTTTGGAACTTGCAGCTCTCTGGTGCCCCCTTACCCTCAGGTCAGTCAGGGAACTACACCAAGTCACCAGGAGGGCCGCCTTGCTGTGTACTGGCTATTGGGCACGCTGCAGTGAGGGCGATATACCTACTCCCAGTCTCAGGCGGGAAATACACTTATAAATCTCCATCCGTCACTGCCAGAGTCTCCCCAAAAGCCCAGAACACTTCGCTGCCACCAGCTCCTAGTTCTTATGATTAATATTGAGTCAGGAGCCAACCCATGCGGATTTACCTGCGCTAGCCAGCAGCGCTTTGGATTCAGCAGATATGCACTGCGTCTAGAGCGCTGCCAGTTCCAGATCGTCGGCAGATACCCTAAAGGGTGATGGCCACAGCTCCCCTGGGACCTGATAGTCAGAGTAGCGAGTGCAAAACCTGTCTATGAAAGCCCCATTTAAAGCTTTCAGGAGTCTATGGAGAGAGTCGTTATAAACTTATATACTGCAAGCTATGGAGAGTACACTTAGGTTCATTGTTCATGCCTAGGAAGGTAGGACAATACATGCATTTGTGAGATTTCCAGTGCAGACGGAATGAAGTGGACATTCAGAAAGTAGTCAATTATTTCTATGGGTGTGTGGCTACAGAATTTAAGGTTTGACTATATGAGAATATAAGCTCTGCTGGACTAGCCAGGATATTTTGCATATTCCGAGGATGGCAGCAAAAGTTGCTCTGCGCAAATAGTTCTGACAATACCTGCGCAGAACTATCAGGGGCATGATAGGGATACAGGATTATTGTGCTAAATGTTAATGGGTGATTTTAAGAGAAACAAGAGGATGGCATCTCATTTGACATTTTCTGTTCATGCTGCCCTAGGCACTTAAGTTGTCACACCCTGTACTGTTAAGTCAGACTAAAGCAGGAGACACACTAGCGATTTTAAAATCGGTCCGATTTTTTTTCCTGCAAAGTCGGACAAGCGTCATGCAAGTACAATCCAATTTTTCACACCTAGCATCTGATTTACATCCTAATGCAGTGCGATTGAAATGCGATCTTTTTTAAACTGTACATTTTTATTAATAACTCCCCCTAGTGGTGAGAAGCCAAAGCAAAGTGTAAAGTTATATAATATCAAAATTCTGAAACATTTCTTAATAAAGGTATGTTTAACACCACTGTGAACTAGTTCCATCCATTGATCTACAACATGATGGTAACTGAACTTCACATATAAAGACAAGACTTATACAGGAAGGGATGGGGGAGAGACACAGGTCCGAAAGAAGTAATAAGAGAAGAAAGAACTAGCCACTATTCTGAGCCCAATAATAGTCCCAAGGGGCCCAAACTGTATTAAATCTGTCCACTCTTGCTCCCAGCAAGGCAGTCATATATTCCACCCTATCAATGTCTGCAATTCTCTTCAGTAAATGATGGGAGGGGTGGGGAGGTCTGCTTCCAGTTAAGAGTAGTGATGAGCGAGCACTAAAATGCTCGGTTGCTCGTTGCTCAGGTCAAGCAAATTGGAATACTCGGGTACTTGGACAGAACAACGAGCCCAATGTAAGTCTATGGGAGACCCGAGCATTTTTACCGCGATTCCCCCCGGGGGTCCTTTCAATGTCTAAAAATGTCAGAAAATGATGGAAACTGTCATGATCCAGGACGGGGTTTTGTCTTTGTCCCATCCTGGTCAGACAGAGGTTAATTATTTCTGCCTCTCTCTAGCAGAGGGCGGTTAATTAGTTGCCAATTGTCCTACTGTAGGTCTGGTGTCAGTTATACTCCTGCCCTCGCTGAGTTAGTTGACCCCTTGCGTGCCTTGTGCCTGATATCTTGTTGCTTGTTTGGTTTTGACCCGGTCCGTCTCTTCGTTGTGAGTTTGTCTACTGTCTTGGTACTGTATTTGCCCGTTCTGGTTTACTGATGTCTTGCTAGGCCCTGACTATCTGTTCAGTCTAATCCTTTGGTATTGTCGTGCTATCTCATGTTTTGACCCCGGCCTGATCTGGTTTACGTCTCTGTTTTTGCCCCTTGGTAATTTGTCCCGTAATTATTCTTCTAGGAGTTTTCCTTCTGCTTCTAGCTCTTGGCGTTTAGGCCACGCCCCCAACAGTCAGGTGCTTCAGGTCCTATCTGGCCTGAAGCGATCTCTCTCTGCTTCTGCTTCCTCTGAGAGACCTGTGGCCGGTTCCGCCCCCAGCAGTCACATGCTTCAGGTCCTGTTTGCCTGAAGCACACATCTTCACTGCTGCTGCCCCGCTCCACAGGTATCTTTGAGTACAGTCTGTCTTACTCAGGACACACGCACTGGCTCAGTGAGCAGGTGCAGTGCAGTGTTCATGACAGAAACACTGCTCAAATGACACTGGAACATCATGGCAACTGCCCCTGGAAGAATTTCTCCTAGGTCACAGCAAGGGCCCTTACAGGTGTATGGGGCCTGGAGATTAGGGGGGCCCACCCGGGCCCGGCGCCTGAGCATGCTGGCAGCCTGGTCCGCGCTCGGCAAGCCTGGATTTAGGGGGGCCCTGGGCCACCCAACAAGCGGGGGCCTCCCACCAATATAGGGATAAATATCTCAAAACATGTAAAATACACATCTCTTTGCTGTGAACCATTTTTAATGATAAGAAACATTTAACAAAAGAGTAACTATTGAAAGTGTAGGGACCTGGCTATGCTCCTACATCTCAGTGGCTGTCGAAGAGCGGCAGAGTCATAGCACCTGACCTGCATCAGCATCCACTGACCTGGCTAGCCAGACTTCCTTAGTACCCTGTACCTAATCCTTAGCTTATGGCATGCGGCAGCCTTCTCCGATCCCAACAGAAGCTTCTAGGCGCTACCTATTCAGCTATATGATCACTCCTTCAGATTAGATCAGATGAGAGTTTGCTCAGCTACCTTCAAGGAAGGAGGCGGAGCCACAATGTCGGTGCGAGAAGAGAATTCTCCACCCCGGAGCATGGCAGGACTTCACTCTGGAATGGATCTTCTCAGTCACTGAAGATTCAAAGGTGAAGTGGTTCAGTCTTCACAGTGTTGCGGTGGGTGAGTATGGTGTCTGTCTGTCTGTGTATCTTTCTTGCAGCTCCTGTCCTACATAGTACCATACTGTATATACTATATATACTGTATATAGTCCACGCTATATCCTGCATTACAGTGTGTCTGTGTATACAGTATGTATATAGTGTGGACTTGTTTACAGTATAGTGCTGTGTATACACTTTATATAGCCTCTCAGCCTCTATTCTATATACAGCCAGCACAGCAACAGCCTCTGATACATATAGGTAAAAAGCCTCTGATATATACAGCCCAGCAGCAGCCCCTCATATATATACAGCCCAGCAGCGGATTCTAATATATACAGCCCAGCAGCAGCCCCTCATATATATATATATATACAGTATGTATATATACTGTATATATATATATATATATACAGCCCAGCAGAAACCTCTCATACATATACAGCCCAGCAGTAGCCTCTGACATATAGAACCCAGCAGCAGTCTTATATAGACAGCCCAAATTTCTACAATATACATACATATGTATATATTTTAATCTTTAATTCCCTTTCAGGACTTCAAGGGTTGACAAGGTCATTTTGTTACTTTTAGATTACCATCATGGACAATCGTGAAGGAGATAGGCACAGATCGCACAAGAATTTGGGAGTCTGGGGCTTCTAATAGACGTAAGGCAAAAGAATCAACAATGAAATCAACAGAAGAGATAGCGAAGACGAAAATTGGACGAGTTCTTTTCTGTTCATTCAAGGCAAGTGTTAGAAAGGAGTAATGACCTTGTTGAATCTGATCAACCTGAGAATGCTTCAGTGGAAATGGCTGTTGCTCCTGGCAAAGAAAAGATTGAAGTAGTAACATGTACAACTGAAGAACACAAAGAAAAGGAGACTGACAGTGGCACATCTTATAAAGAAGGTGAAGTTGAGTGCCCACCAGGGGGCAATGACATTAGACATTGGCCATCCATTATTTCGGAACAGATGCGAGATTACTGGCTGAAAAGGGGTGTATCAACAATCCAGCACTGTGATGAAAGTTTGTTCATTGCACACTCGGTTCAGCAACCTAGAAAGGACCGCAATATTCCAAGAATGTGCACACTTGGGCTTTTCCGTCGTCAAAATCATAATGGAGAAGTCATAACGAGGAATTAGTTATGCTTCTCTCCCTCTAAAGGATGCATTTACTGCTTCACGTGCAGATTGATGTGCTTTATTACAGCATCTGAGTCTTCTCAGCTTTCGTCTAATGGATTCTGTGATTGGAAACATTCACAAGAACGTATAAAAAGTCATGAGCAGTCAGCGGAACATCTGAACTCTACAATTGCTTTCAATATGAGGTTAAAAGTGATTGGGCGAATTGATACGGAGCTAACACAATATGTCGAGGCTCAGGAGCATTATTGGATGTCAGTACTGAAACGAGTAGTAAATGTTATTCAGTTTATTGCCGAGTGTGGCTTAGCATTCAGAGGAGATAACGAATTGGTGGGATCACCTAGAAATGAAAACGTTCTGGGCATTCTCATCGTCCAGTACGACGACTTTCTTGCACAGCATATCAAAACTCAAGCCAATCGGGGCAAGGGTCATACAAACTACCTGTCATCTACAATTATGGAAGAAATTATCAATGTAATGGGTGAACAAGTCCTCAGAGAAATTATTTCTCGAGTTAACAGATCAAAATAATACTCCATCTCTTTGAACTCCACACCCGATGCAGCTCTCATTGAACAACTAACCCTTGTATTGAGGTATATGGAGAAAGATGGCCCTGTGGAACGCTTTGTAACGTTCCTGGCAAACAAAGGCCATGGCGCTCAAGACATGTTCAATGCCTTGTTGGAATTTTTGAAGAGACATGACCTAGACCTGGGAAATTGCCGCAGTCAAAATTATGACAATGCATCTGCAATGAGTGGCAAACACAATGGCCTGCAATCCAAAGTGAGAGAGAAGAACTATCTTGCATCCTGGATTCCTTGTATGGCACACTCTTTAAATCTGGTTGCTAAAAATACTGTAGAAAGCTGCTGGAGTGCTGTACATTTTTTTGACTCCCTTGAAAAGCTGTTCCTCTTCTTCACAGTTTCAACGCATTGGCATCAGCTCCTGACTGAGGCTTTGAAAAATATTGACTCAACAACAGCATTGACTCTCAAACGTGTCACAACAACGCGTTGGTCCTGCAGAGCTGATGCTACTAAATCCCTAAAGCATGACTATCAGCAGATTAAAGATGTACTTAAACAGATTGCTGATGACTTTGAGGAAAAAAGCTGTGTGTGGTGTGAAGCAGAAGGACTGTTAAGACAAATGTACAGAACAGAAACTTTCTTGCCTATCATTGATCAGTTTATCGCTTTTCTTGACCAACGTCTTCAAGCATATAAAGATATATCAAGCAAATTTAGCTTTCTAGCCATCTGAAAGAACTGTCTTCAGATGAGCAATTCGTCAGGTCTTATTCAGATGACTTGGACATTACATCTATCGATGAACTGTGTCAGTTTGTAACATTTGCCATTTTATTCACTGACAAGGAGCCAAAAGAGATCAGCACTGATCTTTTCATGTACAAGCTTATCATGGAAAAGGGTGTGCAGGACACTTTCCCAAATATTGAGATAGCTCTAAGGATATATCTAATTTTGATGGTAATAAGCTGCAGTGGTGAGCGTTCCTTCTCAAAACTCAAATTAGTTGAAAACCGATTAAGGACATCCATGAAGCAGGAATGACTTGTAAATTTGCTTATCATGAGCATCGAGTCAGATATACTGTGTGAATTGGACTTTAGTGACATCATTAGTGATTTTGCAGCACGAAAATCAAGGAAAGTGCCTGGATTGTAAAAAATGAATTATTTGCCTGAATTACTCTGCGTAAATGATTTTTGTAAGTAAACTTGCGTTCATTTCATTTTGTGTTTTTGCATTACATATTGCAACATCTTGAAAAATGGGCCTCCCTCCAAAATGGGCCCCGGGCCACCCTCCTCTTAAATCTGGCCCTGGCGTTCGGACTCCCCTACATTTTGTTCAGCCTCAGGCCCTCAGCAAGCCAGATGACCCAGCGCAGCGCACAGCGCCTGCCGGGCCCCTCCCCCCCAGTGCACCATGGTCCAGCTCTGCCCCCTCACGTGACGTCACACGCTGCTCTGCTCCACTTACTCATTCCGGAGCAGAGTGGCGTGCACGCATGCCACGTGGGACTTGGAGCGCTGCTGGCAGTGGACGACGGCGGCGGGGCAGCGAGGCGCAGATGGCAGGCAGAGTCGAGGTGACAGCGATCAGGATAAGGTAAGTAGTCTGTCTTGTCTGTCTCTCTCCTTGGCGGCCGCGCTGATGATGGGGGGATCTGGGGGAGCAAGGGGCCCGGCTGATGATGGGGGGATCTGGGGGAGCCAGGGGCCCAGCTGATGATAGGGGGCATCTGGGGGAGCCAGGGGCCCGGCTGATGATGGGGGGATCTGGGGGAGCAAGGGGCCCGGCTGATGATGGGGGGCTCTGGGGGAGCCGGGGGCCCGGCTGATGATGGGGGGCATCTGGGGGAGCCAGGGGCCCGGCTGATGATGGGGGGGTCTGGGGGAGCCAGGGGCCCGGCTGATGATGGGGTTCTGGGGGAGCCAGGGGCCTGGCTGATGATGGGGGGGGTCTGGGGAGCCAGGGGCCCGACTGAAGATGGGGCGGTCTGGGGGAGCCAGGGGCCTGGCTGATGATGGGGGTCTGGGGGAGCTCGGCTGATGATGGGGGAGTCAGGGGCCTGGCTGATGATGGGGGAGCCAGCCAGGGCCAGGGGCTGATAATGGGGGAGCCAGCCAGGGCCAGGGGCTGATGATGGGGTGAGCCAGGGCCAGGGGCTGATGCTGGGGTGATCCAGGGCCAGGGGATGATGCTGTGGTGAGCCAGGGCCAGGGGCTGATGATGGGAGAGCCAGGGGCTGATGATGGGGTGAGCCAGGGCCAGGTGCTGATGATGGGGGAGCCAGGGGGCCTGGCTGATGATGGGGTGAGCCAGGGGGCCCAGCTGATGATGGAGTGAGCCAGGGGGCTGATGATGGGGGAGAAAGTGCCAGGGGCTGATGATGGGGTGAGCCAGGGCCAGGGGCTGATGATGGGGTGAGCCAGGGGGCCCAGCTGATGATGAAGTGAGCCAGGGGGCTGATGATGGGGGAGCCAGGGTCAGGGGCTGATGATGTGGTGAGCCAGGGGCTGATGATGGGGTGAGCTGTTATGAATGGGAAACTGAGGAGGAAAAACAAGACAACAAGCTAAGTCTCAGAAAGCCAGAGAAGTTGGTAACTATGCAGATTGCAGATCTATGATCTTAACCGCACAACTAGAAGCAGTCGTGGAGCGTTCCTACGTTGGTCCTAGATGCCTCGTCACAACCGGAGAACTACATAAGCCTAAAGCAGGAAAAGAGGAAAACTAACTGCCCCAGAGCAGACCCCAAAGGAAAGACAGCCCCCCACATGTATTGACGGAGAAGCAAGATGAAAATACAAACAAAGGCAGGAAAATAGACTGAGCAAACGATGGGGCCAGGCTAACTAAAAAGGACAGAAAAGGAAAGACACTGTCTGCAATCTGCCAAAAACAACCTACAAAATATTGTCCAACACTTCTGATAGCAAAATTAACCCTGAAGTCACTAGACTTCAAAACCTCTATCAGCACTCTGAAATATTCTGAGACAGAGCAAAAAAGAGGCCAATCTAATAAGGAACTGTGAGGTAGCGCTGTCATTCAAGGTTGGGGGACACTAGCTTGGCAGCCACACAATCAGATCCAGCTCGGGTTTTCATAAGCCATAACAGTCCATGAGGTTTATTTGTCATCATAAACCACAGCAATATAAACAGCATCACAGGATAGCGTCCATTATACAGGCTATTCAGCCTCATCCTTATCTCACCCATGTCAGGGTTCCCACATGGCTGTTTCTCCAGGCTGCAGAAATCCACTCACTCCTCAGGGACTCTCAGACACTGGCCGCCATTACACACACAGCCGCTCCACAGGCTGTTAGTGAGGAGATCCTTCTCACGGGACCTTCCAAACTGGACCAATCAGGTCCCAGCATTCAACTACATGTGACCTACCCTAGCCACATTATATGGTCTATAGCCATGCCCACCGCATCACGTGAATATGACCTCATCACAGGTCCTTCACACACTCACATAGCCTTTTAATACAGGCAATTTCAGACAGACCCCTGGGTGGGTTTGTAGGTAACCAGAACCCGCCCATCTCTCTAGTTACCTGAAGACTTCTCCCTCATACTTAGAACCAACACCTCAGCAATGATATTGCTGATCACACACAAGTCTCCATCTCAAAGCCACCCACTTTGAGATACATAACTATCCTTCAGGAGTCTGCCACTCATCCATTCTCTTGGGACATCCACACAGCGCCCCCTTGTGGACACAGTGGTCATTACACCACAGAACAAAAAGCAGATTGGCAAATACTGATTAATAGAAGTGGAAATTAAGAATAGCCCCAGCAGGGGCAAGCTGATTACACAAAAAACTGAATTGACCAGCAAGTGTGAACATTAGCAAAAAACAAACTTAACTTGAGAAGACTGGAAGAGAGCTGAAGTCCAGGACCTGAGAAGCAGACTGAATCACCAGCACCCGGATAGGGCGTCGGCTGTCTTATATCCAGTCTGATACTCCAGAGATCCAATCGTTATCTTCCTCATCAGGTGGCAGATCACTACCACTTAAACCAACAGCACTACCTCTTGTCACCACCAGAGGGAGAACGGAAGGGGAACTCTCAACTGGTGGAGCAGAAAATGAGTTCATGACAGTGCCCCCCCTTGAGGAGGGGTCATCGATCTCTCATCCATGCCACCAAGCCGATCAGGATGGGCCCGGTGAAAAGCACGAACCAATTTATTGGCATGAATATAAGAGGCAGAGACCCAAGATTTATCCTCCTGGCCATAACCCTTCCATTTGACCAAATACTGGAGTCTCCGTCTAACCAAACGAGAATCCAATATTTTCTCTACCTCATATTCCACATTGCCTTTAACCAATACAGGATCAGGAGGTGCTGCCACAGGAACTACTGGCTCAACAAACCTCTTCAACAGTGACTTGTGAAATACGTTATGGATTTTGAACGTCACTGGAAGAGCCATTTGAAAAGAAACAGGATTAAGAATCTCCAAAATCTTATAAGGTCAAATAAATCTTTGCTTAAATTTTGGAGATGCAACCTTCATAGAAATATTCTTAAACGACAACCAAACCATATCACCCACTTTAAACCGGGGAACAATGGTCCTACGCCGGTTGGAAAAACGCTGGGCCTTTTCCTGAGAGAGTGACAACTTATCCACCACTTGGTCCCATATCTGCTGCATTCTCTTAACCACAGTGTCCACACCTGGGCAGGATGAAGATTCCACTTGCCCTGAAGAGAATCGAGGATGAAACCCAAAATTACAGAAAAAGGGTGACATCAGAGTGGCAGAACTAGCTCTATTGTTTAGCACAAATTTGGCCAAGAGCAAAAATGAGACCCAATTATCTTGATCAGCAGATATAAAACATCTTAAATAAGACTCCAGGGTCTGGTTTGTTCTCTCAGTCTGCCCATTGTTCTGGGGATGAAACGCGGAGAAGGCTAACTGAATTCCCAGATTGGAACAAAAGGCTTTCCAGAATCTGGAAACAAACTGGACCCCTCTATCGGACACAATGTTCTCAGGAATCCCGTGTATCCGAACCACCTGTTGTAAAAACAAGGGCACCAACTCAGCGGAAGATGGCAACTTTGGGAGTGGTACAAGATGGACCATCTTCGAAAATCTATCACAAATCACCCAGATAACAGTCATTCTCTGAGAGACAGGAAGATCAGAAATAAAATCCATTGAGATATGTGTCCATGGCCTCTTGGGCACCGGCATGGGCATCAGCAACCCACTATAACGAGAACAGGGTTTAGACCGAGAACAAGTCCCACAGGACTGTACAAAATTCCTGACATCACGAGATAAGGCAGGCCACCAAAATGACTGACTCACCAAATCTCTGGTACCAAAAATACCCAGATGACCAGCCAATGCGGAGCAATGGACTTCAGACATCACTCTCTCCACTGGTCAGGAACATACAATCTTCCCATAGGGCAACGCTCAGGTTTATCCTCCTGAAATTCCTCCAGGGCGCGTCTCAAATCGGGCAAAATGGCTGAAAGAACTACGCCCTCACCTAGGATAGTAGTAGGCTCGGTCACATTAAGAGAATCAGCAAAGAAACTCCTAGACAGGGCATCTGCCTTAACATTCTTAGTGCCCGGAAGAAAAGAGACCACAAAATTAAAACGCGTAAAAAACAAGGCCTATAGATAGCCTGTCTAGGATTCAAGCGTTTTGTCCAACTCCAGATAAATCAGATTCTTGTGATCGGTGAGGACCACAAATTGATGTCTAGCTCCCTCCAGCCAATGTCTCCACTCATCAAATGCCCATTTCATGGCCAACAATTCCCGATTCCCCACGTCATAGTTGCGTTCAGATGGGGAAAACTTTCGAGAAAAGAAGGCACAGGGATTCATCTTAGAAGTCACAGTGTCTTTTTGGGACAACATAGCTCCTGCACCAATCTCAGAAGCGTCCACCTCCACTTGAAATGGAAGTGAGACATCAGGTTGCCGTAAAACTGGAGCTGAAGTAAATCTCCGCTTAAGCTCCTGAAATGCTGAAACAGCTTCAGGAGACCAATTCAGCACATCTGCTCCCTTCTTGGTCAGATCAGTCAGTGGTTTGACAATACTAGAAAAATTACTTATAAATTTACGATAGAAATTAGAAAAACCCAAAAACTTCTGGAGAGCCTTCAAAGAAGTAGGCTGAACCCAATCATAAATGGCCTGTACCTTGGCCGGTCCATTTCAATACTCGATGGAGACAAGATAAATCCCAAAAATGAAATCCTCTGTACACCAAAGAGGCACTTCGATCCCTTAACAAACAGGGAATTCTCCCTCAAAATCCGGAACACAGTCCAGACATGTTCCACATGGGAATCCCAATCACTAGAAAAGACCAAAAATATTCAGAATTGAGAGTCCTCAGTGGTTGATACCTTTTAATGGCTAACTGTAAAGATGGTAACACATTGCAAGCTTTCGAGACTACTCAGGTCTCTTCATCAGGCTAGACTAATACAAAATCTGAAGAGTCACATATTTATGCACAATACAGCATAGAAAAAATGCAATAGATAAGACAAGTGACGTGAAGCAGAACTATCAATATGGGAGAGGGAGAAGCATAAATATTGGACCAGTACATAGATAAGGAGTGCGGATGTTTTATAGTCCTCTGATTGGGGTCTCCTAATGTGTTGTGATGCCTCCACAAGTTCTTACAAGCAAATTTCTTAATTGATATAAAAAGACATAAATCCATGCGACACATTCATTCCAGCACTGAAGTGTCAAAGGTCGTCATAAATTTATACTCCCAAACTCTTCTCTCTCTCTGAGACTTGAAATTACCTTTCAATACCAGTAATTTCATATCCATGTTGCTGTGATCAGGGATACAAAAATGTTTTGCCACAGGCAGATCCATTCTTTTTTCTCTTATTGTGTGACTATGAGCATTCATCCTTGTTCTAAGCTTTTGTCCGGTCTCCCCCACATACAGACCCCCAGTTGGACATTTAGTACAAATAATTAAGTACACCACATTAGATGTAATGCAGCTGAAAGTACCTGGGATCTTGTAGTCCTGATGTGAGTTGGGGATCTTTATCTTGTCCGTGGTCATTATAAATGGACAGGTTTTACATTTTTTTCTGGTTGCAAGGAAAGCTGTTGGAGAGGACAGGGAGCTTCTGATAATGATGCTTCTTAAATTTGGGGGCTGCCTAAAACACAGCAGTGGGAGGTCTGGAAAAATGGATTGTAATCGGGCATCTTTTTGTAGTAAAGGTTGTAATTTCCATGCAGCTCCCCTTAGCACTTCCAGATTTGGGTTGTAGGTGACTACTATTTTTCTATCTACTGGCTAACATGGTACAAAGATATACATCTTTCCTGTAGAAAAGACCAAAATATCATCCAGATAGATGATCAAAAACTTATCCACAAAGTCTCGGAAAATATCATTCATAAAGGACTGGAAGACTCCCTCCGGAGTACTAAACGCCGTCTTCCATTCATCCCTGTGCTTGATGCGAATAAGATTATACGCCCCCCCCTGAGGTCAAGCTTAGTAAACCAGCAGGCACTCTTAACTCTGGAGAATAAATCAGACATCAGAGGTAACGGGTACTGATATTTAACTGTCATCTTGTTAAGGGAACGATAATCAATACACGGTCTTAATGAACCGTCTTTGTTGGCCACAAAAAAAAACCGCCTAAAGGTGATGAGGATGGCCTAATATGACCCTTCTCCAATGACTCCTTAATATAGGATCGCATAGCATCATGTTCGGGTACAGATAAGTTGAAAAGCCGACCCTTGGGAAATTTACACCCAGGCATCAACTCAATTGCACAGTCATGACTCCTATGATGAGGCAAATACGCAGACTTACTCTCACTAAAAACATCAGAGAAATCAGCCAGATAATCAGGAATATCATGAGACTGAGGAGTGGTGGAGAAAACAGGAGTGTCCCTGAGAACACACTGACAACCCCAACTCACCACAGACACAGATTTCCAATCCAAAACTGGGCTATGAGTTTGCAACCAGGGAAACCCCAGAACAATAGTATCATGCAAATTATGCAGCACCAAAAATGTACTCTTTTCTTGGTGGTCTGGTGCAACTCGCATTATCACCTGGGTCCAAAACTGGGGTTTATTCTCCGCCAAAGGAGAGGAATCAATACCCCTCAAAGGAATAGGCATCTGCAGAGGCGTCATGGACAGACCACAACGTTTAGCAAAGTCCAAATCCATCAGATTCAGAGCTGCTCCTGAATCCACAAAAGCCTTAGTGGAAAATGTGGACAAGGAGCAGATCAGAGTAATTGCCAAAAGGAACTTAGGTTGTATACTGCCCACAGCAAATGTGTGTGCAAAACATTTCTCTCATTTAGGGCAGAGAGAAATAGTATGAGAGGCGTCTCCACAGAAAAAACACAGCTTATTACGCCTTCTAAACTCCCGACGTTGCGCCCTAGAGAAAACCCCATCACATTGCATAGGTTCAGACATTTGTTCAAAAGGTGGCAGCGCCTCCCGTGTAGTTTTACGTTCACGTAAACGCTGATCAACTTTAATGGCTAATGACATAGAGCCATCCAGAACAGAGGGAACAAGAAATCCCACCATAACATCTTTTACGGTCTCTGACAAACCTTTCCGAAAGAGAGCTGCCAATGCACTATCATTCCATGTAGTAAGGACTGCCCACTTTTGGAATTTTTGACAGTATAACTCTGCAGGATCCTGACCCTGGTTTAATGCCAACAGGGTTCTCTCAGCTTGATCAACAGCATTAGGTTCATCATACAACAACCCCAAGGCCTGAAAAAATGCATCCACATTAGTCAGAATAGGATTTTCAGGTGTTAGAGAAAAAGCCCAATATTGGGGACCGCCGCACAGCAAGGAGATGACAATTTTAACCTGCTGCACAGAGCTCCCCGATGAGTTAGGCTTCAAAGCAAGAAATAATTTACAATTATTCTTAAAATTCAGAAATTTAGATCGATCCCCAGAAAACACATCAGGAGTAGGAATCTTGGGTTCAGCAGCATGTGACTGAATAAGGTAGGCGGAAATTCCCTGCACTTCAGCAGCAAGCTGCTCCACACAATCAGACAGTTGCTTAATCTCCATTAGGAAAAAAAATCCTCCTACGGCCCCGAGAAAAAGAGGAAAAAATACATAATTAAAAAAAAAATTCTGACACTTTTTACTCTTTTTTTTTATCTTTTTCTAACAATTCTTTCCTGCTTTTGAGTACCCTAGAATCTGCAGTATGGCTGGTGATTCTGTTATGAATGGGAAGCAGAGGAGGAAAAACAAGACAACAAGCTAAGTCTCAGAAAACCAGAGAAGTTGGTAACTATGCAGATTGCAGATCCCTGATCTTAACCGCACAACTAGAAGCAGTCGTGGAGCGTTTCTACGTTGGTCCTAGACGCCTCATCACAACCGGAGAATTACATAAGCCTAAAGCAGGAAAAGAGGAAAACTAACTGCCCCAGAGCAGACCCCAAAGGAAAGACAGCCCCCTACATGTATTGACGGAGAAGCAAGATGAAAATACAAACAAAGGCAGGAAAATAGACTGAGCAAACGATGGGGCCAGGCTAACTAAAAAGGACAGAAAAGGAAAGACACTGTCTGCAATCTGCCAAAAACAACCTACAAAATATTGTCCAACACTTCTGATAACAAAATTAACCCTGAAGTCACTAGACTTCAAAACCTCTATCAGCACTCTGAAATATACTGAGACAGAGCAAAAAAGAGGCCAATCTAATAAGGAACAAAAAGCAGATTGGCAAATACTGATTAATAGGAGTGGAAATTCAGCATAGCCCTAGCAGGGGCAAGCTGATTACACAAAAAACTGAATTGACCAACAGGCGCAAGTGTGAACATTATCAAAAAACAAACTTAACTTGAGAAGACTGGAAGAGAGCTGAAGTCCAGGACCTGAGAAGCAGACTGAATCACCAGCACCCGGATAGGGCATCGGCTGTCTTATATCCAGTCTGATACTCCAGAGATCCAATCGTTATCTTCCTCATCAGGTGGCAGATCACTACCAACTAAACCAACAGCACTACCTCCTGTCACCACCAGAGGGAGAACGGAAGGGGAACTCTCAACTGGTGGAGCAGAAAATGAGTTCATGACAGTGAGACAGGGGCTGATGATGTGGTGAGCCAGGGCCAGGGCTTGATGATGGGGTGAGCCAGGGCTAGGGGCTGATGATGGGATGAGCCAGGGATAGGGGCTGATGATGGGGAGAGCCAGGGCCAGGGGCTGATGATGGGATGAGCCAGGGCTAGGGGCTGATGATGGTGTGAGCCAGGGCCAGGGGCTGATGATGGGGTGAGCCAGGGCTAGGGGCTGATGATGGAATGATCCAGGGGCTGATTGATGATGGGGGAGCCAGAAGGCCCAGCTGACGATGGGATGAGCCAGGGGGCCTAGCTGATGATGGAGTGAGCCAGGGGGCTGATAATGGGGGAGCCAGGGACTGATGATGGGATGAACCAGAGCTAGGGGCTGATGATGGGGTGAGCCAGGGGCTGATGATGGGGAGCCAGGGGCCGATGATAGGGTGAGCCGAGGGCCCGGCTGTTGATGGGGTGAGCCAGGTGGCTGATGATGGGGTGAGCCAGGGTGCTGATGATAGGGTGAGCCAGGGCCCAGGTGACAAATCTCCAGTGTCCATGATTACAGTCTCCACCTGCAGCTCAGCCCGTAGTTCTATCCTTTTAGTCAGCACAGACTGTGCTGACCAGTACCAGCATGTTGACTGTCTCCACCTGCTGCAAAGTCATATGCAACCCAATAAGCCTTTAAACCCACATGAATAATCTTTATTTTTATATACTGGATGGGCACAGGAAAATCCACTTCACATTATTAATTTTGTTCTCCCATACTGTTTTCGTATGCATTGACTGCAAGGCCTGCCCTGCTACCAAGTCATATGCACCCCGATAAGCCTTTGAACCCTGGTACTGGATGGGCACAGGCAGGTACGGACTGGGGCTGAAATTCAGCGATGCCATTTGAAATCACTCAGACCCATGCTGTCCCCATCCCCAAGCACCAGAACGGGATATATTACTAATAATACCCTGGATGAAGGAAAGCAAGATTTACTACAAGACCAATATTTCTAATGATACCCGTGGACTGCTGGGGTAAGTGACGGAGTCAGCCACTTTGGGGTCCATCACAACTCTTAACAGTATGGGTATCTTGAGAACACAGATTCTGTTAACAATGTAGCAGACAAGGCAGCCCACAACCAGACAGGCCCTTCTGGCATTTGCCAGATGGCCAGTCTGGCCCTGGGCACAGGAAAATCCACTTCATATTATTCATTTTGTAGTCCCATACTGTTTTATTATACATTGACTGCAAGGCCTGCCCTGCTACCAAGTCATATGCACCCCAATAACCCCAATCCCCCCTTGGAAGAAACATGGAGGAGGGCCTCATAAAAAAAAGTCCCATTAAAAAGGAGCGGGTCTCCTAGACTTGTAATGCCCATACACTAAGTGTATGGGCTGACAAATATTTCCCCTGTGGGGTACACCTCAACCTTTTTCTGAACAAGTATTTTACGCCCATCATAACCATCCACCCTTGTTAGGAATTCGACACTGGCTGTAGCAGCACGGAACATGTTAACCCTGTGTCAGGGTCCTGTCAGCGCCGGCGTGCAGCCTCCGCAGAGCAGGGACTCACCCACACTGTAGGGGGGCCCGGGGTCACGTACGGCCGGGAAGCTCAGACAAACAGGACCTGGGGACGCTGAAGTTTAGCAAGCAGTGAAGGACCTAAGGTCATGTGACTGCAAGGGGTGGGGCTTAGCGTCCTGCTGCCAGAGATTGGCAGGACACAACTACAGGAATGCTCAAAGTCAGGCAAACGGGGGTCATACACAGAGATAACAGTAAAGTATCAGGGATGAGACAGAATGGATAGTCAGAGCCAAGCAGAGGTCAAAACCAAACAGACATAGAAGGTACCAAGCAGAATCCAACAAGCAGTATCCAGAGAACAGACCGAGTCAAAACCAAAGTATCAGGCAACCAGAACACAGCACAAACACACTCGGGTCAACACACTCTGCCAAGGGCGAAAGTATAACTGACGGGGATTGGAGCTTCCTGAGGCTGTAAAAAGCCTTCCCAGAACCAAGGAGAGGCCACAATAATAAGCCCCAGGTGTGCAGGTAAGAGTCTGCACTGAGACTATAACATTAACCCCAGAAGTGCAGGTCCACCAGCACTGGTTCCAGACATTAACCCCAAGCGTGCGGGTCCAACCCGCACTGGGATCATGACAGTACCCCCTCTCAACGGGGGGCTTCTGGACCCCCAGGCTTGCCCGGGTACCTAGCATGGAAAGCCCGAACCAGGCGATCCGCATGCATCAACCGGGCCGGCACCCAGGACCTGTCCTCCGGCCCATATCCCTTCCAATGAACCAGGTACTGTACTGATCGCCGTACCAACCTGGAATCTACGATATGACCAATCTCATATTCCACATGTCCCTCAACCGAAACCGGAGAAGCAGCGGACTCGGATTCTCCCCGAACTGCTTCAAAAGGTTTCAGTAGAGATCTATGGAAGACGTTAGGGATCTTGAAAGAGGGTGGAAGGCACAGCCTGTACGCCACTGGATTGATTTTTTCCACAATCTTGAGCGGCCAAGCCAGGGGGCAAGTTGTTTGTCCCTGACTATCCGTTCTGTCTCACCCCTGGTACTTTACTGCTATCCCTGTGTATGACCCCCGTTTGCCTGACTTTGAGCATTCCTGTAGTTGTGTCCTGCTGATCTCTGGCAGCAGGATGCTAAGCCCCGCCCCTTGCAGTCACATGACCGTAGGTCCTTCACTGCTTGCTAAATTTCAGCGTCCCCAGGTCCTGTTTGTCTGAGCATCCGGGCTGTACCTGACCCCAGGCCTCCCTACAATGAGGGTGAGTCCCTGCTCTGCGGAGGCTGCATGCCGGCGCTGACAGGACCCTGACATTGACACTCTCTCAGGGGCAGTGGGAGGAAGGGAAAAGCAGAGGTCAAAGCCAAACAGACATAGAAGGTACCAAGCAGAATCCAACAAGCAGTATCCAGAGAACAGACCGAGTCAAAACTAAAGTATCAGGCAACCAGAACACAGAACAAACACACTCAGGGGTCAACACACTGTGCCAAGGGCAAAAATATAACTGACGGGGATTGGAGCTTCCTGAGGCTATAAGAAGCCTTCTCAGAACCAAGGAGAGGTGTGCAGGTGTGCAGGTAAGAGTCTGCACTGAGATCATAACATTAACCCCAGAAGTGCAGGTCCACCAGCACTGGTTCCAGACATTAACCCCAAGCGTGCGAGTCCAACCCGCACTGGGATCATGACACCGCGGTGATCTAGTGGCAGTGGATGATGAGATGTGGAGAATGGCCTGATTAAAAACTATGCCCAATTTAAATGAGCGGGTCTCCTAGACTTGTAATGCCCATACATTACGTGTTATGGGCTGGCGGAATGCACCAAATAATAAAGGTGATATAAGGTGCGTTCACAGCCCGGGGTCCACCGTGCAGAGATGGTAACTGCTGCTCGGTAATGGCGGACGCTATAAGGCGGTATAAAGGAAGAACACACGCGGGTTAACGTCACCCGGTGTGTACAGGGCAAACTCTGTTCCCTCACAGAGCCGCACTACCGCAGAACATAAGTGCCAGAGCCTGTTTAAGCTCACAGAGCTCGGCAACGGGGTGCATAGAATGCGGTTACAGAACTCTGCCCTCTAGACCTTCTGAGCACGCGGCGTCGCACCTGCGGACGCCACTATAGACGCTGACTATGGTGGAGTGTTGAGCAAGTGCACTGTGGCGTGCAGAGCCACCGGTGAACTCTGATGCCAGTCTCAGGCTCTGCCACTACCTAAGCCTGGCCGCTTAACAGGCTAAGCTGCACAACACCTGCGTGCCAAGGGTAGGGGTTTCTTAATGAGTCATTCACCAGAGACATTCATACATGCATACAACACTCATTCCACATAGTCTGATAATGCAGTCTATACTAGCGCATGGCCGAGCGGCCATGTGAACCTTTTTTAGCAGCGTCATCTCAGGATCTTCCTGGTGGTCCAATCCGAGCTGGAGAAGGACCTGAGCATGTACCCTCCGATCTCCAATGGGAGATGGTCCTACAGGCATGCTCAGTGGACCGAAAGGAGGACTTAGTCCCTGGAGTTGTTCGCTGCAGACCAACATGCGTTGCTATAGCTGGACCAGAGGTGGCAGCAGCAACCAAACCCACAAAACTGGTCTAAGTAGAGCTCCGGGATCGATGAGTCTGCTGAGCAGGCTCCTCTGTGGCCGGAGAGGAATGGGATTCCGCCGTAGGCAAGGTTCAGGATTTCTGCTGTGCAGCGACAGAAACCCAATGCCTAACATTACCCCCCTTCTAGGGCCCCCTCCTCTCTGAGCCTTTCTACACTCAAATACCGCAATGAGGAGTGGAGCGTGGATGTTTTCCACTGGCTCCCAGGACCATGACCCTTCCAGTCCATCAAATAAAACTTTTTACCACGCACTACCCTGCATCCCACAATGCCATTGACCTCAAACTCGTCCGAAGACAGGTCTGATGTCCCGGCAGATGACTCGGAGAACCGGGACAAGTGAACAGGCTTAAGGAGGGACACGTGGAAGGTGTCAGTGATAGCCAAGTGTGGTGGAAGGGCTAGACGGTAGACCACAGGGTTGACCTGCTCAAGGAACTTGAAGGGGCCAATGTAGTGAGGTGCGAACTTAGCGGACTCAACCCACAGCCTGATGTTACGGGCGGATAGCCACACTAAGTCGCCAGGGGAAAAGGTCGGAGCAGGGTGCCAGTGTGCATCAGCAGAGACCCTCATTCTCTACAGTACTTGGAGGCCCAGATAGCATCCTGAGTGAGATCCCAAATGTCACGTGCCTCCACCACCCAGTCTGCCACCCTAGAGTTGGTGGATGACATGGGCTTGGGCACAGGGACGCGCGAATGCTGGCCGTAAGGAGGAATGGGGTCTGACCGGTAGAGTCGGTCACAGCATTGTTCAAAGCGAACTCCGCCCATGGCAGCAAGGATGCCCAGTCATCCTGCCTGGCCGAGACAAAATGTCATAGATATGTGACCAGGGTCTGGTTGGCTCTCTCTACCAACCCGTTCATCTCGGGATGATAGGCCGAGGAGAGATTTAGCTCAATGCTGAGCAGGCTACAGAGCTCTCTCCAGAACCGAGACGCAAACTGAGGACCCCGGTCGCTGACAATGTTATCCGGCATGCCGTGCAGGCGGAAAACGTGCTTAATAAACAACAGTGCCAGGCCCTGTGCAGAAGATAACCGGGAGAGAGGTACAGGTGCACCATCTTGGAGAAGTGGTCGGTGACAACCCAAATGACCGTGCTGCCACTGGACTTGGGCAGTCCCACCACAAAGTCCATAACGACCATCTCCCAGGGCCTGCCCGCTACTGGCAGAGGGTAAAGTAGCCCAGCGGGCCGCTGCCGAGAGGACCTATTCTGGGCGCAAGAGACGCACGTCTGAATATAGTCCCTGATGTCACGGGCCATATGCGGCCCCCATTAAGTCCTCGCCAGAAGCTCAGAGGTCCATTTTGTCCCGAAATGTCCACCCACCCTGGACGAATGAGCCCAAGAGAAGACCTCAGGTCGCAGACGGGCAGGGACAAATATCTTGCCTGGAGGTACTGACTCAAGTGCGACCGGAGCCATGGTCCTCAGGCTCTCGGATGGGACGATCAGGCGAGGCTCCTCCTCCTCCGATGACACCACGGAGCGGGAGAGAGCATTGGCCCTGACGTTCTCCTCTCCGGATAGGAAATGGAGGGTGAAATGGAACCGGGAGAAGAACAAGGACCATCTGGCCTGGTGAGAATTTAGCCGCTGGACCGTCTGAAAATGCACCAGGTTCTTGTGGTCAGTGAATACCTGGAAAGAGTGGTGAGCCCCCTCCAGGAGGTGTCTCCATTCTGAGAAGGCCAACTTCATCGCTAGCAACTCACTGTCCCCGATGGAATAATTAATCTCCACCGGTGTGAAGGTCTTGGAGAAGAAGAAGCATGGGTGCTTCCAACCTTGCGAGTCCTTCTGTAACAGGACTGCTCCAGCACCAACGGAAGAGGCATCCACCTCCAGAATGAAGGGTTTATCTACATCGGGCCGAGGTAGAATGGGAGCGCTAGCGAAATGGGTCTTAATGGAGGAGAAGGCCTTGGAGACAGATTCTGACCACAACTTGGGATTTGCAAACTTCTTGGTGAGGGCCACCAAGGGGGCTACCATAGAATCATAGAATCATAGAATCGTAGAGTTGGAAGGGACCTCCTGGGCCATCTGGTCCAACCCCCTGCTCAAAGCAGGATTCGCTAAATCATCCCAGTCAGATGTCTGTCCAGCCTCTGTTTGAAGACTTCCATTGAAGGAGAACTCACCACTTCTTGTGGCAGCCTGTTCCACTCATTGATCACTCTAATCGTCAAAAAGTTTTTTCTAATATCTAATCTGTGTCTCCTCCCATTCAGTTTCATCCCATTGCTTCTAGTCTTTCCTTGTGCAAATGAGAATAAAGTTGATCCTTCTACAATGTGACAGCCCTTTAGATATTTGTAGACAGCTATTAAGTCTCCTCTCAGTCTTCTCTTTTGCAAACTAAACATTCCTAAATCCTGCAACCTTTCCTCATAAGACAGGGTTTGCAGACCGGTCACCATTCTGGTCGCTCTTTTCTGAACTTGCTCCAGTTTGTTGATGTCTTTTTTAAAATGTGGTGCCCAAAACTGGACACAATATTCCAGATGAGGTCTGACCAAAGAGGAGTAGAGGGAAATAATGACTTCACGTGATCTAGACTGTATGCTTCTGTTAATACATCCTAGAATTGCATTTGCCTTTTTTGCTGCTGCATCACACTGTTGACTCATATTCAGTCTGTGATCTATTAGTATACCCAAGTCTTTTTCACATGTGCTGTCACTTAGCCCTATTCCTGCCATTCTATATATGCTTTTTTCATTTTTATTGCCCAGATGTAGTACTTTGCATTTCTCCCTGTTAAAAACCATTCTGTTAGTTGCTGCCCACTTCTCCAGTTTATTTAAATCTTTTTGAATCCTCTCTCTCTCTTCTCTAGTATTAGCTATCCCTCCTAGCTTTGTGTCATCAGCAAATTTAATCAGTTTACCCTCAATTCCTTCATCTAAATCGTTGATAAAGATGTTGAACAATACAGGGCCCAGGACAGAGCCCTGTGGTACCCCACTTGAGACATTCTTCCAACTGGATGTGCAGCCATTTATGACCACTCTTTGGGTCCGATCACTAAGCCAGTTATGAATCCACCTAACAGTTGCCTTGTCCATTCCATACTTAGTCATTTTTTCAATAAGGATTGTATGAGAGACTTTGTCAAATGCTTTGCTGAAGTCAAGATATACTATATCTACAGCATTTCCTTGATCCACCCAATCAGTGATACCGTCATAGAAGGAAATTAAGTTAGTCTGACATGACTTATTAGTTACAAACCCATGTTGACTCTGTTTAATCACTTCATTCTTATCCAGGTATTGACATACATGTTGTTTAATAATTTGTTCAAAGATCTTTCCTGGTATAGAAGTCAGACTCACCGGCCTATAGTTGCCTGGGTCCACCTTCTTCCCCTTTTTGAAGATAGGAACAACATTTGCTCTTCTCCAGTCTTTTGGTACTTCTCCTGTTCTCCAAGAATTTTCAAAGATTATGGAGAGGGGTTCAAAAATTTCTTCTGCTATCTCCTTCAGTACTCTGGGGTGTAATTCATCTGGACCTGGAGACTTGAATTCATTTAGGTTAGCTAAGTGTTTCCTCACTATCTTTCTGTTTATAGATATCCTGGATTCTTCTATTCCCTTAATAGGACAATGAATAACAGTTGATGTTACATTTCCTTTCTGAGAGAAAACAGATGCAAAATAGGAATTTAAAAGTTCAGCCTTCTCAACATCCTGTCTTACCATTTCATCATTTTCATCCTGTAAAAATCCTATAGCATCTTTGACTTTTCTTTTACTTTTGACATATCCCCAAAATCCTTTATTATTGCTTTTGACATCTCTTGCAAGCCTCAATTCATTTTCAGCTTTAGCTAATCTGATTTGTGCCCTGCAGGTTCTGCAGACAGCATTATATTCTTCTTTAGATATGCCTCCCTCTTTCCATTTTATAAACATTTTTTTCTTCCTTTTTAGCATGTGCTTAAGTTCTGTGTTCATCCATCCTGGTTTCCTTAAATGCTTCCTATTCTTCCCTCTTTTCGGAATTGTTAACAACTGTGCTTTGAGAATTTCATTTTTCAAGATTTCCCATCCTTCCTGGACATTTTTGTCTTTAAGGATATCCAGCCATTGGATCCCTCCAATTCTCTTTCTGAATCCCTTAAAACCTGCCTTTCTGAAATCTAACCTTGACGTCTGAGTCTTCACAGGTCTTCCGCCTCTAGTTATCCAAAATTCTAAAATAGCATGGTCGCTACCTCCTAGGGTCCCATCCACTATTACCTCCTCAACCATTTCCTCCCTGTTTATAAGGATTAGATCCAAGGTAGCAGTTCCCCTTGTTTTCTCCCTTACCTTTTGGAAGATAAAGTTGTCAGCAAGAGAGGATAAGAATTTCCTTGACCTGTTAGTTTTGCCTGAGAGAGATTCCCAACAAATGTCTGGATAGTTGAAATCTCCCATGACAACTATGTCATATTTTTTGGAGAACTTGGCCATTTGATGCATAAAGAGTTCATCCATATCTTCAGCTTGCACAGGCGGCCTGTAGTAAATGCCTACAATGGTGTCCTTTCTATTGTTCTGTCCTTGTATTCTTACCCAAACAGTTTCCACAGAACTCCCAGTCTCTGAAGCTTCAATCTCTGTGCAGATATACGCGTTTCTAACATACAATGCGACACCCCCTCCTCGTTTATCAAGTCTGTTTCTTGCAAATAAGTTGTATCCTTCTAGTCTTGTATTCCAATCATGTGTATTGTCCCACCAAGTTTCAGTGATTCCAATGACATCATATTTCTTTTCCTGTGTTTCTTTTGTCTTTGTTCTTCCTTTCCACTTCTAATAGCAGAGTTCTCAATAGCATTTGTCAGATGAATGGCTTTTTCTGGTCTTTTGCTTCCCTTCCCATGTTGTTCTAGTTTAAAGCTCTCCTTACAAGTGTAGCAAGGCGACTTCCAAATACATACCAAAGTCGAGAAGTGGGGAATGAATTGGCGATAATAATTTATGAACCCCATAAAGCGCTGCACCGCTTTAAGAGAATGGGGCTCCAGCCAATCCATCACCACCTGTAGTTTGGCAGGATCCATGGCCACTCCCTGGGCAGAGATGATATAGCCCAGGAAAGGCAAGGACTCCTGCTCAAACACACACTTCTCCAACTTGGCATAGAGGGAGTTCGTCCATAGGAGGTCGAAAACTTTGCAAACATTTCTCCTGTGGGAGTCAATATCTGGAGAGTAGATGAGTATATCATCCAGATAGACTACAAATGAGGTGGTGAGCATACCCCGGAAGATGTCGTTCACAAAGTCTTGGAAGACGGCTGGAGCATTACAGAGCCCGAAGGGCATCGCCGGGTATTCATAATGTTCATAATGCCCGTCCCTGGAGTTAAAAGCCGTCTTCCATTCGTCCCCATCACAGATGCGAATCAGGTTGTAAGCCCCCCGCAGATCAAGTTTAGTAAACACTCTCGCTCCTCGTAACCTATCGAACAGTTCCGATATCAGGGGCAGAGGATATTTATTCTTAGCGGTCATGGCATTAAGACCCCTGTAATCGATGCAGGGACGTAGTTCTCCATTCTTCTTCTGGACAAAGAAGAATCCCGCCCCCGATGGTGACACTGACATCCTAATGAATCCTCTTGCCAGATTCTCCCTGATGTATTGAGACATGGCCTCTGTCTCCGGGAGAGATAAGGGGTAGACTCGACCCCGGGGAGGCTCAGCACCCGGCAAGAGGTCAATAGGACAGTCACAGGGGCAATGCGGTTGAAGGGTCTCCGCCGCCTTTTTGGAGAACACGTCCGCATACTGTCGATAGTGTTCGGGGAGCAAGGAAAGATCTGCGGGGACCTCGGTGGTGGCAACCTGGATGCACTCCCTCAGACATCTACCCTCACATGACTTACTCCAACCAAGAATTCTCCCCGAGGACCACTCTATATGGGGAGAGTGATACCGCAACCAGGAGACCCCTAGAAGAACCTGGTCAATACCCTTGGGCATGACGAGGAGGGATATCGTCTCCTGATGACATGGAGACACCGAGAGTATCAATGGAGCAGTTTGGTGGGTAATCTGTGAGGGCATAGTCGTTCCGTTTACTACTCTGACGGTGACTGGCTTAGATATAACCAGTGGTATTGCGTGCCGTTGAGCGAAGGCAGATGACATAAAATTGCCCTCCGTTCCGGAATCCACGCAAACCTCCACCGCCAGAGTGGAAGAACCAAACTCATTTATCCCCTTAAAGGACAACTTGGAGGAAAACGCCGCAGATTCTAGTGAGCCGCCACCTACGGTCACTAGACGCGAGCGGTTTCCCGGCCGCTGTGGGCAACTGTTGGCAGGGTAACCAGACTGCTGGCAAAGGTGACAGCCCACGGGTGCTCGTGCGGACCGGGACGTGAATCCCGTGTGAGAATCCCCCATGGCCCCTGGGAGCTCGGACGCCCGATTGGGAGGTTCCAGAGGTTTAACAAAACTGGGTGGCAACCTAAACCTCTGCCTACACTGGGACTGCTCCAATCTTCGCTCCGAAAAACAAAGGTCTATGCGGGTGGAGATGGTGATAAACTCCTCCAGTGTGGCGGGAATCTCCCTTGTGGCCAGAGTGTCTTTTACATGACCAGCCAGACCTCTCCAGAACACGGAATGAGGGTCTTATCTGACCACTCCAGTTCTGAAGCATCCAGAACTGGATGGCATAATGGCTGACCTGAGACGAGCCCTGCGATAATGCCAGCAGCTGAAGCGTGGTATCATGGGTGACTCGCGGTCCCAAGAAGACCTGCTTCAGAGTGCCCAAGAACTGTGAGGCACTCTGCACCACATGGTCACCACACTCCCACAGCGGTGTGGCCCACTCAAGAGCCCTGCCTGAAAGGAGAGAAATAACAAATCCCACTTTAGCCCGCTCGGAGGGGAATCGTGCAGCCAGCAGCTCTAGCTGTATGGTACATTGGCTGATGAATCCCCTACAAGAAGCACTATCACACAAGAACTTCTCGGGCAGGGGGAGGTGGGATAACTTCGGGGCAGGGGTGGCAGTGGACACTCGGGAGACAGCCTCTGTGACTGCCTGAACAGCGACTGCGGAAAGATCCTCAGCTGAGGCTGAGCGCTCAAGAGCCACCAACCTGCCCTCCAGCTGCTGGATGTTCCGGAGGAGTCGCTGTTCGTCCGCCATTACTAGCCAGACCCTATCGCTAGTATAATGTTACGGGCTGGTGGAACGCACCAAATAATAAAGAAGGTGTAAGGTGCGTTCGCAGCTCGGGGTCCACCGTGCAGAGATGGTAACTGCTGCTTGGTAATGGCGGACGCTATATGGCGGTATAAAGAAAGAACACACATGGGTTAACGTCACCCAGTGTGTACAGGGCGAGCTCTGTTCCCTCACAGAGCCGCACTACCGCAGAACATAAATGCCGGAGCCTGTTCAAGCGCACAGATCTCGGCAACAGAGCGCACAGAAAGCAGTCACAGAACTCTGCCCCAAGGACACGGGGTCAGAGTCCCTCTAGACCTTCTGAGCGTGCGGCATTGCACCTGCGGACACCACTATAGACACTGACTATGGTGGAGTGTTGAGCAAGTGCACCGTGTGATATGGCACGCTCACCAGGTGGCGGGGCTTCGGTACCGACGTCACTCCCTCTGGTACAGCGGTCCCTCGGGGGCTCCCGTCGGGTGCGCACGTGCATCTTTTGCCCCCCGGAGCTCCTCCTCCATGTCATGTTTGCGCTTGCGCGCTCCTGTCAGTGCTGTCTCCGGGTCGGTCCTCTTTATGGTAATGGAGGACCTGACACGGAAGCTGTAGTGGTCATGTGCTTTCTGGCTAGGATCTGACCCAGAACCTGTCATGGTCATGTGCTATATCAGGCTACCTTCCCCTATGGGAGGTGCCTGATTATTGTTGTGCTTCCTGGCTGGGACGTCTGTGTCTCTGCCAGGCTGTTCACTGTACTCAGGTCCTCTGTTCCGCCTTGTGTTCTTAGTGCTCCAGGGCACCCTTTCTGAACTTCCATTCAGCTCTGTCTTTGCTCAGTCGTGCCCTCTGGCATCCACTCGGATCTTGTGCTCTGTCTCTTGCTCCGCTGTGCCTCCGGGCACTCTCTCTGTCCCTATACTCTAATAATCCTCCTGGCACGACTGCTGCTCCATTCTGTACTCTGTCGTGCTCCTTGCACGCGTCTTGCTTGGTTTACCTCCAGACGTATTACTCGCCACACGCCATACGTGCTCACGTGTACCTGTCTCGCACTATTCTGTAGTTAGCGCACTTCCGTGTACACACCTGGTGTTCCAAGTATCCAGTACCGTCCCTCAGTCATACCCACCCGTGTCTCCTGTGAGCCGTCCCTCTCGGTACCGTCTACTGTGGTACTCGAACCCCTGGGCCTGCTCCTAACGGTCCCTGTATAGTGGTCGGTTCCACCTGGCAGCTCGCGCGGGGCCCCTCGGTGCCACGGTCCAGGGGGTCCATTCCTGGAGTTTCTGGCTCCATACCTTCCACTCTAACACCGTGGCATGCAGAGCCACCGGTGAACTCTGATGCCAGTCTCAGACTCTGCCACTACCTAAACCTATGCCTGGGCGCTTAACAGGCTAAGCTGCACAACACATGCGTACCAAGGGTAGGGGTTTCTTAATGAGTCATTCACCAGAGACATTCATACATATAGGGCCAGTTTTAGACAAAGTGGGGCCCTAGGCAAAAGTTTAAAGTTGGGCCCCAAATACTAACATTTTAAAATCATACATTTAGGTTACATTACATGAACAGTTGGCAGAGGGTGGCGCTGTGTCCCCCATATTCAGGGGCCTTATATCGGCCGACGGGTCTGCCACTATTAGCATTACACAGGAGCGTTGCTAGGGTCAAAAAAGATTGGGGGCCCAAGCCCCAAAGACAAAGAGTTGTCCCCCAACCCCATCTTAATTTTTTTTTAACACGGCAGATAACACAACAGGGTTCCCAACCGTCCTGGATCCAGTGGGACAGTCCCGATTTTGACATTCCCACCTGCGGGATTGAAGTTTTCCCGCACTGCAAATCAGCCGCCACGCCCACCTGTCATTTCAGAAGGGACTGTGTACCGATCGCCATACAATTCCCTCTATGCACAGCACACTCCAGAACAGAAGCCCTCCCTGGCTCACGTGACCAGTCACATGACTGTGACCTCATCCTACGTAACATCAGAGATAGCAGTGATAACTCTGAGAACAGATCTTATAGTAGATGTCACCTGCAGTCCTATGTAACACCACAGATAGTCTTACTCTGAAACGCTATGGTTATGTTCACATGCATTTTTTTCAGTAGCCAAAACCTGTTCTATTGGCAGTAAAAATGTTGCGTTCAAAACACCTGTTTTTCAGCTTGTTTTCTGGTGTTCTTTACACTTTTTTCAGCTTTTTTTAAAGTGAGGATGTTTGCTTTGTCTACAGTATGTTTAAGGCCACGTTCACACGTTGAGTATTCGGTCAGTATTTCACATCAGTATGTGCAAGTCAAAACCAGGAGGGTGATAATCCAGAAGTGGTGACGTGTTTTCTACTTTACTTTCCTCTGATTATTCCACTGCTATTTCTGCATTACAAATACTGGTGTGAAATACTGACCAAATACTGAACGTGTAAATGAGACTTAATAGTTTAATTCACCAAAACCAATTAAAAAATTGCAGCAAAAATTGCCATTGCAATATCTGCAGCTTTCTTTTTTATATTCTTTCATTGCTTTCTACGGGTGAAAACACACTGAAGAAGTGACACGCTGCAGATTAAAAAGCGCTACAGTTCTGAAATTCAGTCAGAAAGAAGACAAGCGCATGCAGGAGATTTCAGAAATCTCATATGTTTTGCTGGCACTTTAAAAAGCCGCTCTTGGCCATGTTCATAGGCAGAATTTCTGCAGCTTTTTCTTCTGCAAATAAGAAATTTACAGCATTTTACAGCACAAGCAAAGACTGAGATTTTCAGGAATCTCCCGCACACCCTTTTATTTTCTCCTGGCTGAATTTCACAACTGCAGCATGTTTTTAAATCTGCAGCGTCACTTCTTTCAGCAGTTTTTTTCACCCGTAGAAAGCAATGAAAAAGTTTTAGAAAAGCTGCAAATGTCGCAACGTTGTTTTTTGCTGTGTTTTTGGTGAATAAAACGAACTTTATTAAACATGTACTGTAGACAAAATGCATATTGTAAAAAAAAACAAACAGCAAAAGCTCTAAGTGTATGTGTGTCTACAATCAGTAAACTCTGGATGCTGCGTAGATCCATAGCATCCAACCCGCAGCGGCCAGATGTTACAGCATAGTGGAGGGGATGAACACATGTGGAATCACCTGCGTAAGATGGCAGCACTTTAGACGGAGCACATGTCTGCTGCGTCCAAAGTGCTGCCATTTCCGGATCGTCTGCACATACCCTAAAAAAATGGGCGTTTTGAAAGCAGTGTTTTTACTGCCAAGAGAGCAGACTTTGGCAGCAAAAAAAATGCACCAAAAACGCTGATTCTTATGCACACCTGTACTAGTACTATATATACACTCACTGGCCACTTTATTAGGTACACCATGCTAGTAACGGGTTGGACCCCCTTTTGCCTTCAGAACTGCCTCAATTCTTCGTGGCAGAGATTCAACAAGGTGCTGGAAGCATTCCTCAGAGATTTTGGACCATATTGACATGATGGCATCACACAGTTGGCGCAGATTTGTCGGCTGCACATCCCTGATGCGAATCTCCCGTTCCACCACATCCCAAAGATGCTCTATTGGATTGAGATCTGGTGACTGAGGAGGCCATTTGAGTACAGTGAACTCATTGTCATGGTCAAGAAACCAATCTGAGATGATTCGAGCTTTATGACATGGCGCATTATCCTGCTGAAAGTAGCCATCAGATGTTGGGTACATTGTGGTCATAAAGGGATGGACATGGTCAGCAACAATACTCAGGTAGGCTGTGGCGTTGCAACGATGCTCAATTGGTACCAAGGGGCCCAAAGAGTGCCAAGAAAAAATTCCCCACACCATGACACCACCACCACCAGCCTGAACCGTTAATACAAGGCTGGATGGATCCATGCTTTCATGTTGTTTACGCCAAATTCTGACCCTACCATCCGAATGTCGCAGCAGAAATCGAGACTCATCAGACCAGGCAACGTTTTTCCAATCTTCTACTGTCCAATTTCGATGAGCTTGTGCAAATTGTAGCCTCAGTTTCCTGTTCTTAGCTGAGAGGAGTGGTACCCAGTGTGGTCTTCTGCTGCTGTAGCCCATCTGCCTCAAAGTTCGACGCACTGTGCGTTCAGAGATGCTCTTCTGCCTACCTTGGTTGTAACGGGTGGCAATTTGAGTCACTGTTGCCTTTCTATCAGCTCGAACCAGTATGCCCATTCTCCTCTGACCTCTGGCATCAACAAGGCATTTCCGCCCACAGAACTGCCGCTCACTGGATTTTTTTTCTTTTTCGGACCATTCTCTGTAAACCCTAGAGATGGTTGTGCGTGAAAATCCCAGTAGATCAGCAGTTTCTGAAATACTCAGACCAGCCCTTCTGGCACCAACAATCATGCCACGTTCAAAGGCACTCAAATCACCTTTCTTCCCCATACTGATGCTCGGTTTGAACTGCAGGAGATTGTCTTGACCATGTCTACATGCCTAAATGCACTGAGTTGCCGCCATGTGATTGGCTGATTAGAAATTAAGTCTTAACACACAGTTGGACAGGTGTACCTAATAAAGTGGCCAGTGAGTGTATGTGTATGGTCTACCCTTATTATTTCACATGGATATTAATTTATTTCTATGTCATAAATCCCCTGATTCAGCAGACAATATCCCTGTCTTGTGTCACCCAGACAGTAGTGACAGGAGGTCGCCCTGTCACATTACAAGCAGGGATTAGTGACTGTGGTCAGAGCTAATGCTGATCGCTGCTGTATGTGGCTGTGAATCTTGATCCTACAGCAATCAGCACAGAGCTCCGGACCACAGTGAGTAAACCACTGCACTCTGACCTGTTATTTCTGCTCTTACCAGGTTCTGTGGCTTCACTTAGGCATATCCATTCTCAGGATAGCGCTACGAGCAGCCATGATCAGGACTCAGGAGGAGACATACAGAGCTTCAGGCATCTTCCTGGCTGTCACTGTGCTGTAATCGGCCCCTCCCTCTCAACTTTTAACCTAACTGCAGGGAGAAAGAGACAGGGGGCTCAAGGGGCTTTGCGAGAGACACTCCAAGACTTCAGAGCAATGCACAGCATTATTCACTGCTGTACACCCTCTGGGCACTTGATAAATCGGCTGCAGATACAGGGGGCCCCCTTTGTAGGTGGGGGCCCCAGGCATCTGCCTGGTCTGCCTGTCCCTACATACATGCATACAACACTCATTCCATATAGTCTGATAATGCAGTCTATACTAGCGCATGGCCGAGCGGCCATGCGAACCTTTTATAGCAGCGTCCTTCCGGGACCTTCCTGGTGGTCCAATCCAAGCTGGAGAAGGACCTGAGCATGTGCCCTCCGATCTCCAATGGGAGATCATCCCACGGGCATGCTCAGTGGACCAAAAGGAGGACTTAGTCCCTGGAGTTGTTCGCTGCAGACCAACATGCATTGCTATAGCTGGTCCAGAGGTGGCAGCAGCAACCATACCCACAATGCTGGTCTGAGCAGAGTCCCAGGATCAATGAGTCTGCTGAGCAGGCTCCTCTGTGGCCGGAGAGGAATAATAATAAATTTTATTTCTATAGCGCCAACATATTCCGTAGCACTTTTCATTTCAGAGGGGATGTGTACAGACAACAAAGACATTACAGCATAACAATAATCACATAGATCATAACAGATACCAAGAGGAATGAGGGCCCTGCTCGCAAGCTTACAATCTATGAGTTGAATGGGAGACCGCCGAAGGCAAGGCTCGGGATTTCTGCTGTGCAGCGACAGAAACACGACGCCTAAGATTAAGTGTATGTGCTGGCAAACATTTCCCCTGTGGGGTACACCTCAACCTTTTTCTGAACAAGTATTTTATGCTTAGCATAACCACCCACCCTTGTTAATAATTTGACACTGGCTGTAGCAGCACGGGATGAGAGGCCATGCAGTGATGCCGACAGGGTTGTTACAAATGTCAGGTGAAGCCCAGGGATTAGTAATGGAGAGGTGTTTATAAGACACCCCCATAACTTCCTCCAGTCCAGAAGAAATGGGCAAAACCCCAGAATTGGCACATTTAATATGATGTACCAATCTTGGAGAGGCTGCAGGGTTTTTTTTTTTTTTTTAGGCTGGGAAGGGACAAATGATCATTGGCCTTCCCAGCCTGATAATATGAGCCTTCAGCTGTCTGCGTTGCCTTGACTGGTTTAAAAAAAATTTAGTTCCCAGCAGAGATCTTGGATTTAGAGATGCATCCAGGCAGCCCATTCCATTTGAGCACAGTTTTCATCCATTTTTCAGTGATTTCCCTGCCCCACCAGCTCTCCTGTTAGGAACTTTCCGAAAAATGCTTGAGTTTCTCATTGACTTCCATTATACTCGATATTCGAGTCAAGCCTGCAATTATTTTCTATGAGGATAATAATTCCCACTACTTCAGATATCTTGTCTATGGCTCTATTGTATGCGTTATAAATACAGACATTGCATTAGGAAACACATAATTACCGCCCTTGTATTTCTGTATACCTTTATAGTCATGGATCATAAATGAGAACTAACATATACAACTACCCGAGTATAAAATAAAGATATAAGGACACAGATCATTGATTTTAAACATATTTTATTAATTCCAATCTCTACCCCTACCTAAAGCCAATGATCCAGAAGAAGGCAAAAAACCTGGACACCTGTGTGTTACAGGGAAAAAATTCCTTCTTGACCCCGGGAAAAGGCGATCAGTTCGAGAACCCTGGACCAAGGCCATACAACAACTAACTAAATGACATATATAGAGTAATGATATTCAATATTGAGACTCGTTTCTGGATTGCAGATCTTCTTTGTCCTGGTAACACGCCTCACCTCTCCTAGTCAGATCAGATCCTGGAGCTCATAGCTTGACTACGTTCATCTCCCCTGTAAAAAAATAGAACACTACCCCCTCTACAAACACTACCCTTTAATATACATACATAGGACAGTTATATCATATCAGGACCCTATACAGTTGGAAAACAAATAAAGTTGCACTCTGTAGTGCTAAAGCATGTAAATATGTACAGTATGTACTACTCCTTATACTGCTTAGTTATACAGCAGACAGCTAAACATTATAATGTCATGATGGACTGATTCCAGAATTAGATCCATATAATCAGTATATAATGACATCATAAGACAGCAAATATAATGTACAGACATATTAAATGATTAATGCTACACAATCGCATTGCTCGCTTTAGATTCTCCAGTCTTCCTTCTAGGATCCAGATTCTCTCCCTAGTAAGAAAAAAAATAATATATGAGGGGAAGTATCAGTATAAATCCTGAAGAAAAGCATAAAGTGCCAGGTATCCACGTTCCTTTACTACGAATTTTAAGTTTTGATGTAGGCAATAAAAATGGTGTAATAAATGCAATTTGAAAAAAAATGCTTCAAATGCATTTATATATAAGTAACATAAATAGTAAAATAAAATAGCAAAATAAATAAATAGAAAGTATATAAACAAATATATCTCCCCTAATGTATGTACACCAACCTCTCTCCCATGTAGAGGCATAATGGGAGACTTTTTTGCCCCTATAATCTTAAATTAAAGTGACAGAACCCCCACCAAGAATCTGTGCCACTGACCAAAGTAGCTACTGTAGTGTCTACATCAGAGGTGCTATCTTTGTGCTGACCTCTCTGATAACCCCAGGGATGTCCCCATGTTTGCTGCATAGAACTCTCAGTGTCCAACATTCCGCTGTGTGACCTCACAAAGAACCTTCAGCACCCAAGTCTAGAGATTCTACCAACAAGGACTGAAGAAACCTAGAACCTTACAGCCACAATCTGTAGACTTGCAGGGTTCGTGTTGGCAGTAAGTTCACTAAGAAATCCCTATAAGGTTTCTTATTTACCTGGATCATCAATTCAGGAACTTCCATTCTCCTCGTCTTCATCTCCTGACATGAGACTCTGTGTTCTCGATCCTGGATCCTCCGCTCTCCTCGTCTTCATCTTCTGAAATGAGCCTTTGCCCCCTGAACACCCGTTTATATAGACCCACAGTCATTGTGACATCATGCTGTGAGGTCACAATGGCCTCCTGTATTTGATGATGTCACATATGACCATGAGTGATATCTCCACAGGTGTTAATATTGATAACGAGTAGTAATAACATGGCAGATCACACTGATCATCAGCATCAAGGCTGGAGGAGCCGGGCGAGTAAGGAAAGTTCCCAAAAGTAAAACACATTTACTGTGTCTGAAAAAAATAAAGGACTTTATAATAATTGTCCTCAAAAATAATTACATTCAAGGCCCTATGACAACACTTCCCCCTTTTATAAAATTACGCTGTTACCATAGGAGCAAAACCTCTTTTAAAAAACTATGAACAAAAATGTAGCAAAGCCCAAAATTCAAATGGGCTTGTATTAGCTGGTATTGTAAAGTGATGGGGAATATGTATTCCACTATCTAGCTAACTATTTGGCATTGTAAAGCGCTGCGGAATTTGTTGGCGCTATATAAATAAAGATTATTATTATGAGGGAGGGATCTGCCAAATGTAGGAGAGGGAGCCCTCACAAATGTTAAAGGAAAAACTAAAGCCAAAATGCTCCATGTGATCATGTGCTAAAGGGGAGGTATATTTTTTTTTATTTTAATTTTGCGTTATATACATGTAATTATGAAGGAGAAAATATTTCTTCGCATTTTTCCCCTTTAAAAATAAATCTAGGTTTGGTAGGTCTTTTTAAAAATCCGTAAATCCGGAGCAATAGTCTGACATTATTCCCAGATGCCATATGTGAGTCAGAAAGCCATGCAGGCATCTTACCCATGCTGTTCCCATTTAGTTTAGCCGTTTCCCATCCATTTCTGCTTTTTTCCCAGGCCCCCAGACCTGTTTGTTGGGTCCAGCAGAAAAATATCCGGCTTTCCCAATGATTTGCATTCAATTCGCTATTCGGTAGGAATACACGGATATTAGAAATTATTCTTGCCGATTTTCCCGAATTTTCACTCTTCGATCATCACTAATTATTATCATCGTCATGAATAGTTGACTTTGCAAAATGCTTGTAAAAATAAGCAAAATTTACTTATATTCAAAATCCTCTCTATTTTCGCAAAGAAAAAGGATTTTTAATTTGTTTACTGCTCGTTTCCTAGGTTACTGTAGTCAAGCAACTGTGTCTCCAAGGCAAGAAGCGCAGTGTTTACAAGCTGTTTCCAATAGGGCTTTTAACCCCTTAATGTCCACTGACGTGCATAGTCCGTCATGGGCGGTTGTAACTTACCGCACCAGGACAGACTGTGCATGTCATGGCTTTGAACTGCCACTGTGTGTAAACACTGTGGTGTAGTGTCCACTGTGTCCGCTAGGGGGCGCTGTATGGATGTCCCAGGAGAGTGGATGAATAGCAAAATACGGAATGACTGTTATGTATCTCAAGGTGGGTGGCCTTGAGATGGAGATTTATGAGATTTATGTGTGTGTTGATCAGTAGTGATACTGCTGAGGTAGCTGGTGCAATGTGTCAGGGACTAGTTACCTTCAAACCCACCCAGGGGGTGTGTTTAAGAACGCAAGTATAAAGTGTGTGAGAATGGTTCAAGGACCTGTGATGAGGTCATAGCCATGTGACCCGGTGGGCGTGGCTACGGACCATATAAGGTGGCCAGGGTAGGTCACATGGGGGTGAATGCAGGGACCAGGTTGGTTCATTGTGGAAGGTCTCGCTGGGAGATGTGTCTCCTGGCTAACAGCATGTCAAGTGGCTGTGTTGAATGGCTGCATGTGCCTGATGATTCCCTGGAAGGAATGGACGTCTGCAGCATGATAAAGGAACTATGAGGAAACCCTGTCGTGGGTGAGATAACTGAGGCTGAAGAGCCTGTGTATGCCTAGCCTGTGTGACCACAGGGATTACAGAGCTGAACTCTGTCATGGATGCTATGCTGATGTTATGAAGTTTATGTTACAGCTGTGGGTTTATGATGCTAAATAAACCGCATGGACTATGATTGTTTATGGAAAACCTGTGCCGGATCTGGTTTTGTGGCTGCTAAGTGAGTATCCCCTACTTGAATAACAGCGCTACCTTCACATTTGGTGGAGAATGCAGGCAGTGTTGTAGCCTTGTTGCTAGGAGCAACGGAAGAGGACTGCAAAATTCGGTTGTTAGGGCAACGGTTTCCAAAGGCACATGGTGCAGTGAGACTGTGGATTGTGATAGGGTGCCTCTGCGGATAAGAGGTACCCGAGGACCTGTGTGGCCGACACAGGTAACGGACAGGTGTTCGTGTTGTACTGACCTGGGTCAGTGGAAAAGACTGTGTACCTGGAGGGTTCAGTGAGCAAGGTCCTGGAGGGTCTGTGTTGGGAGGTTCTGGGAGAAGAATCGGATCCCTGGAGCATGTGGTATGACCTTGAAACTGGTGAGGCGTGAGTGTTGGGCAGTCTCAGGAGGAGATGGATGTCCTGAAGAGCACCCGCTGAGCCCCTGGATCTGGTGAGGCCGGTGTGTTGGGAAACCCTGGGAGGAGGGTCGGCTCCCTGAATAGCATCCGGTGTGCCCTGTGTGTTGGACGGTCTCAGGCGGAGACGGAACATCCTGAATAGCACACAGACAGGATATGTAAGTTTTGTGTGGTGTTTTTTTTTTTTCTTTTCTCAACTCAGTCTGCGGTGGCTCAGTGGGAGTCAAGAAGGTGACAAGCGGCTTCCTGTAACTCGGCGGGGTTACAAAGGGGACAATCGGCTTCCTGTAACTCGGCGGGGCTACGAAGGGGACATGCGGCTTCCTGTTGGGTGGTAGTCCAAAAGGGGGTGGAGTCCCAGAGGGGGGCAGTGACCCAAGTTGAGAAGGTAACCCAAAAGGGGGTGGAGTCCCAGAGGGAGGCGGTGGCCCAAATTGGGTGGTCCAGAAAGGGGTCAGTGTGTCAAAAGAGGAAATGGCAGCACTGGTTGCCTCAGTGGGTATGTCTGGGGAACCGCAGTGTGTGTGTATGACTTGGTCAGAATGTGGGATATTCTTTCCGGATAGTAACGATGGGCCGCAGGTGTGTACCGTGATGTTGCACCGGAAAAGATTCTCTGGTCGGCTGGACTCAAAGAGTCAGGTGACTCTGACAGGAACTTTGCTCACTTTCTGGCTGACCGAGTAAATGGTCCAGGTTCGCTGTAAACATGGGGTCATGGTGAACTATGCGGTAGACAGAGTAATGTTTGACCCGTCCCACAACGTTGAGTGCCAAGGTGGCGGGATACCACGGGACTTAGTCTATGCCTTGGAGAGGGGCCGGGACTTTGTTTTGTTTGATGACGTATGGTCGGACGATGGAGACGTTTCGACTGTGGGGCCAGCAGACATTGAGACGGTGAAGGCTCCTGACATGGACAGGTCAGAGGTAGAACTGACCGGAAGAAGAAGTACATCTGCCCAACTTACGGACTTGACACCTTGTGACATGACGGATGGTGGGCTGGGAGATGAGACAACTGGACTAGACACATTGGTGGACGATAACTGGAGGGTTCATTCTGCAGACGGGACTGACCCAGTTGTACCAGTTGTACCCTTTGACAATATAATTAAAGAGGTAGTAGTGAGACACGTGCTAGCCAAAAGAGAGCAAGATCATGAGATACAGTTAATAAAGGAGACAGTTGAAGGACATCTCGAACGAGAAAGAGTCCTGAGACAAATGGCCAAGCACAGGGTTGAGGAGCTCAAGAAAGAAGTCTTGGAGCTCAAAGAAACTGTAAGTGGTCTTCTGCGGGAGAAGAGCTTGGACAGTGACGTACACCGGCCGGGTCCAATTGGTGGTGGGACAAAGTTGCCGGTGCCCGTCTTGGCAGAGGGTCATGAAGAGATGAGATCTCGAGAAGTTGAGGAGCTGAGAACTGAAGAAGACAGTCACCCGGTCGGGTCAACTGTAGTGAAGGAAGTGTCCGTGGTAAAGCCAGAGCCTCCTGGCCAGGAAGAGAGCAAGGCCACAACCTTCAAGTTTGTGATTGATGTACCAGAAGACATGCACGAAGCCTGTGCTGAGGAAGGTGTGCATGAGGCTTTTAAAGAGGCGGTCAAGGCGTGTAAGGTGCACTGGACACCTGAGACTTGGCAGTTGGTGATAGCATCAGCCAGGGAAGACACAGCAAAGTGGGTAGCGGTCCTAAAAAACATGCATCTGCATTGTCTTCACGCCAAACAGTTGGTCAGGTGGAGTAATATGAAAGCTGCTCGATGCCTAAAGTTAGCAAGGGAGGCTATGGATCGGCTGGGTTTGCGGAAAGATGTAGTTCCGGTACCCAAAGGTCTGATTGGGAGAATCATGGAAGATTCGGGAAGGTAATGCAAGACCTTCTGAATATCTCCGGTGTGGTGAGGGTGAGGATCCCTCCTGATGATGATGGCCAGGTATCCAGTGAAGAGGGTAGGATTCCCATCATGGTGGTTGGCTCCGTGGAAAGCCTGAGAAACTTTCGGATGCTCTTGGAGTATCAAGTGGGGTACCTGCAAGAGATTGAGCAGTTGAGGCTGGACCGTCGGCAAATCAATAAAGAGGTACGGAATACCAGGTGGCGGCCGCCTTCAACCCAAGATGTAAGGACCCGAAGGGTTCCTCCAAGTAGTGACATGGCAGATGGCCGAAGAATGTCAGCGAGTGGCAGTTCGACGGGCCGTACAAGGCTGAGAGACCTTAGTTCCTGTGAGATGCTGAATGGGTCAGACTCAGGCCAGACAGTAGGCTCGATTAAGACTTATGACCACAGCAACCGGGAGAGCCGGTCAGTGAGAGAAAGGAGTGTGGTGTAATACTATTGTAGGAACTCGAGGATTCTGGTAGCGTGGGGCAATGAACAGACAGAAACGGGTTGCTTTAGTGCAAATAGTGTATTTTTACAACAACAGTGATACCCAAAAACAATATACTGATAACCTGTAATGAGACAAGTCCTAAAGCGATATAGCGATTCAGTATAGTTCCCAAGACAGAGTCCTCACAAAAATGTGATCCAAAGGTGAGTGTGACACTCAGGTGACGTGGCGCAGTTCACACAGTAGTGATGCAGAAAGAGTCCAATCCAGGTATGTAGCAAGCACAGGGAAGTCCAGAACAAGTCTATAGGTAAATCCCAGACACAGCAAAAGCACAGGAAAGTCCAAAAGCTGATTCACAAGTTGATCCCAGAAGCGGTGTGAACACAGTTGAGTCCAGAAACAGGTTCACATTAAAGCATACGGTTGGTGATAGTTCTGATCGCTTTCACTGGGGAGAGTGGAGGGTTAAGAACAACACACAGTTCAGGAAAACAGTTCTTACCCGATGAAGTGAACCAAAGGTTAAGTTCCAAAGTCAACAAATGCAGCTTTCCTACGCAGAGAACAGGGAATGTCCAGAGCCACAGTAGAAGCACACTAAGGAACCAGCAGCACAGCTGAAGGAAGCAGAATACTCCAGCAAGGAAGGCAGCACCCGAGCCAGGTTTTATACAAATGAACAGGAAGTAGGGCACACAAAAACAGCAACCTCCATCTTGACAAAGGGCAAAATCATTCACAAGGTGATTTAGAAAACCCGGAATACTGAAATGTGGTGACTAAACAGTGTCTGATGACGCAGACAGACTGTGACTGGAGGGCCAAAGATCAGGACCGATATTCTGACTGCTGGGGGCGGGGGAGGCCTAACGTAGAGATGAGGCCATATGACGGACGGAGACAGTTCTCTCGACCTGTGGGGCAAGGTGTAATAAGTGCCCGGTCTTGAGATCCTAGTGTAATGTTGTGTGTTCAAGTTTGAACAAAGGGGGAAGGTATGTGGTGTAGTGACCACTGTGTCCGCTAGGGGGCGCTGTATGGATGTCCCAGGAGAGTGGATGAATGGCAAAATATGGAATGACCGTTATGTATCTCAAAGTGGGTGGCCTTGAGATGGAGATTTATGTGTTTGTTGATCAGCAGTGATACTGCTGAGGTACTGGTTCAATGTGTCAGGGACTAGTTACCATGCAAGGTGGCCAGGGTAGATCACATGGGGGTGAATGTAGGGACCTGGTTGATCCGTTGTGGAAGGTCCTGCTGGGAGATGTGTCTCCTGGCTAACAGCATGTGAAGTGGCTGTGTTGAATAGCTGCATGTGCCTGATGATTCCCTGGAGGGAATGGACGTCTGCAGCATGATAAAGGAACCATGAGGAAACCCTGCCATGGGTGAGATAACTGAGGCTGAAGAGCCTGTGTATGCCTAACCTGTGTTTCCACTTTGATTTCAGAGCTTAACTCTGTCATGGACGCTATGCTGATGTTATGAAGTTTATGTTGCTGCTGTGGGTTTATGATGCTAAATAAACCACATGGACTATGATTGTTTATGGAAAACCTGTGCCGGATCTGGTTCTGTAAAAACATGCAAAACACAAGCCGAGGAGACATCATTACATGTTTCTCAACGCAAGCAATGACTAGCCAGGTTTTTCCCCGGGAAGGAACAACCACGGGAAGGGCAGTCTCCAATGAAGGAAACCACCTATGCCAAAACATGGTATCCATCCACAGACAGCTGTTTCGTGGTATTGCCCCTCATCAGTGTGGAGTAGGAAACTGGCCAGTAGGAGCAATGCCTAGTAGAAGACTGTGAAAAATGAGGATGAATGAACTCATGGAGATCAACATCCAACACTGCGGAGACACCATCACATGTTTCTCAACGCAGTGATTCTAGAGCAATGCCCCCATCCCTTATGGAAAATATGTAAAAACATGCAAAACACAAGCCGCAGAGACACCATCACGTTTCTCAACGCAAGCAATGACTAGCCAGCTCTTTCCCCGGGAAGGAACAACCACGGGAAGGGCAGTCTCCAATGAAGGAAACCACTTATGCCAAAACATGGTATCCATCCACAGACAGCTGTTTCGGGGTATTGCCCCTCATCAGTGTGGAGTAGGAAACTGGCCAGTAGGAGCAATGCCTAGTAAAAGACTGTGAAAAATGAGGATGAATGAACTCATGGAGATCAACATCCAACACTGCGGAGACACCATCACATGTTTCTCAACGCAGTGATTCTAGAGCAATGCACCCCATCCCTTATGGGAAATATGTAAAAACATGCAAAACACAAGCCGCAGAGACACCATCACGTTTCTCAACGCAAGCAATGACTAGCCAGGTCTTTCCCCGGGAAGGAACAACCACGGGAAGGGCAGTCTCCAATGAAGGAAACCATCTATGCCAAAACATGGTATCCATCCACAGACAGCTGTTTCGGGGTATTGCCGCTCATCAGTGTGACTGGTCAATCAATCTGACTGACCAAACAGCAGCGATCGGGCAGGGGAGGCTGAAATTTCAGCCTCACCTGCCTGATCTCAGTGCAGTAGCTCAGCGCTGCAGTGGATGAGCTTCCTGCACTGACAGCTAGGAGCAGCGCCCCCACCGCCCCTGGCTGTTAACCCCCTCACTGCTGCGATCGAGCACGATCGCAGCATTCAGATGGGGAGGTAGAGGGTAGGGGGCTCCCTCTGCCTCAGGACGGCATCCCCGCGATGTAATCGCAGGGCCCGACCTGTGCTATGATGACTCGGAGGTGTCATGACAACCTCCGGGTCATCTACCTACGGAAAGCTGCAGAGACCATGCTCACAGCATGGTGTCAGCAGCTTTCAGCATAGGAATAATAAATATATTACAATGCTGGAGCATTGTAATGTATTGTTCCAAAAGTGAAAGTCTCATAAAGGGACAAGGTAAAAAAAACAAACATTTTTCTTTTTTTTAAATGTAAAAAAATTAAAAAATAATGACAATAAAAAATCCCCTTAAATTTCCCCTACAAATACACATTTTTATGTAAAAAAAATAAAATAAACAAAAAAATACACGTTTCGTATCGCCGCGTCCGTAAAAATCCCATCTATAAAAGCGCCACCCTAGTTAACCCCTTCAGTGAACGCCGTAAAAAAAAAAACACAAAAAAGTAGCAAATTATACTTTTTCCAAGCGGTATCATCATACCGCTTGGAAAAAGTGCAATAACACGCGATCAAAAAGATGGATATAAATAAACATGGTACCGCTGAAAACGTCATCTTGTCCCGCAAAAAAACGAGCCGCCATACAGCTCTATCACCGTAAAAATAAAAAAGTCATAGCTCGCAGAATAAAGTGATGCAAAAATAATTATTTTTTCTCTAAAAGTTTTTATTGTGTAAAAAACACCAAAACATAAAAAAAATATATAAATGAGGTATCGCTGTAATTGTAGTGACCTGAAGAATAAAGCTGCCATACCAATTTTACCACACGCGGAACGGAGGAGAAAAAAAAATACAATTCCTGAATTACTAGTTTTTGTTCATTCTACCTCCACAAAAATCGGAATAGAAAGCGATCAAAAAATATTATGTGCCCGAAAATGGTACCAATAAAAACATCAGCTCGTCCCACAAAAAACAAGCCATCACTTGACTCTGTCGGCCGGAATATGGAAAAATTATAGCTCTCAAAATATGGCGATTCAAAAATTTCTTACAAAAAATTCTTCCAAAAAAAAAAAGCATCTTTTAGTGTGTGACAGAAGCTAAACGTGAAAAAAGGTATAAATCTGGTATCGCTGTAATCGCCTAATCACTAATAATAATAATAAAGTCGCTTAATCACTAATACCGCACAAGGAATGGCGTAAAAAATAAAACCAATTCTTCACCTTTTGTGGATTCTGCCTCCCAAGGATCGCAGTAAGGCGATCACAGTGGTTCTCCCCCACATATGAGGTATCAGCGTATTCAGGACAAATTGCACAACTTTTGGGGTCTAATTTGTCCTGTTACCCTTCTGAAAATAAAAATTTAGGGGCAAAAAGATCATTTTTGTGGAAAAAAATGTGATTTTTTTATTTTCATGGCTCTACGTTATAAACTTCTGTGAAGCACTTGGGGGTTCAAAGTGTTCACCACACATCTAGATAAGCTCCTTAGGGGGTCTAGTTTCCAAAATGGTGTCACTTGAGGGGGGTTTCCACAGAGCAGGCACATCAGGGGATCTGCAAATGCAACATGACACCCGCAGACCATTCCATCAAAGTCCATTCCAAAACGGCGCTCCTTCCCTTCTGAGCTCTGCCATGCACCCACACAGTGGTTTACCCCCACATATGGAGTATCTGCATACTCAGGACAAATTGCACAAAAAACTATTGGGGTTCTTTTACCCTTGGGAAAATAAAAATTGGGGCTGAAAAGATCATTTTTGTGGAAAAAATGATTTTTTAATTTTACTGCTCTATGTTATAATCTTCTGTGAAGCCCTTGAGGGTTCAGAGCTCTCACCACACATCTAGATAAGTTCCTTGGGGGGTTTAGTTTCCGAAATGGGGTCACTTGTGGGTGGGTTTCCACTCTTTAGGTACATCAGGGGCTCTCCAAATGCGACATGGCATCCGATCTCAATTCCAGCCAAAAAAGTCAAATGGCGCTGCTTCCCTTCTGAGCTCTGCCATGTGCCCAAATAGTGGTTTACCCTGACAAATGGGGTATCAGCGTATTCAGGACAAATTGCACAATAACTTTTGGGGTCCTGTTACCCTTGGGAAAATAAAAATTGGGGGTGAAAAGATCATTTGTGTGGAGTGGAAAAAATATGATTTTTTAATTTTACGGCTCTATGTTATAACCTTCTGTGAAGCCCTTGGGTGTTCAAAGTGCTCACCACACATTTAGATAAGTTCCTTGGAGGGTCTAGTTTCCAATATGGGGTCACGTATGTGGAGTTTCCACTGTTTAGGTACATCAGGGGCTGTCCAAACGCAACATGGCGTCCACTCTCGATTCCAGCCAATTTGACATTCAAAATCTCAAATGATGCTCGTTCCCTTCTGAGCACTGCCATGAGCCTAAAGATTTGTCTTCCTCCACACATGGGGTATCAGTGTACTTAGGAGAAATTGCACAGCAAATATTGTGGTCCATTTTCTCCTGAAACCCTTGACAAAATGAAAAAAAAATTGTGCCCAAAGAGAAATTTTGGGGAAAAAAAGTTAAATGTTCATTTTTTCCTTTCACATTGCTTCCGTTCTTGTGAAGTACCTAAAGGGTTAATAAACTTCTTGAATGTGGTTTTGAACAACTTGAGGGGTGCAGTTTTTAGAATGGTGTCACTTTTGGGTATTTTCTGTCATATTGACCCCCCCAGTTGACTTAAAATGTGAGGTGGTCCCTTAAAAAAATGGTTTTGTAAATTTTGTTGTAAAAATGAGAAATCGCTGGTCAACTTATAACTTCCTAACAAAAAAAAAATTTTGTTCCAAAATTGTGCTGATGTAAAGTAGACATGTGGGAAATGTTATTTATTAACTATTTGTTGTGACATATCTCTCTGATTTAAGGGCATAAAAATTTAAAGTTTGAAAATTGCAAAATTTTAAAAATGTTCGCAAAATTTCCATTTTTTTTATAAATAAACGCAAGTCATATCAAAGAAATTTTAGCACTAACATGAAATATAATATGTCACGAAAAAACATTCTCAGAATCAGTTGAAGCGTTCCAGATTTATAAGCACATAAAGTGACAGTGGTCTGATTTCAAAATTAAGGCCTGGTCTTTAACCTACAAAATGGCTTGGTAGTTAAGGGGTTAAGCGCTGCTCTGAAGTTATGCCTGTGAGCACACAGTTTGGGCCAATGACATGCTAATGCCACTTGTCCAAAGAGTCAAACCAGCATTATAGCACTGACCTTGGCAAGCAGGAGGCCATAAGACATATGAGAGGTACCATAGCTCTCAAGCGTCCCGGATATGGCGGGACAGTCCCGTTTTTGACTGCCTGTCCCGGGACTCTTTTTTTCCTGCACTGTACTGAGCCGCCATGCCCCCATGCAACGACCCCATCTTCACCCACCCAGAGTCCCCCCCGCAGCGCCCCCCACAGCCTGCGTTGACTTTCTAGGCTGTTGCTTCTGTGTGCACAGGACCTGTGATGAAGTCACAGGAGGGGAGGAGTCAGGAGTCACATGATCAGGGGCTCAGCGTGTGCAGGACTCTGCTGTGCTGGTTGTCATGATGCTGGTGAGGGGAAGTTTATGTGTGGGGCCAGTAGGGGTTTACAGGGTGGATGTAGCAGAGCCGTGTGTATGGGGTATGTGGAGCGGAGCCGTGTGTGTATGGGGTATGCAGAGCGGAGCCGTGTGTGTACGGGTGTATGGAGCGGAGCCATGTGTGTGTGCGAAGTATACGGAGCTGAGCTGTGTGTGTACGAAGTGTACGGAGCAGAGCCATGTGTGTGTACGAGGTATACAGAGCAGAGCCATGTGTGTTTGAGGTGTACGGAACGGAGCCGTGTATGTATGAGGTGTATGGAGCGGAGCCGTGTGTGTATGAGGTGTACAGAGTGGAGCCACGTGTGTATGGAGTGGAGCCATGTGTGTATGGAGTGGAGCCATGTGAGTGTACGAAGTATACGGAGCGGAGCCATATGTGTGTACGAGGTATACAGAGCAGAGCCATGTGTGTATGAGGTGTACGGAACGGATCCGTGTATGTATGAGGTGTATGGAGCGGAGCCGTGTGTGTATGAGGTGTACAGAGTGGAGCCACGTGTGTATGGAGTGGAGCCATGTGTGTATGGAGTGGAGCCATGTGAGTGTACGAAGTATACGGAGCGGAGCCATATGTGTGTACGAGGTATACAGAGTGGTGCCATGTGTGTGTACGATGTGTATGGAGCGGAGCCATGTGTGTGTGTACGAGGTGTACGGAGCTGAGCTGTGCGTGAACGAGGTGTATGGAGCTGAGCCGTGCGTGTACGAGGTGTACGAAGCTGAGCCATGTGTGTACGAGGTGTACGGAGCGGAGCCGTGCGTGTACGAGGTGTATGGAGCGGAGCTGTGCATGTACGAGGTGTACGGAGCGGAGCCGTGCGTGTACGAGGTGTATGGAGCTGAGCCATGTGTTTATGGAGCGAAGCAGAGCCACGTGTGTATGAGGTGAATGGAGCAAAGCCGCATGTGTGCAAGGTTTACAGAGTGGAGCCATGTGTGTACAAGGTTTTACAAAGCGTGGCCGCATGTGTACGAGGTTTACAGATTGGAGCCATGTGTGTACTGAGTGGAGCCATGTGTGTGCGAGGTGTACGGAGTGGAGCCGTGTGTGTACGAGGCATACAAAGCCATACAAAGAACCGTGTGTGTATGAGGTGTGCGGAGCCATGCGTGTACAAGGTGTAAGTTGGGGAGCATTCATACCTCCCAACCGTCCCGGATCCAGCAGGACAGTCCCGATTTTGAGAGAGAGTCTGTCCCGGCCTGGAGCTTACTTTTCCTGCGGGCACAGGAGTACACGGCGGAGCCCCGAGGAGCACTTTAAAATTTGCACGTGACGTTCCGCCGGAAGTGACGTGCTAGAAGCTGACCGGAAATGAGATAATATCGGAAGGAGATTGTGACGGAACCAAGGAGGCACTTCAGGGAATGCTTCAGATCCATCACTGTGTCCTCCTCCGACAGAGCGGACAGCGGGATCGCCTTGGAATCGGGGATGCCGGCCATGTGAGCGGATCATGATATATCCTGCACCAGGAGGCTCAGGTTGGCATTATAATGGGAGCCAAGCTGCTATAGTATCTTTATAGAATCTTTCTTTCTCTCTTTGTTTCTTTCTCTCTCTCTGTTCTTTCTTTCTCTCGCTCTCTAATCTTTCTTTTTTTCTCTCTCTGTTCTTTCTTTCCCCTCTTTCTTTCTCTCTCCAATCTCTCTTTATCTCTCTGTTCTTTCTTTCTCTCTCTCTCTGTTCTTTCTTTCTCTCTTTCTTTCTTGGTTTCTTTCTCTCTCTGTTCTTTCTTTCCCCTCTTTCTTTCTCTTCCTCTGTTCTTTCTTTCCACTCTTTCTTTCTCTCTCTGTTCTTTCTTTCTTTCCCCTCTTTCTTTTTTTCTCTCTCTGTTCTTTCTTTTTTTCTTTGTTTCTTTGTTTCTTTCTCTCTGTTTCTTTTTCTTTCCCTGCTTTCATTCTCTCTCTGTTCTTTCTTTCCCCTCTTCTCTCTCTGTTCTTTCTTTATCTCTCTCCTTTCTTTCTCTCTTTCTCTCTGTTCTTTCTTTCCCCTCTTTCTTTCTCTGGGTGTGGTTGGGGCATGGACATGGGTGTGACTAGTTGTGAAATGGGTGTGATCAGGGGCGTGGCCTAAAAGTTGCTGCGGCACGCTGAGCGTGCCACAACCTTTGTCCCTCTTTCCCTTCTTCAAAAATTGGGAGGTATGGCGGTACGCTTCTGCAGAAGATGTTGATAAAGCATCTTTAAATTCTTATTTGATACACATATAGTAAACATATCAAATACACAGCAAGCTGCTCTGTAATGTGATGCAAACCTGATAATGGAAATATTGAAATGACAGCGTAAATTGCAAATGTAAATCAGCATGGAGGTTGTAAAAATATTCTTCAACAGGTATGGGATAATTTGACCACAGGAGGTCGCTGCAGGTCAAGCATTATATCATATTGGTTATAAACAGGACACCAAAGTGCAGTTATCGGATCGATTCATTCATTGTACACACTAGTCTTAAGGCCCCGTCTCACATAGCGAGATCGCTGATGCGTCACCGATTTTGTGACGCAACAGCGATCTCACCAGCGATCTTGCTACATGTGACACATAGCGGCAACCGCTCCCCCTGCTGGATATCGCTGATAGTGCTCGACCTCATTGGCGATGCAGAACTCAAGGACACAGGCTGGAATCATTCAGAATAGCTGCTATGTGACAACACATCAGCGATCCTTACCAGGTCGTATCGATGTCGGGATCGCTGGTGCGTCGCTGAAGAGATCTGCCTGTTTGGCAGCTTACTAGCGACCATGTAGCGACGCACCAGAGATCCCTACCAGGTCGTATCATTGTCGGGATCGCTGGTGCGTTGCTATGTGAAACGGGACCCTTAATGAAGTGGTGTACAAGACAGTACCTAAGATAAAAACAGAATGAGCAAATACCCTGTAGTAAGCAAATGAATAAATATTAATAGTACATGAAAATAACAAAGGGTACTTAGCTCACACTTTTTTTGATTAAAAAAAGCATAAAAGCCATCCCACCTGCGACAAAGTGTACCCAATCGGCACTTGAGCAAGATACAGATAATTAATTATGAAAGGTGCACACCACTTAATGAATTAAGCAGATCCATGGACAATTCCAGCTTTTCTGCTAACTCAGGCAAAATTTGAAGTGGCGCCCCATCAAAATGCAGTTTCGGCATTGTTTTTCTTTCGTTTCGCTTTTACAGTACTCATTCATTATTGTGTAGCCTCCTTAGTGGACTTGAACCTACTGTATGCTTGTCTGATCGCTTACACTATGTACAGCAATACTGCCATCTTTCAGGATATACAGAGGATATTAAAATTCTACAAACTTACTGTAATTGTACGCATTATAGGATGCCCTTTTTCCCCCAAATTTTGGGAAAATGTGGGTGCGTCTTATAATGTGTACATGCCTTACTACTACCGTTGATGCAGGCTGGCATGAGGGGGTGCTGCTGGGGTGTCCAACGATGGTGCCTGGGGTGTGCGGTGCTGCTGCCAGGGGTGTCCGGTGCTGCGGAAATCTCCTCTCCAGAGATCTTGATGCAGAGATCTCCATCTGCGCATGCGCTGCTCCCCGGCAGCCATTTTCTGGGACACCCGCAGTACAGGACACCGGCAGCACACTGCACATCGGACACCCCCTCATCCCGGCCTGCAGCATCACCCCACTCCTGCCTCCTCCTGCAGCGACCTTGGGACCCTGCTTCACCGCAGCCACCACACCCGGTAAGCAATAAAACAGAAGCACCACCATTTTATTAAAAAAAATTTTTTTCCTATTTTTCGCCTCAAAATTTGGGGTGTGTCTTATAATCCGGAGCGACTTATAATCCTAAAAATAAAGTACATTAAAACACTAGATATCTGTCATGTAAAAATAATCATACCAAGAAGAATCATTTCACAACTTTCTCCACTTTTAATGTCCCCATACTAACCATATAAAGGAGTTGACAAATAAACTGAAATCTTTTCACATGGAAAAATAAAAATAAAGAACTTAATGTGGTTGCATAAATATGCACACCCTTAAAATAATACTCCAAAACTCTCAGATTGCGAGACATTTTCTGTGTACAGCCCTTTTTAGGACAACCCACAGGTTTGCAATTGGATTCAGGCCTGAGCCCTGGCTAGCCCATTACAAAACTTTGATGTCCTTCTGGTGTAGCCATTATTTTGTTGATTTGGAGATGTGTTTTAGGTCATTGTCATGCTGAAAGGTGAAATTCCTCTTCATCTTCAGCTCTTTAGCAAAGGCTTTATTGTCTTGTTGCAAAACTTGACTGATATTTGGAACTGGTGATCATTCCTTAATCTTAGTAATAATAATCTTTATTTTTGTATAGCGCTAACATATTCCGCAGTGCTTTACAGTTTGCACACATTATCATCACTGTCCCCGATGGGGCTCACAATCTACATTCCCTATTAGTATGTCTTTGGAATGTGGGAGGAAACCCACGCAAACACGGGGAGAACATACAAACTCCTTGCAGATGTTGTCCTTGGTGGGATTTGAACCTAGGACTCCAGCACGAATTAAGTGCCTGTTCCAGATGCCAAAAATAGCAACAAAGCCTAATGCTGCTTCCTCCATGTTTCACTGTGGTTATGGTGTTGTTTTGGTGATGGGCAGTGTTAGCTTTGCACAAACATAACTTTTGGAATTCAGGCCAAAAAGATCAACCTTGATTTCATAAGACCATGACATGTTTTCCCATATATTTTTGGCAGACTTGATATAGGTTTTGGCAAAATATTGTCGGGCATGGATGTTTTTATATGTAAGAAAACGCTTCCGTATTGCCACCTTATCCCACAGGACAGACATATAAAGAAAACTGGAGGTTGGTGTCACATGCAGGACACATTCAGTACTTGCCAGAAATTCCTGCAGCTCCTTTAGGCTATGTGCACACGTTGCAGATTTTTTTACGGATCCTCAGAGTTTTTTATGCGTGGAATTGCACCAAATCCACAATGTAGTGCCCAAGCAATGTTAATCAATGGGAATCCAGAATTGATGTGCACATGCTGTGGAAAATTCCACGTGGATTCGCAGCATTTTATTTTCCACGGCATGTCAATTCTTTTTGCAGATCTGCAGCGCTTCTGCACCCATTGACTTCCATTGAGTCAGTCAAATCCGCAGCAAAACCGCAGGTTTAAAAAGGTTTGCGGAGTTGTGAGCCAAAAACGCTGCAGAAAGGAAGGAGGAAGAGTGTGTGAGCGGAGAATATGTGCGTGTCTGCGGGTGTCTGTGTGTATGCAGGTGTCTGCATGGTCTGTGTGTGTAGCCAGGCATCATCTGATGGGACTACTACCCCATCCGGCTATGTCTGCTGTCACAAATAACAGTGACAGCATGAGCCGATGATGGGACAGTAGTAGTCCCATCATTCGGCGACTGTGTTCAATTGTTAAAACAAAAAAAACACATTCATACTCACAAAACACCTAGTCCCCGACCCCCTCAATCTCCTACAGCAAAAAAATAAAATAATAATCCAACATATACTTACCTTTCCGCCGTAGTCCATTTAATAACGAGTGTTCCACGACAATCTCACGTGTAGAACAGTCACATGCATAGTGGAGATGGGATTTCATGAAATCCCATCCACTATGCTGTAACATCTGGTCACTACGGGTTGGACGATGTGGCTGTACGCAGCATCCAACATGCAGCGTTTACTGACCGTGGAAACATACCCTTATAGACTTCTCCATTATTAATCCGTGGGCTTGATGTAACCTGACAATACAAAGGTGACATCAACCCCACAAATATTACCCCACTTGCCACCGCTACAGGACAAGTGGGAAGAGCGAGGTTAAGTTCCAGAATTCAGGCATCTATAAGATGCGGCATTACTGGGGTGGCTGAGAGCAGATGTTTTTAGCCTGAGGAGTGCTAATATCCATGGCCACTTCCCAGGCTACTAAAATCAGCCTGAAGCAGTCTGCCTAGCCTTTGCTGGTTTAATTTTATATGGGGACCCCATGTCAATTTTTTTCTGGGGTTCCCCTGTAAACTAGCCAGTATAGGCTAATCAGACTTCTGTGAGCTGATATAAATAGCCTGGGAACCTTTATGGCTATTGGCTCCTTCCCAGAATATTAACATCAGCCCTCAGCTGTTGGCTTTCCCTCTGCTGGTTATGAAAATTATGCAGGAACCCATGTAATTTTTTATAAAATTTTTGAAAATTACACAGATATTGTGTTTCACGCAGATTTCATGTGTGCGTGTGTGTCTTTTATTGAACTGTTTATTTACCATTTTATTAATGAGGGTATCTGGCTGACACCTGTTCATTACTAAACCTCAGGCTTGGTAATATATATATATATATATATATATATATATATATATATAGTAAGGTACCGTGTTATGAACAGGTCACCAAGGAAGATGGTAGGAATAGGCTAGGCCACCAGGAAACCAGAAAGGTTGGTAACTTAGTGGATTGCAGACCCCTAATCCTAACACAACTAACAGTAGCCGTGGAGCGTACCTACGATGCCCTAGACGCCTCGACACAGCCGGAGAACTAACTAGGCCTAAAGCAAGAAAGGTGAAATCTAAACTGCCCCGGACTAGAACCCCAAAGAAATAGATAGCCCCCAAACATATATTGTCGGTGAGACAAGATGAAACACAAACGCAGGCAACAAATAGACTGAGAAAAAACACTGAGGTCTCACGACTTCGCCCCACTATATCAGTATTCCGGTATGAACTGGCAGCAAAGCAAAAGAGACTAATATAACAGAAGACTGAACAAACTGACACATGCTGTAACATATGAAGTGGGGTCCAGCACTGCCCCCAGCAGGGAGCACGCTGAACCCTCACAACAAGCAGAAAGAGGCAAAACCAGATCAGATGCAAAGGATTAACAAATGAACAACTTAACTGAAAAATGCAGGATCAGGCAGGAGACATCATACTTCAGAATGCACAAGAAGAACTAATCACCAGCAGTAATTGATGGAAGCCTTCTGACTTAAATACTCCAATCAGTAACCCCAGATCTCCAATCATCATCATCAGGTGGCAGACCTCTGCCAATCCGGCCAGCTCCACTACCCACAGTAACCACCAGAGGGAGCCCCGACTCAGAAGTAAGAGAATTCACAACAGTAGCGCTTGTTATTCACGTTGGGGACTCTCGCTTGGCAGCCGATTAACCAGGTCCGGCACGGGTTTTTCAACATAAACAGTCCATGCTGTTTATTAATCAGCATAAACCATATACTGCAACAGGCTTATATCCAACAACAGAATGTTCATGATAGAGCTTCGCTCTCTCAGCCCTGTGGTCACACAGGTTGTGCAATGTCCAGCAATCAGGCTCTATAGCCTCACAGTTATTTCCCCCTGTCCGGGGTTACCTCTTAGTTGCTTCTCACTCAAGATGTCCGTTCCCTCCTGGGAACTGTCACACACACGCAGGCCATTATACACAGGCCTCCCCGGGTCAGCGGCCTACGCATGTGCTCTTCAGGAAGGCAGAACCTCTTCCAGCACGTCGGCCGGGACCTTTCCACATGGACCAATCAGATCCAGGCACTCTCTCTTATGAGACCTACCCTGGTCACCTTATATGGTCTGTAGCCATGCCCACCGGATCACATGGCTATGACCTTATCGCAGGTCCTAACCCAGCCATACACACACATATACATGCTTACTATGGGCGTTTAGCCCCTGGGTGGATTTGTAGGTGACTGGTTCCACCTGTCTCACCAGCCACCTGGAAGCTCTCCCTGATACACTGTAACAAAAACATCAGCAGTACCTCTGCTGATTAACACATGTTCAAGCTTCCATCCCAGGGCCACCCACCCTGGGATACATAACGGTCATTTACCATCCTATCTCCATTACCACAACGGATATGCCTGTGTGCATGACCCATACAGCGCCCCCTAGCTGTCACAGCAGTCACTGCACCACAATATATATATATATATATATATACAGTGCCTACAAGTAGTATTCAACCCCCTGCAGATTTAGCAGGTTTGATAAGATGCAAATAAGTTAGAGCCTTCAAACTTCACACAAGAGCAGGATTTATTAACAGATGCATAAATCTGACAAACCAAAAAGTTATGTTGCTCAGTTAAATTTTAATAAATTTTAAATATAAAAGTGTGGGTCAATTATTATTCAACCCCTAGGTTTAATATTTTGTGGAATAACCCTTGTTTGCAATTACAGCTAATAATCGTCTTTTATAAGACCTGATCAGGCCGGCACAGGTCTCTGGAGTTATCTTGGCCCACTCCTCCATGCAGATCTTCTCCAAGTTATCTAGGTTCTTTGGGTGTCTCATGTGGACTTTAATCTTGAGCTCCTTCCACAAGTTTTCAATTGGGTTAAGGTCAGGAGACTGACTAGGCCACTCCAACACCTTGAGTTTTTGCCTCTTGAACCAGGCCTTGGTTTTCTTGGCTGTGTGCTTTGGGTCGTTGTCTTGTTGGAAGATGAAATGACGACCCATCTTAAGATCCTTGATGGAGGAGCGGAGGTTCTTGGCCAAAATCTCCAGGTAGGCCGTGCTATCCATCTTCCCATGGATGCGGAGCAGATGGCCAGGCCCCTTGGCTGAGAAACAGCCCCACAGCATGATGCTGCCACCACCATGCTTGACTGTAATGATGGTATTCTTGGCGTCGTATGCAGTGCCATCCAGTCTCCAAACGTCACGTGTGTGGTTGGCACCAAAGATCTCGATCTTGGTCTCATCAGACCAGAGAACCTTGAACCAGTCTGTCTCAGAGTCCTTCAAGTGATCATGAGCAAACTGTAGACGAGCCTTGACATGACGCTTTGAAAGTAAAGGTACCTTACGGGCTCGTCTGGAACGGAGACCATTGCGGTGGAGTACGTTACTTATGGTATTGACTGAAACCAATGTGCCCACTGCCATGAGATCTTCCCGGAGCTCCTTCCTTGTTGTCCTTGGGTTAGCCTTGACTCTTCGGACAAGCCTGGCCTCGGCACGGGAGGAAACTTTCAAAGGCGGTCCAGGCCGTGGAAGGCTAACAGTAGTTCCATAAGCCTTCCACTTCCGGATGATGCTCCCAACAGTGGAGACAGGTAGGCCCAACTCCTTGGAAAGGGTTTTGTGCCCCTTGCCAGCCTTGTGACCCTCCACGATCTTGTCTCTGATGGCCTTGGAATGCTCCTTTGTCTTTCCCATGTTGACCATGTATGAGTGCTGTTCACAAGTTTGGGGAGGGTCTTAAATAGTCAGAAAAGGCTGGAAAAAGAGATAATTAATCCAAACATGTGAAGCTCATTGTTCTTTGTGCCTGAAATACTTCTTAATACTTTAGGGGAACCAAACAGAATTCTGGTGCTTTGAGGGGTTGAATAATAAATGACCCTCAGAATAAACTTTTCACAATTTAAAAAAAAAATTAAACAAAGAATTAACATTCTTTTTTGCTGCAGTGCATTTCACACTTCCAGGCTGATCTACAGTCCAAATGTCACAATGCCAAGTTAATTCCGAATGTGTAAACCTGCTAAATCTGCAGGGGGTTGAATACTACTTGTAGGCACTGTATATATATATATACACACACACACAGTATATACATATTCACTTATATTTGTCTTGTGTGTAAACATTATATTTGAACATGGTATGTAATGATATTATGGTTTTCAATGGAGAATGTAAAAGAAGAGGTTGGACAAAGAAATTACATCACAATTCTTTTTTTTCCTGTTAAATAAGGGTATGTCTCCATGGGCAGAAACCGGCAGCGCTTTGGACGCAGCACATGTCTGTTCTGTCCAAAGCGCTGCTGGCCTTTGAACGCCGGTGATTCCGCATGTGTTCAATGAACCAAACGGAATCACAGTGTCCTATACATTGCATGGGTGACTTTATCTTGCGGAGACGCTTCGTCTCCGCAAGATAAAAAGACATTCTGTGATCTAGAAATTCGCGTTGCATGTCCAGTTACGCAGGTAAGCCGGAGGCGTCCCTGCATGCATAGTGGAGATGGGATTTCATGAAATCCCCTCCACTATGCTGTAACATCTGGCCACTGCAAGTTGGACGCTGCGGCTGTACATAGCGTCCAACCCGCAGCACTTACTGACCGTGGAAACATACCCTAATATATCTTTATTTAGCTTACAAAAACACAATACAAATCCACATGCAAATCCGCATGAAAATCCAAATCAAATCAGTATCAAAAATGCATCAAATCAGTGGGGATTTTCAACTGTGCTTTCTGCCAAGAGAGGAAGAACTCGTGCCGATTTTTACCATAGCAAATCTGCAACATGCGCACATACCCTTAATGTTGCTTCAAACCAAGAACTTGAATCACTGTAGTAATAACAAAAGTTGGAAGTCACAGGTTGGACTGATTTGTAAAGGAGAATTTTCTATACCTGTATTTCCATTACAACACCGATTTTCCAGGAAGATTATACAGATATAGAGAGCTACATTTCTCTATACTAGTGCACCTGTATTCTAGAGCAGTGGTCCCCAACCTTTTTTGCACCAGGGACCGGTTTCAAGCAAGACCATTCTTCCATGGCCCGGCAGGGCGGGGATGGAGGTGTGGCAGGGGTGGGGCTTTGGTCATAAGGGGGCGGGGCTATGGACGCGGTTGTAGTGTAGCAGTGCATACTTATAATTAAATAACATTTATAATGTGACTCAACTCACCATAGGTTTTGAATAAGTGCTCCATCACTCCCTTCTCCCCATCATTGCCTTCACCCCATCACTGCCATCTCTTCATCATTGCCTTCACCCCATCACTCCCCTCTCCCCATCATTGCCTTCACCCCATCACTCCCTTCTCCCCATCATTGCCTTCACCCCATCACTGCTGTCTCTCCATCATTGCCTTCACCCTATCACTCCCCTCTCCCCATCATTGCCTTCACCCCATCACTCCCTTCTCCCCATCATTGCCTTCACCCCATCACTGCTGTCTCTCCATCATTGCCTTCACGCCATCACTCCCCTCTCCCCATCATTGCCTTCACCCCATCACTCCCTTCTCTCCATCATTGCCTTCTCCCCATCACTGCCGTCTCTCCATCATTGCCTTCACCCCATCACTGCCGTCTCTCCATCATTGCCTTCACCCCATCACTCCCCTCTCCCCATCATTGCCTTCACCCCATCACTCCCTTCTCTCCATCATTGCCTTCTCCCCATCACTGCCATCTCTCCATCATTGCCTTCACCCCATCACTGCTGTCTCTACATCATTGCCTTCACCCCATCACTCCCCTCTCCCCATCACTGCCTTCACCCCATCACTCCCTTCTCCCCATCATTGCCTTCACCCCATCACTCCCCTCTCCCCATCATTGCCTTCACCCCATCACTCCCCTCTCCCCATCATTGCCTTCACCCCATCACTCCCCTCTCCCCATCATTGCCTTCACCCCATCACTGCTGTCTCCCCATCATTGCCTTCACCCCATCACTCCCCTCTCCCCATCATTGCCTTCACCCCATCACTCCCCTCTACCCATCATTGCCTTCACCCCATCACTGCCGTCTCTCCATCACTCCCCCCATGGCCTTCTCCTCATGTCCCCATCTCCTCCAGGGCCAGGCTACACAAACACAGACACACACACACACACACAGACCACACACACACAGACCACACACACAGACCACACACACACACATGTACACACACACACACAGACACACACACACAGACACACACAAACACAGACATACATGTACACACACATTATACATACACACACACACACACACACACACGCACATTATACATACACACAGACACCACCTCTCTCCTCTCACCTGCCCGCCGCCCGCGCTTCCTCGCTCTCACACAGCAGCGGCGCGCTCCTCTGTCATTCAGAGACAGGAAGCGCGGGCGGCGGCCAGGAAGCTGGACGGGTCCTTGCAGCTCCGCTCCTGCTATTCCCTCTTGCAGGCAGCGGAGCTGCTTGATCGCTCCTTGGCCGCCGCTAAGAACTGCTGCGCGCCGCCCTAGCCCCCGCTACGCCACTGACCGCCCCTGGCTCCCCTTGTGTCTGCGGACCGGCAAGGGCACTGCAGCGGCCCGGTGCTGGGCCGCAGACCGACGGTTGGGGACCCCTGTTCTAGAGCAAAAATAAAAGTAAGATTAATAGTGATGAGTGAACGTGCTCGGTGATACTTGGATATCACTCGAGTATCTGGATGTTCAGATGTGCTCAGCACTTGCCGAGCATTGGTTGGTGCTCGGATTTAATGTTCGAATCCCCACCCTGCATGTTTAAGAAAATATGTGTGACCCGATGATGAAGAATCTGCTGCACTTTCAGAGGTCTTGTATATAAAACTTCACTTTTATTGAAAATATTAGAAAAAAATTATAAAAGAGCACAGTTGTATGCAGTCAGATCAACCAGTGGATAGCAACACCGCAGAAAAAATGCTAGCACAGGCTTCCAGTATCTGTTGTTTCAGATGCTGCACATCTCATATCTTCACAGCATAGACAATTGCGTTCAGATGACCCCAAAGATAAAAGTCTATCAAAGACATAAGCCAACAAGCTGATATGAAAAAGGCCCTGAAGCAGCTAGGCTTCAAAAACTAAATCAGCACTCAGGTATTTTCAGAAGACAGAGCTAAAGGAATTCAGCACACCCCAGCAGGGAATGGCAGAAATCCAGAAAAACAAAGTTAAAGCACCAATGCAAAAGGCCGAGCAGCAAACTTAGCTTTAGAGGAGCAGGAATTCAGACTGGCCTCCAAGGATCCCACAGAGAAATCACCCGCAGGGCAGAAGGGCGTCGGCAGCCTTATATCCAGTCAGTAACTCCACTCAGCCAGTCATCATCATCAGCCTCAGGTGTTTGATAATCAGGCTCACTACCTTTCTTTACCAGAAGAGGGAGTTCCTCGGGCCTCAGTAATGAAGGGGAAAATGAACTCACAACAGTACCTCCCCCTTGAGGAGGGGTCACCGAACCCTCAACTACGCCACCAGGGCGATCAGGGTGAGCCTGATGAAAGGCACGCACCAATCTTTTGGCATGAATATCAGAGGCAGAGACCCAGGAATTATCCTCCTGACCATAACCCTTCCATTTAACCAAATACTGGAGTCTCCGTCTAGCCAGACGGGAATCCAGTACTTTCTCTACCTCATATTCCATGTTACCTTCAACCAATACAGGGTCTGGAGGTGGCACCCCCGGAACAGGTTCAACAAACCTCTTCAACAAAGATTTATGGAACACATTATGGATTTTAAATGTGACAGGAAGAGCCAAACGAAAAGAGACCGGATTAATAATCTCCACAATCTTGTAAGGTCCAATAAATCTAGGCTTAAACTTAGGAGAAGCCACGTTTATAGCAATATTTTTTGATGATAACCACACCATATCACCAACCTTAAACTGAGGACCAATGGTCCTATGTCGCTTGGAAAACCGCTGGGCCTTTTCCTGGGAGAGAGATAACTTATCCACCACTTGGTCCCAGATCTGGTGCATTCTCTCCACCACAGTGTCAACACCTGGGCAGGCAGAGGGCTCCACCTGCGCTGAAGAAAATCGAGGATGAAACCCAAAGTTACAAAAAAAAGGTGACATCAAAGTGGCAGAACTAGCTCTATTATTTAGAGCAAATTCGGCCAAGGGCAAAAATGAAACCCAATCATCCTGATCAGCAGAAATAAAACATCTCAAATATGACTCCAAGGTCTGGTTTGTTCTCTCTGTCTGCCCATTGGTCTGAGGGTGAAAAGCAGAGGAGAAGGACAACTGAATTCCCAGCCTGGAACAGAAAGTTCTCCAAAATCTAGACACAAACTGGACTCCTCTGTCTGACACAATGTTCTCAGGAATCCCGTGCAAACGAACCACCTGTTGTAAAAACAGGGGCACCTTAGGGAGTGGTACAAGATGAACCATCTTAGAGAACCTATCACAAATCACCCAAATAACAGTCATCCTTTGAGAGACAGGCATATCAGAGATGAAATCCATTGAAATATGGGTCCATGGCCTCTTGGGGACAGGCAAAGGCATCAACAACCCACTAGAGCGAGAACACGATTTAGACCGGGAGCACGTCCCACAGGACTGCACAAAATTCCTGACATCACGAGACAAGGAGGGCCACCAAAAAAACCGACTCACCAGATCTCTAGTACCAAAAATACCTGGATGACCAACCAAAGCAGAGCAATGAACTTCAGACATCACTCTCTTCTTCCACTGGTCAGGAACATACAACTTTCCACTGGGACAACGCTCAGGTTTGTCCTCCTGGAACTCTTCCAGAGCACGTCTCAAATCGGGCGAGATGGCAGAAAGAGCTACCCCTTCGCCTAAGATGGTAGCAGGCTTGGTCACCACAGGAGAATCAGCAAAGAAGCTCCTAGAGAGGGCGTCTGCCTTGACATTCTTCATTCCAGGAAGAAAAGAAACCACAAAATAAAAACGTGTAAAAAACAAGGCCCACCTAGCCTGTCTAGGGTTCAAGCGCTTAGCCGACTCTAGGTAAATCAAATTCTTGTGGTCAGTGAGGACCACGACTTGATGCTTAGCTCCCTCCAACCAATGTCTCCACTCCTCAAATGCCCATTTCATGGCCAACAGTTCCCTATTCCCCACATCATAGTTACGTTCAGATGGAGAGAACTTTCGGGAAAAGAAAGCACAGGGATTCATTTTAGATGTTACAGGGTCCTTTTGGGACAAAACAGCTCCTGCACCAATCTCAGAAGCATCCACCTCTACCTGGAATGGAAGTGAGACATCAGGTTGCCGCAAAACCGGGGCGGAGGTGAATCTTCGCTTCAGCTCCTGAAAGGAAGAAACAGCCACCGGAGACCAATTTAACACATCAGCACCCTTCTTAGTCAAATCAGTCAATGGCTTGGCAATACTAGAAAATTTTGCTATAAATTTCCGATAAAAATTAGCAAAACCCAAAAACTTCTGGAGGGCCTTCAAAGAAGTGGGCTGAACCCAATCGTAAATGGCCTGTACCTTGGCCGGGTCCATTTCAATAGTTGACGGGGACAAAATAAATCCCAAAAAAGAAATCCTCTGTACTCCAAAAAGGCATTTAGATCCTTTGACATACAGGGAATTCTCCCTCAAGATCCGGAACACAGTCCGAATATGTTCCACATGAGAATCCCAATCCTTGGAGAAGATCAAAATATCATCCAGATAGATAATCAAAAATTTATCGACAAAATCTCGGAAAATATCGTTCATGAAGCACTGGAAGACAGAAGGGGCATTAGTGAGCCCAAAAGGCATCACCAGGTACTCAAAATGTCCCTCCGGAGTATTAAATGCCGTCTTCCATTCATCCCCATGCTTAATGCGAATAAGATTATACGCCCCCCTGAGGTCAAGCTTGGTAAACCAGCAAGCACCTTTAACTCTGGTGAATAGATCAGAAATCAGGAGTAACGGATACTGATATTTAACAGTAATTTTGTTGAGGGCACGATAATCAATACAAGGTCTTAATGATCCATCCTTTTTGGCTACAAAAAAAAACCCAGCACCTAAGGGTGACGAGGATGGTCTAATATGACCCTTCTCCAACGCCTCCTTAATATAGGATCGCATAGCCTCGTGCTCGGGTACAGATAAATTGAAGAGCCGACCCTTGGGAAATTTACACCCCGGGCTCAGTTCAATTGCACAGTCATAACTCCTATGAGGAGGCAGAGACGCAGACTCATTCTCACTAAATACATCATAAAAGTCCGCCAAATAATCAGGAACATCATGCGACTGAGGAGAGGTGGAAAACACCGAAGCCTCACTAAAGGCACACCGACAACCCCAACTCACCACAGACACAGATTTCCAATCCAAAACTGGATTATGAATTTGTAACCAGGGAAACCCCAGAACAATAGTATCATGCAGATTATGCAACACCAAAAATCTGCAATTTTCTTGATGGTCTGGGGAGACCCGCATTACCACCTGGGTCCAAAACTGAGGTTTATTTTTAGCCAAAGGAGTAGCATCAATCCCCCTCAAAGGGATAGGCGTCTGCAGAGGTGTCATCGGAAATCCACAACGTTTAGCAAAATCCAAGTCCATTAGGTTTAGGGCTGCTCCCGAATCCACAAAAGCCTTGGCGGAAAATGTGGACAGGGAGCAGATCAGAGTAATAGCCAGAAGAAACTTAGGTTGAACACCCCCAACAGAAAACGTGTGTGCAAAGCGTTTCTCTCGTTTAGGACAGACAGAAATAATATGCGAGGCATCTCCACAGAAAAAACACAACTTATTACGCCTTCTGAACTCCTGACGCTGCTCTCTGGAAAAAACTCTATCATATTGCATAGGTTCAGACATTTGTTCAACAGGTGGCAACATCTCTCGTGCAGCTTTGCGTTCGCGCAAACGCCGATCAACCTGAATGGCTAATGACATAGAATCGTCAAGACCAGAGGGAACAGGAAATCCCACCATAGTATCTTTTACGGCTTCTGACAACCCCTTCCGAAAGAGAGCAGCCAAGACTTTATCATTCCAGGTAGTAAGTACTGCCCACTTTCGGAATTTTTGACAGTACAATTCTGCAGAATCACGACCCTGGTTCAATGCCAGCAGGGTCTTTTCAGCCTGATCAATGGCATTAGGTTCGTCATACAACAACCCCAAGGCCTGAAAAAATGCGTTCACATTAGTCAGAATAGGATCATCTGGTTTCAAAGAAAACGCCCAATCCTGGGGATCGCCACGCAGCAAAGAGATGACAATTTTAACCTGCTGCGCGGAGCTCCCTGACGAGTTAGGCTTCAAGGCAAAAAATAATTTACAATTATTTTTGAAACTCAAAAATTTAGATCGATCCCCAAAAAATACATCAGGTGTAGGAATCTTTGGTTCAGCAGCATGTGAATGAGCAAGGTAGGCGGAAATTCCCCGCACTCCCGCAGTGAGCTGCTCCACACGATCAGACAATTGCTTTATCTCCATTGAGAGAAAAAAAAATTCCCCCTACGGCCTCAGAGATATAGAGGAAAAAATATACACACTTTTTTTTTTTTTTTACAATTCTTTCCTGCTACTGAGTACCCCAGGATCTGCGGTATGGCGGGTGATTCTGTTATGAATGAGTCACCGTAGGAGGCAAAAACAGAAATGCTAGCTAAGTCCAGAAAACCAGAGAAGTTGGCAGCTATCGGATTGCAGACCCCTGAACCTATCAACACAACTAGCAGTAGCCGTGGGGGGTTCCTACGATGCCCTAAACCCCTCGATCACAGCCGGAGGACTATATAACCTAAAGACAGAAAGGGAAATCTAAACTGCCCCAGAGCAGACCCCAAAGCAAAAGGCAGCCCCCAACATATAATGACGGTGAAGCAAGAAGAAAGAACACTAACACAGACAGAAAGATAGACTGAGCAAAGACGGGGCCCAAGCTAACTAGATAGGAAAGGACAGGAAGGCTGCTGTCTGCAATCCGTGAAAAACCCTATGCAAATAAGAGCCAACAAACTGACAGTGAAAAAGGCCCTGAAGACGCTAGGCTTCAAAAAGACTATGTCAGTACTCAGGAATATTCTGAAGACAGAGCAACCAGCAAAAGGAGATTCAGCTCACCCCAGCAGGGAATGGCAGAATCCAGAAAAGCAAGGCAAACAAAAACAAAACACAAATGCTAAAAGGCAAAGCAGAAAACTTAGCTTTAGAGGAGCAGGAATCAGACTGGTCTCCTAGAAGTCCACAGAGAAATCACCCGCAGGGCAAAAGGGCGTTGACAGCCTTATATCCAGTCCGTGACTCCACTCAGCCAGTCATCATCATTAGGCTCAGGTGCCTGATAATCAGGCTCATTACCTTCCTTTACCAGAATAGGGAGTTCACCAGACCTCAGTGACGAAGGGGAAAATGAACTCACAACACCCCCCCCCCCGCTCCCCATACTGTGTCCGCATCCATCTCACCTCCTCACTCCCTATACTGTGTCCTCAAATTTCTCCCCCAGCGATCATCCTTTTCTCACCTATCCTACATATAGTTTCTGGGACAACTGCTTTAAAGAATGCCCTCTCACCTTATTGTTTAGCTCAGTCGCATTTCCCTTGTACGTAGTGAACTTCCATGCACATGCCAACTAAAGTCACAGCCCTGTCTTGAAATGTTCTGTTGAGTGAAAAGGATCACAATCTATTCGGCAAGTGACTGCAAGTATACAAATCGTATACATGCAACCACTAAAACCAGCATGCAAGCTGAATCCTAAGGGCTCACACAACTAAGTGCTATCCGATGTTTTATTGGATAGCACTCGGGCCAATATTACTGTACATTATGGGGCAGTTTAGTTTGGCATGAGAAAAAAATTGCAACATGCTGCAAGTGCTATGGAATTTGGATCACACTCACCCATACAAGTCTAAGGGTGCGTGTGAAACATTGGACTGCAATGTGACATGCCAGAACTCAGACATCAGAGATGTCTTCTCCACACCTATGCTCGGATTCTCACATGCGAGAGAATCGGATCACACTAACATGACACTCGGCTCAGAGTTTGAGCCCAGTGTCATTAGCATCATCGGCCGATTCTCTTGCATGCGAGAATTATCACTTGTGCGACCCTGGCCTAAGGGCTCATTCCCACTTGCGATGAAATTGGACGAATGCAATACGATAAAATATCGGATTGCATCTGCACCAATGATATTCTATCGTGTGTGCATCTGCAATTTTTTTTCCAGCTCGGATCGTATCACGATCGGACTAGAAAAAAATCACAGTATGCTGCGATTGTAATCGGAAATCGTATTGCATCCCGCAATAGAAGTCAATGGGTGCGAGAAAAAAAACATGCGAGTGCTGTCCGATTTTTACACACCGATCACATTTGAAAAGCCTGCAAATCTTGTGCAGTGTACAGTAATATCACTGCATGACAGGTTAGAATAGAATAGATAGAATAAATATATACACATAGAATACATACTGTAGATATATAGATGTCAGTGACACACACACACATATATATATATATATAAAGGGAACACATCCTAGAACATTGTGTTTAAGTGTTCCCTTTATTTTTTTGAGCAGTATATATATTACTTAGATAGAAAAAAAAGCCAGCATTTCAGCAGCCGCGTAGTGTAAAATCACAGCAGGAGCCGACAGAATAGAAGAGATGGATTACATACAGTAAATACTGTGGTGTAGTGACCACTGTGTCCGCTAGGGGGTGCTGTGTGGATGTCTCAAGAGAGAGGATGAGTGGCAGAATACGGAAGGACTGTTATGTATCTCAAGGTGGGTGGCCTTGAGATGGAGACTGATGTGTGTGTTGATCAGCAGTGATACTGCTGAGGTGCTGTGTCAATGTGTCAGGGAGAAGTCTCCAGGTAGCTGGGGAGATGGGCGGACCCAGCAACCTACAAATCCACCCAGGGGTGTGTCTGAAAACGCCTGTAGTAAAAGGCTATGTGAGTGTGTGAAGGACCTGTGGTGAGGTCATAGTCATGTGACCTGGTAGGCGTGGCTACGGACCATATAAGGTGGCCAGGGTAGGTCACATGGGTGAATGCAGGGACCTGGTTGGTCCATTGTGGAAGATCCCGCTGGGAGATGTGGCTCCTGGCTAACAGCATGTGAAGTGGCTGTGTGTAGTGGCTGCAGAGGCGTATCTAGGCTTTCTGGCACCCGGGGCAAGAATTTGGTTCGGTGCCCCCCATCAGTACATATGCGACTTGCACAGTTAGTCATGTACCCACGAGCTGCTCTCCCTAATCCTCTCAATGTTCAGTAAAAAACTGAAAGCAGGAGGGGAAGCTCATTGTCACAGGACCATAACTATGTAAATCGCATATGAGTGAAGTGTCCATGTGATGATTACTGGAACCTGCAGAGCTGAATCCTCACAACTAATGCACTGCACACTTTTAGGATTCTCCCTTGCCGATATACAGTCATGTCAGCACAAGTATGTGATTGTATACTTCTGTCCACATTCTGACTAGACGTGCCCAACCTCGCTCTGTTCACCTTTATTGAGTGAGGCCACACACGTCTAGTCAGAATGTGACCGCATGTATTTAAATTACCGGCACAAGAGAATCCTGACAGCGTTCAGTGAGCACTGAGAGAATTCAGAAGTCTGCAGTCACATAGAATGACTGCAGACTCAGCACAAACCTGGACAACCCCTTTAATGCTCCTAACAAATAAAAACATAGAATTAGTCAGTATCACAAATAATATTTACATCTAGGTACCTTATAGATGACATCGTCTCTGAAGTTGGTCTCCTTTTCTTCTTCTTGTCCAGACCCCATGAAGAGTTTTCTCATCCACAGCCGTGTCTGCAGACGTCCATCTTCTCCGGTCTTCTGCAGCAAATCTCCACACGATCCACTTAAAGATAGAAATGTCATTATAATGCTCCTAAATAAAAATATCAGCAATATACTGTCGCCTCACACTATTCCACTCCCTCCTCATACTGTCTCCTCTAACATCCCCTCTGTTCACCATACTGTCTCCTCATATATTTACCCCCTCACTCTCTATACTGTCTGCTCAGCCAAACCCCCGACTCCCCATACTGTGTCTGCACACATCCCATCACCCTCACTCCCCATACTGTGTCCACATACATTAACCCGTTCGCTCCCCATACTGTCTGCACCCGTCCCCCATACTGTTTCCTCATACATACTCTTCATTTTGTGTCCTCAAATCTCCCCACACACACATTAAATCCACCATCTCCATTCCAAATCCCCCATCCCTCACACACAATAAATAACCCCCATCCCCACTTCAAATCCCCACACACATTAAATCCCCCATCCCCACTCCAAATCCCTCACACATATTAAATAACCCCCATCCCCACTCCAAATCTCCCACACATTAAATAACCCCCCATCCCCACTCCAAATCCCTCACACACATTAAATAACCCCCATCCCCACTCCAAATCCCCCCACACATTAAATAACCCACCATCCCCACTCCAACTCCCCACACACATTAAATAACCCCCCAACCCCACTCAAAAACACCCCATCCCTACTCCCAAATCCCCCCACACATTATATACCCCCACTCCAAATCCCCCCACGCATTAACCCCATCCCCACTCCAAATCCCCTCACACATTAAGTATCCCCATCCCCACTCATTAACCCCCCACACATTAACCCCCATCCCCACTCATTAACCCCCCCACACACATTAACTCCCATCCCCACTCATTAACCCCCCCACACACATTAACTCCCATCCCCACTCATTAACCCCCCCACACACATTAACCCCACACACACATTAACCCCCATCCCCACACATTAACCCCCCCACACACACATTAACCCCCATCCCCACTCATTAACCCCCCACATATTAACCCCCATCCCCACTCATTAACCCCCCACACATTAACCCCCATCCCCACTCATTAACCCCCCATCCCCACTCATTAACCCCCCACACATTAACCCCCCACAAATTAACCCCCATCCCCTCATAAACCCCCCACACATTAACCCCCCACACAAATTAACCCCATCCCCTCATTAACCCCCATCCCCACTCATTAACCCCCCCACACATTAACCCCTCCACAAATTATCCCTCAACCCCACTCATTAACCCCCCCACACACATTAACCCCCATCCCCACTTATTAACCCCCTTCCCTACATTAACCCCCATCCCCACTCATTAACCCCCCACACACATTAACCCCCCCCACACATTAACCCCCATCCCCACTCATTAACCCCCCACACACATTAACCCCATCCCCACTCATTAACCCCCCACACATTAACCCCCATCCCCACTCATTAACCCTCCCACACATTAACCCCCATCCCCACTCATTAACCCCCTTCCCCACATGAACACCCCCCATCTTCGGTGTCTTCAGCTCCACAGTGGAGCACTTACCACCAGCGTTCGCTCTGGGCGCCGGGGAGTGACGTCAGCAGTGTGATCACATGACCTGATCATGCTGCTGGCGTCGCTCTGGCCCGGTGGTCAGAGCTTCAATTGTACTGGCGTCTGTATAGACGCCACTACATTTACTCCCTGGGAGCCGGCTCACGCACCTTCTCTGCGCCAGCTGTCAGCTTGACAGCTGACACAGAGAACCGCCGACTCTCAGGCCCGGGGGGGGCGGCAGAATGCAGCCGCCAGGGAGGACACTGCGGACCGCTGCATTTGGCGGCCCGACTGCGCCCCCCTGCCGGCTGCCCCCCCGTAGATACGCCCCTGAGTGGCTGGACGTGCCTATGTAACCACAGGGAGGACAGAGTGAAGCTCTGTCAAGGATGCTATGCTGTGCATATGAACTTTATGTTGCGGGTTATGGTTTATGATGCCTGAATAAACCACACGGACTGAGATTGTTTTATGGAAAACCCGTGTCGGTTGTGATTATTTGGCTGCCAAGCGAGAATTCCCTATCTGAATGACAGCGCTACCTCACAATACATATAGAATAGGTAGATCTATTGAACTTAGTGACAATACAATTAGCACAGTGTGTGTGCAGCTTACTATACATGTATTTAATTAATAAAAGATTATTTTTCTGAAAAAAATGGTGTTGGCTCCCGCATTATTTTGTTAGCCAGCAGAGGGAAAGCCTACGGCTGGGGGCAGATGTTTATTGCCTGGGAAGGGGGTAATACCCACGGAACATCCCAGGTGTAGTGCAGCAGTGTCCACACTGTGCAGGGATGCGCTGCTCTGCCTTCATGCAAGACTATAACTGACACACCCAAACCCTTTACTGCAGGGCCTTTAACTTGAATCTGTGGCCATGGGCCACATGGAAAACCCGGAGCCGGGAGGAAACGGACCAACCTCACTACCTTCCTGTAGTCCGTTTCAAAAATAAAAGCCCATGACAGGTTTTTCCTAACTCTGCCTTGGACAAATAACTTACCCTAAGCTATGCTTACTTTTATTCTGCATTGCAATCACAGCTATGCCTGCGACTGCAATGCACTCCCACGGCCTCCATATGGTTCTTTGCACATCCTGGGGGACACTTAGTGACTCTCGCATATAACACCAGTCACAGCCTCGCATACTCCCCCGTTCAAACTTGTGGGGTTGAACATTTGTCACCATACAGGGGGCCCGTGACGAGGCATCCACATTTCCCTGCGACTTCCCGGCTCGATGTTCCACTGAAACACTGAAGTTTTGTGGGGACAGGAACCATCTGGTGACTTGAGCATTCATCCAGATGAGCAAATAATAGCGTAGGGACTCCAAGGCCCACTTGATCGCCAAGCACTCCTTCTCCACCATGCAATAATTTTTCTCTGCCAGGGTCAGTTTCCTGCTCAAGTAGGTGACTCTTCCCTGTTCACCTCCTGTGACAGCACTGCTCCTAGGCCTACCTCTGAGGCATCTGTCTGCACGATAAATGTTTCCTTGAAGTTGGGGCTGATGAGGACCGGCTGTTCACACAATGCCGACTTCAAGGACTGGAATGCTTCCATCGCTTGAGGATTCCACTGGACCATAACTGACTTCTTACCTTTTAATAGGTCAGTTATGGGTGCCGATTTCCCTGCAAAATTGGGTATAAACAGACGGTAGTACCCAATGATGCCAAGAAATCTCCTCACCTGTTTGGTACTCAACAGCTTGGGCCAGTTGTGGGTGGCCTCGATCTTGTTTATTTGGGGTTTGATAACCTAACGGCCGATCACATAACCTAAGTACTGGGCTTTCGTGAATCCTATCGCGCATTTCTTTGGGTTTGCTGTTACTTATTTTCCACCATAATTTGCAAAATAAATCTTGCCAAATCAGACAAGGTGATTTTCTGGATATGTTTTCTCATTTTGACTCTCATAGTTGTGGTCTACCTATGATGTCAATTACAGGCCTCTCTCATCTTTTTAAGTGGGAGCACTTGCACAATTGGTGGGTGACTAAATACATTTTTCCCCTCACTGTAATAGAAATATATATCAAGAATAGTTGCATTTGTGATATAAAAGACAGTCAGTAGATGGCAGCAGAGTTCAACTCTTTTCTTTTCCCCCTTTTTTTGTACCAATGATGAAATTGTATGATATTTCAGGGGGATTTTCAAGCCCTCATGGCCCAAAAGAGTAAGTGCAGAGAGGAAACAATGACTCCGCAATCCCCAGGCAGGGAGCAGATCTCACTACTGCAGCTCAAAGCGCCCCAGCACACTGCAAAGCCCTGTCTTCAATATGGCGCTGGCTGAGGGGAGGGACACCAGGGCGCCACGACATCAGCCCCAGTCCGGGTAAGCCCAATCCTCACCCCGGGGGGCGGAGGGGGAGAAAAGCTGGTGGTAGCCGCCGCACTTCCTGGTGGTAGATAGGTCCGGAGTCTCCCTGAGAGGGCACGTGATACCGACCTCCTAGGGAGGCAGAGGGGAGCCTGAAGTGCTCTAGAAAAGCCCACACCGCCGGGTCCGCAGCACCTGGGATCCAGGGGGAGATGAGGGGGGTACACTGTCGGGCAGGAGCAGAGATAGGGGTCTCCGTGAGGGGACCGCAACCACACCCTCTGTACCTCAACTACAGTCGCCGCTGCCTCCGCATACGCCCTGCTGGTGAGAGCACTAGGCGGGAAGATGGCATCCTCTCTCTCCTTGTTAGCCCCTCAGGGTCCCACATGGACGGCAACCGTCTCCCTACAGCTCCCAAATCCCTCCCAAAAGACACCAAGGGCCACCTCCTTGACTTTGAGGGAATCACCATTTGAAAAGAAAGCTCTTTCCTCAGTTTTCCCTAGATTAAACGAAGGCTCATGGAGGACACGTTCTCTCTTCAAAGCAGCCAAAATAATCCATATACCTAATTTGTGTCTGTGCACAATGAGTCATCCACAGCTCAACAGTAACTTAGGTATCCATAGTTACTACCAATAGCAGCTAACTGACTATATGCGTGGGCGTAACCATGGATACCTAAGTACTCTAAGGCCCTGTACAGGAGTTAAGTGACATATCTAATAAGGAGAGGAGCTCTCCCTGGTGACGAATTAAGGCATAAGCCTTTTTTGAACGTTAGCCTGTGAGGCAACGCTGTGCGGCAACACTGTGAGGCAACACTGTGAGGCAACATTGGGAGGCAACACTGTGAGGCAACATTGGGAGGCAACATTGCAAAAAATGGATCAAATTGATTGCGCTGCTGCACGTAGAGAAGTGAATCGCATACGGACGCGTAACCTGCGTGTTAATGAAACAAAAGATGAACAAAATTGTTGAAGAACTGCTGATGCAGCCTGACAGAGGGCGTCCAGAACAAGAGAAACGAATGAAGTAACTGAATCACGTAAAACATATGCTGCACGACAACGAGCAACACGCAATGCACAAAGTGATATACAAATTTCACAAAAACGAGAACAAGTTAGAAGATGTGTCCAAAATGCAAGCGCCACTCGACGACGGCAAGTTACATTTGCCGCTAGAGGGCTTCTTAATCAAATTGATGAGACACGTATTGAAGAGCACTATGCTGGCGAACCAACATTTCGATGTCAGTTATGCTAATCTAAAAATTTCAAAGACGAAATGGTGCAGGACAAAACATTCCCTTCCTGCTGCAAGCGAGGGCGCATCCAATTACGTCCCATTCGTATGGATGATCAATTAGTCAAGTTGATGAAAGGAGAGCATCAGCACTCCAATAACTTTATGGCTAATATGAGGCAATACAATAGCTCTCTTGCTTTGGCATCAATGGGAGCACAAGTAGTGCCACCTCATGGGCATGGTCCATACTGTTTTCGAATTCATGGACAAATTTACCACAGAACTGCCCCATTGCATCCTGCTGTGGGTAGTACTCCCAAGTATGCCCAGATTTATATCTTGGACAGCGAAGAAGCACTAAGTACAAGAAGTCAAGCAAATAAAAAGTGCCTCCCAGCACTGCTGTCATCTCTTGGAGAGAAAATGAAAGCAAATAACCAACTCGCAAGAGCCTTCACAATAAGGGAATTTGAAAGAGCGGAAGAGAGGATTGCTGAATTAGAAAATCGTGAGCCACTCGAAATAACAATGTCAATTATAAATAACTACAATGATGACCAGAGGCGCTACAATGCACCAAGGTGCAATGAAGTAGCTATAATTTATCAAAATGCATTGGGTGAACCACCATTTAATAGGGACATCAGAGTTCACCTGAAAAGTGAAAACCAAACAGTTCAAATTAGCTTTCTTCACATAAAGTGTGATGCAATGACATATCCACTTCTATTCCCATATTGGGACAGTGGATGGACAATAAATTTGACAACTCCAATTGCCCTAAGTGTGCAACATCAAGGAATTGGTGACATTCATCTACCATCCATACCAGTGGATCAAGATCGACAAGAAAAAAATCACCCTGTTGCAGTACTATACAGGCTTGCCATTCATGACAAGTTCAATCCCTTTTTAAATGCTGTGAAGTTGACGCAACAATTTATCGTTGACAGTTATGTCAAAATTGAATCCGGCATGATTGAATATATTAAACAAAATCAAAAGGCTTTACGCGTCGACAGTTATGCCGGCATTATGGATCACATCCATAATGCTGCGTTACACCAAGGGCTAAAAGCTGGGACACCAGTAATTTTACCATCCAGTTTCATTGGAAGCCCAAGAGCTATGCAGGAAATTACCAAGATGCCATGACAGTTGTCCAAAAATTCGGTTCATTTCCTTTACTCGTGCACTTTCTTCATGGATAGCGCTATCGAATAGCTCTACCCGAACAGTATTAGCGACAGAACTTTTTCATACACAAGATAGGAGTGGCAGGAGAGGTACTCCAGGTAGTTATGTTTGCTGTTAGTCTGGTGCGTGATTACATCCCATTGCGAGGTCAGTCTGATGCGTGGTTACTCCCCATTGCGTGGTTCGTAATTCCAGCGCGCGCAATCACTCGTCTTTTATTAATTAAATACATGTACAGTAAGCTGCACACACACTTCACTAACTGTATATCTACCTATTCTATTTGTATTTACTGTATGTAATCCATCTCCCCTATCCTGTTGGCTCCTGCTGTGATTTTACACTGTGCAGCTTCTGAATTGCTGGCTTTTATTCTATCTATATATACAGCTCTGGCAAAAATTAAGAGAACACTGCAAAATTTTCATTTTGTCTGATTTTTCTCTTTATACGCATATTTTTGAGTAAATTGTAAATTGCTCTTTTATTCTATAAACTACTGACAACATGTCTTCGAATTTCCAAGCACGAAATTTTGTATTTATTTTCAGAAAATGAGAAATCGTCAAAATAACAAAAAAATGCAGTGCTTGCAGACCTCAAATAATGCTAAGAAAACAAGTTCATAATCATTTAGAAACAACAATACTAATGTTTTAAATCAGGAAGAGTTCAGAAATCAATATTTGTGGAATGACCATGATTTTTAAACACAGCTTTCATGCATGTTGGCATGCTTTCCACCAGTCTTTCACACTGCTTTTGGGTGACCTTATGCCACTCCTGGTACAAAAATTTAAGCAGTCCTTTGTTTGATGGCTTGTGATTATCCATCTTCCTCTTGATTACATTCCAGAGATTTTCAATGGGGTTCAGGTCCGGAGATTGGGCTGGCCATGACAGGGATTTGATGTGGTGGTCCTTCATCCTCACATTGATTGACTTAGCTGTGTGGCATGGCGCATTGTCCTGCTGGAAAACCCAGTCATCAGAGTTGGAGAACATTGCCTGAGCAGAAGGAATCAACTGTTTTTCCAGGATAACCTTGTATATGGCTTGATTCATACTTCCTTCGCAAAGATTAACCTGCCCAATTCCAGCCTTGCAGAAGTATCTCCAGAACATCACCGATCCGCCAACAAATTTCACAGTGGGTGCAAGACACTGTGATTTGTATGCCTCTCCAGGTCTCTGTCTAACCATTAAACGACCAGGTGTTGGGCAAAGCTCAAAATTAGACTCATCATAGAAGATTACCTTACTCCAATCCTCTATGGTCCAATCCTTATGGTCTTTGGCAAACTTCAGCCTGGCTCTCCTTTGCTTCTCATTGAAGAAAGGCTTTTTTATACCTTTAAATGACTTGAGCCCTGCCTCTAGGAGCCTGTTACAAACTGTTCTTGCTGTGCACTTCACCCCAGCTGCCATTTGCCATTCCTTTTTAAGTCACTTAATGTCATCCTGCGGTTGCTGAGTGACAAATGAGAATAAGATTAGAAACGGCAAAGAGAGGGGCGCAATAACGCAGTTACCAAATTAACAATTAGTTTACTGTAAGGTAAAATTCTCACCTTTACACATTGTGAGTATGCACAGCACATATAGTAAGTATGATAGGTGTAACAACCCTGCTGGCATCACTGCATGGCCTCCCATTCCCCGCACACCAACTTACTTTCTGCTTCAAGCCATGCTGTGAACTCTGTCTGTTGCCAGCCCTGAGCTCCAGGTGCTATGCCTCTTGTTTTCCTGCTTGATCTCCATGTTTCCTGACTGTGTGTATAGGGGGGCGGCGCCTGAACTCTCTGGTTCTAATGCAGTCAGGGTGCACCTGTGTAATATGTCCCTTACCAATCACCTAGAACCCTTGACTATTTAGTTTCGCCACAACCACTGACTTTTGCCTGAGCAATGTCTATACTCAGTTAGTATCTTGCTGCTGAGGAAGCCAGGCCCTGTTCTGTGTATCTCCTTCTCTGTAGGAATACTCTTTGTCTCACTTTGTACCTTGTCCACCTGCCAGGAGGCAGAATATCCTGGCCCTTGAGTCTTGTTCCCAGTACCTTGTCTGTACTCTGTCCGCCTGCCAGGAGGCAGAATATCCTGGTCCTTGTGTCTTTGTCCCTGAGTCTCTGTCTGAACTTAGTTTTACCTCTGTCTGTCAGTCTCCTTGTCTGTGGTTCCTTCTCTGCCGTGTCTTTCCTTGTGTCCTCCCTATCTGTGCGTCTGCACCCTTGCAGCTCTGTCTGCACGGCTCCCTAGCCGCTCGGTCTGCACGGCTCCCTAGCCGCTCTGCCTGCTCAGCTCCTTGGCCGCTCGGCTCCTTGGCCGCTTGGCTCCTGAGCCGCTCTGCCTGCACGTCTCCTTAGCCGCTCTGCCTGCACGGCTCCTTAGCCGCTGTGCCCGCTCGGCTCCTTAGCCGCTGTGCCCGCTCGGCTCCTTAGCCGCTGTGCCCGCTCGGCTCCTTAGCCGCTGTGCCCGCTCGGCTCCTTAGCCGCTCTGCCCGCTCGGCTCCTTAGCCGCTCTGCCCGCTCGGCTCCTTAGCCGCTCTGCCCGCTCGGCTCCTTGGCCGCTCTGCCTGCTCGGCTCTTTGGCCGCTCTGCCTGCATGGCTCCTTAGCCGCTCTGCCTGCACGGCTCCTTAGCCGCTCTGCCTGCACGGCTCCTTAGCTGCTCTGCCCGCACGGCTCTTTAGCCGCTGTGCCCACTCGGCTCCTTAGCCGCTGTGCCTGCCCGGCTCTCTTGCCGCTCAGCCTACTCCCCACTCCTGCCTATATCCATACCTGCACCTCCTGTGTGAACAGGTCCAAATCCTGTTCCAGCATACACCACTCCCTCCTGCCTACACCTGCTGTGTGAACAGGTCCCTACCTGCCCCTTCTCATACCACACCAGTCTGTCCTGTGTCTCCAAGCCGTGCCCGCCTGTCCTGTGTCTCCAAGCCGTGCCCGCCTGTCCTGTGTCTCCAAGCCGTGCCCGCCTGCCCAGTGTCTCAGCCGTGCCTGTCGTGTCTACCTGCCTGCCTTTCTATAGCTTCTGTCAAAGTGACTTGTCCCCAAGTGGGACCAGCAGCCACAGCCAGACACCACCCTGGAGTGGCACCCGACAGCTATCTGCCGCACAAGCCTGACCTCACCATCAGAGGCTCCAGTGAAGACCGAGGTAGCTGTCATAGTCACGCCCCTTCCAGGGTAGTCTGGTTTGTGGCACAGTGGGGCCACAAACCCCCAGCTCGCGCCATTCAGCCAAGGCGCGAGCGTGACAGTTTGCTCAGGCCATGGTCCCCGCTGAGTCCCATGTCCTTTCGCTCTCGGAACAAGATGAGCTTTTTTGCCAGTATGGGCAACGAAATAAATTTACCCGGTCTGAAGCCCAATCCTTCACTGCTCCACCCACCATTGTGGTCTCCAATAGACTGTTTGCTCAACTAGAGGCTGGCATACCTAAAGTTGAACCTCCCTCGGACCCGCCAAGATATGATGGGGACCCTAAGCAGTGTCGTGCCTTTATGGAGCAGTGCCTACGCTATTTTCAATGGCATGCTCCCTACTTCTCCAGCGATCGGGTAAAGGTAGGATTACTAATGTCCTACCTAACAGGAGATGCATTACAGTGGTTTAACCCCCTTTGGGAAGCGGGGGATCCTATCACCTTGAGCTTACCGGCCTTCCTGGTGGCCTTCTGCAAAGCCTTTGACAAGCCAAATACAGTGTCTCCTGAAGAGTCTTCCCCCACAAGCTTCCAGAAACGGACCAGACGAAGAGAACCCGAGGCTAAATCGTCTCATCCGTCTATGACCGTCCATGACCCACCTGTTCCACCACCTGCCAAGACAGCCCCCCGTGCAAGATCCAAGAGGTCTAAGAAAAAGGGGCTGGCTAGGTTGTCGCCAGAGTCCATTCCTGAGAAGGAACATCCTGACGGTCTCTGCCCTGTGAAGCCAAATCTCCAGAACCTTGGGTCAGTAGGAGAGACTGCCCTTGGTGAGAGTACCTCCACTCCACTAAAGTCTGTGACTGTTCCGGTGCCTTGTGGGAGTTTCGGCCCTGCAGTTGTATGTAAGCTGCAAGCCAGACGGAGTCTGTGTTGGGTTCCTGTTCCACAGTTCCAGAATCCTTTGAGGGTGTTTGGTGATGGCCGAGCCCTACTTGTGAACAGTCCAGTACTGAGGGGTCAACTACAACTCCTAATCGGAGCGTTATACACAAAGACATTTATTTTCCACCTGCTGTCCAGTTTGCCCACTGGTCGTTCGGAGCCGGGTACTCTACTGCCCCTTCCGGTCCAAAGACCCAGCGTGGTGCTGCATTTGGAACTACCTAGCCAACAGAGGTTCCTAGTTCCACTACTGCAAGGCCAGTCTTCTGTATTGTCACCTTCTCCACCTGATCTGTCGGTTATTAAGTCATGGTGTGCTGACGTCACTGAAGAAAAAAAAGCAGTGGCGCCCTCTCCGCACACCTCCGATGACCTGTCCCCAGGAACATCCCTGTCGCTTGATTGTCTTCCCCAGGATAGTGGGCTGAAGATGGATCTTGAGTGGATGCCCTCGGCTCCTCTATGGCCTGTGGGTGAAGGTCCCAGGATTAAGCAGTACTCCTTCCCCAACTTGAAAGAAGTGGCCCAGTCTTTTCCGGGTAACAGGCGGAAGTGGCTCCCCGTATGTATGCCTCCAACTTCCATGTGGCAGGTGGACGAAGAGGTGAGAACAGTGGCCTATGTATCTCCGTTTTTTACCCATCTGGAGGAGGAGGTCCAATTTTCTTGGAATAACAGCCTAAAAATTGACTCTGTGCAGGTGTCTTCAGTTTGTAGCTGGCCGGCTGATGTAGGGGCGAAGTCTGAAGCTGCCAGGGCCCCGCTTTTCGCCAATCTGAAGGAAGAAGTCCTTGTACCCTCTGTGTTGGAAACTGACTCCCTTGGACACCAAGAAACCGGGCAATCTGGGATTCCTGATGGCACACATAATCTATTTGACCTGATGAATATCATGTTAGCCTGGACTGTGTGTGGTCCCACACTCCTTCTGCAGGTCATTCTGGCAGGCTTGAGGAAGAGGGGCCGTAAAGGGGGGGTACTGTAACAACCCTGCTGGCATCACTGCATGGCCTCCCATTCCCCGCACACCAACTTACTTTCTGCTTCAAGCCATGCTGTGAACTCTGTCTGTTGCCAGCCCTGACCTCCAGGTGCTATGCCTCTTGTTTTCCTGCTTGCTCTCCATGTTTCCTGACTGTGTGTATAGGGGGGCGGAGCCTGAACTCTCTGGTTCTTATGCAGTCAGGGTGCACCTGTGTAATATGTCCCTTACCAATCACCTAGAGCCCTTGACTATTTAGTTTCGCCACAACCACTGACCTTTGCCTGAGCAATGTCTATACTCAGTTAGTATCTTGCTGCTGAGGAAGCCAGGCCCTGTTCTGTGTATCTCCTTCTCTGTAGGAATACTCTTTGTCTCGCTTTGTACCTTGTCCACCTGCCAGGAGGCAGAATATCCTGGCCCTTGAGTCTTGTTCCCAGTACCTTGTCTGTACTCTGGCCGCCTGCCAGGAGGCAGAATATCCTGGTCCTTGTGTCTTTGTCCCTGAGTCTCTGTCTGAACTTAGTTTTACCTCTGTCTGTCAGTCTCCTTGTCTGTGGTTCCTTCTCTGCCGTGTCTTTCCTTGTGTCCTCCCTATCTGTGCGTCTGCACCCTTGCAGCTCTGTCTGCACGGCTCCCTAGCCGCTCTGTCTGCACGGCTCCCTAGCCGCTCTGCCCGCACGGCTCCTTAGCCGCTCTGCCCGCACGGCTCCTTAGCCGCTCTGCCCGCACGGCTCCTTAGCCGCTCTGCCCACACGGCTCCTTGGCCGCTCTGCCCGCTCGGCTCCTTGGCCGCCCTGCCGGCTCGGCTCCTTGGCCGCTCTGCCGGCTCGGCTCCTTGGCCGCTCTGCCGGCTCGGCTCCTTGGCCGCTCTGCCGGCTCGGCTCCTTGGCCGCTCTGCCTGCACGGCTCCTTGGCCGCTCTGCCTGCCCGGCTCTCTTGCCGCTCAGCCTACTCCCCACTCCTGCCTATATCCATACCTGCACCTCCTGTGTGAACAGGTCCAAATCCTGTTCCAGCGTACACCACTCCCTCCTGCCTACACCTGCTGTGTGAACAGGTCCCTACCTGCCCCTTCTCATACCACACCAGTCTGTCCTGTGTCTCCAAGCCGTGCCCGCCTGTCCTGTGTCTCCAAGCCGTGCCCACCTGTCCTGTGTCTCCAAGCCGTGCCCACCTGCCCAGTGTCTCAGCCGTGCCTGTCGTGTCTACCTGCCTGCCTTTCTATAGCTTCTGTCAAAGTGACTTGTCCCCAAGTGGGACCAGCAGCCACAGCCAGACACCACCCTGGAGTGGCACCCGACAGCTATCTGCCGCACAAGCCTGAACTCACCATCAGAGGCTCCAGTGAAGACCGAGGTAGCTGTCGTAGTCACGCCCCTTCCAGGGTAGTCTGGTTTGTGGCACAGTGGGGCCACAAACCCCCAGCTCGCGCCATTCAGCCAAGGCGCGAGCGTGACAATAGGGGAGCTGCAGATGGCATCGGCCCAGCGAAGGATCTTCAATTCTGGTAGGATATTCAAGATGCCGACAATTTCGCGCTCCTCCAAATTCAGGCATGGGAATCACAGAGTACAATCATGGCTATGTACTTGAGGAAGTGGACAGGACGTCGACAAAACGCATAGTTTTATAGCCCTGAATAAAGTATGCAACTCTTATGAACTCTGTGGTTCCCTTGCCTGATTTTGGAGGAGCGCAGAATTGTCAGCATCTTGAATATCCTATTAATGCAAGGAGGAAAATAGAGCAGACGGGTGAATAAAGTAAAAAAGTCGTTATCTTTATTAATTTAGTACAAACAAGTGTACTAGCAAATGGTAATGAATAAAATCATGAGAGAAGCAACACCGCAGGATAAAAGAACAGAAACCCCCGGGCATAAGAGCAGCCACCATGCATGACGTGGCATACAAGTGCACATAATTCAATGGTAAGTAACACCACACCGCGTCCACCTGAACAGTACTACACCGCAATGTGTGAGTATGGAAATGTACCAAAAGCACTAAGTGCGCCAAATGTAAATAGCTTCCCTTGAGAAAGCGTGTGTTTAAACACGCGAAACGCGCGTCGGGCTTGCCCCTCACCTGGCCCCGGACTTATTCAGCCCTTGCCTCCACCCCTGGTAAGATACCGCTATTTACATTTGGCGCACTTAGCGCTTTTGGTACATTTCCATACTCACACATTGCGGTGTAGTACTGTTCAGGTGGACGCTGTGTGGTGTTACTTACCATTGAATTATGTGCACTTGTATGCCACGTCATGCATGGTGGCTGCTCTTATGCCCGGGGGTTTCTGTTCTTTTATCCTGCGGTGTTGCTTCTCTCATGATTTTATTCATTACCATTTGCTATTACACTTGTTTGTACTAAATTAATAAAGATAACGACTTTTTTACTTTATTCACCCGTCTGCTCTATTTTCCTCCTTGCATTAATAGATTGTTTTTGGAGTGGGTGTTTTGGGCTTCTGGCCCAAGGGGGGCTGTTTGTACAGCCTCACCTTTTTGTTGACATCCAGATAATGTCACTGAGGTTTGTGCGTTTACTATCTTGAATATCCTGTCCAGAATTAGAATAACACTAGCTTGGCCCGTGCAAAATTTTTGCACATTGGTCATTGGGGGCGTAGGCAATTTCAGAAAAAGCAAGCTGGTCAAATGTAAATGTATTTCATGAGCTGATGAACACAGACAGGTATTTATATATGTAGCTTGTTAATACAATAGTTTGATAAGTAGAGGCCAAAAAATGTTTTCCGGTTGAGGTGGGTTTTTTGCCTTCCCCAGGATCAACAATACAGAACAGCTGCACTAAAAATAGGCTGAACTAGATGGACATAAGGTCTTCCTTCAGCCTTCAAAACTATGTTACTAGGTGCCACCTGCAGTTCATTGTGTCTTTCTGCAGGTTTATGAAAATGAATGTTTAAACTGTATTTAGTGCTAAAATCGTGAATGTGTGGTTTGTGTGGCTGTTTTCTTGCTGAAGGGAGCAAATGTACCTTTCAAATGGTGTATCATGTGAGTGTGTAGGGCAAAGTAATCAGCAAAAAAGCAGTGCATGTTTACAGATATGTTGATAGTGTGCTTTGGGGAACTGTGGTGCCACTTGCAGGTCATTTTTCCTTACTGCAGGTTAAGTAGAATGAGGTATACTCTAGTTGGAATTCAACTGACACTGGAATGGAATGGCTGTCAGACGTGTAGAGAAGCTGATTTTTATAAAACTGTGCAGTGGTCTCTTAATTTTTGCCAGAGCTGTATATGTTTTGGAGAATATTTCCTTTGAAAACGATGTGTAAATGACAGAGAAGTGCTCTATGTAAAAGCTCATGTTAAAATCGCATTGCAATCAGATAGCAATCACACTGCATTCGGATGTAAATCGGATGCTAGGTGTGAAAAATCGGATTGTACTCGCAAAAAAAAAACGCATGACACTCGTCCGACTATCCTGCATCAAAACCGGACAGATTTTAAAATTGCTAGTGTGACTCCAGCCTAATAGCGTGTAATGTGCAACACTTGCTGAAAATTTCTCAAAGGTGAACAACCCCTCAATCCTGTAATTTATTACTGTTTTCTGTTATCAATCCCATGATAAATCAGTACAGCGTTACACGACCAGCTACCGTCAGTATCGTCTCTCTTTTCCCCCTTTATTCCCCTAAACAAGAGTACATAAGTATACAATCAGTGAGCGTATACTGTAATCTCCTATATTATAATGGTGTGACAGGAGCTGTGCATTCATCATCATATTCTGTGATAGCTGTTTAGTCCCCCTCCCACCTTCTAACTGAAATAGTGCCCCCTCCCCTGAAGAACATAAAGCCAGGAGAGGCACCATGAGATTAGATGACATAATTGAAGAGGTGACCATAACGCAGCATTCACATGTCCATATGAAACGTCTGAGTGCAGTTAGATTTTTAAATTGGGCAGCACACAACCTATTCTGACTCTGCTGGCTGCAAAATCCCAAGTGTTCTAACTATCAGCTTCTAGATAATTGTGTAACTTGTACTTACACCACCAGGCGTCCTCAGTAGTTTTATCTCCACTGGCAATGAAACTGTAGAAAGACCAGGAGAAACGATGCTGTTTTCTTCCAAAATCATGTATTAGTTTACAATGGACAGTAGGTAAATAGGAGTAATATTTACAGGGGAGTACACATGCATCTTAAGTAATGGTTGCTGTAGGCTAAACTGAAGAAGAAGGGAGGAGCAGCCTAATACAGAGCTCAACTACAGGAGGGACATAGGGACAATTTTCACACAGTCTAATGCTACCTTGCAACAACAGGGAATTTTGCTGATTGGAGGAAAAACTAAACACAGAGAAATATACATTACAGGTTGTTCCATTCATGGGACACAACACTCCCCATCTGAAATCTTCAGATTTCATAAGTCCTTGTGCGAGATAAGGAGACGACTGTGTCCCTCGACGTCGTGAAACCTGCAATGAGAGAAGAAAAACTATGCAACAAAATGGAGAAATCAAGTCCATACTTGTAGTAAACGTAGACCTTGAATAAAGAATGAAAAATGAGTCCAATAGGAAACCCATCTTAGGATTGGGGAAGCCGCAATATGCCAACTCTTCCACCAACCCAACAGTAGAAGTTCCAGTCCACAAGGGGAAGTTTAAAGTTCAGTTGGACACCGATAGTCCTGTGTCCTAGCACAGCAGTAGCATGCAAAGGTATGTTCCCCGCCATGGCAGAGTCCAGCAACAAAGTTACGTTCATGTGACTCCTGTTCGAAGGATCCAGCAAACTGAAGCACTTGCAGAGGTTCCTGCGGCTGTATTCTTCTTAAATGCATCGTAAGAAACGTAGACTTGTCTCTTGATGACGGTTGAAAGAATCTTTAAAGAACTACGGTGCAGGGCTTGGAGTTGCTGTTAGGCCTTTAGGGACTTCTTCCCCGTCTCCCACCTTTGCTGTCTCTGAGACGGTAACATAGTGTTCCTGTTGATGCCCTGAGTAGCGCGCTGTCTCAGTGATGCCCTGCCTTGAGGTGCGATGGGTGTTTTGAACCCAAGAGGACCGTGGATGGTGTTTTGAACAGGCGAAGCTCCTCGTTCGATAGGAAGTTCATCACAGGGTGATGCTTGGGAAGTGAACGTGTCTTGTTCGACATACGGCAGTATGCTGAGGCTGCATTGCGTGGGGCAAATGCTAGCACCATCGGTAAGAGGTAGTCTGTTGAGAGAGGGGCTCTCAATCTGAGCACTTAAGTCTAGCACGGCTTCGGTTTGACCAGGCTTGTGATGGAGATAGGTGTCAAAGGCTGGGAACTTCGCAGTTGCTTGCTGTGAATCTGATGGCCACTCAGTCTTTGTGGGAAGAGAAGGTGAGGGAGCTACCCAGCTGTTATAGTTGTAGTCGGTGGGTTTGATGCTCATGACCCTGATGATCACCTTGTCTTCCACTGTAGGTGGTAAGTTGTTGTCCTTCGTAGAAGGATCGAGTGCCATTATCTTGAGGTTGTAGTCTCGAGGATAAAGCAGAATTGAATTGTCAGATGGTTGTTGTTGACACTTAATGTCGTTTGACTTCTCCTCTATCCAGTAGTGATGTGGGTCTGGCAGAGGGAACAAGTCATGGTGATCTCACGTGATAAGGGTTTTGTAAGAGGAGATGTTGCTTGGATCCTGTGTCTGGACGCTACAGACATTGCCGATGATAACCCAGCCTAGCTCGAGGCACTGGGCATACGGTTCATTGAGTAGTCCGTGAATTTGTTGACGCATCTTGTGCAGTCGTATAATGACTCTGCTGAGGAGAATTAGGATGTCTGCCTTGTCGTCCAGGGGTGGCATCTCTTTGACTATCATTCTGAGATGAGGATGCTGAAGAGCGACTTCTGGCGTTGAGATTTCTTCCCTGCTGAATGGAATTTGGTTACACTCAACAAGCGTGGGTAGTGGTATCTCCATGGCGTCCTTCTTAAGAGAAGTTATTATGAGGGCACTGGCCCTTCTTCCAGAGGTTATTATAGCGCTGCTGCAGGTGCCCAAAGTGTAAGGATAGACGTCTCCTTTTAAGTCGAACAAGTCAAAGAGTTCTGACCTGGCCAGTGATTTGTTGCTCTGATCGTCAAGACTAACGTACACCTTGACTGCCTTCTCTGGATGACCCCTGGGATACACCCTTGCCAGGCAAATCTTCGCACAGGACTTGTCTTGAAGACCTTCTCCTCAGACTTCGGTGCATGAGGAAGATACCGCAACTTGGCTTGTCACTTGGTCTGAACTCTCCCTGCCATGGCTTGTGGTGGGAGAAGGTGTACACGCAGAGTCAGGCTGTGATGGATGGATTGCTTGTACGTGGTTTTCGCTGTCACACTCTAGACACTTGATGGCGATGACACAGTCCTTTGCAAGATGTTCGGTAGAGGCGCAGCACCTGAAGCATACTCCAAACTCCTTCAAGAGCTCCTTTCGTTCTTGAAGGGGTTTCTTCCTGAAGCCGATGCACTTCTTCAGGGAATGTGGCAATTTGTGAATTGGGCTCTGGTGGTTTGGATTTTCCACCTTCTCACCTTCATTGCCTTTGTCTGGCGCTGATGTCGGTGTAAGCAGAACTTCTGTCTTTTTTGCAGACACCGGACCGCTGCGGTTACTGTTGTGAGAGCACGAACTCTTGTACTTAGGGGATAATGCAGAGCTGCTGGTTTCTTCATAGCAGAAGCTGGGGTTGGTTTTGCACTCTGCAATCTCCTTGATGAAGTCACAAAAGAAGGAAAATGGAGGAAAAGAAGCTTGATTGGCTCTTTTGTATTTTGACCCAATAGTGGTCCACTTCTCTTGTATATTGTATGGCAGCTTAGAAACTATAGGGATAACGCCCCGAGCGGTATCCAGGGAGCCGAGACCAGGTAGGTGCGTGTCTGCCTTTTCTAACTGGAGCTCTAGGAGCAGGTAACTGAGCTCTAGGAATTTTGAACTGTCCTTGCCGGATATTTTGGGGAATCCTGTAGACGCTTAAACAGTGCATTCTCTATGGCTTCAGGAATGCCAAAGCTACGTTCTAATCTGTCCCATGCAGCCATGAGACCAGCTGCCGGATTGCTGATGTGGACTGATCTGAGCCTCTTGACCCGCTCTGTGGATTGAAGTCCAAGCCACCTGATTAGCAGATCCAGCTCTTCAGCAGCAGTGATGCCAAGGTCACTAATTGCGGCTTTAAAGGCACATTTCCAACCTCTGTAATTCTCAGGCTGGTCGTCGAACCTTGTGAGACCGGTGTTGGTGAGTTCTCGGCGTATCATGTACCTCGCAAAATCGGACATGTCTGTTCTTTCTGACTTTGGAGAAACATTTACTGGCTGAGTGATGCTGTTAGTGTGGGTTGTAGCTTCTTTGTTCATGAACATGGGAAGATATGGAGTGGTGTAGGCGTTTAGACCAGCAACCGGTTTGTGGCATATAATCTGTTGTATGCGGGGCTGGAACCACACAGCGTAGTGCCTTGTTGGCATGTTAGGTTGCATGTAGACGTTGACGTATGGCGTTTGCTGAGGTGTAGGGTCAGGCCGTGTATTGAAGCATAAAGAAAGTTCGGGTTTGTTTGTAGTACATTGGACTGGCTTTGAATGCTGGGAACTGCAGGCCGATCGACATCTTGATGCTTTGGAGAGGGGTTGGTACTGATGGGAATGTTCTTGGTGGTCAGAGGTTCGCTGGCTTGGATCAGCATGTAGTCTCTTGTGCGCTTAAGTGAGTCTTCCGTGTCGAATTCGCACAAATTGAGGCTCTCTCCTCGGCTCCCACCTAGGGCTTGCTGCAAGACCTTTAGCTTTGCCATGGCTGCTGCATGTTCATATTCCTTCTGCAGGGCTTCCTTCTCCGCACTCTTGCATGCAGATTCAGCTTCCATCTCTGCTTTCTTGCGTGCAGATTCCGTTTCCATCTCTGCCTTCTTGCGTGCAGATTCTGTTTCCCTCTCTGCCTTCCTTTGGGCGAAAACTGCTTGCACTTTCGTAGATTCCGCTTCAGCACGCACTCTTATGAATTGCTCACTGAGGTTTGAGTACCTAGATGAGCTTGACTTGATTGAGTGCTTTGAGCTCCTAGCGGACCTGGGTCTGTGCGATGCAGCTTCTGACATCTGTGCGATTTTTGCTTCTGTATTGTCTACAATGTCATGCACGGTGCAGTCTCGATCAGCATTGAGCTGTTGGAAGTGCTGAATTTCCTTTAAAGACTCTTTTGTATTTAATTTCAGCAGAGTAGAGATGTATTTTTTTACAAGTGTCTTTATAAGACTGGTATGCAGAGTACAATTGTTCAAGGGCGGCTCCCTCTGGTGGTAACTCGTGAGAGCTGGGCACAGTCAAGACAGTGGCTTGGCCCAGTACTCTTTTCCATAGGGAAGCTGTGTAGTGTAGCAATTCACCTTTGATGGATTCTAGGTTCTCTTTGACTTTCCATGTAGGATTGGTTGATCGTTTGGATTTTTCACTGCGAACTGTGTGAAGTTCTGTTTCCATTTCTTGCTGCTGCAGGACTGGCAGTGAAAGGGTTCTTTTAGTCTGGGACATAGTGGAAGTGCAAGGGTGGGGGCTGTTCTGCTCCTGCTTGTCAAGGAGACTAATACAAAGTTGCAACTAGATGAACTGGACAGCACAGAATGTGTTATAAGGCTATGTAAACTGCAACTTCTCAATAGCTTATAGGTGATCCTTTCTCTTGATTACAGGTTGTGAACTGTTCTTAGTAACAGGTTAAATCTTTCACTGCACAATTTTCTGAAGTGAAGAGCACAGAATGTCTGCAGTCCATGTAGCTGCTGTTGTGGCTAAACATTAGCCTTATAAACAATCCTCTTTTTGGATTACAGCTGTACAGTATACTGTTCCTGGTCACAGCTATTCCTTTTTACTATTCTGACTCTTCCTGCTGGCTGCAAAATCCCAAGTGTTCTATCAGCTTCTTAGATAATTGTATAACTTGTGCTTACACCACCAGGCGTCCTCAGTAGTTTTAACTCCACTGCCAATGCAACTGTAGAAAGACCAGGAGAAACAATGCTGCTTTCTTTCAAAATCTTGTATTAGTTTACAATGGACAGTAGGTAAAAAGGAGTACTCTTTACAGGGGAGTACACATGTGTCTTGAGTAATGGCTGCTGTAGGCTAAATTGATGAAGGGAGGAGCAACCTAATACAGAGCTCAGCTACAGGAGGGACATAGGCACAATTTTCACATAGTCTAATTCTACCTAGCAACAACAGGGAATTTTGCTGATTGGAGGAAAAACTAAACACAGAGAAATATACATTACAGGTTGTTCCATTTGTGGGACACAATACAACCCATTGGGTACAATGTAGGTTTTCAGCCTTGAATCGTGGATCCAAGAATGAGATCCGTGAGACTCCGAGCATTTTGGTCTTCTCTTAAAGCTTAATGAGCAGTTTTGGGCCACATTGGCTCCAGGGCCCAGATGCCCCTGCATCCACTATGGTTATGTCATGACTGACGAGGCTGAAGTTGGTTCTTATTCGGCAGTTGTCACGGGGGCTTAGTTCAACTAAGGCTGAAATACCCGGGGCCCCTGTGGTGTCCCTTTTACTAGGGGAAACCCTGTCTGACCCTCAACCCAGGGTTTTTGCTGAAGGTGCAAATGCCTGAGCCTCCGACCTTTCCTTATCTCCTGCTCAGCCCTGCACTTAACCCTCCACCCTCCACCCAGTGAGGAGACACACCACCAAAGCCCCCACACAAATAATGACAGACAGGTAGAACTTAAACTGCACTGCGCCGCACACACACAGGAATATACAGTAATGTGAACAGGGCACAACTAAACACAAATATGGGAAGGAGAAAGGATAACGACGGATCATACGACACCAGATACGAATCTCTCTCTCTCTGCAACACCTCCACTCCAGACCGGAACCACTTGGTATGAAACACAAGCTATAATCAGCGACGCCCCTATGCCAGTATGACTATTTAAAGACCGTGGGCGTGACTAACCTTCCAACCTGGTCTCCAGCAGGATTAACCCCCGAGAGCCTGAAGATCAAGCCGGCGCCACTGAGGCTATAGTGGCTGGAGGTGGAACTACCTCTGCCTGCCGGACGCTGTGGTGTGAACAGCGTCCGACATGACAGCAGTTTCTTTTTTTTCTGCTTTTTACAGGTTTATCGATAAAATTTAAAAAAATGCATTAATACAACACAATGCAGCGAGGCGTCCTGATGGGAATATGCTTAAAAGCAGCTATAAAAGTTATAACACTGGCACAAACATGGGCATCAAAGGGCAATATTGAAAGGGGAAATGACTTTGGGCCACCGGTCTCCACCATTACATACATAGTGATGTTGCTCATTTAACCCCTGATAAATGCCAGTTACTTATATACAAATCTGTGAGGATTGGCTATTTGCCTACTTTGATGCCCAGATCACATCAGGGCCAGGCTGTAGTGACCTGACTTAGATGTGGGGCTCCCTGATCCATGTGGCTGTAGTGACCTTACTTAGATGTGGCGTTCCCTGATCTATGTGGCTGTAGTGACCTGACTTAGATGTGAGGCTCCCTGATCTATGTGGCTGTAGTGACCTTACTTTGATGTGGCGTTCCCTGATCTATGTGGCTGTAGTGACCTTAGATGTGGGGTGCCCTGATCTATGTGGCTGTAGTGACCTGACTTACATGTGGGGCTCCCTGATCTATGTGGCTGTAGTGACCCGACTTAGATGTGGGGCGCCCTGATCTATGTGGCTGTAGTGACCTGACTTAGATGTGGGGCGCCCTGATCTATGTGGCTGTAGTGACCTGACTTAGATGTGGGGTTCCCTGATCTTTGTGGCTGTAGTGACCTGACTTAGATGTGGGGTTCCCTGATCTATGTGGCTGTAGTGACCTGACTTAGATGTTAGGCTCCCTGATCTATGTGGCTGTAGTGACCTGACTTAGATGTTAGGCTCCCTGATCTATGTGGCTGTAGTGACCTGACTTAGATGTTAGGCTCCCTGATCTATGTGGCTGTAGTGACCTGACTTAGATGTGGGGCACCCTAATCCATGTGGCTGTAGTGACCTTAGATGTGGGGTTCCCTGATCTATGTGGCTGTAGTGACCTGACTTAGATGTGGGGTTCCCAGATCTATGTGGCTGTAGTGACCTGACTTAGATGTGGGGTTCCCTGATCTATGTGGCTGTAGTGACCTGACTTAGATGTGGGGTTCCCTGATCTATGTGGCTGTAGTGACCTGACTTAGATGTTAGGCTCCCTGATCTATGTGCCAGAAGACTGGAGAAGAGCAAATGTTGTTCCTATCTTCAAAAAGGGGAAGAAGGTAGACCCAGGCAACTATAGGCCGGTGAGTCTGACTTCTATACCAGGAAAGATCTTTGAACAAATTATTAAACAACATGTATGTCAATACCTGGATAAGAATGAAGTGATTAAACAGAGTCAGCATGGGTTTGTAACTAATAAGTCATGTCAGACTAATTTAATTTCCTTCTATGATGGTATTACTGATTGGGTGGATCAAGGAAATGCTGTAGATATAGTATATCTTGACTTCAGCAAAGCATTTGACAAAGTCTCTCATACAATCCTTATTGAAAAAATGACTAAGTATGGAATGGACAAGGCAACTGTTAGGTGGATTCATAACTGGCTTAGTGATCGGACCCAAAGAGTGGTCGTAAATGGCTGCACATCCAGTTGGAAGAATGTCTCAAGTGGGGTACCACAGGGCTCTGTCCTGGGCCCTGTATTGTTCAACATCTTTATCAACGATTTAGATGAAGGAATTGAGGGTAAACTGATTAAATTTGCTGATGACACAAAGCTAGGAGGGATAGCTAATACTAGAGAGGAGAGAGAGAGGATTCAAAAAGATTTAAATAAACTGGAGAAGTGGGAAGCAACTAACAGAATGGTTTTTAACAGGGAGAAATGCAAAGTACTACATCTGGGCAATAAAAATGAAAAAAGAATATATAGAATGGGAGGAATAGGGCTAAGTAACAGCACATGTGAAAAAGACTTGGGTATACTAATAGATCACAGACTGAATATGAGTCAACAGTGTGATGCAGCAGCAAAAAAGGCAAATGCAATTCTAGGATGTATTAACAGAAGCATACAGTCTAGATCACGTGAAGTAATTATTTCCCTCTACTCCTCTTTGGTCAGACCTCATCTGGAATATTGTGTCCAATTTTGGGCACCACATTTTAAAAAAGACATCAAGAAACTGGAGCAAGTTCAGAAAAGAGCGACCAGAATGGTGACCGGTCTGCAAACCCTGTCTTATGAGGAAAGGTTGCAGGATTTGGGAATGTTTAGTTTGCAAAAGAGAAGACTGAGAGGAGACTTAATAGCTGTCTACAAATATCTAAAGGGCTGTCACATTGTAGAAGGATCAACTTTATTCTCATTTGCACAAGGAAAGACTAGAAGCAATGGGATGAAGCTGAATGGGAGGAGACACAGATTAGATATTAGAAAAAACTTTTTGACAGTTAGAGTGATCAATGAGTGGAACAGGCTGCCACGAGAAGTGGTGAGTTCTCCTTCAATGGAAGTCTTCAAACAGAGGCTGGACAGACATCTAACTGGGATGATTTAGCGAATCCTGCTTTGAGCAGGGGGTTGGACCAGATGGCCCAGGAGGTCCCTTCCAACTCTACGATTCTATGATTCTATGATTCTATGTGGCTGTAGTGACCTGACTTAGATGTGGGGTTCCCTGATCTATGTGGCTGTAGTGACCTGACTTAGATGTGGAGCGCCCTGATCTATGTGGCTGTAGTGACCTGACTTAGATGTGGGGCGCCCTGATCTATGTGGCTGTAGTGACCTGACTTAGATGTGGGGTTCCCTGATCTATGTAGCTGTAGTGACCTGACTTAGATGTGGGGCGCCCTGATCTATGTGGCTGTAGTGACCTGACTTAGATGTGGGGCTCCCTGATCTATGTGGCTGTAGTGACCTTAGATGTGGGGTTCCCTGATCTATGTGGCTGTAGTGACCTGACTTAGATGTGGGGTTTCCTGATCTATGTGGCTGTAGTGACCTGACATAGATGTGGGGTTCCCTGATCTATGTGGCTGTAGTGACCTGACTTAGATGTGGGGTTCCCTGATCTATGTGGCTGTAGTGACCTGACTTAGATGTGGGGTTCCCTGATCTATGTGGCTGTAGTGACCTGATTAGATGTGGGGCGCCCTGATCTATGTGGCTGTAGTGACCTGACTTAGATGTGGGGCGCCCTGATCTATGTGGCTGTAGTGACCTTAGATGTGGGGTTCCCTGATCTATGTGGCTGTAGTGACCTGACTTAGATGTGGGGTTCCCTGATCTATGTGGCTGTAGTGACCTGACTTAGATGTGGGGTTCCCTGATCTATGTGGCTGTAGTGACCTGACTTAGATGTGGGGTTCATTGAGCTATGTGGATGTAGTGACCTGACTTAGATGTGGGGCACCCTAATCCATGTGGCTGTAGTGACCTTATATATGGGGTTCCCTGATCTATGTGGCTGTAGTGACCTGACTTAGATGTGGGGCACCCTAATTCATGTGGCTGTAGTGACCTTAGATGTGGGGTTCCCTGATCTATGTGGCTGTAGTGACCTGACTTAGATGTGGGGTTCCCTGATCTATGTGGCTGTAGTGACCTGACTTAGATGTGGGGTTCCCTGATCTATGTGGCTGTAGTGACCTGACTTAGATGTGGGGCTCCCTGATCTATGTGGCTGTAGAGACCTGACTTAGATGTGGGGCGCCCTGATCCATGTGGCTGTAGTGACCTTAGATGTGGGGTTCCCTGATCTATGTGGCTGTAGTGACCTGACTTAGATGTGGGGCGCCCTGATCTATGTGGCTGTAGTGATCTGACTTTGATGTGGGGTTCCCTGATCTATGTGGCTGTAGTGACCTGACTTAGATGTGGGGTTCCCTGATCTATGTGGCTGTAGTGACCTGACTTAGATGTGGGGTTCCCTGATCTATGTGGCTGTAGTGACCAGACTTAGATGTGGGGTTCCCTGATCTATGTGGCTGTAGTGACCTGACTTAGATGTGAGGCTCCATGATCTATGTGGCTGTAGTGACCTTACTTTGATGTGGCGTTCCCTGATCTATGTGGCTGTAGTGACCTTAGATGTGGGGTGCCCTGATCTATGTGGCTGTAGTGACCTGAGTTACATGTGGGGCTCCCTGATCTATGTGGCTGTAGTGACCCGACTTAGATGTGGGGCGCCCTGATCTATGTGGCTGTAGTGACCTGACTTAGATGTGGGGCGCCCTGATCTATGTGGCTGTAGTGACCTGACTTAGATGTGGGGTTCCCTGATCTATGTGGCTGTAGTGACCTGACTTAGATGTGGGGTTCCCTGATCTATGTGGCTGTAGTGACCTGACTTAGATGTTAGGCTCCCTGATCTATGTGGCTGTAGTGACCTGACTTAGATGTTAGGCTCCCTGATCTATGTGGCTGTAGTGACCTGACTTAGATGTTAGGCTCCCTGATCTATGTGGCTGTAGTGACCTGACTTAGATGTGGGGCACCCTAATCCATGTGGCTGTAGTGACCTTAGATGTGGGGTTCCCTGATCTATGTGGCTGTAGTGACCTGACTTAGATGTGGGGTTCCCTGATCTATGTGGCTGTAGTGACCTGACTTAGATGTGGGGCGCCCTGATCTATGTGGCTGTAGTGACCTGACTTAGATGTGGGGTTCCCTGATCTATGTGGCTGTAGTGACCTGACTTAGATGTTAGGCTCCCTGATCTATGTGGCTGTAGTGACCTGACAGATGTTAGGCTCCCTGATCTATGGGGCTGTAATGACCTGACTTAGATGTTAGGCTCCCTGATCTATGGGGCTGTAGTGACCTGACTTAGATGTGGGGCACCCTAATCCATGTGGCTGTAGTGACCTTAGATGTGGGGTTCCCTGATCTATGTGGCTGTAGTGACCTGACTCAGATGTGGGGTTCCCAGATCTATGTGGCTGTAGTGACCTGACTTAGATGTGGGGTTCCCTGATCTATGTGGCTGTAGTGACCTGACTTAGATGTGGGGTTCCCTGATCTATGTGGCTGTAGTGACCTGACTTAGATGTGGGTCTCCTTGATCTATGTGGCTGTAGTGACCTGACTTAGATGTGGGGCGCCCTTATCCATGTGGCTGTAGTGACCTTAGATGTGGGGTTCCCTGATCTATGTGGCTGTAGTGACCTGACTCAGATGTGGGGTTCCCTGATCTATGTGGCTGTAGTGACCTTAGATGTGGGGTTCCCTGATCTATGTGGCTGTAGTGACTTGACTTAGATGTGGGGCGCCCTGATTTATGTGGCTGTAGTGACCTGACTTAGATGTGGGGTTCCCTGATATATGTGGCTGTAGTGACCTGACTTAGATGTGGGGCGCCCTGATTTATGTGGCTGTAGTGACCTTAGATGTGGGGTTCCCTGATCTATGTGGCTGTAGTGACCTGACTTAGATGTGGGGTTCCCTGATCTATGTGGCTGTAGTGACCTGACTTAGATGTGGGGTTCCCTGATCTATGTGGCTGTAGTGACCTGACTTAGATGTGGGGCTCCTTGATCTATGTGGCTGTAGTGACCTGACTTAGATGTGGGGCGCCCTGATCCATGTGGCTGTAGTGACCTTAGATGTGGGGTTCCCTGATCTATGTGGCTGTAGTGACCTGACTCAGATGTGGGGTTCCCTGATCTATGTGGCTGTAGTGACCTTAGATGTGGGGTTCCCTGATCTATGTGGCTGTAGTGACTTGACTTAGATGTGGGGCGCCCTGATTTATGTGGCTGTAGTGACCTGACTTAGATGTGGGGTTCCCTGATCTATGTGGCTGTAGTGACCTGACTTAGATGTGGGGCACCCTGATTTATGTGGCTGTAGTGACCTTAGATGTGGGGTTCCCTGATCTATGTGGATGTAGTGACCTGACTTAGATGTGGGGCGCCCTGATCTATGTGGCTGTAGTGACCTGACTTAGATGTGGGGTTCCCTGATCTATGTGGCTGTAGTGACCTGACTTAGATGTGGGGTTCCCTGATCTATGTGGCTGTAGTGACCTGACTTAGATGTTAGGCTCCCTGATCTATGTGGCTGTAGTGACCTGACTTAGATGTTAGGCTCCCTGATCTATGTGGCTGTAGTGACCTGACTTAGATGTTAGGCTCCCTGATCTATGTGGCTGTAGTGACCTGACTTAGATGTGGGGCACCCTAATCCATGTGGCTGTAGTGACCTTAGATGTGGGGTTCCCTGATCTATGTGGCTGTAGTGACCTGACTTAGATGTGGGGTTCCCTGATCTATGTGGCTGTAGTGACCTGACTTAGATGTGGGGCGCCCTGATCTATGTGGCTGTAGTGACCTGACTTAGATGTGGGGTTCCCTGATCTATGTGGCTGTAGTGACCTGACTTAGATGTTAGGCTCCCTGATCTATGTGGCTGTAGTGACCTGACTTAGATGTTAGGCTCCCTGATCTATGGGGCTGTAGTGACCTGACTTAGATGTGGGGAACCCTAATCCATGTGGCTGTAGTGACCTTAGATGTGGGGTTCCCTGATCTATGTGGCTGTAGTGACCTGACTTAGATGTGGGGTTCCCAGATCTATGTGGCTGTAGTGACCTGACTTAGATGTGGGGTTCCCTGATCTATGTGGCTGTAGTGACCTGACTTAGATGTGGGGTTCCCTGATCTATGTGGCTGTAGTGACCTGACTTAGATGTGGGGCTCCTTGATCTATGTGGCTGTAGTGACCTGACTTAGATGTGGGGCGCCCTTATCCATGTGGCTGTAGTGACCTTAGATGTGGGGTTCCCTGATCTATGTGGCTGTAGTGACCTGACTCAGATGTGGGGTTCCCTGATCTATGTGGCTGTAGTGACCTTAGATGTGGGGTTCCCTGATCTATGTGGCTGTAGTGACTTGACTTAGATGTGGGGCGCCCTGATTTATGTGGCTGTAGTGACCTGACTTAGATGTGGGGTTCCCTGATCTATGTGGCTGTAGTGACCTGACTTAGATGTGGGGCGCCCTGATTTATGTGGCTGTAGTGACCTTAGATGTGGGGTTCCCTGATCTATGTGGCTGTAGTGACCTGACTTAGATGTGGGGTTCCCTGATCTATGTGGCTGTAGTGACCTGACTTAGATGTGGGGTTCCCTGATCTATGTGACTGTAGTGACCTGACTTAGATGTGGGGCACCCTGATTTATGTGGCTGTAGTGACCTGACTTAGATGTGGGGCGCCCTGATTTATGTGGCTGTAGTGACCTTAGATGTGGGGTTCCCTGATCTATGTGGCTGTAGTGAACTGACTTAGATGTGGGGTTCCCTGATCTATGTGGCTATAGTGACCTGACTTAGATGTGGGGTTCCCTGATCTATGTGGCTGTAGTGACCTTAGATGTGGGGTTCCCTGATCTATGTGGCTGTAGTGACCTGACTTAGATGTGGGGTTCCCAGATCTATGTGGCTGTAGTGACCTGACTTAGATGTGGGGTTCCCTGATCTATGTGGCTGTAGTGACCTGACTCAGATGTGGGGTTCCCTGATCTATGTGGCTGTAGTGACCTTAGATGTGGGGTTCCCTGATCTATGTGGCTGTAGTGACTTGACTTAGATGTGGGGCGCCCTGATTTATGTGGCTGTAGTGACCTGACTTAGATGTGGGGTTCCCTGATCTATGTGGCTGTAGTGACCTGACTTAGATGTGGGGCGCCCTGATTTATGTGGCTGTAGTGACCTTAGATGTGTGGTTCCCTGATCTATGTGGCTGTAGTGACCTGACTTAGATGTGGGGTTCCCTGATCTATGTGGCTGTAGTGACCTGACTTAGATGTGGGGTTCCCTGATCTATGTGGCTGTAGTGACCTGACTTAGATGTGGGGCACCCTGATTTATGTGGCTGTAGTGACCTGACTTAGATGTGGGGTTCCCTGATTTATGTGGCTGTAGTGACCTTAGATGTGGGGTTCCCTGATCTATGTGGCTGTAGTGACCTGACTTAGATGTGGGGTTCCCTGATCTATGTGGCTGTAGTGACCTGACTTAGATGTGGGGCACCCTAATCCATGTGGCTGTAGTGACCTTAGATGTGGGGTTCCCTGATCTATGTGACTGTAGTGACCTGACTTAGATGTGGGGTTCCCTGATCTATGTGGCTGTAGTGACCTGACTTAGATGTGGGGTTCCCTGATCTATGTGGCTGTAGTGACCTGACTTAGATGTGGGGCGCCCTGATTTATGTGGCTGTAGTGACCTTAGATGTGGGGTTCCCTGATCTATGTGGCTGTAGTGACCTGACTTAGATGTGGAGCGCCCTGATCTATGTGGCTGTAGTAACCCGACTTAGATGTGGGGCGCCCTGATCTATGTGGCTGTAGTGACCTGACTTAGATGTGGGGCGCCCTGATCTATGTGGCTGTAGTGACCTGACTTAGATGTTAGGCTCCCTGATCTATGTGGCTGTAGTGACCTGACTTAGATGTTAGGCTCCCTGATCTATGTGGCTGTAGTGACCTGACTTAGATGTGGGGCACCCTAATCCATGTGGCTGTAGTGACCTTAGATGTGGGGTTCCCTGATCTATGTGGCTGTAGTGACCTGACTTAGATGTGGGGTTCCTTGATCTATGTGGCTGTAGTGACCTGACTTAGATGTGGGGCGCCCTGATCTATGTGGCTGTAGTGACCTGACTTAGATGTGGGGTTCCCTGATCTATGTGGCTGTAGTGACCTGACTTAGATGTTAGGCTCCCTGATCTATGTGGCTGTAGTGACCTGACTTAGATGTTAGGCTCCCTGATCTATGGGGCTGTAGTGACCTGACTTAGATGTTAGGCTCCCTGATCTATGGGGCTGTAGTGACCTGACTTAGATGTGAGGCACCCTAATCCATGTGGCTGTAGTGACCTTAGATGTGGGGTTCCCTGATCTATGTGGCTGTAGTGACCTGACTTAGATGTGGGGTTCCCAGATCTATGTGGCTGTAGTGACCTGACTTAGATGTGGGGTTCCCTGATCTATGTGGCTGTAGTGACCTGACTTAGATGTGGGGTTCCCTGATCTATGTGGCTGTAGTGACCTGACTTAGATGTGGGGCTCCTTGATCTATGTGGCTGTAGTGACCTGACTTAGATGTGGGGCGCCCTTATCCATGTGGCTGTAGTGACCTTAGATGTGGGGTTCCCTGATCTATGTGGCTGTAGTGACCTGACTTAGATGTGGGGCGCCCTGATTTATGTGGCTGTAGTGACCTTAGATGTGGGGTTCCCTGATCTATGTGGCTGTAGTGACCTGACTTAGATGTGGGGTTCCCTGATCTATGTGGCTGTAGTGACCTGACTTAGATGTGGGGCACCCTGATTTATGTGGCTGTAGTGACCTGACTTAGATGTGGGGCGCCCTGATTTATGTGGCTGTAGTGACCTTAGATGTGGGGTTCCCTGATCTATGTGGCTGTAGTGACCTGACTTAGATGTGGGGTTCCCTGATCTATGTGGCTGTAGTGACCTGACTTAGATGTGGGGTTCCCTGATCTATGTGGCTGTAGTGACCTGACTTAGATGTTAGGCTCCCTGATCTATGGGGCTGTAGTGACCTGACTTAGATGTGAGGCACCCTAATCCATGTGGCTGTAGTGACCTTAGATGTGGGGTTCCCTGATCTATGTGGCTGTAGTGACCTGACTTAGATGTGGGGTTCCCAGATCTATGTGGCTGTAGTGACCTGACTTAGATGTGGGGTTCCCTGATCTATGTGGCTGTAGTGACCTGACTTAGATGTGGGGTTCCCTGATCTATGTGGCTGTAGTGACCTGACTTAGATGTGGGGCTCCTTGATCTATGTGGCTGTAGTGACCTGACTTAGATGTGGGGCGCCCTTATCCATGTGGCTGTAGTGACCTTAGATGTGGGGTTCCCTGATCTATGTGGCTGTAGTGACCTGACTTAGATGTGGGGCGCCCTGATTTATGTGGCTGTAGTGACCTTAGATGTGGGGTTCCCTGATCTATGTGGCTGTAGTGACCTGACTTAGATGTGGGGTTCCCTGATCTATGTGGCTGTAGTGACCTGACTTAGATGTGGGGCACCCTGATTTATGTGGCTGTAGTGACCTGACTTAGATGTGGGGCGCCCTGATTTATGTGGCTGTAGTGACCTTAGATGTGGGGTTCCCTGATCTATGTGGCTGTAGTGACCTGACTTAGATGTGGGGTTCCCTGATCTATGTGGCTGTAGTGACCTGACTTAGATGTGGGGTTCCCTGATCTATGTGGCTGTAGTGACCTGACTTAGATGTGGGGTTCCCTGATCTATGTGGCTGTAGTGACCAGACTTAGATGTGGGGTTCCCAGATCTATGTGGCTGTAGTGACCTGACTTAGATGTGGGGTTCCCTGATCATGTGGCATGTGGGGTTCCCTGATCTATGTGGCTGTAGTGACCTGACTTAGATGTGGGGTTCCCTGATCTATGTGGCTGTAGTGACCTGACTTAGATGTGGGGCACCCTAATCCATGTGGCTGTAGTGACCTGACTTAGATGTGGGGTTCCCTGATCTATGTGGCTGTAGTGACCTGACTTAGATGTGGGGCGCCCTGATATATGTGGCTGTAGTGACCTGACTTAGATGTGGGGTTCCCTGATCTATGTGGCTGTAGTGACCTGACTTAGATGTGGGGCGCCCTGATCTATGTGGCTGTAGTGACCTGACTTAGATGTGGGGTTCCCTGATCTATGTGGCTGTAGTGACCTGACTTAGATGTGGGGTTCCCTGATCTATGTGGCTGTAGTGACCAGACTTAGATGTGGGGTTCCCAGATCTATGTGGCTTTAGTGACCTGACTTAGATGTGGGGTTCCCTGATCATGTGGCATGTGGGGTTCCCTGATCTATGTGGCTGTAGTGACCTGACTTAGATGTGGGGTTCCCTGATCTATGTGGCTGTAGTGACCTGACTTAGATGTGGGGCACCCTAATCCATGTGGCTGTAGTGACCTGACTTAGATGTGGGGTTCCCTGATCTATGTGGCTGTAGTGACCTGACTTAGATGTGGGGCGCCCTGATCTATGTGGCTGTAGTGACCTGACTAGATGTGGGGTTCCCTGATCTATGTGGCTGTAGTGACCTGACTTAGATGTGGGGCGCCCTGATCTATGTGGCTGTAGTGACCTGACTTAGATGTGGGTTTCCCTGATCTATGTGGCTGTAGTGACCTGACTTAGATGTGGGGTTCCCTGATCTATGTGGCTGTAGTGACCTGACTTAGATGTGGGGTTCCCTGATCTATGTGCCTGTAGTGACCTGACTTAGATGTGGGGCACCCTGATTTATGTGGCTGTAGTGACCTGACTTAGATGTGGGGCGCCCTGATTTATGTGGCTGTAGTGACCTTAGATGTGGGGTTCCCTGATCTATGTGGCTGTAGTGACCTGACTTAGATGTGGGGTTCCCTGATCTATGTGGCTGTAGTGACCTGACTTAGATGTGGGGTTCCCTGATCTATGTGGCTGTAGTGACCTGACTTAGATGTGGGGTTCCCTGATCTATGTGCCTGTAGTGACCTGACTTAGATGTGGGGCACCCTGATTTATGTGGCTGTAGTGACCTGACTTAGATGTGGGGCGCCCTGATTTATGTGGCTGTAGTGACCTTAGATGTGGGGTTCCCTGATCTATGTGGCTGTAGTGACCTGACTTAGATGTGGGGTTCCCTGATCTATGTGGCTGTAGTGACCTGACTTAGATGTGGGGTTCCCTGATCTATGTGGCTGTAGTGACCTGACTTAGATGTGGGGTTCCCTGATCTATGTGGCTGTAGTGACCTGACTTAGATGTGGGGTTCCCAGATCTATGTGGCTGTAGTGACCTGACTTAGATGTGGGGTTCCCTGATCTATGTGGCTGTAGTGACCTGACTTAGATGTGGGGTTCCCTGATCTATGTGGCTGTAGTGACCTGACTTAGATGTGGGGTTCCCTGATCTATGTGGCTGTAGTGACCTGACTTAGATGTGGGGTTCCCTGATCTATGTGGCTGTAGTGACCTGACTTAGATGTGGGGTTCCCTGATCTATGTGGCTGTAGTGACCAGACTTAGATGTGGGGTTCCCAGATCTATGTGGCTGTAGTGACCTGACTTAGATGTGGGGTTCCCTGATCATGTGGCATGTGGGGTTCCCTGATCTATGTGGCTGTAGTGACCTGACTTAGATGTGGGGTTCCCTGATCTATGTGGCTGTAGTGACCTGACTTAGATGTGGGGTTCCCAGATCTATGTGGCTGTAGTGACCTGACTTAGATGTGGGGTTCCCTGATCTATGTGGCTGTAGTGACCTGACTTAGATGTGGGGTTCCCTGATCTATGTGGCTGTAGTGACCTGACTTAGATGTGGGGCTCCTTGATCTATGTGGCTGTAGTGACCTGACTTAGATGTGGGGCGCCCTGATCCATGTGGCTGTAGTGACCTTAGATGTGGGGTTCCCTGATCTATGTGGCTGTAGTGACCTGACTCAGATGTGGGGTTCCCTGATCTATGTGGCTGTAGTGACCTTAGATGTGGGGTTCCCTGATCTATGTGGCTGTAGTGACTTGACTTAGATGTGGGGCGCCCTGATTTATGTGGCTGTAGTGACCTTAGATGTGTGGTTCCCTGATCTATGTGGCTGTAGTGACCTGACTTAGATGTGGGGTTCCCTGATCTATGTGGCTGTAGTGACCTTAGATGTGGGGTTCCCTGATCTATGTGGCTGTAGTGACCTGACTTAGATGTGGGGCACCCTGATTTATGTGGCTGTAGTGACCTGACTTAGATGTGGGGTTCCCTGATTTATGTGGCTGTAGTGACCTTAGATGTGGGGTTCCCTGATCTATGTGGCTGTAGCGACCTGACTTAGATGTGGGGTTCCCTGATCTATGTGGCTGTAGTGACCTGACTTAGATGTGGGGCACCCTAATCCATGTGGCTGTAGTGACCTTAGATGTGGGGTTCCCTGATCTATGTGACTGTAGTGACCTGACTTAGATGTGGGGTTCCCTGATCTATGTGGCTGTAGTGACCTGACTTAGATGTGGGGTTCCCTGATCTATGTGGCTGTAGTGACCTGACTTAGATGTGGGGCGCCCTGATTTATGTGGCTGTAGTGACCTTAGATGTGGGGTTCCCTGATCTATGTGGCTGTAGTGACCTGACTTAGATGTGGAGCGCCCTGATCTATGTGGCTGTAGTAACCCGACTTAGATGTGGGGCGCCCTGATCTATGTGGCTGTAGTGACCTGACTTAGATGTGGGGCGCCCTGATCTATGTGGCTGTAGTGACCTGACTTAGATGTGGGGTTCCCTGATCTATGTGGCTGTAGTGACCTGACTTAGATGTGGGGTTCCCTGATCTATGTGGCTGTAGTGACCTGACTTAGATGTTAGGCTCCCTGATCTATGTGGCTGTAGTGACCTGACTTAGATGTTAGGCTCCCTGATCTATGTGGCTGTAGTGACCTGACTTAGATGTTAGGCTCCCTGATCTATGTGGCTGTAGTGACCTGACTTAGATGTGGGGCACCCTAATCCATGTGGCTGTAGTGACCTTAGATGTGGGGTTCCCTGATCTATGTGGCTGTAGTGACCTGACTTAGATGTGGGGTTCCCTGATCTATGTGGCTGTAGTGACCTGACTTAGATGTGGGGCGCCCTGATCTATGTGGCTGTAGTGACCTGACTTAGATGTGGGGTTCCCTGATCTATGTGGCTGTAGTGACCTGACTTAGATGTTAGGCTCCCTGATCTATGTGGCTGTAGTGACCTGACTTAGATGTTAGGCTCCCTGATCTATGGGGCTGTAGTGACCTGACTTAGATGTTAGGCTCCCTGATCTATGGGGCTGTAGTGACCTGACTTAGATGTGAGGCACCCTAATCCATGTGGCTGTAGTGACCTTAGATGTGGGGTTCCCTGATCTATGTGGCTGTAGTGACCTGACTTAGATGTGGGGTTCCCAGATCTATGTGGCTGTAGTGACCTGACTTAGATGTGGGGTTCCCTGATCTATGTGGCTGTAGTGACCTGACTTAGATGTGGGGTTCCCTGATCTATGTGGCTGTAGTGACCTGACTTAGATGTGGGGCTCCTTGATCTATGTGGCTGTAGTGACCTGACTTAGATGTGGGGCGCCCTTATCCATGTGGCTGTAGTGACCTTAGATGTGGGGTTCCCTGATCTATGTGGCTGTAGTGACCTGACTTAGATGTGGGGCGCCCTGATTTATGTGGCTGTAGTGACCTTAGATGTGGGGTTCCCTGATCTATGTGGCTGTAGTGACCTGACTTAGATGTGGGGTTCCCTGATCTATGTGGCTGTAGTGACCTGACTTAGATGTGGGGCACCCTGATTTATGTGGCTGTAGTGACCTGACTTAGATGTGGGGCGCCCTGATTTATGTGGCTGTAGTGACCTTAGATGTGGGGTTCCCTGATCTATGTGGCTGTAGTGACCTGACTTAGATGTGGGGTTCCCTGATCTATGTGGCTGTAGTGACCTGACTTAGATGTGGGGTTCCCTGATCTATGTGGCTGTAGTGACCTGACTTAGATGTGGGGTTCCCTGATCTATGTGGCTGTAGTGACCAGACTTAGATGTGGGGTTCCCAGATCTATGTGGCTGTAGTGACCTGACTTAGATGTGGGGTTCCCTGATCATGTGGCATGTGGGGTTCCCTGATCTATGTGGCTGTAGTGACCTGACTTAGATGTGGGGCGCCCTGATCTATGTGGCTGTAGTGACCTTAGATGTGGGGTTCCCTGATCTATGTGGCTGTAGTGACCTGACTTAGATGTGGGGTTCCCTGATCTATGTGGCTGTAGTGACCTGACTTAGATGTGGGGTTCCCTGATCTATGTGGCTGTAGTGACCTGACTTAGATGTGGGGCACCCTAATCCATGTGGCTGTAGTGACCTGACTTAGATGTGGGGTTCCCTGATCTATGTGGCTGTAGTGACCTGACTTAGATGTGGGGCACCCTGATTTATGTGGCTGTAGTGTGAGATCAGTGGCCCAGTCATTTAACCCTTTCAGTAACGCCCTTCAGTGCCCACTTTGATGCCCATTTTTGTGCCAGCTAGAGGCTGTGTGCACACGCTGCGGATTCTGATGCGGTTACGCAGCGGATTTGGCCGCTGCAGGTCCGCAGCACTTTTTGCTGCGGTGTACAGTACCATGATTCCCTATGGGAATAAAAAACCGCTGTGCAGACAAGTTTTGAAACCGCAGAAAGAATTGACATGTCAATTCTTTCTGCGGATTCCGCTACGGTTTGCCATCTCCTGCATTGTGGAGATGAAAAACCGCAGGGCAAAACCGCAGCCTAATCCGCAGCTCTTTTGACCTGCAGATTTACATGTGGATTTTACAAAATCCGCGGGGCCAAATCCGCACCCCATTCCGCAGCGTGTGCACGTAGCCTTATAGCTGCTTGTAAGCATATTTCCCATCAGGACGCCTCGCTGCATTGTATTTTTTTTTTTATTAAACCTGTAAAAACTGCCAAATAAGAACCAACTTCGGCCCCGACAATGCCTGGCGTGATGGCTGCCCTTCCTGCCAGGCTGCTCCAATGGAATGAGCCAGCAGTGCCCGGGGTTTGTGTATGACGACCGCCAGCCAGCACCCAGCGCAGCCATTCCTGCCGGGCCTGAGGGAGCGTTCCTTCTCCCTGCACACGAGCACACCCCTGCGAGGTGACTTGGAGCAGTCCACACACAGGGTGACCCGTCAGGCAGCCTAGGGCCGCGCGCGCTACACCCGCCGGGTGAGCTCATTAGCATGGAGCGAGCGGGGGCCGCCCGTTCTGCTGTAGTCAGGCTGGCCTACCCTCTCAGCTGAGGCTAAGGGGCCATGTGAGGACACCCTGCCGGATTACTCCGTTCCCTATCGCTAGGCGTCTACCTCGCACGCCCCCTCCCCCCGCCCAGTACACGGTGGTTTGGCCCGGCCTTCAGCTCATTGTTGCTTGGCGCCGGGTCCAAGATGGCGCTGTGAGGCTAGTGAGTGTGAGGAGAAGTGAGCCGTGGACCGGCGGGGAGAGAGCGCCTAGTGCCCGTGCTGGTGGTGACCGTGCTGGCTGCCCCCTGCTGTCCAGAGCCGGCGGATTGGGATTAGTATGCTCTCAGGACATGGGCGAGAAGCTGGAACTCAGGCTCAAGTCGCCGGTGGGAGCCGAGCCTGCCATCTACCCCTGGCCGCTGCCTGTTTACGTGAGTTCGGGGCTTGTGACTGTGGGAAGGCCGCGCTGGGGGTGGCCGCCGGCAGGGTGCCTGGCTTTGTCCTCCAGCTGGAGGCCCACGTGTGTGTTTGTGTCGTGCTGAGCACTCCCCGTGTGTGGAGGAGTGGACACCCCTGTGTGTGGCCAGAGTGGTATGTTCTCAGTGCTGTGCCTGACCTTTGCCCTGTGTGCTCAGTGTCAGGCTCCTGCCTGCTGTGGGGCAGCTCTCCTGCATGGCTGCCAGGCACACCTGTGCACTGCCACCTGTGACCGTGGCCCCACGCTGTGTGTGCTGCGTGGCTTTGGGGCCGGGTGAACGGTAGATATGTTGCTGTGTAAGTCTGACAAGTGTCAGCCTCCTTCCAGACCTCAGCTCTCCGACTCCTGTCAGCAGTAACTGGGGCTTCCAAGAAGCCAACTCTATTTTTATCCATTCCCGCCTTCGGCTGGCGAAGGGTTAATAAGGCCATGGCTCTCTATTGGCTGGGGAGAAACCTAGCGTTTACCCGCTCGATAGCAACAGTTGCTCCCCCTTCTTCTCCACCACCTTCCCACAGGCCCAGCGCGCGGTAATGTTTTAAAGGGCCAGTGAAGAAACAGGAATTTCCCACTTTGACGTGTGGCTTATTGATGCAGACCCTTGCGTTGTCATGTCGTCAGCTAAAACGTCGCGTTTCTGTAACGTCAGCACTTTGCTGTGCAGATTCTACACCCGAGGGTGTTATGTGTTCACGTCTGCGCTGGAGACTCTGTGAAAAGCCTCGGTCAGAGATCCTGGCATATTTGTCTGGAGGAAAAATGCAGCATGCCGTGCTGGCTTCTGTCAAAATGATTGGCACTTTGACAAGAGTGCTGATGGACCCTTTATAAGTGATCATGTGACATAACTGGTCTGACACCGGTTTGACCAGAGCCTAACGCTATGGCTGATGTGGCTCAAATGTTCAGGTTTTTGAGACAGTCTTGTTGATATCTTGATGCATTTTTTTATTACATTTCTTGCCTTTTTAACAACCACACATTCTTTACGTTGTGCAGTTTAAGGTTTATTCTGGTTTATAGCATGGCAGTCTCTTCTGCTGGTGTGACAACTCTGGTGGTTAGCCGAGCTATACAGGGTGGTCCATTTATATGGATACACCGAAATAAAATGGTAATAGTTGGTGATAACTTCCTGTTTGTGGCACATTAGTATATGGGAGGGGGGAAACTTTACAAGATGGGTGGTGATCATGGCGGCCATTTTGAAGTCGGCCATTTTGGATCCAACTATAAATGGCCCACCCTGTAGTATGGCACAACTTGTGCTGAGCTTTATAGTTGTAATAACACGTTCAGCCATCAATGGTTTGTTCTGAAGCTTACACTGATATTACTAGACTTGCATATAGAGATAACAGGGCATGGGCAGTGAGAGCTATGATGTTGGGAGAGGGGTGATATTGTGGTTACACAGCACTGACGAGAGCAGCTCTTCAGGAGCTGACAGAAAGTATAGAGGTAGGTGAGCAGTTAACTCCTATATAGAAGTCAGTGGGCTGGAGTGCGATGGCTGGAATCTCAGGAGATAATTTTTCTCCTGGAATGTAGCTACTGTGCACAGTTAGTCAGGGTCTGGTGTTCTGTTTCTTTAGAAACAAGCTGTACACTATGTCAGACAAAAGCTCACTGCAGGAAAACGACAGCAAATAGAAAAAGCAAGCCAATTGCAAACTTGCTTATTTTCATTCATACACAATTTTAATAACTTGTGAACACTCTAATTTCATACAGTTTAATAGAGCCCCTTTTCTTTGCAGAATAGCAGGTCTGCTGGGCACCCACTGGAGCATTCAAGCAGTACATACATTAGAGTAAGCCACAATGTCTGATTATTGATCACTGAGACCGTGTGATTGCAGGAACCACCTTCACTCTTTCAATACTATAGAGGCAAAAACTCTCAGCACGCTACCAATACTCTGGTATAAACTTCGGCAGCTGGATTTAAGCAAAGTACTGCAATGCGAAGCCCCGTTCCGTTTATAGCAGCCACTGATGGATCCTGCAGAACAGCTAATGATGAGAAGAGAAGCTCCATTCGATGTGTAAATACCAGTCTACCGACAGAGCTTATGACAGCTCATTAATTGGGGTGTAAAGAATTAGCAGAGTAGATCCCTCCGGCCACTCTGATCACACCCTACTGCTGTGTCTGTGCTTGCAGCAGAGAGTAGGTAGGGTGAGAGACAAGCTATTGAGAAGACAGGACGCTTATATGCTGTGCTCATGAAGATTGACAGGATCAGAGGCATGGTCGCACCTCTGGTTCAAATTTGTGGGCTTTCTCAAACTGCTAGCACAGGCAACTTTGCTTCTACAGTCTGTGTGAAGTGCATCGGGACTTCTTTAGAGCAATCTTTAGAGTTGTGCGACCAAGCTTCAAAGAATAGAGCCTGCAAGTGATGTTGTCTCCTTCTTGGGGGAAACGCCATTGTGAGACTGTAAGGTGGCTGGTAACCTAGGCAACCAGCTATACACTAAAGTAAAAAAAATCCCTCTGTTCTTGAGAGTAGGGGGTAAATGGCAAAGTTGCTTGTTTTTACAAGCACTTTGTAGTACCTATTTAAGATCCTCGCTCACAATACACTACAGTTAATTATAACAAAGGACAAATGTTTATTGGATAAAATATACCAAATGATAGATGTAGTTGGATGACTTGATGGCATTGTCTGGAACAGTTATCCATGCTTGAAGTTTTCATCTGACAGACAAAAGTTATTTTGCACAATTCACCGTTTGAAAGTACGTTCTCCCAGAAATATATATATCCTCGTTCATCACGTGTTACCGAATAAATGCCTTAAGTTTGAGAGGCTGTAACTGACAATATGGCCTGACAAATGGTATGTCACTGAAATGAATGCCTGTTAAAACAAAGTGCAGTTGCACCCTTGGGGTTGCCAAACGTTTAAGTGCACCTTCCCACCTACTTGTTTGGCATTGATCTCTGCCCTTCTTTTGCTCTGTAAAGCCATAGCTGTCAATATAGAGAGGGGCGGAGATGGTGGGAAAGTGCACTGAACTGTTTGGCCATGCCCTGGGTGCGCAGAACACCTTGACTTAGTTGAACTCTGTTCTGATAGTACTTTTAACCCCTTAACGACCGCCGATACGCCTTTAAATGGTGGCAGTTAAAGGGAATCTGTCACCCATATTTCGTAATATCGTGACGATATCACCCAATTGCGCGTACCATAAGGATTCTACTAGTGCTTTTGACTCCCCCGCACCTTTGAGGCATAAATACCTTTTTGATCTTGTTGGGGATGTATGCAAAGCGCCGCGGTCCGGTCCGATGGGCATGGCTTAGTCGCCTTCCCCAACCCCCCCCCCGGCTTGCTGCACGTAATCTTTACGTAAAGGCGCCGGTGGCCTTTACAATGCACAAGCGCGGATACCAACGTTCTGTGCTATTCACAGATGAAGATTACATGCAGCAAGCCAAGGGGGGGAAGAAGGCGACTAAGCCACGCCCATCGGACCGGACTGCGGCGGTTTACATACATCTCCAACAATATCAAAAGCCCTAATAGAATCCTTATGGGACGCACAATTGGGTGATATCTTTACATGATATCACGAAATATGAGTGACAGATTTCCTTTAAGGGTAGATATTCCTCAGCGCTGCTTTTTAACAGCGCTGAGAAATAAGTGTATAGTGCCCCCCCCAGTGTTGGAATTTCTCCGGGGTCTCGTCTACCGGGGGTAGCGGAGACCCTGAAGAACATGATTCGGGTTGGTTGCTACCAACCCCAGTGTTGCGATCACTGTTATTCATGGAATAACGGCGACCGCAAAAAAAAAAAAAAAAAATCTGATTTCCCATTTAATTTCTCTCTCCTCTGATGTTATCTAGTACATCTGAGGAGAGAGAAATGGGGTCCTCCAGAGTCCCTGGACCCTCCTGCATACCCCGGTGATGTTTGCGTATTCTTCCGGGAAGAAAATGGCAGGCGCATGTGCATTACGCCCACCGAGATCTGCCGGCCGGCACCCGGCAACAATAGAGAATTTTTCATGTTGCTTCATTTTGATCACTGTGATAGATCCTGTAACACTGATCAAAATAAAAAATAGAAAATCAGCCCCCTCTTTATTACCCCCCCTTGAGTAAAAATAGTAACGTAAAAAAAAATATTTCCATTAGTGATGGGGCTATTACATAGCAACATGGTTATTAAGGTTGAAGGAAGACTTTAAGGCTATGTGCACACGTAGTTTTAGTCCCTGCGGATTTGGGAAAATCCGCAGGTCAAAATACCTGCTCATTAGCCTGCGGTTTAGCCCTGCGGTTTCACACCTCTACAATGGTGAAGGTGTAAAACCGCAGCGGAATCCGCACAAGAACTGACATGCTGCAGATTGTAACCCGCTGAAAAATCCGCAGCATGTGCATAGCGTTTTTTGTTTTATCATTGCAAAGAATGGTACTGTACAACGCAGCAGAAACTGCTGCGGACCCGCAGGGCCAGAAACGCTGCGAATCCGCAGCAGAATCCGCACCGTGTGCACATAGCCTAACGTGTTGATCCAGAGGAAGGCAAAAAAAAACCCCATGTGGCAAACAGTAAGCTTCACATTGGGGAAAAAAATTCCTTCCCGACTCCACATACGGCAATCAGACTAGCTCCCTGGATCAACGCAATATTAAGGAAACTAGTGTATATACCCTGTAATATTATACTTTTCAAGAAAGGCATCCAGTCCCTTCTTAAATTTTAGTAGGGAATCACTCATTACAACATCATATGGCAGAGAGTTCCATAGTCTCACTGCTCTTACAGTAAAGAATCCACGTCTGTGAGTATGCTTAAACCTTCTTTCCTCCAGACGTAGAGGATGCCCCCTTGTCCCCGTCACAGGTCTAAGAGTAAAAAGATCATTAGAAAGGTCTTTGTATTCTCCCCGCATATATTTATACATTGTAATAAGATCACCCCTAAGCCTTCGATTTTCCAAACTAAATAACCCCAAGTGTAATAACCTGTCTTGGTATTGCAGACCCCCTAGTTCCCTAATAACCTTGGTCGCTCTTCTCTGCACCCGCTCCAGGTCAGCTATGTCTTATACACCGGAGACCAGAACTGTACACAGAATTCTAAGTGTGGTCTCACTAGTGACTTGTATAGAGGTAAAATTATGTTCTCCTCATGAGCATCTATGCCTCTTTTAATGCATCCCATTATTTTATTTGCCTTTGCAGCAGCTGACTGACACTGGCCACTAAATGGGAGTTTGTCGTCCACCCATACACCCAGGTCTCTTTTAGTGACAGTTTTGCCCAGTGTTTTACAATTAAGCACATAATTATACATCTTGTTCATTCTACCCAAGTGCATGACCTTACATTTATCCCCATTAAAGCTCATTTGCCATTTATCAGCCCAAGCTTCTAGTTTACATAAATCCTCCTCTGTATTGATTACCCTGCAGAGTTTAACGTCATCTGCAAATATCGAAATTCTACTCTCTATCCCCCTACAAGTTCATTAATAAATGTTAAAAAGAAGCGGGCCCAATACTGACCCCTGTGGTACTCCACTGCTAACCGTGACCCAATCAGAGTGTGCTCCATTAATAACCACCCTTTATTTCCTATCCCTGAGCCACTTTTGTTAGGTTTGGGGTTAGAATTGGGGTTATGGTTGGGGCAAGGGTTGTGGTGTTGGGGTTAGGGTTGGGAGTGTTGGGGCTATAGTTAGTATTGGGGGGGTTTCCACTGTTTAGGTACCTGAGAGGGTCTCCAAACGCGACATGGCACCCACCATTGATTCCAGCCAATTTTGCATTCAGAAAGTGAAATGGTGCTCCCTCCCGAGCCCTGCCTTACACGCAAACAGTGGCTTTCACCCACATTCGAGGTATTGGCATATTCAGGAGAAATTGCACAACAAAATATGTGGTCCATTTTCTCCTGATACCCTCGTGAAAATAAGTTTGGTTCCAAAGTAAATTTTTTTGTGAAAAAAGTAAAATGTTCATTTTTTTCCTTCCACAATGCTTTAGTTCTTGTGATGCACCTGAAAAGTTATCTTGAATGTGGTTTTGTGCACTTTGGGGGTGCAGTTTTTTGGAATGGTGTAACTTTTGGGTATTTTGTCATATTGACCCCTTTAAGTCTCTTCAAATGTGAGGTGGTACCTAAAAATAATGGTTTGGTAAATTTTGCTGGAAAAATGAGAAATCAATGGTCAAGTTTTAACCCTTATAACGCTCTTAACAAAAATTGTTTCCGAAATTGTGCTAATGTAAAGTAGACATATGAAAATGTTATTTAACTATTTTGTGTGACACCACTCTGATTTAAGGGCACAAAAATTAATAGTTTGAAAATGGCTAAATTTTGGCAAAATTTCATTTTTTTCATAAACACATGTCATATCGAAGAAATTTTACCACTAACATGAAGTACAATATGTCATGAAAAGAACAGTCTCAGAATCCTTGAGATTCGTTTTAGCATTCCAGAGTTTTAACCTCATAAAGTGACACTGGTCAGAATTGTAAAAATTGGCCTGGTTATTAAGTACCAAATTCGCTCTGTCACTAAGGGGTACCGTTACACGTAGCGATGCACCAGCGATCCCGACAACGATATGAATCGCTGGTGCATCACTAAGTGGTCGCTAGTGAGCTGCCACAAAGGCAGATCTCACCAGTGACATCGCTGGGGACGGGGGTCGCTAGTTACCTGTCAGACGAGGCGATCCTGACGTCCTCCCGCCCACCTCCAAGCCTCGCTCGTCCGCGCCACAGGAAGCGCCCGACGAGAAATGATCCAGGAGCTTCTCGCGCGACCAACGGTGGGCAGAGGGGGAGCCGGTCGGAGGTAAGTATCAGACATAGCGATATCGCTGCAACGTCACAAAATCTGTGACTTTACAGCGATATTGCTAGCGATATCGCAGTGTGTAACGGGGGCTTAAGGGGTTAATCATCAACCTTCCTAATGTACATCGCCATCTCTGGGGTGATCCACCCTGTTCAATAGTTTGTAGAAGCCCACATCTTATCACAGGCAGGATTGTAATAATGATAGAAAGAAAACACAGGCTCCAGCATTTACAATGAGATTTGGTCACAGCTATCTCTTCCTGGACCCAACAAGGAGCTTGCCTAGAAAATCCTCCTATAGATGTTGAGTATTCTCCAGACTTTTGCTTTCTGTGCTGCATGTAGCTGCTGTAGAAATATACAGGTGCTTCTCACAAAATTAGAATATCATCAAAAAATTAATTTATTCCAAATCTTCAATACAAAAAGTGAAACTCATATATAGAATCATTACCAACAGATTGATCTATTTCAAGTGTTTATTTCTGTTAATGTTGATGATTATGGCTTACAGCCAATGAAAACCCAAAAGTCATTATCTCAGTAAATTAGAATAATGAATAAAAAAAACACCTGCAAAAGCTTCCTAAGCATTTATAAAAGTCCCTTAGGCTAAGTTCACACTAGCGTTCGGGGGCTCTGCGGATAGCTGCAGACTTCCTCCTTGAAGCTCCGCCCACTTCAGCACTTTTCGTTTATGTCCGTCTACTTCTGCATGTGTCCTGCTTACCTATCTTTAACATTGGGTGCGCAGGACATGCGGATGTGTTGTTTTGACGCGCCCACCGACTGCACGGGAACTAACTTCAAGAAGGAAGTACGCAGCCGTCTGCAGAGCCCAGGTACGCAAGTGTGAACCCAGCCTTCGTCTGTTTCCGTAGGCTCCACAATCATGGGGAAGACTTCTGACTTGACAAATGTCTAGAAGGCAGTAATTGGAGGGTACGCCAAAGAAGCTGGCTGCTCAGAGTGCTGTATCCAAGCATATTAACCCCTTCCCGACCTGTGACACAGCGGGTCGGGTGACCGGGGTCAATGAAAGGTCACCTGACTCACAGATACAGGGGGCTTTGTAATTCACCACAGGGGGTGTGGCTTCACCCCCACGTGGCTACGATCGCTCTGATTGGCTGTTTCACTTTTAACAGCCAATCAGAGCAATAGTAATATTTCATCAATGAAAATTGATGAAATATTACAATCCAGCCATGGTCTATGCCGCTGTAGCATCGGACATGGCTGGAGACACCGACGCCCCCCACCGGCGATCGCCCCCCCGCCACTGAATGACAGTGGCGATCTTCCGCCGCTGTCATCATTTGCACCGCTCCCCGCCAGCTTCCGATCCCCCTCACCCCCCCCCCCCCCCCCCGGGTACCTCCTGAGTCCCCCTGTCGCTCCCGGTGTCCCGCGGGTCTGGATTGTGGGCGCCGCCATCTTGGAAAAATCTTCCGGCTGCAGATTCCATTCTTTCATATTGATCACTCTCACAGTGACGTGTGCCCAAACAGTGGTTTACCCCAACATATGGGGTATCAGCGTACTCAGGACAAACTCGACAACAACCTTTGGAGTCGAATTTATCCTGTTACCCTTGTGAAAAAAAAAATTGCGGGCTAAAAATCATTTATTTTGAGGGGAAAAAATGATTTTTTATTTTCACGGCTCTGCGTTAACTTCTGTGAAGCACTTGGGGGTTCAAGGTGCTCACCACACATCTAGATAAGTTCCTTGGGGGGGGGGTCTAGTTTCCAAAATGAGGTCACATGTGGGGGGTTTCTACTGTTTAGGCACACAGGGGCTCTGCAAATGTAACATGACGCCCGCAGACCATGCCATCAAAGTCAGCATTTCAAAATGTCACTACTTCCCTGCTGAGCCCCGACGTGTGCCCAAACAGTGGTTCCCCCCCACATAAGGGGTACCAGCGTACTCAGGACAAACTGTACAACAATTTTTGAGGTCCAATTTCTCCTGTAACCCTTGTGAAAATAAAAAATTGCGGAGTAAAAAAATATTTTTTTTTTAGGAAAATTTTTTATTTTCACGGCTCTGCGTTATAAACTTCTGTGCAGCACCTGGGGGTTCAAAGTGCTCACAATGCATCCATCTAGATAAGTTCCTTAGGGGGTCTAGTTTCCAAAATGGGGTCACTTGTGGGGGAACTCCAAAGTTTAGGCACATAGGGGATCTCCAAACACGACATGGTGTCCGCTAACGATTGGAGCTAATTTTCATTTCAAAAAGTCAAATGGTGCTCCTTCCCTTCTGAGCCCTGCCGTGCGCCCCAACAATGGTTCCCCCCCCCACATATGGGGTACCAGCGTACTCAGGACAAACTGGACAACACCTTTTGTGGTCCAATTTCTCCTGTTACCCTTGTAAAAATAAAAAATAGCGTGCTAAAAAATCATTTTTGAGAAAAAATTTTTTATTTTCACTGCTCTACGTTATAAACTTTTGTGAAGCAGTTGGGGGTTCAAAGTGCTCACTACACATCTAGATAAGTTCCTTAAGGGGTCTAGTTTCCAAAATGGGGTCACTTGTGGGGGAGTTCCAATGTTTAGGTGCACAGGGGCTCTCCAAACGCAACCTGGTGTCCGATAACGATTGGAGCTAATTTTCCATTCAAAAAGTCAAATGGTGCTCCTTCCCTTCCGGGCCCTGCCGTGCGCCCAAACAGTGGTTTATGACCACAAATGAGGTATCGGTGTACTCAGGAGAAATTTTCCAACAAATTTTAGGATCCATTTTATCCTGTTGCCCATGTGAAAATGAAAAAAACTGAGGCTAAAAGATAATTTTTGTGAAAAAAAGTGTGATTTTCTTTTTTTTTTTTTTTTTTTTTTTACGGATCAATTTGTGAAGCACCTGGGGGTTCAAAGTGATCACTATGCATCTAGATAAGTTCCTTTGGGGGTCTAGTTTCCAAAATGGGGTCACTTGTGGGGAAGCTCCAGTGTTTAGGCACACAGGGACTCTCCAAACACGACATGCATGGCAAGCGCTAAATATTCCAGCGTATTTTCCATTCAAAAAGTCAAATGTGCTCCTTCCCTTCTGAGCCCTGCCGTGCGCCCAAACAGTGGTTTATGACCACATATGAGGTATCAGTTTACTCCGGAGAAATTGGCCAACAAATTTTAGGATCCATTTTATCCTGTTGCCATGTGAAAATGAAAAAAATGATGCCAAAAGAAAATTTGTGTTGGAAAAATTTAAATGTCCATTTTTTCCCTCCATGTTGCTTTAGTTCCTGTGAAGCACCTGAAGGGTTAATAATCTTTTTGAATGTAGTTTTGAGTAGCTTGAGAGGTGCAGTTTTTAGAATGATGTCACTTTTGGGTATTTTCTGCCATAAAAGTGACTTCAAATGTGAGGTGGTCCCTAAAAAAAAATGGTTTTGTAAATTTTGTTGTAAAAATGAGAAATCGCTGGTCAACTTTTAACCCTTATAACTTCCTAACAAAAAAAAAAAATGTTTCCAAAATTGTGCTGATGTAAAGTAGACATGTGGGAAATCTTATTTAGTAACTATTTTGTGTCACAAAACTCTCTGGTGTAACAGAATAACAATTCAAAATTTGAAAACTGTGAAGTTTTCGCCAAATTTCTGATTTTTTTTGACAAACGCAAAAATTATCGACCTAAATTTACCACTAACATGAAGCCCAATATGTCACGAAAAGACAATCTCAGAATCGCTGGGATGCGTTGAAGCGTTACAGGATATTACCTCATAAAGGGACACTAGTCAGAATTGCAAAAAATGGCCAGGTCATTAAGGTCAAAATAGGCTGGGTCATGAAGGGGTTAATGGAAAGTTGAGTGGAAGGAAAAAGTGTAGTTTCAGAGAGTCCAGTATTTCAGCTGATGTTATTTGTGGGTTTTTGTTTGTGTCCCAAACAATTTTCCTGGCATTTGTCACAGGTGAGGATGTTACCTTTTAGTTTCTATTCAAACCCATTTCAGTCAACTTCTGTGCATGTGATCAGGCCCAAATCACCAGGGTATGTGAAATTTTGATCAGGGTCATTTGGATGTTTTGAGTTGACATTATGATTTAAAAAGAGAAAACACAGTAGTTTGACAATTAATGGCTTCCCCCAAGCACTAACCATGAGTGGAGAAAAAGATTTGGTGTTATCATTCATATTCTTTGAAATAAGGCCAAGAAAGCAAAAATTCTGCTGGGGTATATAAACTTTTGAGCACAACTGTATGAGTTTCACTTTTTGTATTGAAGAACTGAAATTAACTTTTAGATATTCTAATTTTCTGAGAAGCACCTGTACTTATATGCTGTTGACATCAGCCCTGCAAGATGGCTGCGTCCATAATAATGTACAGAAAGTGAGTAGTTGAGGAAATATGGAATATGTATCAACTTTGTTTGTTTTCACGGTCCATTGCCTCAGGTGCCCTGAAACAAACTTGACACTCTTATATACGCCCATGAGGCTGTTGAGTTCAGGTCAGGCGATCCACAATCTTGGTTGTGTGAAACTGGCCTAACTGGTTAAAATGTCTAAAAAGGAATATAGGTGATACATTCCTTATAAGTCAAGCATTTTGTGTTTTTATGGTCTCCCCTCTAAACCATAAAAAGCCAGTGTGTGAAGGTGGCTCCTGTTCTGGATGACTAGTATTCCAAGGATGGACATTCATGTGAAGCAAGGCTAGGGCTACACATCAATTCTCAAACAAATGCCAGAATTAAAACATTTTGAAATTGACCGGCAATTGCATCTAAACTTTATATTGCTTCCGACTTGACCTTCAATGAAGTATATGAGAGCAAAGTCGCAACCAAATATTCAACAATGTTCTTATTCCTCAGTTGTGTTGGCAGCACAACCTAATTTGGCTATTACACAGGGGTGCAAGAGACAGGACTTGGGGTAATAAGGCAACCTATTTAAAAGGAATCTGTCTGCAGGATCAAACCTCCTAAGCAGTCTAATATGGGCATGTAAATCGTAGGAAGCTGAATAACATGATACCTTGATATCTGTGATCTGATGTCTTACTCCAGAGATATCCACATTTTTCTTATATATAAATGAGTTGTTGTGGGTCGAACACTGATCTCGATGAGAATCTGCCTCCAGGGATTATTATATATGAAGGGGGCGTTATCAGTGAGAGACACGTAATGACTGACAGTCTGCTCTTAGCTCACTGCAGAGTTGTGTGTGAATATAACAGTACAGCAGAGCTGAGTTTTCTCACATCACAAACACATCTGTAATTGTAACTGTCCTCTTTTAGTGCTGTTGAGTTCTTATCTAGTGCTGTGCCTGATTGGAACTTTTTTAGCTTCCATTTCACAGCCAGCCTGTGTGCGGAAAGGGAATACAGCAAAACTTTAGGGTGTATCTCATGTGCATTGGTAGCAGAGGTTTATTTTCACTCATACCACATTATGGCTTTATACAGACAATACGTTGTTATAGCATATGTCCCAAATTGTATAAGTAGTAGAGATAAGCGACCACTAAAATGCTTGGATGCCCGTTACTTGAACCGAGCAATGCCTAATGCTCGTTTCGAGTAACAAGTATAATGGGAGTCAATGAGAAATCCATGTATTTTTCCGGCAGACCCTACAAAGAGGTCTGGGGGGTAGTGAAAATGTTCAAATGGATGTAAAAAGTGCTGATTGGAAGGAGAACAGGATGGAGCAGACCCATGGAAGCATCTGAATCCCAGATGGCTGCTGAGAACAATGTTGTCACACCTTTACTCCACTTTAAGGACTAACAGGTTGTTTAATTGATTTTTCTTTTTATATATATTTTATAACTTGTACACCAATAAAAGCCATTTTTATTTTAGGTGTGCACATCACTAGCTTCTTTTTTCTTTCCCTGAGGTCATATGTTCTTTGATATATGATGCAGCACCTTGGAGTGGTTATCTGGGCTGTACACCCATTTTTGTATATTCTTAGACTAAACTGTGCACACACATGCCTGGACAAGCACTCTCTCCCTCCAATACAAAGTGTCACAGAGCTGTGCAGTAGTGTCAGTGATCCAAGCGTGGTGTCTCCTGTCCTTTTTTTTTTTTTTTTTTTTTTTTTTATTTTCCCCCTGATGATGTAATATGGCCGGCCACTACCAAGATGGGTCTGATATTACAGTGACTCACAAGCAATCCCCGCATGCTTTATTGGCTATATAACAGATGCAAGGATTCGAGTTTTACATCGATCATCGGCTAATGCTTGCCGAGTGACGAGAACATCCGAGCACCGTGATACTCGAGTGATAACCAAGCGTCACCGAGCACGTTCGCACATCCCTAATAATGAGTTATGTTTTTGTTTTGTTTTTTATGTTTTGATTCTGTATCAATCTGACATTGGAAAAAAACAATGTTCTATTTCCTGCAGTAATATATTTTTTTTTTTTTTCACATTGGGAGCGTTACTTCGACCTAATGCGAAGGTAGCTTGCATTAGTGAGAACAGAAGTAACTTGATAGAGCTGTTGTCAGATCTGGTTTGTAAAGGGGATTTTCTCTCTTCAAGGTGTGTATACTATAGGGCATGAAACTGCATTCCTCGAGGGCCACAAACCATGCGTGTTTTCATGATTTCCTTAGCATTGCACAAGGTGCTGGAATCATCTGTGCATGTGATTAAATTGTTACCTGTGCAATACAAGGAAAGCCTGAAAATATGACCTATTTGCGGCCCTTGAGGAATGCAGTTTGAGACCTCTGCAATAGGGCATATGGACAAAAATTGTCTTCATGCCGCAGCCTCTTGAAAAATTATCACATGGGAATTTTCAGCACCTCCCCATTTTCAATAGGAGGTTAAAGGGTTGTTCTATTACAATGCCATTAATCTGTCTTTTAAGATAATCGATCATCAATGTCAGAATTTTGGGGGGTCAAACACCTGGCATACCCACCATCTGCTCTTTTCAGCACATTCGGTGGCTATCTCCAAGTAGTTGCGGAGCTGAATAGCACGGCTACCCCAACTGCTTAGTGGCTGCAGCTGGGTACTTTAGATCCGCACCTATCTAATTGACTGGTCATCGGTATCATTGTAGTGGAACATCGCTTTAAAGGGGGATCTGTCCCTTCCATTCTTACAATATTAATGGCCTTTTCTTAGTTTAAGCCATCAGTATCAGAATGTTGGGGTATTGATACCCCCCCAATCAGCAGTTTAAAGGGACTCTGGTCAGCACAGGATGACTGTTCAAATGAAGTCTCGCTACTGTGTGTTTCATGGCAGGATAAATGATTTAAGCCTGTCACCAGAAATAATGCCCTTAACCTGCAGCTATATGGTTAATTTGCAAGTTAACAGCATCACGCAGCCAAACGCCTTGATTCTGTTTCAGTCATAGGGACACTGGTTCTGTCACTGATCTGAGTATACAGAGTGGCTTCTGTAACCGCAACCCCGGTGGTTACAGTGGTCGCTCTGTACTCTCAGAGCGGTGACTGAACCTTTGGTGCCTCCGCCTCCATGACTGATTCCTGATGAAGGTATTTTTCTCTCCGTTGCATTCGGCTGTGTGCAGGCACCAAGCAGCATAATAATGCTATTAACCTGCAGATATACTCCATATTTGCAAGTTTATAGCGCTATTTCTAGTGACTGATTCCCTTTAGTACACCTTTCCATCGGCTTGTTTTTGCTCTATCTCCACTCCCCCACTTTTTTGATAGAGCCAGACAAGGGCTCAATGGAAGCTAAGTAGGCGGGAAGGTGTATCTAAATGATTGGTCCCGCTGTGATGCATCAGTCAATTGAACGCTGTGAATAGAGCAATGTCCCATCTCCCTACCCAGTTAGGTGGCCATTCTTGGGTACTGCAGCCCAGCTTCTGTTTGCACGTCCACTATGCAGCGTACGGAGCTGTGAGTTTTCCACTATGTACATTGGTTAAGTTAGGTCTGCGCTGATGCAGAAGAAAAAGTTAATTGGTGGGGTGCTGAGTGTTGGAACACCAGTGATCTGATATTGGAGACTATCCCAAGGGTAGGTCATTAACACCGTAAACCTGGGAAATCCCTTTGAATTTCGACTTCACTAAGTGTTCTTGTAAGAGTGATTCATGTCAAAGTGATTCACAACACGCACCAGGGAAAAGAGCTAACATGAGTAATTCTGGCATGTGGGTGCCGAGGCTACAACCAAAAGCTACTGCTAAAGGTCTTCATGACAAAGATGCAACTCTTACTACTTGAATTGTTGAGATGGAGGGGGTTGGGGGTAGTTCTTCAAAGCCATCATGCCACCTTGCACACCCACATAAAACCACACCCTACTTTGGTATCTTGCTTAGAAAGCATTCACAAGCTAAGCTTTAAAATCGAGCTGTCATAGATGTCACAAACCTCATACTTCCTGTATCATAAAAACATTTTATTGAACGTAATCCTAAAACTTTACTCTCATGATGTATATATTTTTCCCTGTCCTGTATTTGTATAATATGCCACGTAATTGTTCTCTGGTTCTATTAGCTGTAACTTAAGCCCCCGTTACACACTGCGATATCGCTGTAAAGTCACCGATTTTGTGACGTTGCAGCGATATTGCTAGCGTTATCGCTGCTTGTGATACTTACCTCCGACCGGCTCCCCCGCTGGTTATCGCTGATCGCGCGAGAAGCTGCTGGACCATTCCTCGTCGGTCACTTCCTGTGGCGCCGACGAGCGACGCGTGGAGCCGGACGGGAGGACGCAGGATCGCCGCGTCTGACAGGTAAGTAGCGATCCCCGTCCCCAGCGATGTCGCTAGTGAGATCTGCCTGTGTGGCAGCTCACTAGCGACCACCTAGCGATGCACCAGCGATCCTGACCGCGTCATATCGCTGGTTGGGATCGCTGGTGCATCGTTAGGTGTAACGGTACCCTAACCTGACTTCATTACTGAGACTATAATGTAATTAACTTGGTCAACAGATTGGGAGAGATTAGCTATTGTTTATTAAGCAGAGGACTACTTTCAGTGCACATCCTCGTAGACACAGCGGTGCCTTGCTGTGGGCCAAACCATTGCATAGGAGGAGTAGAACCATCCTCCACTACACACATGGGCTGATCCAGGAGCAGAGACACTAGACCCCTGTGCAACTCAGTCAGATGTGAGTTGGATGCAGAAGGAGAAGGACGAGGCTGTCTGAGGAAGCCTCGGCCTCTGTGTGATCGTGGTGGATTTCTGGGACTCTTAAAGGACTATGGTTTTGTGATCTGGCACAAGGATTGTTGGGAGGTGCCCCCGAATCAGTTTCCTGTGGACTTATTTTGGGACTCTGCAAATTACCTTCGTGTTGTTCCTGTTTTCTGGTCAATAAATCTGTTGGATCGTTCCCAGGCCTGTTGTCCCTCCTTGCTCTGGAGAATACTCCCGTCACAATTACTTTCATGGGAAACTCATAGGGTATGTGCACACAGTGCGGATTCTGCTGCGGATCCGCAGCGTTTCTGCAGCTGTGGGTCCACAGCAGATTTAGGTGCGATGTAGAGTACCATTGTTTTCAATGGTAAACTGGAAAACGCTGTGCACATGCTGCGGTTTCCGCGCGGTTTTGCTGCGGTTTACAATCCGCAGCATGTCAATTCTTTGGTCCAGAAATGATGCAGTTACTGTATACACCTCATCCATTATGAGGTGTAAAACCGCAGGGCAAAACCGCAGGACTTAAGTCCTGCGGATTTATCTGCGGTTTTCACTACAAAATCCGCAGAGGCAAAAATACTACGTGTGCACATAGCCTTAAGCAGCAGTTTTTATTGTATAAAAAAAAATACAGCTGCATTCTCATGTTCATTGGTTTTCAATTTCTATCTATACTCAAGATCTTTCGGAGGGATAGCCAAGTATTAGCTTCATCATCCACCCCTCCCCTACCCAGAAAATGCGTATTGAACTACCTGTATAGTGATCCCTATAAAAAATGATACACTGTATATTTTAGTTGTACAGTGCGAGAGAAAATGACTTAACTGTAAGTTTTCAATTTTAATGAGGTGCACCCAATTGGTGTTTTTGGGTTCCACCCCTCTCCTGATCCAGACTAAGTGCTGCCTGCGCTCTCCTGCATGTGTGCATGCTGACACTGTATCCACCACCTGGCACATTCTGTGTAAGGGGTGGTGAAAGTGCAAAATATGGGGCATATCGGTGCACTGAAGCCCATCCATTAGCATTGGAATTACTTTTCTTAGACCCTGAGGCACTAAAATGCTAGTATGATCTTCATTAGGGCTTAGCTATACCATACAGCTAGTTTAATATGGGTTTTGGGGGGGAAAATCCTTTTAACCCTCCGTCAGGAACAATATTCGCACTAACTCGTAATGGAACAATGTGCCTGTCAAGCGCAGGCTAGAAAAATGCCTAGAATATCTAGTTTTCTCAATTTCTGTGATCTAAAAGTGATCAGAGACCTTCATAGGGATGTAATAAAAGAGACTACACATTATCAGGTGCAAAAGCAACCCATTTACTCAACATAAAAGTAATAACTTTGATATACACAAATTTCAAAACTCCTGAGAAGTACACTTTCATTTGTAAGAAAATCTGCCTTATATGAAATATCCACAAACCTTTCTCTATCCATTCATAAAACAAGCTAAATAAACAATAGTAATGACTAAAAACATTACATACCAACCTTATAAAGTGTGATGTGTTCGGGACCAATGAGCCTGAGAAGCCAGCACAGCTATATCTTCCTTCCTGAAGCTCTGCAGACCAACAGTGGTATCAGGTTTCACACAGCAGCTAGAGCCAGGAGACTATCTAGAGGGAGGGGGTTTCCTGAAAATCTGATGAGAAGGGAGAAATGAAAGTAGAAGAGCTGCGCCTGTCAGATCCATTGTTCCTGACGGAGGGTTAAAAGGGCTGTTCCTGAGGTTAATTGATGGGAGTTGTCCGCACATGACCATATGCCAGTTGTAAATCTACAGTCAATGACTGCACAAATTTACCTCAAGCCCAGAAAACCTTTTAATGTCAGTGATCATTATTACGCATATGTTTATATAGATTTAGGCTTGAAAAAAATAAACGGCAGCATGTTACCCTTCAGGGATGCCGATCGATCTCCTAGCATTCTATGCATGTTCAACATGGGGCAAAAATGTAATAAGAATGAGCCATCTTCTGAGAAACGCATACTTGTCAATTTCTCCTAATGTGCATGACCAATGAAAGCCTGTGGTGGCCTACAGTGCCTCCTGTCACCTAGAACAGGGGTCCCCAACCGCCGGTCCGCGGCCCAGCACCGGGCCGCTGCAGTGCCCTTGCCGGTCCGCGGACACAAGGGGAGCCAGGGGCGGTCAGTGGCGTAGCGGGGGCTGGGGCGGCGCGCAGCAGTTCTTGGCGGCGGCCAGGGAGCGATCAAGCAGCTCCGCTGCCTGCAAGAGGGAATAGCAGGAGCGGAGCTGCAAGGACCCGTCCAGCTTCCTGCCCGCGCTTCCTGTCTCTGACTGACACAGAGAGGAGCGTGCCGCGGCCGCTGCTGTGTCAGAGCGAGGAAGCGCGGGCGGTGCTGCGACAGGTGAGAGGAGAGAGGTGGTGTGTGTGTGTGTGTGTGTGTGTGTGTGTGTGTGTGTACATGTGTGTGTGGTCTGTGTGTGTGGTCTGTGTGTGTGGTCTGTGTGTGTGTGGTCTGTGTGTGTGTGGTCTGTGTGTGTGTGTGTGTGTCTGTGTTTGTGTAGCCTGGCCCTGGAGGAGATGGGGACATGAGGAGAAGGCCATGAGGTGAGTGATGGAGAGACGGCAGTGATGGGGTGAAGGGAGTGATGGGGTGAAGGCAATGATGGGGAGAAGGGAGTGATGGTGTGAAGGCAATGATGGGGAGAGGGGAGTGATGGGGTGAAGGCAATGATGGAGAGGTGGCAGTGATGGGGTGAAGGCAATGATGGGGAGAAGGGAGTGATGGGGTGAAGGCAATGATGGGGAGAAGGGAGTGATGGTGTGAAGGTAATGATGGGGAGAAGGGAGTGGTGTGAAGGCAATGATGGGGAGAAGGGAGTGATGGTGTGAAGGCAATGATGGGGAGAGGGGAGTGATGGGGTGAAGGCAATGATGGAGAGATGGCAGTGATGGGGTGAAGGCAATGATGGGGAGAAGGGAGTGATGGGGTGAAGGCAATGATGGGGAGAAGGGAGTGATGGGGAGAAGGCAGTGATGGGGAGAAGGCAGTGATGGGGAGAAGGCAGTGATGGGGAGAAGGCAGTGATGGGGAGAAGGCAGTGATGGGGAGAAGGCAGTGATGGGGAGAAGGCAGTGATGGGGAGAAGGCAGTGATGGGGAGAAGGCAGTGATGGGGAGAAGGCAGTGATGGGGAGAAGGCAGTGATGGGGAGAAGGCAGTGATGGGGAGAAGGCAGTGATGGGGAGAAGGCAGTGATGGGGAGAAGGCAGTGATGGGGAGAAGGCAGTGATGGGGAGAAGGCAGTGATGGGGAGAAGGCAGTGATGGGGAGAAGGCAGTGATGGGGAGAAGGCAGTGATGGGGAGAAGGCAGTGATGGGGAGAAGGCAGTGATGGGGAGAAGGCAGTGATGGGGAGAAGGCAGTGATGGGGAGAAGGCAGTGATGGGGAGAAGGCAGTGATGGGGAGAAGGGAGTGATGGGGAGAAGGGAGTGATGGGGAGAAGGGAGTGAAGGAGTGAAGGCAATGATGGGGAGATGGCAGTGATGGGGTGAAGGCAATGATGGAGAGATGGCAGTGATGGGGAGAAGGGAGTGATGGAGCACTTATTCAAAACCTATGGTGAGTTGAGTCACATTATAAATGTTATTTAATTATAAGTATGCACTGCTACACTACAACCGTGTCCATAGCCCTGCCCCCTTATGACCAAAGCCCCGCCCCTGCCACACCTCCATCCCCGCCCTGCCTGGCCATGGAAGAATGGTCTTGCTTGAAACCGGTCCCTGGTGCAAAAAAGGTTGGGGACCACTGACCTAGAAGATACTGCCAAAATGTATCGTGCGCAGTAAATACTCCTCATTGTATGGAGGAGTGCAGATTATTGTGCTGTCCTATACAGGAAGAAACCTGAAGTCCTATATATCCCCCTGGGAAATGGGAGCCTGCGGAGTCATCTGGTGGAACCTTACCTAAAGCGTACAATAAATGTGGACAGCTATGTGAAGGAATACTAGGACAGCCTGGTGCATGGGTTGCTACAATGTATTAGTATTTTCTGCAGGAAAAATCTGCTGAATACCTGCGTCCATGTCCTGCAAACATGACTTTAGTCAGCCATTATTCTGACTCTTGATGTCCCTCCTCAATGCTTGTATGCCCTACAGTGGTTGTTTTTATGGGACAACCTTTTTAATGGGAACATGCCACTAGATTGATGATGTTTTGAACCATGGGGGCAGCATGAATCAGAGCCTGACTGCGTGATTGCAGCCAGGTATGTGTTACTCGGAAGCCTCGCGTTTTATAGAAAGCAGATGGAGTAGTCAGCTGGGCACAATAGGGACAGACATGACTACTCTGGTGAGGACCCAGACCAGCTTCTCCAAACAGTGCTCTCGGTGATTGATGGTCTCACCCATTGTGTACATACAGTGAGCTCTGTCAGTCACCTGGGGTGGGGAGAGGCTGGCCAGGGGCTTGTCAAACTATATTTTCTCTGAAACGTTGCTGCATTTCACAGTTAAACATACATAACGACAATGTTGCCTGTGACAGCCTGAATCTACTGACAGGTTCCCTTTTAGAAGAAATCTCCTCACCAGTATTGTATCACAATCATTGGATAGGTCGTTAAGTATTCCATTTGTATACTAAGATAATCCAGTGAGCAGTTCTGCTATTTCCGTAGCCATCATGGCTGCACCTCGTTTTTATAGTGCATACCAATGCCTGTCCACATAATAAGCCATAGGCTGCTGGCTACACTTGTTACCTTCTCTACATAGTGTCCTACAGAACAGATTAGTAGCCCCAACAAAGGGGACACATGGAAGCAAACAATTATTTAAAAAAATTATGAAAATAACACTGTATATCCAAAATGGCTATTACTAGCCTTTTAGGACTTTTATGGACACGTCTCATGAGATAACCACTTCATTGTTTATAGAAATGGATAGAATAAAGTCAAGCTTGTAAGGTTTTCCAAGTGTTTTTTTTTTTGTTAGTATTTTCCTATGTTTACGACCCAGCCGTAGTTTTGTCTTTAGCCCCCTAAGCTGGGTTATCATGTAAAAAGAGGAGTTTTAGAAAACCATGGCATAAGCTGCACCAAAGCTGTGCAATCTTCAAGCTACATTCACAAGCAATTGGTGCCCTAATCGTTATCAGATTGATGGGGGTCTGATATTCTCTATGGGACTGCTAGAGAAGGTGTTGCACACTTCCCTGCAGATTTGCTGAGTATCACTTGTCATTTGGGGCTCAGCATTTTACCTTACAAAATGCTGCACTGCTTTCTCTGATACTTTTGGCAAGATTAGCAACTGCGGCGTTGGAGTCCCAAATGCAGATATGAACCTAGACCCAATGTAAGAGCAAATTAGATTTGACCTATCATTGTGCGTCACGTACATCACTGATGAACCACCCAATATGTGCTCGTAGCTAGATCTGTGTTGAGTAATCTTGGCAAATGTCTAGCTTCAGTTTCTTGTGGTGACTAGAGAATACTGTTAAACTTATGGGTGTGCCATCACTTTTACATGGTTCTTGCCTCATTTGTTCCAGGTCTACATTGAGAAACCATGAAATCTTGGTGGTGGCAGCCTACCCGTGTGGTAGTGGTCCCTGGTGCCTCTCTTTGTGCCTATGCCATTATGGCTAGTTTTTTTGTTTTATGTTAATGTGATAAATTTTTGATTAGAATTGATCATCTCAGGGATTCACTCATACAACCCTCTTTCCAATGAAATGCAGTTACGGTATATTGTGTCGGTGTGAATTGCATATTATCAATGAGTCATTCAATGGGTACAACCAATACTTTTGCTGTTGTAAGTGACCATTCTCTGCCTCTTCTAGTTACCACCATGTTTCACGTCTTGTGAAATGACATGAATCTAGCATTTTATAGATCTGGATACTAATGAAACGTTGTGCTTCACACGGTGGTGCTGATATATGGACATCGGGGTATTGTACATCCATATGATCTGAGCATGTACGGCCATAAAGGGCATTTCTGGAACTCTTCTTGATGATGATTAGTATAAGGTCGTTGGTGGTATGACTCCTAGCTTCTCCGCCAATCAGCTGATTGAAAGGGTTGTAGTGAGCACGTTCTCCCTTTATTTACCAGGCACGTCTGTCGTTTTGTAACCTAACCGGTACAGCCTCTACAACATTGGTATAACCATGCCCAGTAAACGATAAGAGAGGTGCGGTTTAGTGCAGAGCTGGAGTCGGACAGCCTAGAAAACCACTTGGGCCACGGTCACACGTTCAGGATATGGGCAGTATGTTCCATCAGTATGTGTAAGCCAAAACCGGGAGTGCGTGATAAATACAGAAGTGGTGACGTGTTTCTATTACTTTTATTCTGATTATTGGTCTCCTGGTGTTGGCCTCAAAGTAACTGATTTATCGCCAGTATTGGACCAATGGATGTTAAATGCATTATATGTGTGTACACTTGGGTTTTCCAGTGATCATGAGTGGGTTAATGTGCCTACTATTGTGCCAGCATTCTTGGTAAACTTGTTTAGGCACTGCTGCTGCTTTAGTGTTGGCATACATTGGGCACACCCAGCACAGCTATTTTCACACATGGCACCCTGTACATGATCACAACCCTGGTGTGGGGTGCCCTGTTGTTAGAGGGGAAGTGAAGGAGGTGAGAAGTTATATTGATGGTGTCTGTGGGTCTGACCTATGACCTGCTGATAGCCTCCCTTAAAACGCTCCTTTTTTATTACTGGAAATGTATTGGAATATTACTTATTATAGGAAAATCTTATATTTATGTAAATTACATTGTTACTGGCTTCACAATGGGATCGCGCCTCATATTGCTTATTAGATTTTACTGTAAAGTTTCTTGATTTAGAAAAATAATTTGGAATAGACCTCAGACATTATGTCTATGATGCGTGTACCCACTTGAATAATGTGAATTAATAAGGATAAGGTGATGATAGTCAGCCACATCAGAAACGCCTAGTGAGTCATCTCTCACTGATGCAGCACTCCATGGCTGAGAGATTGTGCATGGCTGCTGTGTCACCAGTTTCTTCTTTCCCACTCCTGTCTGTAGGAGTTCAGGCAGTACTCATATGTAGAACACGAAGCCTAGAAATGAAGGTTTATAATAAAGGGTTTGTCCGGGCTCTGGACAAGTCTGCTGTTGCTCTGTGACTGCTGAATTTTGACTGTGCAGTGTGTTTGCTGTCAAGGTTAACCAGTATTTCCAGCGGGCAGTAACCAGATGGCATGTATGCGATGTTCATACTTCAGGTTAAGTACCAACTAGATTGACCTGTCTTCTCTCAATTCACTTCTGTTGAGAGAAGCCAAATACAATTAGATTAAAAAATACAAGTTTCTCTACCAAATAATTCTGTGTTAAAACCCGATAGGTTTACTCATAGCTCACTATCTGTCAGGTGCCAAGCAAGACAATCTGACATTGTTATCAATTAAAGGGTACAGACGAGTGTATATTCTGTTATCCATGAGAATCTGGTCAGTTATGCTGACCAGTGTGATCCGATTCATTTGGATCAGGAGAGTATGGAAAAAATGATTACACACATCCCATACCTGGTCACATGGCCGCTGTTCCCAGAGAGTGCTCACAGCACACAATGTGAGGAATCACAAGTCTGCAGTCACACGGACTGACCTCAGGCTTTAGTTTTAGCTCAAACAAGCCCTTTAGCACCTTTATGTCCAGTGATGGACATAGCATGTAATGAGCGCGTGGCATTTCCCGCACCAGGACGTGTTATGTCCGTCGTGACTTTGCGCTGTCACTGTGTGTAAACGCACAGTGATCGTTCAGTGCCGACAGATGTCGCTGACAGCTGAGTGGCACGGAAAGACGTTCAGGGACCCATGCCATCTGTCCCCGTGCCCAGATCGTGATTGGTCAGTCAATCTGAAATATCAGGAGCTCAGCACTGCCAATGGGCGAGCTTCACGAAAAACCAGGAGCGGTGTCTGCGCCACCCTACTGTTAATCCCCTAAATGCTGTGATCGAGCGCGATTACAACATTAAGGAGGCAACTGGAGGGACGGGATCTCCAACTGCCTTCATGACGACCCCCGGGTCACCAAGATATAGAAAACTTCTGAGACCATGCTCACAGCATGGTCTCAGAAACTTTCAGTATAGGTATAATGCATTGCAATGTATTATACTGGCAAAAAAAAAAGTTGGTCCCATGCAGGAACCAAGTAAAAACGCAAAATAAAAAAAATCTAAAAATATATAATAAAATCTAAACAAAAAAAAAATCAACACATTTGATATCGCCTTGTCCGGATAAACATGATATAAAATTGTCACACTAACCCCTTCAGTGAACTCCGTAAAAAAAAAAAATGTAGCAAACTATGCCTTATCATACAGCTCCATCAACAGAAAAATAAGTTTTTGCTCTCATAATAAAGTGATGCAAATATGATTTTTTTTTTTCCATAAAAGTTTGTGTAAAAGCGAAAAAACATAACTTTGTGGTATTGCTGTAATCGTATAGACCTGAAGGATAAAACGGTCTTATCAATTTTATTACATGTGTAACGGCATAAAATAAAATAAGCAAAAAAACAATTCCTGAATTGCTTGTTTTTGTTAACTCTGCCTCAACTAAAATTGTAATAGACAGCGATCAAAAAAGTCATGTGCCTGAAAATAGTACCAATAAAAATGTCAACTCGTCCCACAAAGGACAAGCAGTTACATGACTATTGGCTGAAAAATTATAGATCTTAAAATATGGGGATACGGTTTTGGTATGAAAAGCATCTTTTGTGTGTGACAGTATCCAAACATAAAAACCCGATATAAATCTGGTATCTCTGTAATCGCACCGACCCAAAGAATAAAGTATTCTAATCACTTATACCGTGCAAGAAATGGCGTAAAAATAAAACCAATTCTTCATCTGCTGTTCATTTGTTAATTCTGCCACCCAAAGATCCCAGTAAGGTTCTGCTCACACTTGTAATGCACTCTGCACTTACAGTGGGGTTTCCATGTAACTCTCTGAAATAAGTGATTCAAACGGAACCCCCGGCGGAGATTCCCTATAATAAGGCAGATGGAGGCACTGTGGACTTTGTCTGGGCTATGATCTTGTAGTGTCATTCTTTTTTGGCGTGCACAAAAAGTGTGGTCCGTCATATTTTTGTGCACTTTTGAAAGTAAGGACTCTGCTGAACAGATGCCAGAGGGAATCCATAGTAACTGCTGCCTCATTATAATGAATGGATCCCTCGGTAGTTTGACCTGAATCATGTCACTCGGAGATTTAGATGTAATCCCAATGTAAGCACTCATCGTAGTGCGCAGGATAAATGTGATCCCAAATGTTATGTAAAATGTTTCCACTAAAAGCTTCAACTCAATTTACAAAAAAAGTCCCCATTTGTGTCCGTCAACTGTCAATGGAAATACAGGGGGCTTCCACGTTACTGGTAGTACAAAGGCTCTGGAAAAGCTAAACGACCCCTAGTCCTCCAAAACAAATTCAACAAATTTTGTCCTCCCAAATCCAAATACCCCATTCTGAGCCCCAGTCTGCATACACCGCCTTTTGCTTCCACATCTTTGGCAGGGGTATAGTTTCCAAAATGGTGTCATTTGAGGCGGGATTCTGCTCTCCTAACACTTATGAGCTCTGTGTATAGCAAACTATTGTAATAAAATCTGCGCTCCAGGAGGCAAATAACACTCTGTCCCTACCGAGTCTCGCGGTGTGGCTAAGCAGTACTGTGCAGCCACATATAGGGTATTTGTTGTACACACGTGGTCAAAAATGTTGGTACCCCTCATTTAATGACAGAAAAACCCACAATAGTGACAGAAATAACTCGAATCTGACGAAAGTAATAATAAATCAAAAATCTCTGAAAATGAACAAATTAAAGTCAGACGTTCCTTTTCAACCATGCTTCCACAGAATTAAAAAAAAAAAAAACACAGGTCGGGACAGAAATGATGGTACCCTTAAATTAATATTTTGTTGCACAACCTTTTGAGGCAATCACTGAAATCAAACGATTCCTGTAACTGTCAATGAGACTGCTGCACCTCTCGACAGATATTTTGGCCCACTCCTCAAGCGCAAACTGCTCCAGTTGTCTCGTGTTTGCTGGTCACCTTTTCCAGACTGCATGTTTCAGCTCTTTCCAAATATGCTCAATAGGATTTAGGTCCTCTTCAGAATAGTCCAATGTTTTCCTCTTAGCCATTCTTGAGTGTTTTAGCTGTGTTTTGGGTCATTATCCTGTTGAAAGACCCATGACCTGCAACTGAGACCAAGCTTTCTGACACTGGGCAGCACATTTCTCTCTAGAATCCCTTGATAGTCTTGAGATTTCATTGTACTCTGTGCCAGATGCAGCAAAACAGCCCCAGAACATAACAGAGCCTCCTCCATGTTTCACAGTAGGGACAGTGTTCTTTTCTTGATGTGCTTCATTTTTCTGTCTGTGAACATAAAGCTGATGTGCCTTGCCAAAAAGTTCCATTTTTCTCATCTGTCCATAGGACATTCTCCCAGAAGCTTTGTGGTTTGGCAAATTCCAGTCTTACTTTTTTATGATTTTTTTTTTTTCTTCAATAATGGTGTCCTCCTTGGTCGTCTCCCATGAAGTCCACTTTGGCTCATACAACGACAGATGGTGCTAATTAGTGGACACACCTTGATTTAACATGTCCCTTTTGTCACATTATTTTCAGGGGTACCATCATTTCTGTTCAGGCCTATTTCATGAGTTTTATTTATTTATTTTTTTTAAATTCTGTGGAAGCATGGTTGAAAAACAATGTCTGACTTTCATTTGTTCATTTTCATAGATTTTTTTATTTATTATTTCTGTCAGATTCAAGTTACTTCTGTGACCATTATGGGTTTTTCTGTCATTAAATGAGGGGTACCAACAATTTTGACCACGTGTGTACATTCAACAGAATGTGGGACAAATTTTTGTGTCTTTACCAGTTTCCCCTTGTGAAAATCTTCAAGCAAAACACAATTTTTTGTGTTCAAAATTTAATTATTTTTTTCTTCACTGACCATTGGTATACAATTCTGTGACTTCCCTTTGGTGTCAATATGATCACTGCATCCCTAGATGAACTCATTGAGGTGTAGTCTGTAAAATGAAGTGACTTATGGGGGATTTTGCTGTTCTTCCAAATCAGGGGCTCTCCCAGTGGGTAATGGCATCCCTCAAACTAGAACCATAAAATCTGCACAATAATATGGCACTCTCCTTCCCTTTGCACTGTGCCTCGAAAAGTAGTTCCCGATTACATGCAGGGTATTGACGCACTCAGGAGAAATTGCCAACAAACTGAGGTCCATTTTTTCTTATTGGCCCTTACAAAAATTGAAAGTTTCAGGCTAAAACAACATTTAAGTGAAAGAAATGTAATTCTTCAACGCCCAGTAGTGTAAATTTATGATCACTTCACCCTTAGATGAATTCATTGACAGGTGACGTTTCTAAAATGACATCACTTATGAGGGTTTCTGTTGTTCAAGCACCCCAGGGACTCAGCCAATGTGACATGGCACCCTCAAACAATTCCAATTCCTTCTGAGCTTTGTACTGTGACCCAAAAGTAGTTTTCCCCCACACATTGGTACACTCAGGAGAAATTGCACAAGAAATTTTGGGGTTTATTTTCTCCTGTTATTATGAAAATAAAAACATTTGGGGCTAAAAGAACATTTTTGTGGAAAAAATGTAATTTTCACAGCTCTGTTATAGAGATAAGCGACTTTTCCTTTTTTCAGGTCGAGTCGGGTTTCATGAAACCCGACTTTCTAAAAAGTTGGGTCGAACAAAATCGGCCGACTATAGGGAAAAGTCGGAGGCCGACAAACACGAAACCCAATGCAAGTCAATGGGGAAGCAAAGTCGGCAGGGAGTGGAGGACAGTAAACACACCTACAGTGCCCATTTCAATGCCAACGACATCAATTCTTATTACTTAAGCTTGGCAACCTTAATTTACTTTAAAATAGTTATGTATTTAAAACTGGGGGTAATTTGGCTAAAGTTGTGGGGGAGTAGGGCTGGCGCCAGGTTTTCGTGTGCCCTGGGCCAAAGCGTGTCAGTGCGCCCTTTTAACACATAGCACAATTCATAATGCTCCAATACGGCACAGAAGTATAGGTTTAGTACAATGAAAAATACTTCACTGCTTACATGACATGACTGATATCTATTTTAAATTCTACAATAGCTCAAAAACCGGACAGTATATTACTCCATAAAGTATTATGGCCACCACCTAGTGCGCCATACAGAATGAGTTTCATATATTTCTCAATACAGAATTGGTAACATATAATGTTCCATACAGTATATGATGAGCTCCACATAATGCTACAGTATATGTTGGTCCCCATGGATGATGCTCCACTGTCTTATGGGCCCAAATAATGCTCCATATATAATGGGCCCCATTTCTAATGCTCCAGTGTATAATGGGCCCCGTAAATGCTGCGTCAGTGTCTGATGTCCCCCATTTGGAATGCTCCAGTATATGTTGATCCCCATGGACGATGCTCCAGTGTGTTATGGGCCCAAATAATGCTCCATATATAATGGGCCCCATTTCTAATGCTCCAGTGTAAAATGGGCCCCGTAAATGCTGCACCAGTGTCTGATGTCCCCCATTTGGAATGCTCCAGTATATGATGGGCCAAATGGATGATGCTCCAGTGTATGATGGGCCCCAAATATCATTCTCCAGTGTATATTGCTCCCCAAAAAATGCTCCCAACATTTAAAAAAATTAAATACCTCTCCTCGCTGGGTACTGCTCTACTCTGGACTGCTCAGCATTGCCATTTTAAAGCTCTCTGCACTTGTATTGTTTCGGTAGAGGGCATACAGACGTGATGTCATCGCGCTCTGTAAAATGAATGTCACTGTCAGGAAAGGCGGAAGACTTCACAGTGGTGTAGCAGGGAGAGGTAAGTATTGCAAGTGCTGTGGCCCTGAGCAAGCATGGGGGGGGCCCACTCGTGGGCGACGGCACTGGCACATCGCCCCTCATAGTACTACAGTATGTCTGACGACGAGTGGGCCCTCCCACTGGCAGAGACACTTTTGCGTACTATGAGGGGCCCTGTGCCACTGCCGTCGCCCACGAGTAGGACCCCCCCACCTGCTCAGTGAACTGGCACTTTAATCTGCACCTTCCTCTGTGTCACTGTGTAAGGTGGTATAGATGCAGGAAGGGGCACCTGAGTTTAATCATTGTCACATTCTGTAGTGTGCGAGGGGAATGTAGTGTTGTGGGTCAATGTACCAGCAGAATCATCTAGTAGTGACTGTACATCAGTGCACTCCATCTCCAATTCATGTTGGACTGGGGAATTCAGAATTTCACTTGATAACACAGGCAAAGCCTGTGAAAAGAGCTCCATGGAGTAATCTGAAGTGTGGGCTGCCGCATCCTTCACTTTATTGGGGGTGAAGGAGACAAGGAAAAGGGTGGTTCCTGACCAGAAGCCTGCACTGACGACTCAGTGCTTGCATTTTTTTAAACTTCAGAAGAGGAGGCGATAGAGCTGGAGACTTTTTTGGCAATGTAAGGCAATACCAGTTCCTGATGGTCCGGCTTTAAAAGCAGTTTACCTACTCCCAGAAAAGGGAGCCTTAAAGGCCTTCTTGTGCCAGCTAATGACGCATGCTCAACACTTCCTGCCTTAGCTGCTATTGTGCTTTTGGCAATACCAGCAGATGCACCACCACCAGTACCAGCTGGCCCCCCCACACCCACGTCCGCAGCCTCTTCCACCATACGTAATAATTTTTGTGAAAATAGACTAAAAATACCAGCAGATATATGGTACTGTTTCAGAAGTGGACAGCTCTATACAGTCTAGGGATAATTGTAAATCTTCGTATATATTTCATGAGTCAGACACAGATTGGCATAGGCTCAGTATGGATTAGACAATAATATAAAAATTTGCAAAAGGGTACAGTATCACTAGATACAAGGTATATATAGTATGGTTTAAACATACTGAGTCTCAGTATACATTTCAGGATGCAAACAGACGTTTTCAGGCCCAGTATGGATCCGACAACAATATAGAAAGTTGAGAAAGGGTACTCTGGAACCCCTGAGGGTACGGTCGCCATAGAGGTACTGCACCTCATCCAAAGGTGTGGTATCCCACCCTCAGGTAAGGAGTGATCACCACTCAAGACTCCTAACCCTGCACACCACACACACGTTAGTCAGTGCTTTCTGAGTGTACCCGGCGGGAGGATGGCAGTTGTCAGTCAGTGACAGGACAGAGTAAGAGCAGGATTGCTGTGAGAGGGCTGATGGTCAGAGAAGAGAGGAAAAATATTGTCCAAGCTCCTTGCCTGGAAGGAATGGGGTCCATGGGGAACGGAAAGTGCAATAAGCCACCTGTGAAGCCTGTTTCTGGGGAAGGAAGGACCAGGCCTCATTGGGGAAGGTGGCTCCTGAAGGTAGTGGAGAAATACAGGGCTCAGCTAAAAAGACGGAGGCTGAGGTAACTTAAGTGCCTCAGTCGCATTCAATACTCAGAAAGGCAGCAGTTGGAATAAAGGACCCTGGAGCGTGACCCACGTCGCCCGGTGTGATCCGTGGCTGCCGGCTTGGGACACGGTTTGTGAAGGCCCACAGCAGGAAGGAAGGGAGAGATCAGCGCAGAGACACGGCCTAGAAAGGATACAAGGAGGAGTCTTGAACAAGTGTTCCTGATGTACCTTTGAGTTTGCCGGACCCCTCCCTCGGATGACACAGTACCAATCGGGTCATCTTGTGCACAAAACTTTTGAGGAAAAAATCAGAAACTCCACCCAACTACATCCTTGGTGGCTTTTACAACTCTCCTGCTACACGCTACACTCACCATCACCGTCAACGGCTCACAAACACCATCTCAACTGCCCTGGGATACATCTCTGCCCGTGGAGAGCGTCATCATCTTGTCTGCTTTAACGCCCGCACAGAGGATCTGCATTGCAGCGTCGGCTACCCTAGCCGAGTACTATGGGTGGCGTCATGATCCCCCCCCCTTGCAAATTATCATACCATCTTCCCCATCATCTGAACTGTCATCTTCTTTATTGGACACCCAAGGCCACGGACCGGGTCCCAATCACCACCGTGACATACTTCCCCCTTAAAAGAGCCTTAAAGGCCCGGTACTGAGCAACCCCCGGCCCTGTGTGGCGTTTCATTTTAACACCAGATAACAGGGATATATTGTATATTTTCAACATTACAAATCTACGTATATATTTGAGGAGGCAGACAGACGCTGTCATGGCCAGTATGGATTCGACAACAAACTAAAATGTAGAAAAAGGGTACAGTATAACCAGATCCAAGGTATATATAGTATAGTTTCAACATTCAAAATCTCCATATTTATTTGAGGCAGACACAGACGCTCTGAGGCCCAGTATGGATCACACAACAATATAAAAAGCAGTAAAAGGCAAATGGATCCCAAGCGTACTGCTGTATTCAGTGTTGGGGTCATTTGGTGATCTACATATATATTTCAAGAGTAACACACAGCCTCTCACATGCTCAGTATGGATCACACCATAATATAAAAAGAAAATCCGCAAAAAAATAATCACGCGTGTGCCAATGTTCCAGGTGTCAATGATGCACTTTGAGTGGTGGGTGGAGGATGAATTTCGGGCACATAGGGTACTGGTTCAACAGATACAAGGTATATATAGTCTACTTAAAATGCAAAAAAGTTTCCGTATGTATTTCAGGAGGCAGACACATGCTCACTCGCTCAGTATGGATTTGACAATAATGTAACAAGTTGAAAAAGGGTACAGTATGACCAGATACAAAGTATATATAGTATAGTTTAAACAGTCTAAATCTCCGTAGACATTTCATGAGGCAGACACAGACGCTCTCAGTCCTAGTATGCATTAGCCAAGAATATAAAAAGGTTACTGTATCACCAGATACAAGGTACATGTAGTATTCTTTAAACATTATAAATCTTCTTATTTTTTTCAGGAGACAGACGCTCTCAGGGTCAGTATGGATTACACAATATAAAAATCAGTAAAAGGGTAATGGATCAGAAGCGTACAGCTGCATACAGTGTTGGGGGTAATTGTAATTCTCAGTAGATATTTCCAGAGTCAGAAACACTCTCACTGGCCCAGTATGGATTAGACCACTATATAAAAAGCAGTAAATGGGTAAGGTATCACAAGCGTACAGCTGTACCAGTGTTGGGTTAAACTTAAATCTACAAATATATTTGTGGAGTTACAGACAGACGTTCACAGGCTCAGTATGGATTACACAAGAATATAAAAACTTGAAAAAGGGTAATGTTTTACAATCGGTCAGCTGCATACAGTGTTGGTGTTATTTTAAATCTCCTTATATTTTACCAGAGTAAGACACAAACTCTCACAGGCTCAGCATGGATTACATCCGAATATAAAAATGAGAAAAAGGGAAATGTATTCGAAACGTACACCAGTGTACAGTGTTTGAGTACTTTGAAATCTTCATTAATCTTTCACTGTCAGTCTGCAAGTCCAGACTCTCCGCTAGAGGAAGGTAGATGGATAAAAGTACAGACATAAAGTCGAGTGATTTTTAGATGTTTTTGAATTTGTAAACACGGGAAAACCTCCCGGGATTTTTCGCAGAGGCGATGCTGACCCAGAATAACTTAAACTGTGGATACAGCTATCGCAGTTGCGTCGATCCCATCACCGTAACGCGTCTCTATCAAATTGTGATCACAGGGAGAGCTATAGACATGGTCCTCACTGCCTATCATCATCTGTCTGGTCTCTTTGGAGTGCAAAACACAAGCCACAGGCCGTAGGGGATTTTATTGGATTGCCATGACAGGACACATTGAAAAATGGTGGCAGGAATGTCACACGTCTGTGACTATGAAAAATGTGAAAGGTGATCATAAAGCACCATTGCATCCGAATGGGAGTTGACGTCTATTACAAATGGTAGCCATTGGTAATCTGAAGGTAGAGGCCAGCAGGACAGGACATAGCTACATCTTAACCATCATCGATCAGTACACCAAGTTTGTAGTAGCCGTCCCTGTGACGGATTTAACTGGCCAGACTACACAGCGGTGGAGCAGGGAGAGGTAAGTATTGCAAGTGCTGTGTCCCTGAGCAAGCAGGCGGGACCCACTCGTGGGCGCCGGTACTGGCACTGGGCCCCTCATAGTACGCCAGTGTGTCTGACGGCGAGTGGGCCCCCCACCGTCAGAGACACTTTATTGTACTATGAGAGGCCCTGTGCCAGTGCTGTCGCCCAAGGGTAGGGTAACAGCATTTGCCCGGGCGCGGCAGGTGTTGACCCCGGGCCTGGGGTGGGGGGGCAGCCCATTTCGGGTGGTTTAAATAATGGCATATGTTGATGTGTAGGCTGGACTTTCAGCTGCTGAAAATGGAGGAATTGGAGAAGTCAGAGGAAGAGGAGGACAAAAGCGAGCCTTTTTTCTGGCAACCTATGTGTTATCAGGGGAGTGTGGGACAAAATCTTTTTAAACCCATGCAAGGTTCATTTTAATGAAGGTTAGAACATCAACATTTTGGGTCGACAGTCAGGTCCTTTTTTCTGTCAGGATTGATCCAGCAGCACTGAACTCTTTCAGATAGCACACTACCAGCAGGGCAAGCGAGCTCCTGTAAGGCATATTGTGCCAATTCAGGCCATGTGTCCAGTTTAGAGGCCCAGTAATCAAAGGGGAATGACCTGTGATGGAGAACCTCGATATGGGAGTAGTTTGTAACCATAGTTGACAACTGCCGTCTCCTGTCACTTGCAATCGATTCTGTATTAGCTGTCGTATGCGCGGAACTTAAGAAATCAGACCACAACATGGTCAGGAAACCCCTGTCTCCAACGCCAGTTCGGCTGTGTGCACCACAAACACCTCTTCCATTTTGCCCACTACGGCTCGTGGGAGAACCAGCTCCGCTGCTGTGTGCTGGGAATGCCTCAAACGACCGGTTTACCAGAGTTGCTTGTTTGTTAGCCAATATTAGCTCTAGGTTCTCCTGTGGCATGATGTTGTGTAATTTGCCTTTATAGCATGGATTGAGGATGCTGGCCAACCAGTAGTCGTCATCCCTCATCAATTTGGCAATGCGGGGGTCCTTTTTAGGATCCGCAAGGCATAGTCACACATGTGGGCCAGTGTTCCAGGTGTCAATGCTGCACTGCCAGTCGTGGGTGGAGCACTTTCTGGCAAATCCACATCCCTCCAGTCACGCACAAACCCTGTACCTGACCTTGGCACGCCCACATGTTCTCTTGCCCCCTGAGAAGCATCCTCCTCCCCAAAATAATCATCCCCCTTATCCTTATCTTCCTCCTCCACCTCGTACATGACAGTTCCCTGACCAGACACTGGCTGACTCATCAAGGCTCCCCCCCTCCTCCTCTTCCTCCTCCTCCTCAGCTGCAGACGCCTGATCCTTGATGTGCGTCAAAGTTTGCATGAGCAGACGCATAAGTGTTATGCTTATGATGGCGTCTGCGCTTACTAGCAGTGTGCATTCCTCAAACACGGAAGGGCTTTACAAAGGTCTTTCAGCTTTGACCACTGCACACCTGACAATTCCATGTCTGCCCTCAAACTGCCTGCCCGTTTGTCCTCCCACAAATGCATTACAGCCTGCCTCTGTTCGCACAGCCTCTCAACCATGTGCATGGTGGAGTTCCATCTTGTAGCAATGTCTATGATTAGGCGGTGCTTGGGGAGGTTGAGTGATCGCTGCAGCTTCTGCATATGACTGGAGTGGACATTTGAACGATGGATGTGCGAGCACAGTCTTCGCATCTTATGGAGCAGGGCTGTTAACTCCGGATAATTAGGAAGCACTGCACCACCAGGTTCAAGGTGTGAGCCAGGCAAGGTATGTGTGTGAGTCTTGAAAGGGCTGTGGCTGCCACAAAATTCCACCCATTATCACTGACTACCTTGCCTGGCTCAAGATGTAGACTGCCCAGCCATGACTCAGTTTGTCGATGCAAGTACTCGGCCAGTACCTCCGCGTTGTCTACTGTCGCCCAAACACATCATTTTTAAATCAGCCTGCTGCCGCTTACCACTAGCTGTTCGATAGTGGGACACCTCGTGTGCAACACTGACAGATGTGGATGGAGTGCTCGTGCGACTGCGCTCTGTCGACGAGCTTTCGCTTCTGGAGGAGGAGGGTCTAACGCCTACACCCAACTGTTTCCTATACCGTGGGCTAGGCAGCACAGTTCCACCGCCGCTGTCCCCTGTGGAGCCTGCATCCACCACATTAACCCAGTGTGCAGTGATGGACACGTAACTGCCTTGGCCATGCCTACTGGTCCATGCATCTGTTGTGAGGTGCACCTTTCCACTCACTGATTGTTTTAGTGCATGGACAATGCGCTCTTTCACATGCCGGTGGAGGGCAGGGATGGCTTTTCGAGAAAAGTACCTACTGGGTAGGTCATAGCGTGGGACAGCGTAGGCCATGAACTCTTGGAAAGCTTCGCTTTCTACCAAACGGAAGGGCATGATCGCTAATGAGATCAGTTTTGGCAATGTAGGCGTTCAAAGCCAGTGTACGTGGATGAGAGGATGAGTACTTTCTTGTCCTACTCAGAGTGTCTGGTAGGGTGAGCTGGACTTGGGAGCTGCATATGGGGGAACTAGCATTGGACATGACGGACTGAGAAGGGTTTGGTGATGGTGAGGGTGTTGATGGCCTGGATTCAGTGTTTCCTCGCGAAAATATTGTGTTTGCGTGACTGGTTTGGCCTAGCGACGACGCCTCAACATTTCTTGATGGTGGTGTGCTTAGCGGTGGACTTACAATGGGGGAAGCGATGGAGCGTTGCTGGCTAACTTGAGTAGGAGCAGGTGCACATGTGCTACCTGAGCTTTTGTAGTCCGTCCACGCTTGCAAGTGCATGTTGGTTAAATGTCTAAGCATGCAATTGGTATTCAAATTTCTTAGATTTTTCCCTCTGCTAAAGTTCCTTCGGCACTTCTTACAGATAACCTTTGCGTCATCAGTAGGATTTTGTTCAAAAAAGTGCCACACTGCACTCTTCCTACTATGGTACAAATTTTCAGGGCTTACACACTGTGCTAATTATACCCTCTGGCCAAGCTGTCCTGCAACTTTTAGTTTTCTTAACAAGTTTTTTGACAGCTACGGGCCTGCCAGATGACCGCTGCTGCGATGACTATGCCTGCTGCGGATCCTTCTCCTGTTCTGACCTATTGTCACCAGCACCCTCTTCCCCCAATGGATGCCAATCCGGGTCAACAACTGGGTCATCCATGACCTCGTCTTCAATGTCATCTGCACCTTCCTCTGTACCTTTGTGTGTCACCGTGTAAGGTGGTATAGTATGCGGGAAGGGGCACCTGAGTTTCATCAGGGTCTGATTCGGGCTCAGTAGACTGCGAGGACAATGTAGTGCTGTGGGTGAATGTACCAGCAGAATCATCTAGCAGTGGCTGTGCATCAGTGCACTCCATGTCAGATTCATATTGGACTGGGGAATTCAGAATTTGACTTGATAACCCAGGAATGGTATGTGAAAAGAGCTCCATGAAGTAATCTGAAGTGTGGCTTGCAGCATCCTTCACTTTTGGTGTGGGTGAAGGACACAACGAAAGGTGTTGTTCCTGACCAGAGGCCTGCACTGACGACTCTGTGCTTGCAGTTTTTGTAACTTCAGAAGAGGAGGCAATAGATTTGGAGGCTGTTTCAGTAATGTAAGCCAAAACCTGTTCTTGATGCTCCGGCTTTAAAAGCGGTTTACTTACTCCCAGAAATGGGAACCTTAAAGGCCTTGTGCCAGACAATGACGCAGGCTCAACACCTCCTGCCTTAGCTGCTATTGTGATTTTGCCAGAATCAGCCAATGCACCACCATCAGTACCAGCTGTGCCCCCCACGCCCACATCCGCGGCCTCTTCCACCCGATTTCCTCATGTTTGGGAAAATGTACCAAAAATACCAGCAGAGAAATGGTACTGTATGAATAGCGTACAGCTGTGTAAGGTGTGTATATATAAGAAGTGAAATCTCCGTATATATTTTGTGAGTCACAGACGCTCACCCAGTATGTATTTCACCGTAATCCAACAAGCAGATACACGGTACTGTATCAGAGGTGTACAGCTGTATACGTTGTTGGTGGAACTGTCAATCTCCGTATATGTATTTATGGAATGTCACACACGCTGGCTCTGTGTAGATGTGACCGTAATAAGAACACCAGATATCCGATACTGTTTGACAATCGGACAGCAGTCAATACGGTGTATAAAGAAATGGAAATGTCCGTATTTGTATATGTTGTGTCACACACACACGCTTACTCTGTGTAGATGTGACAGTAATAAGAACACCAGATATCCGATACTGTTTGATAATCGGACACCTCTATACGGTGTATGTATGGAAAAATGTTAATCTCCGTGTATTTTTTTTACGGAGTCACACACATATAGCATGTATTTGTCCGTGATACCAGCCGGTACACGGTAGTGTGTGAGGAGCGTACACCTCTATACGGTGTGTGAAAAAATGTACGCTCAGTATCTACTGTGTAGAAAAAAAGGAATAAAAGGATTTTTGCATTTAAAAAGCAGTCTGCACAGCAGTGTGCAAACAGCAATGCAGCTATCAGGGAGCTTTATAAGGCAGCCTAATCACCAACAGAGCTGATGCACAAAAAAGTGTGAAAAAAATCAACGCTTGCTAACTGCAGAGAAAAGGAAAAAAAATTTTTGCTTTTTAAAAAAGCACTCTGCACAGCAGTGTGCAAACAGCAATGCAGCTATCAGGGAGCCTTATAAGGCAGCCTAAGGCTATGTGCGCACGTATGCAGAAAATGTCTGCATAAAAACCGGACTCCTTCCCAGAAAACGCGCTTTTTTTCGTGCGTTTTTGCCGCGATTTTTTCCGTGCGTCCCCAGACACACAGAAATTAGCTAGAAATGCGAAATTAATGAGCATGCTGCGTTTTTTACCGCAAAGCGTTTTTTTGTGGAAAAAAACCGCATCAATATGCATAAAAAGTGCGAAATGCATTAAAATGAATGGGAAGCTTCTTTTAAGCGTTTTTTGAGTGGATTTTTTGGTAAATCCGTGGGAAAAAAGCTGTGTGAACACAGCCTAATAACCAACAGAGCTGCTGCGCACAAATATATCCTCCCCTGTCACTGCACACTATACAGTTGTGTTTTACAGTGACATTCGCTATCAGCACAAGCAATTTTTTTTTCCCCTGTCTAAACACTCCCTATTGAGAACGATCAGCAGCAACCTCTCCCTATGCTAAGATCGGCAGAAGTAAGATGGCGGTCGGCGTGCACTCCCTTTTATAGCCCCTGTGACGCCACACAAAGCAAGCCAATCACTTGCATGCCCTACTCTAACATGGTGGGGGCCGCTGCCGACATTATCGCGTTACCCACAGTGTGCGTCCATTGGCTGAAAATAGGTGCTGGAAGGATTGTGGGAAACGCGACTTTGGCGCGCAAGTCGGCGACCTCATGGCAGACCTCACGCTGTGGTCGGGTTTCAATCGGCGAAACACGACTTTAGCAAAAGTCGGATTCTGAATTTGGCCGACCCGCTTCGCTCAACTATACTCTTTTATAAACTTCTGTTAAGCATCTGGGTGTTTAAGATGCTTACCACACATCGAGACATGTTCCTTGATGGGTCTAGATTCCAAAATGAGGTCACTTGTGTGTAGTTTCCACTGTTTAGACACATCAGGGGCTTTCCAAACGCGACCTGGCGTCCATTCTTGATTCTAGCCAATTTTGCATGGTGCTCCTTAACTTTCAAGTCCTGTCGTGCGCCCAAGCAGTGGTTTTCCCACACATATAGGGACCATTTTCTCCTATTACCCTTGTAAAAATAAAAAAAAGGAATCTTAAGTAAAATTTTGCAATAAAAAGCGTTTTTTAGTGCGTGACAGAAGTCAAACTTAAAAAACTGATGCAAATCTGCTATCGCTGTAATCACACCGATCTGAATAATAAAGTCAGCATATCACTTATACTTCAGTACAATTTTTCAACTGCTGTTGATATAATTCTGCCTCAAAGATCGCAGTAAGACTCAGTGCACATTAATCCTGTGCTGAGCGCTTACCTTGGGGTTTCCGTTGGCAGATGGTGGAACTGTGGATGCCATAGGACCTGTGTTCTAGTGGTGTCCATCTTTTTAGGATTGCATAAGTGTCTTTGGCCACATTTTTGTGCACTTCTGAAAAAGACAACTCTGAACAGAGGCCAAACGGAGTCCAGAGTAACTCGGCTGCTGCATTATCGTGAATGGATCCCTCGGGGGGTTTCATCTGAATTCCGTCACTCAGATTTAGATGGAAACCCCAAAGTGCGTTCTCAGCGTAGAGCGCCGGATAAATGTGATCCCAAACGTTATGTAAAATGTTCCTAACAAAAGCTTTAGCTCACTCCACCAAAAAAGCAAGTCCTTATTCGGGCCCGTCATCTGTTACGGAAATATATAGGCTTCCTCGTTACTGGTAGCAGAAAGGCTCTGGAAAAGCGAATTAGTTCCTCGCCCCTCAAAAGAAATTTAACAAATTTTGCCCTTTGAAATATCCCTCTCCCTTCTAAGCCCCACAGTGTACCTAAACCACATATAGCATCCACAAGTTTGGCATTTCTGAAGTGATGAGAGCCTGCCTAACTTACAAGTGCATGTCTCCAGAAGCACGAGCTGGGCATAAGGTATTGGTCACTATAAGGAAGGAGAGTTTGCAATTTTCACTTGGCAACATTCATTACTGCTAGTTTCTGTAAAACACCTATGGAGTCAAAATTGTCACTACAACTGTAGATAAATTCCCAAACGGGTAGAATTTCCAAAATAGGGTTACTTGAGGTCTTGTAGCACTAAAGGGCTCTGTGTATGGACTCTGCAAACTATTTTAGGAAAATCTGCGCTCCAGGAGACAAATAGCGCTCCGTTCCTCACTAGTCTTTTTGAATAGCTAAGCAGTACTGTACATCTAAATGTTGGGTATTGCCATGTTTAGTAGAAATTATGCGACAATTTATGGTGCCATATTTACCCACTTGTGTGAAAATGTACAATCTGAGGCTAAAATAGAATTTTTTGATGGTAAAAATGTAGTTATTCACTGCTCAATGGTATAAAATTGTGTGACACACCCGTGGTGTCAATATGATCACTGCACCCTTAGATGAATTCGACGAGAGGTGTAGTTTTTAAAATGGGGTCACTTAAGGGGGAGTTACTGCTGTTCTGGCAATTCAATGGCTATCCCAGTGGGTCATGGCACCCGCAAACAATCACTATAATTTGGCTCTCCTTTCCTTCTGAGCTTTACACTGTGCCTGAAAAATATTTCCCGATTACGTGTAGGGTATTGGAGCATTCAGAAAAAAATGGACCCCAGTTTTGTTCTAAAAAAAAAAATTTTCAATTAGCCCTTAGAAAAATTAAAAATTTGGGGCTAAAACAACATTTTAGTGGTAAAAATTTAATTTGCTCTCTCTTCACTGCTCAGTGGTATAAAATTCTGTGAGGCACAAGTGTCAATATGATCATGCACCCCTCGATTAATTCATTTGGGGGTGTAGTTTATAAAATGAATTCACATAGAGGGGGTTTCTTTTGTTCTGGCGCCTCATGGGCTCTACCAAAGTGACATGGCACCCTCAAACCATTCCAGCGAAATCTTTACTCCAATATGGTGCTTCTTCCCTTCTGAGCTTTGCACTGTGCCTCAAAAGTAGTTTTCCCTCACATATGGGGAATTGGTACAATCAGGAGAAATGGCCCAAGAAACTTTGGGGTCTTTTTTTCTCCTGTTATTATGAAAATAAAAAAAATTGGGGCTAAAAAATTTTTGTGGAAAAAAAATGTAATGTCATTTTCACAGCTCTATGTTATAAACTTCTGTGCCTCAAAAGTAGTATTCCCCCACATATGGGGTGTCTGTATACTCAGGAGAAATTGCACAATAAACTGTATGATGTAATTTTTCTTATTACTCTGGAGAAATTAAAAAAACATCAGGCTAAAATTAATTTTTCTGTGGCAAATGTGATTATTATTTTTTTTTTTTTTTTTTTATGGCTCAATGTTATAAACTTCTGTGAAGCACTTGGGGTTCAGTTTCCTCACCACGCATTAAAATACATTTCTTGAGGGGGTCTAGTTTCCAAAATGGGGTCACTTGTGGCGGGTTTCCATCGTTTAGGCACATCAGGGGCTCTCCAAATGGGAAATGGCGTCAGCTAATGATTCCAGCAAATTTTACACTCAGTCCAAACAGAAGTTTTTTCCCCACATATCAGTTAACGGCGTTTTCAGGAGAAATTGCACAACATATTTTACTGTGCAGTTTTTTTTTTTTTCATGGCTCAACGTTGTATAGTTCTGTAAAACACCTGAGGGTTTCAATGTTCTCCCCATACATCTGGATAAGTTCCCCGGGTGGTCTAGTTTCCAAAATGGTGTCACTTGTGTTGGCTTTTTACTGTTTAGGCCAATTGTTCCAGCAAATTTTACATTCAAAAAGTCAAGTGGCGCTCCTTTCCTTCCAAGCTTTTCCATGTGCTCAAACAGTGGTTTTCCCCCACATATGGAGTTTTTTACATGATAAGGAGAAATTGAACACATTTTGGGGTCCATTTTTTCCTGTTACCCTTGTGAAAATAAAAAAGTGACTTTTTTTTAGGCTGAACTAGATGGACATAAGGTCTTCCTTCGGCCTTCAAAACTATGACTAAAATAATTATTTTGTGAAAAATAAGTTAAATGTTCATTTTTTCCACATTCCAAAAATTCCTGTGAAACATCTGAAGAGTTAATAAACTTCTCAAATGTGGTTTTGAGCAGTTAAGAGGTGCAGTTTTTAGAATGGTGTCACTTTTGGGTATTTTCTATCATATAGACCCCTCAATGTCACTTCAAATGTGATGTGGTCCCTAAAAAAAAAAATATATATTTTTGTAAGTTTTGCTGGAAAAATGAGAAATCGCTTGTCACATTTTAACTCTTATAACTTCCTAACAAAAACATTTTTGTATCAAGAATTGTACTGATGTAAAGTAGACGTGGGAAATGTTAACTTTTTTTGTGCGACATGACTCTAATTTAAGGGCATAAGAATTCAATTTTGAAAAGTGACAAATTTCCATTTCTTTCACAAATAAATGCAAGTCATATTTAAGAAATGTTACCACTAACATGAAGTACAATAGGTCACAAAAAAACCATCTCAGAATTAGCGGGATCCGTTGAAGCGTTCGAGTTATGACCTCATAAAGTGACATTGATTAGAATTGTAAAAATTGGCTTAGTCATTAATGCGCAAACCATCTTCAGGAGTAAAGGGGTTAAAGGGTTACCACAGTTTTTTTTAATTCAGTAATCAATAATATGCATGTAGCTAAGTAACTGTATAATATATTCTATCATAGTGACTTTCCCTGCCAGTGGTGATCAGTCATGAAAATTCTGAATTCTTGGGTAAAATCTGTATTCAGTGAAGACAGATTGTGACATTGAGATAGGAAAGGAAAGTGGCATGTAGATGTGATGAGGGGAGGATGAGCTCTGCTTCTAGTTACTCCCTTCTCCTCTCATCTCCCGCTACTTAGGAGACAGCAGTTATGGACATAATCTATTATCTCTTTAATGGAAAACGCTGTCTTCACTAAATGCGGATTTTTTTTTTTTCTAGGACTTCTCCTGTTCTCCAAGAATTTTCAAAGACTATGGAGAGTGGTTCAAAAGCTTCTTCTATCTCCTTCAGTACTCTGGGGTGTAATTCACCTGGAGAGTTGAATTCATTTAGGTTAGCTAAGTGTTTCCTCACTATCTTTCTGTTTATAGATAACTTGGGGTCTTCTATTCCTTTAATAGGACAGTGAAGATCAGTTGATGTTATATTTACTTTCTGAGAGAAAACAGATGCAAAATAGTTATTTAAGGCTATGTGCCCACGTTGCGTTTTATTCCAGACACTAAAAAACCGGACTCCTTCCCAGAAATTGAGCGTTTTTTTCCCGCACGATTTCACCGCGATTATGATCGCGATTTTGCCGCGATTTTCGTGTGCGATATTCAAGCACTTTCCAAGCGATTTGAAGCATCGCTTGGAAAGTGATTGACAGGTTGGTCACACTCGTCAAACATAGTGTTTGACTAGTGTGAGCAGCTTTTTACTATTGAGGCCGCTTATGCGGCCTCAATAGTAAAAGATAGAATGTTAAAATGCTAAAAAAAATAAATAAAAAATAAATAAAAAAAAAAATAAAAATAAAAAAAAAAAAAAAAAAAAGAATAAAAATAAAAAAAATAATCGGGGTATATTTACCTTCCGGCGTCACGCGTTGCATTCCCGGCCTCAGCGTTCCCAGTAATGCCTTGCGAGACCTGTGATGACGTAGTCTCGCGTTGCTATAGCGATCTCGCGAGACCATGTCATCACAGGGCCTTACCTCAAGGCATTACTGGGAACGCTGAGGCCGGGAATGCAACGCGTGACGCCGGAAGGTAAATATACCCCGATTATTTTTTTTATTTTTATTCTTTTTTTTTTTTTTTTTTTTTTTACAGGGGTATGGTGCACAGGGCCTGGAGGACAGTCTCCGCTCCTCCACACCGTGGGTACCAACCGCACATGAGACGCTTAACTTCCCGCATGGTGGGCATAGCCACATGCGGGAAGTAAGCGATTCTCATGCATTCCTATGGGTGCGGAATCGCAGCAATTCTTTGCGATTCCGCACAAAAGAATGAACATGCTGCGATTTTTTTCCGCGATGCGATTCCGCCGTGAAAAAAAGCGCAGCATTAGCACAGCATGGGGGGCTTTCTGTACACGATTTTTAAACGTTTTCACGCCGAAAATCACGGCAAAAACGCTTAAAAATCGCTACGTGGGCACACAGCCTAAAAGTTAGGCCTTCTCAACATCTTTTCTTACTATTTCATCATTTTCATCCTGTAAAAATCCTATAGCATGTTTGACTTTTTTCTTTTACTTTTGACTTATCCCCAAAATCAATTATTGCTTTTGACATCTCTTGCAAGCTTTACTTCATTGTCAGCTTTAATAATCTTATTTGTTCCCTGCAGGTTCTGCAGACAGCATTATATTCTTCTTTAGATATGCCTCTCTCTTTCCATTTGATAAACATTTCTTTATTTTTTAGCATGTGTTTAATTTCTGTGTTCATCAGTCCTGGTTTCCTTAAATGCTTACTAGTCTTCCCTCTTTTCAGAATTGTTAACGATTGTGCTTTGAGAATCTCATTTTCCAAAATTTCCCATCCTTCCTGGACACTTTTGTCCTTAAGGATATCCAGTCATCGGTTCCCTCTGATTCTCTTTGAGACCCTTAAAATCTGCCTTTCTGAAATCTAACCTTGACGTCTGAGTCTTCACAGGTCTTCCTCCTCTAGTTATCCAAAATTCTAAAATAGCATGGTCGCTACCTCCTAAGGTCGCAGCCACTCTTACTGTCATGGTTTGAACAGGGTTCTTGCCCTGCACTCGCAGGGTTAAGTGTTCGTGGCCTCTTTCTGGATCTGGGAGGGGTATTTATACTCACTCTTTACCAGGGTTCTCTGTCAGCTATACTGTTGTTCTGGTGTGTCTGACCCCTGGTGTGTGTGATTTCTGCGTTGCTTGTTTGCTTCCCGTGTATGACCCGGTCCGTTCCCTCACTCTGTACTCCGTCTCTCCTTTTGGTACTATTGACTTTATCTGGTTCTGACCTCCTGGCTTGGCTATCGTTACCCCGTTACAGTTTGTCCCTATTGTACCGTCTATTGCCCATTCTGGTTTTCTGATCTATTGCTTCGTCCTGACTATCCATTCTGTCCAACCCTTTGGTACTGTATTGCTATCTCGTACTTAGACCTGGCGTGATCTGGTTTCTGTCTGTCTATGCCCCTTGGTAACATTGCCCTGTAGTTACCTTTCTAGGAGTTTCCCTGCAGCTCCTGGCTCTGTGGAGCTGAGGCCACGCCCCCAGCAGTCACATGCTTCAGGTCCTGTGAGCTTGGAGCATGCATCGTCACCACTGAGACCCTGCTCCGCAGGTATCTTTGTGCACAGTCTTTGTACTCAGGACATGTGCACTGGCTCAGTGAGCAAGTGCAGTGCGGTGTTCCTGACACTTACCTCCTCAACCATTTCCTCCCTGTTTTATAAAAATTAGATTCAAGATAGCAGTTCCCCTTGTTTTCTCCCCTACCCTTTGGACGATAATGTCAGCAAGAGAGGATAAGAATTTCCTTGACCTGTTAGTTTTGCCTGAGAGAGATTCCCAACAAATGTCAGGATAGTTGAAATCTCCCATGACAACTATGTCATATTTTTTTTGGAGAACTTGACCATTTGATGCATAAAGAGTTCATCCATGTCTTCAGCTTGCACAGGCGGCCTGTAGTAAATGCCTACAATGGTGTCCTTTCCATATTCTTACCCAAACAGTTTCCACAGAACTCCCAGTCTCTGAAGCTTCAATCTCTGTGCAGATATACGCGTTTCTAACATACAATGCGACTCCTCCTCCTCGTTTATCAAGTCTGTTTCTTGCAAATAAGTTGTATCCTTCTAGTCTTGTATTCCAATCATGTGTATCGTCCCACCAAGTTTCAGTGATTCCAATGACATCATGGTCCGTGCAGGAGGAGAAAGAAACAGATTTCTCTGATAAGCTATATTACAAAGTTGCTTATTTTCATATGTAATTTGGGTTTGTGAAATCAAAATGCGTTACTTTTTAACCCCTTCACGACCGATGACATACTATATATATGTTATCTGTTGCTGAGCCTGCAGCTTTCTCTTCACTTTCAGACTAACCCTTTAACCCCTTCGCTACCAGAGGTATTGCCGTTTTTGCTTTTTGCTCCCCTTCTTCCCAGAGCCATAACTTTTTTTTGGTTTTCGGTCAAAATGACCATGTGAGCTTGTGGTTTGCAGGACAAGTTTTATTTTTGAACGACACAATTGGTTTTAACATATCGTTTTCTGGAAAACGGGGAAAAAAATTCCAAGTGCGTGAATTTGCAAAGAAAAAGGTGCAATTTTATAGTTTGTTTTTTTTTAAATGCTTAAACTGGCCTGCCTTTCTAATTCTCCAGGTTATTACAAGTTCATAGACCCCAAACATGTCTAGGTTACTTTTTTAAGTTTAAAAAAAATCCAAACTTTTAAAAAAAAAACAAAAAACTCCTTTTTCCGACACTCATAGCATCTCCATTTTTCATGATCTGGGGCTGGGTGAGGGCTTATTTTTGCACGCCGATTTGATGTTTTATTGATACCATTTTGGTGTAGATACTATCTTTTACTCACCCTTTATTGCAATGTAGCTGCAACCAAAACTAATTCTAATGTTTTGACAATTCTGAACACAGTGATACCAAATATGTGTATATTTGATTTTTTTTATTTGTTTTATTTTAAATGGGACGAAAGGGGGGGATGATTTGAATTTTTAGATGTTTTGTTTTTTTTATATTTTTACAAACTTTTTTTTTTACTTTTTGCCGCCTTCAATAGTCTCCATGGGAGACTAGAAACTGCTGTACTCTGAGCTCCGCTGCTACACACAGGCGATGATCAGCTCACTTGTGTGTAGCCGTAATGCTTACTTGGTATGAGCGCCGGACACGAGGTGGCGCTCATAGCAATCTGTCAATGACAATCAGAGGTCTGCTGGAGACCTCTGACTGTCGTGCCAACCCATCCGTGACCCCAGCGATCCTGTGACTGGGTCAACGATGGGCACAGTGTCGGACTGGGGTGTCCAGAGACCACCAGTATCATTGACTTTGGGAGGTGGGGGGGTGACTTTTCACCTGCATGCAGTTATTACACTTCCCTCATTCACAAATTTACCGTTATCTCTATATAATAAAACACTGGGTAGTTTGCTAAATAAATGATGAGATCCTGTTTTTTTCTGTACAGAGTGAATCAAGTGAATTATGCCAAATACTGCCCATGCAGAGGGGTTGAGGGCCCAGATCTGCACAGGGGCCCACCGGAGGATTCCCCTGTTACCTTGTGGGCCAGTCTGAGCCTGGATGGGCGGGATTTATGACGTGCTTTTAGTAAGCAACGACTAGTTAACAGCCGCGAGTACATGGCAGCTGTACAGAACAGCTGTCCAGAACAGCTGTCATGTGCCCGGAAAGATGTAGTTTCAGCGTCGGAGCCCGCTTCACATGGGGATTTCGGCATTTGTGTACTATTACGCCCGATGTCAGAAAGGGGTTAAGGACTGGTCACAAAATGTTTTACTCAGTCTTCTGCACATTTAGAAACGGTGTCAAGTCTATCTGTCCCCAGATATCCACTGTTTATAAGTTTTACTATCTGCCATGGCCTCTAAGAAATTATGTAATATTTTTTCTTGGAGAGTCATTACTGGAGGACATGTTTTGCAGATATTTAGGTAACAGTTTGAACTCTCTTCTGGTCACATTATGTGAGACACATGCTTTGCAATCCCCAAGGTTGGACTCGCCAATCTGAGTATCATCCAGCTTCCCTGCTTCAGTCATAAGCTGTGCTCTGGTGTGCGGTACATAAGCATACTGAGTGTTCACCACTACCACCAGCCAGAACTCCATTCTTAGGACACAGGGCAGCACATTTTGGAAATCTTATTTTCACAGATGAATTTAAAAAAAAAAAAAAAAAAACAACAAAAAAACCCATTAAATAATCTTAGGTCTCCTTCAAATTGGCAAGAACCATAGTCTTTCCTGCCAGGTATAATTCGGCTCATGTCCTCACTATTGTAAAAATCTTTAGCTGTATCCACTACAGATTCATTTAATGATTTGACTGGTTTATGATCAGGACAAGTAATTAAACTTTTTTTTTTTCTTTTATATGGAAAATATAGACCAAACATCTTCAGACCACAGGCTGAACAGATTATAATTCAAGATTTGCAAATAATTTTTGACATATGATCCCTTTGAGACCCCAACTTGAATTTTGATACAGAGATGGCTAGGACCATAGAGGAGGCACATGTGAATTTTTTTTTTAAATGTTATATAGCTTTTTTGGAAATGCTTTTCAAAATTTTGTGTTTGAGGAGGAGTCATAAAGCCAATAGCCATAAAAGTTCCCAGGCTATTAATATCAGCTCACAGCTGTTTGCTTAGCCTATACTGGCTAGTTTACAGGGGGACCCCATAAAAACATTGACATAGGGTCCCCCTATAAAATCTAAAGTCAAGGCAGACAGCTGCTGGCTGATAATAGCCTAGGAAGGGGGCATGGATATTGGCCCCTCTCAGACTAAAAACATCAGCTCTCAGCCACCTCAGGAAAGGCGCATCTATAAGATGCACCAAATCTGGCGATTAGCCTCACTCTTTCCACTTGTCCTGTAGCGGTGGCAAGGTTGATGTCACCTTTGTATTGGCCCACAAGTTCGTAATGGAGAGGCATCTATAAGGCACCTATCCATTAGTAACCCCATAGTGATATTGTATATTAACAAACACTCAGAATAAAGTTCTTTATTTGAAATAATGACAGACTCCTTTAATGAATCTTAATTAAACCTTATTTACCGAACACCTAATCCACCGCAGCCAACGTCTCCTGCAACAAAAATAAACCACAATATTCCTCACCTGTCTGCCGAGACAATAATCCATAATGTCCCACGACCGTAATGTGACTGCTCTCAAAGACAGCCGGCAATACACTGACAGGAGGTACACTGTGGGAGTGATCATCACTGACCTGCCGTGAGAGAGTTCACCTGAGTTCATCAGCTTCGATGATCTCCCTTACAACGCCACTGCTGCGTGAGAGCAACGGAACTGATCAGATGATTAACTCCTGTGAATTCCCTCAAGGCAGCTCAGTGATACACTGCAGGAGCGATTACCTCCTGTCAGTGTATCGCCGGCAGCTGGGTAAAGCAGGCATATATCCTGATGTGACTGTTCTACACTTGAGATTGCCGCGGGACACTCAGAATTGCGTGGACTACGGTGGACAGGTGAGTATGTGTTTATAATTTTTCCTTTTTTTTCTAGGAGACTAACACTGGGGATTTGGGCGTTAGGCGAGTATAATGGATTTTTATTTGAATGTATTTAATTTTGCTTTTTTTTTTTTTTTTTTTAATACTGAGCCCAGGCACCAGCAGATGAGACTACATCTCCCATCAGCGGTACCTGCTGTCATGGCATATGAATTGCCGACTTTTCAAGGGATCTAGAGGTATGGTTCCACAGGAAGTAGATTTTTTTTTTCTCTCTGGGGAGCACTCAACTTTATTAGCATGCTCAAAAGGACACAAGTTAATCCCAAAATGCATGAAAAAAATGCAACAAAAACACACCAAAACATGCGTTTTGCCGCAGCTTTTTTTCCTGCCAAGAAATTAGGTTTTGATGCGGCGGAGATGCCGTTCATATGAGAGAGGGAAGCCCCTCCTTCTCCTAACCTAAATGCTGCAATCACTGTTAATTAATCTCAGCATTTAGGGAGTAAAATGGCCCCGGGCAGTGTGGCACCGTACCTAACCGTGCCAGCTGGAGCTCGGCTATCACTTAGGCCAAAGCTCCTTGTTGCTATCTTTCGGGCCCAGGTCCACCCCCCGGCTGTTATTTGCTGACTGCGTAAATTATGCTGCACCGTCTGCACCCCTGTCACTTGATTGTGGAGTGCCAATGGCTTGTCATGAGAGCTTGGGGGTCTGCTGATGTCATTACGATCCTCCTGTGCATGTCATCCAGTGGCCGGCATTCATAGGAGATTGTGATTTTCTCTCTACACAGTAAGCTCATGAACATGTTATGTACAACATAGACAATCAGACAATGCAGTTTCAATTCTCTTAAGAGGACTATTAAATACAATGTAGAATTTAAAAAAACAAACTTTTAACCCCCATATGACCGGATCTGTATTTGTTTTTTCGTTTTTCGCTCCCCTTCTTTCCAGAGCCATAATTTTATTTTTCCGTCAATATGGCCATTGTGAGGGCTTATTTTTTGCGGGACAAGTTGTTCTTTTGAAAGACATCATTGGTTTTAGCATATCATGTACTCGAAAATGGGAAAAAAAATCCAGAGTGCTGTGAAATTGCAAAAAAAGTTCAATCCCACACTTGTTTTTTGTTTGGCTTTTTTTGCTAGGTTCACTTAATGCTAAACCTGACCTGCCATTATGATTCTCCAGGTCATTACGAGTTCATAGACACCAAACATGTCTAAGTTCTTTTTCATCTAAGTGGTGAAAAAAACAGGGCTGTGGAGTCAGTAAGCCACAGTTGCGACTCCGACTCCTGGATTTTATCAGGCTCCGACTCCGGCTCCGGCTCAGACTCCGGCTCCTTCATAAATGGCCAATTCATAACAAATTTACTGTTGTAAAATATTAAACATCGTGCTTATTCAGTTTCTCACCATCATATAAGTAATCAGACCACTTAGAGCAAAAACTACATTTATTAGAATACAATTAGAATATATCAAATAACTTTTATAAACTTTTCTAAACTGTAAGTAAATATGCAATAAACACTTTTATGCAGTTAATAAGAAGAAATCTATAAATTTGTCCTCAGAAAAAGTATTGCCTCTGTCAGATCCTCCTTCATGGATGCCCTCAAATCTGATCTAATTATTTTGAGAGCAGAGAACAACCTTTCTACACTAACTTGTGTTGGTGGCAAAGCAGTAACCACTCGGGCAACATCTCTGACAATGTCAGGATACAGAGGAATCGCTTGTTGCACTGTTATTTTTGATGAACGGTCAAATTTCTCAATTTCTTTTAGTGCACATGAAAAATTCTGCTGAAATGTACTGGCTGTGTTCCTTGATGGGGATGACTCTTCTATGCGGGAACGCTTTGCACGGTCCTTGAGATCCAAATATTTTTCGAAATTAAATTCTTCATCAGTTGATGATGAGGGTGAAGATGTGGCAGGACGACCAAATTCTTCTTGTTCCTCCTGACTGTTCTGCAACCCTTTCATCCTTACTGCTATTTCAAACAGAGCTTCTTTTCCTTTACTTCGCTGTTGATCATCTAGAAGAATCCGATGCATTGGGTCTACATAAACAGCTGCCAAAAGAATGTTATTTTGTAATAGTAGCTCCTCTCTCTGTTTCATTGATGTAGCAATGCCACTTGCAATTAACCCTCCTCTTTGGGACAGGCGAAACATCAGGTTCTTCCACTCCTTTAAGAAAATACCTGGAGTTAAGTCCTCTGCTTGTAATTTTTTAGTCACTGTAAATGGGTGCTCTAGCAATTTTTCCAGCTCAGTCACCTGATTCCACTGACTTTCATTTAGCGTCAGTTGAGGGTTAGCCATGTCTACAAGAAAGGTTTTCAGTTCAACCAAGCGCTGAATCATTAAGTAAGTACTGCCCCAACGTGTGGCTTGATCAATAATTGCCCCTTTTCCAGCACGTCTCTTCAAAATTGAGTCAACTTTAGGGGTTCTGGCAACAGTAGCCAATTTTCTCACCTTGCCAATCAGTGCAGCAGCATGTCCTTCTTGCAGACTGTCTCTTATAGCCAGCTGTAGCGTATGCACAACACAGCGCATGTGATGAATGAAAGAACATATTGACACAGTTTCAACAAGATCATCTAAACTATCATGTTGCTGTTCATCTGAAGCAACTTCAGTTTGCTCCTCAGTTACAATACTGTGTTCCTCTATTTCAAACATTTGTGTCTGTGGACCCAGAATGTTCTTCTAGCTGCTGGTCACCATCATTACTCTCATTCATTAGCTTAATAGTACTTATCATATTTGAAGCATTGTCAGTTACGACAGAAAGAACTTGCTCTTTTTTAAGTTCATAGTCTTGCAGAACCTTTTCCACCAAGACCTGGAGAAACTCACTGGTGTGATGAGCTTTGGTGTCTTTTACTGCCAATGTCTTGGTAACTATTTCATTTTTGTCACAAACAAATCGGACATTGATGGCAAAATAGTTCACTCTGTGACGTGTGCAGGCATCCATTTTAAGAAACAGAAAGTGTCCCTTGAGAGTTTTTTTTAAGTTCTTCCTTTTGTTTAAAAGCTTCTTCGATTACTAATTTTCTAATACTCTCTCCAGAGAAACACCAAGCTTGCGGGCCATTTCCCCATTCAGACACATAAAAGCTGGTCATGAAAATAATGAAATAGGCACACTATCCTTTACAACAAGCTCTATGATCTGTTTTTTAAATGTATCTACTGTCATTGTCACAGTAACTTTGTCACTGACAAAATATCTTGCAACTGATGGCTGCAAAGTTCTCTGCTCCTTTGTTTGGCTGGAAGAGCTGGGCACTGGTTCATTGGTTTGGATGCAGTCTTTCTCATCCACTGCTTTCAGTGTTTCTGGATGAAAGTGCTGTAAATGTCTCTTTAGATAAGAAGCTCTGGTAGGAGCATTTTTATCTTTGCCTGAATATGCACTCATCTTGGCTTCACAGCATTTGTTTTCGTCTGGATCATTTGTCATACACTGACAGACATAATGTTTTCTATCTTGAGTGATGGTGAAATGTTCAAATACAGCTGATTTAATGTGATGCTTCTTTGACATTCTCAGGTTTTTAATTCTGCATTCACAATCCAAATGACAATTGTTTTTCCTAAAAACAATTGTACAACTGATATAGTGGTCAGTAATACTGTTATTATTCCTCATGTACTCAGTTAACTGATGTAAAGTTTGTAGAAAGGATAATACTTCTTACAGTCTTCCTCTTCTGAGTAGCAGGCAGCTGTGAGATGTTTGGAAGATGCACACCTAGTATGATCTAGTCTAGAGGAGGAGCTTTACTACTAAGAATTTGCAACACATTTTCACTTTCAGTTTCACACAATGTAAGTAGGGGGGTTGGGGCAGCATGAGGTTAACCAAGTATAAGATTAGATAAGAGCAGTGGAGAACAGTGACACACAAGAAGAAATGTCTCTATCTCCAGCAGAACTGCTTATCACTGTTGTTCATAGTTTGATAGAACATATATATTTGAGTAACATTTATAAAATTCATATGAAAGTTCAATTATGAAATATTAATACATTTTTTTTAAAGCTGGAGTCGGTACATTTCTACCGACTCCGACTCCAACCAAAACTAACTCAGACTCAGACTCCACGACTCCGACTCCACAGCCCTGGAAAAAAATTCCAAAGTTTACAAAAAAAAAAAAAATTGCGCAGTTTTTCAAGACCCATATCGTCTCCATTTTTCGTGATCTGGGGTTGAGTGAGGGCATATTTCTTGCGCGCCGAGCTGACATTTACGGATACCACTTTTGTGCAGTTAGGTTCTTTTGACCGCCCATTATAATGTCATTTCGCGGCGACAAAAAAAATGTAATTCTGGCATTTCAATTTTAGCGATCAGGTTAATCCCTTTTTTATTGATAGAGATGGGGGATTCTGAACACGGTGATACCAAATGTGTGTGAATTTTTTTTATTTTTTAATAGAGCGAAAGGAGGGTAATTTGAACTTTTATATTTTTTTAGTATTTTTAAAAACGTTTTTCTTTAACTTTTGACGTGCTTCAATAGCCTCCATGGAGCTATCGGCTCTGCTACAAAGAGACGATGCTCAGATCGCCTCTGTATAGTAGAATTAGACTTGCTATGAGCGCCGACCACAGGGTGGCGCTCATAGCAATCCGGCATCACCAACCATAGAGGTCTCAAGGAGACACCTGGTTGTCATGCCGACAAACCGATGACCCCTGATCACGTGACGGGGATCAGCGGTGCGCGTATTTCCGGCCCGATGGCGACAGCAGCATTAACTAGTTAATAGGCGCGGGTGGATCGCAATTCCATCCGCACCTATTGCGGGCACATGTCAGCTGTTCATAACTGCTTACATATCCTGGCTTTGATGCGGGCTCATTGTTGGAGCCCACATTAAAGCGGGGGTACTGCCATCGGACGTACTATTCTGTCCGATGTCAGTAAGGGATTAAAATATAAAAAAAAAAAAAAAAAACGCTTGCTCCATTAAAAATAAAACTATAAAAAAAATTATATATTTTGGTATTGTTGCGTTAGAAAGAGTCCGATCTATCACAATATGAAATAAATTAATCCTATTCGTAAACAGCGTAAAAAGAAAAAAATGGAATTATTTTAATATTGCAATGAGGCGATTTAACACAGTATCTACCCCAAAATGTTACGAATTTCAGATTTTTGTTTTCCACCAATTAAATGATATACTATATACTGTATTTTTGTACTGTAAGATGCACTGGACCATAAGATGCAATTTTGGGGAAGAAAATGGTAAAAAAAAGGTAATTTTGATAAGATGTGGGTCTGTCTTATAGTCCAAATTTAAAGTGAACCTGTTAGTAGGACTTTGCTAAGTAAACTACAGCCATTGTCATGTTGCCACTGTTGGGCTACTTTCACATTAGCGTTTTTTAGCGCTGCGCTTCGTGCGCAGTAGAAACACATGCAAAAAACGCATCATGTTTTTTGCATGCGGTTGCGTTTTTTAGGCGCATGCGTTTTAACCAGTTTCTAGCCATGTTAACTCTTAAAACGCATGCGATTTCAAACGCAGGGCGTTCTCATACACTAATGTGGTATTTAGGCGCATTCCGTGTGCAAGCGTGCGCATGCGTTTTTTGACGCCGTCGGACTGACCCTAAAATGCAACAGGTCGCGTCGGGCGCGCCTAGGCGCGCACAAAAATGCATACGAATGCGTTCAAACGCTAGACCATGCGTCCGTCATGTTAAGCGTAGAGGCGCATGTGCATTGACGCGCACGATGCGCTGCGCTTAAAAAATGCTAATGTGAAACCAGCCTTAGGCTACTTTCAGACTTGCGTCATGCGCCTCCTCCGGTCAGCTCCTCCTATGGGCGCATGATGCTGCATCAGCGTACCCTATATTTAGCGTTGGGTTGCGCTGGTATGATTTTTCCGGCGCGTGCGCCTTTTTGGTGCTGTGCCGACGTGCGCCAAACACACCGTGTTGCATTTTTATGCGCACGTGCCGGCAAAATCATACCAGCGCACGGCAGCGTACCCAACGCTAAATATAGGGTATGCTGATCGCATGCAGCGTCATGCGCCCATAGGAGGAGCTGACTGGAGGAGGCGCGTCCGGGGCGGAGCTTAGCGGCGGCCCTCCGCTGCGCCTCCTAACACAAGTTTGAAAGTAGCTTAACACTGATTAAATTGACACCTGGGGTGAAGAAATTCGTCTTGTGGTTCTTGTGTAGTCTGTGTTGGAAGTTTTCAGTTAATGAGATACCTGTGCTCGAGCAGGACTGTAGGTAGGTTCGCTTTAAGGTATCTTAGCTGGGGGGACGTGGCGGTGGAACGGGGTAACAGGAGGCGTGGTCACTTCCTCAGGAAGCCGGCAGCAGAAGTTGGGCACTGCTGCAGGCCTGGAGTAGGGGAATGGCGTGGGATGCTGCGGTCCTTGTGTCGGCGCTGGATTGCATTTCTTTCCTGGTGGCCATTTTCTTAAAGCCCACAGCTTCCAAATTATTTTGGGAAAAAGTGTCTTATACTGTAGTCCGAAAAATGTGATATGTTTGGTATCTGCGTACTCGTACTGACCTGGGGAATTATTACCAGGTAAATTTTACCATATAGTCAACATGGTAAATAAGAAACACAAAAAACAATTGTGCAATTTCACCACACTTGGAGTTTCTTCCCTGTTTTCCATTGCACTATATGGTAAATCAGTGGTGTCATTCAAAAATACAACTCTTCCAGCAAAAAACAAGCTGCTCTCTGTTTGTGGACAGAAAATAGTTATGGCTTGTCTGAATAAGGGGATAACAAAATGAAAGGGCAAAAACAGATAATGAAGGGGGTTAAAAAAAAAAAAAAATCAGTCGACTGTTCTTCAGACAGACCCAAACCCGGAAAAGCAGTTGCGAGTAGCAACATCTTTAACCCCTTCCTGACATGAGACGTACTATCCCGTCCACGGTACCCGGGCCCGTATGACCGGGGACGGGATAGTACGTCTACCGCGATCAGCGGCGCCCACGTGGTGAGCGCCGCTGAGCGCGGCCGGGTGTCAGCTGATTATCACAGCTGACACCCGGCACAATGTGTCAGGGGCGGTCACGGACCGCCCCCGACACGTTAACCCCTTGCACACCGCGATCAAACATGATCGCGGTGTACCGGGGGTTAAAGGGAAGCATCGGCAGGGAGGGGGCTCCCTCCGTGCTTCCCTGAGCCCCCCACGGCAGCGCAATGTGCAGCGCTGCTGCGGGGGGCTCCTTTCCTCCAGGCCCCCGAATCCAAGATGGCGACGGGGGCCTTCGGGGGCCTGGCGAAGCTGGCTTCCTCAGTGCCTGCAAAGCGCAGGCATGAGGAAGCCTTGTGCACTGCCTGTGACAGATTGCTGATCTGTCACAGTGATCTGTGATGTGACAGATCAGCGATCTGTCACAGGACAGTGATGTCCCACCTGGGACTATGTAATAAAGTAAAAAAAAAATTAAAAAAAAAAGTGTAAAAATAAATTTAAAAAAATCGCCAAATAAATTAGTAAAAAAAAAAAAATTCCCCAATAAATTCATTTTTTGAAAATAATAAAAAAAAAACAATAAAAGTACACATATTAGGTATCGCCGCGTCCGTAACGACCTGCCCTATAAAACTGTCCCAATAGTTAACCCCTTTAGCGAACCCCTTAAAAAACAAAAATAAAAAACGAAGCAAAAAATAATGATTTATTATCATACCGCCAAACAAAAAGTGCAATAACGCGCGATCAAAGAGACGCATATAAATATCCATGGTACCGCTGAAAACGTCATCTTGTCCCGCAAAAAACAAGCCGCCATACAGCATCATCAGTGAAAAAATAAAAAAGTTATAACTCGCAGAATAAAGCGATGCAAAAATAATTATTTTTTATATAAAATAGTTTTCATTGCATAAAACCGACAAAAACATAAAAAAAGACCTAAATGAGGTATCGCTGTAACCGTACTGACCCGAAGAATAAAACCGCTTTATCAATTTTGCCGCACGCGGAACGGTGTAAACGCACCCCCCCCAAAAGAAATTCATGAAACGCTGGTTTTTGTTCATTCTGCGTCACAAAAATCGGAATAAAAAGCGATCAAAAAATTTCACGTGCCCGAAAATGGTACCAATAAAAACGTCAACTCGTCCCGCAAAAAATAAGACCTCACATGACTCGGTGGGTCAAAATACGGAAAAATTATAGCTCTCAATATGTGGTGATGCAAAAACTATTTTTACAATAAAAAGCGTCTTTTAGCGTGCGACAGCCGCCAAACATAAAAACCGCCATAAATAGTAAATCAAACCCCCCGTTATCACCCCCTTAGTTAGGGAAAAATAATAAAATAAAAAAATGTATTTATTTCCATTTTTCCATTAGGGTTAGGGCTAGGGTTAGGGCTAGGGGTGTGTTGGGGTAGGGTTAGGGCTAGGGCTAGGGCTAGGGTTAGGGCTAGGGTTAGGGCTAGGGTTAGGGCTAGGGTTAGGGCTAGGGTTAGGGGCGTGTTGGGGTTCGGGTTGGAGTTAGAATTGGGGGTTTCCACTGTTTGGGCACATCAGGGGCTCTCCAAATGCAACATGGCGTCTGATCTCAATTCCAGCCAATTCTGAGTTGAAAAAGTCAAATGGTGCTCCTTCCCTTCCAAGCTCTGCTATACGCCCAAACAGTGTTTTACCCCCACATGTAGGGTATCAGCCTACTCAGGACAAATTGCAAAACAATTTTTGGGGTCCAATTTCTCCTGTTACCCTTAGGAAAATAAAAAATTGGGGGCAAAAATATCATTTTTGTGGAAAAAAATGATTTTTTTATTTTCACGTCCGAGCGTTATAAACTTCTGTGAAGCACTTGGGGGTTCAAAGTGCTCACCACACATCTAGAAAAGTTCCGTGGGGGGTCTAGTGTCCAAAATGGGGTCACTTGTGGGGAGTTTCAATAGTTTAGGTACATCAGGGGCTCTCCAAACGCACATGACACCCGCAGACCATTCCATCAAAGTCTGCATTCCAAAACGTCACTGCTTCCCTTCCGAGCCCCGACGTGTGTCCATACAGTAGTTTTCTCCCACATATGGGAAATCAGCGTACTCAGGACAAATTGGACAACAACTTTTGGGGTCCAATTTCTCCTGGTACCCTTGGGAAAATAAAAAAATGGTGACTAAAAGATCATGTTTGTGGAAAAAATACGAATTTTTTATTTTCACGCCCGGGCGTTGTAAACTTCTGTGAAGCACTGGGGGGGTCAAAGTGCTCACCACACATCTAGATAAGTTCCTTGGGGGGTCTAGTTTACAAAATGGTGTCATTTGTGGGGGGTTTCCACTGTTTAGGTACATTAGGGGCTCTCCAAAGGCAACATGACACCCGCAGACCATTCCATCAAAGTCTGCATTCCAAAACGTCACTACTTCCCTTCCGAGCCCCGACGTGTGCCCATACAGTAGTTTTCTCCCACATATGGGGTATCAGCATACTCAGGACAAATTGGACAACAACTTTTGGGGTCCAATTTCTCCTGGTACCCTTGGGAAAATAAAAAAATGGTGACTAAAAGATCATGTTTGTGGAAAAAATACGAATTTTTTATTTTCACGCCCGGGCGTTGTAAACTTCTGTGAAGCACTGGGGGGGTCAAAGTGCTCACCACACATCTAGATAAGTTCCTTGGGGGGTCTAGTTTACAAAATGGTGTCATTTGTGGGGGGTTTCCACTGTTTAGGTACATTAGGGGCTCTCCAAAGGCAACATGACACCCGCAGACCATTCCATCAAAGTCTGCATTCCAAAACGTCACTACTTCCCTTCCGAGCCCCGACGTGTGCCCATACAGTAGTTTTCTCCCACATATGGGGTATCAGCATACTCAGGACAAATTGGACAACAACTTTTGGGGTCCAATTTCTCCTGGTACCCTTGGGAAAATAAAAAAATGGTGACTAAAAGATCATGTTTGTGGAAAAAATTCGAATTTTTTATTTTCACGCCCGGGCGTTGTAAACTTCTGTGAAGCACTGGGGGGGGTCAAAATGCTCACCACACATCTAGATAAGTTCCTTAGGGGGTCTAGTTTCCAAAATGGTGTCATTTGTGGGGGGTTTCCACTGTTTTGGTACATCAGGGGTTTTCCAAACGCGACAGGGTGTCCAATCTCAATTCCAGCCAAAAACGTCAAATGGCGCTGCTTCCCTTCCGAGCTCTGCCATGCGCCCAAATAGTGGTTTACCCCCACATGTGGGGTATCAGCGTACTCAGGACAAATTGCACAATAACTTTTAGGGTCCTGTTACCCTTGGGAAAATAAAAATTGGGGTGAAAAGATCATTTTTGTGGAAAAAATATGATTTTTTAATTGTACCGCTGTACGTTATAAACTTCTGTAAAGCCCTTGTGGGTTCAAAGTTCTCACCACATATCTAGATAAGTTCCTTGGGGGGGTCTAGTTTCCAAAATGGGGTCACTTGTAGGGGGTTTCCACTGTTTAGGTACATCAGGACTCTCCAAACGTGACATGGCGTCCAATCTGAATTCCAGCCAATTTTGCATTGAAAAAGTCAAACTGCGCTCCTTCCATTCTGAGCTCTGCCATGCGCCGAAACAGTCGTTCCCCCCCACATATCAGGTATCTGCGTACTCAAGACAAATTGCACAATAACTTTTGCAGTTCAATTTCTCCTGTTACCCTTGGTAAAATAAAAAAAATTGAACCTGAAGTATTTTTTTATGTAAAAAAGTTAGATGTTCATTTTTTTTTTAAATATTCAAAAAATTTCATGTGACGCACCTAAAGGGTTAATAAACTTATTGAATGTGGTTTTGAGCACCTTAAGGGGTGCAGTTTTTAGAATGGTGTCACTTTTGGGTATTTTCCATCATATAGACCCCTCAAAGTGGCTTCAAATGTGATGTGGTCCTAAAAATAAAATGGTGTTGTAAAAATGAGAAATCGCTGGTCAACTTTTAACCCTTATAACTTCCTAACAAAAAAAAATTTTGGTTCCAAAATTGTGCTGATGTAAAGTAATCATGTGGGAAATGTTAGTTATCAAGTTTTTTGTGTGCCGTATCTCTGTGATTTAAGGGCATAAAAATTCAAAGTTGGAAAATTGCGAAATTTTCAAAATTTTCGCCAAATTTCCGTTATTCTCACAAATAAACGCAAGTTATTTGAATGAAATTTTACCACTAACATGAAGTACAATATGTCACGAGAAAACAATGTCAGAATCACCGGGATCCATGGAAGCGTTCGAGAGTTATGACCTCATAAAGGTACAGTGGTCAGAATTGTAAAAATTGGCCCGGTCATGAACGTGCAAACCACCCTTGGGGGTGAAGGGGTTAATACCACCTAATATCGCGGCGGCACCAAAGAGAAGCCCCTCCAGCCATCACATTAGGGCCAGTCACCATAATGAACTCGCCAAATATAGCAGGATCATTTTCAGGTGGTTGATCTTGTACAGCCCACGAATGATGTTCTAAATATTCAAATGACCCTTGGCAGAATAAAGGTTCCCCACCCCAGATGTAAATTATTAATAGCTGCTATAAAAAAATCAGATTGTATACAGATGACAAGTGTGAAACAAAGTTATGGAAAGCAAACTGCAGCCAGAAAGAGGGGTAACTTCTCACACTTCAGTAGTATAAATCTCGCTCTTTAATCCTTGTAATGTTTGTGTTCTTCACTGTGTGGGTTAGACAAGTGACAATCCCTCCAAGAGCAGATTGGCGGTTGTGGAATGTGGCTCTCCTAGGTTGGGAGACTATTGAACAGGTCCTTCAGTCTAAAGTAAACCTCTGGTTTTCTTACACGCTGTACCATCTGACTCATTGTGGCTGGGTTTGACGAGAATAAACTTTACGAGGAGGTGGAGAAACACTTCACCGTGAGTAAGAGAGTTCTATGAATAGAAATGTAATTACATGCTGTTGATTGAATCCATCTGCCTTACGTGTGTGATAGTGGGCACCATAAAGAACAGTCATTCCTGAAACTGGGAGTATTCCTTTATGCTGAGAACTAGTCAGCTTTTGTTTTTTTTTTTTTCTTTTGCTTTTTTGTACTTAAACCAGTTAGTCATGTGGTACAAAATAATAAATAACATTTCCCACATGTCTACTTTACTTCTGCATCATTTTTCAAATGTCACTTTAGTTTGTTGGGATGTTAGAGAACCTGTTTCTTTAGGGACTTAGGTGTCAATGGACTTTGAGGAGCCTCTATATTGTAAACTCCCCAAAAGTTATACCATTTTAAAAATGGCACCCCTGAAATACTTTTGACCCATCAAGTGCTATAGAGGAATAAATGCAAAGTGGAATAAAAAAAATAATTTGAATTTTACGTCTAAAATATTGCTTTAGCCCCAATTTATTCACTTTTGCAAGAGGTAGCACCAAAAAGTGGACTCCATAGTTTGTTGCCCACTTTCCTGCAAGCACAACGATACCCCACATGTTGTCTAAAAGATTGTTTGTCCAAAGGAAGGGGAAATATTTGAATTTCGGAAAACAAATTTGGCTGAGAGAGATTGTGGTCACCATGTAGCATTTGTAGGGGCCCTAAGGGGCCTAAACAGCAGAAAAAACTCCCCACAAGTGACCCCATTTTGGAAACTTCACCCTTCAAGGATTTTATCCAGGGGTATAGTGAGCATTTTGAACCTACAGGCAGGGCTGTGGAGTCGGAGTCGTGGAGTCGGAGTCGGTGCTCATTTTGGTGGAGTCGGAGTTGGAGTCGGTATAAAATGGACCGACTCCGACTCCTAAAATATATAATAAATTGGGTACAGTAATTCAATGCAGGATGTGCTGAATATTTTTTCATAGGAGTTTGGGAAAGTTATGAAATGTCCTATAAATGGCTGTTATATTCCTGATCTAAGGCTACATTCACACACAGCGTTTTTCCTGTGTTTTTTGAGGATACGTTTTTCAGCTGCAAAAGCTGATCATCTTTTTAAAAAACTGCATCACCTGAAAGGTTTTTGAGCTCATAGATAATGTTTTCAATAGCAAAAGCAGATTAGAAATCTGCTCTATCCATCCATTTATCCATATCTGTCTATCCATATCGTATCTGTACCAAAAAGAATGAAAACCGGGTAGTACACCAATATATATTCTGTTCTATATAAATATCTTGATTATTGGATCATAAAAATGATTAAATGTCTGAGGTTCACATTGTACTACAATAAATTTTTCACTTAAATATAAGCAATATGTGTGGGAGTCGGAGTCGTGGAGTCGGAGTCGGTGTAAGGGAAATTGAGGAGTCGGAGTCGCAGGTTTGGCTTACCGACTCCACAGCCCTGCCTACAGGTACTGCACATAATTTGATAACGGGTCGTCATATTGTCATTTTTTTCTGTAACCTTTGAAAAAACCTTAAGCCTATCTCTTAAGTGCAAAGAATAAAGGAAATAAAAGTTTTTAAAAAAATTTAATCTAAAGGGATGACATGAGGAGGAAGGGGGGGCGGGGCAGTCTGTCACAGTGATCAAAAGTCACCAATTAATAGGAAAAATTCCCGCGATGGCCAGCAGGTCTCAGCAGGCGCACTACCAGAGTGGCCGCCATATTACTTTGAGACGAGGACCAGGGAATGGCAGATCTGTACTAAGTTACCATGTGGTTCCTGGAGACACGATTTCTTTCTCCACTGACATGTTAGATCATATCAGACGAGAGAGAAATGATTTTCACACCGGATCTCACTTATTTTTTACATGGTCTCCATGATTTAACAGTGATTGGGTAATGGAAAGACTGGCCCTGATTGTGTTCTTCAGGCAGGGTCTTCGCTACCCCCAGTAGCTGAAACCCCGGAGATTTTCCAACTCTGAGGGCCATGTTACCTTATAAGGGAATAAAGCCCCTTAGCGGCCACCCTTTTTTTATGCGTAAAGACTGTAATTAAGGGGTTAATTTGTGCCTTCTATTTTTTTGTGGGAGGGTTTTGTTTACCAGATGTTCGCGCATAATTAGTCTGTTACAACTTTTGAAATGGTACCAATTTATTGTGCAATATCTATGTATTTTTTTAGTGCTGTTCTGAAGAATTTGGCTTAAAGGGGTTGTCCGGGCTTTTCACATAATCTCAGTGCATATCTGGGCTGCAGAATGCTGACAATAAGTAATTTACCTTCTGTAGCCAGTTTGCAGCGTTTGCTAGATATCAGCTCTTGCTTGTAAGAAAAACGTCCGGGGGGAGTGTGTTCTGGCATTGAAATGAGAACTGGTCGTTTCCTCCTACTCTACTAAAAACCTGCCCTCAATAGCAACAACCCCACCCTCCATAGCAACAGGCCCTCCCCAACCACATGAAGAAGCCCTCATCACGCAGTAACAAATCCTCCCCCTCTAGCAGCCTCAGTGCAGAGAGCAGCTGCTCCTCCCCCAGACACACGCTGAACAGTGATCTATGGAAAGTGAAACTAGTGAGGAGGAAACAACCAGTTCTCATTTCAATGCCAGAACACCCCCCCCACCCCCCCCGGACGTTTTTCTTAAAAGCAAGAGATGATATCTAGCAAACGCTGCAAACTGGCCACAGAAGGTAAATTACTTATTGTCAGCATTCTGCAGCCCAGATATGCACTAAGATTGTGAAAAGCCTGGACAACCCCTTTAAAAAGATCAACTAAGACCACAAGACAGAGTGACCGGAAAACCTCACTTCCAATGATGAATGGGGCCTGCATAGCTTACTGGCAGCATTCATCCCTGGGCTCGGGGCACAGTCCTGTAGTAAGCACGTCGAGCTGCCTGCCCTGATCTGAACTTTTCCTCTGTCCAGAGATGAGCCTCACTGCTGTGCTATTCCAGCAATGTGTGACTCTCTCCGCGCTGTTTATACATTCTTGACTCAAGGGAGCCGTGGTTCAAGAACACGGCACACGTAATTTGTCATTGGCTGCCAGCAGCTTACTATTTCCTCTGGTGGAGTAGTGTGGTTTTAAAAATAAACCTATGTTTCATGCCTTATAAGGGGCTTACGGCAACATTTGTGCTAGAAACATGGTGTCTCTACTTTTTTTTTTTTTTTATCCAGGAAACTATGCAGGACTAGGAATAACTAAGAGCAGCTTCCCAAACTGGGAGAAGTGCTCTCAATACTACGGACCCAAGTCACCATTTTTGGCTTCCTTGAAGTCTTTTATCATGTGACATTCATTGATGGTTTTTGTGTAAAATTCTGCACACTGCCTTGCGTGTTTTTTTTTTTTTTTTTCCCCCTCTTTTTACACTGTTTTGACCTTAACCACAGTTTTTTCAAAACAGACATGTCCCTACATGCTGTTATAACTTTGGAATGCTTCTACATATCCTAGTGATTTATTTTTGGATTGTGTAACTTTTGTTTTTGTTCTTGACACATTGTACTTTGTTAGGCTGGGTGCACACAATCGGGAATTAGCAGCAAGCATGCCCTATGTCCAAATCGCTACCGTCTATTGAACGCAGTTGAATCTGCATGTGGTCACTGAACCGTGCGGATTCACCACGTCCAATACATTCTATGAGTGACATTTCTCTTTCGGAAACTCTCGTCTCTGCATAATTGCCATGCTGTGGTCTGGAAAGACGCGCCACATGTCCGTCTTGGCGGGTGAATTGTGGGTGTCTATGGATGCATAATGGGCATGGGATTTCTTGAAATCCCATCCACTATGCTGTAACGTCAGGACGCTGCCGATTTGATGCTGCACAAGTACGGAGCGTCCAACCTGCAGCGATCACTGATTGTGTGCCCATACCTTCAGTGGTAATTGTAAGTCAATATGCTTTTTGTGTTTATGAAAAAAAATCTTTTTGCCGGAAATTTGCACAAATTTGCAATTTTTTAACTTAGAATTTTAACAAACAAATATTCAGTGTCCTTAAGTTTTTTAGCATGTTAGAAAACCTTACATGTTTAGCAGCAACCTTTATTTTAAAGGGAAATTTCAAAACCTTTTTTTTTCTTCCCTTATAAGTAACCTTTTTAGGGTCTTCTTGGGGCCTACAGTGCCACGCAAGAGTCTGGACACACCTGTTCATGCAATGGTTTGGCTTGTTCTTATCGGTATGTACATTGTAGATTTAGACTTAAAGCAGCAAAACCACGATGAAACGCACATGGAGAAAAGGTGTAAAGAAACTTGTAAAACAACCCAGAACCAGTGTTAACCTTTTATTCTGATGACCGCTTTACACCCCTTCAGAATTCTCTCAAGCAGCTTCATGTAGTCACTGGAGTGGTGTGCAACTTTCTTAAAGGAGTTGCTAGAGGTCCTCAACATGTCTTGACTTCTTCACTCTTCCCAGACTATCTCGATTGGGTTACGGTTAGGTGATTGGGGAGGCAATGTGGTCTGCCAATTTAGTGATTGAATTGGTATATTCTCACGATCTTATAAAGTGCAACTCTACTTTTATCTAGAGGTGAATTGGTCGTTTTACTTGCGCACTCTAATGGACCCAGACCAGAAGGACCACCGTTTGGTTTTTGGAGCTCAGATTCTGCTGTATTAGTGTTGGGCATCGTGTTGCTTTTGCAGAGCCCCTGCAGTAGCGGTAAAGGAGAAACCCCTGAAAAGTGAGCCCGTTTTGGAAACAACACATAATCTGTCTGGGTATTCATCCAGTGATATAACAAGGGATGGTAGTTAGTGTTATGTCCCCATGTGAGGAATTGAATTATGCCAGGGGCTGTTGACATTTTCATTATCTCTGTATTTTACATCTTTCTAGCGAGTACGTTCGAAATGACTAATGATTTGACGTGGTATGTTTGTGAGAGGTATAGAACATTGTCTTCTGCCGTACTTCTCTACCGTGCTTCTACACTTAAAGTAGTCAGTGTCTAAATTAAGTCAAATGTAAGGATAGTCCAGCTTCCGGCTTTCAGTCATAGGGGTGCTGCTTCAGTCATCGCTCAGTGCATAATGAGCGGCTGCTGTAACCGTACCCCCGGCACTGACTGACAGCTGGCTCAGCATTAATGCACCCCATCTGAGCAGGTTAATAGCATTCTGAATGAACTTTATTACTCCAGCAGCTTTGGGTGCTGACGGCGCCGTTTGTCACCCCTCAGTACATAGGGAGTGGCAACTATACTCACACCCTAGCACTGACTGACAGCCAGCTCAGCAGTGTATCACTACAGAGCCTACTGTTTAATGTTTTTTTTCACATGACCGGTTCCCTTTAACACTGATATACAAGCTATTAGACCCTGCTGGTAGCCGGGGCGGGTGCAGTTTGGATACAGAGGAAGTCCCCTCTCACTGTTAACTATTAAGATGCCGCTGTCAATGTTGTCTAAGGCATCAGAGATTACATGACCTTGAACAGGGTTTGCGCCGATTTATCTTGGCTTCCACAGCAGAGTGTCGTAATAGACATCTGACATCTGCTGCACGTTCTCTGCTCGCTGGCAGAAGCCGGAGGGGAGCCAGTGCCGGTAATCTCCGAGTGCCATGTTTGGGTCTGGTCCCTGTACGCACTATAGTGGACCGAACTGCTGGTGAAACGTTCACTGTAAATGTACTGTAACGCTACATAAAATACAACTAGCACCAACATTTATTAACTTTGGGAGGTTTAAGCAAAATGAAAGGGCATGAACCTTTTAGGCTATGTGCCCACGTTGCGTTTTTTTAAGCGTTTTTGCCGCTTTTTTTTTCCGCTGCGGAAACGCTTAAAAAACGCTAACAAAACGCACCCATGCAATCATGTGGGCTCCGCAATTGCTGTGTCAATGCTGCGGATTTTACCGCTGTGGAATCGCATAATGGCAACATCCACAGCATGTTCATTATTTCTGTGGAATCGCGTTTATTCCGCACCCATAGGATTGCATTGAAACACTTTACGCATAATGTCTCGCGTTAATCCTCAACTGCGCAAAAACATAATTGGGGGGGGGGGGGGATTTTATATTCCATTAAGGTGCTGGAGTACAATTATGTAAAAATATTGACTTCAAGTCGCAAGTGATGAATTGGGCTAACACATCTGGGCGGCTAAATCCACGCCTATAATATTGAATCAAATGGCTCAAGGTGAAGGGGTGGTCCAGATTTTATGCAGAAGTCTGCAGTCTCTCTGTGCTATACAATAGAACACCATAAATATTAATTAAGCGAGGCAGCGTACGTCTAGTTGGAATGTGGCCGGAAGTGTGCATATCGCCACAGGCCCGGGAAATCCTCAGTGTGCGCTGTGAGCATTCGCAAGCCTGCAGTCAGAGTGTCTGCAGACTTTGGTGACAAACCTGGACAACCACTTTACATACCGTAATAAGTAGCAGTCACTCAAGATGGATGCTGATGGAAAGATTGCCGAAGGTGTCCAAAGATTAATATTTTAGACTATTTGCCTCCTTGACGTCAGTGGCTCTGTCAGAGAATCGCATCGTTTTGAGGTATTTGACCCGGAAAGGCATATTGAATGGGGCGAATGCGTGCTTTTCCTGCCATATATTCATGGAAGCTCTGTGAACGTATAAAAAAAAGTTTGTTTTTTTTTGTGGCCTTTCAGCAGACATATGACAAGTGTTTTCCTTGTCATCTTTGGGGCTGGCATGTGATCATCCTGCTAACAGCCTACACCAGTGGTTCCGAAGCTCCAGTCCTCACGGACTCCAGGTCATGTTTTCAGGATTTCCATAGTGTTACACGTGAGAGAATTCCTGATGCCTTGATGATACTTCCATCACCTGTGAAATACTAAGGAAATTCTGAAAACATGACATGTTGGGGTCCATGAGGACTGGAGTTTGGGGAACGCTGGCATACACCAATGAGGCTCACTAGTCGTAAGCTGATGGGATGGAGTATGCAGTGCCCGGAGTAACACCCATTTGTCCTTGTATTCATATGTTTCCCGGAGATAGAAGTGGAATGGTGTTATGTAAAATTATTACCTGCTCCAGCAATATTTAATGTGGCATACATGTATTTCATTTTAAATATGTTTTGAAAGCGAATGGTTCGTTATCCCCTTAGTGACTTTATGATCAAGCCTATTTTTACAATTCTGACCACTGTCACTTTATGTGGTTACAGCTCTGGAACACTTCAGCGTATCCCACTGATTAAAAGATTGTTTTTTTCGTGACATATTGTACTTGATGTCAGTGGTAAAATTTATTTGATATATAATTTGCGTTTATTTATGAAAAAAAACCGAAATTTGACAAATTTTGAAAATTTTGCAATTTTCAAACTTTTACTTTTTGTACCCTTAAATCGGAGAGTGGTGTCTCACAAAATAGCAAAATGGTTAATAAATAACATTTCCCACATATTGACTATACGTCGGCAAAATTTTGCAAACAGTTTTTTTGTTATTAAGTTATAACGGTTAAAAGTTGACCAGCGATTTCTCATTTTTACAACAAAATTTACAAAAACCTTTTTTTAGGGACCACCTCACATTTGAAATGAGTTTGAAGGATCAATATGAAAGAAAATACCCAAAAGTGACACCATTCTAAAAACTGCCCCCTCAAGGTGTTCAAAACCACATTCAAGAAGGTTATTAACCCTTCAGGTGCTTCACAAGAACTAAAGCAACGTGACAGGAAAAAATGAATATTATACTTTTTTCACAAATTTTCTTTAGACCCAATTTTTTTTATTTTCACAAGGGTAACGAGAAAATGGACCACAAAATTTGTTGTGCAATTTCTCCTGAGTCCAATGATGCAATCAATCAATCAATGGCGAGCGCATGTTGCGCTTGGAGACCCTCTGATGTACCAGAAAAGTGGAAACCCCTTAATTCTAACTCTAACCCTAACAAAGCCCTACCCCTGACCCTAACTCCAACGCCCCAACCCTAACTCTAATGGAAAAATGGAAATACAAACCTTTTTTGTATTTTATTATTTTTACCTAACTAAGGAGGTGATAGAGGGGTTTGATTTACTATTTTTTATTTTGATCACTGTGATGGGGTCTATCACATTGATTAAAATGAACCAATAGGAGGAATCTTCAATTGTTGTCCGGTGCCTGCCTGCAGATCTCGGCAGGCGCACTTGCGCCCGTCATTCCCTTCCCAGAAGAAGAGGCCGGTGGGGACAGAGCTGGAGGGACCAGGGAGCACTACAGGTACCGGGGGCGCTAGGGAGGGGACCCCATTTCTCTCTCCTCTGATGTGCTAGATCATATCAGAGGAGAGAGAAATAAATGGGAAAGCAGACTTTTTTTTGTTTGCTGTCGCCGTTATTTGGTGAACTGAGATCAAGATACTGGGCACGGTAAAACCGATCCGAATCGTGTTCTCCGGGGTCTCTGCTACCCCTGGTAGCCAAGACCCTGGAGAATTTCCGATGCTGGGGGCGCTATAACCTTATTTCCCAGCGCTGTTAAAAAGTGGTGAAGAGGAATAAGTACTCTTAAAGGGAATCTGTCACCCCATTTTTGCCTATAAGATGCGGCCACAGCCATCAGGGGCTTATTTACAGCATTTTGTAATGCTGTAGATAAGCCACCGATGTAACCTGAAAGATGAGAAAAGCAATTTATATTATTTCACCGGGGGGCATGGTCCGGTCCGATGGGTGTCGCTGTCCGGTCCTACGCCACCCATCTCCATACTTTGCCTTCCTCCTCCTTACTTCTGCCGCGGCTTCTGTGCAGGTGTACTTTCTGTGCCCTGTTGAGGGCAGAGTAAAGTACTGCAGGGCGCAGGCGCTGGACCTCTCTGACCTCTCCCAGTGCCTGTGCACTGCAGTAGTTTACTCTGCCCTCAACAGGGCACAAAGTACGCCTGCACAGAAGCCGTGGTAGAAGTAAGGAGGAGGATGTCATCTCTAGAAGATGGGAGGCATCGGACCGGACCGCGGCACCCAACCGCGTCCCCCGATGAGAATAATCTAACTTGTTTTTCTTCTCTTTCAGGTTACATCGGGGGCTTATCTACAGCATTACAGAATGCTGTAGATAAGCCCCCTGATGGCTGTGGCCGCAGCTTATAGGCCGAAAATGGAGTGACATATTCCCTTTAACTTCCGCCGTTAAAAGGCGCATCGGTGGTCGTTAAGGGGTTAACATTAGACTCCAAACAACCTGATTGTTTACAAAAATGATCTATCGCCTCTTCCTCTTGGTGGCTTTTTGTACTTTATGATAAAATACAATTGTAGCATCATGGGACAATGAAGAGGTGGGCACGTGTTTGCCATTGATTCGGTTTTAAGGTTTTCTGATTATATTATCATGAACCTTTGATACAATATGACTAAAGGTACTGTCACACTTAGCGATGTACCAGCGATCCCGACCAGCGATATGATGCAGTCAGGATCGCTGGTACATCGCTAAGTAGTCGCTAGTGAGCTGCTACACATGCAGATCTCACCAGCGACATCGCTGGGGACGGGGATCGCTACTTACCTGTCACACCAGGCGATCCTGCGTTCTCCCGCCCGGCTCCACGCGTCGCTCGTTGTCACAGCAGGAAGCGCCGCAGGAAGCTGACGACGAGAAACAGTCCTGAACGTTCTTGCGCGATCAGCGATAACCAGCGGGGGAGCGGGTCGTAGGTAAGTATCAGACACAGCGATATCGCTAGCAATATCGCTATAACGTCACTAGTTATAGCGATATTGCTAGCGATATCTTAGTGTGACATGCCCTTAAGGTATGCCAGAATTCAGTTTTTTTTTCACCCTATGATAGATCTACATGGATACATTTGCTGTTGCTGAACAGTGGGATTTGATGCCCAAATATATTAGGTTGATGGTCTTGTATTATTAATTTGTTTTGGTTATTATTATATCGACATTTATTCCTTGGTGCTTTACATGTGAGATCATCACCAAAGGACGTTCAGGCTGAGTGCAGATGGACTTTTTTGCCCTGCTGATTTTTCCGCGCAGATTGGAAGAAATTCGCAGGTCAAATGACCTGCATTTTTCCTGCGGATTTCTTCCATTTTTAATGCGTTTTTCCTGCGTTTTTTGTGCGGTTTTCTACTGCGGACTCCCCACTGCGGATTTGGAGACAGGGGAGGTGGAAAACCGCACAAAAGTAACATGCTGCGGATTTTGTACCGCAGGAAAACCACGTGGAAAAATCTGCAGCGTCGGGTTTTTTCTTCATTGAATTTAAGGCTACTGTACATCACAATGCGGATATGCAACGTTTCTGCACGGTAAAATCCGCTGCAGATCCGCTATATATCCGCATCGTGTGCACACAGCCTTACTTCACGTATTTGCGCTTGCCAGGATTACAGTCCTCTTATCTCTGTGGCTCAACGGTAACTCGGCTGTGTATTCCATATGTTCTTCCGCTGTAATTTTGTGTATACATTGGCTTGCGAAAGCATTCCCCCCCGGCTGTTTAGCTACTTTATTACATTACAACCGATTTTTGTGTGATGCATCAACACTAAATAGTCTAAGTTGGTGAAGTGAGAAAAATATTGTCATAAATTTAAATTTAAAGGCTAAAAATGGGCATGTGCATATGTACTCACCCCCTTTTGCTAGGAAGCCCTTAAAAATTTCTGGTGCAAGCAATTCCCTTCATAAGTCACATGCTTAGTGACAGTAAGCCCACTTGTGTGCAATCTGTCACATGATCTGTCAGTATATACACCTTTTCTGAAAGGCTACAGGGGCTGCAACACCATTAACCCATTAGTAACAGAGCTAATTTTGACCTTAAGGACCAGGCCAAATTTTTTTTGAATCTGCCCAGTATCACTTTATGCAATATCTCTGGAACGCTTCAAGGGATCCCACTGATTCTGAGTTTTTTTCGTGTCACATTGTACTTCATGTTAGTAGTATATTTTGGTCAATAGGATTTTCTTACATTTAGGAAAATATATATAAAAAAAGTGATAATTTCACAATTTTTATGCCTTTAAATCAGATGATTATACCACACAAAATAATTGATAACATTTTCCACATGTTTACTTTTATATCAGCATAATTTTTGAAGCATAATGTTTTTTTTGTTAGGACGTTAGGGTTTAAAGTTGAAAGTACCAAAAAATGACACCATTCTAATAACTGCACCCCTCAAAGTCCTGAAAACCATATTCAAGAAATTTATTAACCCCTTAGGCATTTCACAGAAATTATTGGAATTTGGAAAACGAAAATGAACATTTTTTTTTGTTTTTTTTTTCCCACAAAAATGTTATTGTAGCCAAGGGAAACAGGAGAAACTGTACCCCAAAATTTGTTGTGGAGTTTCTCCTCAGTACGCCAATACCTCATTTGTGGGGAAAAATTACTATTTAGGCACACAGCAGGGATCAGAAGGAAAACAACACCATTTGACATCTTGAAAGCAAGAATGCCTGGAATCAAGGGTTTATGCCATGTCACATTTGGAGAGCCCCTGATGTGCCTAAAGAGTGGAACCCCCTCAAGTGGCCCCATTTTGGAAACTACACCATTCAATGATTTTATCCAGAGAGATATTAAGGATTTTGAACCCAAAGGTTCTACACAGAATTTGATTGTATTAGGCTGTCATATTGAATGTCGTCATTGTCGTGATGAGAGCAAGTTGCTTGAGTTTACAATGGGTGCTCAAGTATGCACCCAAGTATTGCAGGTTGGCTTGAGTGAGGTGCTCGAGACCTTACATCCTACATGTTTCGTGTCTGTTAGACACCCAAAAAAACATGCAGGGGTTGCCCGTGTATGGCAGGAAACCCTGCATGTTTTTCCTTTTTTTGCCACAAAACATGCGGATCAGAGACCCGAGCATGTCACTTGAGTACTGGCGATAATCTGTGCATACTCGACCACCCCGATGCAAACTCAAGTAGTGAGCACTGGCACTCATCGCTAATGATCACATTCAATATGACAGAATCTTATGTGATGAAATTCTGTGTAGAACCTCTGGGTTCAAAATCCTCAACACTGGTCACCATATTATCACAATTTTTTTTTTATGTTTTAACTTTTGAAAAAGCGATCCCTAAGACCAAAGAATGAAAGAAAAATGATAAAATAAGTGGGGGAATGGGGGGCTTGGGACATTATTTCCCTTTACTCAGATTATGTCCAAAGAGAAAAATGATTTTACTAGCATGCACACTTTTTTTTCCTTTTTTTTTTTTTAACGTGATCGCTGTTATTCATTGAATAACAGCGATCATGTGATCGGGGATGGTATTATCTGGCCCTGATCATGTTCTCCAAGGTCTCGGTTACCCCGGTAGCTTAGACCCCATAAATTTTCAGACTCTGTGGGGCGCTATAGTCTAATTCCCGATCACCATTTTAAAATGGCAGTGGGGGGGATTAAGACCCCTCAGCGGCTGCCGTTTTAATGCATATGCATGGTGCAAGAGGCACCACCAACTAAACACTATGAAGACCAAGGAGATCTCCAAACAAGTCAGGGACAAAGTTGTTGAGAAGGACAAGTCCGGATTGGCATTTGGTTATAATAATAATAATAAAAAACAAAACAAAAAAAACAATCGCTAATAATAATAATCCCCTAAACTTGCCTAAAGAGGGCCGCACCCAAGAACTTTCGTCCCAGGCAAGGAGGGTATTAATTGGAGAGGCAGCGCAGAAACCAAAGGTAACCCTGAAGGAGCTGCTGAGGAGTATCTGGCCATACGACTAAAATAAGCCGTACATTCCATAGATGTGGCGTTTATGGAAGATTGGGCTGAAAAAAGCCTTTACACATAATTGTAAGGCTTGTTTCTAGTTTGCCAAAAGACATGTGGGAGACTCCCCAAATGTATGGAGGAAGGTGCCGTGGTCAGATGAGACCAAAATTGAACTTTTTTGCCACCAAGGTAAACTTTGTCTGGCACCAAGCCAACACAGCTCATCACCCCAAGAACACCATCCCACAGTGAAACATGGTGGCATCATCATGATAGGAGGGTACTTTTTAGCAGCAGGGACAGGGAAAATGGTGTGAGTCGAGGGGAAGATGGATGGTGCAAAATACAAGTATATTCTTGAGCAAAACTGATTTCAGTCTCAGTGATATGAGACTGGGACAGTAGTTCACCTTACAACAAGACAATGACCCAAAGCATACTGCTAAAGCAACACTTGAGTGCTTTAAGGAGAAACATGTAAATGTTTTGGGGTGGACTAGTTCAAGTGCAGACCTTAAGCCATTTGAGAATCTGTTATCAGACTTGAAGACTGCTCTTCACCAGAGGAAACATCTAACCTGAAGGATCTAGAGCAGTTTTGCCTTGAGGAATGGGCAAAAATCCTAGTCAGTGTCAAGATGTGGAAAGCTCATAGACACTTATCCAAAGCGACTTGCATCTGTAATTGCTGCAAAATGAGGCTCTACAAATTACTGAATGTAGGGGGGTGAATAGTTATGCACACTGAAGTTTTCAGTTATTTTGTCTTATTTGTTTGCTTCACAAAAAAGCCTCAAACTATGAACATGTGCTTTACATGAACTGATGCAAACCCTGAAAAAAAAAAAAAAAAAAAGTGTAATTCCAGGTTGTGATATACTGTAGCAAAATATAAAAAATGACAAGGGGGTGAATACTTTCACCAGCCACTGTACACTGAGCAGCATATGGCTAGATCCATTACTGGCAGCCAGCACTTGCCTGTGGCAGGTATGACACATGCGGTGGCTGTCTGTCATGGGTTGTTAAGCAATTAATACATGAACTGAACTGCCAGGTGTCTTATTGCATATTTTGCATTGTTATGGTCGCACATAAGTGTTTCCTTTCGAGTCATGAAACACTATGCCCAATGAGCATCGACACTTGTGGATATTGCTAATTGTGTCTATTCAATGTCGCTTATGACTTCACACCTTCAAATACCCACATTCCAAAGGCACCACTAATCTGCTGATAGTTGCTCTGATGATCTCCATTTTCTGTATACAATGTAGCCTGTCAATGTGACGACCACCAACAATTGCGGAGCTGATGGCTTTTTTTTTTTTTTTATTCTGCAGGATAAGCATCATGATGCGGCACATGAAATTATTGAGACCATCCGGTAAGTTATTTCATTACTTTATATTAAACAGGTTTGTGATGTAGCTTACCAGATTAACCTTGTTTATTTTAGTAAGAAAATTTACTTTCAGATGCCTTTTATAGGCTACGTCCAGCATGCCTGAAGTTTACTCTGTGCCGTTGCCACATTGTAGCACTGTACGATGTCTAAACGAGTATGACAAGCAAGGTGCAAAAAATAATCACTCAGATGGATGTTGTCACAGTAGTGTAGGTATCACAGTGCGACCCCCATTCATGTAGCAGCGGTACCAAGGGAATGTTGGTCCCTTCAGAGCCTGTTGTGGCCAGAGTTGCTGTGTAGCCCAAGCCTTAAACTGGTCTTGCATAGTAGAAAATTTCTGCAATGATGACATGGTTATAACATATAATGATGTGATTGGGTAAAATAGCTGGGCACATTTACTTAGGTTATGTAATATATGTCAAAAGAGTGGTCCTATATCTCCTGGTGCTCCGTGCAATCTAGCAGGATACGGCTTTCCTCCTTGTCTATAGGCTTTTAAACCTCCGAGACACTCTTCCCTCTGCCCATGTTGTAGAGTTTTGTGTACAAGCTCTTCCAATACCCAATTAATATCTCAGGGTTTGTACCATTTTTGAACATGTGAAATAAAGAACTTGTTAACACTTAAACAGATAAATAGTTGGAAACTTTTAATGAGAACTATTTTAGAGAACTGCTATACTTTGCATTTACCGTATGTCCAAAATAATGCAAAAACTTTAAAACGCCGAGCTGGTGGGGAAAAACACTTTCTGCAAAGATGGATGATGAAGGTTCTTTTATTAGGATAACATGTTTTAATGCAGTGTTTTCAAGGTATCTTTATCAAGTTAACAAAAAAAAAAATTAGCTGTTGGTTTAAGATAGACGCCTCCCAGCATTGAAACGTGCTGTCCTATTAAAACAACCTAAGGGTCCCATTACACTAAATGATGCACCAGCGATCCCGACAATGATACAACCTGGTCCGGATCGCTGGTGCGTCGCTACATGATCACTGGTGAGCTCTCAAACAGGCAGACTCGCCAGCAATCAGGACCAGTGAGGATGCTGGTAACCAGGGTAAATAGCGGGTAACTAAGCGCGCGCGTCCCTTAGTTACCCACTGTGTACCCTGGATACCAGCGTGCTGGGAGCTGGTATCCAAGGTAAACAGCTGGTAACTAAGCACGTGCGGCGCTTAGTTACCCACGTATTACCTTGGATACCAGCTCCCAGCGCAAGCACGCTGGTATCCAGGGTACACAGCGGGTAACTAAGGGACGCGCGAGCTTAGTTACCCGCTATTTACCTTGGATACCAGCTCCCAGCGTCTGCTTACAGCGCTGGGAGCTCGCTGATTGTTGGTCTCCCGCTGCCACACGCAGCGATGCGTGCAAGCCAGCGGGAGACCAAAGATCAAAAAATGGCCCAGGACATTCCTGCACGATCAGCGATACCCGGGGGGGGGTGTGTCGGTTGCAGATGCGTGCCACACACAGCGAGATCGCTGACGCGTCACAAAATCGGTGACGCATTGGCGATCTCGCTTAGTGTGAAGTATCCCTATGGCAGCAGAAGGTGGAATTTTAAATAACGGGCACCATACCATCCCCTAGGTGAGCAATACCATTTTTTCTTCCTCCTTAACTAGGGTTACCCTATTTTGTGCTCCATCCACACAGCTCATATGGCATACTTTGAATCTAGGAAGCAAAAATGAACCATCATTTATTCTTTTGTGAAGTGAGCATAGCCTCTCAAGTGAGAAATTCATGTTCTGTTGAATATATTGAATTGATGCTTCCAAATCCAGGTCTGCAGCAGCTAAGGTCTTGTCATAGTATAATCCTCTATTGCCAACAAAAATTGTCCCTTGAGCATTGAGGTGCGATGCCATACTAATGTCAGCCATGGTCCCATCCATAGAATACTGTAACTTTCTCTTTTGCTAAATTAATGTAAAATTACAGAATTGCTAATTTTCCGTAGTCATGGTTGTTTATTTCCTTAGGTCCTGCTTACAAATTAAAATGTTACTATAATATAGCTTTTCCTTTTTATTCCTCTGCTAGGTGGGTATGTGAGGAGATCCCCGATCTGAAGTTAGCAATGGAGAACTATGTTCTTATAGACTATGACACAAAAAGGTCAGCTTTTCTACTATACTTACATATATATGTAAGATACAGTGGGGAAAATAAATATTTGATACACTGCCGATCTTGCAAGTTTTCTGACCTACAATTAATGGAGAGGCTTGTAAGTTTTATCTTGGGTACAGTTCAACTGTTAATGGCTTGTTAGTTTTATCTTGGGTACAGTTCAACTGTTTGCATTTTATTGCATGAAATATTTTTCGGATTATAAGACGCACTTTTATGATTCCCAAAATTAGGGGAAAAATGGGGTACCTCTTATAAACCGAACACTGTTCTTACCCGAGGGGTCAATGCTGCGGGCCTGGTGCTGGGGGGTGATGAGGTGGTGGTGCGGTGGTCCTGTGGTGTGCATTGGTGGTACCGGCAGCAAGCGGTGGTCCTGCTGTGGTGGTACAGTGGTGAGCAGTAGCCCTGTGACTGTGGCATATAGTGGCCGCCATTCTTCCGGAGTCCGGCTTCTCACTCGGAGCAAATGGAGGAGATTCGAGATCCCCATCCGCGCCTGCTTCTACACGATGTCTCCAGGAAAATGGCCGCGGATGCGGCGCAGTCGCAGATGGAGATCTCGCCACCAAGATCTCAGGAGATGAGATCTCAGCGCCAAGATCTCAGCGCCAAGATCTCCATCTGCGCATGCGCTGCACCGGCAACCATTTTCCCCAGAGTCCACCGCATAGTAAACAGTGCGGGGGCTCTAGGTTTTCACAAAATGTCAGTGGAGCCCCCACACCACTGAGCACCCGCAGTGTCACTCTTGCCTCCTCTAGCTGTGACCCTGGGACCCTGCTCCACTGCGGCTTGCACCACCAAACACCCCTTTCTCCCAGTCTGGGGTCCACAATATCGCCCCACTCCTGCCTCTGCCAGCAGCGACCCTGAGACCCCGCTTCACCGCAGCCACCAGCAATAAGACGCCTGGATTTTAAGGCTGTGTGCCCATGTAGCGATTTTTAAGCGTTTTTGCCACGATTTTTGGCGCGAAAACGTTTAAAAATCGTGTACAGAACGCCCCCCATGCATTCCTATGGCATTCCGCACATGCTGTGCTAATGCTGCGCTTTTTTCTGCGGCGGAATCGCATCGCGGAAAAAATCGCAGCATGCTCATTCTTTTGTGCGGAATCGCAAAGAATTGCCGCGATTCCGCACCCATAGGAATGCATGAGAATCGCTTACTTCCCGCATGTGGCTATGCCCACCATGCGGGAAGTTAAGCGTCTCATGTGCGGTTGGTACCCACGGTGTGGAGGAGAGGAGACTGTCCTCCAGGCCCTGGGTACCATACCCCTGTGAAAAAATAAAAAATAAAAAAAAAGGGGTATATTTACCTTCCGGTGTCCCGCGCTGCATTCCCGGCCTAAGCTTTCCCAGTAATGCCTTGCGGCAAGGCCCTGTAATGACGTAGTCTCGCGTGACTCTAGCGGTCTCGCGAGATCGCTATAGCAACGCGAGACTACGTCATCACAGGTCTCGCAAGGCATTACTGGGAACGCTGTGGCCCGGGAATGCAGCGCGGGACGCCGGAAGGTAAATATACCCCGATTTATTTTTTTAATTTTTTTTAGCATTTTAACATCCTATCTTTTACTATTGATGCCACATAGGCGGCCTCAATAGTAAAAACCAGGTCACACTTGTCAAACACTATGTTTGACGAGTGTGACCAACCTGTCAATCACTTTCCAAGCGATGCTTCAAATCGCTTGGAAAGTGCTTGAATATCGCACGCTAAAATCGCGGCAAAATCGCAATCCTAATCGCAGTGAAATCGCGCGGAAAAAAACGTGCGATTTCTGGGAAGGAGTCCGGTTTTTAGTGAGCGTTTTAAAACGCTACGTGGGCACATAGCCTAAGAAGCACCACCATTTTATTAAAAAAAAGTTTTTATTTTCCTATTTTTCTCATCGTTTGGGGTGCATCTTATAAACTGGTGCGTCTTATAATCCGCAACATATGGTATTGGATACAATGGAAAAACAGAACTTAATATTTGGTACAGAAACCTTTGTTTGCAATTAGAGGTCAGACGTTTCTTATAGTTCTTGACAAAGTTTGCGCATACACAGCAGCAGGGATTTTGGCCCACTTCTCCAAAGAGGTCTTCTCCAGATCTTTCAGATCTTTTGTCCCTGGTGTCCTCAGGCAGCTCTTTGGTCTTGACCATGTTGGAGAGGTTGGAGTGTGATTTAGTGTGTGGACAGGTGTCTTTTGTACGGGTAACGAGTCCAAACGGGTGCAGTTAATACAAGTAATGAGTGCAGAGTAGGAGGGCGTCTTAAAGAAAAACTAACAGGTCTCTGAAAGCCAGATTTCTTGCTGGTTGGTAAGTGATCAAATGCTTATTTAATGCAATAAAATGCAGTTAAATTAGAAAATCATACAATGTTATTTTTCTGATTTTTTTTCTGTCTCTCACAGTTGAAGTGTATTTATGATAAAAATTAGACGTCTTCATTCTTTGTAGGTGGGAAAACTTGCAAAATCGGCAGTATATCAAATACTTATTTTCCCCACTGTATATGTTCTGTGCTTTAAAGCATGTTTTAGTTTTTGTCTAATCTAGTAATTTTAAGTAATTTTCAAATATACCTTATAAATGAAATTAGAAAGAAAACATTTGAAAAACCTAACTTGATGTCTTTCACCTATGCTGTTTCTGAACCAGACAATTTACTCGTTGTCATGGTAATGCTACTTTTACACATGCCGCTTTTTTGCGTCCATATTGCCATGATTTTTGCGGTCTCCCGCAAAAACGGGCCTCAAAAAACCTCAGATCGCCGTTTTTCCCTGTTGTATCAAATTGCAGCGAAAAAAAGGCGATCCACAAATACGGTGTACTGCAAAAACAAGCTAACGTTGTTTTTGCGGTACCATTGATATAAATGCAGACCGTGTCCGTGAGCCGTGAAAAATATCGAGCAAGCTTGATATTTCTCCTGCACCTCATTGGGGGACACAGACAGTGGGTGTTATGCTGCCTGCCACTAGGAGGACACAAAGTAAACCAGAAAAAAGTTAACTCCTCCCCTGCAGTATACACCCTCTCGCTGGATGAGATATCTCCAGTTCATGCTTAGTGTCTGTAGGAGGCACTTGGGTCTGGTTTCAGACCCCACCGTTTTTTTTTTTTTTTTTTTAATTTTCTGTAAATTTTTATTTTTTAATTAACGGAGTGAAGGGGGCGACGGTTCCTTTCTACAGCCCGCTCTCCCCCGAACCAACAACAGGCAAGCATGCGACGTATACCTCCCCGTACACTTTCCTGCAACGTTTGGGGCTGATTCCTCTAGCAATTGGCGATGATCCTTACAACCGCAGTCCGGTAATCCACGGGTATGAGGGCAGGCGCACGGAATGGAGAAGATTGGACAGCGCTTTCGTAAGCCCTGAATCACCCCCATAGCTCTCCATCCTCCTATCATAGGGAGGATCAATTGAGCATGGCCCCTTTAAGAACTCCTCCAGCTCTGCTACATCAGCCCAGGAGGATGAGAGCCTGCATGGATGGCTGGACAGCGCTTAACACTGGAGTGTAGAGGTATGGGGTTGGGTCCTTTCCCCCGGGAGTAGCGCTGATGTAGCGTCAGCAGCGGTGCACCAGCCCCCCCCCCCCCCCCCATTCGCGGCTCCCTCGGCGCTACCGCGGATAGCCCGAAAAATTTAGTCTCCGGCTTGCTAGGCCACAATTTAAATAGCGCTGCCCTCTAGCGCCGCCCCGCCCACCGGCACATTCCACGGGTAGGCTCAAAAATTTAGCCCCCTGCTTTTCTGGCCTACTAGGCCGCAATTTGAATAGCGCCACCCGCGCTATTATCGCCGCCCCCTCGCCTTGGCGCCTCTCATCCCTGACGAGACGCCCAATTCTAATCTCGGGGGCCATGTCTTTATACCTCAGCCTGCTCTGGACACGAGCTGTGAGGCGAGCATTTTGCCGGATACCGGGTGACACTGCAGGGCCATCGCTATTCCTCCCGGGGGACACAGCATAGGACCGGGTAAGCTGCATCTGCCCTCAGATTAAAGCTTAACCCCTTCCTGGCACGTTCCCTGCAGCTGCAGCAGACTCTGCCCTTAACCCTTTCAGGAGCGCTATGTCTCAATCTAAGGAGGCTAAACGGGCTGCTAAAAAGCACACTGCATTTTTTACCGTGTGTACCACTTGCAAGTCTGCCTTACCCAGTGCACAGACTAATCCGTTATGCATGGACTGCGCCCCGACCTGCGCTCAGCCGCCCCTCGCCGCCGCTGCTGACGGGCCTCCTGCGTTTAGTACCCCTTAGTGGGCTGCGTCCTTGTCATGGTGGGTGGAGTCTCTGACCCAGGCTATATTCACCCTCCGAGAGGACTCTTTAAGCCAGAAGGCGTCCTTACCCCCCTGAGGAAGGCTCTGGCGTCTGCCGGGAACCGTCCACCAGCAGGGGCCGTACTCGTTTAAGGGATGGTCAGGTCTCTAGAAAGCGGACCCATGACGCTTCCCCTAGTCCCGTTCCCGCCTCTGCATCTGCGACTCCTGTCTATCGCTCTCTCTCCTGAGGTTCACAGCGAGCACGACTCTGAATTCGAATCTGACACGGCAGCCCCTCAGAATCCCCCAACTGATCAAGAGTCGCTTGATTCTCTTATAGAATCAGTCAACAGGATTCTGAAATTGGATGAGGATAATGTTCCCGCTCCAGCACATCCTCTCTCACTTAAGAAAACCAAGCGTGTGCGCAGGTTATTTACCTGCCATACGGACTTTAAGGAAATTGTCCAGAAACATAGGGATTGTCCGCATAAGCGGTTCACAGGGCAAAATTCTACTCAGGCTAAATACCCTTTTGATCCAGACCTAATGAAGGATTGGTTACAGTCCCCTCCGGTGGACCCGCCTGTATCGCGTCTTAATTCAAAAACGCTTCTATCCGTTTCTGACGGTTCCTCAATCAGAAACCCCTCCGATCGTCAGATTGACTACCTGGCCCGTTCAGCTTTTGAAGTTTCAGGAGCAGCGCTTTTTCCATCTTTCTCGGCAATTTGGGTCACTAAGGCAATGGGCCGCTTGGGCAGAAGTCTTGATTACTTCCTTCCAGGGCACTAATCTTCCTCCAGGGGAGCCAGATCTCATAGATCTATCCAATGACTTGTTGCGGTAGCTGGCGGACGCAGACAGAGTAGGCGGTCGCCTACTTTCCTTCAGCCACACCTGGCTCGCGGTCGTCCACGACAAGTGGGTCAGGGAGCTGGTGTCTCCGCTCCCCCTCCAACTCGCTTTTTCCTTTCCTCTCCCCCCCCAAGGGAAAGACAGCCTTCTTTCGGGCTGTTCAGGCTCTCTTAAGGGACGGAGTCCTCATTCCGGTCCCTCATCACGAAAGGTTCGGAGGATTTTATTCAAACCTTTTTGTGGTTCCAAAGAAGGACGGGACGATGCGACCCATTCTGGATCTCAAACTGTTAAATCAGTTTGTCACGGTTCGGCGATTCCGAATGGAATCTCTCCGATCAGTTGTTGCTTCCATGGAAAAAGGAGAGTTCCTAGCATCCATCGACATCAAGGACGCTTACCTTCACATTCCGATCTGCCTGTCTCACCAGCAGTTCCTGCATTTTGCAATTCATGAGGAACACTTCCAGTTCGTTGCCTTGCCCTTCGGACTCGCCACTGCCCCCAGGGTCTGTACCAAGGTCATGGTGGCTGATATGGCCATTCTCCACTCTCGGGGAGTGGTACTGTTACCGTATCTGGACGACCTGCTCATCAAGGGTCTGTCCCTTTCAGCCTGTGAGGAATCCGTGGAGATAACAGTAAATACACTTTCATGCCTGGGGTGGAAGATAAACTTCGCAAAGTCTTCCATGAAACCGGCTCAGCAAATTTCCTTTTTAGGAATGATCTTAGACACTTCATTCTCCCTCCAGAAAAGACGCAAGCCTTACAACAGGCAGTGCGGACTCTTTCCTGTCCAGCTTCTCACTCCATTCGTTTCAGCATGAGAGTTCTCAGAAAAATGGTGACTGCGATGGAAGCAGTTCCATTTGCACAGTTCCATCTACGTCCCTTACAACATGCGTTGCTGTTAGCTTGGGACAAGAACCCGTTCTCCCTGGACCGTCGGATTCTTCTGTCCCTTGCGGGTCAGGCAAGCCCTCAGGTGGTGGACTCTGAGGTCCTCTCTGAATCAAGGGAGGTCTTTTCTCCCGGTAAGATGGTTGGTAGTAACCACCGACGCAAGTATTCTCGCCTGGGGTGCGGTCTTTCGTCACACACGGCACAGGGTCGTTGGTCGACCCAAGAGTCCCGTCTTCCCATCAACATTTTGGAGATACGAGCAATTAGATTTGCTCTACGGAGTTTCCACCATCTCCTCGCAGGTCACCCCATCAGGATCCAATCTGACAACGCCACGGCTGTAGCGTATATCAATCGCCAGGGAGGTACCCGGAGCAGGATGGCCATGCACGAAGTGAGTCACATCCTCCATTGGGCCGAGACCAATCATTCGCCCATCTCAGCAATTGACATCCCGGGCGTAGAAAATTGGGCAGCAGATTTTCTCAGTCGCCAAGGCATTGCCTCGGGAGAGTGGTCTCTTCATCCGGAAGTCTTTCACCAGATTTGACTTCGTTGGGGGACTCCAGATGTGGACCTCATGGCCTCCAGACTAAACAACAAGGTGTCTCGGTTCATTGTCCGATCGCGTGATCCATGCGCCATCGGAGCGGACGCCCTAGTTCTGCCATGGCACCGGTTCCGGCTCCCGTACATCTTTCCCCCTCTTCCCTTGCTTCCGAGGGTCATCAAGAAGATCAGAGCGGAGGGTATACCAGTGATCCTAGTCGCGCCAGATTGGCCGCGCCGAGCATGGTATGCAGAACTAATACAGCTAGTCGCCGACGTCCCCTGACGACTTCCAGATCGCACGGATCTGCTTTCCCGATTTACCACAAGAACTCCGGGGCCCTGTCTTTGATGGCATGGCCGTTGAATCCTGGATTTTAGCACAGGCTGGGTTCTCTCTCGATGTGATTTCCACCATGATTAGTGCTAGGAAACCTGTATCCAGGCGTATCTATCACCGCACCTGGAAAATCTTCTTTTCATGGTGCAAGGATCATGGTCGTTCCCCTCTGGTGTTCTCCATTCCGGGCATATTGGAGTTTCTTCAATCCGGATTAAAATGAGGCCTCGCGCTTAGCTCGCTCAAGGGCCAAATGTCGGCCTTGTCAGTGCTTTTCCAACGCAAAATTGCCACCAAACCTCAGGTCAAGACGTTTATTCAAGGAGTTTCCCATGTGACGCCTCCTTATAGAAGGCCATTGGAATCATGGGACCTTAATCTGGTTCTCGGGGCCTTACAAGAGGCTCCTTTCGAACCGCTGCAGGACGTGTCATTGACCGTCCTCTCTTGGAAAGTGGTCTTTCTAGTGGCAATTACGTCAATCAGACAAGTTTCGGAGTTGGCAGCCCTGTCCTGCCGTTCTCCGTTCCTGAATTTTCATCAGGACAAGGTAGTTCTCAGGACGTTCCCGTCCTTGCTGCCCAAGGTCGTCTCCTCTTTCCATCTCAACGAGGAAATTGTCTTGCCTTCCTTTTGTCCGGCGCCAGTCTATCGCATTGAGAAGGCCCTCCACACCCTGGATGTGGTTAGGGCGCTGAGACGGTACATCTCCCGGACGGCTCCCTTCTGCAAGTCAGATGCCCTGTTCATACTTCCAGAGGGGTATAGGAAGGGCCTAGCCGCTTCAAAAGAAACGCTAGCCAGGTGGATTCGCTCAGCGATTCAGGAATCCTACAGTGTCAGGAATGCACCTGTCCCAGCGGGGATTAAGGCGCACTCTACTCGGTCAGTGGGCGCCTCTTGGGCCATTCGGCACCAGGCCTCGGCAGAACAGGTCTGCAAGGCTGCGACTTTGTCCAGTCTGCATACCTTTTCAAAACATTACCAAATTCATTCTCAGGCCTCGGCAGACGCATCCTGCAATCGGCAGTACCTCAGTTTTGACTCAGTGGTACATGGGGTATTAGCAGATGTATGCTCCCCACCCAGGGACTGCTTTAGGACGTCCCACTGTCTGTGTCCCCCAATGAGGTGTAGGAGAAATAGGGATTTTTGTGTACTCACCGTAAAATCCTTTTCTCCGAGCCATTCATTGGGGGACACAGCACCCACCCTGTTTAGCCTACTGGCTCATTTGTAGCATTATTAGGTTTTGACATGTTCGTTATTGTTGACTGTTTAAGCTCCTTGTGCTTTTTTTCACCGAACTGGAGAAATCTCATCCAGCGAGAGGGTGTATACTGCAGGGGAGGAGTTATCTTTTTTTTTCTGGCTTACTTAGTGTCCTCCTAGTGGCAAGCAGCATAACACCCACTGTCTGTGTCCCCCAATGAATGGCTCGGAGAAAAGGATTTTACGGTGAGTACACAAAAATCCCTATTTTTCCACGGCCTTAAATACGGCCCTCGCGGCCATAAGGGACACTACTCTCCGATGTATTTTTAAGCAGGCCGTTTTTGCGGTCCCATAGAATTCTATTGGGGCCGCAAAAACAGCCCGCAAAAACACGGCAAGTGTAAAAGAAGCCTTAATCCGTATTCGGTTCAACAGATACTGAATATGGCTTATATTGACCTAATACCACAAAGGGCTCTTTCACACATCCTGATGTTTCCAGTACTGGAAAAACCAGTACCGGCGATATCGTCAGTATGAAGGTGTGTTTAATATGTGTGGTATACGTATGGCAACTGTGTGCCGCATCAGTATCACAAGTACCATCACCTGGGAATCAGCGGTACTGTTAGGTGCTGAAAACAGTTCACATTATTCTCCCCTGCATGTGCTGTGATCAGTGCTAGCAGGGGAGAATGTTGAGCGTTGTATTCAACTGGTAACATAGCATGAATACTCCCATCAGCCGCCCCCACCTGACATGGGGTTCTCTTGTCTTTTTGATAACTAGCCAGGCAAAGCTAACAGCTGCAGGCTGCCACCATCAGCTGTCAGCGTTAGCAAGGCAGGTTACCAAGAATAGAGGGGTCCCCTTGTGGAATTTTTTAATTATTTAAATAAAAAAAAGGGCATGGGGTCCTCCCCCTGTTTTTGACAACAGCCAGTAGGGGGCTGGTGTTCTTGGGCTTCTAAGGGGCTATCACGTTTTTCCTGAGAGGTTGTCACAAAACCTGAAGGATTTCCCAGTCCTAGCAAGGTGAGAGTCCTTAAAGGGAATCTGTCACCACATTTGTCCTATCTGACCTATTAATATGGGCATACAGGTTATAGACTGCAAAGGGAAGTGATACCTGTATGTCTCATATCAGATGCCTTATTGTTGAGAAATCATCTTTTATCACTTTATTTAAATGATGTCTTCCAGGCTCCAGGGCGGGATGGTACCTGGAGATCACTTTGCCTCCAGAGCTTATTATATAGAAAGATAAAAGAAACCACAAAAGCGCACCCATAGGGCTTTACCAGATATAATAAGTAAAAATTGAATTGTTCAGGGTACTCACCCTCAGAGGTTGTGTAACTCCACAACTACTAAATACGCTCAATCCCATATAATGAAGCTGCAGCAGGAGGGTGTAGACAGACAGCGTCTGCTTCCATTAATCAAAGAGGAGATCCCAAAAGGGGGGAAAAAAAAAAACACCTGGTTCCCGCGCTGCTATATTTCAACCCTCAAATGGAGGAAATCCAGTTGATTCTAGGAGTAGGTTCCAATATCAATATCAATGGATTTTCTCCATTTGAGGGTTGAAGTATAGCAGCGCGGGAGCCAGGTGTTTTTTTTTTTTGGGGGATCTCCTCTTATTATATAGAAAGGGGAGTTACCAGTGAGACGTGTGATGGAGTCTTTCTGCTATCCTGATAACTGACACATCTGCAGTTTCCGCTTGGCTTCTAGCTCACAGGCGGATAGGGTGCAATATTCTAAAAGTACAGCAGAGCTGAGATAGCTGCAAAAATGTGTTTAACACAGAACAGGAGCAATTAGTTACTTGCCACACTGGTAAATCCCCTTTCTATATAATCATCTCTGGGGGCAGAGTTATTGTCCAGGCAGCATCTGCCCCAGAGCCTGGAAGACGTCATTTATATAAAGTCATAAAAGATGATTTCTCCCCAACAAGGCATCTGATATGAGACAAACAGGTATCACTCCCCTCAGAGTATTAATATATATTAATTGGTCAGATAGGGCTAATGTGGTCACAGATTCCCTTTAAGGAACCTCACTTTACTAGGACTGGGAAGTTCTTCAGGTTTTGTGACAACTTCTCAGGAAAAGCGTGACAAACACAACGTTTGCAGAGATCCTCTTATTGTGTGTTCAGTTCAACATGAAGAATTTAGTGAAAGGTCTTCTTTAACCCCTTTCCTACGTAGGTGTCATGAAAACCTGTGCCAATACGACCTGTGGGTCGGTTGACCGGGGTCACTGAAAGGTCACCTGACCAGCAGATACAGGGATCCTTTGTGCTTTGCCCTCCCCCCCCCATGACTACGATCGCTCTGATTGGCTGTTGAAGGTGAAACAGCCAATCAGAGCGATAGTAATAATTCATCAATGAAAATTACAATATCATCGGCCAAGGCTGGAGACGGCTATCTGAACCCCCCCACAGACTGTCACCGACTGACAAATGCGATCTGCCGCCGCCTCCAGCACCTGCCTCCCCCCCTGTACCCTCCGAGTCCCGCTAACGCTCCCGGTTTCCCTCCACCATGGATCATGGGCGCAGCCATCTTCCAAAATAGTGGGCGCATGTGCAGTGTGCCTGTCGAATCTGCCAAGCGGCAGATTCCATTCATTCATTTTAATCACTGTGATAGGATCTATCACAGTGATCAAAATAAAAAAAATAGTAATTCACCCCCATAGGTAGGGACAAATAATAAAATTAGTCAAATATTTTTAGTTTTATTTTTCGATTAAAATTGGGGTTGGTGTTGGAATTAGGGTTGGTGTTGGAATTAGGGTGTGTGCACACGCTGCGGATTCTGCTGCGGGTCCGCAGCGGTTTTGGCCCTGCGGATCCGCAGCAGTTTCTGCTGCGGTGTACAGTACCATAATATCCTATGGGAAATGGAAACTGCAGTGCAGATTTTTCCATGCGGATTTGCTGCGGTTTCTAATCCGCAGAAAGAATTGACATGTCAATGGCAAAACCGCAGGCTAATCCGCAGATAAACCGCAGGTCTTTTGACCTGCGGATTTACATGCAGATTTGGCAAAATCCGCAGCAGAATCCGCAGCGTGTGCACACGCCCTTAGGGTTGGGGTTAGGGTTGGGGTTAGAGGTGTGTTGGGGTTAGGCTTGTGGTTAGGGTTGGGGTTAGGCTTGTGGTTAGGGTTATGGTTAGGGTTGGGATTAGAGTTAGGGGTGTGTTGGGGGATAGGGTTGTGGTTAGGGGTGTGTTGGGGTTAGGGTTGGAGTTAGAATTGAGGGCTTTCCACTGTTTAGGCACATCAGGGGGTCGCCAAACATGACATGGCGCCACTATTGATTCCGGCCAATTTTGCGTTCAAAAAGTCAAACAGTGCTCCCTCCCTTCCATGCCCCGACGTGTGCCCAAACAGTGGTTTACCCCAACATAAGGAGTATCAGCGTACTCAGGAAAAATTGCACAAAAACTTTGGGGGTCTAATTTCTCATTACCCTTGGGAAAATAACAAATTGGGGGCTAAATTATTTTTGTGGAAAAAAAAGATTTATTTTTGCAACTCTGCGTTATAAACTTCTGTGAAGCACTTGGGGGTTCAGATTGCTCACCACACACCTAGATAAGGTCCTTGGGGGTGTCTAGTTTCCAAAATGGGGTCACTTGTGGGGGGGTTTCTACTGTTTAGGCACATCAGGGCCTCTGCAAACGTAACATCACGCTCGCAGACCATGCCATCAAAGTCGGCATTTCAAAATGTCACTACTTCCGTTCCTAGCCTCAACGTGCGCCCAAATAGTAGTCCCTCCCCCCCCCCCCCACATATGGGGTACCAGCGTACTCAGGACAAACTGGACAACAAATTTTGGGGTCCAATTTCTACAGTTATCCTAGTGAAAATAAAACATTGCTGGCTAAAAAATCATTTTTTGAGGAAAGTTTTTTTTTATTATTTTCACGGCTCTGCGTTATAAACTTCTGTGAAGCACTTGGGGGTTCAAAGCGCTCACTGTGCATCTAGATAAGTTTGCGAGCAGGGCCCTCTTTCCTCTTGGTATTTGTTATAATCTATGTGATTATTGTTATGCTGTAATGTCTATTGTCTGTACAAATCCCCTCTGAAATGTAAAGTGCTGCGGAATATGTCGTCGCTATAGAAATAAAATGTATTTATTATTATTATAAGTTCTTGGGGGGGGGGGGGGGGTCTAGTTTCCAAAATGGGGTCACTTGTGGGTGAGCTCCAATGTTTAGGCACACAGGGACTCTCCAAACGCGACATGGCAACTATTTTGTGACATCGAGCTGTGCATGTGCGCCACCATTCCATGGCATTTTATCGATGGTGCCTGTTTTGGATCATACTCTCGTGTTTCTTGCCATACTTTTATTAACCCCTTCATGACCCAGCCTATTTTGACCTTAATGACCTGGCCATTTTTTGCAATTCTATCCAGTGTCCCTTTATGAGATTGTTTTTTTCGTGACATATTGGGCTTCATGTTAGTTGTAAATTTAGGTCGATAATTTTTGCGTTTATTTGTGAAAAAAAGGAAATTTGGCAAAAATTTCGCAATTTTCAAATTTTGAATTTTTATTCTGTTAAACCAGAGAGTTATCTGACACAAAATAGTTAATAACATTTCCCACATGTCTACTTTACATCAGCACAATTTTGGAAACAAATTTTGTTTTTGTTAGGAAGTTATAAGGGTTAAAAGTTGACCAGCGATTTCTCATTTTTACCACAAAATTTACAGAACCATTTTTTTTAGGGACCACCTCACATTTGAAGTCACTTTGAGGGGTCTATATGGCAGAAAATACCCAAAAGTGACACCATTCTAAAAACTGCACCTCTCAAGCTACTCAAAAATACATTCAGGAAGATTCTGGTGCTTCACAGGAACTAAAGCAACATGGAGGAAAAAAATGGACATTTTAATTTTTCCAACATAAATTTTCTTTTAGCATCAATTTTATCATTTTCACATGGGTAACAGGATAAAATAGATCCTAAATTTTGTTGGGCAATTTCTCCTGAGTACACCGATACCTCATATGTGGTCATAAACCACTGTTTGGGCGTACGGCAGGGCTCAGAAGGGAAGGAGCGCCATCTGACTTTTTGAATGGAAAATATGCTTGAATATTTAGCGGTTGCCATGTCGCGTTTGGAGAGCCACTGTGCGCCTAAACATTGGAGGCTCCCCCACAAGTGACCCCATTTTGGAAACTAGACACCCCAAGAAACTTATCTAGATGCATAGTGAGCACTTTGAACCCCCAGGTGCTTCACAAATTGATCCGTTAAAAAAAGTCTTTTTTTTCTCACAAATTTTATTTAGCCTCAGTTTTTTCATTTTCACTTGGGCAACAGGATAAAATAAATCCTAAAATTTGTTGGGCAATTTCTCCTGAGCACACCAATACCTCATATGTGATCATAAACCACTGGGTGCACGGCAGGGCCCGGAAGGGAAGGAGCGCCATTTGACTTTATGATTGGAAAATTAGCTCCAATCGTTAGCAGACACCATGTCGTGTTTGTAGAGCCCCTGTGTGCCTAAACTTTGGAGCTCCCCCACAAATGACCCCATTTTGGAAACTAGGCCCCCTAAGGAACTTATCTAGATGCATAGTGAGCACTTTGAACCCCCAGGTGCTTCACAGAAGTTTATAACTCAGAGCTGTGAAAATAAAAAAAAATTTTTTTCCTCAAAAAATGATTTTTAGCCCACTATTTTTTATTTTCACAAGGGTAACAGGATAAATTTGGACCGCAAAAGTTGTTGTCCAGTTTGTCCTGAGTACGCTGGTACCCCATATGTGGGGGGGACCACTGTTTGGGCACACGTTGGGGCTCGGAAGGGAAGTAGTGACGTTTTGAAATGCCGACTAGATGGAATGGTCTGCGGGTGTCATGTTACGTTTGCAGAGCATCTGATGTACCTAAACAGTGGAAACACCCCACAAATGACCCCATTTTGGAAACTAGACCACCCAAGGAACTAATCTAGATGTGTGGTGAGCACTCTGCTTCACAGATGTTTATAATGCAGAGCTGTGAAAATAAAAAAAATTTTTTTTCCACAAAAATAATTATTTAGCGCCCAATTTTTTATTTTCCCAAGGGTACCAGGAGAAATGAGACCCCCCAAAGTTGTTTTGCAATTTTTCCTGAGTACGCTGATTCCCCATATGTGGGGGTAAACCACTGTTTGGGCGCACATCGGGGCTCGAATTGGAGGGAGCACTGTTTAACTTTTTGAACGCAAAATTGGCTGGGATCAATGGTGGCGCCATGTTGCGTTTGCAGTCCCCCTAATGTGCCTAAACATTGGAAACCCCTCAATTCTATCTCCAACCCCAACACACCCCTAATCCCAACCCTAATCATAACCCTAACGCCAACACACCCCTAACCCTAATCCCAACTCTAACCCTAACCACAAGCCTAACTGTAATCCCAATCCTAATTCTTGCCCTAACCCTAATTACGGCCCTAACCCTAATGGAAAAATAAAAATGTTTATTTTATTATACGTCGCTACCAAGGGGGGCGGTGATTTACTTTTTTATTTTTGATCACGGTCAGTGATCAAAATAAATGAATGAATCTGCAGTGTCGCAGATTCCCGGCGGGTGCACGGCGCATGCGCCCGCCATTTTCCATGATGGCGGCGCCCATGATCCGGGACACCGGGACAGCCAGAGGGAGTTCGGAGGCCTCGTGGAGGGTGAGAGGGGGTTGGGGGGGGGGCAGATTTTGACAGCGGCTGCCGATCGGCGCCGTTAGATGGTGGCGGCCGATCGGCGCTGTCAGTCAGTCGGGGGGGTCGGTTCAGTGTCTCCAGCCATGCCCTATGCTATTTCAGCATCGGCCATGGTTGGATTTGTAATATTTCATCAAATTTCATTGATGAAATATTACAGTCGCTCTGATTTGCCGTTTAGCTTTTAACAGCCAATCAGAGCGATCGTAGACACGTGGGGGCTAAGCCACGCCCCACTAGGATTAACGCTAAGGTGTCCTCTGTGTGCGGGTCGGGTGACCTTTCAGTGACCCCGTCACCCGACCCGCAGGGGGGCTTTAAAGTCATGACGTCACATAGGCGTCACGGGTCGTTTTGGCACGACTTTTCATGACGCCTACGTGGCGTCAAAGGTCGTGAAGGGGTTAAGTCACCTCTGGCAGTCGCAATGATGCATCTGGGGGAAATAAGCAAGCGGGTCTGTTTGTACTCCCATTGTTCAGTCTTTTTGCTTCTTTATATTTCTGTACTGCTAAAGTAATATTCTTTCCTTGCTTCAGTTTTGAGAGCATGCAGCGTCTGTGTGAGAAGTACAACCGAGCCATAGACAGCATCCATCAGCTGGTAAGCGTGCACACGATGTCCATATTGCATTCATTGTCTGTCCCCATGGAGCTTCCTGTGCCACCGCCAGGGTTTGATGTCTGTGAAGAGCTACGAGCATCTGCTTATATTTGTCTTGCCAAGTCATGGCATGTGTGTAAATATGTGCACTGTAATAACATGTCAATTCCTTTTCTGGTCAAGTTATGGTATGTTAATTCGTACTGGTTGTCAGACACTGGGGAACATATGTGTAAAGTGTCTGCTTTGAAGTGCAGCCATGCAGCAGATCCACGATGACCTTTTTGAAAATGGCATACTCCGTGCTTCTTTAGAGTTCCTAGCATCAGCTAACGAATCCACAGTTTTGGGTCTTATTTGATTATCACTGCTCCTCTGAGTATTTGCGTTTTGTTTGTTTTTTTTTATTTGCCATGTGATTAAAGCGATTTGGGCCTTTTTCATTAGTGCAGATTTTTATCATCTTTAGCAAGGTGGACATGTTTTTAGGTTGCTATGCCTTATGGCCTTATGTGTCTTGCCCCCTTGGGAAAACCGTAAAAATAGCTCTAAATGGGGTTCATAATTCTAGAACCATACAGCAACAGAACTTGTGGGTATAATTTGTATTCTGAGGGGAGCTTCGGGGCATGCAAGTACTGCTGTACATCCAAATTAAAAACTTGGTGTGTGTATATAAATATATTTTTTTCAGTTGTTGCTGTGGCCTAGTGATTTTTTTTTTTTTAATCCATTTTTTATAACTTTAGGGTCTTGTATCAACCTATGGCCTCTCTCCATCTTGCTTTCTGTCAGGTACTGTTGCAGGGTTTTATTTCTATAAAGCAGATAGCTAATGGTAATGTACTCGTTATTTATATTTCTCTGACAGTGGAAAGGTACCACTCAGCCTATGAAGTTGAACACTCGCCCGTCCACAGGCCTACTTCGCCATCTATTACAGCAAGTCTACAACCACTCAGTAACTGATCCAGAGAAGCTGAATAACTATGAGCCTTTCTCCCCGGAAGTGTATGGCGAAACATCGTTTGACCTGGTGGCCCAAATGATTGATGAAATAAAAATGACTGAGGATGATCTGTTTGTGGACCTCGGCAGTGGTGAGTGACTATTAAATATGATACAGGAAAGATGTATATCTTTGTACCGTGTTAGCCAGTAGATAGAAAAATATTCAGGATTGAGAGTCCTCAGTAGTTGATACCTTTTAATGGCTAACTGAAAAGATGGTAACACATTGCAAGCTTTCGAGACTACTCAGGTCTCTTCATCAGGCTAGACTAATACAAAATCTGAAGTCACATATTTATGCACAATACATCCTAGAAAAAATGCAATAGATAAGACAAGTGACGTGAAGCAGAACTATCAATATGGGAGAGGGAGAAACATAAATATAAACATTGGACCAGTTCATAGATACGGAGTCCGGATGTTTTATGGTCCTCTGATTGGGGTCTAGTTCTGTGTTGTGATGCCCCCACACGGTTTTAAAAGGAAATTCCTTAATTGATGTAAAAAGACATAAATCCATGCGACACATTCATTCCAGCACTGAGAGTGTCAAAGTTCGTCATAAATTTGTACTCCCAAATTGATCTGCTTCACGGCACTTGTCTTATCTATTGCATTTTTTCTGTGCTGTATTGTGCATAAATATGTGACTTCAGATTTTGTATTAGTCTAGCCTGATGAAGACACCTGAGTAGTCTCGAAAGCTTGCAATGTGTTACGATCTTTTCAGTTAGCCATTAAAAGGTATCAACTACTGAGGACTCTCAATCCTGAATATTTTTCTATTAAATATGATGACCTTTAAGACTACCTGGATAACGCTGAGCTTGTTTCCACCAATCTGACTGTCTCCCCCCGTTGGTGTGTAGGGATACACTGGAGGGAAGCTGATTCAGAAACTAATCCCAACATTTGCTGTGGAATATTCACAGGACATTGCACACGCATTGTTGCTCTGTAGCCAAATTGAAGCCTCTTGGCCACACCAAGGGTGCACCTAGCTTACGTGCTTAGTTTTTATACAGCCAGTTTGGGCTGACACGTTTTCAGTAGCAAAAGATGCGCTATTTCAGGTTACTACTACGAAAGGTTCTTTTGCTGCTCCTGTCATGATCCAGCCTGAGCTCGGGCAGGTTGTGGAGAGAGCGTGGTGCTCATATATTTTATGTCCTCTTGTTACTTTGTCTACAGAGATTCTTTTGGATGGAGGGTTAGGCTCACATAATCTCTGATCGCATGGAGCAGAAAGGGTTTGGTCTGTAACTTCAAGTTATTCATGAAACCTTATCTTGTCGTCATCTGTCATTCTTCTATTATGTATAAAGATGAATGTGCCCATGGAGGTAGTGTCAAGTATTCAGACTAATTGTTGCATACTAGCACTGTTGTAACTTGCGCTTTGTGTGTCTTCACCTTGCAGGTGTCGGGCAGGTTGTTTTACAAGTGGCTGCAGCTACAGGCTGTAAACACCATTATGGAGTGGAGAAGGCCGACATCCCCGCCAAGTACGCTGAGGTAAGTGCTCCATGCTGTATAATGGACCCACATGGTGCTCCATATTCTGTAGTAGCCCCACATGATGCTCCATGCTGTATAGTGGCCCCACATGTTGCTCCATATTGTATAGTGGCCCCACATGATGATCCATGCTGTATAGTGGCCCCACATGGTGTTCCATGCTGTATAGTGGCCCCACATGTTGCTCCATATTGTATAGTGGCCCCACATGATGATCCATGCTGTATAGTGGCCCCACATGATGATCCATGCTGTATAGTGGCCCCACATGATGATCCATGCTGTATAGTGACCCCACATGGTGATCCATGCTGTATAGTGGCCCCACAAGGTGATCCATGCTGTATAGTGGCCCCACATGATGATCCATGCTGTATAGTGGCCCCACATGATGATCCATGCTGTATAGTGGCCCCACATGATGATCCATGCTGTATAGTGGCCCCACATGATGATCCATGCTGTATAGTGGCCCCACATGATGATCCATGCTGTATAGTGGCCCCACATGATGCTCCATGCTGTATAGTGGGCCCACCTGGTGTTCCATGCTGTATAGTGGGCCCACCTGGTGTTCCATGCTGTATAGTGGGCCCACATGGTGTTCCATGCTGTATAGTGGGCCCACATGGTGTTCCATGCTGTATAGTGGGCCCACATGGTGCTCCATGCTGTATAGTGGGCCCACATGGTGCTCCATGCTGTATAGTGGGCCCACATGGTGCTCCATGCTGTATAGTGGGCCCACATGGTGCTCCATGCTGTATAGTGGGCCCACATGGTGCTCCATGCTGTATAGTGGGCCCACATGGTGCTCCATGCTGTATAGTGGGCCCACATGGTGCTCCATGCTGTATAGTGGGCCCACATGGTGCTCCATGCTGTATAGTGGGCCCACATGGTGCTCCATGCTGTATAGTGGGCCCACATGGTGCTCCATGCTGTATAGTGGGCCCACATGGTGCTCCATGCTGTATAGTGGGCCCACATGGTGCTCCATGCTGTATAGTGGGCCCACATGGTGCTCCATGCTGTATAGTGGCCCCACATGGTGATCCATGCTGTATAGTGGCCCCACATGGTGATCCATGCTGTATAGTGGCCCCACATGGTGATCCATGCTGTATAGTGGCCCCACATGGTGATCCATGCTGTATAGTGGCCCCACATGATGCTCCATGCTGTATAGTGGCCCCACATGATGCTCCATGCTGTATAGTGGGCCCACATGGTGTTCCATGCTGTATAGTGGGCCCACATGGTGTTCCATGCTGTATAGTGGGCCCACATGGTGCTCCATGCTGTATAGTGGGCCCACATGGTGCTCCATGCTGTATAGTGGGCCCACATGGTGCTCCATACTGTATTTAGATTGTGAGCCCCATCGGGGACAGTGATAATGTGTGCAAACTGTAAAGCGCTGCGGAATATGTTAGCGCTATATAAAAATAAAGATTATTATTATTTATAATGGCTCCACATGATGCTCCATATTGTATAATGGTCCCACATAATGCTCCATACTGTATAATGGCCTCACCTAAAAAAGAATTGCTACTCACCTTTGTCCGTTCCAATGCTGATCTGGTCTCTTCATATATCACAATCCTACCTGTGGACACGCGCGCCATCTCCTCGGCAATAACACCGCCACTCTCCTCAGCCCACGCACCATCCCCCTATTCGGCACCCTCACGTCCTGATGGTATTGCGCATGTGAAGCGGAGAGTGGCTGGGGTGCTAGTGACTAGGGAGATGGCGAGCGGGCTGAGGAGAGTGATGGCGATGCTAGTTTTGAGGAGATGGCACATGTGCCTTAGGTTTGCCACCACTGACCTACATAATACTAAGGAAATCCGGGGTTAGCAACTGTGGAAAGTTCTCAGGAGCTTCTCACATGGTAGTTTCCTGCTATATTACACCTAGCAAACATCTGCCACTAAAAGCAGCGGACAGAGCGGTTCACTATCTGACAGCGGTTCACTATCTGACAGCGGTTCACTATCTGACAGCGGTTCACTATCTGACAGCGGTTCACTATCTGACAGCGGTTCACTATCTGACAGCAGCATTTAAATGGAACGCTAGCAGGTACATATGCACATTAGCCCCTGTCAGCCCCTGTGATGTGATTGCAGGCTACTGATGGGTTACCATGGCAGGTGAGGTCCTGTAGAAGACTCATGTTTACATCTTGGTGGTACTCCGCAGTCACACTACAGGCTGAGCTTGACTGTGGTATTGCAGTATATAGATAGAGCGATCAAACATTTGCAGGTTCAAGTTTCTAAAACTTTAAAGTGAAAAGTTACGTTTTTAAAAATCGGAAAAAATAAATAAATAAATAAATACAAATTCCCATCAACAACTTTTTCTCATATTTAAAAAAAAAAAAATAAACATACATAAAAGTCCAGTCTTTTAAAATACAAAATTACCGTATATACTCGTGTATAAGCCGACCTGAGTATAAGCTGACAACCCCCCCCCCCAATTTTGCAACAAAAAACTGGGAAAACTTATTGACTCATGTATAAGCCTAGGGTGGAAAATGCAGCAGCTACTGGTAAATTTTAAAATTAACAATAGATACTAATAAAAGTAAAATTAATTGAGATAATATAGGATAAGTGTTTTTGGATATCCATATTGAATCGGGAGCCCCATATAATGCTCCATACAGTTCATGATGGGCCCATAAAATGCTCCATACAAAATACGCCCCATATAATGCTGCACAAAGGTTAATAGTGGCCCCATAAGATGCTCCATAGAATAATATGCCCCATATGCTGCTCCATAAAGGTTATGGCCCCTTAAAATGCTCCATAGATCATGCCTCATATGCTGCCCCATCAGATGCTCCTTAGATTGTGCCCCATATGCTGCTCCACAAAGGTTATGGCCCCATAAAATGCTCCATAGATTATGCCCCATAGGGTGCTCCATAGATTATGCCCCATTAGCTGCTGCTGCGAATAAAAAAAAAATGACATGCTCACCTCTCGTCGCTGGAGGCCAGGTGCCGGTGTCCTGAGCAGGCAGGGACACCGGCGTGCTATAGGGGACAGGTACCGATGTCACCGTTGGCTCAGGCCCCTGACAATGGCTATATTCACCTGTCCCCTTTCCACTGCCGTGCGCCGCTCTGTCTCCTGAGTCCTCTGTCAGTGACTGCTCAGGCAGAGGGCGCAGCACACACTAACCACATCATCGCGCCCTCTGACCTGAATGTCACAGACAGAGGATGCAGAGGACAGAGCGGCGCGCAGCGGTGGAGCGGGGACAGGTGAACAAAGCATATACTTTACCCCCTCCTGGCACGGTCTCTGCAGCCCCCCTGCTTCTCCCAAGGTCTGCAGCAGCTCTTCCTTCCTTCAGCGGTCACGTGGTACCGCTCACTAAAGTCCTGAATATGCGCAAAGAAAAATACTGACTTTTTTTTTCTCATAACTTCTGATTTTTTTCACCACTTAACATAGATTTTTTTTTTATTTAATTTGCCATTGCTGAAAATCATACTGACGTGGAGATTCATGTTGATAGGTCATTTTTTTCACACAATGAATGCTGTAAAAATTAACACTATAAATAATAACATTGCATTTTTTTCACCATTTTATCCCACTTGGAATTTTTTTTTCCAGTGTATTATTTGGAAATATGAATTTCTTTTAAAACTATAACTCAACTCTTAAACCCTCATAAAGCTACAGTGGCTTGCAAAAGTATTCACCCCTTGGCTTTTTACCTGTTTTTTGTTACATTACAACCTGTGTTTAAATATTGTAATTCGATTTTTCTGTGATGCATCAGCCCTAAAAAGTTTAAGTTGGTGAAGTGAGAAAAATATAGGCAAAAATTACATTTATGGTATCTAATAACTAAAAATTGGCATGTGCATACGTATTCACCCCTTTTGTGATGAAGCCTCAAAAAATTTCTGGTGCAAGCAATTACTTCGTAAGTCACATGCTTAGTGAAAAGAAGCCCACCTGTGCGCACTGTAAGTGGCACATGGTCTTCCAGTATATACACACCTTTTCTGAAAGGCCACTGAGGCTGCAACACCATTATGCAAGAGGCACCGCTAACCAAACACCATGAAGACCAAGGAGATCTCCAAACAAGGCAGGGACAAAGTTGTTGAGAAACACAAGTCAGGGTTGGATTATTAAAAAAAAAAAAATCCAAATCTATGCTGACCTCCCAGACTACATCAAACCCTTTATCATCAAATGGAAAGAACATGGTACCACAACAAACCTGCCAAGAGATGGCTGCCCAACAAAACTCTCAGCCCGGGCAAGGTGGGCATTAATCAGAGAGGCAGCACAGAGACCAAAGGTAACCCTGAAAGAGCTGCAGAGTTCCCAAGCAGAGACCGGAGTATCTGACCATACGACTACAATAAGCCACTGTCCATAGAGGTGGCCTTTATGTAGCATTGGGCAGAAAGAAGCCTTTACTTACACTCAAAATTGTAAGGCTCTATTTAAGTTTGCCAAAATACATGTGGGGACTCCCCAAATATATGAAGGAAGGTGCTGTCATCAGATAAGACCAAAATTGCACTTTCTGGCCATGCTGTGGGGCTGCATTTCGGGAGCAGGGACAGAGAAAATGGTCCGAGCCGAGAGGAAGATGGATTGCATGAAATACTGGGATATTCTTGAGCAAAACCTGTTTCAATCTGTCAGTGATATGAGACTGGGACGGTAGTTCACCTTCCAACAAGACAATGACCCAAAGCATACTGCTAAAGAAACACCCAAGTGGTTTAAGGGGAAACATGTAAATGTTTTGGAGCGGCCTAGTTAAAGCCCAGACCTTAGTCCAACTGAGAATTTGTGGTCAGAATTGAAGAATGCTCTAGTGCCATCAAGTTAGTTGGTTTCCTCTGGTGAACAGCAGTTTTGCCTTGAGGAATGGGCAAAAATCCCAGTGTCAAAATGTGGAAAGCTCATAGACACTTATTCAAAGCGACTTGCATTTGTAATTGCCGCAAAAGGAGGCACTACAAAATACTGACTTTTAGGGGTGAATAATTATGCACACTGAAGTTTTCAGTTATTTTGTCCTACTTGTTTGCTTCTCAATAAAAAGAAAATCAAATGTTCATAGTTCTAGGCATGTTCTTTACATGAACTGATGCTCACCCTCTAAAAAAAAAAACACTGAAATTCCAGGTTGTGAGGTAGCAAAACACAAAAAATGTCAGCAGGGGTGAATACTTTTAGCAAACCACTGTATCTTGATCTAAAAATTAGTTATGCCTCTTGTAAGAAGGCAAGAAAAAAAAAAACAATAGCGCAAGAATGAGAATTTGTTTGGGAGTGAAGGAGTTCAATTATTATACTAATTTAGGACTGTAAGGCGCAGTGTTTTTGCAATTTGGCAATTTTGTTTTTATTTTTTTTCATTGTTACTCCATAGACAATGGATAAAGAGTTCCGAAAATGGATGAAGTGGTATGGGAAAAAGCACGCAGAGTACACAGTAAGTAGTAAGCTTGGGTAGAGCCACGTGCTCCTTGTATTTTACAAATTGATTGCACTTGAATAATCTTGATTGTACCGTAATGATAATTATGCAGTTATGAGCATGCTGTAAGGAGAAGCACCTAATTATACATTCTGTGACAAAGCATACAAATATCCTTGCCCACTTTTAGATGGCTCCGAGTTGAAAACCTCACACATTCCTAACTAAAAACTTTTGCCCCACATTTTTCACGAGTTTTCATAATTTTAGTCAGTGGAGCTAATTTATTGATGTAGGTTGAATACCTGTAAGACTGCAGATGGGCTACTTGGAATATTTATCACAAATTACCCCAATGCCATTAAAGGAGCCCTCCAGCATTAAAATACTGCTAGATCATCAGATCAGTGGTGGTCTGCCTTTCGGCTCCTGCCCTACTCATTTGCCTAAAGAGACTACGTCTGTGGGCAATGCTTTGCACTGCCATTGCTAACTTGCCAAAATTTGTCCAAGCTATAGGTAAAACAAGAGCGCAATAGGGTCTTATCTGGGTGACTTATAGGGTTTAATAAAGAAATATACTCACCCTTTCCAGGAGAGAGCAAAGCATATAGGATTAGTTTGTCAGCCTGCTGCACATCCATCGGTCCACCAGTGACCGAAACATGAAACTCTTAGGAATAAAAATATTTGGATTTAAGTGCGCTGCCAGACAAATTATCAGATTCCAATCATGTAGATGAATTGAACTCTTTATTGCCAACGCGTTTCGAAGTCTATACTTCTTGCTCAGGGGATGACACATACACATACACAGAGCTGTCTCCAGCTTTATACACTCACATTTTGACAGCTCTGTGTATGTGTATATGTCATCCCCTGAGGAAGAAGTATGGACTTCGAAACGCGTTGGGAATAAAGAGATCAATTCATCTACATGATTGGAATCTGATAATTTGTCTGGCAGCGCACTTAAATCCAAATATTCTTATTCCTAAGAGTTTTAACTTGCCAAAATGCAAGACAGCAAAATATAAACATTGAAAAAGGGCCCATGGCATGTCCAAACCCTCCATCATCTTCAAGCGGCCGATAGTTGAGTTGTCCCAGCAGTATTTTTTTATGTGCAGAAAATCTGATTTCAACAGCTCAAGCAAAGTGGATATGTTTTTCATGAAAACCCAAATCCACTGTGCATTTTAAAGTGAGTTTGTCAGCAAGTTTTTGTTTTGTAATCTGAGCGCACCTAGAGTAGGCGAAGAGACCCTCATTACAGTGATGTCACTTATTAGCGTGCGTGTTTTGCTGTTTCAACACAGTGTTTATCAGCAGATTATCAGTAGAGGACAAGTGCCCTTGTGCCTCCTAGTCCAGCTACACCCCAGAGTAGCAACCCTCTGTCACAGTAGTGTGCTGGCACAAAGTTGTGGAGTGGGCAGGTTACACACATCTCAATATGTTCCCTGCTAGTGAGAAGATGCTGGAATCGGGGTCTCTGCCCCCATCCTGATGCTGACGGTTTACATACATTACTTGATTTGCATGTTGCGATGTATTTTTGCTGCACATTAGTGATATGTGGATGGCTTATGTGGACCTGTGTCTGGGATCTTAGATGATTTCCCAGTAAATAAGAGTTAAAGTCCAAAATATTTTACATGATGTAATCTGTGTTTTTTCTTTCTGTTTAGCTGGAACGTGGAGACTTCCTTTCGGAGGAATGGAGGGAAAGAATTGCAAACACAAGGTGTTTTATCTGCTCTGTATTAGGTGGAGTGACTTGCTCCCACCAGGATAAACCAATGTGGGGAATACAATCTTCAACATTGAAATTGCATCACCCAGAAGTAAAAGTTAGGGTATTATGGCAATCACAGGATGGATGGACCTGTTACTGATATGCAAATGATGAAAAATAGAAGCAACATTTTCAAAAAATCTTGATTTTATTCAGTATCAAAATTTGTTGCCACGTGCAGAAATGCTCATGCTTACCCACCATAGCTGCTCTGTATGAGGTTCCTAATAGTCGTCTGAGTAATGTTCTGCTCCGCTGAATGCACTTGGGCAGATCATCAAGATGATGGCAGTTCCTTTTGAACAATGAGGTCTCTGATGTGTTCAATGGGAGACATGTACTGAGATTCTGCGGGTCATAGTCGTAAGCTTAGGCTATTCGGGCTGCTCACTGTTGCACAAGCAACATACGGATTGGTGTTTTTGTGTTGGCTCCGAAGAGACTTTGGGGAAATGGCCGTACTCCTGGTTCCACCTCCAAATCAATGTAACGCTGAGTTGTTAAGGCCCCTTTACACTTAGCGATGCACCAGCGATCCCGACAACGATACGACCCTGTCAGGATCGCTGGTGCATCGCTAAATGGTCGCTAGTGAGCTGCCACACAGGCAGATCTCACAGCGACATAGCAGCGATCTAGCGGACGATACTTACCTTTCAGACGCGGCGATCCTGACGTCCTCCCGCCCGCGTCGCTCGTCGGCGCCAGCAGGAAGCGCCCGACGAGAAATGGAGCTGCGCGATCAGCGACGGACAGCGGGGGAGCCGGTCGGAGGTAAGTATCACACATAGCAATATTGCTGCTGCGTCACCAAATCTGTGATGCTTTAGCGATATTGTTAGCGATATTGCTATGTGTAAAACCCCCTTTAGTGTACCTGGAATGAAGACTAGAGGGGTCTGGCTACTATATATTATGCCACGCCACACTATAATCCAGGATGAAGGACAGGTGTTACATTCCTTCTGAAGAACTCTTCAAGACGATGCCCATGAGAGCTCGGTAGTTTTTGAAAAATGGCGTCTAATGTTTGATTTATTTACTTTACTCATTTATATATATATTACTTCCACAGCACTTTTTTTTTTTTTTTTTTTAAATTCGTTTATTTAGCCTCAAAACGAAATGCACAATATACACATTTGCATACAGTAGTAAACATTATACAGAGCACACATACATATATTATTGAACCAAAAGCAAAATGTGCTCTCTTATTTATATGCAAGGTAATACATACGTAACCTACAGAATATATGTAAAGGACAATAGGCTGTATACTATGAAATATTTGTCATTCAAATTATACAAGACCTTATATTATTACACAAGTAACAAACCTATTCTAAGTTCCTAAACTGCTACTACTGTACAGCAACTACTATTTCACAGCCTAATACTTTACATTATACTATCCTCTATGCGATGCCCCCACTTTGTAGAGTAAGATGAGAAAAGTTCCACCTCTTCCAAATTTTATCAATTCCACAATACTTTACACACATTATCATCGCTGTCCTTGATGGGGCTCACAATCTAAATTCCCTATCAGTATGTCTTTGGAATGTGGGAGGAAACGGGAGACCCTGGAGGAAACCCACGCAAACACTGGGAGAACATCCAAACTCTTTGCAGATGTTGTCCTTGGTGGGATTTGAACCCAGGACCCCAGCGGTCTGCTGTTTTTGGAGTTCCCTTTGCAATTGATGACCAGTATGGTCCCAGAGGTGCTTGATGAAAGCCACGTCTGTAGACACTGCAGATTAGAGTGTCACATTTAGACCACACGCTATTCAGAGTACCACAAGCACCAGGTGGCCTGGCTTCGTCATGCTCCAAGACAAAAGGAGTTATCATTGAAGAGGCCAGACCTCCATTGCTGATTTGCTCTGCAGCAGTCTTTGAGACACCTGTAGCTGAACGTCCGGCTCGTAGCCCAATGTCCTACATATGCCTTCTGATAATGTGCAGACACTGTTTGATTCCTTAGGCCTGGTATATGACTTCTAATTTTACCTGAAGTACAGAATGGATCACTGCTCGCCATTCTTCTTCTTTCCAGGTACATGAACAGCTCAGTGTTACACTGATTTGTTACTGGTAATAAGGGTTCAGTCATTTTAAGTGCTACCATGGCCTGCAACATTTCCTGACTTGTCTCTTAATGAGCACATCTATGATGTCATTGATTGACAATAGCACTGGGAACTGTCAGTGGCAGATTTTGACTATTTTTGTACCCAAGTGTAGAACATTCCTCAGACAACTGTTAATAACCCCACTGATGGCAGTTGAGGCATGCAGGTGTGGGCATTTCTCTGGGCGATGCCCTTATTTGATATTGAATAAATTGAGATGTTTTGAAAACTGTTTCCCTTTTTCTTCATTTGCACATCAGTAACTTGTTATCCGTGCTGTGATTACCAGAATCCCACAACTTACTCTGTCGCCTCATTGGGGGACACAGAACCATGGGTGTTATGCTGCTGTCCACTAGGAGGCGATACTATGCATAATCTGAAAAAGATTAACTATGGCTCCTACTCTGCAGTATACACCCCTGGACGGCGTCAGCCTTCTCCAGTTTTTGCTTAGTGTCGCAAGGAGGCACACCTAAAGAATTTTTCTTTTTTTCCGCTTTTTTTCTGTTTTTTTTCTTCCGGATGACAGATGAAGAAAAGTGGGTCTCCTCAGTGAGACTCCCGGCATGGCTCCTTCCTCGGCCCCCTATTATGGGGTGCCCAGTTGAAGTTGAGATGGCGGTTCCCCAAGTTGCTCCCTCCCCAGTCCTGCGGGTGCTGGTTCGAAGTTGAGTCCGGTTAAAATCCGTCTAATTTAGGCCGCGGCTTCGGCCTAGCTGAGGTCGCCGCCCCCTCTCTGCCCCCCCGGCCCGCCATCCCCCCCGGTTGACAAATATGACACTCCACAGTGTCATAGAAGGGGCGGATCGAGGCAGAAAGGGCGCGCTTTTACATGGCCCTGCGTGCTTTCTTCAGCTCTCCGCCCCCTTCTTCTCCCTCCTCATCTCCTCGGCAGCCATCTTCGCTGCAGCAGACGCCGTCTCATACAGCAGCAGCAACGCCAGCAGTCTCCAGGGGGCACGGGACTGTGAATTGTCAGCGCTGGACCTAGGGGCACACTGGAGGGGTAAGTTCACGGCCGGGTTCTCTTTACTCGGCTGTGAATCCATATTACCTACAAGGTTTTCCTATAGTCTCCCCTGCATAGTCACCATTGTACAGTCCTCTGCTAGCCAGCCTCTGTGCACTATGCCGGGCTCAAGGAAAAGAACCAGGCAAGACTGTTTTTATGCTTTCTGCACAGCCTGCAAAGCCACTCTCCCCAGTGGCAGCACGTACCCGCACTGCAAGGATTGTATCCTAAATACTGGGTCAGAGCCCCAGGAAACCCCTATCATTGCTTCAGCGGCCACTACCACGCCGGAATGGGCTACGCAGATGTCGCAGTCTGGCACAGTCCATAGATAACCTGACCTCCACATTACTCCAGGCTGTGCAGGATCATGTCTCGGCTATGAGTGTTACCCAGCAAAGGGACAGCTCCACCCAGGGACAGGCCGTTTCTGGCGCTCCCAGACGTAAGCGGACCCACACGTCACGTTCCTCTTTGTCATCCCATAGCACACGGTCATCCCCCTCCAGGGAGAGACACCGTAGTTCCAGGCCGCCTAGACCGTCCCCTACCAGAGACAGACAACGCAGATCTCCACAAGAAGACCTCCGCCCCAGCTCACCCACCAGGGAACGCCTGAGCGATATGCAGGATTCGGAAGGCATCTGTGACTCCGACTCAGACAATGAGAAAGAGAGGTCTCTGGTCCTTTGTCCCCCTAGCAACACAGCGCTAGTTGAGGACATAATCTCTTCCATCCATCTGGTGCTGGACATTTCCGATCCAACCCCGGAAGTCCCAGAACACAAGATTTTGCTTTGAAGGTGTTCTGAAACCACCTAAGGTTTTCACTAACCACCCGGAATTTCAAACGATCCTTACTAAGCAGTTTTTGCAGCCTGATAAGAAATTCACCAATCGCAAATATTTAGAGGCTAGGTACCCCTTCCCACAAAAGGACGCCAAGCAGTGGACAGATCCACCCGAAGTGGACCCCCCAGTCTCTAGACTAGCAGCACAGACCCTCCTCTCACTGCCAGATAGCTCAACCCTCAGGGACGCAGCAGACCGACAGGTAGAACGCATGGCTCGTTCAGTGTTCGAAGAGGCAGGGGCCTCCCTGGCCCCCGCGTTCGCTTCAGTTTGAGCGGCCAAGGCCATTCTGGCTTGGGCCAAAGCATTGCAAGATGGCCTTCAAACTTCAAATCCTGAGCTGTCAGACCAAGCGGTTCAAATAGCAGTAGTAGCAGATTACATGCTTCATGCAGACCTTGACTCCGCAAGAGGTGTAGTGGGATAGCAGCAAACGCAATCACAATTCGACGTATCCTCTGGCTGCGGGAATGGAAAGCGGATGCGGCCTCAAGAAATCCCTCACGCATCTCCCGTACTTCAGTGGACGGCTTTTCGGTGAAAAGTTGGACACAATGATATCCAACGCCACTGGGGGTAAGATTACCTCTCTCCCTCAACTAAGACCTAAACGCACGTTTAAACGGCGTAACCAAACTCTATTCCGATCCTTTCGCAATTCTTCGAGCTGGTCCGTCTCGCGCCCAGCACAAAATCGTAACCGCTTTCCACGCAGGGACAATCCACGGGCGGCGCAGAGGCCGGACAGGACCTGGCAGTCGAAAGCAGGCCAGGCGAAGCCCAAAGGAGGAAAACCTCAGAATTTCGCCTCATCATGACTCATGAACTTCGGAAGACTCCCCACCAGTAGGCGGACAACTTCTACTCTTTCAGCAGGTCTGGCTGCCTATTACAGAAGACAGGTGGGTCAGGGAAATAGTGTCTTCCGGATACAAGATAGAGTTCACTTCCAGTCCACCGAACCAGTTCTTCCTCTCTGTTCCACCAAAACCGCCAGACAAGGCTCGTGCTTTTCACCAGGCGGTCTCCTCTCTCCTTCAAGCAGGAGTCGTAGTACCGATTCCCACGACCGAACGCTTCCGAGGGTTCTACTCCAATCTATTCATATTCCCCAAGAAAGGAGGCAACATCCGGCCCATTCTAGACCTAAAACAAGTCAACAAATATGTACGGGTCCGTCATTTTCGCATGGAGTCCCTTCGGTCCATCATTGCGTCCATGGAGCAGGGAGAATATCTCGCCTCCATACACATACAAGACGCATACCTGCATATACCAATTGCTCCCGCCCATCAAAGATTTCTCAGGTTCGCGATCAACCAGGACCAATACCAGTTTGTGGCTCTCCCGTTCGGACTCGCCACGGCTCCCAGGACGTTTACCAAGATCGTGGCAGCCACCATGGACGTTCTACACTCAAGAGGCATTGTAGTCGTTCCATACCTGGACGACCTTCTCATCAAGGCTTACACCTTCAAGGACTGCGAAGTCAGCGTCTCAATCACAATCGACACTGAGTCGACTGGGCTGGTTAGTCAACTTACAAAAGTCATCGACTACCCCGAGTCAGTCCCTGACCTTCCTAGGGATGCTATTCGACACCTCCAGGGGTCTGGTGCTCCTTCCCAGGGACAAGGCACTGGCTCTCCGTCTGGGAGTTCGCATACTCCTCCGCAATCCTCCCCAATCTCTCAGGTTTGCCATGAGAGTCCACGGCAGGATGGCAGCAGCGATGGAGGCGGTACCATTTGCCCAGTTTCACCTCAGGCCTCTTCAACTAGCCATCCTCAAGTCTTTGACAGGAATCCCTTCTCCCTCGACATGGAGTTCCGGCTGACATCGTCAACCAGGAGGTCCCTACACTGGTGGCTCAAGCCAACTTCGCTTGCAAGGGGAAAATCCTTTGTCAGGTCAACGGAAGGTCCTGACCACCGATGCAAGCCTGACAGGTTGGGGTGTGGTGCACCTACATCACAGGGCACAATGCCATTGGTCACCAGTGGAAGCGACCTTGCCCATCAATATCCTGGAAATTTGGGCCATCTTCCTGGCACTGAGAGCCTTTCATTACTTGCTGGCAGCCTGTCATATCAGGATACAGTCGGACAATGCCACATCGGTGACATGTGAATCACCAAGGCGGGACCCGCAGTACCCAAGCGATGAGAGAAGTGGCACATATCCTCCACTGGGCGGAAGACACAAGGTCGGTACTCTCTGCGGTCCACATTCCGGGTGTGGACAACTGGGAAGCCGACTTCCTCAGCAGACAAGAAATGGACTCGGGGGAGTGGTCTCTCCATCCCGAAATATTTCACCAGATCTGCCATCGCTGGGGGGACCCCGGACGTGGACCTAATTGCATCCCATCTCAATGCCAATGTCTCCAATTTCATGGCCAGGACACGCGACCCGCGGTCGCTCGGAGCGGATGCCCTGGTTCAGGACTGGACCCAGTTCCAGCTTCTGTACATTTTTCCACCCCTCCCCCTGATCTCCAGAGTCGTGAGGAAGATCAAACAAGAGGGAGTTCCAACCATCCTGATCGGACTGGCCCAGACGTACATGGTACGCCGACATCGTACAACTTACAGCAGACGCCCCCTGGCGTCTCCCCGACCGTCACGACCTTCTGTCACAAGGTCCGTTCTACCATCAGAACTCGGGCTCTCAATTTGACGGCGTGGCCCTTGAAACCTGGGTTCTAACCCAGGCAGGGCTCTCACCGGATGTCATTACGACCATGATCAGGGCAAGGAAGCCAGACTCCGCCAAGATTTATTACCGTACCTGGAGAGCTTTTTTTTTTTTTTACCTCGTGCGAATCTCTCGGACAGGTCCCACTCCCTTATTCCCTTCCAAAGGTACTTGGGTTTCTTCAATCGTACCTGGACGCCAGGCTATCCCAAGGCTCGCTTAAGAGCCAGGTGTCAGCTCTCAGTGCTCTTTCAGAGGCGCATCGCTAACAAGCCGCAAGTAAGGACCTTTCTCCATGGGGTTTCCCGATTGGTTCCCCCTACAGATGTCCACTGGAAACGTGGGACCTCAACCTGGTCCTGACAGCAATGCAGGCACCACCTTTCGAACCCCTTAAGGAAGTCCCACTCCGCATTCTATCACAGAAAGTGGTTTTTCTGGTGTCAATCACCTCGCTTCGCAGGGTGTCTGAATTGTCAGCACTCTCCTGCAGAAGGCCCTTCCTAGCCTTTCACCAGGACAAGGTGGTTCTCCGTACAGTCCCATCCTTCCTTCCGAAGGTTGTATCCAACTTCCACCTCAATGAGGAAATTTCACTGCCATCCCTTTGCCCGGTTCATAGAGTGGAGAAGGCTCTGCATACGCTTGACCTCGTCAGGGCATTGCGTATATACGTGTCTAGGACTGCACCCTTCCGGAAGTCTGATTCCCTTTTCCTTCTTCCGGAAGGCGTTCGAAAGGGTCTGCCGGCTTCCAAAGCCACCCTTGCCAGGTTGATCAAGTCCACCATACAAGAGGCTTACTGCCTTAACAATTGTCTTCCGGCCGGTATTACGGCACACTCTACGCGGGCAGTAGGGGCCTCCTGGGCTATTCGGCACAGCAAGTGTGTAAGGCGGCCACTTGGACTAGCCAACACACGTTTACGAAACACTACAGTGTTCATACCCAGTCCTCAGCGGATGTGAGCCTGGGTAGATGGGTTCTGCAGGCGGCAGTTCCCCAAGTTTAGGGACCTTCTAGCACAATATTCGTCCATTGCTTCCCACCCAGGGACTGCTTTGGGACGTCCCATGGTTCTGTGTCCCCCAATGAGGCGACAGAGTAAAGGAGATTATTGTGTACACACCGTAAAATCTCTCTTCCCCTCTAATTGGGGTACACAGCTCCCACCCTGTTGCCCTTACGGGCCGTTGCTTACGGTTGAGTTCTCATATTTTTTTTTGAGCTCGTACATAGTTGCCTTCTTACAGGCATGGTTATGTCGTTTCTGTTACGTTCCTCCTAATACTTTTGCACAAAACTGAAGAAGGCTGACGCTGTCCAGGGGTGTATACTGCAGAGGAGCCATAGTTAATCTTTTTCAGATTATGCATAGTGCCGCCTCCTAGTGGACAGCAGCTTGACACCCATGGTTCTGTGTCCCCCAATTAGAGGCTAAGAGAAGGAGATTTTACGGTGAGTACACAAAAATCTCCTTTTTTCCTTCTTGGTGTTGCAGTTTCAATGTAGAGACTATAATTATGAGTACTTCTGAGGTTTTTTTCTTGTTTGTCATAGTCTCCCAGCCTTGTTTAAACATGTAGTGGCTCCTGGATATGATGATATGATCAGTCTTTAATGATCAGTCTTAAATATTGGTGCTGGTAATGGTCCCTGACATTAAGGTTGTTAAAAGGAATCTGTCAAGATAATGCTATTAACATGCAGTTACAGGGTTCGTGTACTGGTTAATAGCTAGGAAGGTGCCAGACCATGTACTGGAAGTGCAGCTCCTACGGCTGTCAGTCATACAGGCGTTCCAGAGTGGTTAGTCACCGCTCCCAGAACTGCAAGCATACTCCTCTATGAATGACTGCTGGCTTTGAAGTATTTTAGTGCATAGACAGTTGTCACTCGTGTCGGGGTGTGCGTACAGTTGCCGCACACAGTGCTTTAAATGGTGACTAACCGCGTCTACTTGCCTGTATGGCTGAAAGCCAGTGGCTCTTAGAAGAAATAGATATTTTTCTCCCGGGAGCCGCACTTTCATTACAGTGGCCCATCGCCTCAATAACACTATTCCCCTGCTGATTAACTGTAAATATGTGCAGGATAATAGTGTTATCAGACCTTCCAGGTTCCCTTTATTAGGGATTTGTTTGGAAACTGATCCCACTCTTCAATTATATTAAATTTTTCCATGATCATTCAGCTGCATGTCCTGTCCAAATTTGAGTACATTTGCTTGAAAATGGTTGAATTGTTGTTTTTTTTGTTTAAATCAAATGAATGACTGTTATGTGCAAGCAGCTGAGCATTCCCACTACTTTCTTGTTGTGGATGACATCCACAACATTTGGCACATAACTGCTGAGATAATCCGCTGCATGTCTAGATTACTCTGCAGATTAGGATTTGGTAAACCCCCATTTACTTCCGTTTGAGTGTTCTATTCCACTGCCAGTTTGTAGTGGGAGAACCTGTATATATTGCATACATGAATGTTTGCCATTTTAAGCATAACTAATGGAGCAGTACTTCATTGTTTTTTATATATATTTCTTTTCATTTCTACATTTTTTTTTAAGGGACTTGTTTCTTTCTCAAACAATTTGAGTTAAATACATCATAAAAATTTCTGATCTCCCCAGATTCTGGTGTTTTTTTTTTCCTTTTCATTTTTTGCTGTATCGTCCATTTGAAATCTCTGCTTGCAGTCCCACTGTTCATTTATTTATTTATTTTTCTCAGCATGTGCTTTCACCTCTTCCTCACAAGCACTGCCAATTAACAGCTTGCTAGTGTCTGAGACTGCTAGATCAGCTGCCGAGCTGAGATTGGCAGCATCTTAAACAAAGAGGTGAAAAAGCACACTTACCGAGAAGAAATGCCCAGTTGCTCTGCAAGCAGAGATTTCACATGCTGCTCTCCAAAAATAACAAATGTGAATTTCTCTGCAATGTCATGGTGCTATGCAAAACGGAGAAGAGCGGCAGAATCGGGATCTCAGGAATTTATGCAAAGTACTTGACACAATTTTTTTTACACAACTAACAGGTTGTCTTATAAAGATCACCCCCTTAAAAAAAAAAAAAAATAGCCTGGACTATGATCAGCTGATTGCTGTGGATCCAGCTTCTGAAGATATTTACTTATGAAAAAACCTTTTTCCAGCAAGTGTTCCCTAATTTGTGTTCATCTAGCCAAGGGCCATTAGGCCATACACATTTTCCCAGTGATTGCTGTTCCCAAGACGGAGTGCTGCAGGACGTTGTATTTTTTCACAGTGGTTCACTGCTATGAAATTAATTTATAGTTTCCTAATAAGTCAGGCTGCTGTTTGCATCATATTTTGAGCATGATAATAACTTTTGTGCTTTTGGCTTGAAGACATATCTTGCCGAACAGAGTGGCAAAAAAGTTTGTTAATGTTCTGGGATTAACATTGCTATTATCTTGCAGTGTTATTTTTGTGAATAATTTTGCCTTTGGTCCTGAGGTCGATCACCAGCTTAAGGAGAGATTTGCCAACATGAAGGAAGGTAATGTATTGACCCACCCTTATTTGTCGTTGGGAGTTATGTCTCTGGTTTTTAAATCAACTGTTACTGTGGGTAGGGGTGCTATTAAAGCCCCCGTACACATTAGACTTAAGTTTGCTCAACCCATCGATATTTATGGGGCTGTGCAACAGTTTAATGTGTATGGGGGTACCCAAATAGGGGATGGACTATTCTAACCTGGTGAATGTCAGTGTCCTATTCTTTTGTTTTCCCTGGAAAAAAACAATGCCAGTGGAGAGAACACAGGAGCGCTTAGCAGTGTCCTGGGTATAGGTTAGTTACAGTAAGATGGGCAAGATAGCTGTCAGCTAATTTAAAGGGGTACTCCGGGGAGATAACACATTTTTGTACTGTCTTTGCCCTCGTAAACAGAGAGGAGCGAATTTTTCAAAATTCTGTTCCCATTATGATTGGCACCGAATATTGTTTCTTGAAATATTTGCTGAACGTTATTGGAGTCAGTGGGAGTAGAAATGAACGAATATGTTCGGAACCGATCATCAAACATAAATTCAGAACGACTAGGGTACCAATATGGCAAATTAAGATTCTGAAACCGAACATATTCACTCAACTCTACTCAAACTATAAAAATGAGATGTCCAATGCAGTTATATGATCTTTATAAGGCCTGAGGGTCACTACCGTACAACACGGCCGGGTGCTATGCGATAAAATGTCACACAGCACTCAGCCCAATATTACTCTATGGGGCAGCTCACTTCTGCAATTATTTTCTCATGCTGAATCTGCATACGAGAACAATCGCAGTATGCTGCTATTGAGAGCAAAACTTGGCTAACTCACACCTGTATAAGTCTATGGGTGCGAGTGACACAACGCACAGCATTCGGATAACATCCGAGTGCGGTGCGATATATGCAGACACCAACAGCAGAGGAGATGGAGAAATTAATTTATCCACCTCCTCCACATCCGTGCTCCTATCCTCTCTGCAAGAGGATTGGAGCACAGTAGCATTACAATTTGCTCCCGCTTGCAGCAGAGCAGGAGCCGAGGGTCATTAACATATTGCATCGGATGCCATACGCTGGTGTGACTCCAGCCTAACCCTTGTAGTTGTGTGGCCACAGCTGCTCCTCACTGCTCCCCCCCCCCTTTTGTCTGGGTCATTAAATTACATACCAGTGTCCTGCTTCCCCCTGTAAAGACCAGCCTGTCTGAGAAGGGGCCACTCCTGTTCTCTTCAGAGAATTAGCTATGATCAGAAGACTGGCTGATATCAGCGGGGAGCAGCACACTGCTGTAATGTCCCAGACAGAGTGGTGAGCAGTGAAGAGCAGCCCCCTGACAATGTCTCCTTGTCTGCAGTCCAAGGTGAGGAAGTGTGGCCTGCTCTTGGCTTGTAGTAGCAGATAGCCCCCTGATGATGTCTCCTAAACTGCAGGGCTACTTGCAGGGAGTAGGCCTCGCCACCTCACATTGGACTGCAGACAGGGAGACCTTATCAGGGGGCTGCAGACAGAAGCTTCTTTTCCCTGCTGCACTGCTCACCATTGGTGTATGATGTAATGACCCAGACAGGAGTGGGAGCAGATCCTGTCGCACACAATTACAAGGGTTATAAAGATGATAAAACTGCATTGGGCATCACCTCTTTATTGTTTGTGGGCAGGGACAGAAAATTTTTTTTTTTTTATCTCCCTGGCGTACCCTTTTAATGTGTATTGAGGCCTGTAGGCTTGTTGTGCAAAAGGAGCTTACCCGTGTGTTAGGTAATTATTTTTTTTGTATGCATTAAAATGATCTGTGGCTAGATGGTGTTATCGCAAAATATTAAAGTTTATTTCCCTGCCTGTTTTATCACATGAGCGAGTATTTCTGCTCAGTCTACAGTACCCCGCGTTAATCATGATTCAAGTTAGGGATGTAGGAGCTCCACTTCTGACGAGTTCATGTGTTAATGACTTGATTTATGATGACCTCAGAAATACTCGCTCCTGTGATAGAACAGGCAGGGTAATGTTTTATCTCCCAGAAATAATCAGCTGTGATCCCCTGCTGCTGTCCTGTCTTTATACTCTTTTGCCTCCTCCCCTGCCCAGAAGCTGTGGTTTGATCAGACGATATCCCTACATGGTCAGACACAGCCATTACACAGTACACAGCAGGGGCACATTCATAAGATTATCTCAGCACAGGAACATTTTATTTAACACATTCAATTGTGAAACTTAATATTCCATGATCTATTGATTAAATTGAACTTTATTGGGAAAATCCCTTTTGCGCTTACACGATTTTCTAGTTGGCTTGCTTGGATCGCTCTTGAGGTCTTGCTCCTTCATTTGCTTTGTGATATGCCTTGCCACCTCATGAACATGTCACAAATGTATAAAGTTTCTCCTTAAAGAGAACCTGACAGCTGATACACTTTGCTACTAGTGATGAGCGAGTATACTCGGATTTCCGAGTGTGCTTGGGTGTTCTCAGAGTAGTTTGGGCGTGCTCGAAGATTGTTTGTGTCGCCATAGCTGCATGATTTGAGGCTTCTTGACATCCTGAATACATGTGGAGATTTTCTAACAAAGAGGCAATCCCCACATGTATTCATGCTGTCTAGCAGCCGCAAATCATGCAGCTGTATTGACACAAACTAAATCTCCGAGCACACCCAAACTACTCGGAGATCACTCTAGCATGCTCGGAAATCTCGAGTAACGAGTATACGCGATCATCACTAAGGCTATGTGCCCACGTAGTTTTCTGTGCTGCGGCTGTCTCCATGCGGATTTTGTAAAATCCGCAGGTAAATCCGCAGGTCAAAACACCTGCGGATTAGCCTGCGGTTTTGCCCTGCGGTTTCTCACCTCACAATGGTGAAGGGCGGAAACCGCACAAAGAATTGACATGCTGCGAATTGTAACCCTCAGCAAATCCACGTGGAAAAATCCGCAGCATGTGCACTGCGTTTTTTTGTTTCCATAGGAAATAAAGGTTCTGTACAACGCAGCAGAATCTGCTGCGGACCCGCAGGGCCAATTTCGCTGCTGATCCGCAGCATGTGCACATACCCTTTTCTCTATCGCTTCATTGGGGGACACAGAAACCATGGGTGTATGCTGCTGCCACTAGGAGGCTGACACTATGCACAAAAAAAGTTAGCTCCTCCTCCGCAGTATACACCCCACCAACCGGCACTAATTTCCTCAGTTTAGCTTAGTGTAAGTAGGAGGTGGACACGGGTCTTTCATTAGACCCATATCTACCTCAGTGTGCATGGTTTCTTTGCAGGTTTTTTAAGGAGGGCTACAGAGTGAATGGTCACATCTGTATTCCCACAAAGAGACTGAGTACGGCGTGTACTGCCACCCTGTATCCCCATAGCTCTCCACAGCAGGACCACAAGCCTCTACCATGGATGCGTGTCAGGCCCTCCAGTCTGGTCCTCGCCCCCGTCACCCACCCACTCGCCCACCAGAGCCTGTCGGTCTGGAAGAGACGCGGACAGCCTTCTCTGGATGATGAAGATACCTTGTTCTACAGGTCTGTCTACCACCGTGGATCACAGGATCAGGTAGGTAAGTATGGGGTCCCTGAATGGCATGTCTCCCAGGAATCACTGCCCCACAGCACCGTGACAGCCTCTTCCTCACCCTACCCCCCTCCCCGGCTGCACTTATTTGTTTTCAGCTAGGCAGCCGGGCTGCAGGCAGGGATCCTTTCAGAAGCAGTCGCCGCGACAGAGCAGCGTTACCTCCGCCCCGCCCTCCCCGGCGGCAGCCGCATTTACTCCAGGCCCCAGCTTCAGTTTGGGCCTTGCTCGACGGCGTGGCCATGGCCCCCCGCCTTCTTCCTTAGGCGGGCTTCTCTCCCGCCTGTTTTAGGCCCGCCCACCGCTCTCTCCCTCGGTGTCTGCGCTCCTCAGCCCACCCACTCCTGGTCTGTCTATTGGCAGCGGGCGGCGCCATCTTCGTCCTCCTTACTGCGCTTTGTCCCGCCCACTCCTCCCTGTATCCTCAGTAAAACGCACGCTTTTACTTCCTGCTCCTATCAGGCTGCCTCCATCTCCCCTATCTGTGGCCCTGCAGATTTAGACGAGCTGCTCAGCGTCGCGAGCTGGAAGCATCTACAGGACTCCGGACCGTGAGTAGCTCTGCAACTGCAGACTGACACCCTCCTCTGCCTCCTGTCCCCCAACCTTCCGGCACTGCTTCAGTGACTTTCCTTCATTGTGTCTAACCCTAAGCCTGATCGTGCTCGTCCTCCTGCTTCCTCCACTGGCACCCTGGTCAAGTACTTTGCATGTTCTTCTTGTAAACGCAAACTTCCCTCAGGTCAGTCCACTCCCCTCTGCCTCGACTGCAGCAGTCCCATTGAGCCTGCCGCCCAGGAGCCCCCTAATGCTCCACGTGAGAGTCAATCCCCCATTCCTGTGTGGGCTTCCTCTCTTTCACAATCGGTAGCGAGTCTCACCAGGGTGTCTCAGTCCCTAGTGGCCATTCTTGATAAGTTGCCCCTGGACACTTCTGCAGGATCCAGTAGGTCACAAGAGGCTCCATCTGAGCCAGCCAGCGTGAGCCGTAAAAGGCCTAGGCAGAATCTCCAGCCGGAATCCTCCCCGCGCCCCATCTCACCACATAGTCCTTCCCAGCAGTCTCCTTCCCGTGCTAATTCACCGGAGTCAGGCGAAGCGTTCTTGGATGCGCCATCCAAAGGGATTTTAGAGCTGGTTTCGGACCATATCGTGGATATGAAGGTTACGGTACAGAACCTCATTGCAGCGATCAACCACACTTTCGAGATCACAGACTCCCCTGCGAAATCCTCAGATCAGGAGGTTTCGTTCAGACGGGCGGAAGCACTTTCCAGAGTCTTTGCTTATCGCTCTGAGTTTGCAAGCTCCTTACCAGGGAAAGAGAAAATCCAACCAGGCGTTTTCAAAGAGGGAAATGTCTTGGCGTGCTGTATCCATTTTCTCAAGAGCTCACCGACAACTGGTCAGCTTCCCCCTCTGTAGAAGCTCCTGTGTCCAGACTATCTTAACAACACAGTTCTTCCGATTTCAAGTGTGGCGTCTCTCAAAGATTCCAGCGACAGGATCATAGAATCCTTAGCAAAGTCAGCATTCGAAGCGGCTGCGGCGGTGCTAAGCCCAGTCTTTGCTTCCACTTGGGTAGCAAAAGCCATAGCTACTTGGGCGGAGGATCTCCGCCAAGGCATTCTTGATAGGGCCCAACCGGAGCGACTGGCCGAGCTAGCCAACCAGATTTCCCATGCAGGGGAATATTTGGTCTTTGCCTCCTTAGATGCCGCGTCTTGCGCAGCTCAAGCCTCCAGCAACGTAGTGGCAATACGGCGTACAATTTGGCTTAAGGCATGGCAGGCGGATTTGTCATCAAAAAAGTCCCTTACCAATCTGCCTTTTCAGGGAGCGCGTCTCTTCGGATCTCAGCTGGACCAGATTATTAAAGACGCCACTGGAGGCACAAGCTCTCTTCTCCCTCAGGCTAAGCCCCGTAGACCCCCTCCAAGGCGTTAGTTTCGGCCCTTTCGGTCTTTCCGTCGCTTCGCGACGGCAGAACCCTTTTCCAACCAACAGAGGCTGCCAGCCCGCCAGGATAGGAAGAAGGTCTCCTTTTGGCCCACTCCCTCCTGGCGATCTCACTCCTCCCAGAGCAGATCCTCCAGGTCCAGAACCGGATGGTCCACGTCGGCATGACTATCAACAAAGTTCCGAGGCGCCTTCCCAACTGGGCGACCGACTCCTTTTCTTCAGAGACGTCTGGCTTGCCTCGGTCTTAGACGCTTGGGTCAGGGAAGTTGTATCCTCAGGATAGAGTTTGTTTCTCGGCCCCGGGATTGCTTCTTCGAGTCCCGACCTCCAAAAGACCCTGCTTTAGTTCCGGGTTTCTTTGCATCCATCGCCTCTCTTCTCAGTTCCGGGGTGATTGTACCTGTTCCCGAAACAGAACGCTTCACAGGGTTTTACTCTAACCTGTTTGTAGTGCTGAAAAAAGGTGGCGCGGTTCGGCCCATTCTGGACCTCAAATTACTGAACAAAAGGGTGCGCCTGCAACATTTCAGGATCGAGTCCCTTTGTTCAGTAATCGCTTCCATGGAGGCGCAAGAATTCATGTGCTCAATAGACATTCAAGATGCCTATCTGCATGTTCCTATCTTTCCCAGGCATCAAAGATTCCTGCGTTTCGCCATTTATCAGGACCACTACCAGTTTGTCGCTCTGCCGTTCGGCCTCACCACCGCGCCCAGAGAGCTTACAATGATCATGGCGGCGGTGATGGCCCTGTTGAGGGTCAGAGGTCTTGTCCTCTTTCCGTACCTCGACGACATTCTAATCAAAGCTCCGCCTTTTCCCAGGCTCACCAAAGTCTTACCATCGTTCTCGACACCCTGTCCAGATTCGGGTGGCTCGTAAACAAAAGGAAGTCCTGCCTTGTTACGATTCAACGTCTTGTGTTTCTAGGCTTATTGTTCGACACCCGTCTATCAAGGGTCTTTCTCCCCGAAGAGGAGCTCTCTTCCACGAACTGTACGATCGCTGCAGAGCTTCCATCTTTCCGGTCTGCCATGAAAGTCTTGAGAAAGATGGTGGCGATGGCCGAAGGCTTCTCAGGGGTCTGCTGATCCGGATTCAGACAGACAATGCCACAGCGGTGGCATATGTTAACCACCAAGGGGGACACTGAGTTCCTCGGCACTAGCGTAAGTGTCCAAGTTTCTCCACTGGGCAGAGGTATCCGTCCCAGCGATATCCGCGGTACACATTCCCGGCGTAGACAACTGGGCTGCCGATTTTCTCAGCCGCGAGGGTCTCGCGGCGGGCGAGTGGTCCTTACATCCGGACGTCTTCCATCAGCTTTGCCGTCGCTGGGGGACGCCGGACATAGATCTGCTGGCGTCTTGCCTGAACAGGAAGGTTCCGCAATTCGTATCCAGGGCCCGAGATCCTCTCGCAGTGGGCGCCGATGCTCTGACCATTCCCTGGTCTCAGTTCAAGCTCCCCTATCTGTTTCCTCCCCTTCCTCTTCCTCACAAGCTGTTGAAGAAAATCAAGGCGGAAGGGGTACCAGTCATCCTCATCGCTCCGTATTGGCCCAGAAGGTCTTGGTTCGCGGACATCGTCAACCTTCTCGCGGACGCCCCCTGGAAGCTTCCAGACAGAGCAGATCTGCTGTCTCAGGGTCCAATCTGCCACCCCACTTCTCTGCCGCTCAATTTAATGGCATGGCTGTTGAGACCGCGGTTCTGAAACGGTCAGGTTTTTCGGATCGGGTTATCCACACCATGATCCGGGCTAGAAAGCCATCGTCTTCCAGAATTTATCGCACGTGGAAGGCCTATTTCACTTGGTGCGAGGCCAATGACTTTCTGCCCATGTCCTTATCACTCCCTTCTATCCTGGCGTTCCTCCAGGCAGGCTTAGATGCGGGCCTTGCCCTAAGCTCTTTAAAGGGTTAAGTCTCGGCGCTTTCCATCCTTTTCCAGAAGACGTTGGCCTCCCGACCGCAGGTCGAGACTTTTCTTCAGGGAGTGGCTCATGCGGCACCTCCGTACTGCGCTCCTGTTGATCCATGGGATCTGAATCTGGTTCTGGAGGCTGTACAAGGTTCACCCTTTGAGCCTCTCAAGGAAGTTTCCCTATCGCTTCTCTCCTGGAAGGTAGCCTTTTTGGTGGCCATCACCTCCATCCGGCGCATGTCGGAATTGGCGGCCCTTTCTTGTCGCCCCCCCCTTTCTTAGTGCTCCATCAGGATTAGGTGGTCCTGCGGTCCCCACCTTCCTTCCTGCCTAAGGTGGTGTCCACTTTCCACCTAAATGAGGACATTGTTCTCCCGTCCTTTTGTCCGGGTCCAATCCACCCGCTCGAGCGCTCCTTGAACAAGCTAGACCTTGTCAGGGCGGTGAAGGTCTACCTGGCTAGGACGGCTCCCTTGCGGAAGACACTCACTTTTCATCGTTCCAGATGGTGCGCGGAAAGGTCAGCCGGCCTCCAAGGCTACTATTGCTCTCTGGATCAGATTGGCAATTTTGGAAGCCTTCCGGGTCAAGCATAGAGTGCCCCCTCATGGAATTAGTGCTCACTCTACCTGGGCAGTGGGTGACTCCTGGGCGGTGCGCCACAGAGCCTCCGCGCTGCAGCTTTGCAAAGCTGCAACCTGGTCTTCGATCCACACGTTTGCCAAATTTTTCAAGGTCCACACCTACGCTTTGGCGGATGCCAGCCTATGCAGAAGGATCTTGCAGGTGGCGGTGGGGAGTTCTCAGATCTAATGGAAGTTTGATTCTCCCTCCCCAGGGACTGCTTTGGGACGTCCCGTGGTTTCTGTGTCCCCCAATGAAGCAATAGAGAGAACAGGATTTTTAAGTTGCTTACCGTAAAATCTGTTTCTCGGAGCCTTCATTGGGGGACACAGCACCCTCCCATTTTCTACAACTACTGTTCTTATGTTGATTGTTGTTTACAGTTGAGTTGTCTGTTCTGTTTTAACTCTATTTATTTTGTTACTTCTCCTACTGCTTTCTCACTAACTGAGGAAATTAGTGCCGGTTGGTGGGGTGTATACTGCGGAGGAGGAGCTAACCTTTTTTTGTGCATAGTGTCAGCCTCCTAGTGGCAGCAGCATACACCCATGGTTTCTGTGTCCCCCAATGAAGGCTCCGAGAAAGATTTTACGGTAAGCAACCCAAAAATCCTGTTGTTGCTACCCATGGATTGGGCACCATGTATTAAGCAGTGACTCTATGGACACAACCAAGTATATAATAAATATATACTGTATATACTCGTGTATAAGCCGACCCGTGTATAAGGCCGGTTTCACATTTGCGTTAAAGGCCGCAGCGTCGGCCTGCGCACGGCTGCTGCTAAGCCCCACCCCCTGCCACGCCTCCGCCGGCAGCTCCGCCTCCGGGCGCATGACGCTGCATGCGTCATGCGTCCCCTATCTTTATCACTGAGGACGCAGGCCGTGCGCAGTATGCGTTTGGCGGCGCCTGTGTCCTTTTGACGTTGCGCCGAGTGCAACCAAATTGCAACAGGTTGTGTTTGGCGCTGGTCGGCGCACCGTCAAAAGGACGCAGACGCCGCCAAAACTCATACTGCGCACGACCTGCGTCCCCAGTGATAAAGATAGGGGACGCATGCAGCGTCATGCGCCCGGAGGCGGAGTTACCGGCTGTGGCGCGGCAGGGGGCGGGGCTTAGTGGCGGCCGTGCGCAGGCTGACGCTGCGGCCTTTAACGCAAATGTGAAACCGGCCTAAGCTGACCCCCTAATTTTGCCCCAAAAAACTGGGAAAACTTATTGACTTGTGTACAAGCCTAGGGTAGAAAATGCAGCAGCTACTGGTAAATTTCAAAAATAAAAAGATACCAATAAAAGTAAAAATTAATTGAGACATCAGTAGGTTAAATGTTTTTGAATATCCATGTTGAATCAGGAGCCCCATATAATGCGCCATACAGTTCATGATGGGCCCCATAAGATGCTCCATACGAAATACACCCCATATAATGCTGCACAAAGGTTAATAATGTCCCCATAAGATGCTCCACAGAATAATATGCCCCATATAATGCTCCATAAGACTGTGTTCATACGTTGAATTTTTTTCGCAGATTTACCAAAAAATCAGCTTAAACGCTTAAAAGAAGCTTCCCATTCATTTTAATGCATTTTGCACTTTTTGTGCATATTGATGCGTTTTTTTCCGTGAAAAAAAACGCTTCGCGGTAAAAAACGCAGGATGCTCATTAATTTCGCGGAAAATTCCGCATTTCTTGCTATTTTCTATGTGTCTGGGGACGCGCAAAAAACGCGCGTTTTCTAGGAAAGAGTCCTGTTTTTATGCAGAAATTTTCTGCATATGTGTGCACATAGCCTTTAGGTTATGGCCCCATAAAATGCTCCATAGATTATGCCCCCATATCCTGCCCATAGAATTTGCCCCCATATGCTGCCCCATAGAATTTGCCCCCATATGCTGCCCCATAGAATATGCACCAATAGCTGGCACTAGAACTTTTGCTTCTGTCAGATTTCAGCTCCTGTTACATAGAAGAGGAGCTGATCCCTGAGTACTTGGTAGCATTATTATTCTCCTCGATACACTTTTGTTTACATTTGCTCACTCTGCATTTCTTTGGCCCCCATAAAGATATTTGTGTAATTATCTCCATCTAATAACCTTACACATTTGCAAATCTAGAGATTTCAAATTGAGTGACAGAAATGAACTGTTTGATTAGATATTGGCTCCATAGCCCTAGTAAGCTGTGCGTGTGGTCATATTTGGGGGGAAAAACATGATTCAAAAGGTTCCAGAGAAATAAGATGTGGTTGTCTGATGCCTGCAAATAAACTTGCTTCTCTTCCTTAGGCATGTCTTCATCTACAAAAGCAAGGAAAAAGTAAACTCTGGCAGTATTTTTCACATTTACATTCTTGTAAGGCTAGGATAACATAGTACTGGTCATTTCTACAGTTTTATGCTTTGATTTGTTTTTCTCTCTTCTTTCCAATGCCTTGGCTTGTTGGCATTGTGAAAGAAGTCAGAATGAACTGTACTTTAGCCAAATGGAAGCAGTTTCTTATTTTTTTTTTCTACTTAACTACTTCACAGGTGGCAGAATTGTCTCCTCCAAACCATTTGCACCTCTCAACTTCCGAATTAACAGCAGAAACCTGAGTGGTGAGTTTTTTCCCTAGTTATGCTAGCTGGACTTTCTCCTTTTTGCTAAAAATATATAGTTTTAAGCACATGGGAGTAAACGGAAGCGTAGAAATCCAATTACAGGAATCCTAATTTCTGTTTTGATGATGATCTTCAAGAGAGCCTATCTCCTGATCCATGCATGAATAGAAGCAGTGCTGTCTCTACTTCTATATCCGCAACTGCATTTTCTGTTTAAATGTTTTTATTGAAATTTTTAAACCAAAAATAGGGAAGGAAAGGGAATATATACATGGGGAAGGGTAATAAAACTAGAGAACCCTTATAACCATCTCCAATTGAAGGGTCATATAGATAATACATATAACACAACTGAATTTTCTAACTGTGAAACAAGACATCTTCAGGAAGCGGAGATAGAAGTAGTGAACAACACCAGCACCGATCCACAGCTTCTAGTACCGTCCTCAAACTACATGACATCAGAGGACAGTGATAGAAGCAGTAAGGGACACCAGCGCTGCTCAATGATGATTTGGTTGTTGTAGAATGTGCTAGAAGCTGTGGCACTATTGTCACTTAATGCTTCTACCCCCCACACAAACCTCCTTACACCCTCCCACCCCCCGACGACAACTTGTTTCACAGTTTAAAAATGTGGTGTCGGAAAGCTGGCGCTGCACTCATATTTCCCACAATTATATCACCATGTCCATGGATCCAGGACATCTTGAAAGGGCGGTGATGCAAGAAACTGTAGTAAGTAACTGCAGAAGTGAGTACAGCCCCAGCCTCCTGTGACATTCTGATTGAGCCTGCTCTCAAAGGAAATGTCATAGGAAGAGAAGTATTTAGGGATTAGCTAGGTAGGGAGAAGTGTACGATTTGGTATATTAAAGAAAATTACAAAAGTGGTTGGGGTGTAAAGATGGGGGCGAAACGTGCTTCGAGGTACGTGACCTGGGTCAAGATAGGATTTTTGACACCTATGGGTAATTATCCATCACTTTCATTACCTTATTACTATGCTATAACATTGTATGGAGCGGTATAGTGCTTAATGGATATTAGTCACTTTATTGAATACTTTTTTCACTATATCTTTTGGCACATACACCCAATATTGGGATTATATATGGTTAATTATTAATTATATTTGCCAATTCCTACAATGCAATTTTTATCCCGCCTTGTATTCATTGGTCATTCACACCTATGGATTTAGTGACATTATAATTGTTGAAAAACCCATATACTTAATGTGATATGTATTAAATAAATGGATCTTTTGTGACATTTTGTCAATAAACATTATCTCTATACTATTGTTGCTTCTCCAATTGCTACAAATGCTGCTTTTCGTGTCCTGCAGAATTGTACCTACACTACCTCTTTACATGTAATGTCTGTTTTGGTTTCTTATTAGGTTCAGTGCTTTTGTATATTTTGGACCAAGGACTTGTCCTTTTGAAGCTCTCACTGTATACCGCTCCTACAGTTTTACTATAACCTTTTTATCTTTCAGACATTGGCACAATAATGAGAGTTGTCGAGCTGTCACCACTTAAAGGCTCTGTTTCTTGGACCGGCAAGCCAGTTTCTTACTATCTGCACACTATTGATCGTACTTTAGTAAGCATTTCTATGTCTTTCCACTCACAATATTGAATTACAATTTTTTTTTTTTCTTTGGACACATAATGTGTGTGACATTTGTATTGGTTTTAATTGAATGTTAGAAGGTTGAACTTTTTTTTTTTTTTTTTGCTTTCCCACAATTGTATTGCAGCTTGAAAATTATTTTTCCAGCCTGAAAAATCCAAAACTCAGGGTGAGTATTTAAAAGTTGAGAAAAATAACGCACTGTTTATCAGTCAGCGGAGTCACTGGCAACAATAAACTGCCGCCAGGTGCATTAGATTTTAATAAAGCATCTGTAGTATGAAACCTTTGTTTTTTCTAGTGACCCCGATAAGCTTTCTGCAGTGGTTATTGCCCAAACTATGATCTATATAATATTTGTTAGTCCTTCATCGCTCACATCCTGTTCACCTTAAACTATAGAGAGATTTTTACTCCACGGAGAAACTTTGAGTCTGTTTCATTTAGTAAAGTCTCTTTAGATTTTGGGATGCACCATCATGTTGTTAAGTGCTGTGTTCACATGTAAGTGGTCTCTGTCGCCCAGCAGTGATCAATCTGTCCAAGATTCTGGTTTTGTTGTTTTTTTGGGGGGGGGGGGGGAATTGTGAAGAATACTTGCCTAGTGGACAAGTGTTATACTAGATTAAATATTTCACGGTATTTTCAGATGCTATCTAAAAATGAGTTTAATAACACAACTTTGTCTGTTAGGAGGAGCAAGAAACAACAAGACGGAAGAATCATCGTGAGGGAAAGAGCAATACCACGACCCCTACAAAAATTCAGGAGACCAAGGTAGGACCTTTTACAGACCGTATCTGTATATGATAAGACAACAAATATATTTGGGCTGAAAAACTTTAGAGATATAAGGAAAGTACTGAACTCATCACCTGCTTATATCAGATGTGTTTTTGGTTTTGTTTTTTTAAGGATTCGGGAGCTGAGGAAGAGAAGCCAGCTTCTGTGAAAAAGACTTCTCCAACCAAAGCTCGAAGAAGGCTCAGTAAAAAGGGTAGGAAAATGGCTGGTCGGAAACGTGGGCGCCCTAAGAAACTGCTTACATCCTCAAGTGAACGAAAACCCTCCAAATCCCCAACTGCACTGGAAAATGTCCATTCACAGAATATCCCTCCCCCACAGTCCCCAACACAAGAAAACTCTCAGGGTAAGCATATACTTTACTACATGTTCTGTGGGGTTCACATTGATGCACGTTTTGTTGCTTGTTAATGTGATCCTTTGTGAGATCACTTAATGTTCTAGTTAAAGAAGACCTTTCGCAAGTTTGGACATGTTAAACTGGCCACATCATGGAATAGTGGCTAATATCTGTGCAACGCTGAGGAGAAATTCCAAAATGATATCTACGCTTGCTCATCTCTGCAGGCACTATTCAGTCACGTGGCCAGGTTAACGTGCTGAAACTGGTGACCGGTCCCCTTTAATGTCATACCTCTTTGTGGACCATCACAAGGTTATACAGTATAATCTAATATGTCTAGCTGTATGATCATGTAATATGTCCCCCCCAAAAAATCTATTCAAATTATCAATACTTTACGTTTCTGATATCACCACCCCACAGCGTAGATGTGAAGTTGTATAAGAGACGGAAACAGGTGTCATCAGAAATGTAATAACAATGCTGAATCTCTAATAGCTTTAGTGCAAAGCACATATGACCTGCCTGGAGACTCAGGAATTTTGAGTCTACCAATTATAAAAATTAGTTGTAGGATTAGAAAGTCTGATTTTAAACCGCGGTGAACAAATGTGTTGGCCCAACATTTAATGTACCAGAAGGCCAAACATGTAGACATTCAATCCCATGTCTTACTGAGGTCTGTACTGGCCATATGAGAATCTAGCGGTGTTGGAGTGTGAACTCCACCTGCCTGTATCACACTTAGCATTATTGTGAGCCAAGCACAGGAGCTTGTGTAGAAATATGCCACTAACGGGGACTACGTACATGGGGCCAAATTTCTCAAAATTATTGTGAAAAAAGAAAGGCATTAATTTCCCTAACAGTGAAAGTTATTCATACTGTGTTTGAAGACCATACGCAGTATGATGATGGACATTATAAATGTAAATCTCACCTTGACCGTAACGTAAGAACAGTGCGTGTAGGTCTCTGTAGCATTTCAGTATCTTCACAACTAAGCAATACCAGCCCAACATGAGCTAGTAACCGCATCAGCTCTTTGACCGTCACCTACTGGGATTAAAGGGGTGGGAAGATGGGAAAATGCTAATCTAATCACATTGTCGCAAACTGCCACTTGGTCTTCATGAAGACAATTAAATTCTTTAGGGCAAAAAGGCATGGGATATGATCTTGGCGATGAGAATACCCCTTTAACAGTCCTCTGTAAGAAAGTCCTTCTCTGCCCCCAGGGACATGGGTTAGAATGTACACAAGTCCTATTGGTTGGGTCCCCAAATTGTCACGTCAGGAGGATAATCCATTGACTATATACAGTGCAGCCTTGGGGCAGGGGTGGAATGTTCTACTCTTTCCCGGGTCCTTCATTACACATGCATATCACCCACTACCTGATTCAGTCACCCAATCTGAGATATTCCCCAGATATCATCCTTATATGGAGATGTTAGGCACAGGATAGCGCTCATTTGAGGGAGCAGCCATGTGTATATTACCATAGTAAAGGTGGTGCGTTAGATGTTCCTACAAGCAGAATGAGGGCGATCTTTGCACGTCACACATTTATGCTTCACAGTAGACAATGGGGAGTGGAAAATGCAGGTTTTAGAAATGATTGGTATTTCTATACACATGGCTGACAGCAGTTTATCTTCACTACAATTTTATTTTATTTTAATTTTATTTTGTATGACTTGGGCTGGTTTCACATTAGCGTTTGGAGGCGCAGCGGATGCTCGCCGTGAAGCGCCTCCTCCGGTTAGCTCCACCTATGGGCGCATGCAGGGGGCGGAGCTTCACGGTGAGCGTCCGCTGCGCCTCCAAACGCTAATGTGAAACCAGCCTTAAGTGTACAAATTGTCCTGAATACCCATACACAGAAATAAAAGTTAGTGAAGTTGGGCTCTCGCATAGACCACCTTTGTTCCTAGGTTCCATTATGGCATTTCGCTCCTGTAATATTTATCAAAATGACATAATTAAACCATCCCTTACTCAGTACAACAGCTTGTCCTGAATAGCACATGCAATAAAAACCATTAAAGGGGTTGTCCGCTACTTATGTTGGCCACTTTTTGACTGCAGCGCCGCTCATAACATCGTTTTGGAACATAGGGCCCAGAGCGGAGGGGTGGTGTCAGTTTGTGTGCCAAGTATACTTTTTTTTTTATTGCAGCACCTTGGGGGACATTCTGTTGGGGTTCTCCAGTAGTGGACAACTCCTTTAAAAGCAAGATGGTCCATAAGGGCAAATCAAATCAAACATTGCATATACAGACTCCTCAAATCAGGGTTGTCCTCACGTTGAGTATGGTGATGGATTCATGTTTCCTTGTTGGCACGGATTGATTTTGTATTCCATAAAAGCACTGGAGGTATTTTTGTGACCTCTCTTGTCTAAAATGGGTCCTTTCTGCACCTTGTCTGAGGAGGGCTGTGGCTGTGCCTAAAAAGCTTGCCACTTTGTGGAAAAGGTGGCATGGCCTTACGTGCAACACTGTGGCTCCGATTTCTGGCACAAAGCAAGCCAACTAGTAAGACATGTCTAGACAGGAAGATGACGTTTCTGGTGCTATTTGCACCATGATAAATCTGGAGCATTCGAAGACTGTCTAGTGTAAGTTTTCACTGTTTAGGAATTGGGCAGTGGGGCAGATGAATGCTGTCTATCAGGTGCCATATTCAGGGACTTTCTGTAACAAGTCTGTCAAAGTTTTATGCAAGTTCACTAAACAATATTGGTAAAAGGCCCCGATGCCGTCATTCATTTTTATTTATTTTCTTTGTTTTTTTTTTAATATTGTGTGCTTAAGTCAGTGAACTATAGAATGACTTGCACTTTTGTTTCAATCCTTGACTTTGCATTTTGTTGACAATTTAAATATATCTTTTTTAATTTTCTCTTTTTGTATTGTCTTCAGATACATACAAGTCACCTCAGAGTCCCTACTTTCAACTACCTCCCAAAGTGCAGCGACAACCTTCCAACCAGCTGTTGTCTTTGCCTACACCTCCAGCACTGCAGAAGCTGCTTGGTAAGACTAGTACATGGGGTGGTATGAATAAGAAGCAAATGGCCTCCTCAAGGAGCAGTCCTCTACGGATTCAGGCCATGTTTGGTGGTATTGGGTTGTCCTTTAATTTAACATGATTCGTCCAACACGGCACTTCGTGAACCAGCCACAATTCAGACGTTGGTTGGAACAACGACCTGAATGTTGAGGCAAGAATGATAACGCTGTTTTATCCCAGCAGCGAGTGTATTTGCCACGTCACCAGCCCTCTGAGCTCATCATGAATCAAATTAACCATACAAGAGCTCAGCTGCTTTTTTTCTGATGTAAAATAGGTGCAAATTATGGCACACTCGATATTTTTTAGAAATTCGTTTTTCTATTGCTTCTGCCACTTGTCTAATAAGTTGCCATAGCTTAGTAGGAGGGGGCAGGATCACACATGACTTCATGACCCGACAAATGTACTATAATTACACCAAAAAGTGGCAAAAACTAAAGTTCAACTTATACTACCTTGGCTGGCATAGATTTTCTGGCACATGTGCACCACAAAATGCTCCTAATTTACTCAGGTGCTCATGCCTCCTAATAAAATAAGCACATTTTACTATAGCATGCTTTTTATTATAGCGACTCTGTTGCCAGTTTGTCCCTACATCATGGTGCTCTCAGATCGAGAAATAAGAGACCCTGACTCCAGCGATGGATCACTTTCTTGGCTGCTTTCTGCAGTTTTGATAAAATGCCTGTTTTATCTGCTGCAGATCTGCCAGTTGTCTGAATGCTGAGCTCCGTATAATTATCACAGCAAAAAAGGGCAGCCGTATTCACCTGCCCAGGTCTCAGAACTATTGGAAGATGCAGCAAACCCATGTTATAAAGATGGCGGCAACACGTGGCTGTAAGCCAGACATTGTGCTTTACTTGTCTGCGACCAGCGCCCTATACAAGCCTTTTGTGTGTATGGTTCTAATACTAAGCACTCACCCCCGCCATGATTTGGTAAGCTGTGAGTGTTTGTCTCATCAGTATTTTACACGTGTTGCCGCCATCTTTTACTACATGGGCTTGCTGCATCCTGCATTAGTTCTCAGACATGTGCAGGTACAGTGCCTTGCGAAAGTATTCGGCCCCCTGGAACTTTTCAACCTTTTCCCACATATCACGCTTCAAACATAAAGATGCCAAATGTAAATTTTTGGTGAAGAAACAACAACAAGTGGGACACAATTGTGAAGTTGAATGAAATTTATTGGTTATTTTAAATTTTTGTGGAAATTCAAAAACTGAAAATTGGGGCGTGCAATATTATTCGGCCCCCTCTAACTTAATACTTTGTTGCGCCACCTTTTGCTGCTATTACAGCTGCAGGTCGCTTGGGGTATGTGTCTATCAGTTTTGTACATAAAGAGACTGAAATTCTTGCCCATTCTTCCTTGGCAAATAGCTCGAGCTCTGTAAGGTTGGATGGAGATCGTTTGTGAACAGCAGTTTTCAGCTCTTTCCACAGATTCTCCATTGGATTCAGGTCTGGACTTTGACTTGGTCATTCTAACACCTGGATACGTTTATTTATGAACCATTCCACTGTAGATTTTGCGTTATGTTTGGGATCATTGTCTTGTTGGAAGCCAAATCTCCGTTCCAGTCTCGGGCCTTTTGCAGACTCCAACAGGTTATCTTCAAGAATGGTCCTGTATTTGGCTCCATCCATCTTCCCAACAATTTTATCCATCTTCCCTGTCCCTACTGAAGAAAAGCAGACCCAAACCATGATACTACCCACCACCATGTTTGACAGTGGGGGTGGTGTGTTCAGGGTGATGAGCTGTGTTACCATTACGCCAAACATATCGTTTGGCATTGTTGCCAAAAAGATCGATTTTGGTTTCATCTGACTAGAGCACCTTCTTCCACATGTTTGGTGTGTCTCGTAGGTGGCTTGTTGCAAACTTTAAGGCCTCTTTCACACTTCAGTTTTTTGCATCAGTCAAAATCCGCCAAAAGGACGAATGGCGGATTCGTGTTAGTACTGATGACAACGGATGCCACCCGTCCGTTTTTTGACGGATCGAATCGCAGCCTGGAAAAGGAGACAGAGAGAGAGACTGAGACTTATTTTTTGTCCGGCACCCAGAAAGAATTTCGGGTTAAATCAGTGTCTGGAGGATCCACCAGAGAAAAACACGTTGATAGCTCCGTTTTGAAATCTTTGAGGATGGTGACGGACAGCAACTTTTGGCGGATCCGCAAAAAAAACGGATGCAACGGACGGCAATCCGTCACAATCCGCCAATAATGGAAGTCAGTGGGGAAAAAAACGGATCCTCAAAAGAAAATTGCGTATCCGTTTTTTTCAAAACCTGGCGGATTGTGACTGATTGTAAAAAACTGAAGTGTGAAAGAGGCCTGAACGACACTTTTTATGGATATCTTTGAGAAATGACTTTCTTCTTGCCACTCTTCCATAAAGGCCAGATTTGTGCAGTGTATGACTGATTGTTGTCCTACGGACAGACTGTCCCACCTCAGCTGTAGATCTCTGCAGTTTATCCAGAGTGATCATGGGCCTCTTGGTTGCATCTCTGATCAGTCTTCTCATTGTTTGAGATGAAAACTTAGAGGGACGGCCGGGTCTTGGTAGATTTGCAGTGGTATGATACTCCTTCCTTTTCAATATGATCGCTTGCACAGTGCTCCTTGGGATGTTTAAAGTTTTGGAAATCATTTTGTATCCAAATCCGGCTTTAAATGTCTCCACAACAGTATCACGGACCTGCCTGTTGTGTTTCTTGGTCTTCATGATGCTCTCTGTGCTTCAAACAGAACCCTGAGACTATCACAGAGCAGGTGCATTTATACGGAGACTTGATTACACACAGGTGGATTATATTTATCATCATTAGTCATTTAGGACAACATTAGATCATTCAGAGATCCACAATGAACTTCTGGAGTGAGTTTGCTGCACTGAAAGTAAAGGGGCCGAATAATATTGCACGCCCCACTTTTCAGTTTTTGCATTTCCACAAACATTTAAAATAACCAATAAATTTCGATCAACTTCACAATTGTGTCCCACTTGTTGATTCTTCACCAAAAATTTACATTTGGTATCTTTATGTTTGAAGCATGAGATGTGGGAAAAGGTTGAAAAGTTCCAGTGGGCCGAATACTTTCGTAAGGCATTGTAAATACTGCTTCCCTTTTTTGCTGTCATAATTCTCAAGGCATTTAATTCCCCTTTTTCTGGCTTTGCTTTTAATTTTATTTTATTTGAGCTCTGTATAGCCCTGTCCGCCCATATCACTGAGTGGCAGCTTTCTGTGTACACTGCATAGGCAGAAAGCTGCCGATTGGTGGTGGGGGCTTCTTAATATTGAGGACTGCCTGGCAACAAATTAGTAGTCCTCTAGTGATGATCTTCTGCTGATGAAAGTGATTTTACAGCTAGTAATCCATTAAGTGATAAAACACTGGAATCAGGGTCTCTATGTATGCAATATGCTGCTCTCAGTGTAGATTCCTTTTAAGACTGGCGTGAAGACTGCCGGTCTTAATAAAATGCGTCCAGGGACTTTTACAGAGTGACAAATGTATTTGTAGCCCGAACAGCCATATTAATCTGAGACATGTGCATAATGTCTGACCTATATTAACGTCTGACAATTTGCCTTTCTCTAGCAGCTCGCAGCTGCGTTCCGCAGTGGAGCCTCTCGGGTGTTCGTGGTTAGCCTCCTTTTCCCAGGCCGGAGCAAAGGCTCTTTGCCATGGAGCTGCCCATGTGTCTGCCGCTTTCTCTTCTTCACTTTTAGTCTTATTTTTCACTACATATTGTGTTTATGTTCGGCCTGTATTGCATGCATCATTGCTTTATACGATCTTGCAGGTGTATGGTTCGTCATTCTTTTCAGGCTTTTTTTTTCCAATCTGTACTTTTTGTCCATATGTTCTTCCCTTTTTTCCTTTCCTCATACTGTTGCGCATTTGTATCTTGTGCTTTTCTTCTCTCTTCTACCATTCTTCGTATTTGGTTGTTTTTGCTTTGTCTCTTCTGTATCCTTTCCTCTTTTCCTTCGGATGGAATTCAGGTTGGTTATATCTTCCTGCAATCCGAAAATTAGCCATTGTTTTAAGGAGACCTCAGCGTAGCACATTTTGTGCAGTGTAGTTGCTGATTTACCCTAGTCTTTCCAAATCTTTGTCCTCTGGAGGTTTGCAGCAGCAGAGACTGTGCTGAAATGTACCAATGTTTGCTTTTTTTTTTTTTTTTTTTGACATTTTGAAGTGACACTAGGATATCCAATCTCCACAGATTTTTCCCATTTTAATGGTACTTTTCATTTTTATTATGTTATCTTATTTTTGCTACTTTATTTACTTACACTGTTTTACAGAGATCTCACGCACACAAATTGGTTTGATTTTCCTGACTTATTTAAAAAAAATTGCTGCGTTTTTGCAGACTGCAGCATGTCACTTCTTTCAGCATATTTGCAGCATTTTTAACCCATCGGAAACAATGGGTAAGTGCAAAAACACAGGTATCAGGTTTTGCTGTGTTTTTGGTGCATAAACCTAAGGATGTTTAATCAGGCTTTTTTTGGCTGGTAAAGTTATCAGCAGGCACAAGAGACAAAAAAAACCGCAGCAAAACCCACTTTTGTAAGCGGCTTAAACACAGCTTATGATTTGCATAAAAAGAACCGCAGCAAAAAGGCAACGTATGAATATCGCCTTATAGGACTTCTATAATGATAAGAGTGAGTTGTGCCTTTAGGGCCGGGTTTTCTATAATCACGCATTCTCCTTCATTGTTGCTGCTTATTTTCTATACCTCTCACTATCACATTCTCTGTAACAGATTCCTTTAGGATCCAGTACTTGCAGCTTATGTCTTACATGAAGACTCCTCAGTACAAAGCTGGGCTCCAGCAACTATTAGAAAAGGAAAAGGTGGGTGTTTTTCTTTGTTTTTCTTTTTTTTTTTTCTTCTGAAGTGAACCTGTCAGCAGGATTGTGCACTGTAACCTACAGACAGTATCAGGTTGGCTCCATTATACTGATTAAGGGTATGTGCACACTTTGCAGTTTTTGATGCATTTCCGTGGCGTTTTTGGACACATGGAATTGACTCATATCCCCAGTGCATTGTGCACACAATGTTAATCAATGGGAAATTCAAAAACGCTGTGCACATGCTGCTGGAAAAAACACGTGGATTCGTGTTTTTTCCCCGCAGCATGTCAATTCTTTATGCAGAACTGTAGGGTTTCTGCGCCCATTGACATGCATTGAGTCAGGCACATCCGCAGCAAAACCGCAGATGTAAAAAAGATCTGCAATCTTGCTACGGAAGTGGGTGCGAGAAACGCGCTGCCGGGACTGTCCGGGGGGGTCTGCGGGGCTGTGTGGGGTCTGCCAGGGCTGTGCCCGGGGGTCTGCGTATGTGTGTGTGTGTGCAGGCATCATCCGATGGGATTAAAAGTCCCATCCGGCTATACCTGCTACAGTGACAGTGATTGACACATTAGGCAATGATGGAACAGTAGTAGTCCCATCATCCGGGTAATGTGTTGAATGTAAAAAAAAAAAACCACATACACACGTATAGTCCATACTTACCATCTACACCTTATCCCCGAAGCCCTTGCTCACCTGAAAAAAAAACAAACCAATATACTTCCTGTGTCCGACGTAATCCAATTAATAACGATTGTCCCACGGCGATCTCTTGTGGATTGCTGTCACATCAGCAGATGCGACCGCTCTCCAAGGATTCCAGTGATAAGGTGATGGAGATAATCCTCCTCGTTGTATCACTCCGCCGCTGACGGGTCATGCAAGTTCAACTGTCACTTTGCGGCGCTACAGCTTGAGAATTTTCTCACGCTGTTGTGCCCTAAAGCAAGAGGCTTGTCTCCGATGACACACTGCTGGAGGGTTATCTCCGGTCAGTGTGTCATCAGAGGCCTATAGAGCGGTCACATCTGCTGATGTGACAGCTCTATAAGGGACATCGTCGTGGGACAATCGTTATTAATGGGATTACATCGGACAGGGAGTATATTGTTTGTTTTTTAAATATTTTTTTGCAGGTGATGGAGGGCTTCAAATGAAATTAGGCGTACAATAACAAATATGAAAAACTGTTGTGTTTTATTTAATTAAAATACTTTGTGTTTTTTTTTAACTCTTACTATAAGATAAATAATGGATAGGCGTCTTATTGACGCCTCTCCATTATTAACCGGGCTTAATGTCACCTTACAATAGCAAGGTGACATTAACCCCTTATTACCCCATATGCCACCACTACACGGCAGTGGGAAGAGAGGGGCTAAGTGCCAGAATTGGCGCATCGAACAGATGCGCCATTTCTGGGGCGACTGCGGGCTGGTGTTTGTAGCCGGGGGGGTGCAATATCCATGGCCCCTTCTTAGGCTATGAATATCAGCCCGCTGCTGTCTGCATAGCCTTTTTGGCTATAAAATATAGAGGGGACCCCATGTCATTTTTTTTGGGGGGGTCCCCCTCTTTTAATAACCAGTAAAGGCTATGCAGACAGCTGCAGGCTGAGCATAGCCTGGGAAGGGGCCATGTGTATTACCCCTTCCCAGGCTACAAATATTGGCCCTCGGCCATCGGCTTTCCCTCTCTGGCACAGAAAATTGCGCGGGAGCCCACACCATTTTTTTGAAAATAAATTTTTTTCCCCAAAATTAAACATATTGTTCATTAATAGACATCGGCCTTCCTATTATTTATCTATATCTATCCATAGATATATCAAAAGATGGATATATCTATTTATATATCTATGGATATATGTTATGATTCGGTCACCGAGGAGGATTACCGGGGAATCAGCTAAGCAACCAGGAAACCAGAAAGGTTGGCAACTTAGCGGATTGCCGACCCCTAAACCTAACAACACAACTAGCATTAGCCGTGGGATGTGCCTACGATGCCCTAGACGCCTTGGCACAGCCAAAGAGTTAACTATGCAGAAGGCTAAACTGCCCCGGAGTAGAATCCCAAAGGAATAGATAGCCCCCAAACATATATTGTCGGTGAGACAAGCTGAGGCACAAACGCAGGCAGAAAATAGTGAGCAAATGATGGGGCCCAAACTTTCTAGATAGGACAGAAAAGATACTGTCTGCAATCACGCAAAAACCCTAAAAAAAAATCCCAACACGTCTGATATGCAAAAGCACTGAGGCCACACGACCTCTCCCCCACTAGATCAGCATTCTGGTGTGAACTGGAAGCAAAGCAAAAGATACTTGTATAACAGGGAATTGGCAGTACTGAACAGAATGACATAAGCTGTGACATATGCGCGGGGTCCAGCACAAATTCCGGCATGGAATAATGCTGAACCCACACAGCAAAGCAGAAAAAGGCAAAAACTATATCAAATTCAAAAGATTCCAGCAAACAACTTATCTGAATGATGCAAGACCAAGGAGGGGAAAAAGCAGACTTCACAATGCACAGAGAAACCAAATCACCAGCAGCAACTGAAGGAAGCTTGCTCACTTAAATCCTCCTAGTCTGTAACCCCTGACTTCCAATCATCGTCTTCAAGTGATAGACTTCTGTCAACATGAGCAGCTCCACTACCCGCATCAACCACCCGAGGGAGCCCCGACTCAGAAGTCAGATTAAGAGAGTTCACAACAGATATATCTATGGATATATCTATCGATATATCTATGGATATATCTATAGATAGATATGGATAATCTATAGATAGATATGGATAATCTATAGATGGGATATGGATATATCTATAGATGGGATATGGATATATCTATAGATGGGATATGGATAATATCTATCTTTATCTTTAACTTACAAAAAACGCATACAATCTGCATGAAAAAAACGCATGAAAATCCTCGTCAAAAAGCGTGGATTTTTACCTGCGTTTTTTGCTAAGAGGTGAAGATTCTGTGCAGAAGATTCTGCAGGCAAATCTGTAACGTGTGCACATACCCTAAAATTATATTTTCAGTTTTGAGTTAATGATCTGCTCGTGCTCCGTGGCGTCCTGGAGGGGGGTCTTCGTGTGGTGCTCTGATTACAAATTCATGTGTATGGCTTCTGACAGGTCACTGATCCCTCACTGACCTGCCCCTATTTTACATACTGATTAGTATATATATTGGGGAAAAAAATCACATTCAGCAGGCAGGCACCTGCACTGCAGCATGATTGCATGTGTAATGTTCATTAAATTGTTTATTTAGTCATCTACATTTATTCTGGAAAAGAAAAACTTTCTTAAACTTGTGGTGGCTGCACAGTAGCATCTATTGGCGCTCCGATAGATGCTACTGCGCAGGCGCCATCTTGGGGGTGACTTTTTTTCATCCAGCAAAATTGCGCCACCTGCGCTGTAGTAGCTATTGGATCACCAATGGTGCCATTTTGAGAGGGATTTCTTTTCTGAATAAATGTAGATGACTAAATAAAACAATTTTTAATACATATTATACATGTGATCGTGCTGCAGCGCCGCGGGCACCTGCTTGCTGAAGGTGATAATTATATTTATTGAAAGAAAAAAAAATTATATAAACTAGGGTTCAGTGACCTGTGGGATGCCATACTGATGAATACCTAATCAGCACCACATAAAGACCGCCCCAAGGCATGGTCATATAATTAACTCAAAACTGAAAATAAAGATTAAAACAGCCACAAGATGGATTTAATCAACCAATGTATCATTGTAATCAGTTTAACGGCTCCAACCTGACACTGTCTGAAGGTTACTGAGCACAATCCTGTGGACAGATTCCCTTTAACAGGATTCTAGCTCTCACATTTTTAATTGACAGATACAAAGAACTGTAAACTTTAGTTTCTAGCCTATTGATAAATGTGTGGCTTCTGGGATTTGCCCACGTCGGCAATTTGCATATGGCTTTGTTTTGCATGTGTAACAGGAATGTTTTCCTTCTTCCTGGTTTGTAGTGTATAAATCCTAAATATTTTTCTTAGGAGAAAAATTCCAATCTACATGGTGCTGCTCAAGAGCTTCTCACGCACTGCCAAGCGCAAAAAGAGGAAATCAAGAAACTTTTCCAACAAAAGCTAGATGAGGTACAGTCATCTGACCTGAGCATAGTAACCTTCTCGGGATGTGCAATGATGCTGAGGGCTGAGCAATTGTGCTAGTGTCTTCTGTAACAGCCGTATACACATAGGCTTTGATCTCTGCTCTTTACAATCTTAGTGGTTTACACATAGTTGTCAGGTGCGGGTTAGACACTGCTGCCTGCATTTTAACAGCAGCTTTTAATGGTTTAACGGCATCAGTCAAAACTCTGTACACTCTTCTCTAGGGACAAATGTTGGCTGTATAGCATGGCCGACAGATGACTAGTTGGGAGCAGGCTCAGCTCTTGAGCTCGTTTCATGCGGCCGCACCCACTCTGTGATGTATTAGTATATCAAGGGGTGGGAAAGGGTTAGCATTAAAATGTTTATTTAAAGGGAATCTGTCACCCCTTTTCTGAGATATCATATAATGATATCATTCAATTGTGTGTCATATAAGGATTCTCTTAGTGCTTTGCTTCCCCCTGACCCCGCACCTTTCATGCATAAATACCTTTTTTATATCTGTTCAGATGTATGTAAACTGCCGCTGTCCGGTCTGCTGGGCGGGGCTTATTCAACTGCTCCCTCCTCCCTGTCTTGCTCTACACATTTCTTCTTGTGTAGAACAAGACAGGGAGGGGGGAGCAGTTGAATAAGCCCCGCCCATCGGACCGGACAGCAGCAGTTTACATACATCTGAACTGATATAAAAAAAGGTATCTATGCATGAAAGGTGCGGGGTCAGGGGGAAGCAAAAGTACTAAGAGAATCCTTATGTGACACACAATTGAATGATATCATATATCATCTCAAAAAAGGGGTGACAGATTCCCTTTAAAATAGTAAGTCATTTTTTGTTGGCATATTCCTCATAAAGGCTCCTAGAAAACAAATAAGCATGCCATTTACTGTGTGCTAAAGCGAAGCCCTTTATTCATAAAATAAACCAAGAAAAACGAGGTTACAATATCTCAGTTTCTGTGTAAGGCTGATGGTGAAAGTTATGATTTGGATAAAAGTTCTATGTTATGAAGATTTTTTTTTTTTTTTACCTCTATAGTTGGGAGTCAAGGCCCTGACATTCAGTGACCTAATCCAGGCCCAGAAGGAGATTTTTGCTCACAATCTTCAACTGAAAGAGCAAAGCCGGCAACTGGAGCAGGAAAATGGTGAACTAAGGAACCGAAGTCTGGTGCTGGTAAGCTGAGGACATTGTGTATTAGAAATGCCCACATCGGGAGATGAGATCTCAGCACTGAGATCTTGGTGCCGAGATCTCCATCTGCACATGCTCCTCCCCGTGGCAGCCATTTTCCCAGAGTTCACCGCATAGGAAACCATTGAACTGCGAGGGCTCTGGCCTTTCACAAAATGCAGGCAGAGCCCCCGCAGCAGCACCGGACACCCGCAGTGGTGCGCCGCACATCCAGACACCCCTTCATCCCAGCCTGTGGCCTGCAACAACGCTCCACTCTTTCCTCCTCCAGCCGCTACCCTGGGACCCTGCTCCACAGCGGCTGATAAGGTCTATCCGCATTATAAGACCCATCCCCATTTTCCCCCCAAATTTGTGGCGGGGGGGAGTGCATCTTATAATCTGAAAAATAAGGTAATTTCTAATATCCAGAGTTTTATGCCTGATGTAAATACACATTTCTTTAGACTGGCCTCCTACCTCACCTCACTTATGTAGCTAATCCAGTTTTGCCATTCTAAAATTTTCTTCCAAATCTTGTCCCTTATGGCATCTGTTCACCTTCATGCACTTAATAGCCCTCTGTATTCGTACACATACTGGTTGGTGATCGGTTCATGCAGCATTATGTGCATCCCCTATTTATTACATGAATGGCTGTATTGTATATAAGCATATTTTACTATTTACCTTTCATGTCCCCCCTATTTCCACAGACTGTAGGCTTGCGAGCAGCACATTTACCTTTCATGTCCCCCCCTATTTCCTCACAGACTGTACGCTTGCGAGCAGGACATTTACCTTTCATGTCCCCCCTATTTCCTCACAGACTGTACGCTTGCGAGCAGGACATTTACCTCTCATGCCCCCCCTATTTCCTCACAGACTGTACGCTTGCGAGCAGGACATTTACCTCTCATGTCCCCCCTATTTCCTCACAGACTCTACGCTTGCGAGCAGGACATTTACCTTTCATGTCCCCCCTATTTCCACAGATTGTAGGCTTTCGAGCAGGACATTTACCTTTCATGTCCCCCCTATTTCCTCACAGACTGTACGCTTGCGAGCAGGACATTTACCTTTCATGTCCCCCCCTATTTCCTCACAGACTGTACGCTTGCGAGCAGGACATTTACCTTTCATGCCCCCCCTATTTCCTCACAGACTGTACGCTTGCGAGCAGGACACTTACCTTTCATGCCCCCCCTATTTCCTCACAGACTGTACGCTTGCGAGCAGGACATTTACCTTTCATGTCCCCCCCTATTTCCTCACAGACTGTACGCTTGCGAGCAGGACATTTACCTTTCATGTCCCCCCCTATTTCCTCACAGACTGTACGCTTGCGAGCAGGACATTTACCTTTCATGTCCCCCCCTATTTCCTCACAGACTGTACGCTTGCGAGCAGGACATTTACCTTTCATGCCCCCCCTATTTCCTCACAGACTGTACGCTTGCGAGCAGGACATTTACCTTTCATGTCCCCCCTATTTCCCCACAGACTGTACGCTTGCGAGCAGGACATTTACCTTTCATGTCCCCCCTATTTCCTCACAGACTGTACACTTGCGAGCAGGACATTTACCTTTCATATCCCCCCTATTTCCACAGCCTGTACGCTTGCGAGCAGGACATTTACCTTTCATGTCCCCCCTATTTCCTCACAGACTGTACACTTGCGAGCAGGACATTTACCTTTCATGTCCCCCCTATTTCCTCAGCCTGTACGCTTGCGAGCAGGACATTTACCTTTCATGTCCCCCCTATTTCCTCACAGACTGTACACTTGCGAGCAGGACATTTACCTTTCATGTCCCCCCCTATTTCCTCACAGACTGTACGCTTGCGAGCAGGACATTTACCTTTCATGTCCCCCCTATTTCCTCAGACTGTACGCTTGCGAGCAGGACATTTACCTTTCATGTCGCCCCTATTTCCTCACAGACTGTACGCTTGCGAGCAGGACATTTACCTTTCATGTCCCCCCCTATTTCCTCACAGACTGTACGCTTGCGAGCAGGACATTTACCTTTCATGTCCCCCCTATTTCCTCACAGACTGTACGCTTGCGAGCAGGACCCTCACTGCTCTTGATATCTGTTGTGTTATTCTGTAATGTCTTTATTGTCTGTACAAGTCCCCTCTGTAATGTAAAGTGCTGCGGAATATGTCAGCGCTATAGAAATAAAAATTTTTACCTTTCTGTTTATGGTCAGTGTAATGAGAGCCAGGCCCGACGTATCCAGTCGCCTAGTCCACTTGATTTTCTTCACGTGCTTTAACACTTAATTTTATAGTGCAATCCACCTTTTAGCTCAGAAAAAAATATTAGGGCTATTAATGAAGGCTTGTCCAGAAGTGGATAATCCATTTAGTCGGACGCAAGTATACAAGTTTTTTTAAAATAATTTTTAACACTACACCCTGAGGCGTTTAATGAGAGGCTGTTTAGTAGCACAATCCCTTCAATAGCCATGAAGCTTTACTTGTAAAGCTGCTTTTACAGTACAATTTTACCATTGGTTATATAGCTACTACATAGGTTACACAGGACAGTTTTCTTGGCTTGATGAAGATCTATCCGGCCAGTGCTGTGCCATCTATTTAGTAGCCATATGAGCACAAATGCAGATTTCCTTGTTTTGTACCACTGGTAAAATTGTGGTGTAAAATCCATTCAACGGCCATGACGCTTTGCAGGTAGAAGGGATTGTCCACTACTGGATAACACTTTCAGTAGCACTTGGTGTTCCCTGGCCATTTGATATGTCACGTGATCACTGCAGCCACTGGTAGCTGCAACCTTAATTATTCCGTCAGAGCAGAGCTTAATTTTATTTATATAGCGCCAATATATTCCATACTTTATCATTATTATTATTATTAACTGTTAAAGCTGCAGCCATCAGCCAAGTTACTGGCAGGAGACGCTTCACAAATATTGTAGAAACCGTGCTGTTCTTGAAGGTATAGAAGTGTGTGCTGTACTATGGACATTTATCATATGGGGTTATCCTGTAATGAATAACCCCTTTATTAACCAGGGTTAATGCCCCCTTGGTTTTGTAGGGAAAAATTTAGTTTACCTGATTTTCCTGGCATGGTTTGCATCTGCTGTTAAGTTGGATCACACTGTCATACAGATAAAGGCAAAATGACTACTTCTACACACTTACTACACCGGAAATCATGTAGCTTTTGTTCTGTTTTCACTTACAGCTGAAGGCCCGTTGTGAAGAGTTAAAATTGGATTGGAATACACTGTCCCTGGAGAATCTGATGAAGGAGAAATCCACACTGAAGAATCAGATTTCAGAAAAGCAAAAGCATTGTTTGGAGTTACAGGTCATTGATATTTTGCAGTATTGGTTGTATTTCTTAAATGGGTTTTTCGCTACTAGACAACCCCCAGACTGGTGTTGCTCCTGTGATTTCAGCATGGTTATTCTCGGTTGATGCATGACATTAAACATTAAGAAGGAATCGTTCGGTAGTGGACATCCTAATATCCTTTTAACATGCATTAGTGTTCAAAATGTTTTCTGGCTATGATAAGTAAAATTTCTATAAAGATGATGAAGCTGAGAAATGGATCAATATTTCTTCCTCATTTGATGAGGCAGCATGCTTGGCTTTTCTGGGACATGCATAAAACCTTTTCCTTACCCTTTATACAAATCATACTGTATATACCTACTGTATATTGCATGGACTGTAACCCTGAGGTTCTTTAAAAAGGAGCAGAAGTTCCTATCACAGTTACTGATGACTACTAGACAGCTCATGTCACTCATTAATAATGTAACAGATCACTGTTCGGCCTTTTGCTTTGTACTTAAAATATTTTAGCTTATGAAGTGGATTATAGAGGCATAGATGGTATTGCCTTTAGCTGCCCATTTGATGCTGGGATTTAAAGGAGTGCAGAGGAATAAATGCAGGGTGTAATGTGGTATTCAAGATGGAGCCTGGAGACTAGGCTGAACTGTAGGGAAGTACAGCTTCTAAAAGTGCAGTGTGAAGACAATCAAGTGGGGCTGCAGGGATGGAAAACAAATACTTTAAGAGCTGACATCTACTCTTTACATGCTTAACCCTTTGCTCATTCTTTATTTTCAGATCAGCATAGTAGAGCTTGAGAAATTTCAGAGGCAACATGAATTGCTTCAGCTAAAATCTACCACATTATCAGAGGATCCACCACCAAGTAACAGTCGCTCGAAGGGTAGTTTCACTGCTCGCTACCCACCAGAGGGATCACAAACTCGTCTGCTCCCTACTCAGTCGTCCAGCATCAACGGCATGAGCCCTGAACCCTTAATTAATGGTCATGCTTCTAGCTATGAATTGTACCACTCTTGTCGTGGTGGAGGAAGTAGGCCTTGCTCTAAAGAAAGCACACCATCTCGTGTAGATCACAATGATCTAAATGCATCACGGCACAAGGGAGAAAAAAATGGCCAGTCTCAACCAGACTACACACGCTACTCTCCTGCCAAAATTGCTATGAGGCGTCATCTTAATCAAGATCCTAATTCCAAAGGCCCAGACATCGCTCATAGGTACGAGAAAGTTGTTTCCTTGATGTTCTTGCTCATCTTATAACCTATTTCACAAACCCCTCCAGTCAGACATTTAGGGGGCACCATGTAAAATATTTTTTTGATTTGCATTATTGGCATTAATGCACTTTCTTAATGTTGTTTGTTGTATTTAGAAGTGAACTGGTGAGAGAAAGTAGTTTTTTGTCATCGAGTTCTGGAATTTTAAATGGTATCCAGCTAAGTCCTCAGGAGTCTCACCCTTCATCTCCTGAGGCTGGACAGACCGCAATGGAAAGAGGATGTGATAAGGTAGGTGAATACAGTAGGTTATTGTACAGATTTTAATCACAGAAGCAATTTATATTTATACTTTGCAGTTAGTTTTTTAGGTTCTCATTGTTTATATTTTCTTTCAGATATCCAGAGATTATTCTTCTGCTCCTAACCTTGAGACCATCACCAGTTTGCCTATTAGTATCCCACTTAGCACAGTCCAACCTAATAAGCTGCCAGTCAGTATACCTTTGGCAAGTGTTGTCTTGCCAAGTCGTGTGGAAAAGGTAGGATAATGATCTGTTCTTCCTTGTACCCAACTTATAGGCCTGGTTTCTGAACATTAAGTTCTTTTGTTCTGAGGTATGCCATACTGCATTGTATCTCCCATCGGGACAGACTTTTAATTGGCAGAAAGAATGTTGTATTACTGTGTAATTAGAATAGACATTAATGGATGTCTAATTATTGCATGTCTTGAGTAAAAACATAGTCACTGCAACAGATACTACTTGTATTATTGATATTTGGGCATATGAGCTTAAATATTGTAGTAAGTTTGTGGTGGTCCACTTTAGTTTTACAGATTAATTATGTGAGTTAAAGGGGTATTACCACAAAAGATATTTATCACCTACCCATGGGATAGATGATAAACGTCTGAAAACTGGAGTGCCTGACATAGCAAGAAAAGTTGCCCCAATCTCTGTACCTTTCCATTGTAGTTAGGATTTAAGGGTTTGTTTTGTCCAATAACGCTGTTATCCTGCATAAATCCAGTTAATCTGCAGGTTGATAGTGTTATGGAGGTGCTCAGCTGCTGTACGAAGTGTTGCACCCATGAGAAAATTAACTTGATTTCTCCCAGGAGCTGCCAGCTTTCAGTCATATAGGCGTGACTAGTCACTGGTAAGTATACTGTGAGCTGTGATTGTAATCACACCCTGGAACTTTTGACAGCTCACTCTGCAGTGCCTCAGTGCTGAACCGACTGTCAGTCAAAGTGCAGGGGTGTGCTTACAATATACTGAGTGGTGATTGTGACAATATGACTGAAAGCCAGCAGCTCCTGGGAGAGAAAAAGTTTTCTCCTGGGTACCACACTTTTAGTACAGCAACCAAGCATCTTTTCTAATGCTGTTGACCTGATAATTAACCGCACGTCTACGGGTTTGTAGCGTTATCAGATCTGATGGGTTCCCTTTAAAACCCCTTAGTGACGGGGCCAATTTTTTAAAATTCTGACCGATGTCACTTTGTGCTACTAACTCTGGAACACTTCAATAAATCCCATTGATTTTGAAATTTTTTTTTTTTTTTGGCACATTATAATTTATGATAATGGTAAATTTAGGTTGATGTTTTGTTTGTTTATAAAAAATATCAGAAACTTGACAAAAATGTAAAAAAAATTTTTATCCCTTTAATCCAGATAGTCATACCACACAAAAACATTAATAAATAACATTTCCCACATGTCTGCTTTACATCAGCACCATTTTTAAAATGCTAATTTATTTTGTTAGCCTTTTAGGAGGTTTAAAAATGCAGCAGTAATTTTTCATTTTTTCAAAGAAATTTACAAAATTTATTTTTTTGATGGACCTATCCAGGTTAGTAGTGACTTTGGGGGGTCCTATATATTGGAAAACCCCAGAAGTGATTCCATTTTAAAAACAGCCCCCCCGACATACTGAAAACTTCTGTCAGATAGTTTAATAAAGATTCAGATGATTTTCAGGAATTAATGCAAAGTGGTAGAGCAGGAATGAAAAAATGCTTGTTTACCACCTAAATGTCACTGACTTATGAACTGACAGCTATAGCCGGGAGAGTCTAAGGCAGCTAATTTGGCTGTGAATTGCGATGGCAAACCACAGGACCACACTATCATGATCTCAGTGTGTCAGATTAAAGCGGAACCCCCCACAATCTATTAACCATTTATTTGATGTAGTCATTTTTGACAGCAACATCTAAGGGGTTAAACAGATATGGACGGTGACAACACTGATCGTTTATGATACAGCAAGTTGTCAGCTATAGTGGACAGTCGACAGCTACTGGATTGTCACCTGTATGGGGATGAGATTCTCTTTATATCTCAGGTCAGTAAAAAGACGTATTTCCTGTCATTAAGGGGTTAAATGGAGCTTCTTAGTTTCCCATCACTCCTGCTCCTCCATTCATGTCGGAGACTGATGAAAATAGCCGATCATAGCACTTTTAAGGGAGAATAAAATACAAATTATACCACTTTTGCTGAAAGTAGTTGTTCGCTACTTTTACATTGATTCCCCATTCTTAGGATAAGGCATCAATGTCTGATTGGTTGGGGGTCTGACACCCGGCACCCCCACCGGAAAGGTGTTATCGGAAGCCACTGGCATGAAGTGCTTACTTGAGGAGCTGGCCGTCTACATGTAGTGATTGGGGCTTTACTGGTGTGGTTACCCTTCAACACCCCGCTATTGTGACTAGCCCCATCTCTCATTAAAATAACTTGGATTATGCTGTTTATATTGTACACAATGTAATACATGGGATTTTACTAAATCTCAATCCGCAAGTCCTGTTTTCTGGCATGCCTGACAATGCTCCTTCAAAGCTGACTTTGTGAACACACGTTCCTTTTCTTTTTTGTTTTGTTACCATTATTGTTTGCCACAACCTCTTTGGATATTTTAACTTTACTAACTTCTGACTTCTTGTTCCAGAGAAACAGTCCCAGTCCTGGTTGTCATAGCCGAGACAGCTCATGTATTGATAATCAATATGGTGCTACTGCAAACCTCAATTATGCTGCTGTCTCCAAGTCGCTGGCTACCTCAGGTAACTGGTTTATATTGATTTTCTCACACTTTCCTTATATGTTGCTCCATCTATGCAGTTTGATTTCCATATTTCAAGCACCAACTAAAGGCTAATTTCAGAACAATGAGTCTAAAATTTTTATTTTTTGTTTTATTATGTAAATACTGGGCCGTGCATTAGATCTGTATTGTAAAGCTATAGTGTTAAGCCTTTGGCCAGTATGCTACCTATGCGTAGACTGCTTCCTATTACATTCCTTTCCCTTTCCCAAGGTTTTTTTTTTTTTTTTTTTTTTAAAGATATGTTAATATTTTGGGTCTGTTGGATACTGTGACAGATACTGAGATCTCAAATCCCTTTATTCTTCCTGGTCGCCTTTGTCAATAAATCTGGAGAGGTAGTGTTCAAGCATTTGGCTTTCGTATTGAAAGTAGGGTTGTTGGGGTTTTTTGTAATTCAAAGTTATTCCTAAAAAACCCAGCCCCTTGCTCCAGCTGCCCTCTCAGAATAAATGGATGCCCTCAGTCAATCAAGTAAAGCTTTCATCTGAGTAGGTGTATGGTGTAGCTCCATGATGATGGTGGACTAGTTCTTTCAAGTTTTGTGTCTAACCAGTTAGCTGCCATAAGTTTGTGTGGGTCTTTACATTTTCTGTGCAGCCAGTTTACCCATAACTTTTAGTTATATAGCGCCATCTTATTCTACAGCACTTTACGATTTTGTTTTTATGGAAGATATGAAATCCAATAAGCCTGTCAGGGTCGGCAAAGTAGCTTTTTTAATAAAGAAAAAAGTTGTAACACAGTTTAAGTGTGAATAGTCTACATGTTCTTCCAAACACTGAGGATATCTTGCATCTAAGCATATACCAATTTACTGCAAAATACACTGAATCTAGAACAGTTGCTGTGTGCCAGATTTAATCAGATTTTAAAGAGGTTGTCTGGTCTTAAGCAAACCTCACATCGCTAGCATTGCATGTTGTGGGGATTTTCCAGCGACGGATGTGTGACCACAAGTATATGATTTTCATACATGCAGTCCTGTGCCAATTAGATGGGCAGAAATAGTCAAATTGCATAATTGTGGTCACATGAACACCCGTGCCTGAGAATCCTTGCAGTGCGCATTGAGGATACACAACTCTGCAGCTACATAGTGACATATACGTGTGTGTATATATACTGTATTTGGGCGTGTATAGATAGATAATATAGTTATATAGGTAGATCAGTACCTCATAGTTCCTACCTCTGTGGCTCCCTTTCTTTCTTCCCTCCCTCTGTGGCTCCCTTTCTATCTTCTGTGGCTCACGTTCTTCCTTTCCTCCCTCTGTGTATCCTCTCTGTGTGGCTCCCTTTCCTCCCTCTGTGGCTCCCTTTCTTCCTTTCGTCTCTGTGTGCCTCCCTTTCGTCTCTCTGTGTGCCTCCCTTTCGTCTCTCTGTGTGGCTCCCTTTCGTCTCTCTGTGTGGCTCCCTTTCGTCTCTCTGTGTGGCTCCCTTTCGTCTCTCTGTGTGGCTCCCTTTCGTCTCTCTGTGTGGCTCCCTTTCGTCTCTCTGTGTGGCTCCCTTTCGTCTCTCTGTGTGGCTCCCTTTCGTCTCTCTGTGTGGCTCCCTTTCGTCTCTCTGTGTGGCTCCCTTTCGTCTCTCTGTGTGGCTCCCTTTCGTCTCTCTGTGTGGCTCCCTTTCGTCTCTCTGTGTGGCTCCCTTTCGTCTCTCTGTGTGGCTCCCTTTCGTCTCTCTGTGTGGCTCCCTTTCGTCTCTCTGTGTGGCTCCCTTTCGTCTCTCTGTGTGGCTCCCTTTCGTCTCTGTGTGGCTCCCTTTCGTCTCTCTGTGTGGCTCCCTTTCGTCTCTCTGTGTGGCTCCCTTTCGTCTCTCTATGTGGCTCCCTTTCGTCTCTCTGTGTGGCTCCCTTTCTTCCTTCCCTCCCTCTGTGGCTCCCTTTTTTCCTCTCCTCTCTCTGTGGCTCCCTTTCTTCCTTCCCTCTCTCTGTGGCTCCCTTTCTTCTTTTCCTCCCTCTGTGGCTCCCTTTCTTCCTTTCCTCCCTCTGTGGCTCCCTTTCTACCTTTCCTCCCTCTGTGGCTCCCTTTCTTCCTTCCCTCTCTCTGTGGCTCCCTTTCTTCCTTCCCTCTCTCTGTGGCTTCCTTTTTTCTTTTCCTCCCTCTGTGGCTCCCTTTCTTCCTTCTCTCTGTATGTGGCTCCCTTTCTTCCCTTCTCTCTCTCTGTGGCTCCCTTTCTTCCTTTCCTCCCTCTGTGGCTCCCTTTCTTCCTTTCCTCCCTCTGTGGCTCCCTTTCTTCCTTTCCTCCCTCTGTGGCTCCCTTTCTTCCTTTCCTCCCTCTGTGGCTCCCTTTCTTCCTTTCCTCCCTCTGTGGCTCCCTTTCTTTCTTCCTTTCCTCCCTCTGTGGCTCCCTTTCTTTCTTCCTTTCCTCCCTCTGTGGCTCCCTTTCTTCCTTCCTTCCCTCCCTCTGTGGCTCCCTTTCTTCCTTCCTTCCCTCCCTCTGTGGCTCCCTCTTTTCCTTTCCTTCCCTCCCTCTGTGGCTCCCTCTTTTCCTTTCCTTCCTCTGTCCCACTGTGTCTCTTTTCATAAATATATTACATATACAGTATACCCATATTTTTATAAAGTATACACTTCTATATCTTCCTCTGTTTTTCAGGTTTCTTTTACCCAACCTGGTCATCCTTGAATGGACCAGTTTTGAACAGCCATGGATCAGAGACAGACTGCATGGATGACTCCTCAAATTCAGGCACGCTTTCAAACTCGGGAGGATCTCGTAGTTCCACTCCTTCCCATCACCAGCAAATCTCTCAGCGGTCACCTGCTCACTATTCCATATCGAATAGTCCACGTACACTTCAAGACCCAAGCAAGCTTTCGGGAGATGGAGAAATAGACAGTGATGCTGAAATTGAAGCCAAGAGGCGAATAATCTTTACTATAACAAGTGGAGGCGGAGGTTCCTCCGGGAGGTCGCCATCAAGCAAACATAGCCCTCTGACTGCCACTATCCGCATGGAGTGTGGCACAGGGCAGGATGGTAGGAAACGTGGAAACAGGAGGAAAAGATCCTCAACAAGCAGTCACTCATTGATGGTATCTCCTAAGCGACGATCACTTCCAGCATCCCTTGGGTTGAGCGGCTTTGCATCAGGTTCTCCACTGAATATCAGCTCCATGGTACAGTGTGTTGCTAAGTATTATTACATTAGGGTTCCATGCATATTATGCTGTTAAGTCCTTAAATGCCACTATCAATCTCTGACAGCACCATTTATAGCACGCAGCCTGGGAGTGCACCATTGCACGCACTAATCAGGCCCCCACAGCGAGACTGCATGGTGCTGAAGAGCTACTCTTTCAGTTGGGAGTCTAGTAAGGCCCCCCATGCCTGCTATGATGGTGCCCCTATGAAGACCAGCCTGTGGCTTGCTTTCATTGACCCTGATTGTTTCTGTATGCTGTATTGTTGGGGTGTTGCCTTATATAGTTTAATCGATCAGATAATTGTAGGTTTAAGTCCCCTAAGAAGACTAACAAAGTAAAAGTTCTTTCTCCTATGCCTCATTGGCGGACACAGACAGTGGGTGTTATGCTGCTTGCCACTAGGCGGACACGAAGTAAACCTGAAAAAAATGTAACTCCTCCCCTGCAGTATACACCCTCTCGCTGGATCAGATTTCTCTAGTTCTTGCTTAGTGTCTGTAGGAGGCACTTGGGTCTGGTTTCAGACCCCACCGTTTTTTTTTATTTTTGAATTTTCAGTAAATTTTTATTTTTTAATTAACGGAGTGAAGGGGGCGACGGTACCTTTCTACAGCCCGCTCTCCCCCGAACCAACAGGCAAGCACGCGAAATATCCCTCCCCGTACACTTTCCTGCGACGAACGTGGCTGATTCCTCTGACGATTCCTTACGGTGGACGGATATGAGGGCAAGCGCAACAGAAGATGCATGGAGTGCATGGAGACCGGCAGAGGCATTTACCTACAGCGCTCCCGAATGCCCTGAATCAGCCCCATAGCTCTCCATCCCCCTACCTATAGGGTGGATCGATGGAGCGTACCCCTTTAAGAACTCCTCCAGCTCTGCTACATCAGCCCATGAGGATGAGAAGACCTGCGTGGATGGCCCAGGACAGCGCGGCCAACCTGAGCACTGGAGTAGAGGTATGGGGTCGGGTCCTGGTCCCTGGGAGAGGCGCTGACCGTGTCTCAGCAGCGGTGCTCTGGCGCCCCATCGCGGCCCCCCCCCCCCCGCTCTCGGCGCCGCGGGTAGGCCAAAGATTTTGTCTCCGGCCTACTAGGCCGCAATTTTAATAGCGCCTCCCGCACTGGCCCCACTGCCCCTCCTTGGCGCCTCTCGTCTCTTACGAGAGGCGCAATCCTAGTCTCGGGGGCCATGAAATTCACCTCAGCCTGCTCTGGAAACAGGCTGTGAGGCACACACTCTGCCGGATGCCGGGTGTCACCACAGGGCCACCGCTATTCCACCCAGGGACACAGCACAGGACCGAGGTAAGCTGCATCTGCCCTCAGAGCAAAGCTTAACCCCTTCCCGGCACATTCCCTGCAGCTGCAGACCAGTATCTGCCTTTAACCCTTTCAGGAGCACTATGTCTCAATCTAAGGAGGCTAAACGGGCTGCTAAGAAGCACAGTGTTTTCTATCGTGTGTACCACTTGCAAGTCTGCCTTACCCAGTGCACAGACTAATCCGTTATGCACGGACTGCGACCTGGCCTGCGCTCAAACGCCCCTCGCCGCCGCTGGCAGGCCTCTGCGTTTCGTACCCCTGAGTGGGCTGCGTCCCTGTCACGGTCGGAGTCTCTGACCCAGGCTATATTCTCCCTCCAGGAGGACTCTTTAAGTCAGAAAGCGTCCTTACCTCCCAAGGAGGGCTCTGGCATCGGCCGGGAACCGTCCACCAGCATGGGCCGTACTCGTTCAAGGGATGGTCAGGTCTCTAGAAAGCGGACCCATGACGCGTCCCCTAGTCACGTTCGCCCCTCAGGATCTGCGACTCCTGTCTCTCACTCTCCCTCTCCTGAGGTTCACAGCGAGCACGACTCTGAATTCGAATCTGACATGTCTGCCCCTCAGAATCCCCCCAACTGATCAAGAGTTGCATGATTCTCTTATAGAATCAGTCAACAGGATTCTGAAGTTGGATGAGGAAAATATTCCCGCTTCAGCACACCCTATCTCATTTAAGAAAACCAAGCGTGTGCGCAGGTTATTTGCCAGCCATCCGGAGTTTAAGGACATTGTCCAGAAACATAGGGATCGGCCACATAAGCGGTTCACAGGGCAAAAGTCTACTGAGACTAAATACCCTTTTGCTCCAGACCTAATGAAGGATTGGTTACAGTCCCCTTCGGTGGACCCTCCTGTATCGAGTCTTGTTTCTAAAACGCTCCTATCCATCTCTGAGGGCTCCTCAGTCAGAAACCCCTCGGATCGTCAAATTGACTTATCTTGCCCGCTCAGTTTTTGAAGCTTCAGGAGCGGCGCTTTTTCCATCTTTCGCGACTACTTGGGTCACTAAGCCAATGGCCGCTTGGGCAGAAGTCTTGATTACTTCCTTCCAGGGTACCAATCTTCCTCCGGAGGCAACGGGTTGCCAGGCAGATAATTCACGCAGCGGACTTTGTAGTGGACGCTTCTTTAGATGCTGCCAATTGCACTTCTCAAACTGCCGCTAATGCGATCTCCATTAGAAGAGCCCTATGGCTCCACGACTGGCGGGCGGATGCCACATCTGAAAGATCGTTGACTTCCCTGCCCTATCAGACTGGTCGTCTTTTTGGAGAGAAACTGGATCAGCTCATTTCTGATACTACCGGGGGAAAGAGTAAATTTCTTCCTCAACTAAAAACTGTTCGGCCGTTCCGGAGCCAACAGCCGACGAGTTTTCGACCTTTTCGCAACAATTCCGGTTGGTCCTCCACTACCTTCTCTTCCGGATCAAGTCGATCCCCGTGCGGAGACAGAGGCTCTCAGGTCTCATACAGACCTAACTGCTCTTGGAAGCCCAGGCCAAGGGCATCTGGATCAAGGGGAGCCAGATCACATAGATCTTCTACCATGAAAAACGAGAGCCTTCCTTCGGGCTGCTCAGGCTCTGCAAAGGGACGGAGTCATCATTCCGGTCCCTCATCACGAAAGGTTCATGGGTTTTTATTCAAACCTTTTTGTGGTTCCAAAGAAGGACGGGACCATGCGACCCATACTGGATCTCAAACTGTTAAATCAGTTTGTCAAGTTACGGCGATTCCGAGGAATCTCCAATCAGTTGTCACTTCCATGGAAAAAGGAGAGTTCCTAGCATCCATCGACATCAAGGACGCTTGCCTTCACATTCCGATCTGCCCGTCCCACCAGCAGTTCCTGCGTTTTTCAATTCACGAGGAACTCTTCCAGTCCGTTGCCTTGCCCTTCGGATTCGCCACCGCCCCCAGGGTCTTTACCAAGGTCATGGTGGCTGTCATGGCCTTTCTCCACTCGGGGAGTGGTGGTGTTACCGTTTCTGGATGACCTGCTCATCAAGGGTCCATCCCTTCCAGCCTGCAAGGAATCCGTGGATATAAAGGTAAATCCACTTTCTTGCCTGGGCTGGAAGATAAGCTTTGAGAAATCTTTCCCAAAACCGGCCCAGCAGATTTCCTTTTTAGGAATGATCTTGGACACTTCCTGCGGGTTGGTCATTCTCCCTCCAGAAAAGACCCAATCCTTAGAACAGACAGCGCCGACTCTTTCCTGACTGGTTCCTCACGCCATTCGTTTCAGCATGAGAATTCTCGGAAAGATGGTGGCAGCGATGGAAGCAGTTCCATTCGCACAGTTCCATCTCCGTCCCTTGCAACACGCGTTGCTGTTAGCTTGGGACAAGAATCCGTTCTCCCTAGACCATCGGTTCCTTCTGTCCCTGCGGGTCAGGCAAGCCCTCAAGTGTTGGACACTGAAGTCCTCCCTGAATCAAGGGATGTCTTTTCTCCCAGTAAGATGATTGGTAGTAACCACCGATGCAAGTCTTCTGGGTTGGGGTGCGGTCTTTCGTCACCACATGGCACAGGGTCATTGGTCAACTCGAGAGTCACGTCTCCCCATCAACATCTTGGAGATACGTGTGATCAGATTAGCTCTACGGAGTTTCCACCATCTCCTCGCATGTCACCCAATCAAGATCCAATCCGACAACGCTACGGGTGTACTCAGAGCAGGATGGCCATGCACGAAGTGAGTCACATCCTCCATTGGGCCAAGACCAGCCATTCGCCCATCTCAGCAATCCACATCCCAGGCGTCAGATTTTCTCAGTCGCCAGGGCCTTGCCTCAGGAGAGTGGTCTCTTCATTCCGAAGTCTTTTTCAGCAGATTTGTCATCGTTGGGCGACTCCGGATGTGGATCTCATGGCCTCAAGACTAAACACGAAGGTTCCTCGATTCATTGCCCGATCCATGCGCCATCGTAGTGGACGCCCTAGTTCTGTCGTGGCACCTGTTCCGGCTCCCGTACATCTTCCTCCCCCTCTTCCCTTGCTTCCAAGGGTCATCAAGAAGATCAGAACAGAGGGAGTACCAGTGATGCTTGTCGTGCCAGATTGGCTGCGCCGGGCATGGTACGCAGAACTGATACAACTGGTCGCCGACTTCCCCTGGCGACTTCCAGATCGCATGGATCTACTCTCTCAGGACCCGATTTACCACCAGAACTCCGGGGCCCAGTCTTTGACGGTGTGGCCGTTGAATTCTTGATTTTAGCACAGGCTGGGTTCTCTCACGACGTGATTTCCACCATGATTAGTGCTAGGAAGACTCTGTCCATGCGCATCTATCACCGCACCTGGAAAACCTTCTTTTCATGGTGCAAGAATCATGGTCGATCCCCTCTGGTGTTTTCCATTCTGGCCATATTGGAATTCCTTTAATCCGGTTTAAAGTCAGGCCTCGCGCTTAGCTCACTCAAGGGCCAAATTTCGGCCTTGTCAGTGCTATTCCAACGCAAAAAAAAGACTTGGGCATCTTAGTCAATAAGAAGCTAATTTGGAGTGCCCAGTGTCAGGCAGCTGCCACCAAAGCAAATAGGGTCATGGGATGCGTTAGAAGAGGTTTGGGGATACGAGATGAAAACACAATTCTCCCTCTATACAAATCACTCGTCAGACCACACTTGGAGTATTGTGTGCAATTTTGGATGCCGGTGCTCAAGAAAGACATTACTGAACTTGAAAGGGTTCAAAGGCGGGCTACTAAAATGATAAATGGAGTTGGTTCACTACAATACCCAGAAAGGTTATCAAAATTAGGTCTATTTACTCTAGAAAAGAGAAGACTTAGGGGAGACCTAATATATATGTACAAGTATATCAGCGTGCAATGTAGAGATCTCACCAATGAACTGTTTGTACCAAGGACTGTGACAACAAGGGGGCATTCTCTTCCTTTGGAGGAAAGACAATTTCAGCACCAGCATAGAAGAGGGTTCTTCACGGTAAGAGCAGTGAGGCTCTGGAATTCTCTTCCTGAGGAATTAGTGATGGCCAACTCACTGAATTTAAGAAAGGAATGGATGCTTTTCTTGTGAGTAACCGTATAGAAGGTTACAAATAACATAATATAGGTAGATGATTGACCCAGCTTAGGGGAAGGAATTTTTTTCCCTATGGAGAAAATTGGCTTCTACTCTGTGGATGTTTTGCCTTCCCCAGGATCAACAATGCAGAACAGCTGCACTAAAAATAGGCTGAACTAGATGGCCATAGGGTCTTCCTTCAGCCTTCAAAACTATGTTATTATGTAAAATTGCCACCAAACTTCAGGTCAAGAACTTCATTCAGGGAGTCTCCCATGTGGTGCCTCCTTATAGAAGGCCATTGAAGTCATGGGACCTTAACCTGCTTCTCAGGGCCTAAGAGGAAGCTCCTTTCAAACCACTGCAGGACGTTCCACTGACCGTCCTCTCTTGGAAGGTGGTCTTTCTAGTGGCAATTACGTCAATTCGACAAGTTTCAGAATTGGCGGCCCTGTCCTGCCGCCCTCCGTTCCTGAACTTTCATCAGGACAAGGCAGTTCTCAGGACGTCCCCGTCTTTCCTGCCCAAAGTAGTGTCCTTTTTCCATCTCAATGAGGAAATTGTTTTGCCTTCCTTTTGTCCAGCACCAGTCCATCTCATTGAGAAGGCCCTCCACACCCTGGATGGTGGTTAGGGATTTGAGATGGTACATGTTGCGGACGGCTCCCTTCCGCAAGTCAGAGGCTTTGTTCATACTTCCAGAGGGGCATAGGAAGGGTCTAGCTGCTTCAAAAGCAAAGCTAGCCAGGTGGATTCGCTTGGCGATTCGGGAATCCTACCATGTCAGGAACGTGCCTGTCCCAGCAGGGATTAAGGCGCACTCTACCCGGTCAGTGGGCGCCTCTTGGGCCATTCGGCACCAGGCCTCAGCAGAACAGGTCTGCAAGGCTTCGACTTGGTCCAGTCTGCATACTTTTACAAAACATTACCAAATTCATTCTCAGGCCTCTGCGGATGCAGCTCTCGGCAGACGCATCCTGCAATCGGCAGTACCTCAGTGTTGACTCGGTGGTACATGGGGTATTAGCAGATGTATGCTCCCCACCAAGGGACTGCTTTATGACGTCCCACTGTCTGTGTCCCCCAATGAGGCGTAGGAGAAATAGGGATTTTTGTGTACTCACCGTAAAATCCTTTTCTCTGAGCCAATCATTAGGGCACACAGCACCCACCCTGTTTAGCCTATTGGCTCACTGTAGCATTCTTAGGTGTTGACATAGTATTGTTGACGGTTTATGCTCCTTGTGCTTTTTTTCACCGAACTGGAGAAATCTCATCCAGCGAGAGGGCGTATACTGCAGGGGAGGAGTTATCTTTTTTTCTGGTTTTCTTAGTGTCCTCCTAGTGGCAAGCAGCATAACACCCACTGTCTGTGTCCCCCAATGATTGGCTCGGAGAAAAGGATTTTGCGGTGAGTACACAAAAATCCCTATTTTAAAAAAAAAAAAAAAAGTGTATCTGTATACGTTCAAATATCCCCTTTTCCCCATTAAAAGTAAAGAAAAATTAAAAATAAACTTAAAATAAACTTAAAACTTAACTTAAAAATACTTAAATAATACTTAACTTAAAAATAAACTTGATAACTTCACATCAGTAGAAGTCCAATATGCCAAAATATAAAAGTAATATTAGCCCAGTGGGTAAATTGCATAGCAAGAATAAAAAATCAAAATGCCAAAATTGTTTTTTTAATTTTTTTTTCCACAAAAATAAAAGAAATGGCAGCACACGTTGCAGATTCTGCTGTGGAATTTTCCGCACAGATTTTGTTTAATTTGCAGGTAAAATGACCTGCATTTTACCTGCGGATTTAGTGCAGATTTTCTGCAGTTTTTGTGCGGATTTCCCCTGCAGTTTTACACCTGCGGATTTTTATAATGGAGCAGGTGTAAAACTGCTGCTGAACTGCACAAAAGTGACATGCTGCAGTTTTAAATCCGCACCAAATCTGTGCAGAAAAATCTGCAGCATGTGCACATCGTTTTTTATTTTACATAGCCTTAAATGGTACTGTACATCACTTTCAGTTCTGCTGCATTTCCACAGGGCCAAATCTGCTGCAGAACTGCAGCAGAATCCGCACCGTGTGCACATACCAAGAAGTCTAAGGGTGTGTGCACACTGCGGAATGCTCTGCGGATTTGTCCGCGCAGATTTAGTGAAATCTGCAGGTAAATCCCCAGGTCAGAAGACATGCGGTTTATCTGCAGATTACCCTGCGGTTTATCATCTCTACAATGGAGCAGATGCCAAACCGCAGCGGAATCTGCAGAAAGAATTGATATGTCATTTCTTTCTGCGGATTGAAAATCGTAGCAAAACCAAAAATCCGCACCATCTGCACTGTGGTTTTCGTTTTCCATAGGTTATAATGCTACTGTACACCGCAGCAGAAACCGCTGCGGATCCGCAGCAGAATCCGCAGCGTATGCTCACATCCTTAATGTATCTGTTGAAAAATATCAATAAAAATGTAATTTTAGGTCACAAAAACACGCCCTCACAGCTCCATTGACTGATAAATAGAAACATTATGGGTCTCAGAAAATAGTGACCCAAGCAAAAAAAATTTTGTAACTTAAAAAAAAAAAAAAAAACTTGGTATGATAGTATTTGAACTGACCTGAAGAAATTTGTTGCCCAGTCATTTTTACCACACAATGAATGCCTTGAAAATAAACCCAAAAAACAGTATCTGAATTGTGTTGAAATTTTTATTTTTGCCATTTTACAGCATTTAAAAAATATTTCCCCATTTTTCAGTACACTATAAGGCGGAGAGTAAAAAATAAAAATTTTCCCTGCCATTCTTGCTCAATCACTCCAGCTGGTCCTCCTGGTCTTTGCTGGATCTGCCAGGAATTTACATGAGGATTTTTTTCTTTTTTTTTTTTTTCTATAGCATTTTCTTCTGATGTGTTTTTTTTTTTTTATATATAATTTTGGAGGGAAATTAAGTATTTTACTTGTAAATGGAATTCATGTTTATCTTTATCTTTTCTAGGTTAATAACATTAACCAACCGTTGGAAATAACTGCTATTTCCTCACCGGAAAACTCTCTGAAAAGCTCCCCTGCACCCTACCAGGATCATGAATTGCCCCCAGTACTAAAAAAAGAGAAACCCATTTCCTCCTCTAATGGGGTTCATTATTCTCCCCTCACAACAGAGGATGAAGCAGAGTCTGAAGTTGAAATCCACAATGCAAGGTGAATAAAAAGCTGTGATCTTAAAATGTTCTTATCCTACGACTGCTGTCTGTTCTGGACGTGTCTTGCTTCTGTAGCAGTAGATGTTATCTTTTACATGGCTGTTTGGTAGAGGCTCACTGGAAAAAGTTGTTCCCCAAAATTGCATTTGCAAATGGGTGGGTATATTTAAAAAAAAAAAAAAAGGAAAGCAGCACCAATCCAGCAATAACCCGCTCCTGATGCTGCGGGAGCTGCATTCGCCATGATCAAGGGAGGGGGGTTAAGATTATGGGTGGGTATATTTTTAATTAAGGAAATAAACACAAATCCAACCATAACCCGTTCCCAACATGCGTTGTACATGTATGGCCCTGCGGGAGCTGCTTTTGCTGTGATCACGGGGGTTAAGGTTATGGGTGGGTATATTCTAAAAATGGAAAGCGGCACCAATCACCAATTATTCGCTTTATAAGACGCACCTGATTATAAGACGCACCCCCAAATTTGGTGAAGAAAAAAAATGTTTAATTGGAGGTGTGTCTTATAATGCCAGTGTCCATCTTTCAAATCATATATATGTCCCTCATCCTGGTATCTATATAACCCCCCTCATCCTGGTATCTATAAAACCCCCATCCTGGTACATGGCCCCCTTGCGCTGGCACATATGTGGATATGTCCCTCCCGGTCACTATATGCCCCCCTGCTGATGCTGACATGCACATGGCCCCCTGTCCCTATATTCCCCCCTGCTGACATGCACACGGCTCCCCGTCCCTATATTCCCCCTGCTGGCATGGACTTGGGCCTCCCCGTCCCCTATATTCCCCCCTGCTGGCATGGACATGGTCCCCCCCCCCAAATAAAAAACATGCATACATTTTTTTTTTTTAAAGTACACACTTGGTATTGCCACGTCCGCAACAACCCGCTTTATAAAACTGTCCCACTAGTTAGCCCCTTAATTGAGCACTGTGTAAAAAAAAAAAAAAAAGCAAAAAACAATGCTTTATCATCGTACCGTCGAACAAAAAGTGCAATCAATAAGACGAATATAAATAAACATGGTAACGCTGAAAACGTAATCTTGTCCCGCAAAAAGCAAGTTGTCACACTGCTCAGTGGAAAAATAAAAAAGTTATATCTGAGTAAAGCGATGCAAAAATAATTTATTTTTTCTATAAAATAGCTTTTATTGTGTAAAAGCGGCAAAACATTAAAAAAAGGTATAAATGTGGCATCGCTGTACTAGTACGGACCAAAGAATAAACCTGTCTTACCAATTTTATCACACGCGGAACGGTATAAAAAAAAATTAAAAAATGCCTGAACTGCTGTCTTTTCTTCATTCTATCTCCTAAAAATCGTAATAGAAAGTGATCAAAAAATGTCATTTGTCCAGAAATAGTACCAATAAAAACACCAACTCGTCTCTCAAAAAACAAGCCATCACATGATTGTCGGCCGTAATATGGAAAATTATAGCTCTTTAAATATGGTGATGCAATAAAGAGTCTTTTAGTGTGTGACCGCAACCAAACATAAAAAATCAATATAAATCTGGTATCCATGTAATCTCACCGACCTGAAAAAGTTGTTTAATCTCTTATACCATACAAGGAATGGCGTAAAAAATAAATAAAAACAATTCTTCACATGCTGTTGATTTTTTTCATTCTGCCTCCCATAAATCGTATTAAGGCTCAGTGCACATTTATCCTGCTCTGAGTTCTTACACCAGGGTTTCTGTGTAAATCTCTGAAATGCATGTTTCAAACAGAACCCCCCTGGTGGAAGATTCCCTATAATGAGGCAAATGGAGGCACTGTGAACCCGTCTAGCCTGTGATACGGTGGTGTCCGTCTTTTTAGGCAAGTATAAAAGCGCGGTTGACCACAGTTTTGCAGTTTTAGTCGCTTCTGAAAAGGACAATGCTAAACAGAGGAGTCCACAGTAATTTTGCCTCATTATAGTGAATGGATCCATTGGGGGTTTCATCTGCCACGTCACTCGGAGATTTAGATGGAAACCCAAAACTAAGTGCTCAGCGTAGAGCGCAGGATAAATGTGATCATAAATGTTATGTAAAATGTTCCCAATAAAAGCTTCAACTCAATCCACAAAAAAATCAAGTACCCACTCAGATCTGTCATCTGTTAACGGAAATATAAGGCCTCTTTTACACTTCCGTTTTTTACAATCAGTCACAATCCGCCAGGTTTTGAAAAAAAACGGATCCTCAATTTTTTTTGAGGATCCGTTTTTTTCCCATTGACTTGCATTAATGGCGGATTGTGATCTCTCTCTCTCTCTCTCTCTCTCTCTCTCTCTCTCTCTCTCTCTCTCTCTCTCTCTCTCTCTCTTTCCCCTCCTTCCCCTCTTTCCCCTCTTTCCCCTCTTTCCCCTCTTTCCCCTCTTTCCCCTCTTTCCCCTCCTTCCCCTCCTTCCCCTCCTTCCCCTCCTTCCCCTCCTTCCCCTCCTTCCCCTCCTTCCCCTCCTTCCCCTCCTTCCCCTCCTTCCCCTCCTTCCCCTCCTTCCCCTCTTTCCCCTCTTTCCCCTCCTTCCCCTCTTTCCTTCCCCTCCTTCCCCTCCTTCCCCTCTTTCCCCTCCTTCCCCTCTTTCCCGGCCAGTGATTCCTTTAAATTTCTTCATTTTCAGGATCCGTCTGAAAACGGATCCTGTGCCATCCGTTCGCATCAGTTTAGAACGGATCCGCTTGTCCGCCTTTTTGGCGGATTATAACTGATGCAAAAAACTGAAGTGTGAAAGAGGCCTAAGCCGGCTTCCATGTTACTGGCAACACAAAGCAAAATGGCTCCTCATCCCCCAAAAGAAAAATTTCTGCACTCCCAAATCCAAATGCCCCCCCCCCCCCCTCCCTTCTGAGCCCCAGTGTGTCTAAGCCACATTTAGCGCCCACATGTTTGGCATTTCTGTAGTGATGAGAGCTCGCCTAATTTACAGGTGTGTCTCCAGAAGCATGAGCTGAGCATAATGTGCTGGGCACTACAACTTACTGGACACTACAACCGGAGTTTGCAATTTTCACTCAGCAACATCCACTACTGCTTGTTTCTGGATACCACCTATGGAGTTAAAATCGTCACTACACCTCTAGATAAATTCCCAAAGGGGTTTAATATTCAAAATGGGGTCACTTGAGGGGGGATTCTGCTTTTCTAGTACTTGGTGTCACTTTATATGGAGTCCGTAAACTATTCAAGAAAAATCTCTGCTCCAAGAGGCAAATAGCGTTCCATGGTTCCCAAGCCTCGCTGTGTGGCTAAACAGTACTGTACATCCACATATGGGATATTTCTACATTCAGAAGTAATTGTGGGAAATTCTGGTGCCATTTTTCCCAATATGAAAATGTAAAACTAACTAAGGCTATGTGCACACTAGGGTGACCGGATCTCATATGGGGGGGGGGAAAATGTCAGAATCTTGTTCGTCTGGACCCCACAAAACGATTCCCCTTTCCAGATATTGAGAGAGCCAAAATTTGAGCTCGATCAAACGACGTTAACTCGTGCCGCTCGTCGCTCAAAGTTTGAAAAAATCCAAATTGAGGTATTTTAAGATTTAGGTATTTTGCATAGTCTGTTAGACTATAAAGAATGTGACAACAACATTGCAGAAATAGCCCTGACCAAATTTTCGAACCATGTGTGGTATTTGAATGCAGAGTTGGTGGGATTATCGTTTTTTGATCCCACCATTACAGACAATGAAAAGTTGTTAATGGCTAATAAATTGCTCAGTAGCACAGATGAACCATCAGAGCACGCTAACCTACATGAGTTGATAATTTTACATAGTTATCTAATCTATTCTAGAGCTTCTGTTAAAGTAATTTTTGAAACGTCAGAATATAATGCTCGGCATTTGCTTACAACTTGCAGGACATATTGCTTTTGTTCTTCATCTTTTGTCAGAAGGTCGTTAAAGTCGGTTACTTCCTACCTCTTTTAATTTTTCTTTCCTAACTTTTGGATTTACAACCCTAGCGTGCTCTGATGGTTCATCTGTGCTACTGAGCAATTTATTAGCCATTAACAACTTTTCATTGTCTGTAATGGTGGGATCAAAAAACGATAATCCCACCAACTCTGCATTCAAATACCACAAATGGTTCGAAAATTTGGTCAGGGCTATTTCTGCAATGTTGTTGTCACATTCTTTATAGTCTAACAGACTATGCAAAATACCTAAATCTTAAAATACCTCAATTTGGATTTTTTCAAACTTTGAGCGACGAGCGGCACGGGTTAACGTCGTTTGATCGAGCTCAAATTTTGGCTCTCTCAATATCTGGAAAGGGGAATCGTTTTGTGGGGTCCAGACGGACAAAATTCTGACATCGATTTTTTGCGGTCACCCTAGTGCACACACTGCGGATTCACCTGCGGGTTTTTCCGCGCGGAACCGCAGGTAAAACCGCAAGTAAAGTGACCTGCGGTTTTCCCCTGCGGTTTCACATCTCTACTATGTTAAAGGTGTGAAACCGCAGTGGAATCCGCAGAAACAATTGACATGCTGTGGTTTATAAACCGCGCGGAAAAAAACGCAGCGTGAGCACAGCGGTTTTTAAAACCCATAGGGTAACATAGTACTGTACCATGTCTGCGGAACTGCTGCAGTTCCGCAGGGCCAAAACCGCAGCGGACCTGCAGCAAAAACCACAGCGTGTGCACATAGCCTAACAAACAAACTTGGTGTTTAAATATTTAAATTACTTTTCTTTACTGGCCAATAGTATAAAATGTTGTGATACACCTGTGGTGTCAATATAATCACTTACCTCTAGATTAATTCATTGAGAGGTTTAGTTTGTAAAATAAGGTCACTTATGGGGGGGTTCTGCTGTTCTGGCACCTCAGGGGCTCTGCCAATGTGATATGGCACCCTCAAACCAGTGCAGCAAAATGCCTCTGCTTCCCTTCTGAGACTTGTGCTGTGCCTCCAAAAGTAATTTTTCCCCCACATATCAGGTATCGGTGATCTCAGGAGAAATTGCACAACAAATTTTAGTGTCCATTTTCTCCTGTTACCCTTGTGAAACTACAAAATTTGGAGCTAAAAAATTATTTTTGTGGAAAAAAAATTAGATTTTTTTTATTTTCACGACTCAACGTTAAAAACTTCTTTAAAGCGCCTGGGGGCTCAAGGTGCTCAATACACATCTATATAAATTTCCTAAGAGGTCTGGTTTTCAAAATGGTGTCACTTGTGGGGGGGTTTCCGCTGTTCAGGCACATCGGGGCTCTCCAAACGCGACATGGCGTCTTCTAATTATTCCAGCAAATTTTTAAATCAAAAAGTAAAATGGCACTTATTCCCTTCCAAGCCCTGCCGTGCACCCACATCATTTACATATTGGGTATATGTGTACTCGGGAGAAATTGTAAGGCCCATTTTCTCCTGTTCCCCTTGCAAAAGTAAATATTAGCTATAAAGGAATATTTTTGTGAAAGAAAGTTAACTGTTTGTTTTCCTTCCACATTCCGTTAATTCCTGTGAAGCACCTGAAAGGTTAATGTACTTATTTAATATGGTTTTGAGCACCTTGAGGGATGCAGTTTTTAGATTGGTGCCATGTTTGGGTATTTCCTGTCATATAGGCCCCTCACTTACTTTAAATGTTTTGTTGTCAAAATGAGAAATCTTAACCCTTTCGCACCAGAGCCTGTTTTTGCTTTCATGACCGGGCCAGTGTCACTTTGAGGTCGTAATTGTGATCGGACGCCATGTCGCATTTGGAGAGCCCCTGAGGTGCCTAAACAATGGAAACCCCCCAATTCTAACTCCAACCCTAACCCCAACACACCCCTAACCCTAATCTCAGCCCTAACCATAACCACAACCCTAATCCTAACCCTAATTTTAGCCTCAACCCTAACTTTAGCCCCAGCCCTAACCCTACCCCTGACTATAGCACTAACCTCTAAACCTGCCTTATTTGTTTTTTTTTTTTTTTTACTTTATAACAACATCGCTGACTGGCACTGCTGTTGCCAGCAGCACTTGTGACACAGTTTCTCCTTTAATCTCTCACTGACAGGAAATTAGAGGAGAAACGGTGTTGAGGCAGATCGCCCAGGAAAGTTTGTTGCTACAACAAACTTTCCTAGTGATTTCTCATTGGCTGGTGTGACGCTGAAGTCATCTGACCTGAACCAATTGGGTCTCGATGAGGTCAGGGGTCAAAGGAAGCATTGTGCGCCGGGATCCCCTCGTTATAAGGTACGTGGGGGTCCCGATTAGCACAAAACCGCTGACCGTAGACAAATGTTGGCGCTGCACAAAGCCCTGCTAGTGCCAACCTTTATCTACCGTTGGAGGTCATGAAGCTGTTAAGAAAAATTTTTTTCAAAAATTGTGCTGATTATAAAGCAGACGTGGGAAATGTTGTTAATTAACTAATTTGTGTGACATGACTCTGATTTAATGGCATAAAAATTAAGTTTGAAAATTGCAAAATTTTACAAATTTTCACCAAATTTCCAATTTTTTTTTTTAACAAATAAGTCATATCAAAGAAATTTTACCACTCATGAAGTACAATAAGTCACAAAAGAACTTTCTCAGAATCAGTGGGATCCATTGAAGCGTTCCAGAGTTATTACCTCATAAAGTGACAGTGGTCAGAATTGAAAAAATTGGCCTGGTCAGGAAGGTGAAAGCAGGCTTTGGGGTGAAGGGGTAAAGGTACTGTCACACTTAGCGATGCACCAGCGATCCCGACCAGCGATATGACGCGGTCAGGATCGCTGGTGCATCGCTAAGTGGTTGCTAGTGAGCTGTCACACAGGCAGATCTCACCAGCGACATCGCTGGGGACGGGGGTCGCTACTTACCTGTCACACCAGGCTATCCTGCGTCGTCCACGCGTCGCTCGTCGTCACAGCAGGAAGCCCCAGCAGGAAGCTGACGACGAGAAACAGTCCTGGACGTTCTCGTGCGATCAGCGATAACCAGCGGGGGAGCCGGTCGTAGGTAAGTATCAGACACAGCGATATCGCTAGCAATATCGCTATAACGTCACTAGTTATAGCGATATTGCTAGCGATATCGCTTAGTGTGACAGTACCTTTAGGTACAGTCCTCAAAGTCCAATGCTAAAAAAAGGAGGACTCGGATCCTTCATTGAAATTTTTGAAAACATTTATTCCATGGCGAAGACATACGGCTCCAACACTGTCCATTTCCGATATAATAGCTATGTATGTGTGTAGGCATGTGTATATAATATATATATATAATGTGCGTGTGTATATATGTAGTGTGTGTGTGTGTGTGTGTGTGTGTGTATATATATATATATATATATATATATATATATATTTATATTTTGCACACATTAAAGATAAACACATACATAACATGCACGCACACACACATATATTAGTGTGTATGTTACGTCTGCTTTTCTGTAATATGATCAGACATCAGTAGCACTCTGACTCGGTAGACATTGTTGTGCTGGGCTTGCTTCCTCTGGATCACAAATTATACTGAATCCAATGTTTGTCTTTTTATGTAAACAACCAGCATTTTTAAAAGCATGGCAGATGGTCTTCATAGCGCACTGTGACTATGGAAATGTAGAATTCCCATTAGGTGTACTTAATGCCACACAGATACCATGTCTGAACATGCCCTACATGCTCAGATCTTAGCTGTAGTTGACAAAATATCAGGTCTGGATTTTGTGTTTCTGTAATAAATTGACTCCTCTTCACTTCCCTCCACGCAGGACAGAAAGGAAGAGCTCCACTCTGAGTTTTGAGAATAAAGATTCCCCGCAGAAGAGTGAAGGGGAGAGAGGTTAGTGTTCACATGACTTGACTTTTTTCATCAATGGCGCTCTGTTCCAAACAATTACTAAGACACATTTACCTCTTCGTCACATTATTCATCCTTCCTTTCACCTCCCCCACTTTAGGTCTACCGTATCCCAGCAGAAAATCCTCTTGTGAGAGTATAGGCAAATGGAAGTCTACCTTCTCCCCGATCTCTGATGTTGCTCCCAGCCGCACCCCTGACAGCTCTGCTTCACCCCCATGCTACAACACCCATTATCCCTCTGGAGATGGGGTCCGTCGAGGTTCCGGGGGTTCAAGCCCTGGGTCAGCTAGCAGTCTGGAATTGGGCAAAACACCAGATGGAAATTTGTTCCTGAATAAAAAGTGCTCATCCGATGGTGGAAAGAGAGAGGAAAGGGGTCCATCTACAAGAGGCGATCGCTCCAGAGCTCCACGCAGTCGGGAAAGGGATGGGGAGGGCCGAGCAGGGACCAACTTATTTATGTCACAGGCAGCAGGAGTGCTACTGAATGGCAAGGGACCTGGCCCTAACCCTCTTCAGACACCACACCAGTTCTTGAGCAGCTTAACAGCCGGCTCCCAGCTCACACTGCAGAGTAGTCTCAATTCAGTGGCCAGCAGTTCGGTGCTGCAGTCTCTCTTCAGTTCCGTGCCTGTACATGTGTCTGGCCCAGCCAGCCGTTTAGCTAACTCCCACGGCATGGGCAGTTTTACATCTCCTGGAGTCACCGGCGGTACAGTAGGAGGTGAGTTACCCACTCCTCCCATCTGCAAATGAATATGAAAGTAGTGATTGTTCTTTAGCATGATGACCTTTGCACTATTATGGCATGTAAAAATGGAACCTGATGCTACCTGTAAAGCCGCGATAGCCAACAACTAACAAAAACCTTGTTCAGAAAGCTAACAAAATCAACAGAATGACAAATTATTTTCTATGCAATATACCAGACCTATCAAAATAACAGCTTTACCCTACAATATACAAGTAATATCTGCCACATGTGGCTGTCGTAGAAGTGGGACCCAATTTAGCCAGTGGCCCAAAACCCACAGAGAGCCTAGCATGCCATATTTTTATTTCCTTGTAGATCTTGGGGCATTTTCCATCTCATGGATTTTGAATGACTATTGTGCATATTAACCCTTAAAGGATGTGTCATATTGTATTTAGGGTATACCATAATCTTTATACCATAAGTTAAGTTAATCATTTTTAAGGGGTGTTATGGGGTGGTGCGTTTTTTATTTTATTTTTTTAAATATATACAGTGCCTACAAGTAGTATTCAACCCCCTGCAGATTTAGCAGGTTTACACATTCGGAATTAACTTGGCATTGTGACATTTGGACTGTAGATCAGCCTGGAAGTGTGAAATGCACTGCAGCAAAAAAGAATGTTATTTCTTTGTTTAATTTTTTTTTAAATTGTGAAAAGTTTTTTCAGAGGGTCATTTATTATTCAACCCCTCAAACCACCAGAATTCTGTTTGGTTCCCCTAAAGTATTAAGAAGTATTTCAGGCACAAAGAACAATGAGCTTCACATGTTTGGATTAATTATCTCTTTTTCCAGCCTTTTCTGACTATTTAAGACCCTCCCCAAACTTGTGAACAGCACTCATACATGGTCAACATGGGAAAGACAAAGGAGCATTCCAAGGCCATCAGAGACAAGATCGTGGAGGGTCACAAGGCTGGCAAGGAGTACAAAACCCTTTCCAAGGAGTTGGGCCTACCTGTCTCCACTGTTGGGAGCATCATCCGGAAGTGGAAGGCTTATGGAACTACTGTTAGCCTTCCACGGCCTGGACAGCCTTTGAAAGTTTCCTCCCGTGCCGAGGCCAGGCTTGTCCGAAGAGTCAAGGCTAACCCAAGGACAACAAGGAAGGGGGTCCGGGAAGATCTCATGGCAGTGGGGACATTGGTTTCAGTCAATACCATAAGTAATGTACTCCACCGCAATGGTCTCCGTTCCAGACGAGCCCGTAAGGTACCTTTACTTTCAAAGCGTCATGTCAAGGCTCGTCTACAGTTTGCTCATGATCACTTGGAGGACTCTGAGACAGACTGGTTCAAGGTTCTCTGGTCTGATGAGACCAAGATCGAGATCTTTGGTGCCAACCACACACGTGACGTTTGGAGACTGGATGGCACTGCATACGACCCCAAGAATACCATCCCTACAGTCAAGCATGGTGGTGGCAGCATCATGCTGTGGGACAACGACCCAAAGCACACAGCCAAGAAAACCAAGGCCTGGTTCAAGAGCCAAAAAATCAAGGTGTTGGAGTGGCCTAGTCAGTCTCCTAACCTTAACCCAATTGAAAACTTGTGGAAGGAGCTCAAGATTAAAGTCCACATGAGACACCCAAAGAACCTAGATAACTTGGAGAAGATCTGCATGGAGGAGTGGGCCAAGATAACTCCAGAGACCTGTGCCGGCCTGATCAGGTCTTATAAAAGACGATTATTAGCTGTAATTGCAAACAAGGGTTATTCCACAAAATATTAAACCTAGGGGTTGAATAATAATTGACCCACACTTGTATGTTTAAAATTGATTAAAATTTAACTGAGCAACATAACTTTTTGGTTTGTAAGATTTATGCATCTGTTAATAAATCCTGCTCTTGTGTGAAGTTTGAAGGCTCTAACTTATTTGCATCTTATCAAACCTGCTAAATCTGCAGGGGGTTGAATACTACTTGTAGGCACTGTATATGTTGAGTATCAGTTTTACTGACCGGGACCTTATTGAGCACTACCATACAAAGAGGCAAAGCTGTGGTAGATTTTGAAAGTCATGGCAAGACCTATGTTTGGCCTTGGGCTACCATGACAATCCATTGACATCCTGTGTTCAGAATACTATTGACCCGCGGCATGTAAGAGGTTAAAGTGGATGTCCTATCTAGGACTTTTGTTACATATTGACAAGATATGCCCTAAATATTCAATATATGTGGGTCCTGCTTTTGGGACCATACCTATCTCATGAATGGGGCACCCATCGCACTCTGTCAGAAATAGAGCGACTCTCTATTAATCTCTGTGTGAGTCCCGATGGTTGTAGAGCAAGCGTGTTCATCAATTGTAGCGCTCCCATAGGAATTAATGATGAGCGCTGTGTATGTGAAGCCATTGCTCTAAACAGGTCTGCATGCAATGGGGGCCCATTCTCAGTAAGGCTTGGTTCACATCGCGTTATGGATATGCATTTAACGCATCCGTTACGTAGCAGCACTAACGCTATGTAACGGATGCATTAACGCACCCATTGGCCGCCATTATAGTAACGTATCCTAACGCATGCCAGATTCGGCATGCATTAGTGATGATGCGTTACTTTGTGACACATCCTCAAATGCGGCCTACCGCGTTCTAGGGTGCGTTAGGTCTAACACACAGCGAACGGACACTTTCGCTGTGGATAGACCTCTATGGCTAACGCATGGTAGCAAAATGCGTTCGCATACGTTAGCGCTAGGGGTTAAAAAGATGTCAAAAATGAGATCAGCGTTAGCCCATACGTTTAACGGATGCCCCTAACGCAATGTGAACCTAGCCTAAGGATGAGCCCCACATATATTGGACATTTATGGCATATCCCATCATAAGAGTCATTTAAAAAGAATACCTCGTTATATGCATAGGATTGGAATTCTGTCTAATTCCGCCCATTATGGAAGGATTTCTGTTTGTAACAGTCGGCACCAGTGAATAATTCTGTGGGCAGCTCCTGTGCCCTCGCAATCACCCTGATGTAGTCGTGCGACTGCTCTCTGTGCTCGGATGTCACCCAAGTGCAGAGCGTTTCCTGCGGATGCTGGCAATGGAGGAGATGGAGAAATTACTTTCTCCTTCTCCTCCACACCTATGCTGTGATTCTCTGATGCGAGGGGATGGGAGGACGGACACTCTGATCACGCTCTCGCAGCAGAGCTGGAGCCGAGTGTCATTAGAATATCGCATCAGATGCTACAGGCTATTGTGACTCTGGCCTTAGGCAGGGAATTTTTTAATTTTTTTACACACATTGAGAAAAAAAAGATTTTAACTTGAAAATGCAGAATGCTGTACAGAAATACGCACACGGTCGGGGATCCAGAACTGGAGTGACAAGCTGAGACAGTGTTTCTAAAAGGGATATTCCGACTCCAGTCATTTCTGCACTGGAAGATGAGGGGGGTCAGTGTTGTCATGTTTGTGCACATGTCCTGTCAGGTATTGCTAGATTTCATGTGACCAGCCATGCTATCACCCCAATGTGGAAGCAAGTGCAGTCAGAAACTTTCGACGCAGAATTGGGCAGAGCTGGTGTTTTGTCAGAGCTTCATTATATTTTGAAAGCTGCCTTCTCCCATTCATAAGGTAGTATATTTCAGTAATATTTTGATATAAATTGTACAAAATATATGCCCCGACTGTTTCGGATTGTAAAACTGATTCTGAATTTCCTAAATAATTATTTCAGCTTATTTCACGTGTTTAGGTTGGTAGATTCTCCAGAGGAGATAAGCAGCTTAAAGGCTCCAATGTATTTATTATTGTTAATATATATATATATATATACATTATAAGTATTTAAGTGCATGTATTTTTAGCTGAAAAGCATTTTTGCAATTTGGTTTCTGTAGACAATGTTGCACCATTTTCCTTCTGTAGCCACTGTTTTGCACTAACTGAGAATCCATCGGTGAGATCATTCTTCATGGTTGAGCTTGTTCTTCTCAGCTCCTCTCAGCCAGTTTATGACCACATCAAAGCTGAGCTGAACTTTGTAGGGCTCATAAACCAGCTGAGATGAACTTGGAAGTAAGATTTGATCTACCATATATAAATTGTCAGACAGAACTCGCTGACATATGCTTTGTTACTATGTTCTGCAGCCAGCAACACAGAGACTATAGAATGCAAAGAGCATTTTTCTACATCAGAAATGAGTATTAAAGCAATGTAGAGAAATACACACATCCCAAGATAATGAGCGCTCTCTGGGTTATGGCCTATTAGCTTAGGCTCAATAGACCTTCCAAAACCCAACTTTCAAAATGAGTCAGGGAACCATATAAAATGTAAATCCTATCTTCCTCTCCCTTCTTACTGTGCAAAAAAATGTTTATCCTTCATATAGTACCTTCATCGTTTCTGCATTCTGCCGCATTTCCAGCACAGAGCTGCCAATTGGGATATTTTACGGGAGACTAATCGAGCCCCTTGGGTTTGGTGGTACATGCTTTGTAAAGGTTCTTAAACTTTTACAAGTAAAGCCAGTAATCTAGGATATTTGAGCATGCTCCTCTCAGGCCCTTGTGTTGCTGGACTACATTTTGTTCTCTTTGTTTTAAATGCAGTAAATTTCAAAATGTATTCAACATTTATCATTCATTGGGTATAGCATTCAGAAAGTTTTCTTGAACCTATTTTGATACCAAGACCGTTAGGTCATGGTATATATTCAGCATCCGAAGGTCTTGTGTCATCAGCGATTAAAGAAAACTACCTGTAATGAAAAAAAAATATATAGTATATACATGCTAAATGGCTTCATATTTTTGCTCTTGCGGCACAGATGTGGTTTTATTGTTTTAAGAGGTTTGCAACCTTTGAAATTTAGCTTTCTATTAGAAATTGTCTCCAGCCTCAAAAAGAAAGATTTTTATTTCTGTAGTTTACTGCTTGTTGCTTATGTTACTGACCACCTCTGCAGTCGATCAGTTGGCTCGCTTCCTAGACAAGGAGCACATAGTTTCATGCTCCTTGCTATAGGGCTTGTAAGCGCTGCTCTGTAGTTGGCCATATCACTGGATTTAGCCAGCATCAGTGCCCCTTGTGATGCTTCAGAGGTAAAGGTACTAGTGAAAAGCAAACGTGCTCGGATAAGGTGTTATCTCAGCATGCTCGGGTGATAATAGAATGTCTTTGGCGTACATGAGTAATATGATTCCCTGCCTCTGCATGTCTCGTGGCAGTTCAACACATGCGTTGATTGCCTGCTTGTGTATCAATCACTGCATGTGTTGCAGCTGTTGAACAGCCACGAGACATGCAGCCGCGGGGAATTGTATTATTCATGCACGCCAAAGACATTCTATTATCACCCGAGCATGCGGAGATAACACCTTATCCTAGCACGTTTGCTTATCACTAAGGCTAGTTTCAGACTAGCGTTCTTGGGCGCAGGGTCGCCGCTAAGCCCCGCCCCCTCCTTTCAGCTCCTCTTAGGATCACATGAGGCTGCATGCGATCAGCGTATCCTATGTTTAGCGTTGGATACGCTGATCGTGCGCTGGTCTGGTTTTGCTGGCGCCGCGCCCAGCACACAAAAACGCGCTGTTGCAGTTTTGTGCCTTGGACGCAGCGCCAGCAAAACCAGACCAGCGCACGATCAGCGTATCCAACGCTAAATATAGGATAAGCTGATCACATGCAGCCTCAGGCGATCCTAGGAGGAGCTGACTGGGGGGCGGGGCTTAGCGGTGGCCCTGCGCCCAAGAACGCTAGTCTGAAACTAGCCTAAAAGGTACATATGCAAGTAATTCGGACTAGCGGCCCAACCAATGCTGCTGCTCTGAACTGCTAAGCCATGTTCACACACAAATACTGATGTTGAGTACTTGGTGAGTATTTTATGAGCCAAAATCAGGAGAGGATTGAGAAAATGGAAACGGTCTTAGGAGTGCAGGAAAGAGACTCAGACAAGAGATGGGGTTAAACCACAACGCGTTTCGACGGAGGATCCGTCTTCATCAGGTGGAAGACGGATCCTCTGTCGAAACGCGTTGTGGTTTAACCCCATCTCTTGTCTGAGTCTTTCCTGCGCTCCTAAGACCGTTTCCATTTTCTCATTGCTCCTATCCTCCATTGCAGGGTTCCCCAACTCCAGTCCTCAAGGCCCACCAACAGATCGTTTTCTGGATTTCCTTTGTATTGCACAGGTGAAGCAATTATCTCCTGAACAATACTAAGGAAATCCTGAAAACATGATCTGTTGGTGGGCCTTGAGGACTGGAGTTGGGGAACCCTGCTCCATTGGAGGTTTTCGGCTGGAGCTGCGGTGGAGACCTGACATTTTTGTCTGCCCCTGGGTTGCTTCCTAAGCGCTCCTCTATGACCGCTTATTACTGACTTTTAAAATCAGGAGAGTAACAGTCAGAGGAAAAGTATAATAGAAACCCGTCACCACTTCTGGATTTATCACCCACTCCTGGTTTTGGCTTACACATACTGATGGAGAATACTGACCAAATCCTGAACATGTGCACATGACTGAAATCTTCAGGAGCGCATTGCCCCCGGAACCTAGGAGGCAGGGGAGCTATACACTCCTGATGACCACAGGAAAATAACCCTTTAATAGGGCACAAAAACAGAACCAACATTTTTAACTTTTGAATGGGGGGTGGTGGTCAGAAAACAACTTGGACTGCCTTGAAAACTGCAAAAGAGCGTTTTTGTTCCTAAACCAGAATCAGATTGTCTGAAAAGAGCATGTTTTCATGGATCCAGTCTTCTCCTTGGAAGTGTGTATAGAGCCCTCTGTTGTACCTCTTGGTATTGGGGTAAGGTTAAGTTCACAACTCCAGTGGTCATCTAGCAAAAAAAAACTAATCCGTTTTAACTGGAAGAAAAAAAACGGATGGCTAATCTATTTTCATAGATTCAATGTTAAAAGAAAAAAAAAACACTGATCCAGTTACAATCTTTATTTTTTTTTCTCCATAGTGGTCTGCACAAATGTTTGTTTTTTTATCCTGCGAATATAACCAATCGCTGCTGGATCCATTTTGGATCGCTGATCACTGTCCAGGAACTTAGTCTTACACTGCTTGTTGGTGCTATGGAGCAATGGCCATGTAAAGTTGTAATGTTTTGCCTCTGTCTTCCACAGGTATTTAGACGTCTACCTCAGTTGAATTCACCTATGCAAATACAGACCTGCTATGTTTTTTTTTTTTTGTCTTTTTAACCTTAAAATAAAAAAAAGGTGCTCATCAACGTTGTGTGCGGGGAGAGCTTTCCCCCTCGTATTCTTTCCTTTGTAGCTACCACTGGTTAAACTTCCAAAATCACTTAATTCTTCACTGAGCTCAGTGCCAGGACACACACCATTGTTCCACTGTGAATGAACACTCAACTGCAACATCCGGGAAAATGACAATTGTACTTTATTTATATTATATATCATTTTTTTGTAACTTTATTTTTGTGCGTTATCTTTTGGAGGACGTAGCTCAAGAACTGAGCAGAAAATTGAAATGGCACGTGGATTTTGGATGAACCCGAGGGATACGGCAGGGTTGCCTGTCTTCCCTCGCAGATTCAACTGGTGCTACCCATAAGCTTGTGCCTCAGTTATCTGGTGCTGATAAGTTGCGGTGCTCTTTGAACAGTACACACTGGGACTCGAGGTCCGATGTGTCGGTATAACGTGTGCTTAATTTATTAATGATGTCTAAATCTGTATAACCAAAGTACATTCTGTTCTTTTCCTAGTTTGATGACACATTCTATCGGCTCAGAGAAATGAGCTTTACTCCATTTTTTTTTTTTCTACTTTATTTTGTGGGTCCACCCTTGCCCTTCCCCCTATAAAATGATATGGCAGCTAATTGTGTGACTGTAAGATAGGAACTTTTTATCCCAGGTTATTAAGGCACAGTAGTGATGCTGTATTAAATATCCAACTGACCCTGCTATTTAAGTCTAAAGCAAGGATTTTGAAGATACTTGATTTTTTATTTCTCCTCCAACATATAACTTAAGCTATAATTGCATATATTGTAAATGTGTGTATATTACATTTGTGTATAGGTACATATTTATATGTATATAGTCTTGCACATATATCAGATATCTTTATACAATCCTAAATCTAGTACCCTTCCTAGAAGGACATGTATTTGAGGCCAAACATAGTCTTTCTGAGTTTTTAAAGAATTAAATGGTTGAGCAAGCTAAAACTTGGGGTAAGTACCCCAACACATCATTGTAGTACTTGGGGTAGAGCATTACATCTTATTTTGTGTCATATGGGCCAGGACTTATTAATCCAGTATGTATTTCCTAGGGAAGCAAAGGCTAAATTGTGTAGGTGGTTGTCCCCCAGACTAAGTATCTACAGGAAAAGCCAATGCAAGACAATACTCCAGATGACAAGGTGGGGACTGCATCTTCCTAGTCGCGGTGCCCTATGGTGCTATGTCATATGCAACAAGAAATGCACTCCCCGACCAATCAACGGTGCTGCCACATTACAACATTGTACTTGCAGTCTGACGTGTGTAAGGAATCGTGGCCTCTACAGAGTTTTATATGGAGGGTAGAGTTGAAGCTATTTTTTTGTTACCATAAAGTGGCCTGTGTATCAATTGGTATTCAGAGCCTTCCATTCCAAACTTGGATCTGCTGAGAAATATATAGTTTTTACTTGCCTTAATAACCTGCTCCAAGCGACATTCTACCACCGTTCCTTGTCCGAGTGTGATATATAAATGTGATAAGGGTGCTTGGCAGTTTGTATAATAGATTTCAATTTGGTCTATTTTTTTGTCTTGCATTAGAAGGATGTTAGACTTAACCAGAATCTTTGTAAGAAACTCTTAAGATTCCTTCTTGGTTAGTAATTATTTTGATACTTGCCCGTATGCCTTGTAAAATGTTTTCCCATCTTTTTTTCAAAATTGTTTATCTTCCTTTTTGTAGATTGTTGCTTTGGACATTTTGAAAAGTGATATTAAAAAAAAAAAAAAAAAAAATATCTTCCACCACAAATGTATTTTTATCTGTTTTGTGTCTTTAGAAAAAGATGTACATGAATTTCATCCAGAATGACCGATTTTTAATTTATGAAAGTGTATATAAATAAAACATGATATAAATTTCCATTTGGCTTTTGTGTTAGAAATTCTGATTCTTGTACTGTTCAACAGAAATATGGTGATATTTGCTCATGTATCCTGTGTGTGATCTGTACTTGTTCTTTCCTATTTACATAGGTTGTCTTTTTTAAACAGCCTTTTTATATAAAAGCTTCAGTTTCTAACTTTGCAACATACTGTACATGGTTGAGCTTTCTTCACACAGGAAAAAGTCGATGTCCGCATAAGTCTCTAACTGTTTCGATGAGCTAAAACTTGCAGTATGGACCGAGCCTTACTTCTACATAATACATCTGTGTCCAAATGTATAACCCCTTAACGACCAGGGGTATTTTTGGTTTTGCATTTTCATTTTTCCCTCCCCTTCTTCCCAGAGCCGTAACTTTTTTTATTTATTTTTTTTTACCATGTTGTTTAACAGAAAAAGGGGAAAAAATTCCAAGTGCGGCAAGATTGCAAAAAAAAAATGTGCAATCCCACACTTTGTTTGGCTTTTTTGCTAGGGTCACTAAATGCTAAAACTGACCAGCCATTATGATTCTCCAAGTCATTACAAGTTCATAGACACCAAACATGTCTTTATCTAAGTGGTGACAAAAAATTCCAAAGTTTGCTAAAAAAAAAAAAAAAAAAAAATTGGGCCATTTTCCAAGACCCTTGACATCTCAATTTTTCGTGATCGCGGGTCGGGTGAGGGCTTATTTTTTGTGTGCCCAGCTGATGTTTAATTATACCACTTTTGTGCAGATATGTTCTTTTGATTGCCCGTTATTGCATTTTAATGTAATGTTGCGGCGACCAAAAACAATTCTGGCGCTTCGATTTTTTTTCTCGCTACGCCATTTAGCAATCAGGTTAATCCTTTATTTGGGTGATTCTGAACGCGGCGATACCAAATATGTGTATGTTTTTTTTTTTTTTTGGTTTTTTTTTTTTTTTTTTTTTTTTTTGTTTTTTGAACGGGGCGAAAGGGGGGGGGGGGTGATTTAAACTTAATTTTTTTTAATGTTTTTAAAGCTATTTTTCTTTCACTTTTGGCATGCTTCAATAGCCTCCCTGGGAGGCTATGAGCTGCCATAGCCTGTTCGGCTCTGCTACATAGAGATGATGCTCAGATCGCCTCTATGTAGCAGAGTTACTGTATTGCTATGAGCGCCGACCACAAGGTTTAAAACGGCTGACATGTCCCAGCTTTGATGCCGGCTCACCACAGGAGCCCACATCAAAGCAGAGGTACTGCCATCGGATGTACTATCCCATCCAATGGCAGTAAGGGGTTAATCTGATCAGTTAACAGCATAACGAGAAAAAAATCAAAACGCCAGAATTACGTATGTTTTTTCTTGGTCACTGCAACATTGCATTAAAATGCAGTAAAAGGCGATCAAAAGATCGTATCTACACCAACATGGTATCAATAAAAACGTCAGATCAGCACCTGAAAAATAAGCCCTCACCCGGCCCTAGATCTCAAAAAATGGAATCTTTTTCCTTAAAAAAAAAAAAAATATTCCAAATTATTTTTTTTAAACACTTAAAATAACTTAGACCTCTACATTTGGTATCTACAAACTTGTAATGACCTGGAGAATCAGGTCAGTTTTTTCATTTAGTGAGCATAGTAAAAAAAAAAAAAAAGGCAAAACAAAAAAACAACTGTGGAATTGCAGTTTTGCAGCACTTTGAATTTTTTTCCCATTTTCCAGTACACTATATGGCAAAACCAATGGTGTTGTTCAAAAATGCAACTCGTCCCGCAAAAAAAAAAAACTCACATGGTGGCCATATTGTCAGAAAAATAAAGTTAAGTGTTTTGCAGGGTCCGTGTTATAACTACTGCTATAATTACTGACAATTTGAAACCTTTTGTATTGTGGTCCTTGTGCATATCTAACAGGCTAAGGCGTTAATTGTTCTCAGAGGAGTGAAAATAATTTTCAATAGGGTTATCCAAGAGCCAAGGACCATCTGTGGAGCGATACAGAAAGACCTAGAATTAACAGGTACAATTGTTTCAAAGAAAACAATACATAATGCAGTCAATATCCATGGCCTGCATGCACGTTCACCAAGCAGAACTCTATTGCTGAACAAAAAGCATGTTCAAGTGCATTTAAAGTTTGCTCCACAGCATTCATACAAGCCTGTGAAATACTGGGAGAATATAGTCCGGTCAGATGAGACCAAAACTGAATGCTTTGAATGCCATACTACACACCATGTTAGATCCCCCATACTGACAGGGAAATTTGGAAGTGGGAAAATCATGTTGCGGGGCTGTTTTTCAACATTCACCACTGGCAAACTTCATATAATTGAAGCAAGGATGAATAGACAAATGTACTGAGATGATATTGATAAAAAAAATTGCTGCCATCTACCAGGATGAAGATGATGAAACAAGGGTGACATTTCAGCAAGACAATGATCCGAGACACAAAGCCAAGGAAACGCTCAATTCATTTCAGAGAGAAAAATACCAATAATTTGATTTTTCTGGAACCCATGATGGCACACATGAGAGAGCAGGATCCGCGCCTATCACTGGACAGGAAGCCCCAGGCACAAAATAAAGGCATGTCCAAGGAGTCAAGCAAGAGTCACCCAATTTATTTATACATTCATTCAAGCCCAGTCTTCAGTGTGGAAAGAGAAGATTGAGAACCACCATAAGCCAGAGGGAGGGAAAATCCGGGTACTGTCATGGGTTTCAGGAAAATCCAATTATGGTATTGTTCAAATCTCAGATAAGCTTAGGTATTAGCATCCGGTCCCATTAAACACGTACCTTAACACCTTTCCTACATTAGACGTACTATTCCGTCCATGTGACCTGGGACCTAAGTCCCAATAGTACGTCTAGCGCGATCAGCTGCGCTCACGGGGGGAGCGCAGCTGATCGCGGCCGGGGGTCAGCTGATTATCACACCTGGCACTGTCAGGGGCGGTCACGGCCCGCCCCCGACACGTTAACCCCTGGCACACTGCGATCAAACACGATCGCAGTGTACTGGGGGTTTAGGGAAGCATCGGCAGGGAGGGGGCTCCCTCCGTGCTTCCCTGAGACCCCCACAGCAGCGCGATGTGCAGTGTGGGGGTCCAAAATGGCAGTGGGGGCCTGCAGGGAGCTGGCTTCCTCAGTGCCTGCAAAGCGCCGGCATGAGGAAGCCTGCTGTTCTGTCACAGTGATCTGTGATCTGACAGATAAGCGATCTGTCACATGACAGTGATGTCCCCCCTGGGACAATGTAATAGTTGAAAAAAAAAAAGTAAATGTAATTTATAAAAAAAAAAAATCGCTAAATAAAAATATTCCCTAATTCATTTTTTTTAAATAAAAAAAAAAAAACAAAAGTACACATTTGTTATCGCCGCATCCGTAACGACCCGCCCTATAAAACTGTCCCACTAGTTAACCCCTTTATTGAACCCCTTAAAAAAAAAAAAAACGAAGCAAAAAATAAAGCTTAATCATACCGCCGAACAAAGTGCAATAACGCGGGATCAAAAAGATATAAATAACCATGGTACCACTGAAAACGTCATCTTGTCCCGCGAAAAATTAAAAATGTTATAGCTCGCAGAATAAAGCGATGCAAAAACAATTTTTTTTATATAAAATTTTCATTACATAAAAGCGCCAAAACATAAAAAAAACAAATGAGGTATCGCTGTAACCGTACTGACCAGAAGAATAAAACCGCTTTATCAATTTTACCGCCCGTGGAATGGTGTAAACGCACCCCCCAAAAGAAATTCATGAAACGCTGGTTTTTATTCATTCTGAGTCCCAAAAATCGGAATAAAAAGCGATCAAAAAAGGACACGTGCCCGAAAATGGTACCAATAAAAACGTCAACTCGTTTCGCAAAAAATAAGACCTCACATGACTGTGGGTCAAAATATGGAAAAATTATAGCTCTCAAAATGTGGTGATGCATGAACTATTTTTACAATAAAAAGCGTCTTTTAGCGTGTGACAGCTGCCAAACATAAAAACCGCCATAAATAGTAAATCAAACCCCCCCGTTATCACCCCCTTAGTTAGGGAAAAATAATAAAATTAAAAAAAATGTATTTATTTCCATTTTCCCGTTAGGGTTAGGGGCGTGTTGGGGTTAGGGTTGGAGTTAGAATTGGGGGGTTTCCTCTGTTTTGGCACATCAGGGGCTTTCCAAATGCGACATGGAATCCGATTCCCTTCCGAGCTCTGCCATGCGCCCAAATAATGGTTTATCCCCACATATGGGGTATCCGCGTACTCGGGACAAATTGCACAATAACTTTTGGGGTCCTGTTACTCTTGGGAAAATAACAGGGGTGAAAAGATCATTTTTGTGGAAAAAATTATTTTTAATTGTACGGCTGTACGTTAAAAACTTCTGTAAAGCCCTTGGGGGTTCAAAGTGCTCACCACATATCTAGATAAGTTCCTTGGGGGGTCTAGTTTCCAAAATGGGGTCACTTAAGGGGGGTTTCCACTGTTTAGGCACATCAGAAGCTCTCCAAACTTGACATGGCATCCGATCTGAATTCCAGCCAATTTTGCAGTGAAAAAGTCAAACGGCGTTCCTTCCCTTCCGAGCTCTGCCATGCACCCAAACAGTGGTTCCCCCCCACATATCAGGTATCGGCGTACTCAGGACAAATTGCACAATAACTTTTCCAGTCCAATTTCTCCTGTTACCCTTCGTAAAATAAAAATTGAACCTGAAGTATTTTTTTTGTGAAAAAAGTAAAATGTTCATTTTTTTTTTTTTTTTTTTTTAAACATTCAAAAATTCCTGTGAAGCACCTGAAGGGTTAATAAACTTCTTGAATCTGGTTTTGAGCACCTTGAGGGGTTTTTAGAATGGTGTCACTTTTGGGTATTTTCTATCATATAGACCCCTCAAAGTGACTTCAAATGTGATGTGGTCCATAAAAATAAAATGGTATTGTAAAAAGGAGAAATCGCTGGTCAATTTTTAACCCTTATAACTTCCTAACTAAAAACGCAAGTCATATGAATGAAATTTTACAACTAACATGATGTACAATATGTCACGAGAAAACTGTCAATCACCGGGATCCATGGAAGCGTTCCAGAGTTATTAGCTCATAAAGGGACAGTGATCAGAATTTTAAAAATTGGCCCGGGCATTAACATGCAAACCACCCTTGGGAGTAAAAGGGTTAAGGATGTATCCTGTGATTGATTAATATTCAGAACGGTTTTACCTCAGTGCGAAGGAATTCATCTTAACTAGCGAACATGCTTATATTTCGCCATAGGAGTCTCACAGATAAGGGAACATTTTAACTCATCCATCAATTCCTCCCTTTATAGATTTATTGCAGAGTTGCCATCGTATCACTCCAAGAGCGCACAGACTGGATATTTAACCAACTCACCACTTAGTTAAATCTTTAACTTTATGACTTCTATCCCAAAAAACATTTATTAGGTATAAAGGCTCCGCCATCTTAATTTCCAATCAGTCCATTTCCCCACATTAACCGGAAAGATACACTGGTCTTGAAATACTTTTTACCAGATCCTGTATAACCGTGTGTCATGCAACTTCATTTATTAGGGGGTTGGACTGGAATATTTTTCGTTCATCAGTCCCATACCAGTGAGTCTCGCTCACCCCTTTCTTAGGAGGGCAAACTGTTAGAGTGCTGCCCCACTTGGCACAAAGTATCTTAACACAATATACCAGGGGGGTACTTTATCTGCCCTCAATACTGGCGAGTCACTTGCACCTCCCTTTGGTGCCGACAGACTTGGCACAATCAAGCTTATCTTACCACTAGGGTAGATCGGGGCAATTGGTGGATTAATAGCCTCCCTGCAGGTGAGTCCAACTCGGACCTCCCTTAAGAGGGCAGACCGTAGTACTGTTTGACTTAGCACAACCAGGTTCATCTTGCCACTCCATATCGGGGTAAATTGGGGAATTGAACGTTTAATCACTTAACATCCAGAAGGCCATTCAGAGACTCCAGCTAGGAACTTTAACTGGACTTAGTGGTTTTATTCAGCTTGGCGCAGCCTTGTCCATCATGCACCTCCAACTAGGTGGCTGAACTGAGCTGTAGTTTTTTTATTAGCTTAAATTCTTAGCAGTCCCTCTTATGACCCCTGACTGGACTTAAGTTGGCATTCTGGTCCACGAGGACCACAGGGACATAGATGTTAAATGCTGATCAATACAATATTCAGGTACGAGAGATTGAATAGAATTTGTTGTACTCGCCTGCTACTCTTTGGACTGTATAATACAGTGACCACAGACCGAGGGAATTATCCGGAAGCCACCCTTACCAATATCAGCAATATTGCTAGTAAAAGGGTAGTAAAGCTTTGGGACCTTAGTGAAAACAGATCTACACGCCCCAAGCTGGCTAACCAGGCAAAAACCATAACCCCCACACCGTACATACCACTAAGTCATACGCCACCGATTGCCCCATCTAGTCCCACCATGTGACAGACAGCCGAGGAAAATCCAAGACCTAACATGGCAGGCTCTTCCCCCAACTATGAAGCAGCCGGAAAACCTTCAGGCAGGCTAAGGGCCCCGTCACACATAGCGACTCACCAGCAATCCCGACAACGATATGAACTTGTCAGGATCGCTGGTGAGCTGCCAAACAGGCAGCTTCACCAGCGATCAGCACCAGCAACGACGAGAGCGCGCGTCGCTGTGTACCTTAGATACTAGCGTGCTGGTGCAGGGAGCTGGTAACCAAGGTAAACATTGGGTTTCTAAGCACCGCGTGGCACTTAGAAACCCGCTGTTTACCTTGGTCACCAGCTCGCTGGTATCTAAGGTACACTGCAGGTTTCTAAACGACGTGCGGCGCTTAGAAACCCACTGTTTACCTTGGTTACGAGCTGGGAGCTCGCTGATCGTTGCTCTCCCGCTTGCCACACACAGCGATGCGTGCTAGCCAGCGGGAGACCAACGATAAAAAAAAAGTCCAGGGCTTTTGCGCACGATCAGCGATACCTGGTGGGGGGGGCGGTCGCTGATACCTGTCACAGCGATGTCGCTGGTGAGATCGCTGTTGCGTCACAAAACTTGTGACTCAGCAGCGATCTCGCTAGCGATCTCGCAGTGTGTGGTGGGGGCTTAAACCTCCTGGCCTTATCTCTCATAGATAAGGCCAGACTTGAAGTGACTCAATACACAAGGTCAGACCTGAGGCTCAATACAAAAGCCATGAGGTCAGACATAAGGCTCAACGCACAAACCATGTGTCTCCCCCCCCCCCCCCGCTCAATACACAAGATATGAGACTACAGATGAGGCTCAAAACAAGCACTATACAAGACTTCACTAAAAATCAAACACAGGACTTGTTAACAAGGTTTTTTTAGCCAACTAAACCAAAGCGCATAAGCAAGAAATGCCAGGCTCCAAGCTACCTTCCCAGGATGGGCCACCAAAAAGGTAGATACTGAATCATTAAATGTAGATTCTCCCACTGTTAGAATTTTAGAATCAAATTGGGCTCCTGTACGCTGCCTTTCTTACTAGAGGTTACTATAGAACACACTGGTGATTCATGGCTGCTCCAGCCATGTGCTCAAGGCTCCTATAGCCAGAGGACAGAA